>NC_142689.1:59160000-60410000 GCF_056320005.1 Nelumbo lutea | reverse complement strand
GTGTCATTTGGTATGCCTAGAAGATGTTGTACAATTCGTCTGCCCAAATCCCTTTGGCTTTGTCTAGTCTTGCCTTCAATCCATCTAGGATTGTCTTATTGGTGACCTCGATTAGCCCATTAGTATGATAGTAGTCGATCGAGGTGTACTACTACCTTATCCCTAGGCTTCCACACCACTCTCTAAACTTGGCATCGTCAAACTATCGGCCATTGTTGGTGACGAGCATGTATGAGATGCGAAACTAGAAAATGATATTCTTACAGAATAAGCTTTGAATCATCGTAGCTATAATGGTCACTAAGGCCTCGGTCTTGACCCACTTAGTGAAGTAGTCCACTGCCACGAAAAGGTACTTCCAATTCCCTATGGTCGGGGGAAGGGTCCAAGGAGATCCATACCCCATTTTGCAAAGGGCCATGGCTGTTGAGGTTCAAGAGAGTCATTGCAGGTTGATGGAGTTTTCTATACCCTTTTCTGGTTAAATTCAGTGTTGTGACCTCTGAGGGTCCCTATACAAATTCTGAGTAAAAATTAGGAAATTTATAGAGTTTTTTAAAGATTTTGGGAAGCTTGTGAGAATTCCAGATGACATAGGGGTGTTTTTGTGAAATACTAAGCATAAGAGGGCACCTCCTATCTACTAAACCCAAAAGGTGCCCCTCCTACTTGAAGGGAATTGAGAGATCCATCATATGGATGGCCAAACCCTAACGGAAGGTTGGGCAAAATTTAAAAAATTTCTCTTTTCTCCCATTTGGGAATCATATTCCCTATTTTAGCAAACAACATTTTCAAGGATCAATCTTGAACCAAACTGAATCAGATCTAAAACCAAAAGGGAGGAGAGGGATATACCTGATATGGAGTAGCAGTAACTCCCAATGAAGGTGTTCATGCCCCAGGAGAAATCCAAAAACTAATTCCACTGAAGATAACACGTGTGAGGTGAAGCAGGATCAACAGGATGGCTCTTCAGCAAGAACTGAATTCTTCAGCAAGAATGGGGTAGAGGGATGGTGAGCACGACTTCAGATTGCCTCTTCTACTAAGAAGCAATATCAAAAACAATTCTTGATCACTCCCACAAGTGGAGATCAAACTAGGTAGGGGCGGCAAGAACAGGGGAGAACTCTGTAGACTGTTGTAATGTCTACTGTGTATTTTGCATGTCCACCCTACTCTATTATTTATAGCCTTAAAAAGACAACCTCTAATATGATTACGAGTTTCTTGATCCAAATCTTTATTTGGATCTGGACTCTTTAAGTGATAAGGTTAATCCCTTATCTTATCTGCAGTTTAAGAACAGCTTAATCCTAATCAAATTAGGAGTTTCCTGATCCAAATATTTATTTGGATCTGAACACTTTAAGTGGATAAGACTTATCATCATATCCTAATCTGCTGATCCAAACCCAGATTTGCCTCTATTAAATTAATCTAATTAACCCAGTTTGAATTGAGTTTTAGGCTCATTAAGTTTACTGCTCACATAACCTCTTAACCTACTGCCAGTTGGCACTCCTTGTATGGCATGGGACCCAAACAATGATCTACACATCAGCCACATGGGTTCAGCTCAACCTTTGCTACAAGGCCAAGCTGAATTATCTGTAAGAAACATTGAACCCCTCAATCCATCACCATGGGGTCTTAATGGGCCCAACATTTATACTAAATGGTCATTGGGTCCAACCACCATAGGCAGAAGCAAGATTAGCCTATCAGGTATTACCCTCAATGGTCTTACACTTAACCTCTCAGCCCATAGTGGTCAAACACGGCCCGACAAGAGAAAACTTCTCCCTCGACTGCAAGGAACAGTGCGACAATCTCAACTCACATGGATCTCGGGAATTAAAACATTTTGAAACCATAATATAAATATGTATATTTTTATATAAATATATTTTGCAAAAACAAATTTCAATGGTTGAAATCAACTGCCGGTATTTTTAGGTTTCCAATAGAGAGAATGCATCCCCGATCGTTCACTTTGTTCGACAAAGGGGCTGATCTTGTCACTATGATCACCCACTCAGATGAATTCTCGGATTGTCCCAACATACTCTGGTTTTGATCCCCTCTAAGGATCTCACTGATTGGCATATCAAAGACAAACCAATCCGACACCTGGTGCAGTACCATAATCAAGTCTAGGGGTCAAGTGTAACATTCCAGTTATGCCCATCTATCTCCAAGGTCCAGGGCAATACTAGAATTTCGGTCTGGTTTAGGGCTTCAAGAAAACTCACACTGCATGTACCTCAGGTCTCACCCTGGCAGTTGAGACATGCCACCCCAACCAACTTGGCGGTAGATTAGTATCAGCCTTGGCAGGATAAATCTCCCCAAATCTATCCAACGATTATGAAGATTCTGTTAGACAGTTTTGTATGCCCTTATCTTCAATCAAAATGATGTACTATACGAGTTTATTGTAAATGAATAAAAGTGCATATTTGATTCATGTTCCCTTGGTATGTTTTTGTGTAATACCCTTAAACTGGACACTTAATGAGACTCGTGTTAGTTTAGAATGTTCATAGCCAGTGGGTTGGTCAGGGGAGACCTATCCTAACAAGGCTGGCACTGTGGTGCCACCAAGTCGGTTGGGGTGGCTTGTCTCAGCTACCGGGGTGAGACCCTAGGCACACACAGTGTGGGATTAATTTAATCTTTGAACTGGACCAGATTTCTAGGATTGCCCTGGACCTTGGAGATTGATGGGCAAAACTGAAAAGTTACACCCGACCCCTAGACTCGATTATGATACTGCACTAGGTGTCAGATTGGGCTGTATTTGATGTACCAATCAGTGAGATCCTTAGCGGGGGTCAAAACCTGGGTATGTTGGGATAGTCTGAGAATTCATCTGAGTGGGTGATCATAGTGACAGGATCAGCCCCTTTGTCGAACAAAGGTAATGATCGGGGATGCACTCTCACTAATGGAAACCAATACTGCCGGCAACTGATTTCAATCGTTGAGATTTGTTTTGCAAAATATATTTTATATGAGATATAAAAGTATATATATTATGGTTTCAAAATGTTTGCAAATAGGTTTTAATTCCCGGGATCCATATATGAGAGAGTGCAACACTGTTCCTTGCAGCCGAGGGAGAGGTCTTCTCTTGTCGGGCAGTGTATGATCATTATAGGCTGAGAGGTTAAATGTAAGGCCATTGACGATAATACCTGATGGGCTAATCTTGCATCTGCCCACAGTTCCTGGGTGTTACAAGGTGGCTTGGCCCAGGGACCACTTAGGGTAAGTGTTGGGCCCATAGAGCCCATCTGATGGGTTTCAGGGGGTGCACTGTCCATAACAGTGTATTCGGCCAGGCCTTGTAACAAAGGCTGGGCTGAACCCATGTGGCTGATGTGTAGATCAACGTTTGGGTCCCATGCCATACAAGGAAGCCCAACTGTGCAGCAGTTTGGAAGGCTTAATGAATACATAATCCTAAATGGGACTTAAGACCATTTCGAACTAGGCTAATTTGAATAGTCATTAAGGGACGAATTCTAAGATAAGATCGGTTGATAGGATTGGGCCCACACCCTATCCACTCAGAGAGTCCAAGATCTAAATGAGATTTAGATTTGGAAACTTACTAATTAGATTAGGAACTGACTGATC
Source organism: Nelumbo lutea (assembly GCF_056320005.1). Classification (NCBI taxonomy): domain Eukaryota; kingdom Viridiplantae; phylum Streptophyta; class Magnoliopsida; order Proteales; family Nelumbonaceae; genus Nelumbo; species Nelumbo lutea. The sequence continues at coordinate 60,406,352 of NC_142689.1, read as the reverse complement.
TAATCTACAGATAAGATAAGGATTATCCCTTATCTTAAAGGGACTTCTAATCTAGATATGATTTGGGTTAGCAAATCCTAATGGGATTAGGAATTGATCCCTTTAAGTCTATAAAAGGAAGAGGGGACGGCAGCCTTTAGACACACACCCAATAGACACAAGTTTAGCCTTCTGAGCTAAGATCACAGATGAGAGAATTCTGCACCGTGCAAATTCTTTCTACCCGCCTCCTTCCTGCAGTCGCCGCCTATAGCAGTTCGATCTCCATTGTTTGGGAGAAATCAAGATTGGATCTTGATTCCAATCTTTTGGAGAAAATATTGGTAGGAGTTGTATTCACAAGCCATCCAAGTGATTATTGGGAAGAATCAAGTTCTTAGGAAGGACACTGCTGATTCTGCTCCACCTTGCACTACGCCATCTACAGTGGGAGCAGATTTTGGTTTCTACCTTAGGTGTGAACACCTCCATTGAGAGATACTATTTCTCTGTATCAGGTATTATCTCTCTCTCGTCCTTTTGGTTCAGATCTGATTCAGTTTATGGTTCAAGAATGATCCTTGAAAATACGATTTTCTAAATAGGGAATTCGATTCCCAGTTGAAGGGAAAGAAAAATTTTTGAAATTCGCCCCCTTTATTCCACAATCTTGGGCGTTCATGTGATGGATTTCCTATCCCTTCAGTGGTATCGGAGCCATGGTTCAAATCTTAAACCCTTATGTTTCAGATCTGAACTTGCGCAAATAGGGAGAAGGCATTCTACCCAATTTGCGTAGATATGGGTTTTGGGAAATTTGTTCCCAAAACAGATGGGCAAATAATCTGAAATTAATTTTAAATAAATATGATTATTATTTAGAATAGTTCTTTATAATTTTCTTGATTTATGGGCTGTTCGTACAAGAGGAGATCGAAATCTTGGTTTGCGCAGGGAGAACTGCAAGATTTGCAGTTTATTGAATTTATTTATTACATTTGGTCTGTAAATAATTTTTTTTTTTATTCTTAGACTCAATGTATAGGCATTCGATCTGATGTAATAATTAATAGAAATAGAATTTCTATTTATTTTAATTTTGGATCGAAGATGGCGGCGCAAAGAAGGAGATTTCGCAGATGGGAGATTCGCTATTTGCGATTTGCAGTTTGAGAAACTGCAATCTATGATCTAACCTTTGTTTTGCAGGATGGAGTGTGCGAGCAGCCCTGATTAACTGATTTTTGTTTTTCTTTTATCAGTTATTTAATTTCAGATTATTTACTTGAATTAAGGATTTAATTAAAAATCAAACCCTAGACCCATTCGAACCAAGATTGGTTCAAACTGTTTGGACCAATTCAGGGTTTAATCAAGGCTAAAAGTCAGCCCTAATTTTCCCACTAATGGGCCTGAGGATTGATATTTAATTAAATGGTTAATTCGGCCCAGCCTGTAAAGGCCTAGTTTTAAATAGTTAAAACTGCAAAAAGCCCATTTTAAAGGATAAAGCTATATGGGCCGAACTGGGTAACCCTAATTCAGCCCATATACCTAGATAATATTAATGGTTAATATTATTGAATTTTAACGGGCTTCCAACGGGCCTTACAGATAATTAATTGATTGGATCAATTTATCCCTGCATGAGATGTATGGATGTGTGATGTGCTGCGTACATGGGCCATAAGTACTTGGCCCATGCTCATTCGACAGTGGCTCTTGCGCACACCATGGCTGAATGCACATCATTGCCATGGTGTCCCTTTTGGTCAATAGATGACCTCTCTCAGTGGTGGGCCCCACACCTCATCGAGAGGTTACGTGCAGAACCCTAGCCGATTTAAGGCCCACCGAAATCTGGCTTTATGAAAGTTAGTGGGAGCCACTTTGGTTTGACCTAAATCAAACTAGGGCGTAATTATTTGTTCCCTCCAGCTAATATGAGTGCATGTGATAGGGAGATTCATATGATGAACTCTCTAAAGGCCTTCCATCATTAGCATGAGGATGGATCCTTCAGTAATGAGGAGATGCACCAGAAAATGGGCTATCCATTTGCTGTTGGGCTTGTCTCAGTGTTTCATAAGATGATAGGGGCGTCATAGACCGATGTGGGAGGGGCTTCACCAGAAAATGGGAACTCTCTCACGGTACCTTGGCGTTCACGAATATGATGGGAAAGCACTCACTTGACAGAAAGGTTTACCTGAAAACGGCTCTGAACCTTGTCTGACAGAGGCCAAAGGGAAAACTCATATGATGAGTGGATATGATTCTTCACAGAAAGGTGGTAGGGTTATGCAGCTGAAACAGTTGGCTCCATGCACCCTATTTGATTTCCCACATTTCCAGAGACAACCCGTAGTCTCCATCACTGAGAAAGGAGGGAAATCTCAGAGATGAATAAATGGAAATGGATCGTAGATTAAAGGCCATATCTATGAAATGAACATGAATCAAATTAGGTTGTGGACTGATGTTTTCTCTTTTATCAGAAAATGGCAAATGGATCTTTTGCAAAGTTTCTTCATGACAACAATTTTAAGGGCCCAAACTACGCCAACTAGTACAGGAACCTTATGCTGGTCCTAGCTTCATAAAAGCTAGACAAAGTGGCAAAGAATCCTGCCTCGGAGTGTCCAGGAGACAGGGCTTCTGAGGCCTGAAGGAGAGACTATCAGGAATGGGAGGAGAAAAACTCCCTAGCCCGGTGTTACATCATCGCCTCCTTGGACAACCCAATACAGAGGCAGTTCGATCAGATCGAACTTGCCAATGACATATTAGACAGCCTCAAGATGATGTATGAAGAGTAGAATCGTTCTACTCGGCAAAAGGTCTTGAAGCAGTTCATGACCACTCAAATGTCCAAGGGCCAACAAGTTCACGACCATTGTCTTCGGATGATGGGTTACATCAACGAACTGGAGGCTCTTGGATCCGGGCTGGACCTCACAACCCAGATAGACGCTATTCTTAATTCTTTGCCTCTTGCCTTTAATCTGTTCATCCTGAACTATAACATGAACAAGCTGAATGTCAGCTTGCAAGAGCTCAGCAATATGTTGCAAAGAGCTGAAGAACTGATTAAAAAGGATGAGCCTGTAGCTATGATTGTTGAAGCTAGCAAAACGGGCAAGAGAAAGAGCAAGGCAAAGAAGCCTCAGAAGAAAGCCACCAACGGCAAAAGGCAGAAGAAAGACAAAGCATCGGATGCCTGTCACTTCTGCAAGAAGACCGGCCACTGGAAATGGAATTGTCCTGCCTACCTGGAATCCAAGAAAGGTAATTTCGAAACTTGTGTTATAGAAACCAATTTATTGGTAGCTTCTGCGTCCTGGTGTATTGACTCCGGGGCTTCAACTCATGCGTGTAACTCACTGCAGGGGTTCAAGGTAAGCAGAAGGCTAAGTGAAGGAGAAGTCACTCTCTACTTGGGGACTACTGCAACTGTTGCAACTGCGGCAATAGGAACCGTGGAGTTATTTTTTAGACAAGGAAAAGTTGTACTAAAATATTGTCTTTATGTACAAAACTTAAGAAGAAATTTGATTTTTGTTTCAAAACTATGTGCAGATGGTTATTTTGTCTTCTTTAGTAATACGATTACTATTAAAAGAAATAATAGATTCATCGCATACGGGGAACTGGAGAACGGTCTCTATGTTCTACATCCTTCTCTAGAAACTAACATAACCGAAACTACGTCGGCTGAAATCCCCAAGAAGAGAGCCTGTGATATAATTAATCCCACGTGTCTGTGGCATTACCGACTTGACCACATCGGTGTTGACCGAATCACAAGGTTGGTAAAGGATGGTCCTTTGGATTTTCTAACTGTAAAAGATCTTCCCACCTGTTAGCCTTGCTTGCAAGGCAAGATGACGAAACGACCATTTAACGGTAAGCCTGAAAGATGTACAGGCACACTTGACCTAATACATACTGATGTATGTGGTCCCCTGAGTGTTTGGGCATGGAATCAACACGTGTATTTCATCACCTTCACAGATGATTTCTCACGATATGGTTACGTGTACCTAATGAGACACAAGTCTGAATCCTTTGAAAAGTTCAAAGAGTTTAGACAAGAGGTCGAGAAACAGTTGGGGAGAGAAATTAAAGCCCTTCGATCTGATCGAGGTGGTGAGTATCTCTCTGATGAGTTCAGGGACTACTTAAAGGACAATGGGATAGTATCACAATTAGCTCCTCCTGCTACACCACAACTTAACGGTGTTTCAGAGAGGAGGAATAAGACCTTATTGGATATGGTCCGGTCACTTCTCATACACTCAGAGTTACCCACATCCTTTTGGGGTTATGCATTAGAGACTGCGATTTATGTGCTGAATCGGGTTCCAACCAAATCGGTTCCGAACACTCCATATGAACTTTGGAACAGAAAGAAACCAAGTGTCAGACACTTGAAGATTTGGGGTTGTCCAACACACATTAAAAGAACGAGTGCAAACAAGTTGGAATCCAAGACCAGTCGTTGCCTATTTGTAGGCTACCCAAAAGGCTCTATAGGTTACCTTTTCTATGACCCAAGTGAGCAGAAAGTGTTCTGCAGTCGAAATGCCCAGTTCTTGGAGACCGATTACATCCTAGACACCCATCGTCAGGAAGTTGTTCTTGATGAGGAGAGCTCAGGAGCAGTGGGAGATGTCCCACAAGTTCCAGGTAGTGACCAACCTAGAAGATCCACTCGGGTATCCAGGCCACCAGTCCATTATGGTTATGACCAGGATAGTTACTTGGTGAAAACCTTGACTAGTGAGGAGGATCCCGTGACTTACGCGGAAGCTATGTTGGACATAGATTCCCAGAAGTGGGTGGAGGCCATGAGAGCAGAGATGGACTCAATGGAGACCAATGGAGTCTGGACTCTAGTAGATCCACCCTCCGGGTAAAAGCAATCGGTTGCAAATGGATTTACAAGAGGAAGAAGGGCCCCGATGGTAAGAGTTGAGACCTTCAAAGCTCGTCTGGTGGCGAAAGGGTACACTCAAAAAGAGGGCATCGATTATGAGGAAACCTTTTCGCCTGTGGCCATGCTTAAATCCATTAGGATCCTGCAAGCGGTAGCAGCATACCATGATTATGAGATTTGGCAAATGGATGTCAAAACTGCATTCCTGAATGGAGATCTTACTGAAGATATCTATATGCAGCAGCCGCAAGGCTTCATAGCTGCGGGTCAGGAAAACATGGTATGTAAACTTAATAGATCCATTTATGGACTTAAGCAAGCTTCTAGAAGTTTGAACATCCGTTTTGACTTTGCTGTCAAATCGTTTGACTTCGAGCAGAATCCGGATGAACCTTGTGTTTACAGGAAGTACAGTGGAGATAAGGTTACCTTCTTGGTTCTGTATGTAGATGACATTCTACTCATTGGGAATGATGTAGGAATGTTGACTACGATGAAAGTATGGCTTTCACAGCAATTCTCCATGAAAGATCTTGGAGAGGCCTCCTATATACTGGGTCTTCGACTCTATAGAGATAGATCAAAGCGGATAATAGGATTATCCCAATCTGCCTACATTGATAAAATAGTCAAAAGATACAGCATGGAAAACTCCAAGAAAGGAAATGTTCCTTGCAAGCACGGAGTCACTCTCTCCAAGAAGATGTCTCCCAAGACTTCTGAGGAGATTGATGGCATGAAAGACGTTCCCTATGCCTCTGCCGTAGGGAGCATCATGTATGCCATGCTGTGCACTCGCCCTGACATTGCTCAGGCAGTGAGTGTAGTAAGCAGATTTCAGGCCAACCCAGGGCAGGAGCACTGGATTGCTGTGAAAAACATACTTAAGTACCTTCGAAGGACAAAAGAGTTTTGTCTAGTATTCGATGGTAATTCACTACAGATCCAAGGGTATACAGATGCCGATTTCCAATCGGATCCAGATAATAGAAAGTCTACTTTTGGATATGTTTTCACGATAGGATCGTGTGTTGTTTCCTGAATTTCAGCAAACAGGGGTCCTGAGTAGCAAATTAATAGTCCACAACCCAATTCGAGCGCATTGCCGTAAGTGAGGCTGCCTTTTGAATGAAAGTGTTCATTCCTGAATTTGGAATTCAGCACATCACCCATTCTACTGTTGTATGACAACATTGAACCTACGGGAGGATGATATTAAGAGGTAGCATCAGTGGAGAATGTGGTAGACCCATTGACTAAGCCACTTTCACAGAAAGTGTTTGAGAAACACGTGGAAAGTATGGGACTCCGGCTAGTACCTAATTGGACCTAACTGTAAGTCGGAGCTGTTAGACAGTTTTGTATGCCCTTAGCTTCAATCAAAATGATGTACTTTATGAGTTTATTGTAAATGAATAAAAGTGCATATTTGATTCATGTTCCCTTGGTATGTTTCTGTGTAATACCCTTAAACTGGACACTTAATGAGACTCGTGTTAGTTTAGAATGTTCACAGCTAGTGGGTTGGTCTGGGGAGACCTATCCTCACAAGTCTGACACTGTGGTGCAACCATGTCGGTTGGGGTGGCTTGTCTCAGCTACCGGGGTGAGACCCTAGGCACACACAGTGTGGAATTAATTGAATCTTTGAACTGGACCAGATTTCCAGTATTGCCCTAGACCTTGGAGATTGATGGGCAAAACTGGAAAGTTACACTCGACCCCTAGACTCGATTATGATACTGCACTAGGTGTCGGATTGGGCTGTCTTTGATGTACCAATTAGTGAGATCCTTAGCAGGGGTCAAAACCTGGGTATGTTGGGACAGTCTGAGAATTCATCTGAGTGGGTGATCATAGTGACAGGATCAGCCCCTTTGTCGGACAAAGGTAATGATCGGGGATGCACTCACTAATGGAAACCAAGACTGCCGGCAGCCGATTTCAATCGTTGAGATTTGTTTTGCAAAATATATTTTATATGAGATATAAAAGTGTATATATTATGGTTTCGAAATGTTTGCAAATAGGTTTTAATTCCCGGGATCTAGATATGAGAGAGTGCAACACTGTTCCTTGCAGCTGAGGGAGAGGTCCTCTCTTGTCGGGCAGTGTATGATCATTATGGGCTGAGAGGTTAAGTGTAAGGCCATTGAGGATAATACCTGATGGGCTAATCTTGCATCTGCCCACAGTCCCTGGGTGTTACAAGGTGGATTGGCCTAGGGACCACTTAGGGTAAGTGTTGGGCCCATAGAGCCCATTTGATGGGTTTCAGGGGGTGCACTGTCCATAACAGTGTATTCGGCCAGGCCTTGTAACAAAGGCTGGGCTAAACCCATGTGGCTGATGTGTAGATCAATGTTTGGGTTCCACGCCATACAAGGAAGCCCAACTGGGCAGCAGTTTGGAAGGCTTAATGAATACATAACCCTAAATGGGCCATAAGCCCATTCCGAACTGGGCTAATTTGATTAGTCTTTAAGGGGTGAATTCTAAGATAAGATCAGCTGATAGGATTAGGCCCACACCCTATCCACTCAGAGAGTCCAAGATCTAAATGAGATTTAGATTTGGAAACTTCCTAATTAGATTAGGAACTGACTGATCTAATCTACAGATAAGATAAGGATTATCCCTTATCTTAAAGGGACTTCTAATCCAGATATGGTTTGGGTTAGCAACTCCTAATGGGATTAGGAGTTGATCCCTTTAAGTCTATAAAAGGAAGAGGGGGCGTCAGCCTTTAGACACACATCCAATAGACACAAGTCTAGTCTTCTGAGCTGAGATCACAAAGGAGAGAATTTTGCACCGTACAAATTCTTTCTAGCCGCCTCCTTCCTACAGCCGCCGCCTATAGCAGCTCGATCTCCATTGTTTGGGAGAAATCAAGATTGGACCTTGATTCCAATCTTTTAGAGAAAAGATTGGTAGGATTTGTATTCACAAGCCATCCAAGTGATTCTTGGGAAGAATCAAGTTCTTAGGAAGGACACTGCTAATTCTGCTCCACCTTGCACTGCGCCATATTCAGTGGGAGCAAATTTTGGTTTCTACCTTGGGCGTGAACACCTCCATTGAGAGATACTATTTCTCTGTATCAGGTATTTTCTCTCTCCTCCTTTTGGTTCAGATCTGGTTCAGTTTATGGTTCAAGAATGATCCTTGAAAATATGATTTTCTAAATAGAGAATTCGATTCTCAGTTGAAGGGAAAGAAAAATTTTTGAAATTCGCCCCCTTTATTCCGTAATCTTGGGCGTCCATGTGATGGATTTCCTATCCCTTCAGATTCTAAACTAGCACGAGTCTCATAAGTGTCCAATTTAAGGGTATTACACAAAAACATACCACAACGACATGAATCAATTATGTACTTTATTCATTTACAATAAATGTCAAAAGGTACATCAGTCTGATTGGAGCTAAGGGCATAACTGTCTAACAATTTTTTGGTTTCCATTAGAGAGACATGCATCCCCGATCATTCTCTTTGTCCGACAAAGGGGCTGATCATGTCACTATGATCACCTACTCAGATGAATTCTCGGACTATCCCAACATACCCATGTTTTGACCGCCTCTAAGGATCTCACTGATTGGCATATCAAAGATAGCCCAATCCGACACCTACTGCAGTACCATAATCGAGTCTAGGGGTCAGGTGTAACATTCTAGTTTTGCCCATCTATCTCCAAGGTCCAGGGCATTACTAGAATTTCGGTCATGTTCAAGGCTTCAAGAAAACCCACACTACATGTACCTTACGTCTCACCAGGGCAACTGAGACAAGCCACCCCAACCAACTTGGTGGTACACCAGTATCAGCTTTGGTAGGATAAATCTCCCCATATCTATCCAATGGCTGTAAAGATTCTAAACTAACACAAGTCTCATAAGTGTCCAATTTAAGAATATTGCACAAAAACATACCACAATGACATGAATCAATTATCTACTTTATTCATTTACAATAAATGTCAAAAGGTACATCAATCTGATTGGAGCTAAGGACATAACTGTCTAACATATAGCCTTAAAGAGACAACCTCCAAATCTGATTATGAGTTTCCTGATCCAAATCTTTATTTGGTTTAGACTCTTTAAGTGATAAGGATAACCCATTATCTTAATTGAAGTTTAGGATGAGCTTAATCGTAATCAAATTAGGAGTTTTCTTATCCAAATTGTTATTTGGATCTGAAATCTTTAAGTGGATAAGACTTATCATCTTATCCTTATCTGTTGATCCAAACCCATATCTGCCCTTATTTAATTAATTTAATTAATCTAGTTCAAATTGGGCTTTAGGCCCATTATGTTTTTGTACTAACTTAACCTCTTAACCTTCTACCAATTGGCTCTCCTTGTATGGCATGGAACCCAAACATTGATCTACACATCAGCCACAATGGTTCAGCCCAACCTTTGTTACAAGGACTGGCCAAATTCACTTTAGGAGACAATGAACCCCTGAGTCCATTACCATGGGCTCTTAATGGGCCCAACATTTACACTAAATGGTCATTGGGTCCAGCCACCTTATAAAAACCCAAGAACTGTGAGTAGATGCAAAATTAACCCATCAGGTATTACCCTGAATGGTCATAAACTTAACCTCTGAGCCCATAATGATCAAACACTGCCCAACAAAAGAGGACCTCTCCCTCAACTACAAGGAAAAGTGCTGCAATCTCTACTCACATGGATCCCAGGAATCAAAACCTTTTGCAAACATTTTGAAACCATAATATAAAAATGTATATCGTTATATAAATATATTTTACAAAAAGAAATTTCAAAGGTTGAAATCAACAACCGACAGTTTTAGATTTCCATCAGAGAGAGTACATCTCCTATCATTCACTTTGTCTGACAAATGGGCTGATCCTGTCACTATGATCACCCAGTCAGATGAATTCTTGGACTGTCCCAACATACGCAGGTTTTGACCCCCTCTAAGGATCTCACTGATTAGCATATCAAAGACAGCACAATTTGAGACTTGGTGCAGTACCATAATCGAGTTTAGGGGTCAGGTGTAACATTCCAGTTCTTCCCATCTATCTCCAAGGTCCAAGGCAATACTGGAATTTCGGTCTGGTTCAGAGCTTCAAAAAAATCCACATTGCATGTACCAAAGGTCTCACCCTAGCAGTTGAGACATGCCACCCCAACCAAATTGGCGGTACATCAGTGTCAGCCTTGGCAAGATAAATCTCCCCAGATCTATCTAACGACTATGAAGATTCTAAACTAACATGAGTCTCATAAGTGTCCAGCTTAAGGGAATTACTCAAAAACACACCACAATGACATGAATAAATTATGTACTTTATTCATTTATAAAAAATGTCAAAAGTTACATCAATCTGATTGGAGCTAAGGGCATAACTGTCTAACAGTTTTTAGGTTTTTATTAGAGAGAGCGCATCCTCGATCATTCACTTTGTCCAACAAAGGGGCTGATCCTATCACTAAGATCACCCACTCAGATGAATTCTCGGACTGTCCCTACATACCCAGGTTTGACCGCCTCTAAGAATCTCACTGATTGGCATATCAAAGACAGCCGAATCGGACACCTGGTGCAGTAACATAATAGAGCCTAGGGGTTAGGTGTAACATTCCAATTTTTCCCATCTATTTCCAAGGTCCAGGGCAATACTGGAATTTCAGTCCGGTTCAGGGCTTCAAAAAAACTCACACTGCATGTACCTCAGGTCTCACACTAGTAGCTGAGACAAGCCACCCTAACCAACTTGGCGGTACAACAATGTCAGCCTTGGTAGGATAAATATCCCCAGATCTATCCAATGGCTTTGAAGATTCTAAACTAACACGAGTCTCATATGTGTCCAATTTAAGGGTATTACGCAAAAGCATACCACAATGACATGAATCAATTATCTACTTTATTCATTTACAATAAATGTCAAAAGGTACATCAATCTAATTGGATCTAAGGGCATAACTGTTTAACAATTTTTAGGTTTCTATTAGAGAGAGTGCATCCCCTATCATTCACTTTGTCTGACAAATGGGCTGATCCTGTCACTATGATCACCTAGTCAGATGAATTCTTGGACTGTCCCAACATACGCAGGTTTGACCCCCTCTAAGGATCTCACTGATTAGCATATCAAAGATAGCCCAATTTGACACTTGGTGCAGTACCATAATCGAGTCTAGGGGTCAGGTGTAACATTCCAATTCTGCCCATCTATCTCCAAAGTCCAAGGCAATACTGGAATTTTGGTCTGGTTCAGAGCTTCAAAAAAATCCACACTGCATGTACCCAAGGTCTCACCCTAGCAGTTGCGACATGTCACCCCAACCAACTTGGCGGTACATCAGTGTCAGCCTTGGCAGGATAAATCTCCCCAGATCTATCCAATGACTATGAAGATTCTAAACTAACACGAGTCTCCTAAGTGTCTATTTTAAGGGAATTACACAAAAACACACCACAATAACATGAATAAATTATGTACTTTATTCATTTATAAAAAATGTCAAAAGGTACATCAATCTGATTGGAGCTAAGGGCATAACTGTCTAACAGTTTTTAGGTTTTTATTAGAGAGAGCGCATCCCCGATCATTCACTTTGTCCGACAATGGGGCTGATCCTGTCACTAAGATCACCCACTCAAATAAATTCTCAGACTATCCCTACATACCCAGGTTAAACCGCCTCTAAGGATCTCACTGATTGGAATATCAAAGACAGACGAATCAGACACCTGGTGCAGTAACATAATAGAGTCTAGGGGTTAGGTGTAACATTCCAATTTTTCCCATCTATTTCCAAGGTCCAGGGCAATATTGGAATTTCAGTCCGGTTCAGGGCTTCAAAAAAACCCACACTACATGTACCTCAGGTCTCACACTAGTAGCTGCGATAAGCCACCCTACCCAACTTGGCGGTACATCAATGTCAGCCTTGGTAGGATAAATCTCCCCAGATCTATCCAATGGTTTTGAAGATTCTAAACTAACACGAGTCTCATATGTGTCCAATTTAAGGGTATTACGCAAAAGCATACCACAATGACATGAATTAATTATCTACTTTATTCATTTACAATAAATGTCAAAAGGTACATCAATCTAATTGGATCTAAGGGCATAACTATCTAACAATTTTTAGGTTTCCATTAGAGAGAGTGCATCCCCAATCATTCTCTTTGTCCGACAAATGGGCTGATCCTGTCACTATGATCACCTAGTCAGATGAATTCTTGGACTATCCCAACATACGCAGGTTTTGACCCCCTCTAAGGATTTCACTGATTAGCATATCAAAGATAGCCCAATCTGACACTTGGTGCAGTACCATAATCGAATCTAGTGGTCAGGTGTAACATTCCAGTTCTACCCATCTATCTCCAAAGTCTAGGGCAATATTAGAATTTCGGTCCGGTTTAGGGCTTCAAAGAAATCCACACTGCATGTACCTAAGGTCTCACCCTAGTAGTTAAGACATGCCACCCCAACCAACTTGGTGGTACATCAGTGTCAGCCTTGGCAGGATAAATTTCCCCAGATCTATCCAACGACTATGAAGATTCTAAACTAACATGAGTCTCATAAGTGTCCACTTTAAGAGAATTACACAAAAACACACCACAATGACATAAATAAATTATGTACTTTATTCATTTACAATAAATGTCAAACGGTACATCAATCTAATTGGTGCTAAGGGCATAACTGTCTAATAGTTTTTATGCTTCCATTAGAGAGAGTGCATCCCCGATCATTCACTTTGTCCGACAAAGGGGATGATCCTGTCACTAAGATAACCCACTCTGATGAATTCTCGGACTGTCCCTACATACCCAGGTTTGACCGCCTCTAAGGATCTCACTGATTGGCATATCAAAGACAGTCGAATCAGACACCTGGTGCAGTAACATAATAGAGTCTAGGGGTTAGGTGTATCATTCCAATTTTGCCCATCTATCTCCAAGGTCCAGGGCAATACCCCCACACTTAAGCTTTTGCTTGTCCTCAAGCAAAGACATCAGCCATAAACTTAACATTCCCCCCTTCTGTTCTCACTATTTACCTGGTGATCTTTTTTAGATAGAAATGCATTGAGTAGTCGGGGAACTTTTGTAAGTGCTCAACTCTTATTCTTGTAAATTACCATTTAAGATATGTATCAGATCCGAGGAAAGGAGAATATGAATTTCATCATAGTCTAGCCTTCACTCCTAATTCATATATAAATCAGCTCCTTAATTGTCAAGGTTAATAATCAAATTTCACTAAATTTCACATCTGTAACTAAATCTCAATGAGAGTTCAACTTTAGAGTGCCCCTTTGAACCTCGGTTGTCACCACAATTACTTATTTCTAAGGGTGAGTGCATTTTATGCTCCATCTCACCTTTTTTTTTTTTTTTTTTTTTTTCTTTTTTTTCTTTTCGGTGTGAGTGCATTTTATGCTCCATCTCACACTTTTCTCTCTCTTTTTTTTTTTTTTTTTTTTTTTTTTGGTGTGAGTGCATCTTATGCTCCATCTCACACTGGTCACTTGTTTGAGGTAGGTAAATAGGACTCATGTTCTAAGCTGCTAGTTTTACTATTCAGCTCAGAATAGCGGAGTCAATTTGGGCTTTTGTCCTTCTTTGCAATTATTGAACCTCAAGAATTAGCACTTCAGATGTGCACTAGCTCTCTTGACCATTAACAATGAAATCAAGGGCTTCCATACACATGAAGGAAGTTAGGGCTAGTCATGCTGAAAGGCATATTCAGCTCCCCTTTTCTCCTGCATAAATCAAATTGGGTCATTCACAAGAATAAAAACTTAACAAGTATATCAGTCTCCCTCAACTCATTGAATTCCTTCTTAAAAAATCATCAAATAAATAGTAATGAACTTGAGGGGTTCCAGTCTTTTTTTTTTTTTTTTTTTTTTTTTTTTTTTTTTGGTTATGTCATTGCCTGCATATGTGTGTTGGGGTGCATGGTTTCAGCCCCCATACCCTAGCCTCGGGCTCACTCCCCCACACTTAAGATGAACATTGTCCTCAATATTTGTAGTGTTAGGCAGTAACAATAAAACTAGCAAGAGCATCATCAAGTAATAGGAGGTATTTAGAGGACTTCCCTGAAGATCATTCTTAAATTCTGCAATATGTTGTCGGTGGAAAACTTCTTCTGCTAGAAATCACTTGCAAACTAGAAGAGGAGATCAGTAGCTTTGTTCTAACTAAAAATAATTTAAACCAAATAATAAAAATACTACTATACACAATTCCAAACAATGTAAATAATTTAACCAGTTTGTAATACACAACAGAAACTTACAAGGCCAAGAAGTTTGAATTCTATCTAACAAAATAAATAAATAAATAAATTTAAAAAAACAAGATCAAAAGCCAATATAAATATCTCTTGGAATCTGATATGCAAGTGATAAACAAGTGATTTACAAGATTGAAACTAGCCTAGAAGTCTAAGAGTTCTTGAAATCAGCACACTACCAAAGTTATTTGATTTTTTTTTTTTTTTTTTTTTTTTTGGTTAGAACTTGACTTTTGAGAACAGTCACTTACAAAAACTCCAAACCTAATATCAATAAGTAGGTCTAAAATCTGTTGCAGTTAGGTCTGAAATAAGTTTGATCCCAAGAGCTTAAGACTTCTCTTTCAAGTCCCAACTTAAATGTCTTGTATGCCTCAGACCTGAAATCAGATCTGCAATTTTATAATGAAAGCAGCCTTGATTCAGATCTGAATACCATTACATCAAAAATATGAAGCTCTTTTTGGACCTCACAAACATTAGTCCTAATCCAATACAACCAATTCAGATTGGGTGCAAGTGATTTAAAAGATAACAAAACATCAAGTTCAAAGAAATTTCAGATCATGTACTCATACTGCCTCTGATTCTCATGCACTTCAGAACTGATTTTACCATTCATGGCTTAAATTTTCATCAATGAGGCAAGTCTGATGCATCAAATTGTGAATTGGGTGCTGTCACTACCCGAATTCACATCAAAATAGAGTGGGTTCAGGTCTGAGTTCAGATGAACTCAAATCTGAACCTAGCAGAATGCAGTCCTGCAACCGGCTGAACTCAGATCTGAACTTCAAATCTGAGTTTCAGATTTGAAAACTCACATGCTATTTTTTTCATTGTTTTCTTTTTATTTTCTTTATCTATTTTTTTTTCTTTTTTTTCTTTTTATAAATCTAAAACAAAATACAGCAATGCAACCAAAATCTTTTTGGATGAGTGCAGGTCTGATTGATGAATGCAATTCAGATCTGAACTCATTTTAATTTTTTTTTTTTTTTTCGGTTGAGTGCTGCAGTTCTGCTATAGCAGATCTGAGTGTCGAATGCAACTCAGATCTGCAACACTCATGATTTTGTGATTTTTTTCTTTTAGAGGGTAATAACTTCAAGATAGAAAGCAAAACAGGTCTCCTTTTATTAAAATTAAACTGAAACAAGGAAAATAAAGTAATCTACTAAAGAGAAAAGAAGCATAACTACAGTAATACAGCAGTTGCATTCAAAGCAAAAATGAAAAATTAAGCAAATTAAACCAACTATGAATGCAATGCTGAAGAACTACATCTACCAGCTACACTAAATCAACAATCAAATATGAAGTAGGTCAACAATGGGAAAGAGAGCTAACTAGATCAGCAGTGGAGTTTCATGCTAATTGCTGTACTGTAGCAGCCCTGCTACAGTTCTGAATGCCAGTGGAATGCACTGCTGCTTTTATTGAATATGTGAGGCATCACAATTATTCAATCCAAACACACATCCTCACCAAATTTAGATTGGGTACAAGTGGGTAAAGCCAAGAATTCAGTCCACCCAGAATTCATAGTATGCTCTGTATCAGTTCAGTCCTCACATCATATCAACTGCATTTCAGATTTGAATTTCTCTCATTCCTTGCTATCCATTCACCCTTGAGGCAGGTTGGATGTATCATAGGGTGGATTGGGGTAGTGATGGCACCCAATTCACCTCAAACTTGCATCGGTTCAGATCTGAGTTCAGAGGAATTCAGATCTGAACTGAGCAGAACTGTAACAGCAGAATTCAGATCTGAACTCAAGTCTGAGTTTGGACCTGAATTCTCAATTGCCTTACCTTCAGTTATTGCTACCAAATTGTTTTTTTGGGGAATAGCAGAAGTGCCCTAGGGTGAATTGGGGTGGTGATGACACCCAATTCCCCTCAAAATTGCATCAGTTCAGGTCTGAGTTCAGAGGAACTCAGATCTGAACTGTTGCAGATCTGCTGTAGCAGAATTCAGATCTGAACTCAGATCTGAGTTCTGATCCGAATTCTCAATTGCTCCTCTTGTTGTTCAAAAGATCTCCCCTTTTTTTTTTAATTTGTTTTTTTCTTTTTGTAATGAAGGAAAGAAAAAAAAAAAAGTCTGAAACACAAGCAACTCTTTTCGGCTGAGTGCTGCAGATCTGAAATCTATTGATCTGAGTGCCGAATGCAACTCAGATCTGCAACACTCATGCTTTTTTTTGTGAAATTTTTTTTTTCTTTTTTTTTTTCTTTTTGAAGGGAACAACATCAAGATTGAATAGAAATCAAATATGCCTTTATTAAAATGAAACTGAAACCAGAAAAAGAGAGTAATCTACTTAAGAAAGAAGAAACATAACTACATGAGTACAGCAGTTGCAGTCCAAGCTGAAATGAAAAAGTTAGCAAATTAACCCAACTATGAATGCAATGCTGAATGAGATCAGATTAAGAATGCTCAATGTTTCCTAATATTGTTTCTCTAAGTCCCCGGCAACGGCGCCAAAAACTTGGTGTGTGGCTCATTGTGACACTAGCAAGTGCACTAGCCGTTCAAGTAATAAAGTAGTGAGTGAAGTATCGTTCCCACGAGGATTTAGGAAACAATTACCAATACTAAATTGAACATTTCTTATCTGATCAACAAATAAATCAAAACTCTAATGAAAGCTAAGAAATCCTAAATTAAAATCTATCTAAATCATTGGTCCAATTGCCTTCAATTCAGGTTAGAAGAGTAAGCAGTAAATGTCAATCTCAGAATTCAGCAATCTATCAATTTGGATCATTCGAATGAATCATGATTGAGCCTTGGTTTGGTGAAACCCCAAGGTCATGAACAGCCTCTCTCAAGCGCATGTTCATCCTATGCATGAGTGACGGTTCTTCTATCTCTAGCAAGAATCTAATCCCCATGCATGCATTTCTTCAAACACTTCTAAGGCATCAATTCAAATCTGAATTGATCACCAACTGAATTGTGCAAGTTATCTCTAACCTTGCACTCAATTCAGTTCTTGAATAGTAGATCTGAATTCCTAGAGTCTCTCTCAAGCACTCTAGGAATTCCAAGCTGTAGATTAATTCGCCCAATCTGAAATTTGCAGATCTGAATTCTCTTTCAAGCAATTCAGATCTTGCAATCTCAGATCTGAGAATTCAGATCTGAGTTTTGAAGGTTAGTTGGCCGAATTGATCTGCAATCACACCCTTATTCAAGAAACTTCAAGTACAATGCATGATCATTTGAATGAATCAAAAAGAATTAGATTGCTGAACTGAAATTTTACAAGCTGAAATACATCAAGGAAGAATGGAAACAAGGAGAAAGAAGAAAGAACATATAACTAAGAAACTGAATTCAAATCAAAAGAGAATGAAACTACAAATGATTTATTACAAAAAATCTTTGAATCACAATCCCTCAATTCGAACTCACCTTCTTCTTCTAGCTTGCTTGTCTTGAACTTCCTTCAGCCCTTCTTCTTCTTCTTCCTTGCGCCTAGCCTTCTTCTCTTCTCTTCTCTCAAGGTGGCTGAACCTCTAAGAGTGGGAGAGCCTTTCTCTCAAGCAATTGAACCACTTTCTCCCCTCCTAGAGGCCTCCTTATATAGTTTTTCAAGGGGGCTCTTGCCCCTTCTTGAAGCCTCTAGAATGGGGTGTATTACACCCCTCATGAACCTTCTAGAGTGCTCCCTCCTTCTCTTCAAGAAACTCCTAGAAGTTGCCGCCCCTAGCTCCCTTTGGGCTGCTATTTGGGCTACAACTTAGCTTGCTTTTGAGCTCATGTGGGCTACACTCTAGGTTGTTATTTGGGCTAAAAATGGGCCTTCCTTGCTGGGCCGATTTCTCCTCATAGCTAGGCTTTATTTTCTGGGGTTTTCTCAAGGAATTCACTTGCTCTTTTTGGGCCGAAGTGCTCTCTCTTGCTTCCACGACCGGGCTGGACTGAAATTGGTCTTTTTGAACCTTCTTTTCTTGCCTTTTTCCTTCATTCTCTTGGATTGATTATCCCTGAACCTATTCTTAGCATTAAGCTAAATTAAGGCAAAAATTAATAAAACCGGCATAAAAATCCATGCTAAAGTCCTCAAAAATTATAGATAAATTGTAAGTTCATCACATATCAAAGACAGTCGAATCAGACACCTGGTGCAGTAACATAATAGAGTCTAGGGGTTAGGTGTATCATTCCAATTTTGCCCATCTATCTCCAAGGTCCAGGGCAATACTGGAATTTCGGTCCGGTTCAGGGCTTCAAAAAAACCCACACTGCATGTACCTCAGGTCTCACACTAGTAGCTGTGACAAGCCACCCTAACCAACTTGGTGGTACATCAATGTCAACCTTGGTAGGATAAATCTCCCCAGATCTATCCAATGGCTTTCAAGATTCTAAACTAATACGAGTCTCATATATGTCCAATTTAAGGGTATTACGCAAAAACATACCTCAATGACATGAATCAATTATCTACTTTATTCATTTATAATAAATGTCGAAAGGTACATCAATCTAATTGGAGCTAAGGGCATAACTGTCTAACAATTTTTAGGTTTCCATTAGAGAGAGTGCATCGCCAATCATTCTCTTTGTCCGACAAATGAGTTGATCCTGTCACTATGATCACCTAGTCAGATGAATTCTTGGACTGTCCCAACATACGCAGGTTTTGACCCCCTCTAAGGATCTCACTGATTAGCATATCAAAGATAGCACAATCTGATACTTGGTGCAGTACCATAATTGAATCTAGTGGTCAGGTGTAACATTACAGTTCTGCCCATCTATCTCCAAGGTCCAGGGCAATACTAGAATTTTGGTCCAGTTCAGGGCTTCAAAAAAATCCACACTACATGTACCTAAGGTCTCACCCTAGCAGTTAAGACATGCCACTCCAACCAACTTGGTGGTACATCAGTGTCAGCCTTGGCAGGATAAATCTCCCCAGATCTATCCAACGACTATGAAGATTCTAAACTAACACGAGTCTCATAAGTGTCCAATTTAAGGGAATTACACAAAAACACACCACAATGACATGAATAAATTATGTACTTTATTCATTTACAATAAATGTCAAAAGGTACATCAATCTGATTGGAACTAAGGGCATAACTGTCTAATAGTTTTTATGCTTCCATTAGAGAGAGTGCATCCCCGATCATTCACTTTGTCCGACAAAGGGCTGATCCTATCACTATGATCACCCACTCATATGAATTCTCGGACTGTCCCAACATACCCAGCTTTGACCACCTCTAAGGATCTCACTGATTGGCATATCAAAGATAGCCCAATCTAACACCAGGTGTAATACCATAATAGAGTCTAGGGGTTAGGTGTAACATTCTAGTTTTGCCCATCTATCTCCAAGGTCTAGGGAAATACTGGAATTTCTATCCGATTCAGGGCTTCAAGAAAACCCACACTGCTTGTATCTCAAGTCTCACCCTAGTAGCTGAGACAAGCCACCCTAACCAACTTGGCGGTACATCAATGTCAGCTTTCGCAGGATAAATCTCCCCAGATCTATCAAACAGCTTTGAAGATTCTAAACTAACACGAGTCTCATAAGTGTCCAATTTAAGGGTATTACATAGAAACATACCACAATGACATGAATCAATTATCTACTTTATTCATTTACAATAAATGTCCAAAGGTACATCAATCTGATTAGAGCTAAGAGCATAACTGTCTAACATATAGCCTTAAAGAGAACCTCCTATTCTGATTAAGAGTTTCCTAATCCAAATCATTATTTGGACCTAGACTCTTTAAGTGATAAGGATAATCCGTTATCTTATCTGTAGTTTAAGATTAGCTTAATCCTTATCAAATTAGGAGTTTTCTTATCCTAATCATTATTTGGATCTGAACTCTTTAAGTGGATAAGACTTATCCTCCTATTCTTATCTACTGATCCAAACCTAGATCTGCCCTTATTTAATTAATTTAATTAACCTAGTTCAAATTGGGCTTTAGGACCATTAAGTTTATGTTCTCACTTAACCTCTTAACCTGGTGCTAGTTGGCTCTCCTTGTATGGCGTGGGACCCAAACATTGATCTACATATTAGCCACATGGGTTTAGCCCCGAATTTGTTACAAGGCTTGGCCGAGTTCACTGTATGAGACAGTGAACCCCTAAGTCCACCACCAAGGGCTCTTAATGGGCCCAACATTTACACTAAATGGTTCTTGGGTCCAACGACCTTATGCAAACCCAAGAATTGTGGGCAGATGAAAGATTAGCCCATCAGGTATTACGCTCAATGGTCTTACACTTAACCTCTCAGCCCATAAGATCTAACACTACCCCACAAGAGAGGACTTCTCCCTCGACTACAGGGAACAGTGCTGCACTCTCTACTCACAAGGATCCCGGGAATTAAAACCTTTTGCAAACATTTTGAAACCATAATATATATATGTATATATGTATATCTAATTATATTTTGCAAAAACAAATTTCAACGGTTAAAATCAACTACCGGCCGTTTTAGGTTTCCATCAGAAAGAGTACATGCACATCCCCGATCATTCATTTTGTCCGACAAAGGGGCTGATCCTGCCACTATGATCACCTACTCAAATGAATTCTCGGACTGTCCCAACATACCCAGGTTTTGGTCCCCACCAAGGATCTCACTGATTAGCATATCAAAGACAACCCAATCTAACACCTGGTGTTGTACCATAATCGAGTCTAAGGGCCAGGTGTAACATTCCAGTTCTGCCCATCTATCTCCAAGGTCCAGGGCTATACTGGAATTTCAGTCTAGTTCAGGGCTTCAAGAAAACCCACACTGCATGTATCTCATGTCTCACCCTGGCAACTGAGACAAGCCACCCCAACCAACTTGGCGGTACATCAGTGTCAGCCTTGGCAGGATAAATCTCCCCAGATCTATCGAACGGCTATGAAGATTCTAAACTGACACGTGTCTCTTAAGTGTCCAGTTTAAGGGAATTACACAGAAACACACCACAATGACATGAATCAATTATGTACTTTATTCATTTACAATAAATGTCAAAAGGTACCTCAATTTGATTGGAGCTAAGGGCAATAATAACTAACACTATTGTATTAGCATACTCCCCTCCTCATAGAAAATCCTAGGGCACCTCCCTATTCATTCTTTTCACCTCTAACAAATCTTATCTGCCCCTAACTACTAAATCTTCACCTTCCACTCCTCCCTAACATCTAATCAAAACCATCCAAGCTTTAGCAACCTCTCATACCCTTAGATCTTCACTTAGCAATCTCCACCCTCCATTCTAGGGCGCCATCTCTTTAGGATTCTAACCCTAGGGCGCCACCTAACTCCTAATCTCCACCATTCAATCCTAGGAGCTTAAATACCAGCCCTCCATACTTATAGGCACCCTCTCTTTTTCACTCTAGTTCTAGGATCCCTCTAGTTTAATCCTAACCCTCCATTCCTAAACCCTAAGGGCGCCCATTTTCTGCATAAACCCACTAACCGCCCCTCTCTTTTTCTCTAAACCCAGTTTTCTCCACCCTTTTCTATCAAAAGGGACCCCAAGGGCCCTAGAGAAGGAGTTGGTCAATTCACCTAGTTCACAAGGCTAAGGTTTCTTGAGGAGCTCGAGGATTGTTGATGGGAAGGATGCCTAGATCTTGTTAGGAGAGGTTCCTGTAAACAGTCCAGGCAATCTGCAACTACCGCCACTGGATTTCATTAGCCATCCCTTTCATTTTCTTTATTTTATTTTATGTTATTTTTATTCAGGCAATCTTTCAGATTTAATTTTTGTTTGTTTGTGTGTTTTGCAGATCTTAATTCATTCGGTTCAAGGCCAAGGTGTCTCAAGGGGTTCGATGGCTGAACGGAGGGAGAAAGCGTGTATTTCATCTTCTGAGACAGTTACCACCACTAGATCCAAATTTTGGACCATTGTTTTTGTTGATTTTAGTGTTCTTTAATTTTTGAATTTTGATTATTGCCTTCTTCTTTTTAGAACATTTAATTTTAGCATTAATAAATCTTATGTTCTTATTTTCTGCAAATCCTAGATCTATTTTCCTTTTATTTGTCCAGAATGAAAATAATAATTTTTATTCTTGCTTCCTTGTGGGTTCGACTCCTTCCTCACCATGTACTACATTGTTTAAGGTTACATGAGGATTGGAAAAATTTACAAATCTCTAAACTGGTGCCACGGGTGTTTGATGATGCATTCCGGGTGCACCAAGTTTTTCGCACCATTGCCGGGGAATCAATGGATTAAAAATTTTTATTTCTTTGTTTCGGATCCGTTTACATTATTTTTTTATTTCGTTAGTTTTCTGATCTTTTGAAATAAAACTCTCAAAATTCTTCTTTGTTTTTGCAGGACGTAGTCATTGAAGACAGGGTGCTAGAACATTGTCGAACTATGCAGAAAAAAAAAAGAAAAGAAAAATATTGGGTAGCGATTCAGGTGTGGTCATACCAACTTATTTCTGATTTTTTTTTTTTCTAATTTATGTTGGTAGATTAGCATTTTCGAATCTTTGGTTATTTGTTTTTATTTTTATTTCTTAATAAATTTGGCTATATATTTTTTAGGATTATATTTTTTCTTTTGTTTTGTATTTAGATCTAGTTAGTTATTTGTTTATTTCTGTATTTGCACGAGTTTTATTTTATATTTTTCGTTTCAGAATTAATTATTCTTGTATTTTTATTGTGTCTTTAATTTTTCTTGCTTGGTGCAATTTTAGTTTTTTGAATAGTGATTTCTGTTGTCTTTTATTTCTGATTTCAGCATGTGCGATCTCATTTTTATGATTAATAGCTGTGTTTTTCCGTTAATCCATTTAAGGGCAGTCCAATTTAAATAAGATAAGGTGAGGATTTCATCACCCTTCCTTGGCCCAAAAAACCACCACCCTTTCACGTGTGGTTCACCCTAAACCTTAATTTAGAATTTGGATTGCAAGATCCTTTAGGAGGCTCCACACATTTGGTTCAAAAGTGTGCTAAACTTTAGGGAAGCTTGTAATTATTACTTTCCATAACCGACGGTTCGTGTCTATGGAAAGAGGTTAACTGGCTAAGCCTAAGTGGGTTTTGTAGTTACTTAATTAAGTCCTTGCAAGAGCAAGGGGAGCCTCCCACATCCCCACCTCTTACCTGCCTAACCAAAGGAAGTGGTATAATTCCATATGAACCTAAGATGATTCACATTAGTTGAACCACTAGTTTAGGAAACCTTAGTTTAACCCCTAGGTCGTGTGTTTTACTTGTTTGTGCTTAATCAAAAAAAATTAAAACAAAATAAAATGAATTCAATGGCCGGAGTTTGTGGAATGAGAAACTACCACTACAGGAAAAATTGGCTTTAGCAACGGACAAAACTGTTGCAAAAAGATACAAAAACCATTGCAAAAAGATATAGCAACGATTTAGCCACGGTTTTTTGTCGGTGGCGGATATTGGCATGGCTAAAACCTATAGCCACGGATATTGTACATTGTTGCTATAAATATATGTATAGCAACAGTTAAAACCATTGCTGATAAAAAAAATTATTACAACGGATTTATTTTCTACCATTGCTAAAAATTACTATAGCGACGGTTTTATCCATGGCTATAGAATATGAGCTATTGATGAATAAGTAGAAATACCATTGCTAAAAGTATTAACCATTCTTTGTATTGCCATAGTTTTTTACATTAACGGTTGCTATAAATTCTTATAGCAACGGTTAGGATCAAAAACCGTTGCTGTAGAATGGTCATCACAAAATATAACCACTTTTAAAACTACTGTTATATTGAACTTTTAGCAACAGTTTGAAAACTTATTTCTTATTTGAGCTTTTGAGGAAAGCCATTACAAAAAAAAATTAATTTGTCCTGTTCTTGTATGATAAAACTACAAATTTATACAATCTTGGTTCAATATACACTTATAATAATTTTTTTTCCATCACCAAGAAAAAAGAAAAGAGAATTAACATAATTATCCTCATTGGATCTGAATAGTTGATTATATGCACGTGCATCATACTCACGACCTTCACTTTGGATCATAAACTTCAGTCTATCATGTTCAACAAAAATGAATACATAAGGATTGATGTCAATAATTAGATATATGAATTAAATAATGTAAGAGTTTTATATGCATTATACATTACCATTGATTTAACCCACGCAATGTGAGATCCAAGTGCATCTCCAAGAGTTACCATATTACTACATTTACTGATTTTAAAGATATTACCACATTTCCTCATTCTTCCAGTCCTACTATTCTAATCTTCGCTCAACAATTACCTATGGCTTCTTCTTCCTTTTCTTCTTCTCATGGGTTTTTCTTAAAATCTCTGTTTAGTTTTCTGGTTTTGAGCTCTTTAGCTATTGATATTGTTTTGGCCAGTAATTTTTACCAAGACTTCGACATCACATGGAGCAATGGTCGAGCAAAGATACTCAACAATGGGGAGCTTCTCACTCTGTCCCTTGACAAGGCCTTTGGCTCTGGCTTCCGATCCAAGCACGAGTACCACTTTGGTAAGATAGACATGCAACTCAAGCTCGTCCCCGGCAACTCAGCCAGGGGAAGGGAAATAGGGGAAGGGAAATAGGGAAATAGGGAGCAATAGTTCTATCTCTGGTTTTGTCCTACAGTAGACTTCCATACTTATTCCATTCTCTGGAACCCCAAATGCATTATCTTCTCTGTATGGAATACCCATCAGAGAATTCAAGAACTCAGAATCCATTGGAGTTCCATTCCCCAAGAACCAGGCGTCAAGACCGATTGGACTAAACTCTAAACTAGACGCCAAGAACCAGGCGTCAAGCCTACATCATGTTTTCAATATCCAATAGAAATTCTTTATAAATGAAAAGCACACAAACCAATCCCAAATTAGGGTGTATCGATCAGAAAAGGAATCCCAAATCATAAATCGTATAAACTCATCATCGATATACAAATTAATGGGTGAAAAAGAAGAGTGAAGAAGTTGATAGCTGCTACCTTGGTCTTGGTCTCGATGAACAAACCCTTGTGGACAGACCACCAACAAGCCATTCACCGACTGGGAGTTTCTACGTTGTTGATGATGAATGCTTTTTCCAGAGAAAGTGAGAAAACTTTGATTCTGAGAGAGAGAGAGAGAGAGAGAGAGAGAGAGAGAGAGAGAGAGAAAGATGAGAGCTGAAAACATGATGAGGCGGAAGCAAGAATATTGTGTGCAAGTTTTGGAATGAGCCTATGCCAATTAAGTTGCCACGGTTTAATGGTTTCTTAATAAAAAATTAACATGTATTGCAACGGTTAAGTTAAAAACTGTCTGAATAAATTCTATTGAAGCAACGGTTAGGAAACTGTGGCCAGGCTGAAAAAAAAAAATGGAAATATTGCCACGGATGGTATATTCTGTTGCTATTTATAACCTTTTAGCCACAGTTTTTGGTCCATTGCTGGAAAAACTGTGGCTATAAACAGTTTTTCTTGTAGTGTACTTCCAACCTAAGCCACTGATAGATTAGAACCATGTGTCTCAACATCTGGATAAGATTAATGGGATGGCCCAAAGACTTGATCAAGTCCTTGCATTTCATCAACAAATTGGCCCATACCCAATATGTTCCATCTATGCAAGTCCGACCCATCATGTTCGCTAGTGCCCTTGTGGGCCCATGTTAACCAGTCATTCTAGAGCAAGTACATGCAGGTAATGAATTTTTCCAACCTAGTGCTAACCCATTCTTTCGCCCATATACCCTTAGGTGGGAAAATCAACCCAACTTCGCTTACTGAGCCCAACCCCAAGAAAACCACCCTGCCAAATGTACACTCTCAATGGTCTGAAGCCCAGACTCACTATCAGTATAATGATTACCCTATGACTCAACCAGCTCAGCCATGTCAAACCTACCCTCAGCCCTATCAAACCAATTCGCTTGATGATATGTTTCTGCAGCTCCAATAGCTGCTCTTAGCTCAACAATAGTCAATCCTAAGATTAGAGAGCCAAGTAATTTAACTCATGGAAGCTAACCTGCAGTGGGAGATTGATTCAATGCTTAGTCAGCCAATTTTCGACCCCAGAAATGAACCCCTAGGTCTTCCCCAACACCTTATGACTTCTAATGTCCAACACTTAGAAAATGCTAGAGAAATTTCAACTCATGAAAGTGGAGAAAAGTTTGAAGACTAGTATGAGTCTGGAAGTCCTTCTGCCTACCCAAAAAAAAAATTGTACAATAAATGTAAATAGAAACCCTAGAGAAACCGGTCTGGTCATAGAGAATGACCCGACGAAGGAAGCTAATGTTTTAACAATGTCTCCTCAGCCATTACGATCTTGGCCTACTATTGAATCTCTCCCAGAGCTAAACAATGAACCACCCGTGCCTTCTCTTAAATCTCCTCTGCAACTAGAATTAAGACCCTTGTTGGACTCCCTTAAGTATGTGTTTCTAGGACCCGACCAAACACTACCAGTAATTATAGCAATTGATTTTAACCCCTATACAAGAAGAGAAATTGATTGATGTATTAAAAGAATATAAGGGTGCCATTGGTTGGTCAGTGGCTGACCTGAAAGAGATTAGTCCATCCATTTGTATGCACCATATTTGTATGAAGGATGGTGCCAAACCGAGTAGGGAAATGCAAAGGCGGTTGAACCCAAATATGAGAGAAGTAGTCAAGTGGTTGGATGCGGGTATTATCTACCCAATTTCATATAGCAGTTGGGTAAGTCCTACGCAAGTGGTGCCTAAGAAGGCTGGACTCACCATGGTCACCAGTGATCAAGGTGAAGTGATCCCCACTCGGCTTACCACGGGATGGCGAGTATACATCGACTTCAAGAAACTCAATGCAGTCACAAGAAAAGAGCACTTCCCTCTGCCCTTTATTGACTAGATTCTGGAAAAACTTGTAGGGAAAAAGTATTTCTGCTTCTTAGATGGGTATTCTAGGTAAGACCAAGTAGCAATTTACCTTGAAGACCAAGAGAAAACTACTTTCACCTATCCATATGGCACATTTGCCTTCCAAAGAATGTCATTTGGATTATGTAATGCACCAATAACCTATCATAGGTGTATGATGGCAATTTTCTCGGAAATGTTAGGTGAATTTCTAGAAAAATTTATAGATGATTTCTCTATTTTTGGGGATTCCTTTGAAACCTATCTCAAACACTTATGAAACGTTCTTCAATGATGCATCGAGACAAACTTGGTACTCATTTGGGAGAAGAGTCACTTCATGGTCCAAGAGGGTATTATCTTAGGCCACATAGTTTCCAAACGAGGGATTGAGGTAGATAAGGCAAAAGTTGACCTAATCTCTAAACTCCCACCTCCCACCTCTGTCAAGAAAATCTACTCATTTCTCAGACACGCTGGTTTCTATCGTAAGTTCCTTAAGGACTCTTCCAAGATTTCTAGGCCTCTATGCAATCTTTTGGCAAACGATGTCCCATTTAATTTTGACCAGGCTTGTTTTAAGACTTTCAATTATCTGAAAGGGGCACTAACAAAAGCCCCAATTCTTCAACCTCTTGACTGGTCATTGCCCTTTGAAATAATGTGTGATGCCATTGACTATGCCATCAGAGCAATTTTGGGACAAAGGGTGAATAAATATCCTGTGGTAGTATATTATGTTAGCCACACCCTATTTGAGGCCCAATTGAATTACTCCACTACCGATAAAGAATTGTTAGCTATAGTATTTGCTCTAGAAAAGTTTTGTCTGTACTTATTGGGCACCAAAAGTTGTATATTCTGATCACACGGCCTTAAGACATTTGTTGTCTAAGAAAGAGGCCAAACTTAGGCTTATCAAATGGATCCTTCTTTTACAAGAATTTGACCTTGAGATTCGGGATAAAAAGGGTTCTGAAAATGTAGTAGCTGATAATCTGTCCATAATTCAAATTCAAAGAGCAAGCCTATGCATGACTATTTCTTTCCAAATGAACACCTCTTGGTTGTTTCCCATAGTACACCCCCATGGTTTGCTCATATTGTCAACTATTTAGCGGTGGGTAAAATTCCTGAGGGGTGGTCCAAGAATGAGAATGACAAATTCTTCTCATAACTCAAATATTATTTCTGGGAAGACCTTGAGCTATTCCATATCTATTCGTATCAAGTAATCTGAATATGCGTCCCCAAGTCTGAACACCAAAATATCCTTAATTTTTGTCACACTCTTACTTGTAGGGGCACTTTTCGAGGAAGAAAATGGTGGCTAAAGTACTGCAAAGTGGCTTTTATTGGCCAAGTTTATTTAAGGATGCCCATGCTTTTAGTAAAATTGTCTAAGATGCCAAGCTATCGGGAATATGTCCTGTAGAGACATGATGCCACTTAATCCCATTCTAACTGTAGAAATCTTCGATGTTTGGATTATTGATCTCATGGGACCATTTCTGCCATCATCCGGTCATGAATACATCCTAGTGGCCGTTGATTATGTGTTGAAATGGATTGATGTGGTAGCAACCCAAATCAATGACCACAAAGTTGTAATGAAATTTGTTCAAAAGAACATTTTCTCTAGGTTTGGGTGTCCGCGAGCAATCATTAGTGATGGGGGGTCACATTTTACTAATGCGCATTTCTGTGCTTTGCTCCGCAAATACGGAATCACTCATAATATAGCAACCCCCTACCATCCCCAAACGAAAGGTCAAGTGGAAGTTTCCAATTAGGAAATTAAAAGTATTCTGCAAAAATCCATTAAGCCTGACCGAAAAGATTGGCCTGACAGATCGGACGGTGCACTTTGGGCTTATTAGACGGTGTATAAAACTCCCATTGGAATGTCTCCTTATAGGCTAGTCTTCGGAAAACCTTGTCATTTTCCTGTAGAATTAGAGCATTGGGCTTATTGGGCCATCAAAAAGTTTAATTTCGATCTAACCCAATCTGGATCCCTCCGAGCTCTACATTTAAGTGAGCTGGAAGAACTTCGCAATGAAGCTTGTGAAAGCACTCGCATTTATAAATCCAAAATGAAAATGTTCCATGATAAAAACATTCCAAGAAAAGCATTTGAACTTGGTAAAAAAGTTTGGCTCTTTAATTCTAGGCTGCGGTTGTTTCCAGGTAAATTAAAGTCCAGATAGGATGGGCCATTTGTTGTTGATAAAGTGTTCGAGCATGGTGCGGTTAGAATAGTTGATCCTAAGAATGGAATCATGTTCAAGGTCAATGGTCAAAGGCTTTGGTGTCTCTATAAGTGTATCATTAACCACTCCGGAACACCAATTTCAATATTTATAAATTTACCAATTCTCAAAACAACTACGAAACGCAGTTAGTGGTGAGAAAGGGGTCATATCCATAGGGAACCGAGGGAAAATTCGTTATGTACTTCAATCCAAACAAAATAACATGATTAGAGATTGTAGAAACACAAAATTAAATTAATTAAACTAGAATCAATTAAAATAAAATTCTAACAATGTTGAAAGTGAAACTTGCAAAAAGATAAATAAATAATAGAAATAAATAAATAAATAAAAATAAATAGAAAGTCTACAACTCAGTTAGAGGTAGTAGTCTCTGGATCTATCCTTTGACCCTCGAACTCCTCGAGCTAGGCCTTCTGTCATACTTGGCCAAATTTCATGTCTGCAGAAAGGAAGGCAAAAATTAAATTAGATAAGTAAATTGCAGAAATAAAAAAAAAGATTGGAAATTAAAGAACGGAAAGAAAATCTAAAACTAATGGAAAATTGGTTGGGATCTGAATCTAGAGGTGGCAGTAGTGGCTAGGCAAAATGCAAGCAGGAACCCCTCCTCTTGCTTGGGCATTCTTCTCTTCCTCTACCCTTGAACTTCTCAACAACAGCCTTTTGTCTTACCTAGGGGGCAGAATCCAACCCCTTCTCAGGATTCCTTGGGTCCTTTTTATAGAGAAGGGTGGATAAAACTGGGATAAGAGAGAAAGAGGAGGGCAGCAACACGGTTTTTTTTGTAGAAATATGGGCACCCAAGGGTTTAGAATGGAGGGTTAGGATTGTTCTAAGGTGATCCTAAAGTTGAGAAGAGAAGGAAAGAGCACCCAATATTATGTAGGGATGAGATTTGAGCACCCAGAATTGGATGGTGGAGATTTAGGTGCCTAGGGCTGAAAGGTGGAGATTAAAAGGAGTGAAATAGAGGGCTGATATCAAGTGGGTAAATGTTGAATGGTAAGGATTAGAAGTTAGGTGGCGCCCTAGGGTTAGAATGCACTCCAAAGAGGGTGCCCTAGAATGGAGGGTGGAGATTAGATGTTACGAAGGGATAGAAGGTGAGGATTTAGCAGTTAGGGGCGGCTAGGGTTTGCTAGAGATGAAAAGAATGAGTGGAGATGTGCCCTAGGATTTAGCATCATTCTAGGTTTAGTAGATAGGAGGCGCTCACTTGTGCTCAATTTTTCACAAAAACACCCCCTCTCTCAGTTAGAATTCACACAAGCTTCCCAAAAACTGCATTTCAGCCTTGAAACTTCCCTAGTTTTCCCCAAGATTTGCATAGAGACCCTCTGAGGTCATAATTTTGAACTTAACTGGGAAAATGGGACATTTTGACTATTCCAAGGCCTAAAATACCCCTGAAATGGTTCCCTTAAGGCATCTGATAGCTATAAATATATAACCCTAGCAAGTGTACTAGTTATCAAGTACTATAATAATATCGTTCCCACGGGGATTTAACAAAATAAGTATTAGAATCACAGTTTTCCCTAATTATTTGGACAATCAAAATTAAGATTTTAGGAAAAACTACTGAAATTAAAACTGGAACAAAGAAAATAAAAACAAAGGTGATCACTAATCGAATATGCAAATGATGGAATCGCTAGGACTTTTGGTCCACCTAACCAATGCAATGAATATTGATGGGTCCAATTATCCAAGACTAATTGTCATTCCCATAAGCTGAGATTTTTCCAAATTTATTTAATATTCTCTCTCAAGATATACTAAACCTACGCCCATCAGGTAACCCTTCGATCTCTCGAGTAGAGCTCTCAAGATGGAAGTGCATTAAGTCCAAGAAAACCATTAAATTCAAATGAATCATGTATATATATCTCTATATACCATTCAATTCACACTATGAATTATTCTATCAATTATGTGAATTCCTCTCTCAATTCATTCACATAACCCAAATCAATTAAGAGGTGGCCAAGCTCTTAATTGCATTAAGCACAATAATTCATAGACTATATGGGAATCACAATCTTGGATAAATCAAGAAGATAAAAATATATTCATTAACATGGTTAGGCTTTCCATAGCCCTAGCAAGAAACAAATCAGTTCATGATGGAAGAATTAAAACAAACAAAGGGGAAGAAAGAACTCTTGAATTCGCCCATGGTGCTGGAGTCTCCTCTTCTTGCCGCCACCTTCTTCTTGAAGTTTCTTGAATTCTTGAACCTTTCTTGAACCCTTCTTGACTGATTGCTCCTTGTTTCTTGATTCAATCCCCAAGATTGTGTGATTAAGTGAAAAAGTCCTTCCTAAAGCTGGTCCACTCCCTCCTTTATATAGATTAAAGGGGAGGGGGTGGTCTCCTATTTTCTCTTGAAGTTGATCTTTACAAGAAATAGAAAGTCATATCCTAATTCTAATCTTATCTCTTTATCTCTTGAACTCAATCCCTTTATCACTCTAAGATTACATCAAGAATTTGGATCTAGAAGGATTCTTCTTAGTTTCTTGTTCTTGGATTCGTAATAGACTTCCTCTGCGAATTGGGCTTCAGCCAGGCTTTTTTGCGAGTTGGGCTTCAGCTGCAGATTGGGCCTTCCTATGAATTTTCCGCGATTTGGGCCCAGAATTGATTTCGATGTAGGCCGAATCTACGAAAGCTCAAAACATGAAAGTTGTGGATTTTTCTCTTATCTTTCCATTGGAACTTGAATCAGCCCGTTCGGAGTTTGGAGACGAGAGTTAGGCCTAGATCACTAAACGATGTCGAAACTGTGAAAAATCATCCGATTTCTCTTTCTTTGCTCTTGATGCTTTCTTTCATACCCTGGACCAAAATACAAGAGATATGAGTCCAATTAGATGCTAATTTAGTATAAAAGATAGAATAATTGGAGATAAAAATATGATAAATTCTACTCTCATCAGCATCAAACTGCAGAGTTATTAGGCTTAAACCATACATAGAAGGAGTGTTAGAGAGAAAAGGAATTGAGAATTTTAGTCTGAGTGATCTAATTACATCTGGATGAAGACGTTAAACTTAGCATTGGTTAGGAGGCAACCCAATGAAGTTTTGTTTTAGTTGTCTTGTTAGAGTTTGTCTTTTCTTTTGAATAAGTTTCAGAATTCATTTGGCAAATTCGGAACCCCTGTTGCATCATTACCTCTTGATTGTTCCCTTTGGCCCAAGTCCCTTTTGCATCATTCTAGTCATGCCATTGGGGACAATGGCATTTAAGTTGGAGGGTAAGGAAAGGAAAAATAATAATAATAACAATAATAAGTGCTAAGCCTTTAGAAATGCAGAACTAAAATTTTCACTAAAAAATTTAAATTTGTTTTCAATAAAAGAGATTCTCGAACAGAAAAAGTTGAGGAAACTAATAAAAGAATATTGAGTTTTATAGAGATTGGTAGCAAGTGACAGGAGTTAAATTGGTCTTGTTTGAATGTTGTCAAAACTGTTTAGAAATTGAAAATACTCCCAAGTTTTCCCTTGTGAAGATAAGAAAAGAAAGAATGAGAAATCAGATGAAAAATTCTTCAAATTAATAGAGATAGTGGAGTACCCCAAACAATATTGAATTTTACACAGTAAAAAAGAGAGAGAGAACAAAAGGTCACTGGACATCCTAGACTTAGTAACCGAGTCTCTTCACCTAAGTTAAGTGTTGAGATTCACATCAAACGGGAAAGGGAATGCCAAAGACACTTACCTAACACTTAGTAACAAGTTCTCTTCACCTGAGTCGAGTGTCGAGATTCTCATCAAATGGTGGAAGGTAGCAATAAAAATGTGTGTGCATTTCAAGTTTAGGGGTAGAAATCTACTGTCAGAAATGATAAGAAGAATAACCACCTGATTTTAAAAATCAATCTCAACTTATCGAGACAGTCTGCAAATGGAAGGGTTTATAAGATTTTTAAGCCAAGTTTTTGTAATGTTCAAAGCAGGACGGTAAACTCAATATTGATCTATACAAAGTTTAAGAATTTTAGAAATAGGATACTTGGCTAATTTTGTCAGGGATGATCTTGCAATGTGAATGATCTCTTTACTCGGTGTAATTTTAAGGCTACATTGCTAAGGGGCTAGCAATGGTTAATTTGGGGGGTGTGATAACTTTGTATTTGGATGCCTTAAGGGCATTATTTTAGAGGTATCTTAGACCTTAGACTGACTAATTTGTATCATTTTTCTGGTCAAATTTAATGTTGTGACCTCTGAGGGTCCTTGTGCAAATTCTAGGTAAAAACAGGAAAATTTATAGAGTTTTCTGTAGATTTTGGGAAGTTGGTGAGAATTCTAACTAAGAGAGGGGTGTTTTTGTGAAAAATTGAGCACATGAGGGCGCCTCCTATCTACTAAACCCAGAAAGGCACCCCTCCTACTATATTATCATACTCCCATCTCCTTAACAAACCCTAGGGCGCCTCCCCACTCATTCTTTTCACCTCTAACAAACCCTAGCCGCCCCTAACTGCTAAATCTTCACCTTCCACTCCTCCCTAACATCTAATCTCAACCATTCAATCCTTATCAACCTCTCATACCCTTAGATTTTCACATTGCAGTCTCCACCCTCCATTCTAGGGTGCTATCTCTTTAGCATTCTAACCCTAGGGCACCACCTAACCCCTAATCTCCACCATTCAATCCAAGAGCTTAAACCCCAGCCCTCCATACTTATAGGTACCTTCTCCTTTTCACTCTAGCCGTAGGATCCCTCTAGTTTAATCCTAACCCTCCATTCCTAAACCTTGGGGCACCCATTTTTTGTGTAAACCCACTAGTCGCCCCTCTCTTTTTCTCTAATCCCAATTTTGTCCACCCTTCTCTATAAAAAGGACCCTAAGGGCCCTGGAAAAGGGGTTAGTCAATTCACCCAATTCACAAGGCTAAGGTTTTTTGAGGAGTTCAAGGGTTGTAGAAGGGAAGGACTTCCAGATCTTGTCAGGAGGGGTTCCTGCAAGCAATCCAACCAATCTGCAATTACCACCACTGGATTTGATCAACCATCCCTTTCGTTTTCTTTATTTTCTTTTATGTTATTTTTATTCTAGCAATCTTTAAGATTTAATTTTTGTTTGTCTGTGTGTTTTGCATATCTGAATTCCTCCAGTTCAAGGCAAAGGTGTCTCAAGGAGTTTGAGGGATGAATAGAGGGAGAAAGCGTATATTTCATCTTCCTAGATAGCTACCGCCACTAGATCCGAATTTTGGATCATTTTTATTTATTTATTTTTGTTGATTTCAGTGTTCTTTAATTTCTGAATTTTAATTATTGCCTTGTTCAATTCAAAACATTTAATTTCAGCAATAATAAATTTTATGTTCTTATTTTTTGTAAATCCTAAATCTATTTTCCTTTTATTTGTCCAGAACGAAAATAATAATTTTTATTCTTGCTTCCCTATGGGTTCGACCCCTTCCTCACCATGTACTACATTGTTTAAGGTTGCGTTAGGATTGGAAAGATTTACAAATCTCTAAACTGGTGCCACGGGTGTTTGACGGTGCATTCCGGGTGTACCAAGGTCCAAGTCAACAATTGCTCTTTCTCGTGTTCGGAGGCCTGGCCATGGTCGAAGGTGCATCTAATCAAGAATTCTACCAATGCTTGTGCCTTTATAGAAAGTCTCGGCTAGTAGCATAAGTCGAACTCTAACAACTCCATAGCCCATTTGCTTAGCTGACCTGAGGTTTCAAACTTCGAGAGCATTGACTTGAGGGACTGGTTGGTTAACACCGAGATGCTATGGGCCTGAAAGTAAGGCCTTAGCTTCCTAGCCGAGATCACTAGCACAAAGGCTACATTTTCTACTTTTGGGTATCTGGCCTCAGCCTCGTGAAGCACCTTCCTAATGTAATACCCTGGCCTCTAAACTCTCTTGTCTTCTTGAACCAACACTAAGCTAATGACCTTGTCCCTAGCTGAGAGGTATAAGAATAAAGTCTCTCCTAGGAGGGGCCTCGTGAGAAAGGGTGGTGACGCGAGGTAGGACTTTAACTCCTCAAAGGCTTTCTGGCACTTTTCTATCCATTGGAATTCCTTCAACTTTTTAATGGCTTGAAAGAAGAGTGTGCACCAATCGGCCAATTTGGACAAGTATCAACTGAGGGCAACGACTTGGTCAGTGAGTCTCTGGGTTTCTTTAATTGATTAAGAGGAGCCTAGTATGGCTTGTATCTTCTCAGGGTTGACCTTTATGCCTTATTGGGTGACTAAAAAAGGCATAACCTTGTAACAGTAGGTGTTGTACTCAGTGATGAATGAGATCTTCTCCTCATTGGCTGGGTACATCTTTATCTGGTTGTAGCCGGAGAAGGCATCCATGAAGCTCGGTAGCTCATACCCTATGGTGGCATCGATGAGGTAATCAATCCTTAGCAAGGGAAAGTTGTTTCGGGTAGGTCTTGTTGAGATGTGTGAACTCAATACAAATGCGCCATTTCCCATTAGCCTTCATAACCATGACCATGTTAGACAGCCATTTAGGGTAGTGTACCTCTCTTATGAAGTCGACACCATGTAGATTGTCCACCTCCTCTCCGACAGATTTCCAATACTTTGGTGCAAAGTTCCTCTTGTTTTACCAAACTGACCTAAAGCTTTGGTCCATGCCTAGCCTTTGAGTAATGACTGAGGGTCAATTCCTAGCATATCAGCGGTGGACCAAGCGAACATGTCGGGGTTGTCTTTGAGGAAGCCTACTAATTCAAAAAATGTGTCTTGAGTGAGGCGAGACATGGCTAATACCATTTTTTCAACCTCGGCCTTGTTTAGGGAATCGAGATGAGGTCCTCGGCCTGATGGTTCCTCCCTGAGGTCGAGCCCCTCCAGTGGTAGGGTTTCTTTGTTCTTGCCTTTCAGTGCTGCCATTTAACACTGTCTAGTGGCTTGCTGGTTCCCCCTAACCTCTCCTACACCATGCTATGTGGGGAACTTCATGGCAAGGTGGTAAGATGAGATGACCGCCTTGAGTGCGTGAAGGGTCGGCCTCCCTATGATGGCATTATAGGGTGAGCCTATCTTCATGACCAAGAACTCAATCATCCGAATGACGTGCCGAGGTTCAGTCCCTATGCTAACTGGTAGGGTTATTTTTCCTTCGAGCTTGACAGCTTCCCTAGAGAAGTTGACGAGTGGCACATCAATGGGTTGTAATCAGTCTAGTCTTAGCTGCATCTTTTTGAACATCTCATAGAATAGGATGTCGACTGAAGAGCCATTGTCTATGAAGATCCTCTTCACCATGTAGTTAGTGATGGTTATTGACACCACCAACACATCATCATGGGATATAGACACCCCTCATAGGTCATCGTTCAAGAAGGAAATAAGGTAATCCAACCTTAGCTTCTTCACCACTTGGCACTAGATGTTGTACTACCGAGCGTATGCCTTCCAAGATGAGGTAGATGCTCCCCCTGAGGTTGATCCTCCGGCTATGACTTTTATGACTCGGCCAGGGTGTGGTGATTGCGGGGCTTAACTTGTTGCTGCTAGGAGGATAATGCTGGGCATTGCCTTCAACAAAGTCCTTTAAGTGCTTACTATGGATGAGGGACTCATCTCATTCTTGAGTTCATAGCAGTCCTCGGTGTCGTGGTCAGTGCCGCAGTGGTACTTGCAATACTTCTTGGGGTTCCCTCTTCTCAGGTTCCTCTTCAACTTAGCTGGCCAATTCATGAATTCCTCCTTCCCTACTTGGATCAGTATGTGCATTCGGGAGCAGTTTAGTGGTGTGTACTTATTGAATGAAGGGGCCGGTGACTTCTTCTCTCCACCTTTGTTGGTGGGACTATCACCATGGTCATCTCTTTCCTTCCATTTCTTGTCATTGGGCCCTCGATTGGCCTCAACTTCTAGTTCTTGGAGGCACATGTTGGCTTCGGCCTCTTCGGCTGTGATGTACTTCTGAACCTCTTCAAGAACTTAGCTTTGGTTTTGGGCGGAGTCTTCAAGATGGACCATTTGAGGGGTCCGAGCTGGAGGCAACTAATGGCCACGCGCATAGAGACTGAGGGGTCAAGGTCCTTGACCTTGATTTTTTCTTGGTTGAACCTCTACATATATTCTCGAAGGCTCTCCCCACATTTTTGTTTAACATAGTCGACTACTCATAAAGTGGCCCAGGAAGATGTCTGCGAATTGTTCCCAGGAGCCAAAGGAGTGTGGAGGTAGTATGGAGAACCATCAACGCGCTGCTCCCTTGAACGTGGCTTGGAAGGCCTAGCACATAAGGGCGCCAGAGTACCCGTGTAGGAGCATGAGGGCCCAGAAGCTTTTGAGGTGGTCCTCGGGATCTGTGCTCCCATCATAGGTCTCCAATTCTAGGGCCTCAAAATTTGGCAAGAGGGCCTCGAAGAGAATGGAATCTACGAACTCCTCCATTCGATTGGATGAGGTAGGGCAAATGGTAGAGGCATCACCTTGGCCCTCCTTTACCTACTAAAGTTGGTCCTAAAGGGCACCAATTTGTGCTTGAGTGTCTCTGAAGCGCTAGTCGATGTAGGACATTGTTGCATCGAAATGATCCTAGTCCTCTCATATAAAGCATTAACCGGCCATGTTCCTAGAGTTCTCGAATGCCAACAATCATTGAGGAGGTCACAGAGGTCAAAGACTAGTGCGGGAGAGGCGTGGCGTCGGCCTCTTGCCCCCGAAGGGGGATTATGGTGGCTTGAGCGCCCACCATCATCCTAGCTGGTCGTAGCGTGATGATGCTGATGGTCTTGATTCTTGTGATCGGCATAGCATCCTACGGGGTCGGCCCCTCGGCCGGAGAGCTAAGGGGTCTTGGAATGGGGCTCGCAAGCCTATTGACTATTGTTGTTTGAATATGAGGGGTTAGCCCCTTCTGGGTCCCAAGCGTTGCCTTAGCGGGGTGTGGGTGGATCGCCCTCCATATTGTCCATGTCTTCTGGCAAGGTGGCTACCATGTGGGTGGCTTCCTACTGGATGCCCTATGTTGTCTAATTGCTGGTTCAAGTTGAACTGCTCGATTGTGGCTAAGTTTCAGAAGTCAGGGATAGGGTCTTGCTTGTTAGCCATTTCAGGGATGCTAGTTGATTAAATTAGATTAGTTTTTTTCTTAAGGGAAAGTTTTGAAGACATGTTCCCACAGATGACACCAATTGTTGGTGCCAAATGTGGAGTAGAGGGCAACAAGGTAATTTCTAGCATCCAAGGCCGACAGGTCCAACTTGCTAAGAGAAGAAGTATGCCAGAGGGCCTGGGAGTTATCCTAGGGGTGAAGCCTCCGATGGTCAAGTTTGTTGAGAGTTATGGGGGGTCGGACCAAGTAAGAGAGGAGACTTAGAGCTTAAGTTCCAGTGTGTATTTACCTCAATGTGGGAGCCCTCTTTTATAGTTGGAGTTGCTTGAGAGGAGGGGTAGTTGGGAGTAGGTAGTGGTGGTTGGCAGTGGTTGGTGATGGGTGGTCAGGATACGTCTACTCGATGCCATGTGTCAAGGTCCACAGGATGGTCGAGATGCATCCGACCGACGCCACGTGTTAAGATCTGCGGGTTAGTTGAATACTCCTACATCAATTAGATAATATTTATATACTAATGGAGTGTTGTAGGGCTTGTAAAATCTAAATTATTGTATAGGAAAAAATGAATTTGCAAAAGGTAA
Source organism: Nelumbo lutea (assembly GCF_056320005.1). Classification (NCBI taxonomy): domain Eukaryota; kingdom Viridiplantae; phylum Streptophyta; class Magnoliopsida; order Proteales; family Nelumbonaceae; genus Nelumbo; species Nelumbo lutea. The sequence goes on along the minus strand of NC_142689.1, from coordinate 60,367,259 downwards.
ATTTTTTATTTAAAAGTTTTTAGGAAAAAGATTTAGTTAAAATAAGTAGAAATTTATGGAAAATAATATATTTAATTTAATAAAATAAAACAATAAGTAAATAAAAAATTCAGTTTTGAAGTCAATTTAATATAAATAAATCAATTATTTTTGTTAAATAAAGAATACAAATCTTTCTTCTCAAATTCCTAGTTGGGCTTTGGGCTTTATATGGGGTCAGGCTTAGTCTCAAGATCTAAGCCCAATGGTTCGGTCATGCTCAGGCTTGGGCCTAAATATGTTTCGTTGATATAAAGGCAAAACCTAGCATGGCCTATGAATAGGTTTAATCCCAACCCCAGGGGTAGCAACAAGAGGACCCCAAGGAGCAATGGTCTCCCTATGGCCCAATAAATCCCCACTCTTCATCTATATTTCCCCGCTCCCCCATTCCCCACCCCAATAGTTGCCTCCCCACACCCAATGGCCATCCATATTTATTCCCCTACCCAACACAAACCTAACCTATTGATAGCCCTAAATTATTAGGTTCAGGGAGAAAGAGAAATAATTTGTTAGTAAAATAAACTATTAATTAATTAAATAATTTAGTAAATTAAATAAATAGAAATCCATGGATAATAATTTACTTAATTTTGTAAAATAAATAAATCAATTATTTAAAGTAATAAAATAAATAAGTAAATTTTCATTTTTTATTGGGACATGTTTGGTCCAAGTTATCTAGAACCAAACCTAACCCATTAACAACCCCAAATATTGGGCGCATGTTGAGTTAAATAAATAAAAATATACGGATAATAATATATTTAATTTAATAAAATAAAACAACAAATAAATAAATAAAATTTTCACTTTTGAGGTCAATTTAATATAAATAAATCAATTTTGTTGTTAAATAAGGAATACAAATATTTTTTCTCAATTTCTTGGTCAAGCTTCAAGCTTTATATGGGGGTTGGACTCAAGCTCAAGATCTAGGCTTGATGGTTTGGTCATGCTTAAGCTTAAGCTTGAATATGTTCTATTGATATAAAGAAAAAGCCTAGTGTGGCCTACAAATTGGTTTAATCCCAACCCTAGGAGCTGAGCCGAGGGAACCCCAAGGAGTCATGGCCTAGTAAATCCCACCCAATCATGTATATTTTCCCCTCCCACACTCCCTACCCCAATGGTTATGCCCCCCCCCCCTAATGGTCATCCATATTTATTCCCTCTACCCTCAATCCACTTAGATTTTGGCTTCCTCATAAAAAAATTCCTAGTTCCACCCCTACTCGTCCTACACCTAACCTATTGATAGCCCTAAATTATTAGGCTCGGGTAGAGAGAAAAATAATTTTTTAGTAAAATAAACTATTAATTAATTAAATAGTTTGTAAATTAAATAAGTAGAAATCTATGGATAATAATCTATTTAATTTTGTAAAATAAATAAATCAATTATTTAATTTAATAAAATAAATAAGTAAATATTCATTTATTATTGACTGGTTCAAGTAATCTAGAACCAAACCCGACTCATTGACAAGTTAAATTAAATAAATAAAAATTTATGGATAATAATATATTTAATTTAATAAAATAAAATAATAATTAATTAATTAAAATTTTCTCATTTGAAGTCAATTTAATATAAGTAAATCAATTTTGTTGTTAAATAAAGAATACAAATCTTTTTTTCTCAATTTCTTGGTCGAGCTTTGGGCTTTATATGGGGATCGGGCTTGGGCTAAAGATCTAGGCCCAATGGTTCGGTCATGCTCAGACTTGGACTTGAATATGTTCTATTGATATAAAGGCAAATCCCGACGTGACTTGTGAATAGGTTTAATCCCAACCCTAGGGGTGGAGCCAAGGGGACCCAAGGAAGCCATGGCCCCCCATTCCACTTATATTTTGGCCCGCCTCATAAATATTGGGCTCAAACCTACCTATTGATAGCCCAAAATATTGGGCTCAAGGGGAGAGAATAATTTGTTAGTAAATTATTTTTATATAAATAAATAATTAAATGTCTATGAAAATCTTTCTCTCAATGTCAAATCTCATTTATTTTACTAATTTATAAATAATTTATTTACTTTTATTAAATAAACAAATGCTTAGATAATAATACAAATAAATAAATAAATAAATAAATAAAAGTTGAGATAAAGAATAAGAGGAAAGAGAAATAGATGATACAGAAGAGGGATGGAATTTTATTTCATAAGATGGCATAATCATAAAAATAAAAAAATAAAAAAAAATGCTTAGATAATAATAAAAAATAAATAAATAAATAAATAAAAGTTGAGATAAAAAATAGGAGGAGAGAGAGAATTAGGTGAGAGAGAAGAAGGATGGCATTTTATTTTATAGGATAGCATAATCGTAAATAATTATATATGGCACCCCTGTAATTTTCAAATATCATAGATTCAATTAAATTGGAAGGTTTGTCTTATATGTGGTAGTCTTGTAATTTTCAAATACCATAGAGGCAATTACAAGTTAGAAGGTTTGTCTTATACGTGGTGGTCATGTAATTTTCAAATGCCATAATTACAAGTTGGAATGTTTGTCTTATATGTACTAATCTTATAATTTTCGAATAACATAGAGGCAATTACAAGTCAATTACATAAGGAAAGTTGTCTTTATGTTGCATTCCTATAATTTCAAAGGAAAAAGGCAAAGGTTACAATTAGATTCCATTTTTTTCATCCTTATATATATACACTTGTGGGCCCCATGCAATGCATGGGGAAAAGATGTTAGGGCTTATAGGGCTTAAAACTTATTACTCCTTGGGGCTATACAACCTAGGAGTAGGGGTGGAAATTTTCCCCATCCCCGTTAGGTACCCAATGTCCCCAACCAGGTGGGGACGAGGAGTGAAGTCCACAGCCCACCCCAAGGTCCCCAACCCTAATTATATATATTTATGTATTATATTAAATATACAATATTATTTATGATACATATCAAAATATATTTAAAATATTATTTGCATTTTAACTTTTTCCTCTTTTTTAAATAAATATTTTTCTAAAATCAAACTTTTAATTAAAAAATTTCAAGGATTTAGGTCCCCGATGGGAAACCCATCTCCACTGGGGACTAGGGTGGAGGCTAAAATTTCTCCTCGATAGTGATCGGGATAGGGACTATGATTCCTGCCTCGAACCCATTCATTTCAATTCCTATAGGGGGTCATCCCCCGAACCCATAAATATAGTTCTAAATTTCCAATAATCATGGAAATTATAAATGTTGTGTCCAATAATTGTCAAAATTATTAATTTTATGATTTACCTTTCATTAAATTAAATTACCAAAAGTAGTAATAGTTAGTAATTAAATTACCAAAATCACTAATTATGATAAAAAATTATAGTAAATATAAAAATTACAAAAATTGTAAAAAATAAATTTATATTTATTGAAATTAATTTTCAACTAAATCATTGTTGAAAAAATTTAATTATTATCTGATAATATCATTAAATATTAATAAATTGACCTAAACTATTGAAAATATAAAACAAATTTTATATTTATTTGAATAAATTTCCAATGAAAACTACTCACAATTTTTAATTATTAAATTGGTATTTATTAATATTTTAATTAATTGTTCATTTATCAGTAATTATTTATTTCAATAATTAATTTTGAAAATTTTCCTAAATTAAATCATCAAAATCAATAACTTTCAGCAAGTAATTATCAGTAATTAAATTTTCCAATTAACAGTATTACAAAAAATTATCAAATGAAGTTAATTACCAAAATTAATTTAATTTATTAATAAGAGAAAATTTAACTAATTTAATAATTACCAAAATTGACTATTTTAATAATTACCAAAATTGTTGTGTAAAAATTACCAAAACATTTACAAATATTTAAATTTAGTGATTGTTAATAACTAATAATATTTTAAAAATAAATAATAATTTTCTGAATTGGTAATTAATAATTACTAATAATTTATAGAAATTTATACAGTAATTTTCAGCAAATTACAATAGTTGGTTTAATTATTTAATGTTAACAACAATTTCCAATTCGTTTTTAGTTAATTAATCTACCAAAATTTAATGAATAATAATCCGATTATTTAGTAATTTGTATAGTAATTAATTATAGACGTTTTGGGAATCGGGTGTTAGATGGGTGAGGGTCGAATCTGGAGCCTCTAGTATCATCTTCTTAATCCATCAATAATTGTGCAACCGTCTCAGGAACCGGATCAAGATGATTGAAAACGATCCTCGTATTGCCGAGGTGATCCAAATCATGGAATCCTAGTTGCAAATCATCGTCAGCACAAAATATTGATTAATCCGACCCGATAGCAATGTAATACGAAAATTTTAGTATTATAAATTTATAACTAATTTGATAGGCCTTTCAAAAAGAGTAACAATTTGGATTTCGATAGGCCATTCAAAGAAAAAAAAAAAAAGAAAAGAAAAATGTTCGGGTTTCAACTTAGCCCAACCCGATATAACCATTTGCATGTCTTCTCTACCCAACAAATAACCATCATAGAACAACTGCTAGCATTCACCGTAAAAAAGAAAAAAAAACAATAAAGATGATGAAAATATACCTCTTTCTAATGTTAAGAACTCCGTAGACGTATTTCGAAGGATGAGAGAACTGCTAATATGCTTCCCAAAATTTAGAACCGATACACTTGTTGCTACACAAATACTATGACAAAAAACAAATCGTTGTCTGTTGAGAAGTGAAAACAGAGCAAGAAAAGATGAACAGAGAAGTGGATAAAAAAAAAAAACCGGTTTCAAACGTCGAGAGAAAGAAGAAATCTCCTAGATGGTTTGTCATTATAGTTGCAATTTGATCACTCCAATGACTCCAAAATACAGAAAAAAAAAATCACTGGTTTGAATAGATGGGCAATTTAGAATTTGCTCAAGATCACCTTTCCACGTACGGCTTAGCTAAACCCCACAGAACAAAACCAGTTGCTTGACTCTCTCTACGTAGATGGAATACGAATGGAAAAACAAAAGGGCGATTTAGTGCCGCTTTCCTAATCAAAAGATAGGAGAGCACCCCTTCTCCCGAAGTTACGGGGTCATTTTGCCGAGTTCCTTCGACATGGTTCCCTCAAGCGCCCTTGTATACTCTACTTGTTCACCTGTGTCGGTTTGGGGTACGGTCAGTTCACCGGGAGGATCGCCCTCCCAATTCGAAGTTTTTTTCTGGAAGTTTCAACCTTGTTGACCCCTACTCTAATCAAAATACTAAAGGCTCCTACTGAAGCTATCACTGAAATGAGAAAGGCTTATAGACTCGTGACACAGCAAGAAAATGCCGCGCAACGGCTTTCGCGCCATTCCGTTGCTTGCTTCGGTTTACACTAGAAAGTGCTTCGAAAGGTGTCAGCAGGTGCGCGGAGCCGGAGCCCGGCATGTTCGCCCGGTGGGCCGAGTGTTCGCCGAAGCATGCCAAGCCACCTTGGTGTATAGTTTGGCGCTACCGCGCCCAGCAAGAAAACGGCTGCGCCTAGCCCAACCTATTTACGTTAAGTTTTGAAATTGAAAGTTATTTTCAAGAACACCTTTCCATCTCGTTACTTCAATCAAGGCTACTGATTTTACGTTTCAGTTATGGAATTGAGAGTTAGTGAGTGGGTGATGTGACATGCATAGTAGATTAAGAGTGATAGGAAGAAGAGAAGAGAGAGATAAAGAGAATATAAGGTAAGGGTACTTGTTTAACTTAATCCCAAAAAAAAATTAGTAACTCAGGTAACTCAGGTAGCCCAGTATAAAGTTGTCAAATAAAAAATTAAAAAAAAATAAGAAAACAGTCTAAAGTTGCCAGCGCTCATATCGTCACATGCATGAAAACTTGAAATATATTTATAGAAAAAATAATCTTATGGTCGTTCCTCCAATAAACTGATGATACATGGCTGAGTTCGTTTGAGAACAGTGCAGAGCCATAAGATATCTCTGAACATCTGTTAATGGCTGATTGGAAACCAGAAAGACGGAAAATTTATAGCAGATAGGGACTCTCACGATGGCTTAAAGAAACCATTTATAAAATTCATATGTTTCACAATAAGGCACTTCTCTGGATTGAGACAGACAGGCGAGTTTACAATATAATATTTGATCAAAATTCAAAAGCACTTCCATTGGAATTAAATTTTCTTTGACATAAACAACAAAGATGAATTGGGTTGTAAGCATATGAATGAGCAATCAAATGATGATGATATGGTCTTCAATGTGAACCAAAACCTATGACTCCATTTTGCAACTGGGTCAATTCGCTTTTCAAGCTCCACTATTTTATTATATCAATTTATTAGCATTTTGTTCGTGATATGCAATGTCAAATCCATTTTCAGTTTATTTTACTAATTACGTGCATATAATAATATTTAATTTGTTCATGATATGCAATTTGACTACAAAAGATGGACCCACTTTGCAATTATATAATAAGTATTTGTTAGAGCTTTCTGTATTAATTAAACGTTTGTAATTGATTTGTCTTCAAAACAGAGAAAAGTAATAATGTCATCTGTTTATGATAAATTGGCCGTGCAATTAAGCGTCACATCAATAAAACCGTGAATAAATGCCTAATCGTTGGGGGAAAATAAAACTTCCCCCAACAGTAGGCACACATATAAAGGGCAGTTTTTATGAGTATCTATGCATACGGATCATTATGATGGGCTAAATGCTAATTTGGCGATGACATAGTACAAAATAGTCTCTGTATTTGCACTATTTCTGAACGGGAGCCTATGAGAAAGTTTGATGCGGATGCACTGAAAAAAAGAGCCATTTTTGGTCCTCCATTCATTGCATGCCATGCTTAGCATATTGAAGCTTTTCAAACAGAGAAGCTTTTCAAAAATTAGGTTCAGTTAAAAACATGGAATGGTTTGGATCAATATCATGTTTTAAAAAATAGATGGGGATTCCCCTTTGTTGAAAAATTTATTTTCATTTGACATATATGCCGTTCTTCTCATTTGTCATTTTCAAGGATAGCGTGTGCTAGGTATTTCTTAAACCAACTCTTTGGAGATAGACCAAGCCGAGTCCGGATCTCCTTCCCACAAGAATTCTGCCCACGTTTATCAGAGCCACACATAGAGAACATCTCATCCTCTGATAGTATTATGCAGGGGGAGATGTTCCTAATTCATGGGGGGTAGTGTATTGTGAGTAGGTGTGGATAGATTTCTCGTGGACAGGTGATCCGGACTCGATCGAGCCCAAATTTCCTACTCACTCTCTACCCGCCGTGAATTGCAGCCGCACATCTCTCAATTCATAATAGAGATGTGCGGCTCCAATTCACGAAGAGTAGAGAGGGGATAGGAAAAGTGAGTAGGAAATTCAGAGTGAGATAGACCATCCTTCACGGATGAAAGCTGGGACCCTCAAACCCAATTGACAAAGAATAATTAGTAGAATGAAAGGTGATTCCAAAAACTTTTGCTCTACACTATTCTTCCCTTCGATTTGACTACGAGGTTTACATAGAAAGGAAGTCTAGGGATGAGAAAGTGAGAGAGAGAGAGTAAAAAGTAGCTGTAAAAATGGCAGGAAAGTGAGATTAAAAGAAAACGTGGGAAAGGGCAAGAAAAAGCTTTGTTCGATGGTGATATTTGGGCAAATTATCAATGGAAGACCAAAAGTCGCCTCTTTACAATGCGTTCAAATTGAATTTTAACTGTTTCTTTGTTTCTTATCATCTTTCTCGTTGGAATTTTAAGCTTAGGGAACAAGTAGATAGCTTTATTGAATATTTTAAAGCTTGTATTGTTGCTAAAGGTTATACTCAACAAAAGGGCATTCATTTTGATGTAACTTTTAGTCCAATTGTTAAGACTCATTAACCACATTTTACTCTATAGGTGTGTTTGCTTAAGGTGTAAATACACTTTTATACCGGTGGAATAGAGAGGCGATGGTTTACCAGGATCATTGAAGAAGAGAAGAAAGGAAAGTTTTACATTGAAAAAATCAGTGTCTAATACTGATTATTGATGTAAAAATTTTCTAAAACAAAATTACACATCAATTTATGATGTATAAAAAGACCACTATCAAATACAATAGAAAAATCGGACCAGAGTGCAAATTTACATCCATCCTAACTGATGGAGGGTGATTTGACCCAACCTCATCATAAGAGGACACATGGACGTGACTCAGCATAAGTGACAACTCAGTGCGACCAGTCTGCCAAGATCCAACGTGGCAGCTCAGTACTAGATGACACTCCGATTATCCCGAGCAAGTAATGGTTGCGGCAGAGAATCAAAGGCGGTTATGCCTGATTTGACAGGCCACCGCTATATAAGAGCTCCGGCCCCCAAAGAACAAAGGTAATTGCAAATTGTGCATCTCCACTCTTAGCTTAATTTTCTGCAACTCTCTCTTTCTCAGCTCTCCACCAGGTACTGACTTAAGCATCGGAGTGTTCCCGTCGGGAGAGCTCTCCGGGAATCCTTCACCTTCTTCCTCGCAGGTATCTTGTCTGGCGCCAGCTAGGAGCGCAGCCTTTGCCAGCTAGGAGTGCTTAGATCGCACACCATCAATTGGCACCGTTTGTGGGATCCGCTTCGAAAAGCCTTCTTCCACCAAATTCTACAACTTAAGTATCCATGGCTTCCTCTAGCAACGCCAGGCGCAACTCAAGCATGAACACTCCCCCTAAACCTCAGCTCCCTACAGTGTGTGTTGAACAGTTCACCCTTCCTCTCTCTGTGGATGGGGTCCCGACACTAAACGTGCCTCAGATCATGGCACTGGTGAGCGCTCCGCTCCCCTCCGTGGTAGGAACCACTTTCACTGAGCCCTCTCTTTCCCTAGTAGCTGGACCAAACCAGCTTGAAGATCTGATGCATTGCATGTGAGCCATACAAGCTCAAGTGCAGCAAGTCCAACAGCTTCAGTTGTACCAGCATCAAGCTCTATACCATGTCTACCAGCAACAGTATCATCAGTAATTCCCCCTATTGCCTCTGAACCAGCCGTCGATTCCACCACGACATCCGGCCTCGCAGCAGACTAAGCCTCGCCGCCGGAATGAATGCCCCTCTCGCCGGGGAGAGACCTCCCAGGCCCAGAATCCTCCCAGGAGCCAGATCTCGTCACGCGACAGGAGGGAGAATCCAGTCACACCCAGCTCTTTGTGCACGGTCAAGTCGGGGGACTCTTAGCCTCCCAAACCCGCATCACCTCAAATTTCTGAGTTCATTGTCCCGCTCGTTGAGAACCGATTCAAGATCTTGGCTGCGAACTCCAGACAAGGACCGATCCACAGTCACCGTCAGCAGTCCGAGCCACTCCCTGCAAGAACCGTTCTTGACAACACAAAAGTGAGCAGCACCAATGCAGAGCCCGCAAAGAAGCAACAAAGACATTGCCGAGCTTGCCGAACTACAACACACCACCTGCCTGAACTCAAAGGAAAAGAAAAGGTAAGCTCGGACGAAGTGAAAACCACTCCGCTCCACTCTGTACCATCCCCTCTGTCTCCTGAACTCTTGGTCGTTCCAATGCCCAAGGACTTCAAAGTACCTACCCTAGACAAGTATGATGGATCGTTCGACCCGAATGATCACGTGGATGCCTTTCAGTCGCAGATGCACTTGGCAAGGGCAACCGAGTCCTGCATGTGCGTGGCCTTCTCTACCACCTTCAAAGTTGTAGCCCGCATGTGGTACAGGAACCTCGCGCCTGGGATAATAAAAAGTTGGGCATAGTTCGTGTAGGTCTTCACCTCCCACTTTGTCACCAGAAAAAGATGCCCGAGAACCCAAGAAAGTCTCATCTGCATAGTCTAGGGGGAAGGGGAGTCTATCCGCAGCTACATCAAGTGGTTTAATGACGCTTATCTATAGATACCCGACCTGGACCCCGTAGTGCGGCTCACAACAGCCAAGAGAGGCATAAAACACAAGGAGTTCAAGTGGCATGTAGTTGTCAACCGGCCTAAGACTGTAATCGAGTTCCTCAAGCTCGCGGATCAGTTCATAGGGACGAAGGAAGAGATTAACCATAAGAATAAAAGTTTGCTTGAAAAGAGGAAAAGAGAAGTTGAGTTCTCGACCCATGGGCACAATAAGAAGAAGAAAGACCCAGTTCGGGGAGGAAGACCAGATCAGCCTTTCCGAGCTCCTCCAGCAGAAATGACCGACTATACACCTCTGAACGCAAAAGCGGGCCGAGATCCTCATGGCAATCAAGGACGCCTCGTACGTGAAGTTGCCACCTCAGTGAGAGGGGACCCGAGTGTTAAAAGTAAAAATTTATATTGTAATTTTCATAAAGATCACGGTCATAGTACCGAAAGTTGTAAGAACCTCCACGATGAGATAGAAGAACTCATCTGTCGCGGATACTTAAGAAATTTTGTACAAAATGATAATAAAATAGGACGGCAGGGGGAGCAAGGAAGAGATGCTCTTGAGTCTAGTAGCAGACAAGGCGAGCAGCCGCAAAAGCAACCCCTTGAAGAAAGGCCAGTTCGAGGGATCATACACATGATTACTGGAGGATCGATTGTCGTAGGTTGCACCTCGGCCGCAGCTCAGGCCTCAGCTCGTGAGATTGGAAGGGAAGAGCAAAACCCCCCAAAGCGACCAAGGATGGAGGAACTGATCTTCTTCACCGAGGACGACGTGCGCGGAGTTCTCTACCCCCACGATGGCGTGCTCGTCGTGAAGATAAGGATCAATGATTTCGAGGTGAAGCGTATCCTCGTTGACTCCAGCAGCTCAGCAAACATCCTCTTCAAAGCCGCGTTCGACAAGCTTCAGCTCCAAGAGAGCGACCTCAAGCCCACAAGTACTCCCCTGGTGGGCTTCAGTGGAGAGGAAGTCAGGCCCTTGGGGAGAATCACTGTACCTATGGAGATCGGCACCTGGCCTAGCATAGTGAGGCTCAACCACAACTTTTTGGTGGCCGCAACTCCCTCCCCGTACAATGCCATAATAGGTCGGCCCATCACCCATGCTTTACGTGCGGTGGTCTCCACCTATTATTTGGCAATGAAGTTCCCCACGGACTTTGGAGTTGGGGTAGCGCGAGGCGATCAGCTCGAGTCTCACAAGTGCTACGCCGCCATTCTCAAAGGAAAAGCCAAGCTGGCAAACGACCTCGAGCTAGAGCGACCTGTGGAGCATTGCGAAGAGCGAGCTGCACCTACGGAAGAGACTATTTCTATGCCAACTTCAACAGAGGACCCAGCTCGGACACTCCAGATCAACGCTTCGGTCGAGGAGCCTCTGCGATCTCAATTGGTAAGTTTCTTAGTTAGAAATTTAGATGTTTTTGCATGGTCCACGGCAGAGATGTCTGGCATAGACCCTAGCATCATCACTCACAAACTGAACATTGATCCTGTAGTTAGGCCCGTTAGACAAAAGAAACGCAACCTAGCCCTAGAGCGTTGGAGAGTATTTGATGAGGAGGTCAGGAAGCTCCTTGTAGTTGATTTTATCAGGGAAGTCCATTACCCAAGTTGGGTGGCCAACCCTGTTCTGGTAAAAAAGGCTAATGGTAAATGGTGTATATGCGTCGATTATACCGACCTAAACCGGGCCTGCCCGAAGGATTGCTTCCCACTCCCTAGAATCGACCGTTTGGTGGATGCGACCTCAGGGCATGAGTTGCTGAGCTTCTTGGATGCCTATTTAGGCTACAACTAGATTAGAATGAACCCTACTGATGAAGAAAAAACAACCTTCATAACCGAGCTAGGCCTGTATTGCTACAAGGTCATGCCCTTTGGGCTGAAAAATGTCGGAGCAACATTCCAAAGACTTGTAAACAAATTGTTTGAGCCGTTGATCGGCAAGAAAGTAGAATGCTATGTAGACGACATGGTCGTCAAAACTCAGTTTTCAAGTGATTTAATAAAAGACTTACATTTTGTCTTTGAAATCTTGCGTAAATTTAACATGAAATTAAACCCGCACAAGTGCATTTTCGGTGTCACCTCAGGTGAATTCCTAGGTTACATCGTCAACCAACGTGGCATTAAGGCTAACCCTAAAAAAATTAAGGCAGTCTTAGATATGAGACCACCCCGAAAATTGAAGGAGGTTCAGAGGTTGAATGGCCGCATAGCTGCCCTGAGCCACTTCATGTCCAAATCGGCAGATTGCTGCCTGCCTTTCTTCAAGGCAATTAAAAGCAAAGGCTTCGAATGGACCGAAGATTGTCAGCTCACCTTCGACGAGCTCAAAAAGTACCTCGCCCGCATCCCAACCTTGACCCAACACAAGGTGGGAGATACTTTGGAGCTATACCTCTCCGCAAGTGATGAGGTAGTCAGCTCGGTACTAATAAAAGAGGTAGATCAGGTCCAACGGCCTATCTACTATATTAGCAAAGTGTTGCAGGGGGTAGAGACGAGGTATCTAGAGATCGAAAAGTTGGCGTATGCTTTAGTTGTTGTAGCTCGGAAGCTTCGTCCGTACTTCCAAGCCCATACTATTGTTGTTCTTACCAATAAGCCTCTAAGGCAAGTTTTACTCAAGCCTGAGGTCTCTGGTAGGTTGACGAAGTGGGCCATCGAGCTCAATGAGTATGACATCCAGTACAAGCCACGAACTACCATCAAGGCCCAAGCCTTGGCCAACTTTGTCGCAGAATGTACTTTCAACACCGAAGTCCCTAGGCCGAACGAGCCCAAGCACCGCGAGGGAACAGCTAGTGTGGCTTCTCTCCTAGTTAGATTAAACCCGAACTGGGATGAGGAGCCCTGGATCCTTCACGTGGATGGCTCGTCAAATCAGTAGGACAGTAGGGATGGAATTGTTCGATACGGGCCAAGCGGTGTGAAACTGGAGTATGCGCTACGCTTTGAGTTTGTTGTATCCAACAATGAAGTAAAGTACGAGGCGTTAATAGCTGAGCTGGCTCTAGCAAATGAAGTGAAAGCCAAGCACATCATCATCTGCAGTGACTCCCATCTTGTCGTCAACCAAGTCACAGGTTAATATGAAGCTCACGAGCCAACCATGGTTGCCTACTTAGCCAAAGTAAGAGAGGCTCTGCTCAACTTCCAGTCCCACTTCATCAAGCAAATCTTGAGATCTAAGAACGCTGAGGCCGACGCCCTGTCCCGGTTAGCCCGCACAAGTGATAATACCATGAGAACCGTGTACATAGAGAACTTGCCTCGGCCTAGCATTCTCGGGGGGCAAAGGAAGTCGATCTTGTCATACAAGTAAAGCCAAGCTGGATCGATCCACTCGTGAGCTTTCTGCTGCATGGGACCTTTCCTGCAGATTGTAATGCTACCAAAAGGGTAGAGCGTCAGGCAGCCAAATACGTCATAATAGACAAATGGTTGTACCAAACATCTTACACGCTCCTCTATCTATACTGCTTGCGACCTTCCGAGGCCGAGCTCATGAGGGCCTATGCGGTGGACACTTGGGGGGCAGGGACCTCGCCCAGAAAGCACTACGACAGGGATACTATTGGCCAACATTGAAAGCAGATGCGATTGAGTTCATCAGAAAGTGTGACAAATGTCAGAAGCACACCAACATCCACCACCAGTCCGCTGTCAACCTAAAGTACCTCACTAGCCCATGGCCCTTTGCACAATGGGGAATTGATATACTTGGACTATTTCCACCAGCGATAGGACAGAGGAAGTTCTTAGTGGTAGCAGTTGATTATTTCACTAAGTGGGTGGAGGTCGAACCTCTCACAACGATCACAGTGCGGAATGTATAGAACTTCTTCTAGAAGAATACAATCACATTAAATTCCAGAACTTCTTCAGACTACCCCGAGTACTTATCTCTGACAACGGCAAACAGTTCGATGACATTAAATTCTAGAACTGGTACAAAGATATGGGAATGCAACAAAATTTTACCTCGATGGTGCACCCTCAAGAAAATGGTCAAGCGGAGGCCACAAACAGAGTCATTCTCCGCGAATTGAAGGTGCGCCTAGACCGAGCTAAGGGGCTGTGGGTAGACGAGTTGCCCAGTGTACTATGGGCTTACCGAACCACGGTGAAGACCTCAATAGACGAGACCCCCTTCAACCTCACTTACAGCACCGAGGCAGTCATCCCAGCCGAGATCGAGGTCCCCACGCTATGTCTGGAAGTGTACGATGATGAGACAAATGGGAACGAGCTACGCACCAACCTCGACCTACTTGACGAAGTACGGGACCTCGCATACATTAGGACCGCGGCCTACCAACAAAGAGTAGCTCGGTACTATTATGCCAGGGTCAAGAAGCGGAACCTCCACGTTGGAGACCTGGTCCTTCGGTAAGTCATGGTACCTGAGCCCGGTGTTGGTAAGCATAGGCCAAATTGGGAAGGACCCTACCGAGTAAAGCGGGTGCTCGGGGAAGGAACGTATGAGCTCGAAACCCTAGAAGGGAAGCAGGTACCTCGAGCATGGAATATTGTCAACCTGAGGCAGTATTACCTGTAATTACTGAACTCCAAGGGAGTGGACTATTAAGTCGCTCCCCCAGCCTAAGGGCCAAAAAGTCGAGCTAAGGACCTCAGTGCCCAGTCGCCTCTTCAGCATGGGCGAACTCCAGAGGAGTGGACTATTAAGTCGCTCCCCCAGCCTAAGGGCCAAAACGCCGAGCTAAGGACCTCGGCGCCCAGTCACCTATTCGGCATGGGTGAACTCTAGGAGAGTAGACTATAAGTCACTCCCCCAGCCTAGGGGCTAAAGCGCTGAGCTAACGAAAGACCTCGGCACCGTATAAGACCTAGTTGCCTCATCGGCGTAGGCTAAGTATTGGTAATGCCTAAGGTGCAGGTAGCTCGGGTGTGAACCCTATGATGCATAGCTCGCCCCGGCATACATTTGGTTGAACCTGTTAGGGACAACCGATGTCAACTTAAGTAGCCTGGGTGCAGATAGTTCGGGCATATACCCTACTATGTTGCTCACCTCGGTGTACATCGTAAAGTTACCCCTACTAAGTACTGGGAGATAGTCTGGGGTAACAACAATCGAGAAACCTCCACTTTGGGTACTTAGCTCGATAACCCAACAGTTTGGGGTAAAAATTGCACAACACTTGGAAAAAAGTGTATTTTCATTACAAAATGTATTTCATTACAAAAAAGTTTTACAAAAGGAGAAGGAAAAACTAAGCTCGCAAGTTCAAAGTACAAGGACCGTTCGAACTACTTGGGGAACTCGCCTGGGGCCTCCATAGAAGTGCCAGCCTGGTCGATAGCGCCTCCCCAATGTCTTCGTCACCCTCCTCTTCAGAGTCCAGGTCTTCGGTGGCTTGACGGGCTATCTCCTCTGTGATTCGTGAGGTGGTGATGATGCTCACATCGAGTTGTGGGAACTCATGTTTTATCAACCACCGACTGAGCTTGAAGCCTTTGCGGTAGGCATCCACCATCACCCCGTCAAACTCCTTCAACATGATGTAGTTTTGGATGGCTTGACCTTGGCCTCCTCCATAGCGCCAAGAAGGATGTCAGTTCACTCCTTGACATCGGCTTCGAGGTTCTATACTTGGCGCTTTAGAGTCCCCTTATTTGCCTCAAGGTTCTCCACCTTGCGCAGCAGCTCCTCCCTCTCGCGCAACCACTCCTCCTTCTCTGACCTCAGAGCTAGCACATCGCCCTCCAACTGATGGATTTGACCACAAGCTAGCTTCAGATCGGTGTGAGCTGTGCGGGCTGAATCCAAGGCAGCCCAAGCTCACTTCAAGTACTTCTCTGATTGGAGGGTCAGGGCGTGCACGGCGGAGTTCACCTGCCAAAAGAGTGTCAGTTAGAACCAGTAAAGCAACAATTGCATAAGTTAGAAGTACAACGAGACTTACCACCATGGAGTGGGTAGCCGCTTGAGCTCCGAGCTGAGCAGGCAGTAGCTCGGCCCATTCAGAGACCTCTTCGGGATACGCAACCCTTTGCTCTTCCGAAGGCTGCATTGTAGGTTCAGGATGCTCTGAGTTGTTCCTTCACTCCCTGAGGTAGTGACGGTAGCGGGCTCTACAGTGGCCTCGGGCGTGGGCTCCGAAGTCTCGGGAACGGGCTCCGTAGCCGCCTTAGGCCCCCGAGGTGGAAGGTTCTCCAACTCCTCCAAGTTAATCACCGGAGTATCAACAGGCAGCTCACGCTCAGGAATAGAAGCCCATGGAGATTCAATGCGAGCTCTCTTTGCAGCTCGCTTCTTTCTCCCCTTCATCTTTCCAAAGAATTTTTCTACACTAAATCACTCCATAGGACCTGCAACAGAGTTCGACGTCAGTAATGCTCCAAGAAGTAGAAACTAGCTACTGAAGAAAAATACTAACTCTACATAAGGCAACCTACCGGAACTCAGACCGGCCTCGATGAGCTTGTTCTCGGCGAGGTAGTCCGTGTAGTCGAAGCCGAGCTCCGCCCAAGACTGAAGTATCTCGCTTGTATCCCTATCCAGCCTAATGTCGGAGTCTTGAATGGCCACCCTCTAGTGAGTAGGGAAGGGCCACCCCACAGAGTTACAAACTACAAAGTAGTCCCGTTTCCAAGCAAGGACTTTACTGGGAAGCTTATGTAACAACTTGAAGCCTGGGCGGGGGGACAGGTAGTAGGTCCGCTTGTGCTCAGGGAGAATGCTAGATGCATTCTTCTTTATCGACAAGATAGAAGAGAAAATGTCAAGTTCAAGAGGAAGGGCGTAGTTGAAGCAGAGAGAAATTGTACCGACCACATTCCGGACAGAGTTCGGGTGGAGTTGATCTGTGGTTACATCGAAGTGATTTAACACTTCAACAATTAGGGGGTGCAGTAGAAGGCATAGTTCGGCCTTGAGTTGTTCCCCGAAAATCATGATCTCATCATGACCGTGTTCCCAAGGGAAGTCGCCCACAAGAAGAAGGTAGGTGTACTCCCTAGGAAGGCTGTGACGGGCTATCAGGCTCCTAAGCCTGTCTACCGTCATGGTAGAAGGACCAAACTTATTTGGTGTCCGACCTCGATTAGAGGTGGATGTTGGGTTACCCGAGGTCTTCCGCACCTCGTAGGTGGAGTGTGCTTCAGAGGAACCTACTTGACACGAGGTACCCACCTCAAGCTCATCTAAGAGACTATTTGCTTGAGCTGGGGCACCTACCTCGGGCTCGTCTAAGAGACTGTCGGAGCTATGGTCTGACATAGCTACGGACTGAATTAAACTGAGGGAAGTTAACTACGAAACTGAAAAGACTGGAAATGAACTAAAAGAAGGAGCTAGGGAGACCCACCAAAGAAAAAGCAATCGAGCCGGGAAAAGAGACGAATTGGAGAACCCGAGCTGAAGACCTTAGACACGACCTCAAGTCGAGTGCTATGAACGTATGGGGGAGAAAATGACACCCCCCCCTATTTATAGCGGGCTACGCGACCCCCGAGGTGAAATCAGTTTTGCACATTTTTTGACATCCGCAGAGTCTATAGATTGTGTGGTGTCCACGCGTGAACTGTATGCGACTTGGGTTATCCTTGATTGAGCCGAACAGCGAACTGGTCCAACCGACAAATTTTGACGAGGTAGCCTAGACTTCGGGGCAAATCCACCCGTCACGTCGTGAACTCCCCACACTAGGTCAGGACCCCTGGCTTGGGGAGTGGGGGGCAATTGATGGAGGGTGATTTGACCCGACATCATCATAAGAGGACACATGGACGTGACTTAGCATAAGTGACAAATCAGTGCGACCAGTCCACCAAGATCCAGCGTGGCAGCTCGGTACCATATGACACTCCGATTACCCCGAGCTCTCTCCCAAGGGGGGAGCGCCTCGAGGTCCCTCCAAGTATGGAGTCCTAAGATCCTCCCAAGTAAAGGAGCCCCCGAGCTCCTCCTCAATAAGGAGCCCCCGAGCTCCACCTCAAGAAGGGAACACCTCGAGCTAAGATTCTTCCAAGGAAGTGTCCCGAGCTAAGGTTCTCTCAAGATAGGAATCTCCCGAGCTCAAGGCTCTTCGAGATGAGCTCGGGAGCCTCCTAAGAGAATTTATTCTTGCTCAAACCTAAGTAGGCCACCTCAGGTAGAAGCACCTCGATACGAAACCTGCAGCCCGGCACAGGGTAGCTCGGTGCAAGGCAACTCGCGGAAGCTCGACGTATCACAAGAAGATCTCATGTCTGACAACTGTACTTGTCAAACCAGGAGCCCTGCACCTACGTCTCTCGCTAGGCGGCGTTGTGCCTGTCAACCTTGAGAGGTGTCCCCCGCTTGGCAGGGCCGTACTTTGCATAGTTACCTGCGCAGCCCTGGCAAGCAATGGTTGCGGTAGAGAATCAGAGGCGATTATGCCTGATTTGACAGGCCACCGCTATATAAGAGCTCCGACCCCCAAAGAACAAAGGTAATTGCAAATTGCGCATCTCCACTCTTAGCTTATTTCTTTGCAACTCTCTCTTTCTCAGCTCTCCACCAAGTTCTGACTTAAACATCGGAGTGTTCCCACCGGGAGAGCTCCCCGGTAATCCTTCACCTTCTTCCTCGCAGGTATCTTGTCCGGCGCCAGTTAGGAGTGTAGCCTCTGCCAGATAGGAGAGCTCAGATCATGCATTATCACTGACTTTACACCACAAACAAATGCAACCATACTAAAAACCAATAACAATTAAACATGCAACAAAAAAATGCCCTCATTCATTAAGTGCTTAATAAAGAAGTATATATGATTCAATCTCCTATAACTTTATTTATCATGTTTGTAAACTCCGGCATTCAATTTATAATCTTAGAAATCTCCTCATATAGAGAATAGTGTTGTTATTATCTTATTATATGCTTATGATAACATTGTCACAATTGACAAACATATGTATCAAATGCCTTTCTAGTTTCTACTCTACAACCTATAGATGGTTTATAGCTTGTTGTACATTTTAGTTCAGCAGCTCGATCTGGACCTGACTAAGTGCCCGTTTGGAAGAGCTTTTGGGATGTGGATTTTAGCGTTCCAAGGTAGGCTCCACACAGGAATATCATAAGTTGTACGTGGTGAAAATCCAGAAAGTGTGCCACCATGTTCCGAATGCGAGAAAAGCAACTGTAATACGAAACTACAGGTTTTCAACCACTATGGTTCAATCAGTGGAAGAGACAGAACCTTTTGCTATTTATCAAGGACTTCTACATTCTCGTCAAATGGACAAATTCAATCCGATTATCTGCTCACTCTCAGTTAGTGATCAATACACTTAAACGACGAATCTGTCGCAGGAAATAATTTTACTTCCTCATTATCCTTTCTTTCTTCCCCTGTACAAAACTTTGTAGTTTGTTCTCCAGATTTAATATATTTTGCTTTTACCTGTCAAAGAAAAAAACCACTATGGTTCAATCAGCCCCACCTCCCCACAAGGGGGCGCCCCACGTCCCACAGCACATCTCAGCTATGTATATAATAATACAAAAAAATGATGAGATATCATTGAGAGATATTCTCAATACAGGGCTAGGATGCACTATGGAACATTGTAGGCACTCCCTTGTGAGGGCTGGTGTGAACTCTGGGGAAGTTAATATGATGATACAGGGAAGTAGAATGTAAAACCTCTGATTGTTTGGTTGTAGGGCTAAAAACAATAAGTACAAAAAATGATGGGACATCATCGGGAGATGTTCTCAGGACTGAGATGTACTGTAAGACGTTGTGGCCCCCCATGGGGGCTGATGTAAAATCCGGAGAAGTAAATATGATAACGTAGAGAAGTAGAATGTAGAACCTCTGGTTGTTGGGTTGTAGGGTTAACAACAATTAGTCGCTTGTTCGATCCAGTGAAATGAAAAGCCTCATTCAACGCATCCTACATATATGGTCTGTGCTAGTACAAATATAAGCCATTAATTAATATTGATGATACCCAAAAACCTTTTCTTGCGGTGTGGGCATGCATGTTCCCTGTGCTTAATGCAAATTACATTATTAATCTTTAATTAATTAATTATTTATTTATTTAATCTAGATAACCAAAACTTAATTAACATTCAACATTGAAGAACCCCCTCCCCTCTCTCTCTCTCTGACACATGAGTACTTAGTTAGTAGTATAGAAATAATTTTGCTTTGGATCCCACATCCCTTTCTATACCTCCAATTCAAACTTGGCATATTCGTACTAATTAAGCAATATTTCTAACTTAATTTCCAATGGGTTCTGGTCTGGGTCCAATTACACAATTAATTGCAGATTATAATTCATTTTTTACTTAATCGAATTATAGATTATTTAATTTTTCATTAATATAATATTTGAATTGATTTTCCACTACTCTTTATTTATCTTTTTTTAGGGTCAATTTAAAAAGAGTATAAATACAAATATGTAGAGAACAAAATCTTGTATTTGTATTATTTTGTTTATATATATATATATATATATTAAAACAAGGAAGTGTAGAAAATTTTTCCTTTTTTTCAAATTTTTTAATTTTTTAATCCATGTAATTTTAAACTATGATACAGAAAATATATGATATGGAAAGAGTTTTGACCAATCAAAACCCTCCCATGAATTTTGATAAATAACACCTTATTCTCTACCATGTTTATGATTCCAATTTATTGGTCAGTTGTTTTTCAGATATCATATCTTTTCCATATCATAGTTGAACCCTTTTTAAAACTACCAATTAGAAACTATATTTTCCCTAAAAAAACATCCTAGAATCTCTCTCTCTCTCCCTCCCCACCCCCCCACACACACACACGTTCTAACAACCTATATAATCTAATACCCTAAAATTTCTCCTAAACAACCTCCCCCACTATCCCCAACTTTCTCCTAAGTTATTTCTAATTTTGTAGAGATTTTCTCTCCTAAATTATCTCCAATTCTTATTTATCTTCTCCCCCCACTTTTTATCTACATCTATCTAAAGAAAGTGTGAATTAAAAAATTTAAGAATTATTTAAATATTCCAACAAAATTATATAATAACTTTAAAATATTTATTAAAAAGACAAAAATAATTATAATCGATTTAACAATATACATATTATTAATAATTATATATTTTTACAAACAAAATAAATTACAATTTTTTAGATTATTAATCTAAATGTTATTCAAATAATAAAAAGCTAACATTAAAAATGTAATATTACTTAAATATTTCAATAACTAAATATCTTAAATAACAAAATATTAACAGTAATATTTTAAATCAATTAATAATATATATTAAATAGTTACGAAATAACTTTCAAATATAATAAATAGATTAATATTTTAAATATTTAATTAAATAACTAAATATTTTAAATAACTAAATATTTAACATAACTAGATTTTAAATAGTTAAAATAACATAATTATGTATTAATAGTACTACAATTTTATAGATTATTAAATTCAACATGTAATTAATATTTTAAAATTTAAATAATGATATTATTTCAATAAATAAATAATATTGTTGATGTAACCGTTTTTAGCCACGTACCAATGTTTTGTGATGTAAAATTTTTTGGCTAAGTACCTCGTTATTTGACTCAGTGGTGGCATGCCTTAGTGATGAGCTACTTGGTGGTGAACTGCCTACTGGCGAACTGCTTGGTGGAGAACTGCCTAGGGGCGAACTGCCTGGTGGCGAACTGGCCAATGGCGAACTGTCTGGTGGCAAACTGCCGGGTGGTGAGCTCCCTGGTGGCAAACTGACTGGTGGTGAACTACCTGGTGGTGAACTGCCTGGTGGCGAGCTGCCTGGTGGCGAGCTCCCTGGTGGCGAACTGCCTGGTGGCGAACTGCTTGGTGGTGAACTGCCTGGCGGAGAGCTACCTGGTGGCAAACTCCCTACTAGGCGGCCGATGACTTAGAGAATGGTGGAGCTCCCTAGGGCGGCACAATCCGACTGCCCTCAGCATGAGGTGGTCTCCTTTCCTTTGTAGGTAGTGGGAGCTGAGGGACCTGCAAGAACTCCATCTTTTCCTCCTCTTTGTAGGTGGGGGGAGCTGAGGGACCTACGAGAACTGAATTAGAGGTCCCAGGGGTATTTTCCCGGTCGGGGCTCTCCGACGCTTAAGTTAGCACTCTGAATGTAGAGAGCTTTGAAAATAATATTGGAGAAACGAGAGAGCTAGAGAATAGGGATTACTTCCCTTTTTTCATCCCCCTCCCCTTTGGGGGGTGAGGTCTTTATATACTGGAGTCCTCGCGGGTTAGGTCGGTGAAAAGCCTCCAAACGGTAAGACTCGTCACATCCTGTCAGAACCGGGGTACGGTGGTGAACTCCTCGAGGTCGTCAGGCTGGCGCTTGTGTCAGGCGGCCAGGTCGACGCCTGAGCCGGGTTGTTAGGGCGGCGCCTGGGGTCAGTCGGCAAGTCGGTGTCTGGGCCAGGTTGTCAGGTCGGCGCCTGTGTCAGCCGGCGGGTCAGTGTCTAGGCTAGGTCATCAAGTTAGCGTCTGTGTCAGTCGGCGGGTCAGTGTCTAGGCCAGGTCGTCAAGTAGGAGATCTTCATGCGATACGCCAAACTACTCCTGTACTGAACTTCTCTACAAGTGGCGAGTTGCCTATAGCGAGCTGTCTGGGGGCGAACTGCTTGGGGGGCGAACTCCCTGGGGGAGAACTCCCTGTGGCGAGCTCTGCCGAGCTGCCAGGCTCTTTGGCGAGCTCCCTGGTGAGCTACCGAGCTCGTGGGGTATGTATGCCGCCGAGTTTATCGGTGGGCGTTTTATGGGCGGCTTGGACGGATCATGTGCTAGGCTGGTCCAGGTCGCCCAGGTCGCGCAGGCCGCATGCTAGGCCGTGCGCAGGTCACGCTGATCGCGCGCAGGTCGCGTAGGCCGCGCGCCAGGCCGCGCGCAGGTCACACCAGATCGGCCAAACTGGTGCTCGGGTGGGTCACCAACTTCGTAAGTTTGTTGGTTGGGTGTTTGCCTAGTTGTCACAAGGTGCCACGTGTCACAATTCCACTAGAGGGTCAAATCTGCCCTCATCAATTGTAAATAACTAATTTCATTTATACCAATTAATAATTCTAGAAAATAACTTTCAAAAAAATTTTTTTTTATTAATAATATTTTAAAAAATTAATATCTATTTATTATGTATTTATCTATACTAAAATTAATATCTATTGTATTTCAGTAATTATTTATTATTTTTTGTGATAAATATATTTTCAATAATTATGTATAAATATATTTTTCTTTTATTATTTAGTAGAAAATTTTCAATAATTATTGGAGTTTAAACTACTATTAATTAGCTTTATAAAATTTAATTTATTATGAATTTTAGCTATAAATTTTTAATAATTATTAGAGATTAAACTATTGTTCACGGGTCAGTTCGGTTCAATTATAAGTTGTTTGGCCAACCAAATCGACCTAGTCGAGTTAGGGGTTGGTCACTCAGGTTATATCGGTTTGGGTTTATTTTCGATTTGGTCAGTTAGTTCAAAAATTTAAACTTAAAAAATAAAATTTAAAAATTAAGTTTAAATTTTAAAAAATTACAATGGCATTATTTAAAAAATAAATTTATGACATAAACTATTTTAGCCTAAGAAATATTGGAATTTTCCACTTTCACATATTACAAAAATATTAATATACCTATGGTCAGGTTGTTCGATTTTAGTCAATTTACAAATGGCTAAAGCAAAACTGATCCAACCTATTTGAGTTGGGATTGATTTGAAATGGAAACAGATGGGGCGGGGACGAGGAGCCTCTCTCTATCCACGTCCCTGTCCCCATCCTCGCTAATGGGGACAAAGTTATTCCCATCCCCGTCTGCACAGGATCCCCGCTCCCCGTGATTCTTTATAATGTCAACCATTATGTTTTTGTTTTTTATTTTATTTAAAAATAAAAAATAAAATAATTAAAATTCATAGTCCTATTAGAAAAGATTCAACAATATTCAACCATATTTTTAAAATATTAACATATAGACATATGTGAAGATATATAAATATATATTAGCAAGGATCCCATGGGACGGGGATCGGAGTCCACGTGGGGCAGGGAGTGCTCTCCCCATCCCTACACTATCCCACCAATGGTGATGAAAATTTCCCCATCTCCATCCCCATCCCCACTCCATTCAGGGAAATCCCCATGGGAATTAGGAAAATGGAGAAAATTGCCAACCCTAAGTTTGATAAATAACCCTATCTAAAATTAATTATTGTTATTTTTGTATTATAAAAAAAATTATTAAAAGTAATATATAAAATATAGATGATTATTAATTCTTATATAAAACAATTACATACTTTTACATGTTTCTATTGTATATCTTCAACTTAACAAGTCCCATGCATCGCAGGGGTCCCTACTAGTATGTTAATATTTGTATTCTTTCAAAACTGAGCGTCCCATTTTAATGAGTTTTTCTAAATTTTAACGCTGACATCTTTGACAAAAAGAGGGTAAAAAAAAAAAACAAAAAAAACTTCATTCGTCATGTAGTTTGTACTGATTTCCTTCCTATAAAAGAAAATAAGATATAAATATCCCCCAATTGTCTCCCATGCATAACACATATGATGACTGATGAGCTCTTACGTAGCAAATAATAATATTCAATAAAGACCAGACCAGCTCATGTAAATAAATGGATTTGGGCCCAATTGATGAGACGGGATGGGCTCCCCACAGAGCTTACCCTACGTGTGACCCACAGCCCATCCCCTCTGTGAATTAGGAACGTCTCTCCTTGATAGGAGATGTTCCCAATGCGCATGGGAGATGGGTGTGGAGTCGTGTGGGGCATGTTTGCCTCTCTACATTGAATTGGAAATTGAGTATGTCATGCCAGCAAAATTCATTCCAACCCTTTATCAACATGATTTGACACCACACATTTCATCATGAGATTGGGATTAGACTTGTTCATGGGCTGGGTAGCCCGATGGCTTGGCCCGGCCCACACCCCGGTCAGGCTTGATCAGGTAATTAGGCCCACGGGCCTGACCTCGGGCCTAACACAGTAAGCCCGACTGTGTTTTGGGCCGGGCTCGGGATTTGTTAAAAAAGCTCGGCTCGAGCCCGGCTCGGCCCGACTTAGCATTATATATTTTATAAAATATATAAATAATATAATATTTATTAAAATATATATTTATAATTTAATATATACATTTTTTATTCTTTTCTTTATAATCTCTCTCTCTCTCTCTCTCTCTATTCAGTCGCTAACAGTATGGGCTAAATTTCGGGGTCGGGCCCAAGTTATAGGCCCGATAGTCGGGCCGGGCTCGGGCCTTAGAAAATTTTGTTAATACAGAGTAAAAACCTGGCCCGAGCCTGGATCGGCCCGACCCAAGAACAGGTCTAATTGGGACCTAACATGTATGAGATGTGCGATATGGATTATATTGATAGGGTGTTAAAACATATTTTATTTTTATTTTAATTTTTGGTATTAAAACACTTACTTTATGCCCCTATAGGGCTGTAAACCATCTTTCCTTGGCATAATACAGCATTTTTTCAACAACTATTTAATAATTCTTCTCAAATGGTGGTAGGAGCCGATAACAAGACTTGAAACCACATGGGCCAAATATTGGACTTCAAGGTATTTCTATTATCAATGTGGCATAGGCATGAACTGTATGGGAAACCCACAATGTTGTTTTCAATTTTCGTAACAGGTTTATTATCATTGAGGGTGATTATAAACTAATGAGCGACTGTCTAAAGAGTGCTACCAACCCCCGTGGTGGGTGAATTCAATTAATGAAGAAGGTTGTAAGGTGCTCTTTGAGAGACTTCGTGGAATGGTAGATTACCGTGCTATTTGCTATGTTGATTTTTGGAGACGTGCTACCCGCCGTTTTGTATAGCCACTTCTGATTCTATCAAAACAAATTGCATACCAATGGAAACAACATTCAATTAATGGAATATATTTTATTGGTAGATGATCGGAACTCCTTCACATTTACCCAAAACCATACACAAACAATGGGCGTGGCATCCCATGGCCCAGTCCACCAATATAATCCGCCAACCAATTTGTTGGTTGCGTGGATCGAGATCTTGGTGAAGTTGTTTTAGACTTAGAAAAGTACATCTCGAGCTCCGTTACGATTTACCTTAGAAAAGAGTCAAAGACCACTGGTTCAATTACCGGAACACGAATTACTACATTAAACCATACGAAACATAAACCTATTATTTGAGTACGGACCACGGAGAGTGTCTCTTGATCAGCGACTAGCGTGCGCCGTGCGTGCAATCACTAATCACTGAGTCATAGCAGCCTCTAATTTTGGGCCAAGGGTTTCCAATACCAGGGTGGTATTGGCCCCACTCGTCTTTTTATTGGTTTTGTACTTTGTACACATCATATGAATAAAAAATGGGGTTTAAAATATGCACAGTTATTGCAAATGGCAAACTAATTCTATTGGTTCTTCCCATTAAATTTAATTAAATTCAATGAAACTATTAGAGGGAATGGAAACACTTCAGTCTCCTTCATAAATTTGAAGACATTTTAACAAAAAAAAAAAATAAACCTTGATAAGAAATTTGACCGATTCAAATTCAATAAGAATTCCTCAGATATTCGAGATTTGATTTAGATTGTAGTAAAAAACTTGATGATATTATATTATTTATATAATTTAATAATAATAATAATAATAATATAATATTGAATATATATAGTATATACATAGATAATATATTATATAATATTTCATAACTAACAGACCATATCAGTTTGGGGTATATTTGTATTCAGTCCATTAACTAAATGCATCAACTTTTCCGATTTGTTAGGATCAAAGGAGGTATCTGAATCCGGCTCATACTGGCTCGAATTTGAATTTGAATCGAGTCTTATCCAACTTATTTGCAGCCCTACTGACAGTTGCCCACATCTGTTATTTTCTCTCTTTCTCATATTGTTTTTCGAACCCCTTAGAATTTTGTGACTTTTTTATTTAAAAAAATAAAAATTAAACATGGAGAAATATATACCATCAATGTAATCACTCCTCTATAAAATGTAGCATCTTTTAACATTGTATTATGCAATGCACTTTGGTGGTGAAATCCTACTTGAAAATTAGAGAAGAAGCATCAAAGTTTTCTACACCCTTCTCGACATTTATTTTCTCGTCTCTCTACTTATTTATCACAACTTGAAAACAAAATGGGATGTGATCAGATGGCGAAAAATGATCCATTTGTCTCATTTTTATCTCCTACATAATAGTGGGTCCCTATCCTATATTGCATTAATACACTGATGATGTTTTACACTAAACCGTATAATAGGTGGCCGTTACATTTTGAAAATTGTGATAAAAAAGTGTAAAGTTTTACATTGATAAAATCAATGTAGTATTTATATCATGTAATACTTTATGTTTGATGAGGTTTTACATCGATTCACAATCTCCACTCCATCCAAACGCCAACAAATCTAAGCCGGAGTGAAGTTTTACATCGATCTTCATTTACACTCATTTCAAACGCCAATAAAACCAAACCGGTGTAAACTTTTATATCATTCTTGATTTATACTGATTCTAAATACAGCCTAAAGAATTTAAAGTTCATTAGTAAGAAACCAGCCATTTAATTTGTCTTTTGTTCTAGGATTGCCTTGCAAAACCACAAAGCAGGCATGTTGACGAACACTTCTTATATGCTTAGAAGTTAGTATATTGGATCAATTTGGTAAAACCAAAGCTTGATCAAGAAGTCAGCTATGTAGAGAGAGAGAGGACATTAGTTATGCTTCTCGCCCAAAGAAAATGAGATACATGATTTTAGGGTAGTGATATCGGCAAATTATTTGGCTCAATCAGTACATGACACATGGTGGCGTCGTGCACCCTCATTTTTTTCATATACTTCGGAGGGAAATTGTGGAATTTGCCTCAAGCTTAATGGCATGCCCCCTTGGACCATTACGATCCCAGCCAAGTGTTCAGGCTCATTAAATGCCAAAGTAATGCTCGACAATGTGGAATCTACTCTTAAATCTTAATGGAGCGAGCAGTCACTACGAGCTAACATGGGAATCTATGATAAAGCCTCATCATGATGCATTCAATAGCACACCACTAATAAGTAGGATGGGAAATAGTAGGTACCTCTTTCTTAAGCACTCTTTTACTCCTGCATTACCTCTCACCCTAGTACCTTGGCATTTTGACACCTTAGTTTTCAAATTATCTCTGCTAACTTAACAATTATAGTGTTTGCCCTTGGGATCATACCTCGGAGTCTCTAACATCTTTTTGTGCCTACAGATGGGACCCTCAGTCAATCTCAATTCTAAGACTTTCTAATTTATCCTTAATGTCAATTTTAGTAATATCAATTGGCACTATTATAGGAACGATAAATAATTGAATAAACCTGATCAATAGACAAGACACTTCTGTTGATAACTCCAGGTTGGAGACGTACACATCTTCGAGATGGAACTCCCCACTGGCTCCCCAAGCTCATGTTGCCAAAGAGAAATTTAAGTTATTGATGGAGCAAGTCACTCTCCTTGTCAACATGGAGCACAATTTGAGGCAACCAATGAGTGGTCAACACCCTGGCATCTGACATGTTAACACCAACGATCACCTTGGTCAGAGGTCTACCGATCAACCATCTTGAGTTATTATCTTGGAAGCTAGTTCCAAGGCTGAGGGCATCAATCGCATCGAATGTCTTATGAATTTTCACACCAACACCGATCCTCACACCATCTATCATACCACGAAACCTCGAAGAAAACTAGTCAAAAATAGAGATCACCCTATAGATAACCATCAGAATTGCCTAACAAACCAACCTATCCCTTCGGTTCAATTGGGGAACCTCTTGTTATCATCTTAAAAATCACTAGGCCTAGAGGGTAGATCCCATAATGTCAAGATACTCCCAAAATGACCCTAACCACAACGAGCCAAGGAGACATCCATGAGAAACCCCTCCACGAACAAATACGACAAGATATTCGATGATCTAACCACAACTCGGTGCTATTCGCGTTGAAACCAAAAAAGTGAAAGAGGGTAGAATGGATGCCTCCTCAAACCACATCACCTCGGTGAAGACTAATTTTTCTAAAGAAATCACCTCAAAGCCACTCCCTTCAAACTTCAAGACTCCTACCATGGAGACCTATGATGGCATGACCAATCTAGAGGACCACATAGAAAGCTTTTGAGCAATCAAGTTGTTGCACCGTTTTCTGATACCTTGATGTGTTGAGCCTTTCGGGCCATAATGAAGAAAGCAGTCCGGTGCTAGTTCTCTAGATTACCGCTCGCTCCATCAATTCATGGGATGAATTTGTGGACCTATTCCTCTCCTACTTTATCAGTAATCAATGCTGTCAAAAAACCTTGGCAAGTATGATGTCAATCAGTTAAAAGCCGAATGAGCCGCTCCAGGACAACATCTAGTGCTTCAACACCAAGCTCCTCATAGTCAAGGATCTTGATCAAGTTATGGCAGTAGCATTAGTCACCAACAATTTGAGCTCTTCACCCTCAGTTTTTCCTTAGCAAAGAAACCACCTTGAACAATGGTCAAGCTCCTATCTTGGGCCGAAAAATATATAAAAGTTGAAGAAGCCTAGGCCATCAAGAGAATTTTGGAGGACCAAGCAAATAGGAAGAGACCTAGCAGCTCACAATCCAAGGATAAATCATCTAAGCAAGCTCCACCCTTGTACAAAACCTACACTTCTACCTAGCAATTGGGTTGGGTGGGTCAGGTTCGGGTTTGGTCAAGACACTTTGGGTTGATTTTGGGTTGGATTGTCAAATGCTAGACCCTAATCCTAAATGTTCGGGTTATAAAGGTTGACCCATGGGTCCATTTGGGTCATCCCAAAAAATAATTAAAATTTAAAAAATAAAGAAAAAAATACATGAAAATGTCAAAATTAAAGGAATTAACCTTAAAATTCCAAATATAAAATAAAAAAACTTGAACATTTAACAATTTAAAGAGTAAACAATAATGAGTAAAGACTAAATAGTATAAAATTCAAGAGTGGAAACTTTTAACAATTTATAAATAGTCCCAATTAGACTCAACAATCAGGTCGATGGGTTGACCCATGACCCAACCCAATCCAACCCAGTTTTTTCTGGGTTACATCGAGTCGGGTCATTCTCAAATTCAGGTAGCTAAATATGAGACCCTAACCCTATTTTTTCAGGTTAGGTTGGGTCGGGTTCAAAGGTTGGGACAAATTTTTGCTAGGTATACCTACACTCCATTGAACAACTCTTGGAGTCATATTCTCATGTAGATTACAAAGCAAAGCTGTGTATGGTGGCCGACACAAATGAAGAAAAACCTAAGAAAGGGAAACCAAGACAAGTTTTACAAGTACCACCAAGGCGTTAGTCACAATAGTCATTCGTGTCATGAACTTAAAATGAAATAGAAACTCTAATTAAGAAATGATACTTGAAGGACTTCGTTCCGAAAGATCAAGAAGTTGGGTTGGCCTCAAACCAAGCTGACCCCACTAGCCAATAGGCCCCTAGTAGGGGTCATCAATGTTACATCTGGTGCCCTAGCAATAGCTGGAGAAAGTTCCTCCACAAGAAAGGCCTTAATGCCCCAAATTTCTAGATCGAGAACAAAATTTAGAAAAAACCATGGTCATATGAGATTATCACCCTCCATGATGATGCATTAGTAGTCTCTTTGACGATCACCAATAACGAAATGAAGAGGATACTCATCAATAACAGTTGCTCAACCGGCATCCACTTCAATGACACCTTTAAAAGAACAAAGCTAACTCCAAATCGATTTCAACCTACCACATACCTCTAGTTAAATTCTCCAGGGCATCCATCAACTTGGAGGGCAAGACTACTCTCCTACCCATTATGGGTACAGAGACTCATCAGACCACCCTAATGATCGAGTTCTTGTTCATAAAGGATGACTCACCATACAATTCTATTATCAATCTACCTAAATTGCATGTGGTGAAGGCAATAGTGTCCTCTTACCATCTTGTCATGAAATCGGAACAATTCAAGAGTGATTAACGCATCTCCTGCTAATGTTATGTCATGTCTCTTAAGGAAAGATAAGAGAAGCCCTACATTAAAAGGGCTCAACCTCCTAGATGAACTAAAGACCAACAAAGGTCAACCTATAGAAGACCTCATTGTTGTTCCCTTAAATGAGGTCAAGCCCAAGAAGATAGTATAGATCAAGTCCCTTCTCTCAAAAGACTAACGCTTTAACCTAGTAAGTTTCCCTAGAACCAACACCAATGTATTTATTTGATTGGCCAAAAGTGATGCAAAGTGATCCATGAAGAAGTGAACAAATTGCTTAAAATTAATTTCATCCAAAGGTACACTATTCTGACTAGATAGCTAATGTTGTAATGGTAAGGAAGGATAACGGGAAATGTTAGATCTATATGAAAATAAATAAAACCTACCCTAAAGACAACTTCCCCTTGCTCAATCTAGTATTGATTGCCTCATCAATGCCACTTCGAAGTATTGGCTCTTAAGCTTCATAGACGCCTTCTCCAACTATAACCAAATTAGAATGCACCTAGATGACGAAGAAAAATTTGCCATCATAATAGAGACTAACCCATACTGCTACAAGGTCATGCCGTTCAGGTTGATGAATACCGAAGTTACTTATTAGAGTCTGGTTAACAAAGTCTTTAAGGATTATACTGGTCGTGACGACACAACGATGGATAAATTTAACAAAGTCTTATTAGAGTCTAGTTAATCATAACA
The DNA here is from genome assembly GCF_056320005.1 of Nelumbo lutea. Classification (NCBI taxonomy): domain Eukaryota; kingdom Viridiplantae; phylum Streptophyta; class Magnoliopsida; order Proteales; family Nelumbonaceae; genus Nelumbo; species Nelumbo lutea. The sequence continues at coordinate 60,335,538 of NC_142689.1, read as the reverse complement.
GAGACTGGTTAACCAGACTCTAATGAGGTCTTGTTGAAGGTGCATTATACTAGTCGTGGTGACACAATGAAGTCAGATAATTCTCCTAAGTTTATCATAACAGAGACTACCTAACCAAATGCACGTTCAACAAGACCTTGGATAAATTCCTCGGCTTCATGGTGACACAATGATGCATAGAGGCAGATCTCAAGAAGATCCAAACCATACTCAAAATGGAATCTTTGAGGTCGATCAAGTTAGTACAGAGACTCATAGAACGAGTAGTAGCTCTAATTAGGTTCACGTCTCAGTTATTGGCTTGGTGCATGCCTTTTTTTTAGGCTATTAAGAAAAAGAATTTTAGTGAATAGAAGAGGACAAAACTAAAAGTATACTTAACCTCTCCACAGATGTTGACTAAGATAAACTTAGGAGAAGAACTTTATTTAAACCTCTTAGCAAGAGGCAAAGTGATTATCTCAGTCCTACTTCGAGAAGACATAGGGAAAAAGTAATCAATTTACTATGCTAAAAAGGTCCTCTACGATGTCAAACTAGATACTTTGACATGGAGAAAATAGCATATGCATTAGTAACCTCAACCAAGAAGCTAAAACCTTATTTTTAGTCCCACACTAAAATCGCCCTCACCAACTAGCCCTTAAGCCAAACCTCACAAAACCTGAAACTTGCGTCAGTTTATGAAGTGGGCTATTGAACTCAGGGAAACCTTGGTTTAGTAGAGTTAAACTTAGGCAAGTTGGTGTTTGGAGAAGAATTGGCCCATCCCAGCATTAAAGCATCATACAAAGTAGCATGCCTAGTCTAGAAAAACTAAGTTAGATTGATCCTATCTTGGAGTAATTACACCGTGGCCACCTTCTTGAGAATAAAGTTGAAGCTCAGAGAATTGTACACTAGTCAACTTGATATGCACTCATTGATGGTAAGTTGTATAAGAGGTCATTCACCCTTCCATATCTAAGATGTTTGAGATCAAATGAAAGAAATACATGAAGGCCTTTGCAGTAACCATTTGAGGGGAAAGTCCTTGGCCCATAAATCTTTGAGGCAGGGTTATTTATGGCACACAATGAAGGAAGACACAATTTGACTCATCCAAAAATGTGATTGATGTTAAAGACATTCTAACATACCACATCAGCCCGATCCCCCCAGCATCGAGTTAGAGAAAGTTCTTAATAGTGACCACTGACTATTTCATGAAGTACATCAAAGCTAGGCCATTAACATAGATCACGATGGATAACCTTTAGAGAATCTTCTAGAAGAGCATCATCTACCACTTTGACATATCTCACACACTCATCACAAATAATGGTTGTCATTTCAAGGACTCAAAGTCCATAGACTTTTGTGCTAACCATGAAATGGAGCAATGGTTTACTTTGATTAGTTACCCCTGAACCAAAGGCCAAATCGAGGTGACCGATAAGACTATATAGCATAGACACAATTTGACTCATCCAAAAATGTGATTGATGTTAAAGACATTCTAAAATATCACATCAGCCTGATCCCCCCAGCATCAAGTTAGAGAAAGTTCTTAATAATGACCACTGACTACTTCACGAAGTACATCAAAGCTAGGCCATTAACATAGATCACGATGGATAACCTTTCGAGAATCTTCTAGGAGAGCATCATCTACCACTTTGACATATCTCACACACTCATCACAAACAATGGTTGTCATTTCAAGGACTCAAAGTCCATAGACTTTTGTGCTAACCATGAAATAGAGCAATGGTTTACTTTGATTAGTTACCCCTAAACCAAAGGCCAAATCGAGGTGACCGATAAGACTATATATCATAACCTGAAGACCATATTAGACTAAGCTAAGGGTTTATAGATGGAAGAACTCTTGAGTGTACTTTCAGCCTACAAGACTATGACTCGGAGTGCCACTAGTGAACAACCCTTCTACTTTGCCTTTGGTACCAAAGCTATCCTACCAGAAGAGATTAGCCAACCAACCTTAAGGACTAATGCCTATAATGAAGAGGAGAATAATGAAGAATTTAAAGCCGACCAACTAGTAGAAACTAGCCAACTGACCTTAAGGAATGATGCCTATAATGAAAATGAGAATAATGAGAAACTTAAAGCCGATATGAACCTACTAGAAGAAACCTAAGAACACACCTATATCAAAGTCATGGCTTACTAGTAGAGGGTTGCTCGGTATTACAACTCTCAAGTTTGATGGCGAGAGTTTCGAGAAGGTGGCCTCATCCTAAGAAAAGTCATTGCCCCTAACCTTGATTTAGAAAAATTTGCACCCAACTATGTGGAACCCTACATGATACTGGCACTAGGACTTAGGGGTGGATTTGAGCTAAGCCGAGCCGAATAGATAACTATTTGAGATCAGTTCTCCAAGGTAGTACGAGGCTTGAGCTCGAGCTTGAGCTCAGTTTGAGCTAGAACCTTGAGCTCGAGCTCAGCTAGAGTTAAAAGCTCGTAAGCTCGAGCCCGGTTCGGCTTAAGCTCGACTTGAGAAAAATGTTTTATAAAAATAAAACAAAATTATATGTAAAAAATATTTTTTATTTGATATTTAAAAAATTAAGAATTATAATAATTATTTATTATTATATATAATTATTTATTATTTTATATATTATTTTCTATAATTTTCTATTATTATTATTATTATTATTATTATTATTATTATTATTATTATTCATTATTATTATTATACGTATGTATGTATGTAATTATTCAAGCTCGGCTCGCGAGCCTCACGAGCTAAGCTTTATTAGACTCGTGCACGACTCAATTAATAAACGAGCCTGTAAATTGGGCTCGAGCTTAGCTCGAAGCTTAGTTGAAACTGAGTTGAGCCGAGCTTTTCATAAGCCGAGCTCGAGTAGCTTGTGAAGAGCTCGGCTCGTGGCCACCCCTACTAGGACTCATGACATATCACCCTGAACACCTCGGTAGGAATCTCATATCTCGTACTTGAAACTCAAAAAGCTTTTGAATGTATCATAAGCAGTGATCGTCGATGTAACCATTTTTATTAATAAAAAGTTCCTCTTTTTCTCTCCTATATGTATGTTGTGCATAAATTTTTTAAGTATAACACCTTAGTTCTCACTGAAATGACATTGAACAATTCAATTGCTCTCCAACTAAAATCTCAAGATTCCAAAGCCCCAACCGTAGTCAGGTGTGGCCAAGGCCAAAGGCATACATCCTTGTCAGGTTACATGCTTGACAAGTTGGCTTGTTCAAACAAGGAATATCAGTTCGACTTTGGTTGCTCCCTCTAAGTTAATGGTTCACACAACTTAAAAACCATCATCACCTCGGGTCAGATTCCTAGGGTTGACGAGAAGTTCAATATGATAGAACTAGGATGGCCTTATCCACTTGAGCCCTAAAAATCCCTATATATCACTAAGTCTAAATGCCTCATGTCTTAAGCTCACGACTAACTAAGGAGACATTCTACAACCAGAATGCTTTTGTTTTCATTTGTTCTAGGAATCACCACATCAGCAAGAAAAAAAAAGGAAAAGAAAACAACAAAACAAAAACTTATTCTTCAACTCTGTTTTTGTTTTCAAAGAAAAAATAGTTGGTTTTGTTTTAAAAAATGAATACATGTATTGTAACCAATAAAATAATGGTTTTTTAAAACAAAAACAAATTTTCTAGTATAGAAGTTATATGATTTATGGAATATGATGTTAAATAATCATATGAAAACATGTTTTTAAAATTAGATTCAAGAACATGCTTTTGGTTCTAGTTTTGAAAACAAAAAACACACACGCAACCAAGAACATGATTTTTGTGTTTTTATTTTAAGAAAAAAATCTGTTTTCAACTAGATGGTTTTGATTTATTTTTTGAACCAGAAAAAAAAAACAAATAACGTTGTAGAACACCCCCTAAGTAACAGGCTAAAATGGACAATGGAATGTTGTTCATTACTTAAAACAATATTAACTTAAACCTATGACTCTTTAATAAATAACATTTAGACCAACTTCGATTTACTTATAGCTACAATGCAAGCTATATAAATACAAGTTCATGTTTTTACCAAGAAAATACAAATTTATTTGGAATCAAATCGTATCAGATCTGATAGTGAATAGCATTCATATTCAATCCAATTATAAATGAATCAAATTCAGATTACCTTTTTTAATTGCATTAGATGCCCTTTTTTTATGGGAAATCAAAGAAGCTACACAAGATGGGGGTAGCTCTTCTCCACAAATGAGATCAGGACCACTAGAAATACAATTAGGCAAGACTCCTTGGTTAGAGAGAGCATGGCACGCTAACCAGTCCGCTGCTTGGTTAGCTTCATGGTAAACATGCCTGAACATCGGACTAAGCTTGAACATGGACAACAGATTTTGGTATTCCTTGATGATATTCACTGTTCTCCACGGGTGTTTAATTGATCCTTTAGACTGCATTTGGAAACGATGCAAATGGAGTATAAATCTTGGTTCAGGGTAAATTTGCACTCTGGTTCACTTTTTCTTGTGTTATATTTATGCATTGACAAATGACAAACCAATGAATATTTACATTGATAATAAGATGTAAAAGTACATCAATAAAAGAGAAGTAAATTTACATTCAAGTGCGCCTTTGATAAAAAACACATGTACTTTATTGGAATTCATGTTTGCATCCATTACAGCTAAAAGTCTGTTTGGTAAGAAGATAAAATTGTCAGTGCAAAACTAACCCAATTTTGCAATTTGTATGAATCGTTTTACACTCTACATATTTGCATTTACACTTATTTGCATTGTTTCCAAATGCAACCTTAAGGCATTCGATGACTAACTTTGAATCTCCCTCGATGATGATCTGATTATCCCTATAGTTGCATGCAATGTTGATGGCCTCACATGCCGCCCACACTTCAGCTTGATTAATCATAGCATACCCAATCTTAAACGCCTTGGTTTCGAGCACATTCCCTTGGTAATCCCTAGCTATACAACTGAATGCGCATTTACCGTCACTTCTGTGAGAGGCATCAAAATTAATTTTAATATAATTATGATTTGGATTGGACCAGCCATTATAAAGACATTCCATACTATTGGCATTGTTCTCACTTAAAACATTCCTCTTAAACTCATGCCAATAATTCATAGCTTTATCTACTATTAATTAGGGAGTAGCATTTTTAACATTAAAGCACTTTTCATTCCTGTTTTTCCAGATGAACCAAAGTAGACAAGCAATCTTCTCTCAGTCCTCACTATTAAAATTAGAGTGGTTCAGATTGTCAAAGCTTGCCTACCATTGGTTAAAAGAAGAACCATTATCCAGAAGAATTGGGAACCATTCTCTCACAATTCGCCATACCTGTTTCGTGAAATCACACTTAGTAAACAGGTGGTCAACATTTTCATCTTCACAACACAATTTACAAAGAGGGTTTATATTTAAGGAGGAGGAAAAGAAAAACTGATAACTCTGTATTTTGATGCCTTAAGGGCAACATTTCAGGGGTATTTTACACCTTAGACTAGCTAATTTGTACCATTTTTCCGGTTAAATTTAATATTGTGACCTCTAAGGGGTCCCTGTGCAAATTATGGGTAAAAACTGGAAAAACTACAGAGTTTCCTGCAGATTTTGGGAAGCTGGTACGAATTCCAACTGAGAGATGGGGTGTTTCTATGAAAAGCTGAGCACAGGAGGGCGCCTCCTATCTGCTAAACCCAGATAGGCACCTTTCCTGTGAAATAACTCTCTCTTCGAAGCCCTAGGTGCCTCCCCCTCATCTCTTTATCTCCTAGCCACCCCTAGCTCTACAAATCCCCACCTTTCACGACAACCTCTAGATAATCTCAACCATCCAACCCTTAGTAGCCCCTCATACCCTTAGATCTCTCCCTAGACAGCATCCTAGCCTTACACCTCACTCTGTAAACCTTAACCAATCACCTTAGGGTGCTACATCACACCAACCAATCACATTTCTCCATCTCTATGCATCCAAATCCGCTCCCTCCATTCTAGGCGTCCAAATCTCAGCCGTACATAATATTGGGCTGCCCTCTCCTTCTCTTCTTAGCCTTAGGATCACCTTAGAACAATTCTAACCCTCCATTCTCAACCCTAGGATGCCCATATTTCAGCAAAAACCCAGTTGCCACCCCTCTCTTTCTCTCTAATCCCAAACCTATCATTCCTTCTTTATAAAAATGACCCAAGGGGTCCTGAGAAAGGGTTGGATTCTGCCCCCAAGTAAGATGGAAGGTTGTTCTTGAGAAGTTCAAGGGTAGAGGAAGAGGCAAACACCCAGGCAAGAGGAGGGGTTCCTACTTGCAGTTCGCCTAGCCACTAGTGCCACCTCTGGATCTGGATCCCAACCAGTTTCCCATAGTTTTAGATTTAATTTTTACACATCATTTTATTTTCTATTCTTTAATTTCTGATTTTTATTTTATTTCTACAATTTATTTTTATCAAACTTAATTTTTGTCTTCCTTTCTGCATATTTGAAATTCGGCCAGGTAAGACGAAAGGCCCAACTCGAAGAGTTCAAGGGTCAAAGGATAGATCCGAAGACTGCTACCTTCGACTAAGTTGCAGATTTTTTATTTAATTTTTTTATTTCTGTTTTTTATTTATTTTTCTGCAATTTTTACTTTCAACATTGTTAGAATTTTATTTTAATGGATTCCAGTTCAGTTAATTAAATTTTGTATGTCTACGATCTCAAATCTTGTTATTTTCTCCAGATTGAAGTACGTAATAATTTTTCCCTTACTTCCCTGTGGATGCGACCCCTTTCTCACCACTAACTACGTTTTGTAGTTATTTTGAGAATCGGAAAATTTATAAATATTGAAACTGGTGTTCCAAAGTAGTTAATGACACACTTCCGGACATACCAAACACCTTGTTTTTTAGCGTTAATTTTAGATTTGAGAAACTCTTTGGGTACACATTTGGCATATTTTCTCCTCTATTGAATTTGCATTCTTCCCTATAAGCGATTTTAACCGAAAATGCTCGACTGGACGTGAATTTCCAAAAAGTTTTATCCTCCGTATCCAAAGAAGGAATCAGGATAGGTTTTGTGTTGCCACACATGTAAAGGGGTTAAAGATTTAATGAGATATTTATTCCAGACTTTTCTTTCTTGAACAATAACATTACTAACCTTGGTCTGCAATAGAATCCGGACTAATATCATTTATAATTGGGCCGGATGCTATTTTCATATCTAGGTCTGCAATAGATGCCCTTTTAAATTTAGACAAATGGATACTATTTTCAGCTCTAGATGGATGGGTTCATGAAAACATGCATATCCATACAAAGATGGATATGTATGGAAGTGATCCATACATATCCATATTTGCAACTGCAAGTGATCCACACTTCTTTTGAAATACCTGGTGCATGAATACATATAGATACATAGATGGACGAGTGCATGAATACACAAATATACATGCTTACGTGATATTTATATACACAAATGTGAAGGCATATCAGGTTTGAATTGAATCAAATTTTTATAGGTCTCAACTCTAAGCTGATCTTTAACCAAAGTTGGGTTCAGACCAAGCCGGTCCAAGTTGCATTCTGTCTACAAATCCATGAATTTTCAGTTTATCTCTTCCTCTCAAAGGATAATAAGGGGTGTAATAAAGTCAAAGCAAGTTGAGTATTGTGCTATTCAAGCTTGATTCAACTCCAAAATTTAAGCTCGAAGTTCCACTCGAGCTCGATCTCCTATTCGAATGCAACTTGAGTCAATAATTGTGAGTTATTCGAACTTGACTAAATTCAAATTGATTATAAATAAATTAATATTATAAATATTATAAAGATCTTAAACCAGGTATTGACTCAAACTCGTATCAGCCTCGACTCGAACTCAAATATCTTCAAATCTTCGAATATGCATTATGATGGGCCATACCTAAGCCTGGCTGGCCCACCACCTCGGATCCGACATGACGAGTAATTTGGACCATGGTTTTTAAAACTAAACCGGTGATCAAACCGGTTAGGGGTCCGGTTACTGGTTTGAATGGTTCGACCGTTCGACCCAAATTTGACAAAAAATAAAAAATTACAAATTTTAAAAAATGATTAAAACCGTTCAAACGACTAACTGGTTGGATCAGTGATTTGCTGACAAAAATTAATGGTTTTAGGAAAAAAAACGGATTTGGAGAAAAATGGAACCGCTTAGGTAACCGGTTCCCGGTTTTTCCGGTCCGGTCCGATTTTGAAAACCACGATTTTGACATTGGCTCGACCATGTCATCATTCCAAACTGCCACTACAAGCAGAGTAATGACCGTAGAGCGGACTGAGAACCCTGGACGATGAGGGGCATGTGGCAGAACAACAGGTCCTCCACAACTCCCCACAATGGAGAACGCAAAACTGCCTTGAAACCCCAGAGGAAGGGAACCTCTGCAACTCCCCTTGAGTACTACTTTCTTCTTCCACTCTCCAAGCACTCTAACTCTATTGCTCTAGCTCTTGTCTATTGCTCTTCAACACTGCTCGAAGAATACCAATTCGTCCTAAATAACTCGGCCTAGCCGATCTCTTCACTGCTTTCACTGATTTGAGCATCAGAGTGCCTCTCTTCCTCGGGGATTCTGTAAGTCATCAAATATCCATCATTTCATCTTGTTTACTTTGTCCGGCACAGATTTCCTGACACCATGCCTCTAAATCACTTCCAACTCAGCTCTCCCAATTCAATAGAACCTTTTATCTATTACTCGTCCATGCACGGATATCATCACGTCCTAAGCTCAAGTAGCTTAAGCAGCAAGCCTCTCATTCCATTAAAGTTATTTATATATTTTCTCCTTTTCTTGATTTCTATCATTTTTTATAAATTCCATATTTTTTTCACTTTTCAAGGACCAGGCTTTTGGTTTTTGATGATACGCGATCTGTGCTCCCTGCAGGAAGACAGCTCAGACGTTAGGCTAGTGAGGTCATCTAGTCGAGCTGCAAGAAGAAAAGTCAATGTTCGGGGTGCTTTACTCGGTGTGGGCACTCCAATGCTCAAGTTAACGAATTAGAGGTTTTAGAGAGAGCTAAAAGTAAGATTGTTAGTATTTGAGAGCTAAATTGTGCGTACATTTTCTCTCAAGGAGGAGATGAGACCTTTATATAAGTGTTGTTTGGTGTGGGCTTCACGCACCGCGTCAGAGATCTCCGAAAAGACGCGCCTGACCTATCCGTAGTCTTCAAAAGTAGTCACGCATGTAGACCAGGCTCTGTGCCTTATTCGGTTTCCTCAAGAACATTTGGTTTGAGAGCCGACTTCCGAGAGACCTGGGAGTGACATGATGCATGTAGAGGAGGTCAGCGAGCACGTCTCGTAGGTCGTCACCTGGACCTCAGTCAGGTCGGCAAGTCCTCGAGGGAGGTCATTCCTCACGCCGAGGTCACTTTGACCGGTACTGACGAGGTACCATAGGTCGACAAGTTCTCGAGGAAGTCGCTCCTCATGCCAAGGTCCATTGGACCAATAATGAAAAGGTACCATAAGTTAGCCCTAGACGATGTGTTGCTAGTCGTCCTACTAGGGTGCCTAAGTTGTGTACGAGGTGCTCGGACTGGTTCCGAGATGTACCTACTTGACTTTATCAGATCCGCAGCTGTTCATGTGGCACTGAGGTGTCATGTGGCAGTTCTGTCATGCCACGTGTTGCTAGGTAGCGGAGGGCCAAATTTGCCCTCATCAGTTTTCCTATACAGGTCTCACCAGTTATGCAATTCCAAAACAATGCATGAAAGAGGACGGCTACTTTATTTATTTAACGAGGAGGTGTCTTCCTACAACAATATAATTAGAGGGAAGGCCAACAATTGAAAACCTTCCATCTATATGGAATGGTGGTTGATTGGACATTGGACTTCCCAAAACATCTCCCACCAGCATGCCTTTCCATTTAAATAAGGCTATGTTTGGTTTGAAGGAAAAGGTAGGGAAAGGAAGGGAATGGTAGGGAAACATAAACAAAGTTTGTAAAAATTTCCTTATCTTTCCTTTCCTTTCCCTACTTTTTCCTTCAAAACAAACGTAGCTTAGGTGTCTCAACATCTCAACCATCCCATAATTGTGGTATACATGTTTGTTTTCTAATGCTTATCTCCCACTCTTGGAGGAGCATTTATCTTCTAAAGCCATTTATCATAGCAACAAACTATTATGTAACAAAGAAGAAACAAAGAGACATTTAGCAAATGAAAACGGGAAGAGATCGATCATTTTGCAATAAAGATCTAAGAGCAAGGATTAAAGTATCGGTATTGGGTATCATATCAGACAATTTGGATATGGATACGAATACAGATACATTTTGAAAACACATGGATATGGACGAAAAATATGAAAATGCATGGATATGCTAGGGAACTACATACGAATTTCATAAATCTATAAATAACACTAAATTTAAGATCAAAATGATCACAAAATAGTATATAAATGCATAAAAAATATAAATATTAAGGATATACGAAGAAATATATTACGATTAATGAACCAAGATGCATAATTTTATTTATAGTGCATCAATCAAGAGTCCATGACACTAAACATATGCACCTATTATATTTTAATAACTATATCAACTATTTTTTATTTTACTATTTTAATTTTTTAACATTAAGAAAAAGTCAACTAAATATTGAAGTATATCAAATTTGTTAAAATTTCTAAGAGGCATATCATATACAAATTCATAGTTTTTAATTACTAAAATAGTTATTCCATTATTAATATTTTTACTTATATAAATTTTATGAAAAAAAAATCATTTTTTCAAATAAATGTAGACTAGTGGGTTTGATAGATTCAATTTAATATTATATTCCTCAATATTTTGTATATAGTAATTTTATTTTTTTGTAAAAAATAAATATGTTGTTATTTACTTATTAATTTAAATTAAAATATTAGTTAATAACTAATAAAAGTGTATAAAAATTTTAAGATTTATATCATGTGCAAATTTATAAATTCTAAGTATTAAAATAATTATTCTATTATTAATATTCTATTTGTATAAATTTCTTGATATCAAAAATCATCTTTTTTATATAAATGTAGATTTAATACATTATTTATTCTATTAGTTTTTAAAATAATATTTTTAAATATTATTTTTTTAATTTTTAGTTAGCATTGTTAAATATAAATATGTATTTTTTGTTTAAATTGCGTGTGAATAGAAAACGTTAATAGAATATATTTTATTTTACTTTACATCATGAAATTTAGTGTGGTTTATTGGTTTGGAAATGCCGTGAATTCTAATATGCTCGTTATTAGACGTATTTAAATCCTTGTCTAAGAGACTAACAAAAGTGTGTTTTTCTTTTACTTTTAGGTATTATGTGTTCTTCATTTCGCCAATTTTCATGTCAAAGGGTGAGGTCTTAGTGGCTCAAACCCAATGCTAACTACTACTCTAATTAACTAGGTCGTCACAAAACCCGTTTTACCGTGCAGGTGGAAGATGAACTATTCGGTCGTCATTGACCTGTTTTCGAACAACACTGTTCAGATCATATAGATACAAATACCATGTGGTAACGGGTTAAGCAAACCGTGTATTACATGGGTAGAATAATCCATGCATTACATGGATTTATTAATGTTGCCGATCAGAATGGCTGAGGGCAACACTGTCAATTTGCTTCTAAGTCGAGGTGTGGTTGAATAGTTCGAGGCCTGGAGAGGCTGAGGGTTGGTAGGCCGGTCCTATGAAGAGCAAGGAAAGGAGAACACCAGAGGCCCTGGGTTGGTACCCGAGGCGAAGACTCCAATGGTTAAGTTAGTAAGAGTGCAACGCAAGGTTGACGAGACCTAAGGTGGAGACACTCAAACAAGGCCAAAAAGGAAGTTAAGAGTTTTCAAGTCCAGGTTCCAGATGTTTACCTTGAAGGGGTTGCCCCCTATTTATACTTGAGGCTGCATAGAGGTAGGTGGGCTTGGACGATTAGGATGCGGTCTAGACATGGGGGGCACGGTCATCCGAGCTCACCAAGTGCACGCCAACCTCTGCTCTACGTGCACCCTAACTAGGTCTGCTCTAATCGTAGCCATCAAACACATGTAAGCTTTCCATGTGCACCAACATCATTTGCGCCCCACTCTCGAGGTCGTGGTGGAAGTCTAAGCTGAGGACCTCGGCTTCGGCCAAAGAGAGTGTGTTAATTGTACTGGGAGGTGCCGTTGGGCCTTCCTAATGAGGGCCGCAGCCTCAGCATCGACTTGTTGGGGTACATGGTGTTGCCTGCAGTGGCATCGACTTGGTCTTCGCTCCTCTTTCTGAGGGGTGTCGTTGAGGCTCCTATTGTCTGGAGGCCTCGGCTTCGGCGTTTGTGCCAGACATGGACGAGAGGGGTTCTTGCCCCTGTCCTATTTCTTGTTGTTTTTGAGGTGAGACAGTGCGAGGCATCGGCCACGGTTGAGGATGGCGGGGATGTAATGCTTGGAGGTAAGAAGTTGTGACTTAGCCGCGTGCTGAAGGGGTCTCATTGCTGAAAACCCACCAACCATAAGGTTGATAGATTTCGGTGATGGGCTCAAACTGTGTGTGTCACGGGTTCTCAAACTGGCGAGTCAAGGTCGTGCCATTGGCCGGTCGTAGCGTCGCGTCTGTAGGAGAGACGGGATCCTGGCAGGTCGGGCCACACATTTTCCGTTTTAGCATCGATGGTCAAACTGGTAGATGTAGCGAGGAGATTGAAAGGCTCACCTGGCATCGTTTCGTCTTCCTAAGGTGAGCGACGTGTGTTAGTTGTTGGATAGGACCGTAAAGGTGGTTGTTACACAGTCATTGGATTAGAGGCGATCTAGGCCATCCATCTTCCTTTAAATAGGGGACTTAGTCGCGTTTCCCCCACCATTTGCTTCTAAGTGCCTTTGCCTTCAAGTGACCTTCACTTCCCGGAGCCTTTGCTTCCGAGAGACCTCGGCTTCCCATTTTCCTTAGAGCCTTCTAGACCTTGTCTTATCTAGGTAAAAGCTTCTTCTCCACAATGTCTTAAACAAGCTTCGGCCCAAAGTGCTACAAGCTCCCAGACCTCTCAAGGGCGAGTTCCTACTGGTTCCCATCACTAGCTAGGCATAGTGGAGGTTCCTCGAAAGCCGAGGTCCCTGCTCTAAGGCTCAAGTTCAATGTACTAAGGGAGAGGACTCCCCCTGAGGTGGTTGAAGGGGAAGAAGTCCTCGAGCCCAGCCCGAGGACGGTGGCTAAATATACTACCCGAGGGGTGACGATTGGTCGTCTCCCCCGCTTGGAGTTAGATAGTACCCTTGACTTTGATCAAATAAAGGAAGTACTACATACCTCAGTCCTATAGGCTTAGGGTTCCCAACGCCGGTGATCGGTCATGGACGCCAGAGGAGGGGGAAATTTGTGTCTACCAACACTTCCGAGTGTTTGGCCTTTGGTTTCCCCTCCATCCTCTGATCCCCGAGCTATTGAGGTGGTACGACATCATGATTAGTTAGCTAGCCCCTAACGCTCTTAGGACTATCATTGTGATGTTGGTTGTGGCTCGGCTTTGAGACTTGAAACTTACGTAAAAAACCTTTCACGCCATGTTCATGTCGAGGTTGCACCCTTTCAAGGAGGGTATATATTACTTTCAATCTCGGAGAGGCTGACTTGTAGACAACCCCTTGTATGTACACAATTGGAAGAGAAAAATCTTCTTCATCTCCTGCCCCGAGGGTTAGTCCTTTAGGTCAGACTGGGGGGATATGTACTTGTCTGCCTAGAAATCCGAGCCCTTACTTTGAGATGATGAAGCTCACATGATGGCCCACATTCTCGTGTTGAGGATGATCCGAGCCAAGCCCCTAGTGGAGGAGGAGCTTTAGTTTTCTTAGAGGTATTGACGCTCACTTCGTTTTCTTGTAGAGATGTTGGTTGATGCAAAGTGGTTGCTGTTGGAGAGGGCCCAGGCCAAGAAGAGAGCACCAGGCGAGGGCAAATCGGGGAGGCTGCCGAGAGGGAATGCTTCTACCAAGAGGGCGCCTCGGTCTCAGGCTCCAGCTGGCGCGGGGGCCAACCGAGGCAACAGGCCAGCTGAAGGGAGCCACTAGCAAGAAACTGGCTAGAAGAAGCTAGCTGATATGCCTTAACACCCTCCGAGGAAGAGGTTAGTGCACAAGGACCGCCCAACCGAGGGCGGTGAGCGAGGGAGAAAGGTCACCGCTATAAGAGGACCTCAAGGCCGAGAAGGTGTACATGGCCGAGATTCAAGAATTTCTAAAGAAGTCCGAGCTCAAGCGTGTTTGCCTTGATGAGGCCTTGGCAGTGGCCCAGGCGCAAGCAGTGGAGGCCGAGAAAAGGGCGAAGGATGTCGTCGACATCTAGAAGACGATGGAGGATTATCAACACTGCCTTACCGACTATGAGGCTGACTCCTGTCTAGAAGAGATCGAGGATATGAAGCTCGAGGTGCTGAGGTTGGTGCCAGATTTCCCAGTGGATCAGTTCAAGGTCCCTGGGGACATTGAAGCCCTCCCTACCGAGGATCTCATCGTTCCAGTCACTAAGGATTATGTTGCCCCTGCTATCAAGGACTTGGTTTCCCTCCTGCCAAGGGTGATGCGTAGGAGGCCCTTTTTCCTTCTTTTTGTTGTTTCCTTCTCGTATTTTTGTTTATCTTTTTTGTAAAGGGCCCGACCTCCCCATCCGAGGCCTTATTTTGTAAGCATTAAAAGTGAACACTCAATGAATCATACTTTTTTGCATATCTTGTGCCTTTGTTGCTTCTATCTCTTCTCTTTTTCTTCTTTCTCTTTTTTTTTACTTAGGAGTCTATGCCCCCTTCCGAGAGGTCACAAGTAGCAAAAAGTTGTCATCTGAAGTGCCCTTCCACTTAGTTGTTCGCCTAAGAAGTTGAGTTAGAGGAGTTCGTCCCAGGTCGAGCTATGCCACCGAGGTGCTTGGGGCCCCTTCCCTCGGTCGGGAGGAAAGGGAGTTACAATCAGCTCTCCTAGCCTGCTCTCTGTCTCCCTTAGGAATTGGTTGGGTGAGGTCGAGGTGAGCCGCCAAGGTGCTCAGGGTTGTACCCCACTTAACCTTTGTTGTGCTAAGTGTGTGAAGTCAAGGTGGCTTATTGCTACCGAGGGGTCGGGGAGAGGACTATACCTTAGCCGACCTGACTTACCTTTCTTAAGAGTGCCCTAGGGGGGGTCCTTCAGACGGCCTGAGCTAGGAGGCACACTTAACCGAGATAACCACGTTCTTCCTGTTTGGCATAGTACTTAGGTTATTATTTTAGTGAATTTCTTTGTTACAGGCCGGGGTTGTTGGCCAATGCCTATGCCGAGGTCCTTGTCTTTTCCTGCCTTAGCGCGAAGGCGAGGTGGACGTATGGCTTGTAAGGAGCCATGTGTTCAACCACCATTCAGTCTGAGTGTGTAGCCTTGAAGGAGGATGTACATGTCGATTGGTCATGAGGCCGAGGTGTCCTGGCTACTTGGCAAAAATAATAACTTGTACACTAAGACATTGAGCTGAGGGGGAGGAACTTAACACTTGTATTCACTGTTCAGCTAATAGGGAGTACATTCATTGCTAATACATTCAGAGGTTTTCCGTGTTCCATGTCTGAGGGGCTAGTCTTCCATTTAGATGCTCGAGCTGAAACATGTCGGGGCCAACTTGTTTGATTCTGTAGGGACATTCCTAGTTGCGACTTAGCTTGCCTACACCAGGCTTGGATACTACGACTTTTCTGATGATGTGGTCTCCTTCTTTGTAATGTCTTTCTTTCACCCTTGAGTTATAGTAGCGAGCTACTCTCTGTTGGTAGGTTGCTTCTCTAATCTATACCTATTCTCGGCTTCACTGTACATCTTGGTTTGAAGCATCAGTTGGCCAATCTTTGCTAGAACGACAACTTCAGTGCCGTATGTTAAGTTGAACAAGGTTTCCCCTGTGGATGTCTGAGGTGTTACTTAATAAGCGCACAGGACACTGTTCAGCTCGTCGGCCCAGAGGCCTTTGTCTCTGTCAAGTCTGGTTTTCATCCCTTCTAGGATAGTCCTATTGGTCACCTTAGCTAGGCCATTAGTCTAGGGACAGCCCACCAAGGTGTACTGCTGCTTGATGTCGAGGGAGGCACACCATTCTCGGAACCTTGCATCGTTAAACTGCTTCTCGTTGGCGGTGACTAGCATGTGGGGGAGGTTGAAGTGGCAGATGATGTTTTTCTAGAAGAAAATTTGTATCATTCTAGCCGTGATGGTAGCCAGTGGCTCAGCTTCAACCCATTTGGGGAAGTAGTCGATGGCGATGATGAGGTACTTTTTGTTTCTGGTGGCTTGAGGGAAGGGGCCGAGGAGGTCCATGCCTCACTTGGAAAAGGATCAAGGGCTGCTGAGGGCCGACAGGGTTTTCATTGGCCGATGGAAGATGTTGGAGTGTCTCTGGCATCGGTCACACTTTTGCACTACCTCGACTACATCCTTTTGAACCATTGGCCAGAAGTACCCTTGCCTTAGTGATTTTTGGGCCAAGGCTCTGCCTCCGAGGTGGTTTCCACAACGCATATTCTATTTCGGTGTTGTCTGGAGTGAGAAGTATGCGACCGGCTCCACTTTCCTTTGATTTGGATGATCCATCAATAAATAGTTCCCAAGTAGGCTGAGCTCCTTCAGCCGACCAAGGTCTTTCTTCCTCTTCTTTTTATGGGGCTTGGTGCAGGGCTCACCTGAATGTGCATTCTGCCATGAAGTTGGTCAAGGCTTGCGCTTTGATTGAAGGTCTCGACTGGTACTGAAGGTTGAACTCTGACAGTTCAACGACCTACTTGATCAATCACCCCAAGGCATCTAGCTTGGCAAGAACAGCTTTGAGGGGTTGGTTGGTTAGGACCGTGAAGGTGTGGGCTTGAAAATACGGCCTGAGCTTCTTGGCCGAGACCACTAAGGTGAAGACCAGCTTCTCCACCTCGGGATACTGGTCTCGGTGTTGTAGAGAACTTTGGTGACATAGTAAATCAGTCTTTGCACTCCGTCTTCTCTAATCAGTACCAAGCTAATGGCCTCATCCCCGGCCGAGAGATATAAGTACAACAAATCTCCTGGAAGTGGCTAAGTGAGGAGGGGAGGCAAGGTGAGGTAAGACTTTAGTTCTTCAAAGGCATGCTGACACTCTTCTGTCCATTAAAAGTCCTTCAATTTCTTGATGGCCCGAAATAACGGTAGATAGCGGTCATCCAACTTCGACAAGAAGCAGCTAAGGGCGGCCACACGGCCAGTGAGTCTCTAGGTTTCCTTGACTAACCGAGGTGAATCCAAAATAGCATAGATCTTCTTTGGGTTAGTCTCTATGCCTTGTTGCGTGACAATGAAGCTTATGAGCTTGCCCGTTGTGATGCCGAAGGCACACTTACTAGGGATTAGCTTCATGTTGTATCTCCGCAAGTTGTCGAAGGTCTTAGCTAGGTCCAAGGTATGTTGGTCAGCTTTTAAGCTCTTCACCACCATGTTGTCAACGTAGGCTTTGACGTTTCTTCCCATCTGGTGCTTGAAAACTTTATTTATGGAGCGCTGGTAAGTGGCCCCGGCATTCTTGAGGCTAAAGGGCATGGCCTTGTAACTAGGGGTGGCTACGAGCTGAGCTCTTCACGAGCTACTCGAGCTCAGCTTATGAAAAGCTCAACTTGGCTCGATTTCAACTGAACTTCGAGCCCACTTACAAATAAAAGATATTTTTATACATAATTTGTTATTTTTATAAAACACTTTTTTCTCAAGTCAAGCTTGAGTTGAGCCGAGCTCGAGCTCGAGCTCAAGGTTCTAGCTCAAACCGAGCTCGAGCTTGAGCTCGAGCTTGAGCGTTGTAGTACTTTGGTGAGCCAAGCTCGAGCCTAATACTATTCGGCTCGGCTCGGCTCAAATCCACCTCTACTTGTAACAATACATGCCGTGCTAGATGATGAATGAGGTTTTCTATTCATCCTCGGAGTGCATCTTGATCTGGTTATATCCGAAAAAGGCATCCATGAAGTTAAGTAGCTTGTACCCTATGGTGGCGTCAACGAGGGGGTCTACCCTCATAAAAGGAAAACTATCTTTGGGGCAGGCTTTGTTGAGGTTTGAGAAATCAATACAGATCTGTCATTTTCCATTAGCTTTTTTTACCATAACCACATTGGACAACCAGTTAGAGTAATGTGCCTCTCAAATAAAGCTAATGTCGAGTAGCTTGTCAACTTCCTCTCTGATATCCTTTCATCGCTCCAGTGCAAAGTTTCTCTTTCTCTGCCGAATAGGTCTAGAGCTCGGGTCCATGCTCAACCTGTGAATGATGACTGAAAGGTCAATTCTAGGCATGTCAGTGGTAGACCAAGCAAAGACGTCAGCATTAGTTTTGAGGAAACTCACCAGTTCGGATAGGCTTTCTGGGGGAAGGTTGGACCCGACATGGACTATTTTCTCAGGCTCTGCCTCATCTAGGGTGATTGAAATGAGGTCTTCGATCGATTGGCCTCGGCTCGTTGGTTCCTCCCTGAGCTTGAGGCCCTCAAGTGGCAAGGCTTCCTTCTTCTTACCCTTTAGTGCTGCCACGTAGAATTGGCAGGCGACTTGCTGATCCCCGCAAATGACTCTAATGCCGTGCTCGGTGGGGAATTTGAGGGCGAGGTGGTAGGAGGAGATGGCTGCCTTGAGTGCGTGGTGGGTTGGCCTTCCGATAATGGTGTTGTAAGGGGAGTCGATCCTCACCATGACTGGTAGGGTGATTCTTCCCTCCAGTCTGACCACATTCCCGGAGAAGCTGACGAGTGGCACGTCAGCGGGCTGGAGGCGCTTGGGCGCTAGTTCCATTATCTCGAATGCATCATAGAAGAGGATGTCGGCCAAGGAACCGCTATCCACCAATATCCTGTTCACCATAAAATTCACAATGACGGCGGATACCACAAGTGCGTCATCATGGGGGACTATGATCCCCTTCAAATCCTTGTCTATGAATGCAAGGATTTCACTCTGCTTCTACTCCTTGGGGGCTAGCCCTTAGATATTCAACTGCCTGCCGTAGGCCTTGCGGGCCAAGGCCAAGGCTCCACCCAAGGTTGTGCCCCTGACGATGAAGTCTATGATGTCGACTAACTGTTGTTGCTGTTGTTACTGTTGCTGCGAGGACGAGGCACCGACCTCGCCCCCAATGTACTGCTTCAGATGGCCGCGGTGGATGAGGGACTCAATTTCATTTTTCAACTCATAGAAATCCTCAGTATCATGGCCAGTGCCACGGTGATACTTGCAGTCTTCTTTGGGTTTTCCCTCTTGGGGTTCCTCTTCATCTTCTCTAGCCACTTCATGTACTCCTCTTTCCCTACTTGCATGAGGATTTGTGTTTGGGTGGAGTTGAGTGGAATGTACTTGCTATAAGCCAGGGCCAAGGTCGCAGCTTCTTGTTGTCCTTGCTGATGTTGTTGTTGTTGTTGTTGTTGCAACCAACTCCATTTCCTCTCTTCTTCTACAGGCCTCCGTGATAGTGGTCGGCCTCTCCTTCCTAGCGATTGTTGGTCGAGGCCTCCTTGGTGGCAATATACTTTTGAGCCTTCTTCAAGAATTCTGCCTTGGACTTTGGTAGGGTCTTGACTACCAAGCACTTGAGGGCCGAGCTTGGCAGGAGGCCTTTGATGGCAGAGTGCATGGAGACCATAGAGTCAAGGTCCCAGACCTCGAGTTCTTCCTTCTTGAAGCGGTCAATGTAGGACCACAAGTTCTCGTTGCGCTTCTGTAGAATGACCATGAGCGAGACGACACTCTTCTGGCATTGCCTGCCACTAACAAAATGGGTGAGGAAGAGACTGGAAAACTGTTCCCATGAACCTATAGACAGAGGTGGGAGCTCGGAAAACCATCGGCGGGCTATCCCCTTGAAAGTTTCCTAGAAAGTCTGGCACGCCAAGGCATCAGAATATCCATAGAGGAGCATGAGCGCCTTAAAACTTTCAAAGTGGTCATTTGGGTCCGTTATTCCGTCATACATCTCGAGCATGGGCGCCTTGAAGTGCGGCGGGAGAGGCTTGGCGATGATATTCGAGATGAAGGCATCCATCCTCCTAGATGGATGGTTCTGGCTGGCCGAGGGTTCAGCTCGGCTCTCTCTGACTTGGCAAAGCTCATCCTTGACGGCATCGAGCTGTGCCTACAGGTTGACAATTCTTTGGTCGAGGGGAGCCAGGGCCCTGTCCTAGTTCTCTCGGGCCCAGTAGGGGTCAGCCCGGTTCTCTGAGTGCTCTAATGCGGGCGCATGTCCATTTCTCCTGGCCCGCCTGTTGTTCAGGAGGTCTTAGAGGTCTAAGACGTGAGAGGGAGAGGCGCAGCATCGGCCCTTGGCCCTCAAAGGGGGGTTGTTATGACTTGACCACCCACCTTCGTCTCGATAGTTCTCTCGTCGGTGGCAATGGTGATGTTCTTGGTCTCGGCGGTGGTCGTGAGACTATGCAGATTCTTCCCCTCTTCGGCTAGGGGGTCGAGAGATCCTCGACGGCTGACTGGCATGTCGGCTACTGTTGGACTCTGAGGGGTCAGCCCTGTTAGATTTGACTAGGCCAATGGCTAACGGGTCCAGAGATGCGCACTCGCCATGGTGCCCCAGGCTTCCAGCGGGGCGGCTACCCTGAGGGCAGCCTCCTTCCGGGTGCCCCACCTCGTCCAGTCTCTACACAAGGTTGTCAAGCCGGTCAAGGACCACTTGAAACTGGTCCATCGTTACTAGGTTCTGAGTGTTCCTGGTGTTTCTTGTCATGTCAGTTGAAGCTTAGGGGTTAGTTCTTTAGATTTCTTAGTGTGTGAATTTAATTGAGGGAAGTCTTTGCGACGTTACCACAAATGGTGCCAATTGTTGCCAGTCAAAATGGGCTGAGGGCAACATTGTCAATTTGATTCCGAGACGAGGTGTGGTTGAGTAGTCCGATGCCTAGAGTGGCCGAGGCTAGTAGGCCGGTCCTGCGAGGAGTACGGGAAGGAGAACGTCAGAGGCCCAGTGTTGGTACCTAAGGCAAAGACTCTGACGATTAAGTTAGTATGGATGCAACGCAAGGTGGAAGAAACCTGAGGTGGAGACACTCAAACGAGGCCACAAAGGAAGTTAAGAGTTCTCAAGTCTAGGTTCCAAATGTTTACCTTTAGGGGGTTGCCCCCTATTTATACTTGAGGCCGCCTAGAAGGTGGGCTCGGATGGTCAGGATGCAGTCTAGACATGGGGGTCGCGGTCATCCGAGCTCGTCAAGTGTGATCGCGCCATTGGCTCCAAGTTGCACGCCGACCTCTGCTCTACGCACGCCTTGACTGGGTCCGCTATAAGCATCACCATCAAACACATGTAAGCTCGCCATTGGCCAAGGCCATGCGCGCCTACATCAATTAATATTATTTTTAATAATAATAATAATATAATAACAATAATTTTAATGATATAGTAATAATTATTATTAGTATATAATGATATGAATAATAATAATAATAACAATAAGTGTATTCAATTATAATAATAATGATAAAAATATAATAATTTCTCCATCTCACTCACTTTCAATCTCTCTCCACCCATAAATAACAACATCAACAACAAAATAACAATACTCTTTTTCCTTTTTATTTTTTTTTCTCCTCTCCTCATTAATATAGTATACAAGAAGCAATATGCTTAGGGGTCATCATTCCAAAGAGAGAATTTTACTGATATGAAAATTCCATTTATTTATTTCACATTTCAATTCATTAACAAAAAGTTATTAAAGTTAATAAAAATAACTTTGTCTAACAACTATTAAAAAAAGAAATTAATAAAAATTAGCAATTCCTAAATTAAATATTAAAATACATTTGAATTCTATTTAAAATTAATTATTATTAATAGGATAATTAAAATTAATAATAAACAATAAAAATTATTAAAAATAATAAAATAAAACATGTGCATTCCATATAAAATTAATTAAAATAATAAAACTACCAATGACCTAATTAAAAATGTCATAAAACTTTTTCTTAGTTAGAGATGATCATTTGTAACTTAGCCTAACCTAACTAGACCTATAGGGATGATAGTTTTTTCGTCTCTATCAACTAATTGGCTTCCTCAACCTAATGGGATTGAAGATGCATTATCAATGATGGGGGCGGGGATAGGAATTAATAGTGATACCTGACCGGGATTAAAAATATTAAAATTCCAAAAATAATGTATACATGGATTGTACTCAATTTGATTCAATCTAATAATGTATACATGGATTGTACTCACTAAAATAAAAATTAATTATTTTAAATAACATAGCATTATAGGTTTCTACTTTTCACTTTCCTTTGATAAATCCCGTGTATAACACGGGTGCCCGCTAGTTATAGAATAATACGAAATAATAGACCCGAAGCCATTCTTTTTTTTGTAATTTTTGTTTATCTATATTATATTTTGAACTGGCTCTGTTGCTGTTCCATATAGTGAGTGACACATTGATCATTTAAATATTTTATATAACAGACTAACAGTGGCTCTGAGAATTCAGATGGTTAAGACTTCAGATGGATTCCCTTTCTAGTCTCCTTTTTAACAACAGATACAATACAATCAACAAATACCAGAGAGAGAGAGAAGATAAGACGACGATCAGTTGTTGAGTTCAATCGGCTGCAGGTCCACTACAATCCCATATCAATCTCATCATATTTTATTTATTAATTTATTCATTAAATCGAGCAAAAGTGTCGCCTTCTTCCTCTTATAAGTCGACACTTCAATTCCCGATTTTGGCTCTTGATTGGTTCTGTGAGTGAGTTTGGTTGAAGCTCCTCCTTTTCTCTTCTCCATCATTCTTTGTTCATTTCTCTCTCGCCAGGCTAAAAGCAAATCAATAAATAACATACACAATGAAGATCCAGTGCGACGTTTGTAATCAAGATGAAGCCTCCCTGTTCTGCTCCGCCGACGAGGCTGCTCTCTGCGATGGCTGTGACCGCCGCGTCCACCACGCCAATAAGCTCGCCGGCAAACACCTACGCTTTTCTCTCCTCCATCCTTCCTTCAAAGAAACCCCTCGTTGCGACGTCTGCCAGGTTCTTTCTCTCTCTCTGCTCTCAAATTTCCAGAGCTTTACATTGTTCGTTTAATTATTTTTCTTCCCTTTCTGTTCTTGTAGGAGAGGCGCGCCTTTCTGTTCTGTCAAGAGGACAGAGCTATTCTATGCAGAGAGTGTGACCTTCCCATTCACACGGCCAACGAACAGACCAAAAAACACAACAGGTTTCTCCTAACCGGCGTGAAGCTTTCTCCCTCCTCATCTCTCTATTCCACCACCAACTCATCCATCAATGTCTGTGATTCTCTGAAAGATAAGCTAAACAACTCAAAGCTTTGCTTGAAAAAGAAATCCTTGCCGCTTTGTTCTGGAGCGGTTGTTCATCCTACACCGCCAGTAGTTGAGAAACCGTCACCTCCACCACCGCCACCGCCACCACCAACTACTGCTACTATTACGACTCACAAGTCGGATGATCATCCGGCAAGCGGAGGGGGATCGACCAGTAGCATATCGGAGTACTTGATAAAGATGTTGCCGGGATGGCAAGTCGAGGACTTTCTTGACTCCTACTCTGCCCCCCATGGTTTCTGTAAGGTTTGCACTGTGCACCGTTTTTCTTTCCCCTCCAGAAGACCCAACTGGGTAAAAGAGAAAATAAATGAAATCTAAACCTGGTTTTTTTTTTTTTGTTGATTGTTGGTTTCATTTCAGGGTGATGATCTATCTCCGTTTCAAATTCAGGATATGGATCTCGAAAACAGTTGGAGCTTCGCTGCTCAAGATATGACGATCTGGGTACCTCAAGTGCCACAAGCCTCAACCACTCCTTACTGCTTACCCAACGAAATCAGCTTTGAAAATGGATTTAAGGAGCTAAAGGAGGCAAACAATCAAAAGACTGCTGCAAACAAACGGTGGAGAGACGACGGAGGTTTTACAGTCCCCCAAATTAGTCCGCCGTCCTGCAAGAGATCTACACCTTTTCGGTAGAAAAATCATTCAAATAAGACAGTTTAATATATCTCTGCGCCATTTTGATGATTTCGTGAGTCCTGATATTTCAAATTTCACTCCACTTTCTTGTTTCTTTTTTCTGTCCCCCTCACGAAACTAGGTTAGATCCTCTGTTTCACTGTGTTCGGTGTGCTCTGTGCCATGTGGGTTTGTTTCATTTCCTCTTTTGCTTTGGATTTGGAATGGAAATCTGTAAATATCAATACGTAATGCTTTTCATCCTTGTACTTAATCTGGTGAGCAATATTGATACAGGGAATGCAAATATGTTTCTTCAAATGTAGTTCCAGGAATAGAAGGCAATAAAGCGGAACTCTTTTTGTGCTCTGGGGTGGATTTAGTGAGAGAGAGAGAGAGAGAGAGAGAGAGAGAGTTTATTGAACCAGTTTTATGGAATCTGTTTCATTCGTTGATTCATGGGGAGTTGTACCAACTACCAACCATCGTCGTAAGCAATTCTTAAAATGGGATTTTTGTTTGAATTCTTCTTCTCCAGTCTCTGGTTAGGGAAGAGTGAAAGGGAGGAGAGCGGGCCACTATACGCTCTGTCTTTTCATGTATCTTCATTGATCATTCATTCATTCATTCAGTATTGCCGCATCCCCCTCCAATTTTCAACTCTTGTTTGGTCTAAAATACCCTTACAGAAACACAGAGTCCATGAAAATCCAATTTGCAGTACTACTCCATCACTCCCCAGAGACATGTTTTCATGCCTAAGGGTTTCATTTATTTCCCAATATTCAAACAATAGACAAAGAAAAAGAAATATGCTTTACATCTTTGAGGCTGATTAATATTTCTCTTGCTTTCATACTCTTCTTCTTTACATTTCTTTGATTGATGGATTCTAGTATACAGGAGATAGGACGAATTGAGAAGATCTTTCTTATAGCTCGTCAAAAGGCGCATTGAATTTTTGGCAGATGTATGTTTTTTTTGTGCGTCTGTTCGTGTAGGATACTTCATTTGAAGCTTCCCGAAATCAGTCTAAAATGAATTTCTCGCATATTTTTAATGTACTATTTTTTTACGGTTAAATCTTCTGCGAATTAAATAGACCGAAAATCATTCTTCCCAACTTATAAACAGCCCAAAATCCACGCAATATCAATGAGGCCCTCAGATTTTGTTTTCTTTTCCTTCAATCTTGCTTACGTTGGCTGGTTCTGTTCTCTTTACTCCTAAATTTATTACCAATACAAAAATTGTTAATAAATAATGTGAGGTAGTGGTACATGAACAATATATTTTTTATATTTAGATGCTAATTAAAGAATCATCACGCATTCATGCTAGCACCAACTTGTCAGTTTGGTGTTTTAATTTATATCAAAGCAAATTAATATTAATTGCCTGTTCTATAAAATATAAACCATGCCGGTAGTTGGTTTGTTTTTCATTATGCCCATCATCAAAGTGTGAGTGGGATTCATATTCATCTTTGTGATAAATTAATATCCTGGAAGAAAAAAGGATAAAATAATAGAGATAAGGACTGAACTTTGTTAATTCTCAAAAATCTGATATTTTCACAACAAGAAGTTGTTCTATTTATAGAGTTAAAACCAAACGGATAAGTGCTTGAAACTAGGAAGTACAACCATCAATTCCTAAAAACATGCAACTTACTCCTAAATAGACCTGTTCATGAGTCGGGCCGGGCCAGGCTCGGGCCTGGCTTTGACTCTTTATTAACAGAAAACAGTTAGGCCCGAGTCCGAGCCCGGCCCGACCAACGGGCCTATAACTTGGGCCCGAGCCCGGCCCTGATAGAAAGCCCGAGCCCGAAGCCCGACCTAATAAAAGAAATTCAAAATTTTCCCTATTCAAATTGACATTTTTTATTTTAATTTAGATGTTTTTTCCCCTATTTAAATGAACAATGAACCTACAAGTGAATCAATGACCTCAAATCAAAAAATGTATTCAAATAGACATCACATAGGGTTTTTTCTTAGGTTTAACTATAGGTCGGGCCGGGCCGGGCTCGGGCCGGGCTATTTTGGCAAAGCCCGAGCCCGGCTCGAATTTTATGCGGGTCGGGCTTTTTGGCCCGAGGTTAAGCCCGCGGGCCAAAAAGCCTATTCAAGCTCGTCCGGGGGTCGAGTCGGGCCAGGCCGTCCCGTTGGGCCACCCGGCCCATGAACAGGTCTACTCCTAAAGCTACGTATTCTCCTATAGACCAGGTAACAGAAAAACAAACTAAACCACTTAAACAAACTCCTATTGACGATGACAACTTAACAGAAAAACAAACTACAATCACTTAAACAAATTCCTATTGACGAAGACAACTTAACAGAAAAACAAACTACAACCACTTAAACAAACTCCTATTGACGAGGACAATTAGGAGACTTAGTAAATATTTCAACAATTATCCCTCCCTTAAACTGAAAGTTTTCAAACATTCAGTTTAGAAAAAACAACGAACTCTCTTCAAGCTGGGCTGTCCAAAGTGGAGACACCTAGCAGTTTTCTAAACTTCACAAACGATGCCAATTTGAGAGATTTGGTCATTATATCAGCAATCAGGTCTTCACTCTTGCAGTAGACGAGATCAATGACTCTTTCATTTGTCAGGTTCCTTAGGAAGGGAAACTTCACATCTATATGCTTGCTTCTTCCATGTAGAATAGGATTTTTGGAGAGTTTGATGGAAGAATTGTTGTCACAAAAAATTGTTATAGGCCCTTATCGTTCAAAGTTTAGCTCTTCTAGAATTTTCTTCAGCCAAATAGCTTGATAGGCGCAACCTGTTGCAGCTACAAACTCTGCTTCAGTTGTTGACAAAGTGACAATTGATTACTTTTTTGAAGACCACAAAATAGCTCCAGAACCAAGCATGAAAACATATCCTGAAGTGATTTTCCGATCATCTAAATCTCTGGCATAATCACTGTCAGTGAAACCGAACAAATCTGACTTTTCTCCTTTCTTGTAAACAGCTCATAACTAGGAGCCCCTTGCAAGTATCGAAAGATTCTTTTTGCAGCTAAGAGATGAATCTCTTTCGGACACTCCATGAACCTGCTTATGAGACTCACAACATGCATTATGTCAGGTCTTGTAGTTGTTAAATACATTAGACTCCCTACAATTTGCTTGTAAAGAGTGCTATCAATCTTCCTTCCTTCAAGATTTCGAACAAGCTTCAGAACCACTTCAGTTGGTGTGCTAACAGAACTACAATTTTTCATTTGAAACCTATCCAAAATTTCTTGCACATACTTCCTTTGTAAAATAAAAATTCCAGCTACAGATTGCACCACTTCAATACCCAAAAACTAATGCATCTTTACAAGGTCAGACATATCAAACTCAATCATCATGGACTTCTTAAAACTTTCAAACATGGCACTATCATTTCCAGTGAAAATAAGATTGTCGACATATAAGCAAACAATGAGCAATTTTCCTCCATCTTCAATCTTTGTAAAAAGTGTGTGCTCATATGAACATTTCTTAAATCCCTCTTTAGAAAAATAAGCATCTATACGACTATACCAAGCGTGTGGTGCTTGTTTTAGCCCGTATAATGCCTTTTTGAGTTTATAAGCCTTATTTTCACTTCCAAGCTTCACATAACCAAGAGGTTGATCAATAAATACCTGTTCCTGCAGTTCATCATGCAAGAATGCTGATTTTACATCCAATTGGAAGATAGGCCATGAATGTTGAGCTGCCAATGCAATCACCAATCTGATCGTATCATGTCTTGCGACAGGAGCAAAGACTTCTCTATAATCCACTCCAAATTCTTGCTTATAGCCTTTAGCTACTAGGCGTGCCTTGTATTTGTCAATTTCTCCATTCTCCTTCAATTTTGTCTTGTACACCCGCTTGACACCAATTGTCTTGTGCCCTCTTGGAAAATTAGTCAACTCCCAAGTGTTGTTCCGTTCAATGGATGCAATTTCTTCGTCCATTTCCTTCTGCCATTTGGATTCTTTGACAACCTCTTTGAAAACTGTAGGATCACAATCCGAAAGTAGAGCAAAATATGTAAGTGGGTCCTCAGATTGGTCAATTTCGGTTACCTCATAATCAGTCATCCATGCAGGCCTTCTTCTAACACGTTGAGGCCGTTCTATTGCTGTTGGCGAGCTTGGAGCGTCTGTCGGACCATCTGGTGGAATTTGTTGATCATTTTCTATTGGCTGCTGCCTCTCCTCTTCGTTGTCTCTATCAAAGTTGACGAGTATTTGCTGTTTGACAACATTGTTGTTCCATGGTCAAAAACTTTCTTCATAAAAAACGACATCACGACTGATAACAATTTTCTTATTGATAGGATTGTAAAGCTTATAGGCTTTTGATTGATCACTAATACCAAGAAAAATGCATTTTTCTCCTGTGTCATCTAGCTTTGTTCTCTTCTAGTTTGGAATATGAGCACAGCCAATACACCCAAAAATTCTGAAATGATCTACTCCCAATCTCCGTCCGCTCCATGCTTCCTCTGGAGTTATATTTTGAACAGCGAGTGTGGGACACTTATTCAAAATATGAATGCTTCAGTTAACAGCTTCGGGCTAGAAGGTTTTTGGAATGCTGCTCCTCTGCAACAGACTTCGCACCATATTCAAAATAATGCAATTTTTCCGCTCACAAACTCCATTTTGTTGAGGCGTGTAAGTTGTCGTGAGTTGCCTCTTGATTCCATGGGTCTCACAAAATTTTGCAAATTCAAGTGAGTTGTATTCTCCACCACGATCAGTGCGAAGTACCTTTATTGGGCTACCAACTTATTTCTCAACAATCACTTTATAATTTTTAAATGTTGCAAAAGCTTAAGATTTTTCCTGCAAAAAATAGACCCATACTTTTTTACTATAATCATCAATGAAGGTAATTATGTACCTCTTACCTCCGTTGGAAGATGGATCAATTGGCCCGCAAAGATTAGAATGAACCAGCTCCAACGCCTTTTTCACTCTCCATGATTTTCCTTTCGGAAATTGATTACGGTGTTGTTTGCTAACAACACATTCTTCACAAACTTCAGATGGAGCTGTAATTTGAGGAAGACCAATCACCATATTTTTCTGTTGTAGAGTCTTCAGTCCACCAAAGTTTAGGTGACCATAGCGAAAATGCCATAGCCATGTTGCATCCTTCAATTTGGCTGAGAAGCATGAATGAGTGATGCTGTGGAGATAAAGCGGAAACATACGATTCGCTATCATGTTAACTTGAGCAATTAAGCCTAACTTTGCATCTTGAATTCGACAAACTCCATCTTTGATAGAAATCTCGCATCCCTTCTCTTGCAGCTGACCCACACTAAGCAGATTGGTGTTCAAGTTTGGAACGAAAAGCACATTGGAGATTGTTTGAGTAGAATCCCCCTTGGTTTGGATTGTCACCCTTCCTTTTCCCATAACTGAGAGTCTAGAATTGTCACCAAACTTCACATTATCGCGAAATATTCATCCAAATAAGAGAATGTCGACTTGTCTCCACACATATGATTGTTGCAGCATGTGTCTAAGTACCACAAATTCTTGTTGGTTTCCTCCTTTACATGACAAACCATTAACAAGGATACTTCTTCTTCCTTCTCTGCAAGATTAGACATTTCTCCATATTGTCTATTTAAATTAGTTCGGCATTCAGACTTATAGTGGCCATACCTGTGACATCTGTAGCACTCGACATTGGACTTGTCTGCTAACCTTGGTCTATATGTAGTCGAGTGGTGGTCTCCTCGTCCTCTTCCTCTTCCTTGAACTTGGTTGTCTTGATGTTGATGTTGTTGTTGGTTTCCACGATCATTGCTTTCTCTGCCTCAGCCAGTACCTCTACCTCATCCTCTACCTCGTCCTCTATCTCTCCTTGGTGCCGGATGATTTTCTGTGGAGGCCTTCAAAGATTGCTTCTCTTTCTCCTGCTGGTTGATTTTATGCTCATAAATCAACAAAGAACTTTGTAATTCGTCAATTGAAAGTTCATCAATATCATGAGATTCTTCTATGGAACAAACAACAAAATTAAATTTTAGTGTCATGGATCGAAGGATCTTCTCTACTATGGTGACATCCTCCGTCTTGTCGCCGTGGATCCGCATCTTATTGACGATTGCCATTGTCCGTGAAAAGTGATCTGTGACTGACTCTCCTGATTTCATCCGTAGTGTTTCGAACTCCGAATGAAGTGCTTGAAGCTGCTGCCTCTTTGCCCTTGCCGAACCTTGATACTTTTTCTTCATGGAATCTCAGATGTGCTTGGACGTATCCTTGCAAAGAATGGTTTCCAAGATTGAACGATCAATGGCTTGGAAAAGATAATTTTTTGCTTTGAGATCCTTCAAACGTTGTCCTTCTAATTCTGCTTTCTGCGCATCTATCACTGTTGTGCCTGTTGCTTGTTCTGCTATTCCGTTGGAGACAACCTGCCAATATTCTGTGGATCTCAAGAAGTTCTCCATCAACATACTCCAATGGTCATAATGACCATCAAAGCGCGGGATGGCAGGTTGAACGAAGTTATCAGTAGCCATACGGGATGAACTTTGTGACACTTCCACACTTTTCTCTCTGCAATACAAAAGACAGGAAGAAAGCTACTGCTATACTCTCCCCTTTATTTCATGACTCTCTCTTAACCTGGCTCTGATACCACTAATAAATTAATATCCTAGAAGAAAAAAGGACAAAATAATAGAGACAATGATTGAACTTTGTTAATTCTCAAAAATCTGATATTTTCACAACAAGAAACTGCTCTATTTATAGAGATAAAACCAAACGGATAAGTGCTTGAAACTAGGAAGTACAACCACCAACTCCTAAAAACATGCAACTTACTCCTAAAGCTACATATTCTCCTATAGACCAGGTAACAGAAAAACAAACTAAACCACTTAAACAAACTCCTATTGACGATGACAACTTAACAGAAAAACAAACTACAATCACTTAAACAAACTTCTATTAACGATGACAACTTAACAGAAAAACAAACTACAACCACTTAAACAAACTCCTATTGATGAGGACAACTAGGAGACTTAGTAAATATTTCAACACTTTGTAGTGGAGATCGCCACTTTGAGAAGCATAAGGCAGCCAACTCAAATGTTTAAGATATATGGCCAAACCAGATCAATCGTCACAATGGAGATCTATTCGAAATTGTAACTGCTTTGGCCACCGATTTTTTGGTTAGTGGTATAGTCGTTCGGTTCAAATGGATGATCTACTAGAAAAAATAATTCTTTGGGTCAAATGGGTTGATGGTTTCATTGTCCAAAAGTAGGTTACTGATTAAATCAACAATTTTTAGTAAAGGAACGGTTTAGGGGTGAAACGAAACCAATTATCTAAATGGTTTTTAGGTTGAATGGTCTGATCATCTAAATCAATGACGATTCGAAAACCATGGTCCTGAGAGGGCTCTCTGCATGCATGGGCTATCTACTATACAATACATCTAGTGGAAGTGGCATAAGAAATTAGCCAATTCCTTTGAATCTGATGGAATAAAAAATAAAAACAATCAAACACAGTAGTTTTTACTTTTTAACTAGTTCACATCTGCGCCCACAATATTCCACAGCACATCCCGACCTTGTATTGGGAACATCTCCTGATGATGTTTCATCATCTCTCGACCTAATCATCGGGAGATGTACCCAATACAAGATTGGGATGTGTTGTGGGGCATTGTGGCTCGTGGGGCGCAAATGTGAACTCACTTTTAACATAATTCAGTTAGAGGTGTAAATTGGGCTATGCCGCTCGACCCGGCATGCGGGCTGTGCCAGGCCCAACACAATGGTCTGTGTCGTGCTGGGCCTAAGGTTTTAGGTCTGTGGGTCGGGCCTGCATGGCATGACCAAGCGGGTCGTGCCACCCACGGCCTGTGTACCAGCACGGCTTAGCCCGCGACTGGCCCAACACGGCCCATATATACTATTTATATATATTTTATATATTAATATATAATATAATATAATATAATTATATATTTATGTCTTTTATATATTTATATATATAATATATAAGATATTATATAAATTATAATTATATAATAATATATAGTATATAATATATTAATAAAATAAATAAGTGTTTTCAATTTTATTATACTAATTTATTTAACTAGTGTATATATAAGCAATTATAATATTATATACATCAAAATTCATATAAAATTAAAATTTTAAGTTTTTTTTCATTTTTTTAAATAAATAGGCAAAAATAACTTTAACCCAGTCCATGGCCTAACTTTGGCCAAGGCTTGGCCCACGGGCCAATCTAGTCCACGGCACGGGCTCATACGGGCTTGGGTCATTTGACATATCGGGCCGACCCTCAAACTATTCACCAGGGAGGGCGGCACGGGCCACTTTACACCTCTAAATTCAGTGTAGTTCTTTCAAACCAAACCTATGACTTGCCAAATTGGGCGGAGCTCTCATTGTTACAGCGGTGGTCTAACAAATAATTCTTCTTTTATTTTTGGTACAAGTGCATCCCAAAGTGAAGTCGGGGGCACAATTGGCCGAATAGTCAATCAAATCAGATGTATGCATGTATGTAGCCTGCAGTATGATTGGAGATTGTAGATTGGCCCATCCTCACCCATAACTCTTGAATTGCCTCGAGCAGTCTGAAACCTGGGTGGGCGGTGGGCCATCTTCCATTGGGGTCACGGTGATAGTCACCCGGCTGGACCCAATTTAATTTCACGTCCACTGGACTTTATACTCATGAAATTAAGGAAGTTTGGGAGTGTTTGTTTGAAAAATAGGTGTTTATTTTATTAAGATCATGTTTAGGAGTATTTAAGTTAAAATTAAGTGTTTAAATATAAGTATTTATTCAAATAAGTATTTATTTGCATTTGGTATCTAACTTTTTGTATTACATGTTTGAGAGTTTTTTCTCTCATAAGCATTTGAATAAGCATTTGTGATTATTTTGTCCTTTATTTTCTTTTTAAATTTTCAAAATTTATCCTTTGAAAGAACTTTCATTAAATTACTTTTATAAAAACACTTTTATGAAAGTACTTTTATAAAAACTCTTTTACAAAAGTATTTTTATAAAAACACTTTTACGAAAGTACTTTTACAAAGACACTTTTATGAAAGCACTTTTTTACTTTTATAAAGTGCTTTCATAAAAGTTTTTTTTGTAAAAGTACTTTCATAAAAGTACTTTTATAAAATTCAACTAGGGGTAATTTTGGAAGAAAAAAGTTGAATAAGTGCTTATTATATAAGCACTTAAAAAAAGCTGAAAATTTGGACTTAAAAAATAAGCCCTTATTTTTAAAATAAGCACTTATTTAAGACATATTTTTCAAATACCAATAAGTTCTTAATGGCCCAAATAAGCACTTATTTTTAAGCACTCCCAAACATGGTCTAAGTGTTTATGAGAGTTGCTAAAAAAGCACTTGTTTCAAATACGGGTAGTATAGGTATTTTCAAAATAATGTGGTGGGTCAAGACAGGCTAAAAAGGAAATAAGTGCTTATTGCAAGGTTTTTAAAGTCAGACCAGACAGGGAATCATTCCAGGGACCGGTTCCTGGGTTGAATGGTCTAGGTGTCCAATTCGAATGGACGACCCATTGTGACTTAAATAAATAAAAAAAAAGTAAAAAAAATGACAAAAAATCATTATCTGATTCAACGGTTTGACCGCCTCGATCAAAAGATCCCTGACCAAATCAATGTTTTTTTGGCCAAAAAGTGAGTTTTGGCCAATTAGACCAGTCTGATTTTGAAAACCATGGCTTATTGAATAAGTACTTAAAAATAAATTCTAATTTTAAATTTTTTGAATTAACCAGTTATCTTATTCTCAAAGTAATCATTTAATCCCAACCCAAATAAACACTTATTTTTAATCACTTTTAGCCTAAAATTTACAGATAGATGTTATATATCATGGGTCCATCTTTTCTCCCCATCCTTCCTCACCTGAGTCACAGCCAGCTATGGGCTTCAATTTGGCAAACCTTATCTCGAGATCGATTATATGATTAATTCCACTTTTAGCTCTTAATTAAGTAATTACAGGCTGGTTATGATTGGACCCATTTCTTATGAATGCACTAGTTATTCTCAGTTACTTTTGAAGTTAGGGGTGGGCTAGAGCCAGGGTCTTTCTGATAAGCAATTTCTGCTTTCAATTCCTTCCTAGGAAATTCAACCTTTGGCTGGGGTTTGCTTTTACTATTTCTGTTTATAATAATATAAATTGGACTGATGAATTTCTTGGTTTTATTTATCAACTAGGTTGAGAAGACTGCTGAAACAATGAATTTTCTCATGGGCTTGCTTAAAGTAAAATAAAATAATTAATACATGCAAGGACTATCGACCCAAAAAGTATAAATATTTGGACCAGATCAGACATGCTTTTATTGAGAAAGCCACGAGATCTCTATGCTATTTATAGGAGGTTAAGGAAGGGTTTTGTAAATTTTAGACTTTATTCATGCTTTTTAGATCTTTCAACCGTACCCTCTCAAAATCCATAGCGGAATGGATTTTCAAAAGCCAAACTCTCCGGGGCACATGATAATGCAACACATGATAGTGCTTTTGTTGAGAAAGCCATGAGATCTCTATTGTATAGGAGATTCAGGAAGGGTTTTGTAAATTTTAGACTCTATTTATGTTTCTAGATCTTTCAATCTGTACCCTCTCAAAATCCATAGCGGAATAGATTTTCAAAAGCCAAACTCACCAGTACACATGATAATGCAAAACTCTCCCACACCCTACCCTCCCCAATCCCCACATGTGAGGGTGGATAGGGTTAGCATGTTGATTCTAGAACTTACATACATCTAATTTCATATTATTTCTTATCATATAAAAATAATAAATAAGTAAAATAACATGAATAAGCATAAAATATTCTAATTATTTGATTAAAGCATATAGAAAATACACAAATAATCAATTATCCATTCACATATAATATAGAAATTGTGAAGGTTAGGTTTAGCCTAATAACATGCCTATACAATTTGTAAAATCCCAAAACTCATATCCAACCCCAAAATCAGTTTTTCAATGTAAAAGAGCTCGCCCCATTGAGATGGATAAAGCGGGGTATCTGCCGACTGCACTTATCATAGAGCGGAAGTGGTAGCTTAATTATTATAATTATTTTTTTTCTTTGCTTAATGAAATTTAATCAACAGAGAGAATGCTGATTAATGGGACCACGCAAATTAAGTTATAACCATCCAATTAACAAAAAACAAAATGTATTCATTCAACTTGTCAAATTGTTCATATGTAGGACGTGATGGACTGATTACTGGGAGTTGGGACCAAGCAAATTAATTAATAGGGTATTCACATTGATGACATTGGCCTTTGTCCCCTTGGGTTTGTATGGGTCAATCATGCGTAGTACCGTCTACAGAACCCACCGTCCGAAAACGAGTCCAATGATGGCCACAGCCATCCGAATTTGAGTCCGGATTAAGTGCATCTGAATCTGAATTGATGGTTGTTCAATCAAGTATAGTGTATACATGCCCATGCCCTACAAATATAAAACCACTCCATTGCTCTCACTTGCCGTGCATCATATCAAACGCAGCTAATCCGGGTTCTACCCATTACCTACGTGAATGGGTCATGGGTCCCAATTTCATCAAAGCAGCTCAATTATTAAAGGAATTCAACCAAAGTTTGAGTCTTGCCTTTCTGTTCTCACTTCTCAGTTTTATTTGAAATTACATCTGCACCCTATATACACATCTCAGTGTGCATTGACAATATCTCACGTATATGTCATTGAGAGATGTTTTTAATATATGATTGTGAATTCATCTTATTCACTGGCTTAACTCCTAATATCGTGTTGATTCTACATTTACCTAGTAGGTGTTTGGATTTAATGTTGTTTTTTCAAAAAACGGGGTTACACATTATTGTGACAACTAAAACCCGTTTTTTCAAAAAAATGCTTGATATTTGGTTGTGTTTTTTCGAGAAATGTTTTGTCAGATCGTTTTCTAGAATTTGAAAAATGTACGATATGAGAAAATGCTGCTTTTGGTGTTTTTTCGTTGTTCTTTTTTTGTTTGTTTCTACTGTTGCTAGTAATAGTATATTGACATGGCATTGAAAAACATATGTGACAGCAACAACAATGGTATCAAATAAAAAACAATAAAACTAAAAAATGTTTTTTAGAAAAACGTCATGCCAATGCAACATCCTCTTTTCAAAAAATGTCTCTCAAGAAATAATGGCAGTGGTTCCAAACACCACCCTAATTGTATACTTGGACATATTCATATAAAGTTATATTTGATTTGAAGTAAAAGGTAGGGAAGGAAAGTAAGGGAAGCATCAAATATATACACACCTAGTATAAGTTTCCTTGCCTTTTTTCTTCTTTTCCCTACCTTGTTCAAACCAAATACAACCTAAATGTGGATAGGTTGAAGTATTAATGGTCAAAAGTGGAAATTAAAGGAAGTTGACGTGGATGGATGGTTAAGAATTAAGACCATGGTTTCAGCTAATGGGGTCATCAACTTGTGCCTCTCTCTCTCTCTGGACTGTGGGTGGAATAAAGCTGAGGAGAAACCTGATCGAGCTACATTATAATAATTAGACAGCAGTTGTAGTTGGGTGGCTCTATGCACAAGGATGGATGGAATGAATGATGGATCGGGTAAGATAAACGGGATATAGAAAATTGTCAAGTTGGGCCTGGGCTAACGTGGGTTTTGCAGACAAAACCCAGCTTTTATTGGAATTTGCAGCCAGTAGCATTTGCAACAAGTTGAGATTAACAACTCGGGAAAATTCCAATCTGTGGACTGGATGTGGGTGGAGAGGTATAATTGGATGTGCATCATCAGGCATCTGCCATGCAACATCTCATGCCATGACTCGTTGCCTCGTTGCCTTGGCGCTCTTCCACACAAATCTGATTCCTGTCATGCCACATGAATTAGGATATGGCGAATAAATTAATGGTCCGTTTGGTTTGTAAGAATAGGGGTTTAGAATCAGAATCTGAATGGGTTATTCTAATTTTAACTGTTTGGTGGGACAGAATTAAAATTCCATTTTTATTTTTCGTAGAATGGTCTTCTTCCATTTGAGGGAGGGGTCATTCTCTCTTTCTTTTTTGGGAATATTGAAATCTCATTCCAATTGATTTCAATTCCTATCTGAACCAAATAGATTACGGGAATAGACCATTCCGATTTTGATTCTGAAGTATGATGATTTTGATTTTGCTTTGTCTTTTAAAGGCTACACAATGGATAGTCCATCCCCCAGCCCAGGTGTAGACAAAATTTGATTCCAAATCTCCACTATATCCATAGGAGACCTTACCAACCAACTGATCATTGGCATCTTGCGTGATGATTTTGATTTTGACAATAAACCAAACAAACCCTAAATGATAAAATAATACCAGAGATGGCCATTTTGCCTGGCCGGGTTTCACCTTCTCTTGTGACAGATCATTTTATAAATGGTCTAGCCATATCTGCAGCCCTGGTTGCCGTAGCACCACTTTCCTTCCATCTATCATCTACTTGAAAAGAAAGAAAAAAAAGCTGTGGGCACTAACTGCTTTAAGTGGGGGTGGGGTTGTAATAATTTGGAAAAGTGGGTGATAACTTTTCTTTTTTTAAATCTATATCTATATTATATTATTAAACTACTATAAAAAGCATAAATATGGTTTTAGAATTTTTATTGACTCAAATACCTTTCATTTTGAATTTAGGCATTTTTTTTATTTTGGTGGCAAAAATATAATTTCAATATCATTATTCACTTTATTCAATTCTCTTTCATTATATTTCATATTTAAGGTAGGGCAAGTTTCTTAAACTATCCCTACTATTTAGTTAATTAACAACTATTTAACTATTGTCTTAAACCACCTCTATTATTTTTGACAATTGACTAGCTCTATCCCTGCCATTAGTATCGGTTAATGTTTTATCAAAATCCTTACATGTGTTGTATTTTTTTTTTGGTAAATCTCTTAAACTACTACTGTTCACAAAATTGACAAATTGTACTCTTATTATTTACAGGTTGTCTTAAGCTATCCTTAAGTTTTTTGACAATTATCTAAAACCACATTTACCATTAATTTTCTGTCACACCGTTTAGGATTTCTTGTTTCAGACTTCAGGTTTGAGGTTTAACTTTCCCAATGAACAGGTTCAAATGGCTCAGATATCCAACGATTTAAAAAATAAATAAATAAATCAACGAATAACTTCAAAAGCGTATTCAGATCAAAGCTCTAATAGTGTTGCAAATATGGCCAAAATTTCCCCGAGGAGAGGCTCTAAATGCTCAGGAATAGTTGATCCTTATTTTGCAGGTGGTCCCTTGGATTGAATCAAAGAAAAGCATCGGAAGAAGATGAAGTTGTCACAGCTCCTCAAGTAGCGGATTCTGTTAAAAGGAAAAACTTGAACAGGGGTCTCTCTCAATCAATGGATTTGGTGTAAATGAGAGTAAACCCTCAAACTGGATTATTGGAGGTGGATTTCTTTATTCTTGAGAACCAGATTTCCAATGTCTAATAGCTTGGCGACATATTTGTTGGAGGGAATCGAAATGATATTGGTCGACCACAAAGGGGGACCTTCCGGATTTCGTTCGATGCTAAGAAGATTTCCTTCTCGGTTGACCTTGACAACTCCGACCAAACCCTTAATTGGCTTTTCTATGTTAGCGACCCACACTACAGTCTGTTTTGACATTTCGTTTTTTCCGTTAGTGTTTAAGGATGATTTCAATTATCAAAAAACTTGGGGGTACTTTAGCCATGGTTTTCAAAACTAGACCAGACCGGAAAAACCGGGAACCAATTACCTGACCGGTTCCGTTTTCCCCCAAAATCGCTTTTTTCTCCAAAATAGTTGATTTTGGTCAGCAATCTGCTGAACCGACCAGTTAACTGTTCGAACCATTCGAACGGTTTTTACCGCTTTCCAATTTTTTTAATTTTTTTATTATTTTTTTTAAATTAATTTTTTATTAGAATGGGCCGACAATTCGGGTCAAATGGTCGGCCGTTAGATCCGATAACCAGACCCTTGACCAGTTCGGTCACTAGTTGGTTTTTAAAAACCATGACTTTAAGACAATATGTAAACAGTAAGGGTAGACTTGGTCAATTTCCTAAACCACAAGGGTTATTCAATAAATTTGCCCTTTTATTAATGATCACTTGGAATATAGAATTTAAAACTGATGGGAAATGAAACCATTTTCCCATATATTGGGTGGGTTGGTGGTTCAATCTTTTAGGTCAAATGGTCCAATGCTTGATGTATAATTAAAAATAAAATCTTTAAAATAGAATAACAAAAATTTATGGAATGATACCATAAATTTAAAATCAATCTGAAAATGAAACCATTTTCATATCTAGATAGTAGGTCAACGGTCTAACCCTTCGAGCCAAATGGGTCAACCTATGATGCCATAACTAAGTAATAAATATTAAAAAAATATATACAAACTCAAAGAAAAATATAAGATTTGTATAAGGCATTTGGATACATTTCTAGTGTTATACATTCATCATATTAAACAAAAAAAAATATGAAAATAAGAACTATTTTTATTCATGATGGAAATTAAATTCAGGATTCAAAACCAACTGAAAAAGCAAAATGTTAATTCAAATAGTTCAACACATGATGTTATAATTAAATAATAAAATACATATAATTCTAGATAATGTAGAAACTTGTAGATAAATTTGGGCATATTTTATAATATTATATATTCATCATATAAAAACAAGTGTGATAAATGAAAATTATTTTCGTTAATGATGGAAATGGAATACAAATTAGGAATAAAATAAAGAGTATTAATGTCAAACACATGACCCCACTAAATGGTTCAATGCTTTAATTGGCTAAGTCACCACAAACAACTGGTTTGGTGGTAAATGGACCTACAATCTTAAATTGGGTAACAGATGGATCAAGCTAATCAATTGATTTGACCACAATATTAAAAAACCAAAACTCAAACAATACATTGGAATTGCATTTCTTCTTAGTAATTAACTTTTATTATGTCCTAAATTAAATAATTAAAAATAAAAATATAGAAATTATTCATATATTTTATATAAAATTTTAAACATGCCATTAATATTATATATTCTTTGAATTAAACAAAATATGTTTTAAAAATGAGATTTATTGTTGGTAAAGATGGAAATGACTAAAAATATATAAAAAACCAAATTAATGTCTTAACCATGCATGGTTCATTGACATGGGCAAATAGGTTAGTGATTCAACAAATTAAGTCATTTGGTTGTTGACCAAATGAATGTTTATTTTTCTTTTTTTGCAAAAAAAAAATAGTGGTTTAGGTTAAAACATACTCAAAAGTGACAAACTAATAAATCCAATTGTTTGGTTTAACCGTAAGTTGAAAATATTGATAGAAACCATAAGAACATTTGAAGTTAGGTCTTTGAGAAAGACAATATATCCACTAGTACACCATGCTTTGATCACTTCTTTATTACACAAGTTCTAATTAAAACACTAAAATATTATTATCGTCATCATAAGAACATTTGAATACACATTGCTGGAGTTTACAGTTCATTTGAGTCTGAGATGGGAGCAAACACTATTCTGTTGAGTTTGCAGCTTAAACATACTCAATTAGATTTGTTAATTTCTTGTTCAATATTTCAAGGAAAGCTTACATATTTCATCCAAACCTATCATCTAAGCCTTGTCCTAGCTATATATAATCTATGATGCCATAGAGGCATGATATCTAAAAAACATTAACCAATCAAAACCCCCAGTGAGTTTTGATGAAAGTCACCCTAATTGGTTACCACTTTCATGATATTGGTTGATTGGTTACAAGTTTTTTCGATATCATGCCTTTCTATTATCATATTCAAACTTATATATTTAATTCAATTTAGTATCATATCCATTGTTAAATCATAAGTACTA
Organism: Nelumbo lutea; assembly: GCF_056320005.1. Taxonomy (NCBI): domain Eukaryota; kingdom Viridiplantae; phylum Streptophyta; class Magnoliopsida; order Proteales; family Nelumbonaceae; genus Nelumbo; species Nelumbo lutea. Next base: position 60,294,475 of record NC_142689.1, on the reverse strand, counting down.
ATTGGATCATTTCTTACTATTTCAACCATTTCTCAAGGTTTTTTTGGAAATTTGCACTGGTGTAAATGTATGGGGGTGCAAATAAATTGAGTGTGAATTCTGGTTGGTTTTTACTTCAGATTTATCATTCTTTTGTTTGCTTTTATAAAATAAAATGAGAAGTAAAATGATATGCAAGAGAATGGAGGTTAAGCCTAGGGTTATTTGTTTCATTGTTTGGGAGTGAGATAGGAAGCAAGATGATGTGGTTCCCACTTTGAATAAGAGAGAATTGAGGTAAGAATAAGGTATTGTAAATTTTGCATCAATTTTTAGGATGCAATATTAACACTGCTAATAAGCACAAATGAACAAAAAGTACAAATTTTGCATCAGATAGGAATACAAACTGTAATTACAAACAAAGAGATGCAAAACTAACCTAGGTTAAAATTTGCATCCTGTTCAAATTTGCACTGCAACTGAATGCAATAGGAAAGCTTACATTGTTGAAATGTATAAAAATAAAGGGTAAACTCCTTAAATCTCCCTTGAGTTTTCTGAAAAAGCCTTAACCCACCCACTCACCACTTTGACCTGTCCTTAAACCTCCCTTGATTTTTGGGGATAAAGGGACTTATGGACCCTTTCCGTTATTTTACTGTTAGAAATCTAAAAGCAGCCGCTGCCCTTATATAAAATCATCTAATGTTTGATGACTGAAATACCCTTTAAACCTTTAACCAAAAAAAACCCCAAGTCTTTAACCGAAAAATAAAATCAAATACCCTTAAATATTTAAACATATTTATTCGTCCTTATTAACAGTTCAAGGGTAAAGTTATAATTCAAAAAAAAAAAACAGAAAAAAAACCACTAACTTGATTGGAGGAATTAGTATGCGCATAACAAACAAATACCTTTGTCCACTTAAAAGTAACAAAATGGGTCTTTATCCTCAAAAAGTTGGGGGAAATTTAGAGAAAGGTCCAAGTTTAAAGGAGGCTGAAGGTTTTTTCAGAAAACCTAAGGGAGGTTAGTTTAAGGGCTTTACCCTTAAATTTGGGTCTCTAAAATCACTCAGATGTGAAGTTTAGGGTTTGCCATGAGATAGGGTTGACCTTGGCAATCAATTTGCTCTCTATCCCCATATTTGTAATGAGTTTTGTTTCTGTTAAAGGTCAAGTCTTCCTTTGTTGGCATTTCATGATTTTCTACTGTATTGTAGAGGTCTCACAGGTTTTTTCTCCTGCTGATCTCTTTTCTCTATATTAGTAATTTGGTCTTCATGGGTTATTTTTCTTGAAATATAATATTCTTACTGAACGTAATTTGATGGGCTGTAATCCGAAGCCTTTTTAAGGCTTAAAAAAAAAATCCAATTCAATCCCACTGTTCAAATCTCGATGTCAATGAATCAAAAAGAAATCATATGTCATGCAATTACTACATGGGCATATTCTTTTGATGAACATTAATCTTGTACTAATTAAAGAGACAAAACAAACTAGATTAATATATGACTCCAACTGCGTCTCTTCTCATATTCCCTTTGTCCAATGCTTTAATTTGGTCCCATTTGTCCATTCATTCTCAATTGCGTCCTATAGCTAAAAGAGGAACTCCCACTTTCTATTATTCTCCAACGTGGTCTTATGGAAGGTAGTAGACAAAAATGTTTGGGTTTAGGCTTTAGAGTGTTCATATATTTTCTTTTTGCAGTTGGAGGAATGTTATATATTGCACTTAGTTACTAGATTCTTTCTTAACCACAAAAAGAGAAGAGACAAAACCCATATAACTTAGCCACCAGACATGCTTAAGTATTGGGTCCCACCACTGGTTGAACAGTTATGAATTTCAGCACTTCCTCTTCAATTGGGTTCGAACAAAAGTGGTATCTATTTGTTCGAATTCGAATTCGAATCCAAATCCACTCAAAATTAAGTGGGTTTAATATATTACACAAAAAAAGGTTATAGGTTCAAGTGAAATTATTCACGATATGTATATAAATTTATTTTTATTAAAAATGTTAAGTTCAATTGATGAGATTCAATTTGAATTCAGATGTTTTCTCGGATTTGGCACGTCAATCCAATCCTATCGCATCCATTTGGAGTTTGAAATTTTACTGCAACTCTATAATTCATAACGGCAAATACTTTTATCCTAAAACATCAATATCCATCCATGAATTGGCATCAAATCCGAGATGATACCTACTCCAACTGTATTATGGGACTAAGAATTCTTAGGATGTGCTAAAGAGTCATTCTCCCTTTTTTATCTTTTTTCTTTAATGCCGAAAGGGAAAGGAATTCATTGCTCAATATAATCAGAATACAAATGATGACTAAGAAAGTCAAGACCCTCGGCCATTTAGTAACATGAGACAAAGAAAGCTTGAGAAGCAACCAAGTAGAAAAATGAATTGAGTAATGAGGGATGCAATAAAGAATCTCTCTCCAGTCCGTGATAATTTGCTGAATTGGCCAAAAAGTAGTAAAGTTGCTATCTAACAAAGAATCAATGACAATTTTCGCATCATCTTCCGAAGCCAAATGGTTGAAATCCAAAAAGAAAAAAAGAATAATTTTCAAAGCCTCAAACAAACGCTTCAGCTTGTAGAGGGGAGTCTACTTGATGTTTATAGGTCGCCCAATGATAAAATTACCCTGGTGGTCATGAAGAGCACAGCCTGCACCAACAGCTTGACCATTAATTTCCCCATCAAAGTTTTTTTTTTTATTTTTATTTTTTGATATAGTGGAAAAAGTACAAAAGAAAAGACCAAAACAAAGGAAACAAACAAAAAGGATACACCGGCTACACAAACCGAGGGTAGCCCTCTCCCAAACGTCAGCAAAACACAGGAAATGCAGCTTCCTCCGACTTGACTCATTCACCAAATTGTTCTCTCAATGACCCACCCACGTTTGCCGGACAGTCAGCATCTTGGTTAGACTCTTTGAAAACGTGAATGTATTGGATACTCAATCCCCACTTCTCACAAATCATGTAACACTCTTCCATGAGAGATCGGCTTCTATCACGGCAAATTTAACCTATGCCCACATCGTTTTAACAGCCTTTTTTAACTTTGCATTGGAAATATCTCCTTATGAAATAAAGTATACAAGTACGAAGATATTTTCAATGCAAAACAATAAAGGCTGTTCGAACAGGATTTGCCCTGACTGAAACCAAACTCCATACCTTTTATATTCCATGGAGCAGTGTCTCCACCTCTGAGGGAGTCAATAACAAACTTCGAATCCTCCTCAATAATGAAATTTGCTCTTCTGAAGTCTTTGGCAATATCGTGGGCTTCAAAAGCAGCCCAAGTCTCTGCAATATTAATGGAACACAGGCCCACTCTTTTGCACCTCCTCGCCAAAATCTCTCCTTTTGTCATTTATCGCTGCCACCCCATCATTTTTCCTTGAGGCATTATAGTCAATTTTCACCATTGAACCCATTGGAGGGATCCATTGCACCCAAATTTTCTGGGGAATTTTCTCTTGCTTGTTAGTATTGTAAATAAACTTAGACTCCTCCCATTCATCCTTAGCTTTCTCAAATAGGTGGGGGAATAATATTGTTATTGAAGACCTCATTCTTATTCTTCCAAAGCCTAGGTCCATTATACGTGTGTTCTTATACTTTTGAGTTTTGGTTCACTCTCTCCCACCAACATCTCATATTATCTCCCTCGTGTATGGGCCTCAGATCCACCCAAAGAAGAAGGCTCCATACCTGTTTGGCATATTCATATATAGTTTAACAAGAACAAGAAGAACTTTAATTTCGACAGACAATTTAAAGTTTATGCTTTGAAACCATTATTTCTGGTAGTGCTAGTGATCAAATGATCTGATGTCAACAAATTATAAGCTGATTTTATGGTGAAATCCCCTTTTGGGTTAGGGTACCAGACCATCAAGTCCTCTTTGTCCTCAGAGGGTATAATAATGGTTTTCATTTTGTTCTAAATGTCAGTCCCTAACAGATAACAAATCTTGGTTTCATCCCATCTCTTTCTAGATCCATCCATTAGGTCTCTGACTTTCTCAACTGTATTTGTGGTTATACTATCATCACCTCTACTAATTGTAGGGTGACCTTCAATCTAATTATCTTTCTATAGGTTAATTCTCTTCATTGCCCAAAACCCAATGGATTCCTTTCTTTGCATTTGCTTCCCAAAAGTCTATGTTCCTTAGATACTTGGCTCTCATTACCTGGACCCATAAGTTTGAGGATTCTGAAATGATTTTCCACCCTAATTTAGCTTGACAAGCAACATTCATCCATTCAGCCTTTTTGATTCCCCATTCACTTTTGGATTTTGGTGCACAAAGAAGACTCCACTTTAACAAGTGAATAGGTTGTCTTATCATTTTTTCCCCATTAAAATTTCTTTTGAGCCCTATCTGTTAACTTCATATTTGCCTTTGGAATCTTGAATGCATGCATGGTAAATATGGGCATCATGTTACTTGTGGCACTAGTTAGCGTAACTTTTTCCCTATTGTAGATAATGATCTTTGCTTCCATCCACTTAATTTCCCCTTAATATTTTCCTCTATTTTGTTAAATTAAAGTAGTCATGCAGACTCTCCCCTCTATGATAGGGGCCACCAAATAGGATTGTTTCTTGGGTTTTTAGGAATATTTAGAATCCTAGCTATTATCCTTTTATGTCTTACATGTGTATTTTTTCAGCAACAAAGGTTAGATTTCCTTAAATTTAGGAATTGACCGGATGCCTTTGCAATTTTTTCTGGCATTTCTTTAATTTTTAAGGCATTATTGATGGTTTCCTTGGTAAAAACAATGCAATCATCTACAAACTGAAGAATGGGGATACTCGGCCCTGTTCTAGGAGTAGTGAAACCTAAATTGGCATCTTTTTCTTTAAAACACACCATTATAGTTAGAGTTTCCCCACACAGAACAAAAAAATATGGAGATAGAGGATCCCTCTGCCTAATATCTCTTGTCGGATTAAATTCCCTTGTTAGGGATCCATTTACCAGAACATGGAAGGATATAGTGGTTACAAACTGCATTACCCAATTAATCCATTTACCATTGAATCCAAATCTTCTTAACACTTTTTTGTAACAAAATCCAATTCAAGCCTATCATACACTTTTTCCATGTCTATTTTACAAGCTAAGGTGTCAATTTCCCCCGCCCCCTTCTTCTTCATTGTGTTGAATAACTTATGAGCTATGAGAATATTGTCAATGATTTGTCTTTTGGAAACAAAAGCACTCTGAAGTGAGGATATTACTTTATATAGATATGGTTTAATTCTTTTTACCAAAATTTTCACAATTTTGTAAATGACATTGCATGGGCTTATAGGTCTAAAATCCTCCACCTTGTTTTCATTTTTAGTTTCTAAAATGAGTGCAACAAAGGGTCCTGTTGATTTCCTTTGTCACTACCCTAGAATAGAAAAAACCTTTTAGTCTCCTCAACCAAATTTCCTATGGTATCCCATTACTTTTTAAAAAATAAAACATTCAATTCATTTGGGCTAGGGGATTTTAGGTCCTACATTGAATTTAGGGCCTCCTAAATCTCGGAACCAGAGACTTCCTTTCCTATCTCATCATTTTGTTCATTCATGATTTATGGAGTAATTAGATTAATTACCTCATCCACCCCCTCTATTCCAATCATATTTCTTCAAATTTCTGTGTTAAGTGCTCTTTTAGTCCTTCCACATCTTGGATCTACATTCCTTCGTCTTCTTTGATTTTAGAAATTATTTTCTTATTCCTTCTCGTCATCATGAGGGTGTAAAAGAATTTATTATTCCTATCCTCTAATTAGATCCAATTTAGCCTCAATTTTTGAGCCCAGTGAGCCTCCTCTCAAAGGAGGATATTATTTAATTGTTAGCCCTTTCTTTATTTTGAAGCTCCTTTTTGCTTGGGTTATCTAAGATTTATTGTTGAACCTCAACCAACATTCCAATCAGGCATTTTATTTTTATCCTAGATATTTCCAAATATGTTTTTGTTCCAGTTTTTAATTTCATTGACTATGATGTTTCTTTTTATAACGAATCAGATCCCTTTCCATCCTCTCACAGATGTACCCCAAGATCTCATTGTAATGTCCTTTGGGTCCTCTCTGTCACTCCACATGGCTTCAAATTGAAATGGTTTAGGCCTAAAGTTTTGAGAGCTTTCCATGTTGAGAATCAATAGGGAATGATCTGAGGCCATAAATAGAAGGATCTCAAGATCTGCATTTGGGAATCTTAAACGTCACTCATTATTCACCAAGACCCTATCAAATTTTTCATGGACTTGTTTGGATCTCCAAGTATACTTACTTCCTCTTCCATTTATCTCAATCAAATTACAATTATCTATTAAATCATTAAATGTCCTTATCTGTAAGGAGGAAGCTCTTCTACCTCCAAATTTTTCATCACTTTTCCTTATGGTGTTAAAATCTCCTACTACACACTATGGACAATTTACAGTGTTTTCAATAGATTCAATAGCGTTCCAAATTTTAGGTTGATCCGCTCAAATTGAAGGGGAATAGACAAATGTACAAAAAAAAAAAACAAATCATTTTCATTTTATCCATAACCATAGCATGTACCAATCTATCATTCAAAAATAACACATCTACAACACAAAAAGAGTTTTTCCATAGGATCCAAAGACCCCCCTATAATCCATAAGTGTTAACAACAAAATGTTTATCATACCCCAGAGTAGTTGCATGACTAACACTAGTTTTTATTAAACAACAAAAGTCAATTTTGAAAGATTTATCAATGAGGAGCTTTCTTCCTTCTCCCCTAAGGTTCCATACCATGCACTTCATTACTGTTTGTGAGATAACTGGGGCCCTTACTATCCCTGATATTCAACTATCCATCCTTTCCCTACATATCGACTAGTGGAGCTCTTGGAGTTGAAGATATTGCTGCCAGCTCTTTATCCTCCAGATCAGCCTACTTCTCCCATTCGTACTCTACATCATCCTTTCTCCTTCTGCTTCCTCAAATTTAACTTCACCTTCCTCACCCATGAGGTCGTCTTCTTGATCTTCCTCGTGTTTTGGTATAGGCACGTCCTTGCTGCTTTCATCTAGAGCAACTTTCTCTAAATTTTCACTTACAATATCATTCAAATTTCTGCCAGAGGGACTAGATTTTTTGAAAGTAGTTGCACTACACTTGACTTAGCCTTAACCACCCACTTGGTTTGTTTTTGTTCATTGGTGCCAAAACTAGGTCAGACCATACGGGTTTTGTTAGTAAATTTTGATAATTAGGGCTTTCCACTATTCAAACCTTGAGAAATGGTTCCTAGAGGTTTTTCTTTTGTGCTCATCCTGCATTGGTCTATCCAAAGTGAAACTCAGATTGAAGCCTCTACACACGAAAGGCTTCTTCCTCTTTAACTTATACCCATTCATCAGAACCAAAGGCTTTGTTAAATTTACTATAACACAAACACATGAGTAAATGGCCTACAACTTTCTTTCCATATTTGGGTCCCACTTAACTGTAGTTCTAAGTTTCTAACATCTTTCAGAATAATTCAAGGTCCTCGTTGGACTAGAATTCCAGCAGGAGTCCTAGAAGTCTGATCCAAATTTTGGCCTCCTCAACAATTGTTAAAACGAATTAAAGCTACTTTTGTGCTTCATAAGCACAACATAGTTTCCATTCACAAACCATGGACCATCGTCGTCAAAAGATTCAAAGTCTTCCTTGCTTTCAAAGGTAATCAAAAAGAACCCATTACCTATGTGTTTAATGTCCAATTTGTTTTTGATGCCCCAATCATCATGGACATTCTTTGAGAAGACCTCTATTGGCACCGTTTCTCCTAGGACTATTGCATGCATGCACAACGCTTTGTGTTCTACATCTACTCCTCGTGTTCTCTTGATTTCATCAAGGTCCTTGGAAGCGTGTTTCCATGCATCATTGGGAGCTTTCAACATTCCTCCTCTGTGCATATTAGAGACATGCAATAGACTTCATGTTAAAGTCCATCGCATGTTCCTTACATGTGATGAACTTTTACCTAAGGTCTAATCGCTTCTTCTTCCTTATCTTGATAGACTCTATCTAGTAGAGTTTTTTTTGTAACTTAAACTAATCTCTTAAACTTGAGTGTTGTACACAAACTCAAACTCTAATAGTTGTATTGTACTCAACCTTTATCTAGTCATCTATAAATAGATCAAGGTTCGATCAAATCATTATCGAACCATTTGCCCATTGACTTTGAACTTTTCCCTATAGTTCTTTATTTCCTTAACTTGGTATCAGAGCCATGACTCCATGGCTTCCAATGGTGATACAGCTTTAGTTCAGAACTCGACGCAAAGTTCTCAGTCCAACACCCCTTAATTCGGTGGTACGACTTCTTCAATTTCAACTATGTCACACTATCTCTTGATCAAACTAATGGGAGAAAACTATCTGTTGTGGAAAGCGCAACTGCCTCCAATCTTCTACACTCACAGGGTCATGGGTATTGTTGATGGAATGATCAAGGCTCCTCCAAGATAAATTGCTAATCCGAGTCAACCTAACAATGTCATACCAAATCCTGCCTTTGCCGAGTGGTTTCAGCAAGATTAGCTTGTTCTTAGTTGGATTATCTCCACACTCACAGAAAGGATCTTCTCTCAAGTAGTAGGCCTTCGGTCTTCTCATGAGGTATGGACTGCACTTGCAAAACCTTTTTCTATACATTATCGTTCTCGCATACTTCAGATGCGTAGACAATTACAGAGAAGGGTACTCTATCTATTACTAAATACATTAATCGGACCAAATGTCTTTCTGATAATCTATCTACTGTAGTCGATCCTGTTAGTTCTACAAATCTTATAGTTTATATGCTACCTGAACTAGGTCCAGAATTTGAATCGGTTGTTACCAATATCACCAATCGACACGATATGGATCAACTATGCATCAATGATGTTTTAGGCATTCTGCTTAGTCATGAAGCTTAGCTGGAACAATATCATACCCAACCTCTAGATATTGTGCTTGTAGCTAATCACACTTCCTACAAAGGAAAAATCCAGTCGTCCCAAGAGCAGAACCAAACTTCTTCAAATGACTGAGGCAGAGGCCACGGTTGGGGTGGCAGTCGTTTAAATGATAATGAAGGCAGAGGTTGTGGTCATTCCACCATTATTTGTCAAGTTTGCAACACCCCTCGACACGGAGCACTGAAGTGTCGACAACAATATGATCTCAACTTTAACAATGTACAAACTGAAGAATTTACACCCACTGCTTATCATGGAGGGTTTTCTTCAAACTTTGATCCTACATGGTACCCGGACTCCAATGCCACACATCACATGATTCCAGATGCTGACAATCTGCAAAATCGATCCGAATATGGTGGTTCAGATCAAGTGAAAGTAGGCAATGGAACAAGTCTACCAATTGCCCACATCGGTTCTTCTACTCTCTCTCACAATTCTCATTTGTTTCAGTTGAATGATTTAATGCACGTTCCTACTATTTTAGAAAATTGGTTGTCTGTTAGAAAGTTTACTTGTGATAATAATACATATTTTGAGTTTCATCGCAATTATTATGTTTTGAAGGATTATACGGGAAGAACAATACTGCGAGGACCCAGTAGAGATGGCCTTTACTACTTACCGGGTAATCTTAGCATCGAGAAAACTTCTCCAACTAATTTTGTTGGTGAATGCACTACAGTAAATGGTTGGAATCAACGATTGGGTCATCCTATCCTTCGCGTGGTGAGGCAAATAATATCCAAGTTTGGGTTACCGTTCTCTACCGGCAATGTTTCTTCTGCCTGTGAGGCATGTCGGTTGGGTAAAAGTTATAGGTTACATATTCCTTCTGCAAATAGTGAGTCTAGCAGTCCCTTAGAGTTAATCTATTCAGATGTTTGGGGTCCTGCCCTAGTTCAGTCAAATAATGGTTGCAGATATTATGTAATTTTCGTCAATGATTATAGTAAGTTTACATTATTGTTCTTGATGCAAAATAAATCTGATGTTTTCAATATTTTTCTTCAATTTAAGAGTCATGTAGAGGTTTTGTTTGAAAGAAAAACTAAATGTCTGCAATCTGACTTGGGAGGAGAATATCAATGCATTTCTACCTTTCTGGTTGCTCACGGCATTACCCACTGAGGTGCTTGCCCTCACACTGATGAACAGAATGGTGCTGCTGAACAAAAACATAGACATATCATCGCGTCTACCCTGTCTCTACTGGCTTCCTCAAATCTCTCGTATTCCTTCTGGGATGATGCTGCCTCCACTGTTGTCTACTTGATTAATCAACTTCCTACATCACTGTTACAAGTTGCTTCTCCCTTTACCACCTTGTTTGGTAAGACACCTAAATATAATCTACTTTGCACCTTTGGCTGCTCTTTCTATCCTCTTCTCTGGTCGTACAATCGCAACAAATTCTCTTATAGGTCTCTTCAGTGCATATTCATCAGCTACAGTGACTCCCTCAAAGGATATAAATACTTACATCCTTCCTCTGGTCGATTATATATTGCACATCATGTGATGTTCTATAAGAGCTCATTTCCCAGCATATCTCCTTCTCCTCCAGCTACTCCACTGGATCATACTGATGTGACTATTCATGTGTCTCCATTTGCACAGGTAGCATGACCAACTGATCCACCGGATCCATCGTCCCTGGCACCATCACTAGCCCCATCATCAACAACTTCGACATCATCGACCTCTCCTCCACTACGTAGCACTCGTTTAATACAAGAGTTACTTAATGCCACGACACTGGCTCCACGTCCACACAACATGATTACTCAATCTCAGACCGGTTCTCTTTCATTAAATCCAATGGTGTATCTCGATACCCGGTTCCTAGAGCTCTCTTAGCCGCTCTAATAGATACTAAACCTTCCTGCTTCTCTAAGGCATACAAGGATCTTGCTTGGTGTGAAGCTATGTCCCATAAATTCAATGTTCTTGTAGATAAGAATACTTGGATGTTCATCCCATACCAATCACACATGAATGTCATCGGCACCAAATGGGTTTACAAAGTAAAATGACGGGCTGACGATTCTGTTGATCATTACAAAGCTCGTCTCGTCGCACAAGGGTTCAGCCAGGTTCTAGGCATTGATTTCACTGACACCTTTAGTCCAGTGGTTAAACCAATCACCATTCGCACCATTCTTGCTCTTGTCGTTTCTCTTGGTTGGCCACTTCGGCAATTGGACTTTGATAATGCTTTCCTAAATGGCTATGTGTCAAAGGAAATCTATGTTCATCAACCTAAGGGTTTCGAGGATCTAGCTTCCCCCTCTTATGTTTGCTAACTTATCAAGGCTCTAGTCTTCGACAAGCCCCATGTGCGTGGTACTCTCACCTCAACACTCATCTTGGTCAACTTGACTTTCACATATCAGCAGCAGACCCTTCCTTGTTTATTTATCTCAAGGATTTGGTCATTCTATACATGCTAGTATATGTCGATGACATCCTTCGCATTGGACCATCCTCTTCTACTCTTGATGACATGGTTACCACACTGGGTCGTACCTTCTCCTTAAAGGATCTTGGTCCGATTCGATACTTCCTTGGCATGGAGATTACACCACAATCCCGTGGCATCATTCTTACTCAACGATGATACATCTTGGATCTCTTGCATTGCACCAACTTGACTGAAGCTAAACCTCTCACTTCTCCTATGGCTATCACTACTAACCTCTCCAAGTTTAGTGGTGACCCTCTACCTGATCCTTCTGAGTATCGAAGCATTGTTGGTGCTCTTCAATATGTTACCATCACGAGGCCCGATATTTCTTTCTCCGTGAACAAGGTGTGTCAGTTTCTCCACTCCCCAAGAATAGAACACTGGACTATTAATCATGGTTTGCATTTTCACTCAACACCAGCTCTGCTAACCCTTCAAGCTTTCTCCGATGCTGATTGGGCTGGTTGTCCTGATGAGAGACACTCTACTAGAGGCTATCTCAATTATCTAGGCCGCAATCTAGTTTCTTGGAGTTCTAAGAAGCAAGCCAGCATTGCTTGCTCCAGCACGAAGTCTGAATTTCGAGTTTGTGCAAATGCTGCAACCGAGCGCCTTTGGATATGCTCCTTATTGCTTGATCTAAAGCAACCTCCTACACGCATTCCTATGGTTTGGTTTGACAACATTGGTGCCGCATATCTTGCTGCAAACCCAGTTTTTCATGCTCGTACCAAACATATTGAAGTTGATTTCCATTTCTTGTGTGCTTTTGTTCTCAAGCGCTCTCTCTTTGTTCAGTTTATTTACTCAACTGGCCAAGTGGCTGATCTACTCACCAAACCACTTAGTGGAGCTCGGTTTACTTCTCTTAGATCCAAGCTTCATGTCCTTCCTGGACATTTCACTTGAGGGAGTGTATTAGAGACATGCGATACACTTCATGTTAAAGTCCATTGCATGTTCCTTGCATGCGGTGAACTTTTACTTAATTTCTAATTGCATCCTCTTCCTTATCCTGATAGACTCTATCTGGTAAAGTTTTGTTGTAACTTAAACTAATCTCTTAACCTTGAGTATTGTATACAAACTTAAACTCTAACAGTTGTATTGTACTCAATCTTTATCTGGTAATCTATAAATAGATCAAGCTTCGATCAAATCATTATCGAACCATTTGCCCATTGACTTTGAACTTCTCTCTACAGTTCTTTATTTCCTTAACTGTGCAAGTTCCTTTCTCTCTCTTTTTAGAAGAGGTTCATCAAAGTCACCTTACTCGGTTCAGCCATCCCTTTTTTTGCAACTTCACAGTAAGTCAGAGTTTTCTTTTCTTCGGTTTCCCCATAGAGGTTCTGGTAAGTATGTTCAACTGGTTGCATGTTACTCTTATTTCCTTTAAATATACCTCCCGTCTAAGAAGAGGTCACTAATTTTGGTTGTTGATCCTTCATATCTTCATTTACTCTTCCTATTGTTCTTTCCCATATGGGTAATTTCACTCGAGGTTGGGTTACCTCCAAAGCTCTAAATCAAATTCATTTTTTGAATGGCAACATATGCTATCTTTACACTCACATCTTTCCCGTTCAAAATCAACCAATGCCTTGCCATCCCTTTCCTTTATTATCTCTTTCATCGACTTCTTTGTCAAATTTTCTCTCCTCCCTTCTGCAACTTCACTCTGACTTTTGTCCATCCATTGTTTACTTTTAATACTTGAGGTTCTAACAAACAGAAGGTTTGCCTCATGCGTCAGTTGCTTATCATCCCTATACTTTCCATATCTACAGTTTGTCTATCTTGATCTTTTAGATTTTCGATTACTTCTATTTTCATTTTTCCTTCCATATTTTCGCCACTTTGAGTTCTACTATCTTTGTTTTTCATTTAGCTTTTAGATTCGCTCTCAGATTCTCTCTTAATTCCCTTAATTAACTCCTGTGTTATCATCTGTCACTCTTCTCCTAAGAGAGCTAGTGATGTTGTCCATTACATGGTCGGCATTTATTTTTTTGTTGTATCTCTCTTCATCTTCCTCATCGTTATACGAGCTTCCCATGGCATTTTACGTCTCTCTTTCACTAGCTTCCTTATTAATCAGTGAATGGCTGTTAGTGTTTTGACACAGGTGCATGCTAGCTGGATAATTTTTTGATTCACTGTTCGTGTTCAAATTTGACTTCAATTTTGGGTTTTGATTAGTTGTGGAGTTTCCATCCATCTTTTCGAACAGATTTAGTTCCCCTTCAATTAATTCTTTCGTCATTTTCCACTTTTCCGTGCAAGTATTGGGTCTATGTTCTTCAAATGCCATGACCTTAATTTTCTTTTCCATACCATCCTCTTCATTCAAGGATTGTTTTACTATACTTTCTTTTAGTAGGACGTCATCCTTTTTTCCATCTGTTAGGTTCTTTAACGGAGCCAAGTTAATCACTCTTCCTCCACTGCATTTATCTGTCCTATTTTCTTTTCTCAAATAGTTCCTGACTATTTTCGGTATAATATGTACTTGTTTTGGGAGTTTATCTTCTTTCTATTTACAAACATGTTGTTTCTCACGTTCAGATTTATCTCTATTCAATATCTTGTAAGGTAGCCCCTGAAGAGGTTGATACTAGGTAATCCCTTCTCTTCTACTACAAAAGCTTTAGATTTATGCCCAAGGTTTTTACTTTTTACTGGTCTTTTTCTTACCCGGCCTGGGTTCAAACATACTTCCTACAAGTTTAGAGGGCGTGACTTTTTCTCTTAATCCTTTCCTCATTGTTGTTTGCAAAGTTCTCAGCTTCTTTTTCTTTTCACCTTTTATTCCCATCCCGCCAGGATGAAAAACGCCTCCAGAAACCTATACAGAAAAGCTACTGAGCACACGAGTTACAAGAAAGCACTAGGGTCAACATAGACAACAATGAGTCGGGGCTTGGCACGCTAAGCAAATACAGTTCACAACTCAAAAAAAAAAAAAAAAAACTCCTAAACTGCAATTGAAATTGAAAAAAAAAATGAGACTAAAACTAGTCAAAGAATTAGTTCAACTAGTCTAGATCACCAAAGAGACTAGAATACTGAGGGAACTTCCCTGTTTAAATGGTACATTTTGCCCTTGTGCCATTTCGCCCTTCCTCAAACCTCACAGAGCCTACAGCTCCATCAGGTTGATCCCACCTCTAAGTTCATTTTCATGTAAGCATGTGACAATGCAATTCATCAAGCACATCATATGCAACATTTGCTTCTGCGGTTGTACAAATATTTGTATATTGTTGACTCGCTTAAAACTTTAGAGACTTGTTATGTGTTTCCTTTATCCATGCATCACTCAAATCAAAGCCAATTCTAATTTTCATTAAAAGAAATCCATGTCACTTTCTGGAGCTCAATGTTTCACATTAGGGATGGTACAAGGCAGTCTCATAGTGGGTTTTGTAAAGTCTAGACTCTATCTGCCTTCCTAGACTTCCTAATTTGTACCCTCCCCAATACTAGCAAGGGGTTAGATTTTCAGAATCCAAACCCTCTCCGCACATGAAAATGCAAAACCCTCCCCGATCTCCTTGCATTTGAGGGTGTGGGTGGGTTAGATTGGTGGGTTGGGTATAGAACCCACATCTAATTTCCTATTATTTTTCATTATATATAAGTAATAAACAAGTAAAATAGCATGAACAAACATCAAAATTTCTAATAATTTGATTAAACAAGTAGACAACACAAACTATCAATTATTCTTCACATGTAATTCAAAATATTATTACATTAAACACCTAATACATAAGTTAATATGCCTTCCAACAATATGTGGGTGGGGGCGGGGGGAAGGTCAGGTTTAGCCTAATATTGTACCCTACCTATACCCATACAAGTTGTAAAATCCCAAAACTAGTTTCCTCCCCAAAATCTATTTTTCAAGGGAAAAAAATCCTCCCCGTTGGAGTGGGTAGGGACGGCATATCCACTAGGTAGGGTAGAAATTGCCATCACTGCTTGACACTTTATAGCACACCGAACACTTGGAAACAAGGATGACGACACAAAAGCTGAGATGGTTACTCAGCATTATTGCTACAACTTGGGCAGACTTGATTTGAGCATTTGTCAAATTTTGAATATGTTGTGTAAATCTATACTAAGTTAAAAAGCATAAATAGCCTCAAGAATATTTCTGGAAATTTTTGAGAACAAGATTTACCCCTCCATATTTAAATTTATTGAAAAAAAATGAGGAAAATTGGGTAATCGATTATTGATATTAAATGAGTTAAAAAAGCTAATTTTAAGATATTCAATGTATTCAATTCCCTCTTATTAAATCCAACATTTAAAGTATTAACTTGCAATCACCTTCATTGAATCATATATTTAAGGCATTTTTGTTTCTTTTCATCGTTAAATTCTATTAATTAAATCCATGTATAATAAATTAATAATTTTAATAACGTAAAAACTTATACTTTTAAAATCTACTTGGAAAAAATAGTGTTTTCATGTAGGTAGTGGTAAGAAATTAAACCCTTTTGGGTCAAATGGGTCAACCCATGTGGCCACAATTAAATAATAAAATGAAAAAATATAGAAATTAAAAAATATGGGAACATTTTTTACATTATATATTCGACATATTAAGCACTAATAAGTGTGATAGATAAGAAATGTTTTTATTAATGATGTAAAATTTAAAACTAATAGGAAATAAAACTATTTTCCTATTCTCTCATTAAATCTCATATCTAAGGTATATTCTCTCTTTAAATCCTATATTTAAGATATATTTTTTTCATCAATAAATTCTACTAATTAAATCCATAACATTAATTTTAATAGTATAAAAATAAATATTTTGAAAATAAATTGAAAACAAAACCATTTTTTCCCTCCTAGTGGTGGGTAAGCAATTCAACCATTTAGGGTCAGATGGATTAATAAATAATGACATAATTAAATAATAAAATTAAAATAAATAAAATATATAATACAAAAAAGAATTGGGCATATCTCTAATATTTTATATTCATTACATTAAACAAGAATAAATATGAAATGTAAGAAGTATTTTTATTAATGGTGACAATGGAATGCCAACTTTAAAATAAACCTAGAAATGAAATGATGCCATGGTCAAGTAATAAAATTTTTAAAAATAAAAAATACAATGAATCACAAAAATAAAAAATAGAGAAAAAATTGGGCACATATCGAATGTTATAATTGGGTACATCTCTAATATTATATATTCATTATATTAAACAAAAATAATTATTATACTTAAGAAATAATTTTATCAATGACGGAAATGTAATACAAAATTTAATATCAACTTAGAAATCAAACTATTTTCCTTTTTGGGTGGTGGGTTAGTGGTTAGAGTCAAATGGATTAATCGATGATATGATAGTTAAATAATAAATCTTTAAAAAAAGTACAAGTAATCAAAAGAATATATAAAAATTATATATTAATTATGTCAAACAAAAATTAGGCGTGACCATATGTAAAAAATTATTTATATAATGTAGATGAAAAATATAATTTTAACTAATCCAAAAGCAAAGCTATTTTCTTATCTAGATAGTGGGTTAATGATCCAACTTTTCAAAGAAACTCATAATGTAATAATTGAATAATAAATATTTGAAAAAAAAAAGATAGAACACAAAAAGTATAGACTTTTGTCGAAAACATTTGGGAACATTTCTAATGTTTATATATTCATCATATTAAATAAAAATTCTTTTTACTTATTATAGAAATGAAAAAGTATAGACTTTTTTTTTCGTTGCAAAAAAACCATTTCAAGCTTTTTCACCAAATGGTTTTTTTATTGGTTTCTGACTTCTCCATTGTAAAAAGTACAAAAAAAAAAAGACATGGGAGAAAACACTCCCACATGCAGCCTTAAAAACCTACCAAAATGGTAGAACATTAGAGAAATAGACCAAATGTTTTAAAATTCCATATAGCTTTATATTTTGAAACAAATAATAAAATCTAGGGAAAATCCCTAAACAGTACCTTGAACTTTGGGGGTTGTGTCACGTCAGTCCCCAAACTTCAAAATGTGTCTCTAAAATACCCTGAACTTTCAAATTGTGTCTAGGTACGTCACCATCATTAGTTAACCATTAGTCAACACTGTCACGCGACATCAGGTATGCATTAAATAATTTCAAAGTTGCAAAATTACCCTTTATGATTTTTTTATTATTTTACCCATTTTGTTTGAGTGTTAAAAGAAGGAAAGGGGAAGAAGGGTTAAGAAACTAGACAAGTGATCGTCTGGTTACAAATGATCATCGAACAGGGGAGCTTGAACAATGGAGCAGGAGCCTCAATAGTTGATTAGTTTCTAGTTTCATAACCTTTCTTCTCCTTTCCTTCTTCTAACACTCAAATGAAATGGATAAATGGTTAGAAAAAATATCATAAAGGGTAATTTTGCCATTTTAAAATTATTTAATGCATACCTGATGTCACGAGACTGTGTTGACTACGGTAAACTAACGATAGGAACCTATTAGACACAATTTGAAAGTTCAAGGTACTATAGAGACATGTTTTGAAGTTTGGGGACTGACTTGACACAACCCCTAAAGTTCAGGGTACTGTTCAGGAATTTTCCCTAAAATCTAATAACAGATTTATAACTCTTGACCTGAATTCCTATAACCTTTTCTAATAACTAGTAAGTGTACACGTGCTTTGCACGTGCCGGTTCTAGATGATGATAATGATAGTAATGATGTATCCAAAATCTTCTATAAACTTTATGTATATTTTACTTTTATATTTTTGTTTTTTTATTATTAATTGGATGTAGACTGTAAAATCCAAATTTGATTACATAAACACTTTATCCAAATATGTGATAATCGGGCAGAGTTGTGAAGTTTCAAGTATCATTGACAAGCCTATCTGCTTTGCTAAACTCTTCTTTTTGTAATGTTTTATCTTTTTGGTGTATCTTTTTCTTTGTACATTTACCAAAAAAATATAAGATTTAAATAGGGAGAATTGGAGGAGAAATGTAGTAGTTCAATTTACAATTATAGATGTGTTCAATTTTTTCTATATCTTTTTTTTTATGTATTTCTATGTGTAAAAGTAATTTTGATATGTCATACTTACTTTCTGTTTGATATGATAAATGTATGATATTATAATGTGCCTGAATGTTTTTCTTTTTGCAAAATTTATGTATTTTTATTTTATTAAATTTTATTATTTATTTACGACATTAAAGGATAACACATTTGACCCAAAAGTTGAACTATTGATCTTTGCCAAATAGTAAAATAATTTCATTTTTAGTTAGTTCTAAATTATGTATTTCATTTCTATTATCAATAAAAATAATTCTTGTTTATTACACTTAGTTTTTTAATTGGATTAGTAAAAATATCATAAATGTGTGTAATTGTTTCTACATTTTTGTTATTTTCTACATTTATTTCTATTTTAAAATTTGTTATTACCTAACTATGACTTCATAGGTTGACCATTTTGATTCGAATGGTTGAATTGCTTAGCCATCACTTGGATAAAGAACGGTTTTGTTTTTTGAGTCAGTTTTAAAATATATGGGTTTATATTGTTAAAAATATTGACATAGATCTAATTAGTAGCATTTTTTAGTGAAAAATAACTTAAATATAGAATTTAATAAGAGAAAATGGGAGTTAATAACTTAATTATAAGACTTAATGAGAAGGGATTAAATGAGGTAGAAAATAATAATTGAACTTACATTTTCAACTCTTACAATTAGAGATAGACTAAATACACAAATATGGGCATTTTAATAGCCATTAAAGTTGGCATTAAAACTGCAATAAAATGACTTTTATACCCTTTCTCAAACAAAAAAAAAAATAGAGAGTAAATTTAGTCCAAAAAAACTCTCACTCTACATCGCCACTTTTATATATAGTATAGATATAGATAATGAACTTGCTTATTTGTCCACCCCAATTCAAATAGGACTGCAACTTGGGCTACCTAGGGTTAAAAAGAGAAATTAAACTTTGCACATTGTATATTCCTAAGTCATTCAGGGAAGCTCAATAAACAAAATAATGAGCATTTAGATACCTCTAAACAAATCAGATATTCCATACAACAACTTCATTTGATCCTTTGCTCATTATTTGTTCATCAAACTAAAGTCTTATTTTGACCCCTTTATTTCATCGTAGAAGGGGTAAAAATTATTTTAAATTTGTATAATCCTACTTATATTTTGTCCGTATGACAATCAAAGCTGGTTTAAACTCTTTTTTTTTCTAATTTTTGAAAAGGAACTTAATAGCTCAACCTTTATGAAACTTTAAATAAAAATAAAAGCTCAAAATGTGTTGGGGTTGTATCTTATTTTTCAACCACTAGATTATTTTTCAGAGTTAAATGAGAAAGAAGTTAGTCTTCTTTTGTTGGTGTAAGAGTGGAGCTTTTTTCTTTTGTTTTTGTTTTTTAGGCTGAGAGAGGAAAGGAAAAATGGGTGTAAAAGGGTTTAGGGTTGACTTAGAATACAAGCCACAAAGTAAACTGTATTGTTTCTCTGTTTTTTCATAGTAAAGAACAATTTTCGTCTCTCCCATGGGCATAGACTATAAGGCCGAATTATGTAAATTCTTTGTATTATAGTAGTATTTATTTTATTTGTATTTACTTAGATTTCGTAATTTTTATTACTATTAATTTTTTCTTGATTGATATTTAAAATACTTTGTGTGGGTGATTATTATGAGACCCCCAACGAAATGGTTATGTATTAATAGGAAAAACCTTAACCTTTCATTTTTTATATCATGTATCATATTTTATCAAGGAACTTCAAGTTTGGTCAAATAGTGAAAGTGAGCTTCTCTCAATAAATCAGTATCTTCTAAACAACAATTGTTTAGAGATCTAAAGAGTCTTCATATTCCTGCCCCCACCTATTAAATGAGAAAATTTGGGACCGAAAGCCTTGATAAAGGTTAGGAGTTAAGGGATTTGGATCAAACTACATGCTAAAATTGATTCATGAAGACGACATAGAAAAAATGGTGCACAAAAAAAAAAAAAAAAAACCCAAAAGCAGCATTTGGTCTAAATACCATAGAACAAGCCACTATGGAGTCTGGAGTCTGATTACAGTTTGGACAGCAGAGTGTGGGATTCTAAGTAGGCTGGTGATTACTACCAAGGAAAGAGATATCAAATTGGCAATGACACTCCCATATGCCATGGTCAGGGATGTTACACAACTGACAAACAATGGTGTTGCATCCTATACCACAACCTAAACCATCAGTGTAACCACGACGACCACCTCTACCTCTGCCACGCTATGAATTTTTGCACGGCTACTAAGAGTTGTTCTTGTTGTCGGAGGAGGCAAGATTAGCAAAGGCATGGTCATCAGTTTTAATGGATTGATTGTTATCTCAAATCCAAGACTCGTGATTGTGCAGTTGACCAATAATATCAGAAATTCTTAATTTACCAAGATCAGATCAATTAGTAATAGTAGTAACAATGGATTCATGTTTAGGTCCAAGTCTGGCTAAAATATATAGAACAAGATCATGTTTTGAAACAGGTTTAACAACAGTTGAGAGATTATTAGCAATACTCATGGCTTTTTTAACATACTTAGAAAAAGAAAATGTACATTTCTTGAGACTCTGAGGTTGTCTCCGTAGCTAGAGAACTCTGGATCTAGAGTGGTAAGCAAAAGAGTCTTCTAATGCACCCCAAACTTCGGCTGAGGAGGACATGCCTACAACCTAGCCGAGAACACCATCAGTAAGCGATGAAACTATCCAGCTTAATACTAATTGATCCAACTGATAACAATGATCATATGCTAGGTTGAAAGTCTTCCTTAATGGATCCTCTGTGTCATCGATCTCTTCAAGAGGAATTAGCATTTTTCCTTCAACCATTCCCATCATTTTGTGGGTTCTAAGAATAGGAAAAAGTTGTGCACACCATAGGAGATAGTTGTCGCAATTTAGCTTGATAGGTAAATAGTGTGTGATGTTTGGCATCGATGTTGCAGCTCCTAAGGTTACTGTTGAAACCAACAATCCAAGACTATTGGCTCCTTCAGTTGAACTATTGCTCAACGGCATGGTGATATTGTCTCTGATACCAAGTTTGAAATAAAGTAAAGAGAAGAAGAGATTGAAGAATGGTACAAATAGTGCACCTCACCAGAACCTTGTTCATTATACAATTGAGTTGGTAGAGTACAAGTACAACACTAATTACAACATGAAAGAAATAGGAAGATAAGAATTACCCATCTAGTTAAACTATAAGAGAAAGTGATTATCCTAGATAAACTATAAGTGAGATTATCCAAATTTAGTGGTGTCTTTAATTTGGTTGCTATCTGATGAGGTGGCAACCTTACTCCTAATAGGAAGAACTCCCCCATCCATTGTCGGCCTCGTTTCTCTCCAATTCTGCCACTTATCAGAAAACAGAGTTCAAATCCTCGTTGTGTATTGGAAACATCTCCTGATGATAGTACCAGAACTAATGATGTTCCCAATACATGGCGGGGATGTGTTGTGGGGCATTGTGGGGCAGAGATGTGATCTCCAGAAAATAGGCTAGCTAAAGCAATACCTGCATCTATTTGCAAGTTTTTGAGTATTCAGAGGTTGATCTTAGAGAAGAAGCTAAGTAGAAAACTTCTAGCGACCATAGGTTGTCTATCATACAATTAATACTCACCGAGATATTCTTTTCCAACAACACAGTTTTACCAGTAAGGTTTCCTTCAAGCTTCAGCAATCTTCAAAACCTTCAAACGCTTGACCTCTCAAGAGATTATCCATCGGGTATGTATTGATTTTCTTCAGCTGCCGTCCCAGTTATCGAAGTTACAGAACTTAAACATTGTCCTTTAATCTTCCCTGTCTTGTAAGCATACTAGAGTGGATTATCAAATTGAATATTTTCCGGTGAATGTTAGCAAGAACCGGGATTATTGGCAAACTCCTGAGTCCTGACATGGTTAGCTTCATTGTACGTTCATCTCCATACTTGATTTATTAAGCAACAAACTGACGGGAACATTACCACCTTGGTCCTTGGGTAGAAATTATGACCAATCTCCCCTAGCTTCCTCAACCTATCAAACAATGGCTTCCCCATGCATGGTTGGAAAAGGCTGTGAGGACCAATCCAATCTCTTCAAGGACAACCCTGGCTTGTGCGGAGCTCCAGTTCCTCCTCTACAGCACATGAGAGTTCAGAACGAACCACCATGGAGCATGCATGATTATAATTTATTGTTGTTTCCGAAGAAATCCAAAAATGAAATAGAATCGACTTTTGTTTCTTTTATTATTCTATTAGGTGGTGAGGTTGAAATAATTGAAGAGATTTGTGATTTACCATTTTCTTTTTTTCACTTTTGCTACATCGATCGTAAGACATGTGCAAGCGAAGAGGTGAATGAGAAGAGAAGCTTATGGAATTTTCAAATTCCAATCAAAGATAGGCCTATAGAGGTGGTTTGGGAATTTGGGAATTTGGCATAGTACGGAAATGAAAACATGTTGAGAAAAGCTTCAAAGAAAAGAGTAGAAGTCAAACTACCAAGAAGAAGAATTCTTTACTGAATAATTAAGAGAAAATTCAATATCAAAAATTGTCTAAATCTTCCCCTATCTACTATTTACATAGGCATACACCCTTATGGCTCCTACAAGAAAGTTTTATAATCTATGAAAACACTTCATAATAGAATTATACTAAAACTCTTCCAAAAGAAAGTCCAAATTGAACAAAAATTTGGAAATCATAATCTAATACTAATTTGGTTATTATGAAGTAGAATAGAAGTCTTGCACTGACACTATCTTGGTAAATTCGAGCTAAGATAGAAATTCCGTATTGGCGCTATCCTGGTAAATTCGAACTATGATGGAAATTCCGTGCCAAAATAGAAGTTCTGCATTGGTGCTAACTTGGTAGCTTCGAACTAAGATAGAAGTTTCATGCAGGTGCTAACCTGGTAATTGATTACTTGGTTGGATCAGTGGCATCATCCAAACCTCTTATGTGTTTTGGAGTGGTCCCAACTTGCATAGAACTTATTAGCATTCTCCTATACTGCACTAGAGTGGTCTCTAGTGTTTGACATTGAAAACATCATGGGTACGTATATGGCTAGGTAGCTTTAGTCTATAAGCATTCTCATTGATGACTTCAACTATCTCGTATGGTCCAACCTTCCTTGGTGCCAGCTTTCCATGTTGCCCAACCGGTAGGTGTTCCTATGTTAAAATGGCCCAAACATAGTCTCATGCATCAAATAATACTTTCTTCCTATATGTACTAAGATGGGTCTTTGAAAACCAACTTTGTAAATGTTTACTCAATTGGTCCAAATCTTGTACTACATTAGAATTGGGATAACGATTTTTAATGGTATTCCCGCTGACTTTAATATGCAAGTTAACATGAGTATGTGGTAACACTCAACCTATTTGTTTGGTTGCGTTACTTTTCAAATCACCTTGAAGAAGATGAACAATACTGAATATGCAACTACCATAGGTTGGTTAACTCATTTAGATCTCATACAGGTATAGTGCTGACTAACATTGGCCTAAAATGTACAAATTCTTATGCTCACATGCACCCTCAGATTATATGTTGCCCGTCTTCGATTGATTAGTATCAGAAGAGACATCTCATGCTTTCTTGGAGGTTGTTTTCTAGGGTTGCTCTTATGAAGTCTCACTTACATGCTCCAACGCTAGGGGGTGTCAATTGGACTGGATTTGGTTCAATCTGATCTAGTCCAATGTGAATCCATTACAAATGGACCAGGTCCAATCCAATCCTATGAATATTTTGGACCGGTCCAATTCAATGTCTAGACCATCCAATTTGTTTAAATTCGTCTTAATTTAGATTGGTTCCAACCCAAACCTGGTCCATTAACACTATTAATGGATTAGATATTGGTTCAATCCAACCCAATCCAATATAAATTCCCGATTCAAATTAATGTCTTGTTGATCCGTCCAATCCATCCAAATTGATTTTGGATTGAACAGGGTCCAATCCAAAACTAGTCAATTGGCACCCTTACTCTACGCCTCTACCATTACTAGGCCAAAAGCCCAACAGGTTTGTTTTTCCACATTGAATTTATGATTAGACGCCCACTAGCCCCAAAGTGTTATGCTACTAGTCTATTCTCTTGATAGAATTATAAAAGCTTCTTTGTGGTGATAATCTTCTTGAAATCGATGACGGTTATTAATTAAGATAAACAAGTGTATAAGAATATAGTCTACTAGCGGGGGGTCGTGCGATGCATAGGATGGGGCACCCCTCCTTGTCCTTCGCCCCCATAAGTCAAGACACTCTACTCCATCCCCACCCTAACCCTAGTGGCAGGACAAGTTCAGGGTGAGGCACTCATTTCCCATCGAGGATGGGGAATCCCCAAATTTCCCCACCCTGAAGCAACCATCTAAAAATTCTAATTTATGGATATTTTACAAATATAATTATAAGAATTTGGGGGTATTTCAAGATTGGATTATAACAATTTGGGGGTATTTCAGGCAGGAATTGGATTATGACAATTTGGGGGTATTTTATAAATGAAATTATGGGATCTGAGGATTATAAGAATATGAGGAAAACTTAGAAATATTTTAAAAATCAATATTAAATCTATGATATTTTACTAATTTACCATCTGGTTTGGGGAATTATATGCAAACCCCATCTCTAATTTGGGCCAAAAATATTTTCTCTGTCCCCCACACTGCCTCTATCTCATCCCCGTTTAAGATTTGAGAAAACTTGCTCCATTCGGGGCAAGGCAGGGTAGGGCCCTAGTTTTATAGGGAAAATTGTCATCCCTATAATTCTAATAATTTTCTACAACTAATTAACAAATAGTAAATTAAATAACAATAAATTACAAAATTTTATAATAATTTCTAAAAAAATATTGAAATTGCTATTCATTAGTAGAAATGTATAGTAAATTAATTATTTACAATAATAATAAATTAATGTAAATTATTTAGTTTTTAAGCCTAAATTATTTACCATTAATCAAAGTAAATGTAATTATAGTAAATTAATGTAATTATGGTAAATTACATTATTCTTAATTAAAAGTAAACCATTTATTGCTAATTAATGTAAAACCAGGTATGGTCAAAGTCAACCAAGTGGTCTAGATCGGTGTGGATAGACTTAATAATTTTCCTAAATTATTTAATAATTATTTATTTAAATAATAATAATAATGGATTGTTATTTAAATAATCATGAAACAAATTCTAGTAGATTAATTTCTTAATTTAATTTTCCTAAATTTTTTAATAATTATTTAGTTGAATAATAATAATGGATTATTATTTAAATAGATTTGGATAATATTTTTTTCATAGATTAATTTATTAATTTTTAAATTACTTATTTAAAAATAATTGTGGATTATTAGTTAAAGAGTTTCCCTAAATTATTTGATAATTATCAACTATAATTATTGATTTTATAGAAATTAGTAAATGATGCTAATTAGTAATATCTTTTATCAATAAATTATTATTGTAAAAATTTAATGAAAATTTATTAAATTACAATGATTAATGTAAATCATGCTAAAAGTTGAAATTTTGAACATTTATTAATAACCAAAAATTATTAAATAATGGATTGTTTATTAATTTTTTGATAGACTATTAAATTATTTAATATTTGCTAAATAAAATAATTATTTCATAATTTTTGGTAGAATCTTTTTCAGAAATTTTTAATAATTTTCATAACAGATGGATTATTAAACAATAGATTATTTAACAATAATGGAAAATTCCATGAAAATATATGAAACATCGAATTCCCCTTATTCCCCTCTCTTTAATTTGCTTGAAATAACATCTATAGATATAAATATTGTTTGATTTGAAAAAAAAAACAAATCTTAATAAATTATGGCCCTATTTTTATGGGAAAGTGGAAAGAATAGAGGGGAATTAAAAATAAAAGTGAAACATATATCAAGTAGGTGTTTGACATCAGTGTTGGGCATGTCTGGGTTGATTTTTTGTTTGGAAGCGATGCTGCCACATAGGTTGTTTTCTGAAAAAACAGCACCGGTTTTGTTTGGTACTAGTGTTGTAGAACCGTTTCAGCATTGGTCATATTATCCAACGCCCAAGGTGATGCCACATCATTGCATCGCTGGCATCAACATATTGTTTTTTTGAGAAAACATTGAATTCAGCATTGCTTCAGACCACACTTTCCTGATTTCCAAGGCATGGTCTGAAACAACATTTTTTATAGAAAAATGGTACCAAATAAGAGGCCATTTTTTGAAGCACCGCTTTTTTTATGTGGTGCCTACATGGCATCATTCTCAGAAAATGGCATCAATGCCAAACACCACCTAAGTTAATTAAGGAGAGAAGTTAGATTGTTATAGAAAGTGAAAGACTGAGTTGTGGGAGGAGAAAGAGAACCCAATGGGAGAGATCAGCTTCAATCAGTGCAAGTCCATGCTCACACAGTCACACCATTCGAACAGCCTCTTGCAACCTTACATTGGGAAAATCTCCCCATGAAATAAAACATAGAAATACGGAGATATTCTCAATGCAAGGCTGTAAAGGCTTTTCAAACGGTATTCAAACAACCCTTGCATTGACTGAAACCGATCTCACAATGGAAATGGAGAGGAATAAAAAGAGAGTGCTAAGATGACAAATTAGAAGTGATGGGAAGGGGGAGAGGAGAGAGAGTCAAATAATGTAGGGTTGGATAATGGAGCAAAGAGAAGCAAAGTGCTCGTTCGTGAAGTTTGACTTGGAAACAATAGTGAAAGCAACTTCATTGCATTAAGCCGAGGACAAAAATTGCACCGGATTAATGTGGGACACATGGTTACAACATTGGTAGTAATATTATATTTTGTAGATCTTTGGCATTTCACAGTTCGTTTTACTAACCTTGAAAAAGGTATTAGATTGCTTCTGGGCCAATCTAAGTGTACTTATTTTGCTCACGGTCACGGTGGTCATACACTGACCAGTCGTGCACCAGGCTATACTTTTACAATCACATACAGCTATGGGTTATATCAAGGTTTTACAACCGTCATTAACCCGGACGGTTGGACCATTCGGCCCAGGAATCGTTTAGGAAACCAGTTCCATTTTATCCTAAACCCATTTTGATCAAAAAACCATCAAAAAAGTCAATAACCCATTGACCCATATGGTCAAACCGTTGACCCATTAACCCATTCAACAGTTCTTGACTTTTTTCTAATTTTATTTTTTTTAATTGTCAAAACGGGCCACCCATTCAAACCAGACAATCGGTCCATCAACCCAGAAACCGGTGGCCAGCGGTTCCATTTCCGGGTGGTTTTTTAAAACGTTGGGTTATATTATATATGTAAAGTTAAACCATAGCAAGAACCAGAAGGCAGCTGGAGTGGGATCAGACACCCATGACTGATATCCAGCCCTCCTAAGCATTTTACATAGATGGGAAACAAATCCAGTACCAAATTATACCACAATTGCTCAACCCCTTTTTTTAGACCAGAAAATATAAGAATAGTTTTCAGATTTCTCCTCGGAAACAAGATAATTTTATTTTACACTTGAATTTATTGTAAATCCTGCCTCTCCATTTTTCTTATTTTTTGAACCAGAGTTTCAACATATTCTAAATAATTAGCATCTAACAGCTGCAAAATAAAATAAAAATAAAAATAAAAATAAAAAAAAAGAAACATAAAAGGTAAAAAGAAAAACATTTGACAGCACCAGGAACAACCGAACAATTAATTACGGTGAATGCTCAAAGCCTCGAACAGAAAATGAGAAAAGAAATGAATACTTCTTTATAGACGCTTTCATTATCCTTTTATACATAACAATAAAAGTCAAAAGAAGAGAGGCACAAGACAATGTGTAAATGAACAGATCGCCAATCTGAGAGTTTGTAACTTTAAAGATTATACCTCATCTATTGTTTGCTTTTCTTTCTTTTTTTTTTCCCTTTTTTTCAGCCTATTTTACAGCCCTCAAGGGATAAGATGGAAATATAATATGGATATACCTATCCGAAAGCTACATACAGGCCAACTAATAAAAGAATTTCACAGCATATTACATGGAAAAATGACAAACAGCTATACGATGAGCCCCCTGAAAGAAAACCCAGGACGGATTAGAAACTCGGCTAAGTTTAAGCAGATCCATCAGTCCATAGTACCAGGTGGATCTACTCTTTTATTATGTTAAGGCCATGAAAAACAGCAAATTCAAAAAAAAAATTGAAATTTACTTTTGTATGACCTTCAGTTAAAGGGCATGTATATGTTGTTAGGAAGTGAAAGCAATGATCCTATCTGCAATCTTTGTGCGACAAATCGGACATTCAGAACAAGCGAGTGAACAAGGTTTGCACACTGCACACAGTATACCAACATGATAAATAATCCCAAGTGGGGGAAACAAGGTGATCAACTTAAGACCACTTACAGCAAAAATGTCGGCATGGCAGAAGTATTGCTGCAGTTGGTACTTCAAAGCATACTTTACACATATGAGAATTTGCATCCCCATTCCCAAAGGAATCATGTTCTTTTTCCTTCATCTCTTGCATTCGAGCCTGAAAACATGAGAAGACAAAGGAGCAAATAGTTTGCCTCCAAGTTATCAAACTGCAGAACAATGATATTAATATGTGCTTGTTTTCCAGCTTTCTAAATGCACCATAATTAGTAAACATATTTAAGAGACGTGATGGAAACATAAAATGCATTCCTTTTACAAAAGCCATGGTCAAATTTACTAGGAAATTTGTAAGCATATATTTCATTGAAAATAAAATTAAATAAAACTGGTTTTATATACACCTTTTTAAACATTGTTTTGGCTATTTGTGCACAATATCTCTGTCTAGTTTACTGCCGATGATGTGAATAGCTTGGAGCTGAAAAGAGGAAGAAATAGATATTCCAAAAATCCTAAGAATCCATGATAATTAAGATGGGAAATAAAATAATAAAATAGAATATTAAGCCCCTCTCGTTTTAAATAAAGTGCATAATTAAATTATTGTGAATAGCACAAAAGTGACATTTGGGAAATGAAGCGCACATTTAAGTTCAATTAGCAAGATTAGAGATGAATTTAAACGAGAAGAATCAACCCATGCGCATATGAGATTTATATCAATGTTGTCAACCTTTACCTTCAACTGAACAACCAGAGGTTCCAGATCAGCTCCACCCTGAACCGTTTTTGTGTCATCTGAAACTTGTATCTCATCTATGTTCTCACTGTCATGTGTTTTTACATCATTTACAAGGTCTACTCCATTTGTAGACCTCTCATTGGAATTCAACTCCGGGATGGCTCCCCCCTCTTTCTTCAACTTTGCAACAAGCACCCACATTCCTGCTAAATCATTTTCCAGAGCTTCCTCTCTTTTCTTTGCCTCATCGACCTTCTTTCTATATTCCTCTTCTGCAAGTTCCTTTTCGGCTAAAGCAGCCTCAAGAGCAGCCTCTCTTTGTTTTCTTGCTTGCAGCTCCATCTTCATGTCTTCTGGATCAAGATTCCAATATTCAACATCATCATAAACTGCACCATGCATTTCATTGCTTCTAGTAGAAAGCCGACCTTTTCTGCCAGGCTTAATGCTATCAATCTTGCTATCAGAATATTTGCGAATAGCACCATTACTGGTTTGCATACCAGCACCTCTAGAATATGCCATATCTTGAGCAGCCAACAATTCTTTTGCTTGTCTTGCATTCTGTAATGAAAGTTTAGTAACTTCTCCTGCCAAATTTTTCAACTCAACAGCAGCAGCAGATGCCAATTCCTTTGCATATGAAGCTTCTTCTGCTAACTTTTGATTCTGTACACGCAAACCACTGTTCTCTTCCATAAGTTGAACATGTTCCAGCTTTAACTTTTCATTCTCAATTTCCTGGGAAGAACAGCAAGCACACATATATGTTAGTTACAAAATCCAACTGCCCAAGAATGATGAAAGAAAAGCATAGGAATGATATAAGGTACATTAGAGGACACAATATCCAATTTGTGGTGTCTACAGGAAGTTAAGTACATCTTAGCCACCATGTTAGAACCTGTCACTTTCACCTGGGGGGCTGCATTTTTTATGCCTTTTTGTAATGAACCTAACTTTATTTGACAAAAACTGCACAGGTTTATCAAGTTAAGGAAATAGTGCAATATGTCCCAGGGTTCTGATAATATTGTCTAATTTGTAACAAATAATAAAAAGGATTTCGTACAAAACAACACAACAATTTCTTGCCGTGAACAATTGAACCCACTTTCTCTCTGAATTGCTGACCTTCCACTGGTGTGGAAGCCGGTTGAGAAAGTCAGAACCAACCACAATAAAGAACAACTTTTGAGTTTTTCTAATTCAGGAAAAATAAACTCATGCAGGACCCATTTTTCCAGAGCATACTGCCAAGAAAACAGCTAGCACTGAATACCACCTAAAGAAACACTATCTAGCTCAGCCTTGTATGCGTGTCAATCTGGCAGCACACATAGAAGGGAAGGTAAGAATGCTACAGGTGCCAGAATAAGCATGACCTCAACAAGTTCAGATTAGCATCTACCACCAGTCACCTGACAACGTTTAGAATGTCACCAACTAATTGAGGGGAAGGGAGGGAAGGTTGCAGATTTTTCCCATTTCTGAAAACACTATTGAAGTAGTAAGAGTTTCTTGGCCAAGTTAATGGTATTTTTATAACAGTATAAGTTTTATTGTTGCAGAATAAATAACTTTCATGTTCATCAATGAAATTCCACCCAAGCTAATACTGCTTCCACATCGTTTTCATAGAACACAGATAAGAAAACATATTACAAAAAGGGGAAATATAAATATAACTTTCATGTTCAATTCATCAACATATTATTCATAGAAGCACTTCATAGAACACAGATAAGAAAACATATTACAGAAGGGGAAATATAAATTATGAAAGAGGATGCAATTTGCCAGTAAAAGTATTTGAACCAATGCCATCAATGATCACAACAAGGTTAGTCTATGAGAATGTACAAATATAGATGCAATACATGGCAGATTGGTTATTCAACACCAAAGTCATCAGCAAAAACCAACAAGTAAAGTTGCAGAAAGTAAAGATGTCCATGGTATGCTGTTTCCAGCAAACCCCTGCAATCACCTGAGACTGGATTTTCTTTTTCAATTCATCAACATATTCTTCAGAGAAGCACTGGTCAGATGATGATTTATCACTCGATACTGAAGCCAGCTGCTGCTGCAGGAGCAGTATTTTCTCTTGCAGTTCCTTGTTCTCTGCACACTGTTAGCAATTATGGCAATCAAAAGCTTTGTTATAACCTAAGAAAGGGAGAACCAAAGAAGTAAACCAAATACCTTCAGACATAAAGTATGCTTAGTAGCATATTCCAACTTGCAGAAATAAATGGTTCAACAATTGGAACAGATAAAAAATGGATAATGTTTCCTAACAAATATGAAGTCTTTTTATATCAAAAGTCAAAAAATTAAAATACAATGCCAGAGACAATAACCTTATCCTGTAACTGTTCCTGGAGGATGCGATTGTCTGCTGATTTTATCTGCATCCATTGAAATCCACAAATTAATCAACTGACCATATAATACAACTGAATTGTAAACCAGTGTCCTACCATTAGCAAAAATTACTTAGGCTGTATTTGGATTGTGAAGGTGGAAGTGGATTTGAATTCCATTTGGAATTCTGCTAAAATATGGAATTCACAGGCTAAAAATCTCCATTTTTCCAAATTCTTCTACACCGAAAAACAGACCCAGATAACATAATCCAGAAATTAGCAGATTGGAAATTATTCCACAACCAATTTCAAATCCACACTAAACCAAGTTCAACCTTAAAGACAATACTCAATAATATTCTAGCAATAGAAGTTTCACAAAACATTAAAGCTGTAAAATAAGGTGACTTCTGTGATGTTAAATATATAAATAAACAGAATTAGATGCACACCTCCAGCTCAAAACCCTTCTCATTGCATTGAGTCATCAATCTCATAACTGTCTGTTAAAAAGGAAAAGGTAAGAAGAAATTTAGTTGATATGATAGTGAACAATAATATCCAATAAGGCAGAACAAAAAAGAGAGCAATACCTGTTGCATATCAACCAAGGATGCATTAGATATTGACGCTTCACCACTCTCAATAACTCGTTGCTCTAAGACCCTCATTTGTCTCCTTTTCTCTTGAATTTCAGATTCCAAGTTCTGAATCTGAATTTCAGAAAACATTGGCAGAAGTAAATTACAACTTGAGAAAGAAAAGAAAACATCATATAAGAAGCACGCTTGTAAATGCACCACTGTCCCACACTGTGAACCAATACCACACCTAGATATTACTTCAAGTTAATACACGGCAACACTTGCAATACCATAGGAGTTCTTTGTGACAGTTGAAATACACTAACAAAAGTTACATGCAACAAGTAAACACAAGGAGACAATATTACAAGAATGGTAAGGATGAATGCAATATATGAAAATTAGTGTTATAGTCCTAAAAGACATGTAGTCAAATTACATACCCCCCACACATACACACACTTGAATTGTAGAAAATTACAAATATAAAAAAAAATAACAAAAAAGAGATGCATTGAAAGTTAATGGATGAGTGGACAAGGACTGAATATAACCCTGCTGATCCATTTAATGATACATGAATGGGAGAAAAATCTGGATCAAATCCTTTTAATCATCGGAACCAAAAAAAACCCATTTAACCTTAGGCCAATTTAATTTGGCAAAAGTGTAAAAATTGTCTGAATCTCTTATTTTATCTAGGATGAACTCTGACAGGAATAATATTCTAGCTTTGAGACTCAAGTACAATGACATGAGTAAATGATACTTAGACAGAACAGAAGAAATGTGTACTTGAGATTTTGAGCCTTCAGGATCATTTACAGACAGCTCCATCAAGCGTTTAAGAGTACTGGTGCTGAATGCAATCTCTCCAGCTAGCATCTTAACTTGTTCAACAAGTAGATCCATCTCATCTGAAGTCATCCCACCCTGAATTTAAGATGAGAAGACTAAGATATAAATAACTGAATTTAAGGGTTCGTGCTCAAAAACAACCAGTGGAACAATACAATAAGAAAAGCTATATGGAAAAGCATACAATCCAAACAAAGCTGAAAATCGTGCTTTCACACAATATATCTTAATTATAAACTGCTGAAACACAGGCATACCACACACAGGAATACTGCATACTTTGAAATGTGAAGATATCAATAGTAAAACATTATCCAATTACAGGTAAACCAACTAAACTGAACTGCTGTGTTTGATTAAGTTTGGCATTCATAAGATAAAATTACAGAAAGCAAGCAAGTTAAACATACCTTTGGCAATTTTGAAACACCAGCAGTCCCACTGATAAGTTCACCAACTTGAGTAGATTCTGTAATTGAACTGCTGATTGATGATAATTCTTCATTCCACTTGCTTGAAGATCTCCTGTGTTTGGGATCACAAGAAGGATCTGATGCCACTAACAAAGCAGATGGCAAGTCTTTCTGGTTCTCGCATTCAGCGAGCAATGGAGAACCCTCACGCAAAACATCCAATTTCTGACATAAAATGAACATGTCAACATAAAAACAAGCTTTCCGTATGAATATGACATGTACACTAAATGATAATATCTATTTCATTTTCATAAGCTATATATATATATTCAGTTTCTTTTGGGGGGAAGGCAAGATTTTTGAGTTGATTCATTGTCATCATTCTTACTAAGAATTGTTGGGAACAGCTAAAGAAAAAATCTGTTAGAGAGGGAAGGCAAGATTAAGAATGAGGATGGACAATTCATTACCTCAAATTTTTGTTATTCCCCAACATAATATCCCTAAATCCTTCTCTCTTTCTTAGCTAAT
Organism: Nelumbo lutea; assembly: GCF_056320005.1. Taxonomy (NCBI): domain Eukaryota; kingdom Viridiplantae; phylum Streptophyta; class Magnoliopsida; order Proteales; family Nelumbonaceae; genus Nelumbo; species Nelumbo lutea. The sequence continues at coordinate 60,259,956 of NC_142689.1, read as the reverse complement.
TTTTATTTATAATGGAAGCTGATGTCATTATTGCATTCTTTCAGAAGTATTAAATTGTTGTTAACCTCCAAATGCTCAAACAAAAATGCAGTTAAAAACAGGGAGAGAGAGAGAGAGAGCATAAAAGAGTGGAAATTTTTCTCAACTTTCATGACCACCGGAATACAAACTTACATCATCTTCACTAGCAGAATGTCGTCGCTGATGATTTGGCACATCACTCAAGCATCCTGGAATGGTATTTTTTGTTGAAACAAGTATTAATTTGGTTAGCCTTTGGATTCTACTCATGAGAGCTGCCTTTGCTTCTTCTTCTTCCTCTAACCTGGACTGCATTTTAACTTGACCCTCTTCCAACTGTTTGAAACAAAACAAAATGGTATAAATAGAAAGTTTTGGAACTTAGCTACAGGGTTGAAAGGATTGCAAGAGAGTTAAATGCTGAATTCAAGTGGGTAAGGAATGCAAATGGGTTAGCTGACTCCCTTGATAAACAAGGGACAGCAAGGCAACAATTGTTTTGGGCTTCTTTGTAATCTAGCTTATGTTTTTTGGGGAGACACCCTGGCCATCAAAATGTAATGCTTTTTCACGCAATCAATTAATAAAATAAAGTTATTTTCTGATCAGAAGAAAAAGTTTTGGAACTTAGCTACCAATTTTTAGAGAGCAATGCACAAAATCATCAAATTAGACATGACAAAGATACCTTCTGTCTCAAGTTCATGATCTCTTCATGGCTGACACCAACAAGCATCCCCTTCCTCAGCTGATCAAGTTCTTGTTTGAGGCTTGAAATTTCTCTTTGATACTTCTTAATCAATGACTTCTCATCAATAATCTGAAATAGCAAAAATTCCCAAAAGAATGTAATTACAAGCTATATCTTTGAGTGTTCAATTTTTGCGACTGGAAATAGTATCTTATAAAGATGGCATACTAAAATTTAAATGTACCCTATTTCGTGAAGCATATATTTCCACTCGTTTTGCCCTACTTGCAAACTTCAACGTATTGTGTGTCTCCTCCATATTACTAGATGCAGGAGTAACTGTGCATATGAGCTGTAAGAGACCAATTACTCAACATTATGAAAGGTAATTTAATATATAGAAAAACAGGCAATTAATTTAATCAAATCACCACTTTAAGACCATCCATGGAAAGAAAAGAAAGAGAAAAAGAAGACAGGCAGAAGAATGTGACTTTATGTGGGAAGGATACACTTTGTGAAGCTTGAATAAGTGACAATTGCCTATAAGCCAGAACATTGTTCAACACGCATTGCTCTACAAACTCACCGAGACGTGTCCATGGCCACTCAATGATGATTGCAGAAGGCGGGTGAGTTTGGAGTCACGATATGGAACATGAGAAGCTTTTCCCTCACTCAGTTTTCCAATTACCTTCACATTTCAACTTCATAATGAGTGCATGCTCTTGAAAATGACACTTGGAAACATTTTCGTGTCTAACAGAAGTCCTTAATGATACATCCTCATTGAGGCAGAGAAGTGGAAAATCATGTACATGTAAACAAAGAAAGAATGGCTCCATGCTTCAATCTCTCTGAGCATAATGCCAGTGAAAAAGGAAAAGATAGATTAAGTATAAAATATAAACCTTAAATAATGTATTAAATGCTTCAGTTTAGATCTATTGCACTAGCAAACTAAAAAAAGGGGCATTACCCAATGTTGGTCCCAGCTATCTGGGGTCTTGGGAGGGGTGGGCTGGATACGGACCTAACCTTTGGCATTTTTTTGCACAAAGTGGCCGCTCTCAGACTCGAACCCGCATTCACACGCTTGTCATCCCGAGATTTTACCATTGCACTAGCAAATTCAACAGTTAAAAACCAACTATAGTATGCAAATAAATACAAGAACCTACAGTTCCAAGAGTTAGAAGGCTTTTGTTTATGTAAGATCCTTCTTTTCTCCTTAGTCCTGTAGTTTCAGTCTTTGAACTCTCAGATCCTGCTAGATCAATCAAATTCTGCAATAAATGTATAAAATAAAGTAAGATGAACCAGCAGAAGAGTGAAAGGAGTCACTCAAGATTAAAGAAATTAGAAATAATTCTTAGCATACAAGTTGAGAAAATATCACTCCATCATATTCGTCGCCATGGGCACTACTTTCAATCATCTGCAAGAAAATATAATGAATGAGAAGATGATAGATGCATGGACACAAGTGAGATGAGATCAAGTACCAAGAAACACTGAATCAGACTATGAAATTGGTATTAAGTGTACTTCAGTAAGCAATTTTAAATATACATCATCGGGCATGCATAGAAACACATGATAAAAAAAACACATAGAATCACCTGAGAAAATCAAGTAAAATATTTTTTTTTTGAGAAAAATTTAACCAGGAGTCATTAAAGGAAGAAGAGGTACATGAGAAGATGTACAAAGCAGGGAAGAACCCCAACGGTTGAGGATTTAATCAGTTTTGTGTAGATTTAACAGTAATTTTTTATATGTTAATTGTTAGATAGGAAGTGGGGACCACAGCATTTATTTTAGGTCCTTTGCTGATTGTTTCTTAAGTCATTTATGTATTTTTTAGATGCTTGCTGCCCTATAAGAGCATATTAGTCATTGTACTCCACTTTATATTTTTAACATAAATACTAGTGAAGGGGGTGGCCAGAATTAAGCTCTCTTTTTCTTTCTCAAATCTCTTCCTCTTCTTCTTCTTCTCTCTCTTCTCTTCTTCAAGAAAATATATTTTCTTTTACAGATTTTTAATTCAGCAGATTTCTACTATTACAGAGGAAGCTTGTTGCTATACAAATGATCCAAATACATGCCACATTTGGCTAAGCCATCTGTTGTATGACTGTGCTCTTTAGGAATCCAAACTCATTTTACATTTAAACAGTCCAAAGAGTCCCTAGCCTCTGCCAAGTAGTGGCTCAATCTCCAAGCCCCCCCCCTGTCTCTTAACCATTTTATAGTATTTGCTGAATCACCTGTTAAATTCTGGATTCCCAAATATTTTATTATTCTGATTCCTGTGAGAGCAGCCATCACTTCAACCTTTGTGAATCAGCCAAACCAATTGGACCGCTAAAAGTCCAACAAATGTTGCTCCTTTCATCCCTTACTATGCCTCCAATACCAGCTAATACAGGGTTACCTAAAGCACTTCCATCAAAGTTTAGGGTCATCACTCCACTAATGGGGTCGAGATGTCTCAAGGTTGTTTGATGGAGGTGAGGGAGAAACAGGAAGGGGTAAGCATCTCTATTGAGATCATTGACTGAGAGTCCTTTGAACAAATCTAAATTAACAATCCAAAGGTTGCAAAGGTAAGTAATGTCCGAAATTAACTCCTCCAGGGACCTGAATTTGTTGTCAAAGAGACGTTTGTTTCTTTCATCCTAAACTCCCCACAAGACTGCATGTAGCACTGATTGCCAATAAACTTTACCTCCTTTACTTAAACTTGTTCCTTGTCATTGATGCAGAAAGTCCATAATGTATTCTAATATAACCCAGCTGTAACCTGCCATTTTCAAGAAATGGAACCAAACCTTTTGGGTGAACTTGCAGTGAAGAAATATGTGATCTGCTGATTCACCTTCACTGAAGCATAAAATGTAAACATGACGAGAGATGGACAATCTTCCCAAATACTTTTTCTGTAAGAGATCACAAGTATTTAATTTCTGGAGACAAGCTTCTCAGACAAAGAAACAGACTCTTGAAGGGATGTGGCTACACCGGATCTTCTTAAATGGAAAGGAGGAATGTTGTTCATCAGCAATCAAAACCATGAACATAGACTTGGAAGAGAATTCGCCAATCGGGTGAAGGGTCCAGATTCTGGTGTCGGAATAGGAGGGAGAGATGTAGGCTTCTTTAAGGGTCTGAATTAAGTTTATTAGTTTAGAAATCTCCAAGTCCCTTAGACGTCTTCTAAGTCAAAGGTTTAGGGTGTTCTCGGCAGTTTGGTCTGGAAGGCAGGAAGAAACATTGGCTTCTTGGTCAAGGGTGAGGTTAAAAAGTCTAGGGAATGAGGCTGCAAGGGTAGTTTCCCCCTACCAAAGGTCCTTCCAGAACTTTATTTTAGAACCATTTCCCACTTTATATCTTATAAAAGGAAAGAAAAAAGTATGGGTGGAGACGATACCTTTCCAAGGATTTGTGGACTTTATCCTGTTCAAATGGAGAATGCTATCCCACCCATTTACATTTGATCTGTATTTGCTTGAGATGACAGCTGTCCAAAGAACATTGGGTTCTTTAGGGAACCTCCACAGCCATTTACCTAAGAGAAGAATTTTTCTCTTTTAAGTGCCCAATTCCCAATCCACCTTCCTCTTTAGGCTTGCATACTTATTTTCAACTGACTAAGTGGCTTCTCTTTTCCCCACCTCCTTCCCAAAGAAAATTCCTTTGAAGCTTCTTAATTTAATTTCTGACTTTGGTTGGAATCTAGAAGACTAAAAAGAAGTAGACTGGAAAATTTGCTAAGGAGGCCTTCAAGAGAGTAAGCCTTCCCCCTTTTGAAAGATAACACATCTTCCAAGATGGCTAGTTTCTTCTCACATTTCTCCACCACCAGCCTCTAGAAGTTGAGAGATTTTGGATTCCCTCCAAGAGGCATCCCTAGATAGGAAATAAGAAGATTCTCCTCTTTACACCCCAACAAAGATTTGAAGCTTTCTAGAAGTTCCTCTTCCACCGAGTTAAGAGCTACTATACTACTTTTGCAAAAGTTAACTCTCAAGCCAGTGATGAGCTCGAAACATTCTATTATTCTTTTAGTGTTTGCGGTGTTGGTTATGGAGGCATGCAAGAAGAAAAGTATGTCATCAGAAAACTGTAAATGTGATATGTGAACCTTGTCCCTTCCCACTTCAAATCCCTTCACCAAGTTAAGAAGCCTTATCAAAGAGATAGTTAAAGATGTCCATTACCAAAGTGAATAGAAAGGGGGAAAGCGGGCAACCTTGATTAAGACCCCTACTAGCCTTGAAGTAACCTTTCGCTTCACCATTTATCAACACTGAAATCCATGAAGAACCAATATAGTCTTTAATCCACTTGATCCATTTTCTACCAAAGCCTCTCATCTTTTTTTTCTTTTTCTTTTTTTTTTATCAGTAATAAACATCAAATTTTATTACTTAGAGAAAGAAGAGAGTACAGAAACAAGGGCAGCCTCGGCTACCATCAATATAATACATAGACAATTTGATATTCAGTCTTACAACTGAGCCCAAAAGCACTCTGCCCTATTTACCCCTTGCTTTGCTAGTTGGTCAGCTAGGCCATTTGCCGACCTAGGAATCCATTGAAATATCAGCTGCATATCCCTTGAGAACCTCTTGAATTGTTTGATTTTGTTTCTGAAAAACCAAGGAACCTTCTCATTCTGTTTTAACCAACTTATTACTATTTTGGAGTCGCCTTCAACTATTAGCTTTCAAATCCCCATTTCCAATAGAATTCTGCATCCCATACACTGCAATGGGGCCTGAGTACATTCCCATGATCACTCCGCATTCATTTATTATAACCCCTCCAAATCCAGAAGGCCCCAGATTCCCAAAACTACTTCCATCAAAATTTAATTTCAAGAATCCTACCTCTGGGGGTTCCCAGCCCTTTAGTGCCTTCCGCTTAGCTGAAGTTGAGGCTGCAATTGTTCTTCAGTTCCTTAATATATCATCAATAGAGAAAGCTGAGAACAACTCCATTGTCTTTATCCAGAAAGCCACTTTTGCCATAATCCCTTCAATTAATGCTTCTTTTCTCCCATAAGGTCCATATTACTGCTGCTCTTGTACACCTCCACATCAGTCTTCCCCTCCTATTTGGCCAGCTGAAAGCAGAACCATCAAACAACCTGTCCAATCTGTCCGGAGTATTCCACCTGCACCCAAAAAGAGAAAAAAACCAATCCCAATGCCCCTCATCTTCAAGATATCTACAATACAATCCCAATCCACTTTGTCATACGCCTTTTCCAGATCTAGTTTGACAAGGACCCCCGGGTTCCCAAAAGATTTTGTCTTCCACACTCTCATTTGATAGCACACAATATATAAATAAATAATACAGGTAACATACTTTCTAATAAATAGATGGCTAGAAAGAACTATTGATGTTAGCATGTCAATGTGCACAATAAAAATATGCCATGTGCCTATAAATTCATCATCATCTAAGTCTTGTCCCAACTATATGGGGTTGGCTACATGAATCCTGTTTATCCATTATACTCTGTTCAGTGCCATACCCATTATTAAATTATAGTCGTTTAATCATTTCTTATTACTTTCACAGTTTCACCCAAGTCCTTTTGGTCTACCCTTAGCTCTGCTAGCCCCTTCAATTTGTAGATAGTCTTCTATGCATGTGACCAAACCATCTCAATTTACTTTCTCATTTCATCACCTACTAGAGCCACTCCTAGGTTCCTTCATATGACTTGATTTCTAACCCTCTCCTTTCTTGTTTTACAACTCATCCATCTAAGCATTCGCATTTTTGCCACTCATTTTTTGGACATCTTGTTTCTTAACTTCCCAACACTCTGCTCCATATACAGCATAGCTGGCCTCACAATTGTTTCATAAAATTTTCCTTTTAATCGAAGTGTTATTTGCCCCTGCTCCATTTTGCCCATCCTGCTCTAATTCTATGGACGACAACCTCCTCAAGCTCTCCTTTGTTTTGAATTATTGAACCAAGGTAAAGGAAGAAGTCACATTGAATTGTCTTTTGGTCTCCAATCCCAAGTGTACCCTGGTTTGCACTTCTATTATTGTTAAATTTCATCATCATCATCACCAATGCCTTATTCCAACCGATTATTGTTAAATTTACATTTAATCCTTCACTAGTTTCATTAATTAATACCATATCAGTAGCAAACATAAGGCAAGACAATTTTGCATTTAATACTTAGCAAGTTTCATTAATTAATATTATGTCATTAGATGGAACCTCTTAAATTCAATTAATTAATTTATGATAGTGAAAATAAATAAGGGCTAAGTGCTGAACTTTGGTGAAGACCCATTGTAACTGTAAAATCTGGTGTCTCTCCCATAGGTATTCCAACATTGTTTATTACACCCACCCTCATACATATCCCCAATTAGGCCCACATACCTATTTGGATTCCTTTTTTTTCCAAAACCTATCATATTACCTCTCTAGGGACTCTATCATATACATCCCCCACGTACCTATTTTGCATTGCAGGACCTCCCTCTTCAGCAAGCAAATTTTACCTGGTCAAACTTCCAAGAAAACCCTACCAATTGTCGATTGGATAGGTTCCTCTTTACAGTGGATTGGGAAGTTGAATGGGGGAATTTTAGGTGTTACAGCATTGCCGAGACCTATTTCAGATCATTGCCCAATCAGGTTGTCTCAAGAAAGACTAGATGGAGGCCCGTGCCCTTTTAGGTTTGAAATCATGTGGTTACTTCATCCAGAGTTTCTAGCTAAGGTAAAAGAATAGTGGGAAGTGGACCAAGTGGAATTCCGATGGAAGGGGTATAGGTTTTACAACAAACTACAACTCTTGAAAGCTAGACTCAAGATTTGGAATAAAGAGGTTTTTGGTAGATTAGAGCAAAAGAAAGTGGAAATCAGTCAAAGAGTGCAAGAGCTAGATGGACTAGAAGCTGAAAGAAGGCTAGGGGAAGAGGGGTAGGGTGGAAAGATGGAATTTGAAACAGGAATTGGAAGATCTCCTTAGGAAGGAGATAAGTTGGAGGCAAAAATCCAGGTGCAAATGGCTAAAGGAAGGGGACATCAATACAAGGTTTTTTCATTCGTTGGCGAATGGGAAGAGAAGGAAGAATTATGTTTCAAAATTGGAGTGGGATGGGCAATTGCTGACAAGGGAAGATGATATAGCTCAAGCTTTGGTTTATCACTTCAAATTAGCGTATGACAACCCAGGAAGACCTAATGAGAGCTTAGAGGACTTGGAGTGGAGGGTGGAAGATAGTGTCTTATTGGAATCTTTGGAAAAAAGATTTGAGGAACAAAGAAGTGAGAAATGCAATCTTCTTCATATCAAGATTGTTGGGAGATAATTAGAGAGGATTTGTTGGAGGTTTTTGAAGAGTTCTATGAGAGAGGCAAATTTAACTCGGGAGCAAATGCAACTTTTATTGCCTTTGTTCCTAAGAAAAAGGACGCTCTCCAACCAAAGGATTTCAGACCTACAAGACTGGCGGGAAGCATGTATAAGATCATCTCTAAGGTCCTAGCGCTAAGATTAAAAAAGATCCTCCCATCTCTAATCTCATTGTATCAAGGGGCCTTTGTAGAAGGAAGACAAATTGTAGATCAAATACTTATTGCCAATGAATGTGTTGAGGTGAAGAGGAGGAGAAAGGAAAAGGGGTTGGTTTGCAAATTAGATCTTGAAAAGGCATATGACATGGTGGACTGGGATTTTTTACTAGAGGTTCTCAAGCGGAGAGGGTTTGGGGAGAGATGGTGCAGTTGGGTAAAGGGATGCATTTTTTCACGTCATTTCTCAATATTGTTGAACGGTGTAGCTAGGGGTTTCCTTCCAGCAAAGAGGGGTATTAGGCAAGGAGATCCATTGTCCCCATTTCTCTTTACCCTAGTAGTTGATGTGTTGAGTGCCATGATTTTGAGGGCCGATGCTAACAATTTGATAAGAGGTTGCAGGATTGGTAGGGAGGAGGTGGTGGTCACACACAATTTGCAGATGACATCATCTTGTTTTATGACAGGGAGGAAGGGGAATTACGGAACTTAAAGAGTTTAGTGCTTCAATTTGAAAGGAAGTCCAATCTTAAAGTGAACTGGGGAAAAAGTTGTGTGGGAGGGCTCAATTTTGGGGGAGAGGAGGTGGATTCCCTGGCTAGGATTTTGGGGTGTGAAGTGGGGGGCTGGCCTTTACAATATTTAGAGCTACCACTAGGAGGGAACCCAATGGTTGAGAGTTTTTGGTACCCTGTAATTGAAAGATTCTCCAAGAGGTCAGCAACTGGAAGAGGAATACATCTCTTTAGGGGGTAGGATAACCTTAATCAAGTCAACCTTAGCCAACCTGCCAGTTTATTTCTTGTCTACCTTTAGAGTACCAATGAAAGTAGCTAACCAGTTAGAGAAGATAATGAGGGATTTCTTGTGGGAACCAGGGGATACTAAGAAGGATCACTTAGTGAAGTGGGAGGTGGTTTCTAGGAGTAGGGATGATGGAGGCCTTGGGTTAGGAAATATAAGATTAAGAAACACGATTTTGCTGAGGAAATGGATTTGGAGACTACCAATGGAACAGGACAAACTTTGGTCTGGAGTAATTGTTAGTATTCATGGATTGACAGATAACGGCTGGGATGCAGGACTCGACCCTAGGGCTTCTCAGTGTTCTCCTTGGAAAGCTATTCAAGGTATTTTTCCTCTTAAGCTTCCTTATTTCAAATATGATGTCAGCATTGGAAATAAAGTCTTGTTTTGGGAAGATGTTTGGATTGGTGAAAACTCCCTTAAAGATAGATTCCCTTCTATTTACTCATTGTCTGAAAACAAAAGAAAAGTGATCTCTTCAGTGTTTGTTGATAACTCCTAGGATTTGGGCTTGAGAAGAGGTCTAAGGGATTCTGAAATGGGGAAGGTTGATGATTTGATCACTCAGTTAGGGGAAGTCTTTCTTGATCAATCATGTAGAGATAGCAGAATTTGGAAACCTTCCCCTTCTGGTTTCTTTAATTGCTTTTCTTTCTATAACATTTTGCTTCAGACCTCTAACCTTGTAGGGAACTTTCCTTCAAAGGAGGTGTGGGGTAGCCCTATACCCCCTAAAATTCAAGCCTTTTGTTGGAAAGTGGTACTCCAAAAAATCAACACCTTGGATTTATTGCAGAAAAAGAGGCCAAATATACGCCTCTCCCCCCATGTTTGTTACCTCTGTTTGGGTTCTGGTGAGACAATTTCACATTTACTAATCTCATGTCCCTCTGTGTTCTTTATTTGGTCTTGGTTCTCTTCTCTCTTTGGCTGCAAGTGGACTCCCTCCTCAAGCGTGGTGAACCTCTTTGATCCAGCTTTTTCCACGAACTATGTGGAGAGCCACTAGAGCTGTTGTATTGTGGTCAATGTGGGAGGAAAAAAACAACAGGATCTTCAAAGGCAATTGTAGATCCAAGGAAGAGGTTGTGGAAGGAATAACTACTAAGGTTATCCATTGGTTGAAAGCCTATGATCTTTTTAAGGATTTCTCAGTTGAAGACATTTATAGAAGTTGGGGTATTGTGGCATCTACTACTACTTCCAAAACTATGATACAGGAAGTTTGGTCCCCACCGACACAACAAAGGGTGAAATTGAACTTTGATGGAAGCTCTATAGGTAATCCAGGCCCATCTGTTATAGGAAGTGTTTTCAGAGATAATGAAGGCAAGATAATGGCTTTGCTTTCAGGTCCAATAAGAGTTGGAGATTCCTTAAGAGCGGAAATCTTGGCACTACATCAAGGTGTAAAATTGGCCAAACAATTGGGGCTACAGCAGATTGAGATAGAGGGAGACTCCAAGTTGGTAATTGGGTGGATGGAATCAGGGCAGCTGGGAATTTGGCAATATAGACAGCTGATAAGGGAAATTCTTAGCATAACAAGGGAGGTGGGTGTTTAGTTCAAGTGCAAGCATTGCAAAATATATAAATGTAGAAAAGAAAAATAAGTCACAAGGGATGCAGACTAAGATGGAATCAAAAAATATCATGGTTAATTTAACTGTAACCCTAAGTTTAATACAGAATGATTACTAATGCTTCTCCAACTGAACACTACATACCAGGGTAAATATGGTGTGACTTCGGCTACTTAAAAGGTTGAAATTATTCGAACCAACATGGCGATGCTCTGTTATTATAAATATAAACATCATTAACAACCTAACAAGTCATGGACATATACATATATTGAAAGAAATATTTAGTTATAATAGATAGAAACAGTAACCCCAAAAAGTACCTTCTCCAGCAGCAATAAAAGAAAGTGCATGCCCAGGAGATAATACGACTTCCTCTTTAATACCCTCAACATAGGTGCCCTGCAAAACTTTTGTGTCAAAGAATTAATAGCCCAGCCCTTTTGTGTCAAAGGTTTTCATGGTGGGGATGCATCTTAGACTCAAATTTGATTTTGCAGATACCTTTAGAATCTACAATACATGGACTGTGGAAAATGGTAAACATAAAAAGAATAGGAGAATAGTTAGCCACGACATGAGAAGTTATAAAACCTGTGCATCTTCTCTGACACGCAAATTTTGTCCTGTTGGATCTAGGAGGTCATTTATCACCTGAAAACACAAGGAAAATCAGCATTTAAAATACAATGGACTTAATTGAATTACTGAAATAATAAGATAACTTTGAAACATTGAAATAAATTGAAGTCCAAATAACAAAAATATACAAGGATATTAGTACCAGAGTTCCAGAAGTAAACTATTAATAGTTCTCAAAATAATGCATGAATCACTTAAACCCAAAATATGGTAATAACAGTATGTGCACATAAACTTTGGAAAGGAATCAACAACATCCCAAAGACCTTATCTCAATACATACCAAGCATTTCATGTATTTACTACTGACCTCATTGTAGATTTCAAGATAAGACACACGAAGTAAGAATTCTCTTCCTGGAGTCTGCAAGGAGATTGACTTAATTACAGCATCCACAAAAGAAATATATCAACATAAGGAAAAGCAGATAAGATGAACAGAGTTGAATATAATTCCAATTCCAGGATCCCAAGTTTTATGCAGTTGTTTTTCTTCAAACAAATAGTTTTTAATCTTCACAGAAGCATTAAGCAGAAATAGTAACTCTAAGATCAGGGGTCAATAGGGAATTCTTAGTTGGGGATACAGGAGTTTTCATTGTAATGTTATAGGATAAGATGTGACTGTACTGTCATCCTAATTCTACTCCATGCCTTTCCCTACTGTTCAGTTTTGTGGAAAGTTGGGTTTGTTGGAATTATTTTCTGCCGAATATCATTAGAAAAAACAAAAACTCTAAGAGTCTGGGTTTATATAAATGGCCAGTAGCTGGAGGGGGAAAATCATTACAGAACATACATAAACAAACAAAACAAAAATCATTTTAGCAACCAGATAAGTCCCATAGAAAGAAAAACAATTAGCCATATACACAAAGCACTAGGCTTAAAAGTCTCATACTGAAAGCTGGAAAGCCACCTAGAGAGAGATAGCAGATGGAAAAATGATAAGAAATAGAAAGAAAAATGTGGGTCTCTTGGCAATAAACCAACAAGATAATTTGGTGAAGACAAGCAGTTTATGCACATGCTTCAACCTTCAAAACATGGTAGACATCAATTTTACAAACTTCATAGATCCACTTACATCTTGGATTATGCTGAATACATCCTTGATGGCCAATGGTATAATACCTGGAGAATTTTGATCTCCCTGTCAAATAAATAGGTAAAAGAGTCAAAAATAAGATATAAGAGCTCTGACTTCTTTCTTTACCAGCAACAATTACACACTGAGCCATTGACCCATACTCACAGGGCTGCTTTGCTATTGACATGACACAAATTTTAGTATGCTTTCTTCTTGCATTTCTGTTATAAGGGCCTAGAAGTGATTATTCTTCTTTAGGCTGTTTCAACCCTCTCCCCACCTTCTTTTTTATCTAAAAGAAAGAACAAAAAAGTAGTATGGAAAAAAAAAGGAGAAAATAACAAAAAGGAAGCCCTAGAGCCACTATCCCCTGAGGGGAGAAAGGTAAATTTGGCATATAACATCTGTTCCTCTGTGTATCTGCAGGGGCACATCTGTCCCTCCCTAGACCCCGCATTGGCAGGAGCTTCATGCACTAGGTTACCATATTCAATAGCTATGATGTGGAGAAATTTAGGATAGGACACTAGGCTTTGAATAATTAGCCTTATGATAAAGGCTTTCAATGCACTGAACTTATTTTTACTTTTAACTATATTTTTGCAAAATATACTTTTCAGAAACAGGGACAAAAAACCTTTATCAGAGTAGCTACAACATGATCTCTATTGGTTGGCTCATGAAAATAATTGTAAAATCTAGTTTATTAGTGTTAAGTAATAAGTATGTGTCCTTTTGAATGACAATTCTGACAGCCAATAGAGATCATGTTACAGTTTTCTCATGAGCTGGCCAATGGACACATGTTTTATTTATTGGTAATCGGATGGAAACATGCTTATTGCTGAATGCTAATAAACTAGAGATCTTAGGCAATCCCAATTCACATGTGCATTTTAAATATTCCATTACAAGACACTACAATTTAATGATCTGGATTGATTGACCACTTTTAAACAGTGGACCTTCGTGGAAGGGAAAAGAACTATGTATGTGTTTGGAACCGTGGGCATTCATTCGCTAAACATTTGTACTTGATTTGTTTGCAAAACCGAGAAAAGTAATAATGAACCCGTTTATTGACACTTAGGCGCCATTAGGCACCACATCAGTGAAACATTGAATAAACGCCTACCCATTGGGGGAAGCGCTAAAATGAAACTTCCCCCAACGGTAGGCGCGCACATAAATCAAGGCCTGCTTTTGCAATTCTCTATGCGTACAGATCCGCATAATGGGGAAATGCTGAAGTGGTGCCTATGTGGCAGCATTTATTCAACAAACGCCCACGGTTCCAAACACCGCATATGTCATCTCAGAGAGCTGGAGACTTACATGCATAGTGTGTGTCTTCCCACTGCTTGTAACACCATAGGCAAAAACAGTCCCTGAAAGGTAATGTGAGTGTTTCAATAAACAAGATTTTCAATACGATCAGGTTACTAAATTAGTAACAAGATTCAATTAGAAACAACTTCAGTCCCCTAAAGTTCATTTTTGTGAATTCCTAAACTTGGATAAGACAAAATACCATTGATGCCTTCCATTGCAGCCTTGACCACAGGTCGAGCAGCTACATCATAAACCTCTGGAGAAGTTGTAGAAGGTCCAAAAACCCTATCTGAAATACCAAAAACTCAGATGCTACAGAAAACATTAAAAACAAAAAAAAAAAGACGTGTATTTACAAATGTGCGAAAATGATTCACAATGCTCTGACCACTTTGAGAGGTCGTTTTGTCATAATAAACTATTCGATGGCAAATAGAGATGGAACAAAAACACAAGATTGCTGTTATTAATTGATGATTATTACATTCCAGATACCATAAGCAACAGTCAGAATTTTAATTTAATTGAACAATTATGTATATGAAATAGAAATGGAAGTCAAAACATTGCTCCTCCATTAGCACCCGTATCATGATGCAGCAATGCCGTTAATGCTTGAATTAGAAAATAAAAGGAAGCTACTCTCTTAAATCATACAACCAAGTATAATTAATTTCAGAGAAAAAGAGATGAAAATTAGAAAAATAATATGTTGAAGGCCCGGTCAGAGCCTAAAAATGGCTATGTAGATAAGTAAACTTTAAAATTTGTAAGTTAATGGTAAATTATAATACCAAATGCATACGCTGTAGCTGGATTGTACTCGCTGCGGACAATTTTATCCCCATCAGCATACCACGCGATCTCATCTCCTCGCTGAATTTCCCGCTCACTACAACAAGAAACCCCAAAAATGAATTTGTTGAGCTACAATGAACTAGCAACGCAGCCCTAAATCCCCAAATTCTAATATCACCAATACAAGCAAACCACGGATCTACCACAATACATCCAGATCTAAGCCATACCTCAGCGGCCTAAACCGAACAGTAACCGAAATACAATCCCCTGATCTCGACGTAACAACCGGCTCTCCAATGAGCTCCTCCGCCGGAGCATAACTGACAGGAGCACGACTTCCGTAGCCCTTGGAGCCAAGGTACATTGAATCACTACGGCCACGAGTGGGCGTCATGGATCTGGTTGTGTAACCATTGCCAGAACCGTAGAACGACGAGGCCGAAGAAGAGCACGAGCGAGGGATGAATCTACCGTTCATGAGCGACGACGACGAAGACGAGGAGGAGTAAGGACTTGACGGTTTCCGGTAACCGAAAGGAGAGCTGCTCCGTCCCCTTGATGAAGAGGCAGCCATTGATCGATTCGACACCGACCGATGAAGACTCTTCCCTCGGAAGACAAGCGAAAAGGAATAGAAGTAGAAGAAGAGGAAGAGTGAGAATCTGTCAGTCTTCACATGCACCCAGAGACAAAAGCGAAGAACAATAGTTGTTTTCAGTTCTTTTTTAATGCTCGGCTGTTAATGATGCTTTAAAGAGATTGGTTAGTATGAGAGAAGCAGGTGCTGAGCGGGAACAAAAAACACGACTTGATTATAGGCTGGAGAGCGAAACAGAGAAACAGAGAGAGAGAGAGAGAGAGAGAGAGAGAGAGAGAGAGAGAAATGTGAGTGAAGGAGCTAACTTTCTTTCTCAAGACAAGTAGAGTTGCAGAAGACAAATCCGAAATCGATCAGCCATTAAAATGGGATATGTTTGCGCGAGAGAGAGAGAGATTGTATTTTGACATTTGGGAGATGTTTGAATTAGAAAGCAAACTCCAGGTGAGGAGCTGAGCTGGCGTGTATGGATGACGTGGGAGGTGGGTAATTCGAGTTTTAAACTAGGTGGAATTCCCCGCGTTGTAAGACCAGCCTTTTCAAAACTAAACCTAAAACGAGCGGGAATAACCGCGGTCCACGGCTCCATACTAGACAAAATCGAGAGAGAGAGAGAGAGAGAGACACGCAATGCGAGAAGGTTGAGCGTTGAGGAAAGAAAACACTGGAAAAATGGGGAAAAATAATTGCAAAAAATAAATAATTATTTGTTTATTTATGTCTGAGACGAGGAGCCGAGTTGGGAAGTGGCATTGCTTCATCCGACACGCGTCAATTGCAATCGTAAATAACATTGCTGTTGGCGGGACCCGCTTTTGCCCGTTACGGGCCGTTGAGGTTTTTTCTGTTTTTTATTGTTTCGGATGAAACGGTTTTGATCATATAATGACGGGTATACCGTATATATTGGGATCATTATTCCACAAAACCGGCTTCATTATAGGTACGACGCCGGCCAGTGTCTGACACCATCTGATTGGAATCAGTTCCGGGTCGAAGCCGAACCAAACAAAATACCTATTCTAGTGCAACAGTGTCAGGATTCATTTCTATTTTCTAATCCTACAGAAGGCGAGAGTGGAGTTTGGACGGTGGAGATAACAGATATTTGGGCATGTGATAGGTTAGGGTGCGTGTATCGCCTTCCACGTAGGACAGGCTGATGGCGTTGATGGAGACACATAGACAGACAAGTGTTGGGATGTCAGCACCTAAGCTAAAGCTAAAGCTCGAGCTCAGCCAAAATCGCGCTTAGCATCAAACTGCGCTGAGCGGCGCAGTGCGCACCAGGCTCTGGCTCTGGCATGTCGAATCGTGGATACACAAAAGTGCAACGTTGTTGTAGTACATTACACGCTTGTCAAGTTGTCATATTATTCATTCCTGGGTTTTTTCTGTACATTCCGTAGTCCCTGCCCCATAAACAGGGAATACTTGGATATGATAGGATAGTATAGTCTGACCATTACTATACTTACTGGATCAGATCAGACATCTTATGGTCAACCGAGCCGTTGATTTTATAAAATAAAGTTATTCTTTCTTGAAATATTCCACTTTGACGGCTTTGATATGCATAGGAGGTGTATCCGCCCTGTTTCACCTGTACTGTTCTAAAAAGCGCGAATCACCTAAAAGAAAAACCTGTGACTACTCTGAGACCGGTTGGGATATGCTCACAACATGATACATGTCCTCTTACCATGCGACTCCGGATGTCCCGCCCACATAAGTCTATTTACGCCTATCCACAAAACACTACCTCCTTCCTTGAGGATAACATATTCTTCATCTGTGGTTATGTTGTTATTTGGGTAGAATTGTCTTGGATAGGAAATTTGGATTTTTATCTAGTAATAATAAGTTAAGCTTTTCACGAGTTATTCGAACTCAATTTGTGAAAAATTTGGCCCGGTTAGGTTTCGATCGAGTTCAAGCTTGAGTTCGAGTTCGAGCCCAATCCATTGGTTTGATTATGAAAATAATATATATATAATAAAATATTATAATTATTAATTATTATAATTCTTAATTTCTTAAATATCAAATAAAAAATATTTTTATATATAATTTTTTATTTTTATCAAATATTTTTTCTCAAAATCAAACTTGAGCTTATGAATTTTTGACTTGAGCCGAGCTCGAGCTCAAGGTTCTGGCTCGAAATCGAACTCGAGCCTTGTAGAACAGTCTTGATCCGAGCTCGAGCCTCGTACTATTTGGCTCGGCTCGACTCAAATCCATCCCTATTTACCATGATAATCCCATAGTGTCAATCTCAAGAAAAAAGTGTTGGAACTTATTAGAGAATTATTTTGACAATTGGGTTATATATCAAAATAACCCATGGTAGCCAAATCAGCCAACTGATATTAGCTATGATATGAGAAAGATATGATATCTAAAAATTTTCTAACTAATTAACTGAAATCATAAACATAATAGTCAATCAGGTATTATTTATCAAAATTTATGAATGGATTTTGATTGGTCAAAACTCTTCCCATACCATATCTTTTCCGCATTATAGATTTGAACAAATTGGGCCCAATATCAAAACACTATATCCTACTAAGGAGAAAATATTTTGTGCAGTTTTTCATTTCAGAAAATTCCGTCTCCTATAGACACAACAAGACACTTTGGTTAAATTAGAAGGAAAAGTGTGATACGGTAAAATAAATAAATAATATAAAAACTATGTTGATAAAAATGTTTCAACCAACTTAGAAAACCACAACAATGATATAAGTAAATGTATAAAACTAACTTAGGGGTGATATGTTAGTTAACTCGTTCAAGTAAAGACAATAGATTCGAACCCTGATAGTCTGATACCACCAAATTTGGGGAGGGGCTATAATAAATGTGGTGCTCCACTACTTAAACCACTCCTATGGGGATTTAGGTGTATCACCAAATACCAAAAATAAATAAGGGTCTGTATGGTTCACGGTAGGATTGAAAATCAAAACGTCATAGAATTGGAATCGCCTATTTCCAATGCCTATTTGGTTCAGACATGACTAGGAATCGAATTCAAATCATTGTTGTTTGGTTTATTTGAAGTTAGAATCGGAATTAATCAAAAATTGTCAATATTGTATCAGTTTATTTATAGTTTATTATTTGATTATTACCTTTTCTTTTATATTATTATTTTATTAGTATTTTATTCTTGCTTTATTAGTATTTAATGATCAATATCTTAGTATTTTATTATTAATTTATTAATATTTTATGAATATATAATTATTATTTTATTATTGCTTTAATAATATGTTATTATTATTAACAGACTCTAAAATGGAAATCTCATTCATTTCCAAGGGGAGCTTCTAATGACCATTCCACCATATAGGAGAATTCCCATTCCACCAAAAGTAGGAATCATCCCATTCGGATCAAATGAATAGTTAGAATAAAAAGGGGTTATATCAGATAAAGACAATTTTTGGGTCTTAATATAAAAATAATAATATATTTAATAAAATTTTAAAAATAAATTATTTTTTAAAAAATAATATAAAAAACGGGCAAAATTACTATTCATCATCTTCTTCTTGTAGTAGAACCACCCACCGCTACCTCCGGCATATCTTCGACTGTCGTTTCTGCCTCCGGCTGTTGTCTCCGATGATCAAGAAAAAACCCGATAACTCAAATGTGCCCCGAGCACCGGAACACACACACTGTGTCTCTCTCAGTTCCAATCAAGCACGAAAATTAACCAACCACAGAACACCTCGCCCATAGACCCAGTCCCAGGAAAAGGTGGATGCATCAAACGACGAATGAGGATCTACAAGCCACCTCCTTATCTGACACATTCTCTAATTAATCGACCTTCTCTCTTTCTAACATATATAAATATATGCACAATAGGTAGGTTCTAGTAGGAGTATCACCATCAGCATCAACATTGCCGTCACCGTCGCCATCATGACGTCCAACATCACCATGTACATCGATCCCTTCCAGATCTGTACCGACCTCGAACATGCCGTGTCATACCCTTACAACCCTCTACACAATGAAGCTGAACAAGAGGAACTCCGGTGCCTGGCCGGAGACAGGTAAAAGTGATATCATCTATATTGTTGAGTGGGATCTTTGTTTTGGCTTTGGTAATGGTGTTTCTCTGGGTCCAAAGATCACAAGAGCCATTAGCAGATGCAGTGGAAAGGAATCATCATCACTCATTTCCATCTTCTACACCTGTGGGGATATCACATGGGGTATTGGAAGGGGTGTCGAAGAAGACTTTCCTCTCTATTCCAATAAAGGAGGAGTCACGTATCCATGGACCCAACCCATGTTGTCTTGGTAGAGATAGTCGGAGTTTAGGGTAATGAGTTACTTAAGTGAAGGGTTTAGAGTAATCCAATATGTTTTTACTTGCTGGTGTCCGACTTTCAGCAATGCTTACTCAATTGTCGGAGATGACAGTCGGAGACGACTGTCAAAAGCAGAAACAATAGTCGGAGACGTGACGACGGACGGCTCTACTATAAGAAAAAGAATATGAACAATAATCTTGCCAAATTTTTATATTATTTAAAAAAAAACATTTTATTTTTAAAATTTTATTAATATATTATTTTTATTGATATTAGGGCGTAAAATTTGCCCTTATCTGATATAACCCCGAATAAAAATCATTAAAATCCCACGAGACAACGTGAAGCGGCGTAAGAATTATGGACGCGGACACTCTGAGAATCTGACCAGCAAAAAGAGTACAAGTGAAACATCAGATATGTTAGCTGCTACGCTTTTATCTCTCCCTCCTCTTTTTTTAATTTTGGGTTTTTATGGAGGCTTGATTGCACATGTCACATTTACGCTAATGTGGTGTTGTCTCCTCCGGACTGTGGCGTAGAGGAGAAAAAAAAAAAAAAAAAAGAAGAAAAACTGAGATGATGAAATGTGGCAAAGAAGGGTGGAGGAGGACAAAAGAGATAGCTGTCGCCAGTACAAGTGGCGCACATGCAGACTGACTATCCAGCGGGGTCCATTTACCAGATTTTTCACTGAAGAAAAATAAAAGAGGATCACCTGCCTTGACTTCTTCGTCCTAGTAAAGCGGGGATGAATGATGATGATTCCTTGCAGCAGAATAGAACAAACAAAAAATGGTGAACTCATCAGTCTACGTATTTTACATTTATGCTATCGTTTATTTATATATATACTTGCGAGTGCAAAAGCCTCTGAAGTAGGGAGTTTGATTTAGGCTAATAAGTTTGAAAATGCTTAAAAAATAAGATATTCAAATAAGCATTTATTTTAGGCTGAAATTATATTGGAAAAATTCTTGATTAATATTCCGTATTTTGGGTTTAATGTCACTTTTGTTCTTAAACTTTAAAATACGATAATTCAATACCTGAATTTGTAAAATATTGTAATCACTTGTCGTTAACTCTGTTAAGTGACATTTTAAAATGATGCAAATGACATTGGAGTGTCATTTATTTTTCTTTATTAATTATCTAAATATTGACAAAAATTAACAGTCACAAATTCTTGCATCTTTTATTCAAGAAAGTTGGGATCACTAGAATGCCCATTTAAACGTAATCCCAACTTTCTTGAATGGAAGAAGCAAAGATTTTGGACAGTTATTTTTTTGTCAACGTTTAGATGATTGATAAAGAAAATTAAATGACACTCGAAGGGTATTTGTGTCTTTTTCAAATGTCATTTAACAACAGGTTAATTGTTAATTAATGATAGGTACTGGATTGTCACATTTTAAAAATTCGTATACTGAATTGTGGCAATTTAAAGTTTGGTGACCAAAATGGCATTAGGCACAAAGTATAAGGTGCTAATCAAGAAATTTCTCTTATATTAATAAGTATTTATTTTGCGCTGGAACTACATTAATAAGTGAATATTTTATTTGAGAAGTCTAAATTTTAAGTTTATTTTTAAGTACTTATTAATATTAAACAAGTGCTTTTTTTTTCTTTGCCTATTTTGGCCCACCACCACATTTTGAAAATATCTATACTACCCCTATTTAAAATAGTACATTTCACAAAATTGTCAGAAAGGTTGATCTTTGATTTTTAATGTTCATTTTACAAAGAATCTCAATAGGTTTCAGCTCGTCTTGACTCAGCAACGGTTCTTTCCGAAGCTTCCCTAAAACAGAAAAAGCCCTTTTCTTTTTCCCATTGTAATCAATTGGTGTTCAACCTGTAACATCCCCCTTGTTTCGTTCTCTCGCCCCTTGTCCACTTCCATCGCTGCCAAGCTTCTAGAATAAGCAAGGTTCAAGCAAATCATAGATAATAGATCGGCATACCACTGGTTACTGGGATAAAAAGAGAATGAGGGGAAAGGAAAACTGAGATCAATAGAGATTCAGAAAACACAAGGGTAAAATGAACAATTCATCCTTTCTGTTGTAATTTAACACGATGACAATTGTCAGAAACAATAAAAATAATTTAAGATAATAGTTAAACAATAAATTAAATCATAAGAATAATTTAAAAAATTTGCCTTATTATATTGCCAAATTATCAACTTTGCTTCTCCTTTTTGGAATTTCCGGACTATTATTCATTGGGATAAAAATCATAAAATACAAATCCCCCTATCTCTTTCGTTAATCAATTTCGGTACTGTTGCCCCATATTTCGAGTTCCAACCTTGGGCAACCAATAGCTTGAATTGGAAGATATGAACTAATCAAGTAACGATGTGATATGCATCCTGAAAAGAGCATGGTGATTATGTAATTACTTGAGGAATTCGCTTTGAGCATGGTGATATTATAGCTGAAGATTACGACTCGTTAACTAAAAGGATTAGGTTGGGCACATCCCAAGTGAAAATAATAAAAAGACAAATAAGCTACTACTGTTGGCCAGAAAAGGATAAAAGTCAAAATATAGGATTTTTTTAGTCTTTTAAAACGCTTAATAATTGTTTGTCTAACGAGTAACTGTCAATTTGAAGATTCAAATTGTATCTGAGCTCGATTTGATTAATGATCAGATTTCGAACGTTTTTTCTGACATTCATTCAACTTAAAATTAACTGCATTAAATGGATGGTTTAGTAGTTGAGTCTAAATTTGATATTGATGGGGCAATTTGGTCATCCAATGTTATTATGACACGTGACACTTTAGGACAGCTGGGTGATACTCGCATCACGCAAACAGATCATTTTGGACATATGGTGATTGTATCGACAATCTCAGCACCACCCTGGTAGGCTGAACTGTATGTGAACAGTCGGGACCTCTGGTTGGTGTAAGAGGCGATTTGCTTCCACCAAACCTCCCTAGCCCCAATAAGACATCAGGTCGGTATGAGAAGCAACCTGCTTTTGCCGACCTGATTTGAGTTCAGCTAGTGACCTGTTGGGCGACCTCCTTAATCGGGTTATTATCTCCGATTTTCCCATGATCATGATGCTACGTCAGAAAAGTCAGTTAACATTTTGCCTGGTTTGGGCGTGACTAGATAAGCACTATCCACTTACACAGATTCCATCTATAGGTGTGAAACCACCTCCAAATCATACGAGCCGATAATCTCAGACATGTTTCGTGACAGCATCCCGTCTATATAAGTGACTCACCTCCAACCTTAGAAAGTATATACAATTTAACTCTCACAGCTCTCTAACTCTCTCACTTTTAGCTCTCTTAAAATTTTTTAATTCATTATTTTAATCATTGGATTACTCACCCCAAGTAAAACAACTCGAACACTATGATATTATCCTCTTACAACTCAACCAGATGACTTCATCAGTCCGACCTACGAACTGTCCAAGATCGTGCATCATCAAATATATAATTTGATCGAACTGAGAAACTCAGGCTCATTAGTTTTAATGGAATTGTAAGCCGTAGATAGCCCTACACAAAAGAAAATGTGTCCCATAGAGGCATGATTTGTCCAGCATATACATGGCTAAATTCATTGTCCTTTTACATTCCCCACTCTGACGTTAGGAGCAAGGCTTTAAACGAGGGAAATGATTGACAGTGGAGGATCTACTACCACTGCCTAGACGGCTAGACCAAAAGTAGTGTGGTAAAGGAATGGTGGTTGTCTTGTATTATTCTTCCCTCTCTTTTTTGGGGGGTTGGATGGGGTAATGTTGAGTAACGTACTAATGATGTTAGATCTGAAAAGAATTGTTGTTGGAGCACCTCCATTTATCCCTAGGAAATAGACCATGAAACTGTAAAATGGATTGATAAATGGATTGAATTTATCCAATTTGTTTTAATTGGATGGGATTGGTATAGTAAAATATGACCCTGTTTATTAATAAGTCAAGTTCTTTTTTTTCTCTCTCTCCAAGGGGTCACCCCTAATTCAGGTGAAGGTGGGATTCAATCCAAGTCTCCATTACAACTAACATGATATCTTACCAACCAACCGATTGGCAATTTGCAAATAAGGTCAAATTAGATTGTTGCTTGAACCAATCCACTAGGATCCAATATGATACCATATATGCTCATGATCAAACTATCTAAGTATGTGTTTGGATGGAGTATATGGATGTGCATGTGAATTGAATTCCAATCTATAATTTATATACCTATAGGATATCAGTTCTAATTTGGATTTGATTCTTAATGGAAAATACGTAGAGTCTTAGATACCACCAAGCTGACTAAAATTGACCACCCTAACCTGTGGGTTTTCCACCTAACCTAATCCATTGGCATCGCTATCAATGGTGTTTTTAAAGAATTAACATCCTTACACAATTATCTATTTCATATTAGTATCTTCATTTTTTACATTACTAGTAAGTATGGACGTCATTTGCATGTGGCAATTTTTTATGATGATGATGCATAATCCTCCTCATCTTTCTCTGTCTTGGACGAAAATAAGGGCATGAATATCCAAAATGCATCAGCTAGCGTAATAATAGGTAATATCCCCTTCCCCAATTCCTTTCTCCTTTTTCTGTTCTTTACCCATTTTTCTCTCCTTTTTTTTTGTATTCTAAATCCACTATTGATCTCTTTGTTTTGGACAAAAAGCAGGGGCTGAAAAGTAAGGGCAGAAGGACACCACTATTCATTGTTTTTCTCTCATTTGTTGGGTGGAAGATCACCGCGGAAGGTTCTTTCTTCTCCCACTTATTTATTTTCTCTCTTGAATTGTTTTGAAAGGCATGTCCTCCAACCATCTATTTCGTCTTTTTATCAATTTAGGCTGAGTTTGGAAGGAGTACCAAATACAAACATGTAGAGTGCAAAACCTTGTATTTTGTATGTATTTGCACTGTACATATTTCAATGTGTATTCCTTCCAAATTCAGCCTTAGGAACATAGGTTTTATTTGAAAACTTTTAGAATAAAAACTGAGAAATTTGAAACAAAAATAAAGAGTTTACTGGCCAAATCTAGCTTTTCTTGGCTGGTTTTAATGCAAAGATTGCCGAAGGACATCTTTGCTTCAGTTTTGGATGCCTAAACTAAGGTTGTGTTTGGTTTGAAGGAAAAGGTAGGGAAAGGCAGGGAAATCTATACAAGGTTTGTACATGTTTCCCTTCCTTTCTCTACCTTTTCCTTCAAACCAAACATAGCCTAAGTGAAAAAGGACTCTATTTAGATACCATGGTCGCTGTACCTAGCGACCACTGTAGCTCGACCGGGTCAGAAGATGGGATCTATAGGTCCAGCCAGTTTTAATGTCCGACCAAGTCCCAATTCAAATCCATGTTGGCATAGATCGGTCTGGATCATCGTTTTGATTGGGTTGAGCCCTACTTAATGCTTTAATTAATATTATGATTTAAGTATTTAAATTATATTTAAATATAAAATTAAATTACATTTAATTATAATTATATTTAAACTGTAATTAATTGTAATTATATTTAAATATAGGGAAAATTTCTTAAACTACCCATACGATTTAGCTAATTAACTAACTCTATGCTTACTGTTTAACAATTGTCTTAGAGTATTCCTAGGCTTTTTGACAATTGACTAAAACCTCCCCTACCGTTAAGTTTCTGTCACACTTAGTCACATGTCATCACATGACAGATATTTTTTCAAAAATTCCAAAAATACCCTTTCAAATCTCTCTCTCCTCACCTCTTTCCCCACATAGTGGACTACTCTAATAGATATTAACCAAAAAAATCTTAGATCTGAGTATCTCCATGATAAAAGACTCAGGCTCCATGCTCCTCCGGTGGTTAGATCTAGTCCAAATCTTATATTTGAGTATCTCTCAGATCTTAGATATGAGAATCTCTCAAATCTCATATCTGAGACTCCATGTTGTCCTTCTCAAACTCCATGTCATCTCCCTCACCGGATCTCAGATCTGAGATTCCAAGTTGTCTCCCTCACCGGATCTTAGATCTGAGATTGCATACCATCTCTCTCAAACTCCATGTCATCTCCCTCACCAGAATCAATTCCACGGTTAGATACAGTCCAAATCTCAGGCTCATGCTACTCCTTTGGCATCATTTGAAACTTGTCAAAATTTGGTGATCGAGACTGATGTAGGGTAATTTGGCTCAACCTAATAATAAAGGGACACGTGGACATGACCTAACTGATAGGACGACAACTCATCCTGACGTTCCCAAGTCTGAGACAGACCCAGCTCGGATAACCGAACCACCTCGGGACGAGCCCACCTCGGAAGCGAATTCACTTCGGGACATGATTGGATCAAGATCACTTCGGTTACTAGGCACCTCTGCGTTCGTAACAGATCGGACTAAGGGGACATTAGTTCGGGTACTATTGACTGACAACCTAGTGCACTGCATGCGGGCTATGCAAGCCCAAATGCAGCAGGTCCAACAACTTCAACTGTATCAACAGTAGGTCCTACACCATGTTTATCAGCAGTAATACCAGCAATAATTTTCCCCACTGCCGCAGAATCAGCAGACTCAGCAGTCGGTTCCACCTCAGCATCTGGCCACATAGCAAGTTAAGCCTTGCTGCCAGGGGGAGCGCCCTCCTTGCTGGGGAGAGACTTCGCCTAGAACCCTCTCGGGAGTCAGGCCTCGTCCTGCGGCAGGAGGAAGAGACAGGTCACTCCTTCCACCTCCCAACAGGTGAATAGATCGGGAAATACCCAGCCTGCCAGGGCCGTGTCACCTCGCCCCTCCCAGTTCGAAGTTCCGCTTGTGGAGAACTGATTCGGGGTTCTATCTGTGGATTCCAGACCAGGCCCCTCGATTTGTAGCAGCCGCCACCAACATTATGAGCAGCTCCCTGCGAGGACCATGCTTGATAACACCGAGGCCAGTAGCACTAATGCGGAGCTGGTGAAGAAGCAATAGAAGTGGCGTCGCAAGGCTTGCCGAACTGCAGTCCAAAGCCAGCCTAACCAACCTAAAGGAAAAGAAGAAGCGAGCTCGGGAACAGTAAAGACTGCCCCATTCCTCTCTGTACCATCTCCCCTATCTCCCGAGCTCCTGGCAGTTTCGATGCCCAAGGACTTCAAGGTACCTTCCCTCGACAAGTATGATGGGTCATTTGATCCGAATGACCACGTAGGTTCATTTCAGTCGCAGATGCACCTAGCTGGGGCGGATGAACCCTGCATGTGTGTGGCTTTCTCCACCACCTTCAAAGGGGTAGCCCGCACATGGTATAGAAACCTAGCGCTCGGGACAATCAAGAGTTGGGCGCAGTTCGTGCAGATTTTTACCTCGCACTTCATCACAAGCAAGAGGTGCCCGAGGTCCCAAGAAAGCCTTTTTGGCATAGTCCAGAGGGAGGGAGAATCCAGTCGAAGCTACATCAAGAGATTCAACGATGCATGCTTGTAGATCCCTGATCTAGACCCCGCCGTGAGGCTCACAACAGCCAAAAGAGGTATCACTCACAAAGAATTTAAGTGGCATGTGGTTGCCAACAAACCCAAGGATGTTACTGGGTTCCTCAAGCTCGCCGACCAATTCATCAGAACAGAGGAAGAGATGAACCAGAAGAGCGAGAACCCGCCAGAAAAGAGGAAAATAGAAGGTGAGACCTCAACTAACGGGGATAACAAAAGGAAGAAGGATGAACCAGCTCGAGGAGGAAGCAAACCTGATCAGCCTTTCCGAGCTCCTCCAATGGAAAGAACAAATTACACGCCCTTGAACGCGAAGCGAGCAGAAATAATCATGGCGATCAAGGACATTTCTTATGTGAAGTGGCCACCTCGGATGAGAGGAGATCCAAACATCAGAAATAGAAATGTATATTGCCACTTCCATAGAGATCACGGTCATAGCACCGAAAATTGTAAGAACCTCCATGACGAGATAGAAGATCTCATCCTTCATGGATATTTGAAAAATTTTGTATTAAATGATAATAAAAGTCAAACAGGTTGGCAGGGGGAGCAAAGTAGAGATGCTCCCGAGTCCAACAACAGACATAATAAACAACCGCAGAGACAGTTGCCCGAAGAGAGGCCAATTCGAGGAGTAATACACATGATCACCGACGAATCGATTGTCGCGGGTTGCACTTCAGCCGCGGCGAAGACATCAACTCGTGAAATAGAAAGAGAAGAATAGAATCCTTCGAAGTGGCCAAGGCAAGAAGAGCCCATTTTCTCCACCGAAGATGATGCGTGCGGAGTCCAGTACCCCCATGATGACGTACTTGTCATAAGGATAATAATTAATGATTTCGAGGTGAAGTGCATCCTGGTCGACTTAGGCAGCTCGGCGGACATACTCTTCTAGGATGCTTTTGACAAGCTGTAGCTCCAGGAGAGTGACATCAAGCCCGCAAACACTCCCTTGGTAGGATTTAGTGGAGAGGAAGTCAGGCCCCTAGGAAGGGTTACAGTACCTGTGGAGGTCGGTACCTGGCCTAGCATAGCGAGATTCGACCACACTTTCTTAGTGGTCGCGACTCCCTCCCCGTACAACACCATAATAGGTCGGCCCATCACCCATGCTTTACGCGCAATGGTGACCAACTTGAGTCTCGCAAATGCTATGTCACCACCCTCAAAGGGAAAACCAACGCAGCAGATGACCTCGAGAAGAAGTCGAGACCTCGGACTTGGAGGACGGACCCTCTTCCTAGGCTTCAATCTCGCCAAGCCAAAGCAGCCCAGCTTTGGGGTCAAAGGTTCCCTCTATAGACCGATGAGGGAAGACACCCTGTCGCGGGCTGGTTTCCTCGGTAAGAACAACGACGCCCTCCTTGCTAACGTTGTCTATAAGCCTATCCATGCTAGAACTCGACATAACTGGAAAACAGGAAAAAGATAAAGAAGGGAGACTCACAGAAAACAAGGAACGAAGTGGGAAGGAGAAAGGAAACCGAGCTAAAAGACTCTGACGCGATCTCGGGAGAGCTCAGTCACAGAATTTGTGGCACGAAATGAGTCACGGAACCTCCTATTTATAATCGCTATGTCCGAAAACTAACGGTCTAGATTAAAGCAATCCTACGACTCCTAGAAAAACCAACCTATGTTTTCTTGGTTGAGCCGGGTGGCCGAACAGGTCTGACCCGTGAGTCATCTAACTAGCTGCCTGGTCCTCAGGCCAAATCCACCTGGTTCGTCATGAACTCCCTGCACCAGATCAAGACCCCTGGCCCGGGGAGTGGGGGGCAATTGATGTAGGGTGATTTGGCCCGACCTAATAATAGAGGGACACGTGGACACGACCTAACTGACAGAACGACAACTCATCCCAGCGTTCCCAAGTTTGAGACGGACCCAACTCGGATAACCGAACCACCTCGGGACAAGCCCACCTCGGAAGCGAATTCACTTCGGGACACGATTGCGTCAAGATCACTTCGGTTACTAGGCACCTCTGCGTTCGTAACAGATCAGACTAAGGGGACATTAGTTCGGGTACTATTGACCGACCTCCACTTGATAACCCCGATGATTTTGTCACCGGATTCCACGTTTCATGGGATCACGCCTCGTATCAACTGGCCTTATCTCTTCCGATCGATTCGGACGTCAGTGATATGCCTTATCGGTTGGCGTCATTATCTCCTATTAATTTAGTAACGGGCCTCATCGCGGCGAGAATCCCGGAACCACTCCAGAAAACCCACGATAACTCCAGTATATAAAGACCCCAACCCTTTGGGGGCAGAGGTACGCGCAACTATTGCTTACTAGCTCTCTTGCATTCCAATTGTTCTCAGCTCGCATACTACTGATTTAAGCATCGGAGCGACCTTGCTGGGTAAGCACCCCCGGGTTCTCTAATTCTCTCTGTGCAGATCTCCACGTCCATCGCTTATTAGAAGCCAAGTTACCTCCAGTTAGGAGCAGTCAGATTGTGCATTGTCCGAGACCTAGATCTCAGTCCAAACCCCCTTTTTTGATCTGCATATCGCAACCTAGAACCGGTCATCGACATCGGATTGAACCTTCTTTCTTATTTCTTTCTCTCGCATAGATTGTCGTGACCACCCCTCTTCAATATGCACATCGCAACCTAGAACTAGGCATTACACTCCCTGCGCTCAGATGTGCTTTGTTTTGTGGCGGTAGAGCTCTATCTCTCCATTTGTTGAAATAGGCAACAGGAAGGAGAATGGAGAAGAACAATATGGAGAGAGAGAGAGAGAGGCGGAGGGAATGGGAGAGCAACTATCACTGCTGGTTTGATTTGCAACGGCGGTGGTTGGAATGAAGTCGACTAGTGGGAAACTCGAGCTCCTTCCTATTAATCATCAAACATTAATAAAAGAAATATGTGAAGATATTAGTTAATGATGGTGGCCATCGGCTATGTGCCGTTTGGTAGGAAAATCGTGTTAGTATTGACGAGAACCATCGACATCACATGTAAGGTCATCTCCTCAAGATTCTTATGTTTTCTAAGCAACTATTCTCATGTGTTGTGGATTAATTAACCAGTTGTAGTCGTACTATCTTTTGAGCAACACTAGTGCCACTACTAGGTAGTTTAATGGCGTTAATTTATCGTCGAGAGAGAGAGAGAGAGAGGGGAATCTTCACCACCAATGGGTCCAAATGGAGAAGACAGTGAGCATTAGATTTGTTGATGGAGAGAGAGACAATGGGGGAGAGGGAGAGAGAAATGAGAGAATGAGAAGAGGTCGAGGAAGAGGGTGTTTTTCTCTTAAGGGCAAAAAGGATTTTTCATCCTTTTAAGTTATGATTTAATGACAATAGCAATTGTTAGAAACAATAGGGATACCCTAAGACAATAGTTAAATAGTAAGGATAGAATTAGTCAATTAACTAAACACTAAGGGTAGTTTAAGAAATTTGCCCTTAAATATAATTGAAGTTATAATTTAAATTATATATTAAATTATAACTAATAGTGATTAAATTTTCAACTATAATTAATAGTAATTATATTTTAATTTTCTAATTTAAATTTATATTTAAATATAATTTAAAATTAAATTATAATTAAACTATAATTGATAAAATTAAAGTTTGTTGAATTATATTTAAACTATATTTAAATTATATATTTAAATCCCAATGGTTCAACTATAAGTTTAATTATCAATGAATTACAATTTGAAAATAAATTATAAAATGACAAAATAATATTCAACTATATTATTTAAATGAAATTCACTTCAAACTATAATCAACGTGAATTACATTTAAATTGTATGTTAAATTTGCATTATATATTTAAATATAATTTAAGTTTTAAATTAAATTATATCTTAAACTATATTTAAATATATTTTAAACTATAACTAATATTAATTATATTTAAGTATAATTATATATTTAAAAATAAATTAGAAAATAAAAAAAAATAATTATTAGTTTCAATAATTTATATTTTTATTATTTAAAATAAATTCCATTTCAAATTGTAATTAACAGAAATTAAATTTAAATTAAATTTAAATATAATGTAAGTTATCATTTAAATTATATTTTAAATAGTAATTAAATTATACTTGAAATTGTAACTAATATAATTAAAATTTAAATCGTAATTAATAGTAATTTTATTTTCAATTTGAATTATATATTTAAATACAATTTAAGATATAGATAGCAAAAAAATACATATATTTACCGAAACTTGTCATAAATTAGAAGAAATGAATAGAAATTAGCCAAGAAAATAACTAAAAATAATGTACCAATATTTCTGGAAGATAATATAGTTTCCAGAAATTAATAGAAATAGCATAAAATTACCAATAACTAACAAAAATGAATTAAAATTGTTTACAATGATTATGATATATTACCAAAAATCAACATAAATAACCATTAATTATTGAATTATTGTTAAAATATTATATACTTATTTTATAGTAAATTCACAAAAAAAAATCATAAAAAAATACAGAAATTATAATCACGAATATGATAATTAATAGAAATAGATAATATGATAACCAAGAATATGATAAATTAATTTTCAATATTTTCAGAAAATATGATAATTTCCAAAATTAATTGAAATAACAGAAAATACCAATAATTACAAAAAAGTGTCATTAATTAGTAGAATTGAGCAGAAATTAAACAAGAAAATAAAAAATAAATTACCAATATTTTTAGGAAATATGATAATTTCCAGAAATTAATAAAAATAACAAAAAATCACCGATAATTAACAAAAAGCATCATAATTACCAAAAATTATCCAAAAAATGAATTAATATTATTTCCAATAAATATGATAGATTACCAAAAAATAACATAAATAACCATTAAAAGTACTTTGTGAAAATATGTACTAATTATCAATAATCTTCAAGAAATTAATAAAAGTAATTACAAGACTTTCTCAGAAATAACGGGAAATTACCAAAAATTGTCATTAGTTAGTGGAAGTGAACATAATTAAAATACATTGGTTTTTTCATATAGATTATAAATCATATAATTTAATCATTACAATCCTTGCCTATGATGGTATTAGTTCATAGTGTTATAATGGAAAACATAAAAAAATGTGTTTACTATTATTTATTTCCATTGTTTTGCTTTTGCTTAACAAAGGCTGTGCATCACACAGGTTCCTACTAGTATATACCTTAAACATAAAACTTAATGAGAGGGATTTAAATGAGAAGAAATGTGATTGTTCAAATTACATTCCTATTCTACAATTAAAGCAAGACCAAATTCAAAAATTGGAATATTTTAGCCAAACAAAAATTCCAAATTATCATTCACACTTTTAATGGTAGTATAGAAATTGGGATATTTTAATGAAACAAAAGTTCCAAACTATCATTCACACTTACGATAATATAGATATTTGCCTCCCTTATCAAATTTGGGATGCATGCTAATGAACTTGGTGAACACAATTTGTATTTTGACACCTGTCCCATAAATATCTCCAACTTACCCTTGAAATAATTCAAATCAAATTTGGTAAGACAGTTGTCAAAGTATTTATTAAGTGTGCCCACATCGGGATCTTCTAGATCCCATGTTTACAAACACATTGACGTGTTCACTTATGATTCTATACATAACATGTCACAGCTTTACAAGAAGCAGATCTAGACTTAATGTGCTCACAAGGGTGTACCTACTTAGATGTGGCCTTGCCCTAATCAGCCTTCAATGAAAGCAACGTTATTCAAGGAGGACATCATCACTATATTTAGTACATCATGATACTTTTTTTGGTAATATGATCAATGTCGTGTGCAACATGCATTTATGATCAGGATGTTGCTAATGTTATGATAAAGAATTGGGATCTGCTCCTCACAAAATGTGCCTCACACCGACTTCACAGCCACATCCTACCCTGTATTGGGAACATCTTTCCATAAATAATAAATACAAGTACAAGAAATGTTTCTGATGTGTGGGAGCAGATCTGGACTCTATAATAAAGTAAAGAGAAAATTCTCAATCAGTGCCTTGTACTTTGGCTCGAGTGACAATTTGGTCCCCGAACTTTAAAATGCGACAATAAGCGCCTGAATTTTCAAAACGTGACAATCCAGTGCCTGAACTTTCAAAATATGACAATCCAGTACCTGCCATTAACCTGTCTGTTAATTAGTCATTAAGTGACATTTGAAAAGTCAAAAATGCCCTAAGAATGCTATCTAATTCTCTTTATCAACCATCCAAACGTTGACAATAAAATGGACAGTCTCAAATTCTAGATTCTTCTAAACTGTCACCAACGTTTTTAAATAGAAGAGGCTAGGACTTGGGATTGTTCAGTTTTTTTTCAACGTTTGGATGGTTGATAAAGAGAATTAGATGGCATTCAAAGGGCATATTTGACTTTTCAAATGTCACTTAATGGATTGCCACATTTTGAAAGTTCAGGCACTGAATTGTCACATTTTGAAAGTTTGGATATTGGATTGTCGCATTTTAAAGTTTAGGGACCAAATTGTGACTCAGCCAATGTATAAGGTATAGATAAGGAATTTTCCCTAAGTAAATTAATATGAGAATACATTGCCTTAAGTTTGCTGCTATGAATCAAGGTTTTGGGTATAACCGCACAAGAGTGAGACTGGAAGAGAACAAACTTAGACTGCATTTGTTACAATGTCAATGCCGGTTCAATTTTACAAGCAGGTAAGCATGCATTTGTATACCGATAATGATAGTTATCACTTGGAAGACATGTTTGTACTCACAATTAATACAAAGTTTGCACTCATTGTTGATTAATGTAAAAGAGAGAGATTTCGGTATTGCGATCCACGTCTCTACTCATTACAACAAAAAATCGTTTAGTTGGAATACAAAGTTTATCCATAGAAAATTAAAACAGATTATATTCATTAACCGGTCCGAGGGAATTTTTGAATGGTATGTATTTGCTTTTTACACTAAAAACAAGGGAGCTTTAGAAGACAACTTTTTGCTCGTGAGCAATAAGATGATACCTTTTTGCATCATGAAGACAATAGTGGTGGAGTCCCCATGGATAATTTATGGTAACCCTTTTTCAGACCTATTTGATATGGTTAACATAAAAAATATGACACACCAGTTACTTAGATAATTATATTGTGTGAACCATGCTTTTTAAAATCGGATCAGACCGGATGGTTAGGCCAGAAAAACCGGGAATAAGTTATTTGACCAGTTTTGTTTTACCCTAAAATCGTCATTTTGGCCAAAAATCATTGATTTGGTCAGTAACCGTTGAACTGGTCAAATGACAAAAAACCATTGATTTATCCAGT
Source organism: Nelumbo lutea (assembly GCF_056320005.1). NCBI lineage: Eukaryota > Viridiplantae > Streptophyta > Magnoliopsida > Proteales > Nelumbonaceae > Nelumbo > Nelumbo lutea. Next base: position 60,225,668 of record NC_142689.1, on the reverse strand, counting down.
GATTTTTTACCGTTTTTTAATTTTTTTTGTTAAAACGGACCAGTCCTTCAGTTCAAACAATTGGACTGTTTGACCTGAAAACTGAACCCCTGAACAGTTTGGTTTTAAAAACCTTGGTGTGAACTATACAACTACTCATTGTCCTGTTCTTGGCGCTACAACATGGATGCTCCAGGCCAACCTCACTCCCGCACTAATGCACCACCTAACCCTAGCTTTTTAAACGGGCTGGGCTAGATTTTTGGGCTTCCGTTTACCATGGGCGTAGAACGTCAGACGGACTTTACTCAAGTTGGGCTTGGCTGATGCCTTGGTTTGTTGGGTTGCACCATCTAACCCTAACCCACCTGATCGTTTGAAATATAATACATTCTTACATGTATATGTCTCAATGTCTGTACATATGTATTTGATATACATGTATGTACGTTATATGTATACAAATGTGTTGGATGGCGTTATCCGTATACTTTTCAAGCCAAACCTGCAGTGTTGAGTTTGATCTAGGAGCTTACAGTTCGAGGATGGACCGGTCCAGCATGTAGAGTTCAGCTCTTGATGGACCTGTTTTGGGCATCCAAATTAAAATCAATTTAGATGGATTGGACAGATCAATAAGACATAATGATTTGTACTAGCCTAAACTTAATGGTCCAGAGTATTTATTGGGTTGGACTGGACTTGATCCATCCGTAATGAATTTATATTGGATTGGATTGGATTGGACTTGATCCATCCGTAATGAATTTATCTTGGATTGGATCAGATTGAACCAATAATCCAATATCCTGTCCATTGATAGAAGATAAGAATACAGTTGTCAATAGATTATGTTTGAATTTGAGAAAATCTAAATTAAAACCAATTTGACAGTCTAGAAATTAAATTGGACCAATCTAAAATGGTCTAAAATATTCATTGAATTGGGTTGAAATGAACCATTTGTAATGAACTCATGACGAACCAGATCGAATTGGACCAAATCCTGTCCAATTGACACCCGATTGTCTACTTGCAGAAAATTAGAGTAATTGACATTTTGAATGTTTGATTTCCGGGGGGAGGGAGAGACGCTTACTGTGTAAAAAGTTTGGAACGAGACTTCGTACCCATTAATAATTTCAATGAAATTGATAGTCTATTATAGTAGAAATAAGCGCTTCTTGACTCGAGTTGAAATTAGCTATTATTTTTATTTTTTGTTCTCTTAAATTGAATAAAAAAATGGTAAAGGATAATGACAAATATATAAAACTCAGTTTAGAAAGAATACAAAATACAAATATAAACATTGTAAATAATACAAAATAATACAAAATACAAAATAAACATTGTAAATAATACAAAATAATACAAAATACAAGATTTTACACTCGTATTCCTTCCAAACTAAGCCTAACCTACTAAACATCAATTTACATGAATTCCAACACAGAGAAAACGTGAATAATAGAAGAAATATGAACTGAGTGACTTTTTCAGACAAGGTGGGCCCGGTGGGTGTAACAATTGATGAGAGGTGTAATATGGGTCATATTACACCTGAAAGGGAATATGACCTTTCAGTGGCTGCCTGGCCTGGAACCCCTGAAAGGGAAGCCTGGGCATGGTGTGCCAGGCTGGGCCGGACTGTGGGTGGTAGTATGATTTTTTTTTTTTTTGAAAAAGTGAGAAACATGAAAAAAGTTAAATAAATTAAAAATTAAAATAATCTTAAAATTTTATTTTTATGAATTTTGATATATACAATTTTTTTTATATAAAATAATAAAATAAAATTGAAAAATATTATAATAAAATTAAAATAATAGATTATATATACGGCCCACGGGCCTCAAACCCAAGCCCGGCACCGCCCACTTTACGTTGACAATGCACAACCGGGTCTTTTCGGAGCGGTCGTGGTTAACCCGGATCCAATTGTAATCGACAAGGCAAAATGGCATAGGCTCGGATCCAACCCAACAGACCATGAGACTAACGGGCATTCCAAACGATACATTTTAGTATCGAGAGCCCATGGCTGAAGCAGAGGTGATGAAGCCTCATGCTTTTTTGTCGTCCACCCGTTTCTTCTCCGACTGAGCATCGAAGCACAACCAGAGAAAATGCTGGCCTCACCTCACCATCCTCCTGTATGCCGTTTTGTCTCTCCTCGGCCATTGTCTCCCAAGCAAGGTACTCGGTGCTCCTGTCTTTCCCTCTCCCTCTCTTTATCTCTCTTCTCTAATACATTGATGATCTTCATGTTACAGGATATCCTCATTCGAGGAAACTTCTTCCGAGAAGAATTTCAAGAATGGAGGTCGCGTGTAGCAGCAAAGATGGTGGAGATTCCGGGCATGAAGATAACAGACAGCTTTACCTTGGGATGGACTTTGGCACTTCTGGAGCCAGATATGCTCTTATTGACGATCAAGGAACCATTCAGGCCGAGGGGAAACGAAATTACCCGCAATATGTGGTAAGCTTGTAGAGCTCCAGCTTAAATTTTTAGCTAAGCAAGTCTAATGACTTGACTCCCTATTATTTGGTTGTCTAGACAGAGCGAAAACACAATGGATTGGGCGACCTCATGGAAAGCAACACTCTTCTTGCTACTTGAAGATGTTCCAGTTAGTCTTCGCCCATTCATTTCTTCGATATCTATTGACGGGACCTCTGCAACAACCATCGTCGTTGACAGGTGGGCTCTTATAATTAAGTTTTCTGTTTATCTCGCATTATTATTGTTACTGCTTTTTCCGTGTTGTTTGATTTTTTTTTTCCGGGATTTGATCGAAATTCGTAACTGCAGCACCACGGGGGAGCCATTATGCAGACCGTTTCTTTACAATGAGAGCTTTCCTGATGCTTTACCCTTGGTTAAATCAGTTGCTCCTGCAAACCATACAGTGTGCTCTGGTTCCTCTACCCTTTGCAAACTCGTTTCGTGGTGGAATTCTCATGATTCCAATAAAGAATCTTCCTTGTTGCTGCATCAAGCAGATTGGCTTCTGTGGCATCTCCACGGAAAGCTTGGAATCACTGATTACAACAACGCTTTGAAGGTGCCATTTTAGTTTGTTTGGCATTCCCTTGTTTTTCTTACATCCATATCTTCTCTCATCATTGTCGTGTTTCGATGAGAAAGAATACACTAGTTTACCTGTCTCTGTACATATATAACAGGTTGGATATGATCCTGAGATTGAGTCGTATCCACCGTGGCTGCTTCAGCAGCCATACTCACAGTTGCTACCTTCTGTCAAAGCCCCTGGTACTTCAATTGGTCATTTGAAAGAGGATATTAGGACACAGTACGGTATGTTTGGTTAGGAAACCGATCTAGTATGGTTGGTATCTAAATATATGTTTATTACCTTTTCATTTGCAATGTTACTGTCTGTAAATTGTCAAGTGGATACTTTCTTTCTATTTAACCACAAAGCATAACTCCCCCGGGATTAACTAGTCAAGTCATTAGGCCAAAGCAAAAATTATGATCCTCATTTTTAATATTTCCACATGCTTTGAAAAGTTGTTTCGTGAAAAAGAATTTTAACCACCATGATTGCATAAAATGATAGATAAATTCTGTTCATAAAAGATCATAGTTGTACTACTGCCCAGTGCAAAAGGTGACTTGTGATATGTGAATATTTTACAAAACCCTATTTCTTCTGCTTGAAATGTACATAATATTTTCCTTTTGGAGAACATTTTAATTTTTACAGGACAGGATTAATAGAGATTTAATAACTAGTTCATCCTTAATTTTACCAAGGAGCAAACTCATCGAAAAAAAAAAAAAAAAACAAAGAAAGCAGAGGAAGGCCTTTGGAAGGTTCCCCAGAGATGATCTTAGAAAGAACCTCTGCAAGAGTCATTACTGGGTACCCTTCCAATACAGCTACCCCCCCTTACCCTGAAAAGGAAAAAAAAAAAAAAATCCAAGGCAAGATTAAGCTGCAATTTTATTGTAGGAAATCCCAAGCTAGTTAGAGGAGGATTGTTTTTGAAGACACATGGAAGTAGTCACTGAGTTTTGATGGACTCATTGGTGTTGTGGATTATGTAAAAGGATAAGTTATTTGCTTTTATTATGTGTAATCTATCGCCAAGCAACTTTCCATCAGCTCTTTAGTCATTGAAGGGCACTCTGCCAACAAAACATAACTAGATGAAGTGAGGAGTTGGGAGAGGTAATTGGTGTAAATAACCACCTAAACAAGATCAGGGAATTCTTGGCATCTAAAGATCTGGTGGATCTTACGAGAGATGAACTCATTGATGGGTGGACATGCAGATGTGGGGTTGGAAGGACTTTTTGTATATAGCTTCATGCCTAGTTGGTTTTAGTTCATTTTGTTTTGTTCTGTTCTGGGAGAAGCTGTGTTACCATATTTTGCACATGAATATATATACTCATTCATATTATTATTTCTTTCCACAAAATATATTATCCACACTCTTTCTTAAAAATGGAGATGTAAAGAAACTCTTTTAAAATCAATTAATTGTAAAGCTAAATATTTAACCCTTTATTCTTTTTTCTGGTTGAGTATTTTGCAGTCCATGGACATAGTTATAGTTTTGCTGACCTCCTATTTCAACTTGGGAAGATATTCAGATTTTTAGATCTCCATTGCTTTCTAATAATAACTACCTGGGCAGGTTTTCCAAAGGATTGTGTCATCTGCACAGGAACCACAGATAGTATAGCTGCTTTTCTTGCTGCACGGGCTACACAACCTGGGAAAGCTGTGAGACTTCTACCAGTCCGCCCCCCCCCCCTCTCTCTTTCTCTGACCTCAATCTTTTTTTTTTTTTATTTGAAAGAACTGTCTGACCTCAATCTGGGCGATATCCCAAGTGGAAGCCATTATGTGGCAGGGAAAACTTTATTTAGTGCTTTAAATGCATTTCCATATTACTTGTATAGCATCATTGTGGCATGCTAATTAACAGTTTCTGTCTGCAATGCAAATTCAATAGATTTCTTTTCTCAAATGCAATAAGGAAAAATGTTTTCTGGTTATTAACAAATTTTATATTGATTTTAATTAGGTAACTTCTTTGGGTTCAACACTTGCTGTTAAACTTCTCAGCACTAATCGAATTGATGATGCACGCTTTGGGGTGTATAGCCATCGCCTTGATGACAAGTGGCTTGTAGGAGGTGCTTCAAATACTGGAGGAGCTGCTCTCAGCCAAATTTTCACTGATGAGCAATTGGAAGAATTGAGTAAACAAATTAATCCCATGGAAACTTCTTCTCTAGATTACTACCCTCTGCCAGCTGTTGGTGAAAGATTTCCTGTGGCAGACCCACAAATGGTACCCAGGTATTTAAATGTTCTTTATCTAATTTCCTGCTCTAACAAACTCCAAGGGCAGCCCAGTGCACAGGGCTTCCGCCAATGTAGGGTCTGGGGAGGGATAGATGTACACAGCAATTCGATTACCCCTGCACATATAGAGAGGCTGTTTCCAAGATTTGAACCCTAGTCACCAAGGTCCCAATGGAGCAACCCAACCGTTGTGCCAAGGCCCACCCTCTTCTAACAAACTCCAAAATAGTAAAATTATTTCAAATTTTGTTTCAATATTTTACAGTCATCTTAATGAGGGACCAATATGCAATATCCTGTTCAAATTATATACATGTTAAAATTTCCATAGAATCCCCCCCCCCCCCCCAGTACAGGTAGTTCTAGCACCACATACATTGATTACTCATCTATTCATTAAATGTCCTAGCTACCACAGAACAGGAAGTTTTATTATCAAAATAGAATTGATAACTCATCTATTTATTAAATAGTTCACATGTAGTCTTTTGGGTCACTTATGGTGCTAATATTGCTCAAGTTATGATGCTCTTGTATTTGAGTTTCTCAAGATGAGGGGGAAAACACTTACTAAGGAATGTGGATATCAACCATATGTTGCTGCTCTGGAAGAACAAACTGAACCTTTCCATTACAGTGATTCCTGGGAGTTCTCACCAATTGACACACAGAGATGTAGAGTATTCTTTGAGGTTCTATGACATACCCTGACAGAATGGTACCATGATTTGTCAAAGATTAGTTGCACAAGATAGACTTAAAGATATGGTTGACACATCATCTTGGAGTTAAATGGATACCAAGAGGAAAGTTTGCCAAAAAAGAAGAAAAATCTATATGATACAGGTTTCAATTTGAGGTTCAACTGATTTACTTGGTAATTTTAGGTTTCTCAAAGTTTTTACATGTCATGGTAGAATGCAATTAGTCAAAATTAGTTGCACAAGATACAATCAAGATTACAATATTTATTATGTAAGACGTACAATCCAGTTCCAGTAGTTAAATCACAAGGAATTATATTTTTCAGTTTCTGCCACAAGAATATGAGACATGCATAAAATTGGAATTAAATGAAGATGCCAAAAAGAAACTTTACATCATTGTAAGCAATGTTCTCTGAGTCAGAAGAGTCAACCTTGGCTTCAGATATTTGAGGGTATTATTATTGAGTCCGGAGGCAGTTCAACCAGTTGTACTAGGGGCTTGAGCCTGACTCTAGCAATGGTAACAACCTTTCGATCTTTTCTTTTGGGTTTATGATGTGGTTACTAAAGGAGATGATTAGGATGTTGTATGGTGTCTTTCGTGATGTTGATGAGCGATATTTGATATGAAGATTTGGCAATCATAGTGTTGAGTTGGGCCGATTTCTAGTTATTGGGCCCAGTTATTTATCTTTTATTTTTTAAGTTGTTAAGTTAGGAAGTTATTGGGCTTTAGGCCCATTAGTTTATGTTTTTTAAGTTGTGACTGTTCAGCTACTTAAGTAGCCCCCCTATTAAGGGCATTCTTGTAATCTCTTATTCTTTTAATTTGAGTAGGGGTTGGCGGCCAGAACTAATTCAATTCTGGTTGACATCCCACTCCTTTTCTTCTCCTCTCTTCTCTCTACTACTGAAACTCTTCGTCTTCTTTTTCTTTATCTTCACAAGGAATTCATCTAAAGCTGCAATAAGTGATTTCTACTTGGTATCAGAGTAGGCCGAAGGTTCCTTGAGCTGTTCTATCATGCAGCCCTAGATCGGCCGACTGCATGGTGACTTGAGAGGCTGATCAAAGATCTTAGGTAAGTCCAGTTTTTGGATTTTTTGGTGGATCTATTTTGCCCTGTAGCTGGTCTAGGGTTTCCCATCAAATTCAGGGAAAGCTGGAGAAGGGGGGAGAGTCTTGTTTCTATCGCACTCTTCAATTTTGACCTAGGAAGTGGCGCCCTAAATTTTTAGTGTTCCTAGGAGTTTTCTGAAGGGGGTAGTTCAAGTCCTGCCTGCTTTGGAGGTCTCTGGAGAGAGTGACTGCCTCTTCTCTCTTTTCTCCCATCTTGCAGAAAATGAATCTTTTGTGGTAAGATCATCTAGGGCAACAGAAGGGTGTTGGTGGTACCAGAAGTGATTTATTTGATATTCTTTCATCTTATAGTAGCCTTCTAACCCCTTCTTGAGAATTATGGAGGGTAATGGAGTTAAAAACAAACCCAAGAGTGAAATGATACCAGTAAGAGGAGGTGTTGGAGACCTTTCCAGGGCTGGGACCATTACTATAGTTAAGTTGGATGGTTCAAATTACTTAGAATGGTCACAATCTGCAAAGATGGCCATTGGTGCTCGCGGGAAGTTAGGGTATATCATTGGTGAGGAAGTGAAACCCAAAACTAATAGCTCCCGGTGGGTACAGGAAAATTATATGGTGATGACTTGGCTGTGTAATTCAATGCTGCCCCATATAAGTAAGAATTTTTTGTGGGCAAATACAACTAAGGAAATATGGGATGAGGTTGTAGAAACCTACTCATAGAGTGAGAATGTTGTTAGGACCTATCAGTTGAGGAATCAGATTATTGCTACAATGCAGGGAGATAGACCTATTATTGTTTACTTTTCAACCCTTAAAACCCTGTGGCAGGAGATTGACCATCTGGAGATAGTTGTTTGGGAAACCACTAAGGATGTAGCTGCCTACCAGAAGCTCCTAGAGAAGTATAGGGTTTTTGAATTTCTTGCTAGCCTTAATCCCCTGATGCCTTTGTATTAGGGGAAGAGAGGAGGAGAAATGTGATGATGAAAAATTCTGTTTTTGATCAATCAACCATGGTTAGCGCTGTGAAACCTAAACAAGGTGGAGACCGGGGTGGCAGTGAAATCAGGAAGGAAGACAAAAAGGATTTGATTTGTGACTATCACAAGAAGCCTAAATACGCAAAAGATACCTACTGGAAGCTTCATCCTCATCTTGTGCTGAATAGACTCAAAAACAAGAAGGGAAATGCCCACATGGCAGTCACTGGTGACATACCGGCCCCTCCTACTACAACTACTCTGGAGTCTATTGCAGCTGCTGTAGTGAGGGTCGAACTTGAGAGATACGGGCAGTTCCTGAATCAGCGGGATACAGTCAGTCCTAATTCAGTAACAGGTGGACAGCTAGGTACAGGTGGTTCTGGTGGAGCACACTCTACTTCCTTTGCTCATACAGGTAGTTCACATGCCACTGCAAATTATGTTTCTACTACAGGTAAGGAGGGATCTCCTTGGATTATAGATTCTGGAGCCTCAGAGCACATGACCCATAGTTCCACTATTTTTTCTTCTTACCAGTTCTGTCATGTTCTAGTAGAGACAGAGTCTCCACAGTTGATGGATCTCATGTTCCCATTGCTGGGAAGGGGTCTGTCAAGATTAATGATTCCATTTCCCTTCCCTCTGTCCTTCATGTTCCCAGATTAAGTGCTAACTTGTTATTTGTTAGTAGTTTGACTAAGAACCTAAATTGCTCAGTAATTTTTTCTCCTGGTCATTGTGTCTTGCAAGATCTGGATTCAAAGAGGACGATTGGGAGTGGTCGTGAAGTGAATGGAATCTACCTCTTGGATGTGTTTCCTCATCATCAAGGTCATCATGTCAGCAGGGATAGTGAGTCGGGGTTTGTGAGTCAGATTATGCTTTGGAATAATCGTTTGGGTCATTTATCTTTTTCTTCTTTGAGTTTCTTATTTCCAAAGCTTTTTGAGTCTATTAATTTGTCCAGTTTAGAGTGTGAAGGTTGTCAACTTGGAAAACATTGTAGACATTCTTTTAAAGCTAGTAATAAAAGATGTTCATCTCCTTTTGGTGTTATTCATTTTGATATGTGGGGACCATATCATGTTCCTTCTTTGGGTGGCTATCTATATTTTCTCTTATTTGTGGATGATTTTTCTCGATATTCTTGGATTTACTTAATGAGATCTCGAGATGAGGTACCATCCTTGGTTCGGTAATTTCATCAAATGGTGTTAACACGGTTTGGGATACGAACTAAAGTGTTCAGATCAGACAATGCCAGGGAATATTTTGAAAAGCACCTTGCTTTATATATGTAAGAATATGGTGTTGTCCATCAGAGCAGTTGTTCCTACAATCCTCAACAGAATGGTGTTGTAGAGAGGAAGAACAGACACATTGTTGAGATTGCAAGAAGCATGATGATCACAACTACTGTTCCAGTTCGGTTTTGGGGTGATGCAGTTCTCACAGTAGTCTTTTTGATTAATAGGGGTCCCTCTCATATACTTGATTCAGCACACCATTCAGTCTCCTTTTTCTTGAGGGGGGGATGTTCGATATTCCTCTCTAGGTGTTTGGGTGTGTTTGCTTTGCATATATTCTTGGTCCTCATCGCTTGAAGCTTGATCCGAAGGCAAAGAAGTGTGTCTTCTTTGGATGTGCAGAAAATCAGAAAAGGTACTGCTGCTATGATCCAGTTTATGGGAGTCGGTATGTTACCATGGATGTCACCTTTTTTGAGTTCAAATCCTTCTTCTCGAAGAATCCTTCTCAGGGGGAGTGTTTTGGGGAAGCGAGTGAATAGTCTATTCCTCTTCCAGTTCTAGTTCCAGTTCTTGTGTCCACTCTTGTGTCTGATCCTCCTATGTCACCTACCTTACCACCTCCTTTGTGTCTTACTTCTCAGTGTTAGTCATGACAGAGACTTCACAAGGAGGTTGATTCCACCGCAAAAGAACAACTCACATAACTTCCTGTTGGTTCCTTGGAGACTCTAGATTCTATTAACACAGATTCAGGTATTCCTCTTGATCCCTCTACTATTTCGGTTCCCACTGATTCTACCAAACCCATTACAGATAACTTGGACCTTCCTATTGCTCTCAGAAAGGGGAAGATAAAGTGTATTGCTCATTGTATTTCATAGTATCTATCCTACAGTGGACTTTCTCGTTCTTACCGTGTTTTCCTTTCCTCTCTTGACTCTGTGTCTATACCCAAGGGTGTCAATGAGGCTCTCTCCAAACCTGAGTGGAAGACAACTATGTAGGAAGAGATGGAAGCCTTAATTAAGAATTAGACATGGGATATTGTGGATCTACTAGAGGGCAAGGAGATTGTTGGATGCAGATGGGTTTACACAGTCAAATATATGGCGTATGGAAGTATAGAAAGGTATAAGGCTAGACTTGTTGCAAAAGGGTACACACAGACCTATGGCATTGATTACTTAGAGCCTTTGCACCAGTTGCAAATATGACTTCTGATCGGATATTTCTTTCTCTTGCTGCTACATACTCTTGGCCCCTATTTCGACTTGATGTGAAAAATGCTTTTCTAAATGGAGATCTGCAAGAGGAAGTGTATATGGATATTCCTGCTGGTTTCTACACTTTATGGTTTAAAGCAGTCTCCCAGAGCATGGTTTGACAGGTTCAGGAAGGCCTTGGTTGCTTTTGGCTACACTTAGACTCAATTTGACCATACCTTGTTTGTGAAGCGGAGGGGATCCTTGGTGTCAGTCCTAATTGTTTATGTGGATGATATTGTTGTCATAGGAAATGACCTAAGTGAGATTGACAGTTTGAAGAAGAATCTACACAAGGATTTGAAATTAAGGATCTTGGAGAGCTTAGGTACTTCTTAGGCATTGAAGTTGCAAGATCAAAACATGTAATCTTTATTTCTTAGAGGAAGTATGTTCTAGATCTTCTACAAGAAATAGGGAAGCTTGGAATAAAGGCAGTCAGTATTCCTATTGATCAGAATCACAGAATTAATGCATCAGAAGGTGAGCTGGTAAAGGATATTGGGAGATATCAGAGACTTGTGGGGCGACTACTGTATTTGTGTATGACAAGATCAGACATTTCCTATGCAGTGAGTGTGGTGAGTCAATACATGCATGCCCCACGAGTCCAGCATTGGGAGGTTGTTGACAGGATTCTTGCTTATCTGAAGGGACACCCAGACAGAGGCATACTATTTGCTGATCATGGAAAGTTGAAGCTAGAGGCTTATACTGATGCTGATTGGGTAGGATGCCTTGATGATAGGAGATCTACTTCAGGAGTCTGCACCCTTGTTGGGGGTAATTTAGTCTTGTGGAAAAGTAAGAAATAGACAGTGGTGGCAAGATCAAGTGCAGAAGCTGAATACAGGGCCATGGCATATGGAGTTTCAGAACTTCTCTGGATCCATTCCTTGTTAGGAGATATTGGTGTAAAGGCAGAAGAACCTATGATGCTGTACTATGATAATTAGGCAGCAATTAACATTGCCCATAACCCAGTTCAGCATGACTGGACAAAGCACATTGAAGTTGATAGACATTTAATCAGAAAAAGGGTAACTTCTGGGGAAGTTTGTCTCCCATACATTGCTTCTGATTTGCAGTTTGCTGATGTTCTCACAAAAGGTGTTGCAAGGAACAAGCTGGAGCATGACCTACACAAGTTGGGAATGTGTGGCATTTACTTCCAACTTGAGGGGGAGTGTTGAGTTGGGCCGATTTCTAGTTATTGGGCCCAGTTATTTATCTTTTATTTTTTTAAGTTGTTAAGTTGGGAAGTTATTAGGCTTTAGGCCCATTAGTTTATGTTTTTTTAAGTTGCGACTATTCAGCTACTTAAGTGGCCGCCCTACCAAGGGCATTCTTGTAATCTCTTATTCTTTTAATTTGAGTATATAATACAAAGAGGGGTTGGCGGCCAGAACTAGTTCAATTCTGGTTGACATCCCACTCCTTTGTTTCTCCTCTCTTCTCTCTACTACTAAAATTCTTCATCTTCTTCTTCTTTCTCCTCACAAGGAATTCATCTAAAACTGCAATCAGTGATTTCTACTCATAGTTTTAAGGATTTGGTATAGACTTAATAAATGGAAAATTGTTGATGTCCACATATCTAAATGGAACAATATGAGTGAAAATTGACTTCACGAGGAAGCATGTTGACACACTTCATAAAGCAATATATTCTTTTGGTCACCCAAACAGAGATAGGTTTCAGCTTGAGCCTTTGAGAATCTAAATTTCCTAACAAAGTGAGGCAATGAAAAAGTGATTTCATTAGGATAACATCATGACTACAATACTTATTCTGACGGGACTTGTCACTATAGTACTTATTCTGTATGCAACACCTCTGGGGTTTGAGAACATTGGGTTGAAAGAAACAGAGGGAAAGATAAACAACTTCTTGACAGTGTAGCTGGCCAGAGATAGGTGAAAGAGGAGAGAAGAGAAGAGAAGAGAGGAGAAAAGAGAGGGTTTGCAATGCAACAGTACTGGCGGCGCCAGTGTTTATTTAATATTTATAGGGCGACAGAAAATAACAAGGGAAAAGACCCTTGTGCCCCTGAGTACAATAACAGACATAACAGAAATAAAAAACGAAATAAAAAACACTTTAATTTGGACAAATAGGCCCTAACAACTGCAACTAAGTTATTCTAACATTATTCCAACACTCCCCCTCAAGTTGGAGCATAGATGTCAATCATGCCCAACTTGTCACACAAATCTTTGTGCCGCACATGATGAAGACCTTTGGTGAAGATATCCGCAAGTTGCTCTCTGATAAAATGCTTGTCCACTTCAATGTGTTTCGTCCTATCATGCAGAACTGGATTAGCAACAATATTGATGGCCGCTTTATTGTCACAGTAGAGTGAAGTAGGAATGTTTACTGCAAAACCCAGTTCACCTAACAGATTTCTTATCCACATGATTTCCGCAACCCCATGAGCCATCGCTCTATACTCTGCTTTAGCACTGGATCTAGCGACCACACTTTGTTTTTTGCTTCTCCATGTGATAAGGTTTCCTCCTACAAAGGCACAATAACCACTGGTGGACTTCCGGTCATTGACTGCTCCTGCCCAATCTGCATCAGTATATACTTCCACTTTTAAGTGACTGTTTCTAGAACAACAAACTAGCTCCAGGAAACTTCTTGAGATATCTCAAGATCCTCTCTGCAGCCTCAAAGTGAGTTGTCATCGGGTTGTGCATGAATTGACTAAGGACGCCCACTGCATAGGCAATATCAGGCCTGGTCATAGACAAATACAGAAGTCTCCCCACGAGTCTCTGGAACATCTTTACATCTTTCAAAAACTCTCCCTGACTGTTTCCCAGATGGTGATTAGGTTCAATAGGTGAATCATATGGTTTTACCCCCAACTTGCCTGTATCTTCTAGTAGATCTAGTACATACTTCTGTTGGGAAATAAAGATGCCCTTGTGAGAGCGGGCAACTTCAATTCCAAGGAAGTATCGTAAGGGGCCTAGATCCTTCACCTCAAATTTAGTGGCTAAGAATTTTTTTAGTCTCTGGATTTTAGCCTCCCAATCTCCTGTGATCACTATGTCATCCACATACACAATAAGAGCTGCAATTTTACCTTCACCTCTTTTTACAAACAAGGTATGATCTGACTGGCATTGTTTGAATCCCATTTGTTTGACTGCTACATGGAACTTACTAAACCAAGCTTGAGGTGATTGTTTCAATCCATATAGGGACTTTTTCAACCTGCACACCTTTTGTTCACTGCCTCTGGCACAGAACCCTGGGGGTTGGGTCATGTACACCTCCTCTTCCAAGTCACCATTCAGGAAGGCATTCTTGATGTCCAATTGGTGAAGATCCCAGTCAAGATTCACTACCAAGGAAAGGAGAATCCAGATGGAGTTCATCTTCGCTACAGGGGCAAAAGTCTCTGCATAGTCCACTCCATATACCTGTGTGAAGCCTCTTGCTACCAATCTAGCCTTGTACCTTTCAACAGTTCCATCAGCTTTGCGTTTCACTGTGAACACCCACTTGCACCCCATTGGTTCCTTCCCTTCAGGAAGATCTACCAATTCCCATGTACCATTTTTATGTAAGGCATCAATTTCTTCTTGCATTGCATCTGTCCATTCAGGTTTTGACAAAGCTTTTGCCACGGTCTTAGGGATGGGAACACTATCCACAGAGGAGAGGAAGGCATGGTACGAAGGTGAAACATGCTCATAGGACACAAAGTTAGAGATAGGATGATTAGTGGTACAAGATCTAACACCCTTTCTCTTAGCAATAGGAATATTAAGATCATTGGGGATGTGTGAATCAACATTTAAAGGAGCAATGGGAGCAAGTGTACCTGGCTGATGAGACGGATCTGCCTCGGGTGAATCCGATGATGTTGGTTGCATAGTGTCCGGCTCCACGGCTCTTGAATTCTGCTGGCTCTTATGACGACGATGGAAAACCCGGAACGGAAGAGGATCGGTTTAAGGAGGTAGTTGAATCTGAGTCGTCGCCTGTTTCTCCTCAACCCTACTCTCCCCCTGAGGAGAAACCGAGAAGAACGGTTGACTCTCAAAGAATGAGACATCAATGGAAACATAATACTTGCGGGCAATGGGATCATAGCAACGATACCCCTTTTGAGATGAGGGGTAACCAAGAAAAACACAAGGAATAGCCCGAGGGTCAAGTTTACCACGAGTAGGTGAGAGGTTGTGGACAAAACAACGACACCCAAAAACACGCATCGGAATGGTGGACAGCAGGGTTGTAGGGAACAGGAGCTGATGTGGGGCCTTATACTCTAGTAGCCGAGAGGGCATGCGATTGATGATATATGTCGCACACAATACTGCATCCATCCAGAACTGTTTTGGCACATTCATATGAATCAGCAAGCCACGAGCAACTTCGAGTAGATGATGATTTTTTCGTTCAGCCACACCATTTTGTTGGGGTGTCCTGGCACAAGAGCTTCGCCGAAGTGACCCACTCGAATTAAAGAACTTCGTGAGATCACTATGGAAATATTCCTTTGCATTGTCCGATTGGAAAATATGAATTTCCGTTTGGAACTGAGTGAACACCATGCGTTGGAAATCTTTCACAATTTGTGGCATTTCATCTCGAGATCGCATAGGATAAACCCAAGTGTATCGAGAATAATCATCAATCAGCGTAACAAAATACTTATAGCTAGTCGCAGTAGGTAGAGTAACAGGGCCCCAAACATCAGAATAAACAATATGAAAGGGAAATTCAGATCTTTTATTTCTTAAAGGTAAAGAGCTTCTACAATGCTTACTCAACTGACAAGTTTGACACTGTAACTGACTCACTAACAAGGACTCAAACAACTTTGGGAACATAACTTTTAACGACTCAAAAGAAAGATGACCTAAACGACTATGCCATAAATAGGCATGACTCTCACTCGACGAGCTTGTGGACTCGGTTGCCACTAGACCAGCATTATTCTCCAACACGTTGAGACCATCCACCATGCTTCCTCTACCAATCGTCTTCCCCGAGGTCAAATCTTGAAACACACATGAAGACGGAAAAAAAGGTGACTGAGCAATTCAAAGAGTGAGTAATACTACTAATGGTCAACAAATTAATAGGTAATTTCGGAACATGTAGGACATTTGGAAGAGTAAGGCCAAGTGGGAGAGATATGGTGCCTCGCCAACTATGGTAGAAAAAGAACCATCAGCCAGTCTTACCTTATCTCTCCCAGAGAGAAGGCTATATGTCTGGAACAAATTTGACTTACCGGTCATGTGATTTGAGGCTCCAGAGTCAATAGTCAAAGGTGAATCAGTAGTATGAGATGACACATGGAAGGCTGTGGCATTACCTGATGTAGACGAAAATGAGGTAGAAGGAGTAGGCCCAGAATCCACCTGGCGGAGAGTCCTACCATACAATTCCAAATGTTCACGGAAGGAATTGATAATATCTTCCTTAGGGTCAGAATCGGGATGTCTGTCCTGAGTTACGGAAGGACTAGTCTCTGTCGATGCCAGATTAGTTGAGTTATACCTTCTTTGATTATGCTGGCCTGGTTTCTTGCCCTGATCCGGTGCTGACTTCTTACCCAAATCCTGTGCCCATTTAGGTTTTCCATGGAGATCCCAGCATGTATCTTTAGTGTGTTGTGTCTTCTGGCAGTGAGTGCACCAAAGCTTGCTTTTATCTTCTGTTTTTTTCTGAGTGTCACCCCTTTTAAAACCACCTCTGACATTTGTATCTGAATTTCCCCGGACTGCTAGGGCAACTGACTCCCCTTCTACACCATTCATCACACTTCTTCTGCTTTCTTCTGACTGCACCAAGGCATACACCTCCTGAACTGATGGCAAGTCTTTATTACCCAAGATCTGTACCCTGATGGACTCATATGACTGATTCAGCCCTAGGAGAAAGGTAAACACGTGTTGCTGTGATACAAGTGACTTATAGGCTTTTGCATCTTCATCACACTTCCAATTCACGTTCTGATAGTGATTAAGTTCTTTCCATATTGATGTCAAATCAAAATAGTACATCGAGAGACTCCTCTCCCCCTGCTTGCAAGTAGAAGATTCAACTTGTAGTTGATATATCTTGGCATAGTGTCTCTATTCTGAATAAGTGGACTTCGCTTGTTCCTATATCTCACAAGCAGTTTCAGCCCACATAAAGGTCTTCCTTACTTGTGGCAACATTGAAACCAAGAGCCAAGACATCACCATAATGTTCTCTTGGTCCCACTTATCATGCTCAACACTTCAATACTTCGGTTCCTTTACTCTCCCATTGATATATTATCCTATTCGCCCCCTAGTAGTGATGTAGAGTTTTATCCCCCTAGACCACTCAAGGTAATTC
Organism: Nelumbo lutea; assembly: GCF_056320005.1. Lineage (NCBI taxonomy): Eukaryota > Viridiplantae > Streptophyta > Magnoliopsida > Proteales > Nelumbonaceae > Nelumbo > Nelumbo lutea. The sequence goes on along the minus strand of NC_142689.1, from coordinate 60,208,685 downwards.
AGATCATCAAAGGGAATGACAGCCATGGGAAAGCTCATATCCATTCCCCCACTCACTCCATTGTGGCTCCCTGAGATTTCTGAAGTAGCAGGATTCTCAGTTGACATGGTCAAGCAGTTACTCAGTCCCACACACCGGATTTAGGACCCCTCCTTACTCCACAAAGCAATGCTCCACTCAGTTCACACCCACACACTAGGGTTTACCAACCAGATTGTGCACAAACCGTACCAAATTCTGGACAAAACTGAGGTAATATTCGGCAGTTTCAGACATGCCTATCAGAATTCTAGAATGGCTAACAACCACTAATCAGTAGGAGAGATCCTTCTTGCTTATAGTCAACTCAAACCATTGAGAAGACAGGTCAGCATTGACCTACAGGTGTCTTAACACACCAACAGGATCACACGATCCAAGACAACTAGGGTTACACAGGTTCGATAGCATTCAGCCGCCCCAGATTCATAGGGTTTTCACTCGGCCCATGATCAAGGAGAGTAAAGAGGAGAAAAATAGAGGGAGAACTGTACCAGTCGTAGCTATTCTGTAGTCCAGAATCAGATTTCCTTTCTGCTAGTCTGTTCGACCTATTCTTTGGGTTGATCGATCTTCTCTTGATAGTAGGGTTGATCGGTCTGCTCTCTTTTAATCAGTATTCCTGCTCTGATACCATCTTGACAGTGTAGCCGGCCAGAGATAGGTGAAAGAGGAGAGAAGAGAAGAGAAGAGAAGAGAGGAGAAAAGAGAGGGTTTGCAATGCAACAGGCTGCGCCAGTGTTTATTTAATATATATAGGGTGACAGAAAATAACAAGGGAAAAGACCCTTGTGCCCCTGAGTACAATAACAAACATAACAGAAATAAAAAAACACTTTAATTTGGACAAACAGGCCCTAACAACTGCAACTAAGTTATTCTAACATTATTCCAACACAACTAAAGAAAGCAACCTGAAGCCAATTTACCCCCCCCCCCCCCAAAAAAAAAAAAAAAAAAAAGAAAAGCACTCAAAATTGGTTCATATATTAATAAAATATAAATCACTATCATGGGCTGGACAAAGTCAGACATTTGTGTCGGGGGTTCCATCCTGACTTCACTATGATAGAGTAATGACCTTGAAACTTATTTCTTTTTATTTTGATCATATTATTAGTTGCTATTAGAGGAGATGTGTGTGTGTGTGTGTGTGTGTGTGACTATGGATATTACAAAACACTAGGTATTGTGTGTTGGGTGAAGGAAATCAAAATATGAAGAAGAGGATGTCCTTCGCTATGTAAGAAACCTAATTTGTACTTCATACTTTGGCTGGTGGTTCAATGACCCTTGGGAAAAAATTGACAGTTGACACATCATTATGTGTTGCATGTCATTATCAAATATCATTGAAATGTATATACCATTAGATTTGTTAATCCTGGGAAAGAATATATCAATGACATACTATTAAACAATGTTTTTAACCTACCGTTGACCCGAATGGTCGAACCATTCAAATTGTCACCTGACCGACTTTCTGGGTCCGGTTCTTATAAAACCCCATGTTGCCCCCAAAACCATTGAAAAGTCAACAAAACCATCGACCCAGACAGTTGAACCGTTGAACTGGCGACTCGGTCACCGGGTCGCGGGTTGCATACTAATTGTCTATGCAAACTTCAGGAGGCCATAACTTTGCACTTTGATGTCTGATTGAGATGATTTTTTATTTTTATTTTTATTTTGGGTAACTTTTTGAGATCTATGCATCCCAAGGTGTCAAAGGCGTCTTGCCCTGCTATTTTTCGCAAAAAAAAAACCCTGTTTTGGCCTAAAATCACATATTTTAATATTTTTATAGATAAAAATTAAAAAAACTGAATTAAAAAACGTAATTTAATTATAAAATAATACATATGTCATGTCTACGCACACACACATACACACACACACACACACATATATATATATATATATGTCTATATATATATCTATATATATATAACATATACATATATATATATATATATGTATGTATGTATGTTATATATACTTAAAATATATAGATGCTGATGTGGCACGGTCTGACCTGTTCGACCTGGCCGGTGACCCATGACTTGAAGGTAAAAACGGTTCACCTCCGGCTCGGTTTTTAAAACACTGCTATTAAGGCACATAAGTGGGGCATTGTTCTGAAGCAACCATCAAAGCTACCATGTGAAATGCCTTGAGTCTAAGAACTAATCTTTATTGTGTATTTGTGTTTTTATCTTAACATTTAATGGAAAAAATAAGCTGATGGAGATAAATAGAGTTTATGCTTATACCACTATAAGAAGTTACTGATGGTTTCCTGTGACACTGCCAATAGTCGGTTGATTATTGACCATTTTGCACAGGTTGCATCCACGCCCAGAAAGCGATGTAGACTACTTACATGGAATTTTCGAATCCATTGCTCGCATCGAGGTATGGGATCTCCCTTCTGTCTGATACAAGGGTTAATAAGTAGACTAGATGCTAGTTCTATATCGAAATAACATGTATGCAGCCAATTGCTGAATTAAGTTTTGTGATGTTGAAACACATGGACTTGCTTGCCTTTCAGGCAAAGGCTTATGGGTTACTGAAGGATCTAGGTGCAACCCAAGTAGACGAAGTTTTCACAGCTGGAGGGGGAGCCAAAAATGATAAATGGACAAAGATAAGAGAGAGGGTGCTTGGTTTACCTGTAAGTCGGGCAATTCAGACAGAAGCTTCATATGGAGCTGCACTATTGGCACTGAAAGGTGCTCGATAAATCTCTAGAGCAAGAGGAGCCAGACGGAGGAAGCAATATCTGCTTGGCTAGGCGAATTAAGCAGATACTTTTTTTTTTGTCTTCAAATTAAGCAGATATTTATATTCTTTATGGAGGGAACAAGAAATCCTACCTGTAAGTAATTGCGTAGTCACTGTAGAGAAGGTAGAAAAAGATAAATAAAGTTGATTTTTAACACAACGTTTGCCTTGTGATGAAAAAAATATGGTAGGATGTGGTATCTGAAGCATAATTGCCAGGTTTGTGTACGAAGGAATTGGGCATGAACAGGCAACCTCTGGGATCAGAATTGTTCAGAATCACTCATTGGGCCATTGATGAAAACATCAACTGTTGGCATTGATGAAACCAGAGGGCCATTGGTGAAAACATCAACTGTTGGCATAAGTTTTTCCAGCCATAGAGGCGGACTACCTTTCCACTCACCTTTGGGGCAATTTCTACTGGCTAGGTAATGAGCTATTTGGACAACAAATCTGGGAACATAGAAAAAGGTGGGGCGGGGGGGAGGGTTTGGCAAGTCCTTCTAAGTGGTCTTTCAAGCTTTTCAAAGCTTGGAAGACCTGGTTTTGAGCTCTTTTTTTGGCAACCAAAAGACAGGAAACCGAAAAGCTTGAGAAAGCTCAGATTTGTCCAAAATCCGAAAGCTTCATTTGAAGCTTCAAGTTGTTTTGAGCATATAAATCTTTTCATTCGAGAAAGGGCATTCAAAAAATCCTTGTTTCCACTCTGAGTGCATTGGCTAAACGAATCCGCACCATGTATGGAGTCGCCCTTCTTTCTTCCTTTTTTTCCCTTCAGTTCTCTCTTTCTTCCTCTGTTCCTTTCAGATTTGATCTCTCCCCTCTCTCACTTGCTCTTTCTGAAGCTAGGAAATCTGATTCAAAAGCAGGTATGATCTCCATCATTTGATGGTGATACGTTCTCCTGATTTGCTTGTAGAACAATTTTTAGTTTGCTTCTTATTTTTAGTTGAATTTCATCAAAATGAATGTTTACAGAATGCAGAAGAGGGCAATTTGTAGAACAATTTCATCAAAATGATCTCCCGGTTAACGGATTAGTTAATATTTACTGTTAGATACCCTTTAGGATTGCAGAGTAGTGCAATATATTCTAGAATGATGGAATGAATCTTCATCTTGAAATTCCTATTTAAACTTGTTTCCACCATCCAAATGAATACACCTGGTTCTTATTTAAACTTAAGCTTTAAAGTTTTGGTGAAACTTGTTCCCACAGAACTTGTCTCCACCGTATCAGACCATCTCATAGAACTTGTTTCCACTGTCCAAATGAATTCAACATACAGCTCAGATCGGTCCAAATTGATATCTGGAACCTTTTAATTTATTTGCATTATAATACTGGACCCAGTTTATGTCATTTTAAACGATTCATCAAATGTTTTTCTATTCTACTTGAGTATATAAGCTTTTCTTCGATTTAAACAACTTCTGGACTGGTATCCATAATAAGAGTGCAACTTTGCATAGCCTATTCTGAAAAGGAGTCCATGAAAGTTGGAGCAAAGAATAGACACTTTTACCTGTTATCTCATGGGATTAGGATTCGAATATCGCTAAAATTTTGGTGGTTTGAAACTTCGGGAGTTCTCGGTTTCCCTTAAAGGCCTAAAACTGTTTCTATTTATCTATTTACCTGTTACTTTTGGTTAATAGTTAACTCCATGTGTTAATTGTTGAGTCCATAATGAAATTAATAGTCTAAGAGATTGTAACCATATCTATGCTTAATACTCATCACCCTTTAAAGCTGGTAAACCTATGGATGTTGATAAATTAGAGGCTTCCTGTGCAGACGAACAACCTTCTAAAATGAAATGAGATATCATGTCTTCTAGCTAGAAGATAGATAATGAAAGTTATAAATCCTTTACTTGGAAGAAGAAGAAAAGAGAGGTGGGTTTCTTTTCCCTCATTTTTAATAAATTGTAAAGAGAAACCTGAAGAAGAAAGGAAAATAATGTTCTTGAATTGTGGTGTGTGTCGTCTATATATGTGTGTGATATGCTACTGTTTAAAAACCTTTCAAATATGAAATTTCTCATGTGATTTCCTCATGAATTTGCTAATATGAGTTACTTCTTCAGACCTGAAATCTCCCATTTTGCTCCGTAGCATGGTCTGAATCTTGCTTTGTTTGCAACTACTATCCAAATAAGGGTATATCTAAATATGATCTTATAAATTGTGGGTCCGATCCAATTCAAAGATCCAGTCAAATCTCACAAATATTGATTTGGATTCAAACCCAATAAAGATGTTGGATATTCGAATATGATCCGATCTGATTTAATTTAAAAAATTAAAAAATTATTAAAAGGAAAAATAAAATATAAAAGTTTAAATAAAGTAAAACAACAGACAAGTATTTTCAACTATTTTTATCATATATATATACATGTTTTTTATAAAAATTACAAAAATGTAATATAAATAAAATATTATAAATAAATAATATAATATATTATATTAGATCAGATCCTTTTGGTCCGGAGGGGGGGGGATCCGAATCTAATTCGACTATCCAATTTGAAAATCCGAAACGAGGATATCCAAGTCCAACAAAGTAGGATCTGACTTCGGATTGGATCATGATTTGATCCATTTGCACCCCCTAAGCATTACTGTTAATTACCTTTTAAACCTTATATTTCTCATGTGATTCCATCAAGGTTTAAAGTTTTGGCCCGTATTAGCCGATACGTATCGTTTTGGGAGAGACCTGATACATGTAACATACAAAATTTGATAGTTTTATATTTTTGCTTGTATTGGATCAATATAGGTCCATGTTGGCCTCATATTAGACCATTTTGGGTATGTATCGACCTAGGGATGGCAATTTTGTAGGAATTTTCAGGTATTCGACTTGTTTTGGCCCTAATAGAACCTATTTATCAAAACCCTATAGGGTTTGGGATGGACTTGGGATTTTATATTAAAACCTTGGGACAGGTTTAGGTTTGACTTTAGGTTATTTGATACTTGATACCCAATTTTATTTGACGTGGGTACCCATTCCCAATACCTAACTATAAACCCAATTATATATATATTAGACTTGTTCATGGACCGGCCCGACCCCCGGACGGGATTGCGCATGAACTTTATCCCGTGGGCTTGACCTCGGGCCTAAAAGCCTGAGCCCGACTATTTTATGAGCTGGGCTCGGGATTTGTCACAAAAGCCCAGCCCGACCCGGCATTTTGTATTTTATTGTAAACCCTAGCCGATTAACCCTATTCCCTCTTTTCATCTTTTATCTTTCTCTCCTCATTCTCACTCTCAATAACTGGTGCAGATCCAAGCAAGTGACCACTGTTCTCAGTCTCAGAGGTGACAAGCAAGCTCATGCACCAGCAGACTCTCTCTCTGGTGGTGAGTCTTCTCTCTCTCTCTCTCTATTTCTCTCTCTTACAGTTTTCACTCGCACGCACTCGCATATTCTCAGGATTCAGGAACCGATGAACTCAAGCACTGGCGCCAATTGCGCCACTAGTGAACTCAGTCGCCCCTCTCTCCAGCGATGAATCTTCTCTCTCTCTCCACCATTCCTCTCTCTCTTGTCTCTCTCGTAGTTCTCATTCTCATGCATTGTTGCATATTCTCAGGAACTAGTGAACTCAAACATTGGCGATGGCGAATGCAGGCACCGATGCCAGCCGCACCACTAGTGAACTCAGTTGCCCTGCATTTCAGCCTCTGTTAGGTTGGGCTTCAGGCTTTTTATGAGGGCCGAGCTTTTGCTCTTCATTAACAAGTTATATATATATATATATATATATATATATATATATATATATAGATAGATAGATAGATAGATAGATAGATAGATAGATAATTTATAATATATAATATTAAGAGAAATTAAGTAGAAGCCAAGAGGAGCCCTATGGCCTATGGCATTCCTAATTGGTTAATTTGCAAGTTTGGGGTATCTGGTTAGGTTCGAATACAATCCAAGCAATACATTAAGGTAAGTTGCTTGTTTATGAAATTTAAATTTTTATTAGTTAATTTTAATATTTTATTGACATAACTATTAATAAGTTTAAATGGATTTTACAATAATATAATTAAGATTTAATATTGCCAAATACAAATGCTATCTATTTGTCTAAATTCAAATTAAGAATCAATTGGTTTGGGCACGTTTAAGTTCAATCCAAACAATATTTCTAGCTGAAATATTGTCTATGAATTTTAATTTTTATCAATTAATTCTAATAATTATGTAATTATTTCTAAATTCAAATGGACTTTAAATTAATATTATTATGATTTTGGATTCCAATTTCGAGAGTGCTATCTATTTCTCTAAATTTAGATTGAAAATCAATTGGTTTGGGTAAATTCAAGTCCAATCCAAGCATTACTTTTAGGTGATATACTTGTTAATGATTTTTAAATATTTATAGTTATTTTTAAAATTTTGTTGCTGTGATTAAGATTGGAAATGGTAACTATTTGTCAAAATTATGTAATTATTTCTAAATTCAAATGGACTTTAAAATAATTTTATTAGGATTTTGGATTGCAATTTCGAGAATGCTATATATTTCTCTAAATTTAGATTGAGACTCAATTGGTTTGGGTAAATTCAAGTCCAATCCAAGCATTACTTTTAGATGATATACTTGTTAATGATTTTTAAATATTTATAGTTATTTTTAAAATTTTATTGCTGCAATTAAGATTGGAAATGGTGTTTATTTGTCAAAATTCAAAATCAAACTCAATTTGAGATGATAATCTTGACTCTTAAGTGCTTTGGATCAAATTCAACTCTCACAAAAGATATGGTTGGGGGCTACCATCATCCCTAAGCCCCACACAACTTATGATGTTAAAATTAAAAAAAAAAAGAAAGAAAACAAGTGCTTTAGAATTTTGTAGGGGTGCTCATAGTTTGGTCGACCAAACCATGGGCAAATTGTTGAAACCCAATTGATCCTTCAGTTTTTACAATATTGAGAACCAAAATCGAACCGAACTAATTGGTTGGTTTAGTTTTTTTATATTTATAATATATTATAAATGAATATATAAATATATATGCCAGTCAGTTCAATTGACAATCAATTTTTTCTATAGGTTAATCAAAACCAAAAGGATTTTTTAGTTTGATTTCCTTGATTTGGTTCATTTTTTCGGTTTTTGATGTGAACATTTCTAGAATTTAGAAGGATTTGATAGAGTTTTCTTGTGAAGCATAAGTCTTGTATATTTTACATATTATAATCAAGGTTTAATATTTTGATACGATACGCTCGATAAGGGGTGTATCATATCGTATCTTTGAAAAACAAATGTAAAATATGCATGGAAATCAGGCATTTTGTCTTTTTTCATGTGTATCAGATGTTAGATAGTTTTGTATGCCCTTAGCTTCAATCAGAATGATGTACTTTATGAGTTTATTGTAAATGAATAAAAGTGCATATTTGATTCATGTTCCCTTGGTATGTTTCTGTGTAATATCCTTAAACTAGACACTTAATGAGACTCGTGTTAGTTTAGAATGTTCACAGCCAGTGGGTCGGTCTTGGGAGACCTATCCTGACAAGGCTGACACTGTGGTGCCACCAACTCGGTTAGGGTGGCCTGTCTCAGTTGCTAGGGTGAGACCTTAGACACATACAATGCAGGATTAATTGAATATATGAACTAGACCAGATTTTCAGTATTGCCTTGGACTTTGGAGATTGATGAACAAAACTAGAAAGTTACACCCGACCCCTAGACTCGATTATGATACTGCACTAGGTGTCGGATTGGTCTGTCTTTGATATACCAATCAGTGAGATCCTTAGCAGGGGTCAAAACCTGGGTATGTTGGGACAGTCTGAGAATTCATCTGAGTGGGTGATCATAGTGACATGATCAACCCCTTTGTCGGATAAAGGTAATGATCGGGGATGCACTCTCACTGATGAAAACCAAGACTGCCGGCAACCGATTTCAATCGTTGAGATTTGTTTTGCAAAATATATTTTATATGAGATATAAAAGTATATATATTATGGTTTCGAAATGATTTGCAAAAGGTTTTAATTCCCGGGATCCATGTAAGCAGAGAGTGCAACACTGTTCCTTGCAGCCAAGGGAGAGGTCCTCTCTTGTCGGGTAGTGTATGATCATTATGGACTGAGAGGTTAGGTGTAAGACCATTGAGGATAATACCTGATGCGCTAATCTTGCATCTGCCCATAGTCCCTGGGTGTTACAAGGTGGCTAGGCCCAAGGAGTACTTAGGGTAAGTGTTGGGCCCATAGAGCCCATAAGATGGGTTTCAGGGGGTGCACTGTCCATAACAGTGTATTCAGCCAGGCCTTGTAACAAAAGCTAGGCTGAACCATGTGGCTGATGTGTAGATCAATGTTTGAGTCTCACGTCATATAAGGAAGCCCAACTGGGCAACAGTTTGGAAAACTAAGTGAGTACATAACCTTAATTGGGCCTTAAGCCCATTTTGAACTGGGTTGATTTGATCAATCAATTAAAAGGGGCGAATTCTGAGGTGGATCAGTTCATAGGATTGGGCCTAGACTCTATCTACTTAAAGAGTCCAAGATCTAAATAAGATTTAGATCTGAAAGCCTCTTAATTTGATTAGGAGATTGTTGATTTGATCTGCAAATAAGATAAGGATTCTTCCTTATCACTTAAAGGGACTTCTAATCCAAATATAATTTGGATCAACAGCTCCTAATAGGATTAGGAGCTGATCCCTTTAAATCTATAAAAGGAGGAGGGGGGCAGTAGCCTTTAGACATGCAACCCAAAAACTCTTGTCTTCAGAGCTGAAATCACAAGAAGAGAGAATTTTGCACCCTGCAAAATCTCTCTTGTTGCCTCCTTCCTGCCGCGGCCATTATCTCCAGTTCAATCTCTAGTTCTTGGGAGAAATCAAGATCTGATCTTGAAATCAATCTTTTGTGGGAAAAGATTGATTGGAGTTGTACTCACAAGCCATCCAGTTGATTCTTGCGAAGGGTCAAGTTCTTTTGAAGAACATTGCTGATTCTGCTCCATCCTACACTGCGCCATCTTCAGTGGGAGCAGTCTTTGGATCCTTCCTTAGGCGTGAGCACCTCCATTGGGAGATATTATTTCTCTGTATCAGGTACATCCTCCCTCCTACTACTTTTGGTTCAAATCTGGTTTGGTTAATGGTTCAATTCCCTGCAAAGATGGGAGAAATTTTTGAAATTCGCCCAGTCCATTCCGCAAGATTTGGGCGTCCATGTGATGGATATCCTATCCCTTCATTGGACTCATATCGGGGGCGTATCAGGGTGTATTAGGGGTATATCAGAGCGTATCAGTAGCGTATTGACAAAAAAGATACAACAAAAAACTGAAAAAAAAAATAAAGGGGGAAACCAAGCTTCTTTTCCCTGAAATAAGCTTTCTTTCATCCCTAATGATTATAAAACTCCATACCTCATTTCTAGAGTGCTTGATTTGCAAAAAATTGTGAAAAACAAGTGTTAGTCATTAATTTTTTTTGAAGATTTTTTCAAAATTTGAAAAAATATGGCAAAAGTAAGTTTTTTTTTTTCACTTTTTTATAATATCTTGTGATTTCTTTTTTTCTTGAATGAATAAATTTATGTTGATTTACATTTCATACATTGAAAATCACAATTTTTTTTTGTGTTATTAGTAGATTTATGAAAATTTTATGAAGATATTTGGGGAAAACATAAATTAACAAAAAAATTGAAAAATATAATTTTTTCTCTACTTATAAATACTAAATATGTTTTAGATCTATGGATTTATCTATCATATCCATAGAGCAATTGAAATTTCTTCTTTAATATATATTTTTTATTTTTTTTTATATTTTTAGAATTAAAAAATAAATAATAAATAATAATATTCTATCATTGATCACAATAATTGAATATATTATAATTCTATGGATGATCTATCCAATCCATAGACCAATTGGAATTTTTTCTTTAACAATTATTTTTTTATTTTAATATTTTTAGAATTAAAAATAAATAAATAATTAATTATATTTTATCACTTGCTCACAATGATTGAATATATTATAATTCTCTGGGTGATTTATTATATCCACAAAGCAATTGAAAATTCTTCTTTAATAACTATTTTTTGAATATATTATATAATGTTTATTTATTTTTTATAGTTTTTGAAAATAAATAATAAATAATTATTAATTATATTTCACTTAGAAGTTGTGCCAATGCATGATTTATGGTTGGATAGGAGAGTTGGGTTTTTCCCATCCCATAAAACATTAAAAATTAAGAATTTTAATTTATAAAATTATAATTAACTACAATATATTTCTTCATAAAACCATTAAAATATATTGATTTAATGTATATACACCTCATTGAGGTCTTAAATTTAGTGTTGTTGATGTATTTTAATGATTTATTGAAGTATTTATAATGTTTCCAAGCGTATCTTAGTTTTCTCCAATACGCATGCATATCCCAATACGTCTCTTAATATTGTCTTTCTGATACACTTACGTTTCTGATACTTTGAACCTTGATTATAATATATGGTATTATGTTATATTGTTATTATGCATTACAACATATATTACACAACTTTTAATATATTATACATACATACATACATAAATACATACACACACACACACACACATATATATATATATATATAATATCTATAAAAGTATGAATAGGTGTGGTGGGCTTCTAGAATTTTTACTAGACTTAAATGCCCCATTTCTAAGTTTTGAATCGGAGAAGGATCAATGGTAAAAATGTAATTTTGCCATTTCATTTAATGCTTATTAGGAAATGATTTTTCTTTCTCATTTAATGCTTATCACCTATATTAAAATTAACAGTTTGGCTCTTTATGTTTATGTTTCCTTAATGATCCAATTTTACCTTTCCACTCTTTACTCCCATAAATTCATTCTCCCCAATTCCATATCCATATATTTATCAACATAAATACCTATACCTATATTGAAAATGACAATTTCATCCATTTCGTGTGTGTTTTCATCCATCATTTCCAATTTGATTCATGTCTTCTTTCATTTTTTAAGTAACCACAACTTGTCTCATTAATCTACTAATAATAATCTAAGTGATCATTGGCCAATGAGTGGGGATCTACACAACTTAGTGTGGCTGTTAAAAAATGGGCTGGATTTGTGCTATGAACAGACATCAGAGTCCAAAACTTCCTACGTTCGAGTGCCTATCTACCAACCTCAATTTTGAAGATTTATTTTATGAAATTTAGGATAGTGACTTTGAAGTTAGAATTGGGTTGAGTCCAACTTAGTTGAGCTTAAACAGATTGGTTAAGTTTATAAAAAATATGAATTTATTTTTGTATAGCCATCTTTTGTTGAGCTTTATAGTTCAATTTAGGAATTCAATTGATTAAAAATATGCAAAAATTCCAATCCAAATTTAGATCAGACCCAAGTTTTCTGGCCTAGATACAACCCGTAGCCCAAAAACTCAGTCTCGATCCATGCACAAATTAGGATTGGTGAGGTTAGGCCTGCCCAAGTTTCAGCACTAACTGGAACAAAATATAGTTTGATTTGAGTTGAATCAATTAAGTGCAACACTGTAAAAAAAAAAAAGGTGCAACCACATTTGGGTGAATAAGTATATATTCCTACAAATATCCCAACATGTTGTCTGATAAGAATAAGAGAGATTGAGACTCAAGGTTAATCATGTATAGCAACAAAATATGATAACTTGCTTTACCCCTTTTCTCCTGGTTCAGTTTGGAAGGAATACAAATACAAATATGTAGAGTGTAAAACCTTGTATTTTTTATGTATTTATACTATATACATTTGTATTTGTTCCAAATTGAAATGGAACAATGAGTATTTATTGGAAATTATAAGAGCATTTTCTAAAAATTTCCCATAATAAAACCTAGAAATCAAACTACCAAGCTTTGTAACCATTTGCCATGTTGTTTAAGCACGTGCATTGCACGTGAGAATTTTTTTTTCACATTAATTGTTTGAATTTTAGATATATAATAATTAAGATAAAAATTGAAAATTAAAATAAATGCGCACGTGCATTGCATGTGAAAATTTAAATTACAATAACAATTATTATTACTGTTATTGTTGTTGTTGTTGTTATTATTATTATTATTAAATTTTGTATCATTAATATATATATATACCTATAAAAGTGTGAATAAGGTATTGGCTTCTGAAAATTTTCTTTACTAAAATACCCCTTCTCTTGACTTTGGTTCACCTCCATTGTAAGGACAGAAAATGTAATTAAAATAATACTATTAAATACATTCAATTACCTCTCATTAAGTCTCACATTTAAGTCATTAAATAAATCACATCCTCTCTCATTGAATCCAACATTAATACTTTTGTTTCTTACTATTAAATTCTACTAATAAATCTATACACAATAATTATTAATACAATAAAATCTGATACTTTTAAAATAAACCTAGAAATGAAATCATATTTTTCTATCTAGGTGGTGGGTAAGTAGTTCAACCATTTGAGTCAAATGGATAATTCCATAATGCCATAAATAAATAATAAAAATTTAGAAATATAAAAAATACAAAAATATAGACAAAAAAAGAAATATTGAAATAATTGGACACAATTAGTATGATAGGATAGACATAATTTTAGTAATGATTGACACTAAATATATAACTTAAAACTGATGGGAAATGAAACAATTTTCCTATCTAGGGTGTGGGTTAGTAGTTCAAACTGAATTGAACTGAAAATTTTGGTTTGTTTTTTCTAGGAATTTAGTTAATTTGATTTTTAGAATTAGAAATTTGGTTAACCGAATAAACTTAACTTTTGTATAGCATATGCAATATATAATATATAATATTATTTTTATATTAATATATAATATAATGAAATTTGCTTTCACAATATATATTATATATTATATGTTATAATGTATATAATATAATATATAAATTATTAAAATTTGGTTTTAATCGAAATAACTAAAAGCCAAATCGAAAATTTTGGTTTTTCTATTATTTGGTTTCAATTTGGTTTTAAAAATTTTCAATTTATTTGGTTTGGTTTTTAATCGAATAAACCAAATGTTCACCCCTACATCTATAATATTATATCTTAATCATATAAACAAGTATGATGAATAATAATTATTTTATTAGTGATATAAATTAAATATAAAATTTAAAATCAGTCTGAAAAATGAAACCATTTTCATATTTAGATGGTATGTCAATGATCTAATCTTCCAGGTAAAATGGGTCAATCTATGATGTTATAACTAAGTAATAAATATTAAAAAATATATAGAATCTCAAAGAAAAATATAAGATTTGTATAAAGCATTTTGATACAGTTCAAATGTTATATATTTAAAATACTAAATATGAAAATAAAAGTTAATGATGAAAATGGAATACAAGATTTAAGTAGAAAATGCAATTAAAATAATACTATTAAGTGCATTCAATTATTACCTTTTATCAAGTCTCACATTTAAGTTATTAAATAAATCACATTCTCTCTCTCTCTCTCTCTCTCTCTCTCTCTCTCATTCAATACAACATTTATACTTTTGTTTCTCATTATTGAATTCTACTAATAAATGAATACACAATAGTTATTAATATAATGAAATTTTATATTTTTAAAATAAACCTAGAAATGAAATCATATTTTCCATGTAGGTGGTGAGTAAGTAGTTCAACCATTTAGGTCAAATGGATAATTCCATGATGTCATAAATAAATAATAAAAATTTAGAAATATAAAAATATAGAAAGTAAAGAAATTTTGAAAAATTTGAACACATTTCTATTACTATATATTTGTCATATTAAAAAAATAAGTATGATAAAATAGACATAATTTTATTAATGATGGACACGGAATATAGAACTTAAAACCGATGGGAAATGAAACAATTTTCTTATCTAGGGGCAAATTAATGGTTCAACCTTTCAGATCAAATGGGTTAACTCATAATGTATAATTGAAAATAAATTTTTTTAAAATAGAATTATAAAAAAATATGAAACTATTTTGGGTACATCTATAATATTATATATTAATCATATAAATAAACAATAAGTATGATGAATAATAATTATTTTATTAGTGATATAAATTAAATACAAAATTTAAAACCAGTATGCAAATGAAACCAATTTCATATCTAGATGGTAGGTTAATGATCTAATCTTTTGGGTCAAATGGTCAATCTATGTTGTCATAACTAAGAAATAAATTTTAAAATAATATATAGAAATTCAAAGAAAAATATAAGCTTTGTATAAAGCATTTTGATACAATTCTAATATTATATATTCACAATATTAAATAAAAATAAATATGAAAATAAGAATTATTTTTATTAATGATGAAAATGGAATACATGATTTAAAATCAACCAAAAAAGCAAAATGGGTTTTTTTTTTTCCATCCAAGTGGTGATTAAGTGGTTCAATTGTCCACATCAAATGAATCAACACATGATATTATAATTAAATAATAAAATACAAAAAATTATAGAAAAATGTAGATTAATTTGGGTATATTCTATGATATTATATATTCATCATATAAAATAAGTGCGATAAATGAGAATTATTTTTATTAATGATGGAAATGAGATAAAAATCAGGAAAAAAATAAAGCATTATTGTCTAATACATGACTTCGCTAACCATGTCAAATGTTCCATGATTTAATTAGCTAGGCCATCGTAGGCAAGTGGTTTGGTGGTAAATGAACATACAATCTTGAATTGGGTGGTCGGTTAATCAATTTAATAAATTGATTTGACCCCAATATCAAACAATATATTGGAGTTGCATTTCCTATTGTTAAATAAGTAATTTTTATTATATCATAAATTAAATAATAAAAAATAAAAATATAGATCTTTTTATATTTTATGGAAAAATTCGAACATGTATCAATATTATATATTCTTCATGTTAAACAAAAATATATTCAAAAAAATGAGACTTATTGTTAGTAAAAATAGAAATAGCTAAAATACAAAAAAAAAATTAATGTATTAACCATAGCAACATACTAAAAAACTGTGTCCAATTAACAAACCAATAAATCCAAATCTATGGTTCAACTACATGTTGAAAACTTTGATAGAAACTATAAGAACATTTGAATTTAGGTTTTTGAGTTGAACAACAATATATACACTGCCACGTGCAATGCGCGTGCACTTTTACTAGTATATATATATTAGTATGGATGTATCAAGAGCTATTTGATAAAAAATTTATATTATATTAGATATCCAAATCACCAACATACCCTTTAAATACATAACAGTCTTAGGACTTAGGACTTTAAGAATTTCTTTTTTTTTTTTAAATCAAGTTTCAATCCTTCAACCTTCATGTTTATTTGTTTATCCATTTGCCCTTAAGGTTTAACAATTAAGACCAAGAGTCCAAGACCTATTGACGATACCTTTTGGGTATTTTTTGGATTTTTCGTTCTTTGAAATTAGAAACTTAGTTTTATTTATTTTTTGACTTATACTACTTTGTTTTATTCTTTTATATGAAAGGATTCTATGTAATGTTGGTTCTCATTGAATGTTGTTGGTTGATAATGAACTTTGAAGAATGTTTGTTTTTATGTACTGAATATTGAACTTGAAGAAAAGTTTAACTTGATCATATAATAATCTATGGGACGGGTCGGAATGGTTTTGGGATGGGACAGGTTTGGAAAATTGAGAGGAAAAGTTATATGGGTTTGGGATGGGTTTTGGATCAAGGGTTTATAGGTAGGTTCAGGAATGGGTAGGGCAATTTGCATGGGTACCTTATCCGTTGCCATTCCTATATTAGCCGATACAATCCCGAAACGGACTGATACACACTATATATCAACCAAATTTAATTTCCTTCTTTTTCTACTTTTTAAATTCAAATCTATATTTATATACTAAAATAGGCTAGGTCAGATGGCCTCTCCTTGTTTGATTATCCCAACCAAGCAATTTTAGAGAGGTGCAAGATTCCCTTTAGAAGCCCATGGAGTTGCCACCTCAGCATTCCTTATTTCCCTCTTTCCTCTTCTTTTTATTAGAAAACTAATAAAACACATATAATTAACACCTATTTTTAAGAAAGATATAAGAGTCTTTTGTACAAACAATACTTACTCCAATCTATTCCTATCCCCCACTAGCCAAGTGGCACCACTATCCCCCACTTTATCCTAAATTATCTCTAATTCCTATTCCTCCACTTTTCATCTATATTTATCTAAATAAAGGTTGAATTAAAATTTTATCAATTATTTAAATATTATACTGAAATTGTGTAATAACTTTATTTATTAAATATAGAAAAACTAATAATAATTGATTTAATAATATTCATATTATTAATAGTTTTATATTTTTACGAAATTTATAATGAAATTATGTAATAATAATATAAATTATAATTTTACAGATTATTCAATAGAATAAATAAATAATATTTTAAACAATTAAATAAAAAATCATTAAAATGTCATTAAAATAATAAACATTTAAACTAAAAAATATTACTTAAATATTTCAATAACTAAATATTTTAAATAAAAATATTGAAAATAGCTAAATAATTATATAAACAAATATTTAATATTATGTAATAACTTGAAAATAAATAAAATTAAATAACTGACTAAATATTTTACATAAAGAAATATTTAAAATGACTAAATTTTAAATATTTAAAATAAAAAAAATTATGTAACAAATTTAAAATAATTTTAAAAGTAGGAAAATAATTATAATAGATTTCATAATATTCAAAATACTATAAATTATAGTTTTATGAATTACTAAATTTAATAAGTAATTAATATTTTAAAATGTTAAATAATGCTCTTATTTAAATAACAAAATAACATTGTAACTAACTAATTTTAAATATTTTAAATATAACAAATTTAATAATTAAGTCATATTTAAAAACAAAAAATATATTAAATAATAAAATTATGTAATTACTTTAAAATATTTATCAAAATGTCAAAAATAATTATAATATATTTAATAATATTCGATAATAAGAATATAAAATATAAATAATTTAAAAATAACTAAATATTATTGTAAATAACTAATTTTAAAATATTTGAAATATCAATTTTTTTTTGGAAAAGGTATTGTAAATTTATTATCACAAGGCAAAGAAGGCTGCAATTCAGATCCAAGAAGGTAGTCTGAAAGCAACCAAAATTATAACCTCTACTAGGAGCAAGACTTAAACAAAACAAACATTCTATGATCTCTGAATTCCTAGAGGTAGAAATCCAAGAGATCAACTTGCCTACAACTCTTTGAATTACATGATCAACATCCTTATACCTATTACAAAAGATTTTACTATTCCTTTCATCCCAAATGGACCATAGGACTGCAGTTGGAATTGTCTTCCACATTCACTTTCTCTCTTACTAATACCCTTCAACTTCCAAGAACACAAGTAATCCTTAACTGATCTCGGCAAAACCCACTTAGTACCCAAAGCTTTAAGAAAATGCATCCAGATCTGTAGGGAAAACGGACAATGAAGACATAGGTGCTCTGAAGATTCTTCAACGTCCCACAAAGTACACAACTTAAATCCATAATTGGAATACCCCTTCTCAACAAGATAGACCTGGAAAGACATTTATCCAAGGCCATTGTCCAAACCAGGAAGTTGACTTTTGAAGGGCTTAGAGGGCTCAGAAAGTTGAAATATATAAAAAAAACAATAAATAAATTATATTTTAAACATTATTTAAGAAACACAAAATAGATTAAATAACAAAATTATGTAATAAATTTAAAAAAATTATCAAAAACACAAAATTAGTTATAATAGATTTAATAATATTCTATAATAAGAATATAAATATATACAATTTAAAAAATTTTACACATTATTGAAATAGTAAAAAATAGATTAAATAACTTAGAGGTATTAAAGCTTTTTATTAGTCATTTATTGAATTTTCATTATAAATTTATTTTTTGTAATTATGTACATTCATTAATTATAAATTTTCAATAATTATTGGAGATTAAACTATAATTATTTGTTAGAGATTAGACTATTAATTTAACCGAAATTAGGAGTGTTCATCAGTCAATTCAATTCAGTTTGGTTGTAGATTGTTTGGCCAACCAAATTGATTTGGTCGGGTTGGGGAATTTGTCACTTGAAATAGAACTGACCAACTTGAGTTGGATTGGTCAATGCTTTAAAAAGATGACCCATAGACTGATCGACTTTTGCATCTGAGTCACGATCACCGGTTCAACCATCTGGGTCAAGCGGTTTAGATCGTTCCACGTCAGCACTCTATATATTAAAATATATATATATATATATATATAAATACATATATAAATGTGTATATATGTATATATGTATTATTTTATATTTTATTTTTGGTTTTTAATTCAATTTGTAATTTTTCTTTATAAAAATTTTAAAAATTATGATTTGAGGCCAAAAAAGCCTTTTTTTTCCTACAAAAATAGTACCGTAAGGCATCCATGGCACATTGGAGTGCAAAATTATGGCCTTTGAAAGTTTGTACATGCATTAAGTGTGCTACCTACAACCCGGTGACCAAATCAAATGGATCAATGATTGAACTTTTGGGTTGGGCAATTTTGGATTGAATGGCGGGTTTCAATAGAACTAGACCCAAAATCAAGGCCGGATGTCAATTTGAATGGTTCAACTGCCCAAGTCAATGACAAGTTAAAAACACCAGTATAGTGTAGGTCAATTTTCGATTTGATTGATTGGTTGAAAAGACTTAAGCTTTAAAAATTAAGTTTAAATTAAAATAAAATTACAATGATATTATTAAAAAATTAATTTTAAAATTTAAATTTACAATATAAATATTTTATATTAAGAAACATTGGATTTTCCTACTTTCATGAATTAAAAAATTATATTTAAAATATAAAATATATATATATATATCTATGGTTAGGTTGGTTCGATTTTGGTAAGTTTACAAATGGTCTAACCAAAACTTACCCGACCTGGTCGGGTTGGAAAATTACTAAACCAAAGCTGAATGAAAATACTATAAAGTGACCAACTAGGGTCGAGTTGGTCAGTTTCATCGGTTTGATGAACAACCCTAGCTGAAATTAATTATTATTATTTTTGTATTACAAAAAATATTATATAAAATATAAATAATTATTAATAGTTTAGAAAGTTAAAATATAAAACAATCGTCTACTCTTATGTATTTCTATTGTTTAACTTTCTTTTGACAAAGTTAATGCATTGCACGACTCGTCACTAGTTTAAATGTAATTATCTCTTCTCTCTCATTTATATCACTTTTAATTAAGCCTTTATATTTGAGACATCATTAAATGTTAATATTATTTAATTAAATGCTCATTTGAGTTATCTTTAATTAAGGTATTTAAGACGTCATTAAATGCTAATTAAGCCAATAACTTATTAAAAGCATAAGTTGAAGGGAAAAGTTTCAAACCCTAGTCATTTAGCTAGCCACTATGCCAACCTTAATTGCTTATTTTAATAGCATGCATTTTTATTCTTAAAGTAATTTTTCTTCTCTTGTTGGATATTTTTCAATAAATGCTAAAATTTGATTATTAAAATTTATATAATAATAAAATTAATACAAATCATATTTATTTATTAAAAATTAAGGTATATGTATATTAACTTATATACATAATAAATATTAGTATATATACACACACATACATTTTAGTTCTTTTATTAGTTTTCAACAATTACTAATTTTGTCCCAATACTTTATATAAATCATTAAAGTATGACTTTTTATGTTTAAATAAATTAGTTATAATCACAGTAAACTTTTTTTTATTGTTATTAATATACTTTTTAGGGATTGTTTTTGAATTTTCTAGCATATTCATGCATATCTTGATTTTTTATCTATATTTATGCATGTCGAAAGCATATCTCGATAGATCTCTTAAAATAGTGAGTTAAAATTTTCAAACCTGAGAACTACCATTTTGCTTTATAGCATGGCCTATATCTTGCTTTGTTTGCCTATTTAATTGAGTAATCAAATTTGAAAATTTTCATATGATTCCATCATGAATTTGCTGCTTTAAATTAAAATTTTCAGACCTGAAATTTACCATTTTGCTTTGTAGAATGGCCTTAACCTTGCTTTGTTTGCACATGATATATGCTACTATTATAATTCCCCTAGGATATCTGCAACATCTCCTTCTACAAAATCTATTGCTTTGTAAAACAAGGGTTCGAAATATCGAACAAATTGGTACGTCAAATGGGGTGTATTGACCTGTATCGGAGGCTGCCTTTATTTTTTTAGTTTTTTTCCCCTTTCAAATTGGCTCAAGGGGGTTGGTTTAAGGCTCGTCTACCCCCTAAAATAGGTGGGGCCCCGAAAAACTAAGTGTAAGGACGTATCGGAGGGTCACTGATATGATATGATACGTATTAGCTGATACATCTTGATACATTACGATATTTCGATCCTTGTGTAAAACTATGGTAGCACAATTGATTTGGGTGCAAATTCTGAATTATTTTTGTTTAATTCAAATTTTACCTCATTTTGTTTGATTCCGGTACAAATGAAGTAAAATAAGACCTAAAACAGAATAAAGTAAAACCTAAACCATAATTAAACCAGAATTTGCATTTTTTTTCATTTGCAATCCCATGCATTTGTAGTTTTGTACTAGTGCAAATAAAGTTTAACTGCAACTAAGGGGGAAAGATCTCAAGGCTGCAGTGCAAATCTGAAACTGGGGATAAATTTTGGATCCCGTTCAGTTTTGTAATTATGATATGCAGTCGTGCCTTATACAAATTTTGTACATTTTGGCTCATTTGCACTCATGGGCAACAAGAATTGTATCCCAAGAACTAGTGCTACAAAATTTATACCATCTTCTTCCTACCCCCCTTCTTTATTTTTTTTTCTATAATTCCTACCTAGGTTCTATCTTATATAAACTGGGCATTACATCTTGCTTCCTACTTCACTCCCAAACAAATAACCATCATGTTACCTCCATTCTCTTTCATATTATGTGGAACAACCTGCTTTTACTTCTCAGAAACAAATAGAACAAAGTGAAATTTAAAGAAAAAGCAAACTAGAATACACTACACTGCCTATCTGAAATTCTGCACTTCTAAGCATTTACACCAGTGCTGCAAATGTAATTTGCATTGCAAATAACAAGACAGAGCCTAAAGGAATTTCGTGAAATTCAATTAGTTTTGTAGAAGGAGATATTGCATGAACACCAGCAAAGTCACCATTACTTTTTATCATGTATATGTTCCACCTGTCCTGTTTTTAAATTTATTTCAACTTCAGTCCTGAATCATATTCCCTTATGCAATTTTGATTTTCATATTAACATTATTGTAAAATCAAACTTCAGGATTAGGGCCTGATTTAACATGAATCTGCATTGGAAGCTAGGTGGCTGGTGGCAGCTACAATTGATGGAAAAATAGTTTCATTGACTGGCTGAACTCTATTGAGGTTACAAATTTGTAAGTTGTAACACCACCCATAGAACATAGAATTTTGACTATCATGCATGATATGGGAATAGGTCAGTTGATTGAGAGGTTATCTAGTTGAGGTTCAACAACATGTTCTAGAATATTCATGAACCCAACTCCTTCTATTATATATACCAAGCTGGGAAGGGCCTTCGTCTGGGCAACGTGGCCTTTCCTTCACGCAGGATTGGGTGAAAATCGGTGTTCATAAAAAACCGAAAAATTGAATTAAATTGAGAAAATCAAATTGTAAAATGCGGTTAATCAAATCGATTTGGTTTGAAATTTTTGAAAAATCGAAAGATCAATTCAATTTTCAGTTAACCTACAAAAAACCAACAGTTAATTGAATCGACTGGTATATATATTTTTATATTATATATATATATATATATTTTAAATATTTATAATATATTATATATCATTTGTTATTTATTGTATAATATATATTATAAATATAAAAATTTAAAAAATTGAAGAACCGAACCAATTAAAAACCAAAACCAGTAGACTGGTTAAGCGATGGTACCGGTTTAGTCTCAATTTCGAGAATTGGAAAAACTGGTATCACCGGTTTGGTTTACAAAAAAATGCCCATGGTTCGGTTAACCGAACCGTGGACACCCCTACTTCCAGCGGGATGAGGTATCCGCATGTGAAGTTTTTCCTCACGTGAAATCTCTTCTCCGGCTTTCGTCCATACCTATACCACCTCGGCAATCTTCTGGAAGGAACTATTTCTCTTCTTCTCTCTCGTCCTCCTCCCTCTGTTTCATTAGTTACCGCCATTGCAACTCCGGGCAGTGGCGGTTTCTCCGCCCGCCCGCTCTCTCTCTCTCTCTCGTTTTACTTCCCCTTTTTCGTTCTCTACTCCTTCGTATTCTCACGTCCCCTCCCTGTCATCGCCGCCAGTGGTCGACTGGATTGATTTCCCCATCTCTTCCAAATTCCAATGAACTGAAGAGTCAACCGAACACCGTTCATCGTCCCTAACATCGACACTCGACATAGTGACGGAAACAACAAGAAATAAAATGACCCATCCCTTCTGAATATTGTTCATTGATTTCCCCAACAAGAACAGAGGATCTAGCAGCAACGCCGACCTATTTCTCCTTCCTGCTTTTGGTGATTTCTCACCATTTTTGGATTTCCTCATTATTCTGCATCATTCGTACTGGTGTGTTTCACATTGTTGGATTTCCCCGACTGCTCATCGATTCTTCGTTCTCCATGTTCTTCACCGGCTGAGCAAAGTCACAAAATATCCATCATCCGAGCTGTCCCTCTTCTCAGCTTGGGAAAAACTTGCATCCAAGGAATCGTTTCTTCTCACCATTCTCCCGGTTACAGTTCATGGAGATCATTTCTATTCCAGCTAGCAATATCCGACTATAGCAGACTGAACCTCCTCTGCTCCAATAACCGTGTTCAGGTCAACATTCAACCCAGGTAGGCCCTATTTCTCACTATGTTTTCTCATTTTTTTATCCTTTTTTTCTTTCTTTCTTTGTGTTTTGCTATGGGATGACGGGGATCTGTAGAAGTTACCAAAGACGGTGATGAAACTCTGAAGTGCTGTTCTCTGTAAATTCCCTAGCCAATGACGAATGTGAAAGGGAGAAGGATTGAAACACGCCCTTGTTTATCTGTTATTGTCGTTCTTTTTCATCTTTACTTAGATCTCCCTTCAAGCTTCAAATGCTTCAGGTTCCTGTTATTCGCCGTTAATTATTTACTCCTTGTTTTGGGTCAATCGACATCCTGGAGTGTTTTCATTAGGGAATGGTGTGATTAAACATTGTGTTTTTCCTATTGTGTTTGCCTTATCAACTGTTGATCCGAATATAATACTTTTTAGGGTAAATTACAATAACCTCCCAATACTTTCTTTTGCGACAAATGTTATTTGACGGAAATACCCTTCACAAATCGAGTTAACATTTTCAATTTGGCGGAAATAGACACCCACCCATTATCAGACGGCTTTGCCTCATGTGGGTCCATCTTTTTCATCTCTATCTCCAATTCTGTGACCATGAAGTTTTGAGTTCAAAAGTGGGAATCTTTGAATGAATGCAGTGCACAACTCCAACTCGGACATGGATTATCTGAGTGATTGGACACCATGAACGAGCACCTACATATGACGTGGGACCTAGTAATGTGGCCACCTTAGACGGACACCTACATATAAACGAACACCCACGACTCGAGAAGCATGTTCCCTCTCTAGACGACACCATCGAACGGTGTATAGGAAGTTTCGGGTGGTCTCAGCTCCTGCAAGCCATCCTGGTCTCCTTCACATGGGTCTTCGATGCCTAGCAGACCTTCATTAACGTCTTCACCGACGCCGAGCCCACCTGGCATTGCTCTCGCCAAGACGACCCCTCCTGCAACTCTGCCGCCAACCTTTGCTCACTTCGCAAGGATGCATGGGCCTGGGATAAGCCGTCACGGACATCCGTCCTGTCGGAATGGAACCTCGCCTGCACCGGCCCCATCATCGCTGGGTTACCGGCGTTGTCATTCTTCGTGGGCTGCCTCGCTGGTGGACTCGTTTCTCGGTCGCAAGAACATGCTCGTCCTCTCATGTCTGAAGATGTCCGTAACTTCTACTTTAATGGCCTTTTCTCCCAACATTTGGGTCTACGCCTTCTTGAGATTCGTTAACGGGTTCGGTCGCGCTACGATCGGAACTTGTGCGTTCGTCCCCTCGACGGAAATCGTCGGAAAACGATGGCGAGGCAAGGTGGGTATCATCGGATTCTTCTTATTCACATTCGTTTTCTTGTCTTTACCGGCCATGGCTTACATCAACCGAGAGTCTTCATGGGGACCCTCTATCTGTGGACGTCCGTGGCAGCCATCTTTTACTGTATAATCATCCACTTTGCAGTGCGCGAATCACCGAGATGGCTCCTGGTGAAAGGACGCAAAGACGAAGCAGTCGAGACGTTAAGAACCATAACCACGAGGAATCAAAGTAGCTTCAGGTTAAGCGTGAGCTTCTCCGGCACATCCATCATACCGGAGACGTTTGATGGCAGTCTCTACTCTGCTATCAAGGCATTGGTCGAGAAAAAGTGGGCCTTTCAACGGTTAATGGCAGTAATGACCGTCAGTTCCGGCATCGGAATGGTGTAATACAGGATGCCTTTGGGGGTCGGAAACCTGGCCTTTAGTTAGTTGATCGTCACCTTCAATGCCTTATCAGAGCTGCCATCGTCATTGCTGACGTTCTTTCTTATCGGAAGTGAACAGGAGAAGTTCGCTGCTGGTGTGCACAGCTATAAGCGGGATTTACAGTATAATGTGCGTGGTGGTGGGTGAGTCACGACAGAAATTGCAGGTAGCGGTGGAGCTGGTAAGCTTCTTTAGCGCGTGCATGATGTTCAGCGTGTTGCTGATATACACACTGGAGTTGTTCCTGACGTGTATGAGGAACTCGGCATTGTCGATGGTTAGTCAGGCGCTGGTGTTCGGCAGGGTGTTCAGTCCGGTGTTGGTAGCCGCCGGGAGGAAAAATGGGTTCTTATGACACGATGGATGATTGCAAGGGAAAAATAAGGTGAGAAAACGTATAAAAGACGAAAAGAGGTTAAGGTTGTCCTACAATGGTAGTATAGGGATAAAAAATATTGTAACGGCAGATTTCTCATCAATCTGGATGGAAGGCTAACGGAGGGGATTTTTGTCTCACGGTCATACTACAGGTATAATAGAATAAGGGGTCTTTGTCACAGACCCCATAGTACAAGGGGGTCTGTGATTGGCCGAGAGGATTTGATTAGGGGAGACAAATGGCGGAAAGAGAAAAGTAATAAAAAAACATACAAATAAAAAAGGAGAGAAAAATAAGAAGTAGAAAATGTAAAAATTAAAAAAAAAAAAAGAAAGTAAAAAAATAAAATATTAATAATAATAATATGTAAAAATTAAAGATGAAATGAAATGGGGTTCATAATAAAATAACACAAATAATTGTTTAAATAAATTAAAAAAACAAAAATATAAAATATAAAATAAAATAAGTAAATATATACAAAATAAATAAAAATCTTTCATTTTGAAATATTTTGGGAACAGTCTGGCTTTAGTCAGGGCAAAGCCCATTCCAACAGATCTTACAGCCTTACGTTGAAAATATCTCTATACTTAATTGATTTATTAAATAAAAGATATTCCCAATACAATATTACAAGGGCTGCTCGAACATGCGAACACTAACTTACCCTACAGAAGTTGAATTCGGTTGGGGACAAAGAAATCAGTGTTTATTATCCTAAATCAGTTTTGTGAGATTTAGATCCAAATCAGTTCTCATACTATCATAATATATACAAGCCCGTGCTCAGCACGGGTAACTCCGCTAGTAATATATTATCTTAGAGGCATGTCTTGAAATTCCAATTTCTTGAGGTGCTGAAAGGCTCGTTGTTTAATCCACTGTCGATCATCAGTTTCGAAACGAGGTACCAGGTCTATTGTCTATTGTCTCTTCCTGGGGAAGGGATTTTATGAGTAGGGCTGGCAATTTATATGAAGTATGAAGTACATCAAGAGAGTAGTAGCTTTAACTCTTCCTGATTACGAACCAGTTTGTTTATTGTGAATGGGGATCCATTCTTGGCTTCTTGAGCAAGTTAGTCATATTTCTGCCAAAAATATGGCACTTGTCAATCTATCCTCTTTTGTATTAAGGTTTCCAACTAGATGCGTGATCCTTCAGAAATTGCATTCAACTCATCACCATTTAATGGAATAGGTAATTTGATGTAGTTGCACCCTATTTGTCCAACTTCGATTTGAAAGTCCTTTGATGGTGATTTTTTTAGGAATGTGTGCCAGTTTAGACATGGGGCTCAAATTCCTTCGGTCCAAGTGGAGGCCGGTAATGTTTTACCACAACCAAACTTAATAAAAATCAAGATAAGTTGAGAGATCAAGAGTAATGCTATAAGAGAGTAATACATACTCAATTGTTCAAGTGATCTCAACAATTCAGTTCAAAAGCCAGAAAAGAAGGAGAGAGAATATTCGAATGGTGGGTGTGATACCTTGTGTCAGTCACCACCCTAAAATATATATTTATATTAAGTTTGTAAAATGATAGATCTGCCCTTTGAAGATGATACATTGTGTCAGCACCCTGAAAGATATATTTATATTAAGTTTGTATTAAGTGGTTATAAATCAAATGGCTTCCAAATTCATGAATATCACATGCTTGCATTGGAGGTACTTTGAAGATGTTACCTTTAATGAATTCATTTAAGATTTGGGATGATTTGGGATGGTTCAGTTGTATTGTTGCCTATGATCTGTTGACATGGACTTATTCAGGCCTGTAAGCTGGGAAAGAATTCATGGGTGGGATTAATCATTTTAGAGGGTGGAATTAATTTACACATTTTTATTAGAGAGTTTTCAGAACTGATAAAGCTGGTTGTAGGGTTAGTTTGGTCTCTTTGCTTTTATTTCTCTATTAATTCTAGCGTTAGATATTGGGCCCTTTGTCTTATGGGTAATGCTGTAATTACAATATTAGTATAATAACAGAAATTGGAGTGGTAGTTAGAGATTAATAGTGATAAAACAAAGAGAAATTCATCTTTTGTGTTAGATTATGACAAAAAATAGAGCAATGCTCAAATTTTGATTGAAATTCCATTGAATGTCTACTATGACTTGAAGCTCAAGTTATAAAATACCCAAGATTCAACACCTACGGAGAATGATGCATAAGGTTCGAACATGGATCCTAAGGACATTGTCACACCAAAAGACAGAAAGTGGAAGAAAGGGATAACAAATAAGCTCATAGGTGAATCTTGTCAGGCATTCACAAACTACATTAAGCAAAATTCTATCGTTGCAATGGGTGCATCCAATGAGAATGATTTCTCCATCAGCAAATGTCAAGAAGTCCTTAGGAGTATGTAGGGCTTAAACAAGAAAATGTATATGAGGGCAATCAAAGGGATGTGATGGAGTGCAATCCGGCCGGTCTTAGCTGTCAACGAATTCGCCTCTGAGCTGGAGCGTCGGGGAACCTGAAACGGGAAAGATGAGAGAACTCCAGGGGGAACCCGGTGTGATAACTCCGAAGCTCAAGTCAACAATCTCTCAAAGGCAAAGTGTAGACCAGATAGCGCAAAGTTCACATATCTTGTTTGTTGGGGGCAGGGGGCCTTTTATAATCACCTCGCGCACTCGCTTCGAGGCCCTTGTCAGGTCGGGTATTATTACCCTTGCGTCTGTCAATTTGGGTGCCGTCCTTTCTGCAGGGACAGAACCGTCACTGCCTAACCGTCTCTCTAACTGGAGATGGCGGTGTCAGGAGGCGGTGGCAGGTGGCCGTTTAGAGTGCGGCCGTCAAGCGTCAGATCCCAAGTCAGTCGGGTGCGGCGCCCTCGGGTACGGACTTCCTCGGTGTCAGGCGTAGTACGGTTTGTTTGGTTTTGGTGCCCTGAAGGTGATGTGGTGGAGTGGTGAGCGAGACGAAGTCTTGAGTTCGGAGGTGTATAGGGAAGGTCAGTTCGGCGAGGGGTTTCCCGAGCTGTTACAAGGCAGGCCAGTTTGGCGAGGTGTATCCCGAACTGACAAGGCAGGCCAGTTCGGCAAGGTGTATCCCGAACTGTTACAAGGCAGGCCAGTTCGATGAAGTATGTCCCGAACTGTTACAAGGCATGCCAGTTCGGATTACTTTTTGGTTTGGGGCCAAGGGTAAGTTCGGGCCCCTAGTAGGGAGTTCGGACCGCCGGTCTCTCCCCTTGGTGCTCGAGCCGTAGGCTTGCTTTTGTGCCAAGCTGTTGCCTTTGCCACGTGTCGCATAACTGTGAGGTCGGGCCAAATCTTCCTTCATCAGGATGCGAGACCAAAATTGGAGGGAGTTACCACCTCAAGGTAATTTCTTGCTAATTTCACATTTCCAACATAGTTTAATACTAAAATTTATGCTTTGGGGTTTCCAAATCAAATTGGCTTTCTTGTGCCATTTTGAGGAGAACGATACCATTTGTCTGACATTAGAAGGCAAAGACGTCCAAGGGGTGTGAAGGAGGAGTTCAACTATAGGCATTCAAGCTTGCACAACTGCATAGAGCGTTGTTTTGGTGTGTTAAAAGCAAGATTGCACATTTTGAAGCTGATGAAGGAAGATTTGGCCCGACTCGTTATTACGCAATACGTGGTAAAGGCAACAGCTCGACACAATAGCGCGCCCAAGGCGCGAGCACCAAAGGGAGGAACCAGCGGTCCGAGCTCCCTACCAACAGTCCGAACTCCCTACTAAGAGCCCAAACTCCCTACAAGGAGCTCGAACTCTCCCTTAGGCCCTGAGCCTCACACAAGGCAACAACCCAAACCGGCCCGCCCCACGATAGTTCGGGACACTCCTCTATCCGAACTCAAGACTTCACCTCGCCCACCACTCCAGCACTTCGCCTCCAGAACGCCAAACTGAACAACCGTACCTCGCCTGACACCGAGGAAATCCGTACCTAGGGGCAACGCACCTGACTGACCTGGGATCTGACACTTGACAGCCGCACTCAAACGGCCACCTGCCATCGCCACCTGCTACCACCATCTCCAGTTGTAGAGACGGCTCGGACAAAGAGCAGTGGCGGTTCTATCCCAGCAGAGGTGATGACACCCAAACTAGCAGGAGCGTAGAGATAATCATACCCGATCTGATAGAAGCCTCGGAGTGAGTGCGCGAAGTGGTTATAAAAGGCTCCTTACCCCCCAAGAAAAGGTATGTGAACTTTGCGCCATCTGGTTCTATCTTGCCTTTGAGAGAATACAAACTTGAGCTTCGGAGCAATCTCATCGGGTTCCCCCCCGGAGTTCCCTCATCTTCTCCGTTTCAGGTTCCCTGTAGCTCCGTTCAGAGGCAAGGCCGTTGATAGATAGGATCGGCCGGATTGCGTACCATCAATTGATGCTGTCTGTGGGAATGCTTCTAAAAGCCTCCCTCTAAAACTCTCATAACCTCCTCTTCTTCCAAAAACTCCAACACTCATGGCTTCTTCCAGCAATGCCGGACGTGGCACAGAGGCGAACACCACCGAGGAACAACTCCAAGTCCCCGTGGTGTGCATCGGACAGTTCACCATCCCCCTTCCGGTGGACGGGATCCCCAGCTTGAATGCGCCACAAACAGTGGTGCCCGTAAACCTTCCTGCCATGAACGTCCCTCTTTCGCTCCCTATCAAAACAACTTTTGCTGAACCAGTTGCTGTTCCCCTGGCGACTCGCCAGAACCAATTTGACGACCTGATGCAATGCATGCGGGCAATGCAAGCCCAAATGCAACAATTCCAGCAGCACCAAGTACTACACCACCTCTCTCAACACCACTATCAGCAGTAGTTCCCCCAACTACCCCTGAACCAGTCACTGCTTCCACCTCGGCACCCTGCTCCGAAGTCGGTTAAGGCCTCCCATCAGGGTGGACGCCCTCACCGAGGAGAAAAGCCTCCCAACTCCAGAACACCCCTAACAGTCAGGCCTCATCCCCAGGCCAAAGGGAAAGGAAAATCACCCCCGCCTCGCAGCTCGTAGGCAGGTCGGGAACCTCGCCCGTAAAGTCAGCACCTTGGTGCTCCAAGCCTGAGTTCCCGTTCACAGAGAATCGATTCAGCACCCTAGCAGCAGACTATCAACATTCCGGGCCAATCAAGCTCAGCAACACAGAGGCCAACAACGCCAGTACCAGGCCCACTCGACAATGAAGGCACTAGCGAAGTCGCCGAACTGCCACCCGTGTCCTGCCCGAGCTCAGAGGTAAGGAAGAGACGAGCTCGGGCGAGGTAAAAGCTGCCCCAATTCTCTTAGTTCCTCCCCCCTCGCATCAGAACTCCTAGTAGTCCTCATGCCCAAAGACTTCAAGCTCCCACCTTTGGACAAGTATGATGGGTCCTTTGACCCCAACAACCACGTCAACGCTTTCCAATCCCAAATGCACATCGCTAGGGCCAGTGAATCATGCATGTGCGTGGCCTTCACCACCACCTTCAGGGGGTAGGCCGCACTTGGTACAAGAACTTGGCCCCTGGGTCGATAAAATGCTGGACCCAGTTCGTGTAGGTTTTTACCGCACACTTTGTCACCAGCAAGCGGTGCCCCAGAACTGAGGAAAGCATCTTTGGAGTAGTTCAGAGATAAGGATAATCCATCCGGGGCTACATCAAGCAGTTCAATGAAGCGTGCTTGCAGATACCGCGATTAGACCCCGCGGTACAGCTTGCGGCGGCCAAGAGAGGAGTAACGCACAAGGAGTTCAATTGGCACATGGTAGCTAGCCAACCCGTGGCCGTGGCCGAATTCCTCAAGCTTGCAGACAAGTTCATGAGAATAGAGGAAGATATCAACCAAAAGACCGAAGGCAGGGTCGAGAAAAGGAAAAGAGAAGGTGAGCCCTCCAACCCAGGTGACAGAAGAAACCTAGCCCGGGAGGCGAAGCCAAGCCAATAGTCCCGAGCTCCCTTAGCAGTTCGGACGGATTACATGCCATTAAACACGAGGCGGACCGAGATCTTGATGACGATCAAAGACGCCCCATACGTGAGGTGGCCACCTCGCCTAAAAGGAAATCCAAACGAGAGAAATAAAAATCTGTATTGTAGTTTTCATAGAGATCACGGTCATAGTACCAAACAGTGTAATAATCTCCGGGATGACATAGAGGGACTCATCCGTCGCGGATACTTGAGAAATTTTGTATAGCATAACAATAAGGCAGGTTGGCAAGGGGAGCACGGAAAGGATGCCCCCGAATCCAATAGTAGACCAGCCGAAGCGTTGCAACGACAGCCTTTGGAAGAGAGGCCAGTTCGGGGAACCATCCATGTGATAGTGGGAGGTTCGGTGGTAGCAGGGTGTACTTCAGCAACAGCCCGGAAGTCAGTTCGCGAGGCAGCCCGAGAAGGACAAAACCCTCCAAAGAGGCCGAAAACAGAAGAACCGATCTTCTTCACGGGAGATAATGCGCGAGGTGTCCACTACCCCCACGATGACACGCTTGTCATAAAACTAAGGATCAGCGACTTCGAAATCAGGCGCGTACTTGTGGATTCAGGTAGTTCGGCGAACATCCTCTTCAAGTCGGCGTTTGACGAGCTACAGTTGTAGAGAAGCAAACTGAAGCCCTTAAACACTCCTCTGGTGGGCTTTAGCGGAGAGGAAGTCAGGCCACTCGGGAAGATAATAGTACCTGTGGGAGTCGGCACATGGCCTTGTGCGGTCAAACTCAACCACGATTTCCTGGTGGTCGCGACCCCCTCCCCATACAATGCCATAATAGGGTGGCCAATTACGCATATTCTACGGGCAGTGGTCTCCACTTACTATCTGACAACGAAGTTCCCCACAGACTTCGGTGTGGGGGTAGCACGGGGCGACCAGCTTGAGTCCCGCAAGTGTTATGTTGCCGCCCTGAAGGGAAAAACCAAGGCAGCTTACGACCTCGAGCTGGAGCAGCCTACAGAGCAAGGTGAGGAATGAGCTTCGCCCACAGAGGAAACGATCGCGATCCCGACCTCGGCTATGAATCCGGCTCGAACGCTATAGATCGGTGCTTCTGTCAAGGAGCCTCTATGAACCGAACTGGTGAGTTTCTTACTTCAAAATTTAGATATTTTTGCATGGTCCGCGACCGATATGCCCGGTATTGACCTTGACCTTATAACTTAAAACTTAATACTGACCCTATAGTCAGACCCATTAGACAGAAGAAATGCAACTTAGCCTCAAAACGCTGGAGGGCGGTCGACGAGGAGGTCGAAAAGCTCATCGTAGCAAATTTCATAAGGGAAGTTTATTACCCGAGCTGGGTATTCAACCCAGTACTAGTGAAAAAGCCAAACGGAAAGTGGCGCATGTGCATTGACTACACCAACCTGAACCGAGCTTGCCCAAAAGACTGCTTCTCCCTCCCCAGAATTGACCGCCTAGTGGATGCGACCTCGAGACATGAGCTGCTAAGCTTCTTGGACGCCTACTCAGGCTACAACCAAATCAGGATGGATCAGTCCGATGAGGAAAAAACCAGCTTCATAACTGAGTTCAACCTGTACTGCTACAAGGTCATGCCCTTCGGACTGAAGAATGCTGGGGCGACCTTCCAAAGACTTGTAAATAAGCTGTTTCGACCCTTAATTGGCATGAAAATAGAATGTTATGTAGACGACATGGTCGTCAAGACGTAGTTCTCATAGGAATTAATACAAGAGTTAGATTCTGTCTTCCAAATTCTACGTCGATTTAGAATGAAACTGAATCCCAACAAATGTGTCTTCGGTGTCACATCGGGTAAGTTCCTAGGGTACATTATCAAATGACGCGGTATTGAGGCCAACCCGGATAAGATAAAGGCCATCCTAGATATGAGACCACTCTGAAAAGTAAAAGAAGTTTAGAGGCTAAACGGCCACATAGTAGCTTTGAGCCGCTTCATGTCCAAATCGGCAAGCCGCTGTCTGCCTTTTTTAAGGCAATCAAAGACAAAGGGTTCGAATAGACCCGAGATTGCCAACTCACGTTCGAAGAGGTAAAGACCTACCTCGCTACTGTGCCAACCTTAGCTAGGCCTGAGGAGGGCGAGGTCTTAGAACTGTACCTCTCGGCAAGCGACGAGGTGGTTAGTTTGATACTAATAAAAGAAGTAGATCGGGTCCAGCGGCCCGTCTATTATGTTAGTAAAATTCTACAGGGAGCAGAGACGAGATACCCGCGGATAAAAACGCTAGCATACGCACTAGTAATTGCAGTTTGGAAACTCTGTCCATATTTCCAGACTCACACCGTAATTGTTTTGACTGACAAACCTCTGAGACAAGTCTTACTCAAGCCCGAGATTTTCGGTCGGTTGACGAAATGGGCCATCGAGCTTAGTGAGTACGACCTTCAGTATAAGCCACGAATTACTATTAAGACCCACGCCTTAGCAGATTTCTCCATCAACAAATGTCAAAAAATCCTTACGAGTATGTAGGGCTTAAACAAGAAAATGTATATGAGGGCAATCAAAGGGATGCGAGACCAAAGTTAGAGGGAATTACCACCTCAAGGTAATTTCTTGCTAATTTCACATTGCCAACCAAGTTTAATACTAAAATTTATGCTTTGGTATAACAGGAAAGTATTACCTTACTGATTTATTTGGGGTTTCCAAATTAAATTGGCTTTCTTGTGCCATTTGGAGGAGAACTATACCATTTGTCTGACATTAGAAGGCAAAGACGTGCAAGGGGTGTGAAGGAGGAGTTCAACTATAGGCATTCAAGTTTGCACAACTGCATAGAGCGTTGTTTTGGTGTGTTAAAAGCAAGATTGTACATTTTGAAGCTTATGCCATCATTTTCATTGAGAACACAATGTAGAATAATGGTAGCTGTTTGTGTGATTAACAAATTTATTCGAGACGAAATCAAGAGAAAGAGCATATCTGATGACCTTTTTAATGAATACGAGAACATGAATTTTGAGATAGAAGAAGATCCAGTGGATGAAGCTCAACCAGGGGTGAATGTTGATAATGTATCGGAGATGACAAATCTTCGAAGAAAAATCGCAAACCCGTTAGCTGATTCAATAAGATAGCCTAAGATATAACATGTTTTTGATAATTTGGTTGGTTTTAAGTCTTTAATGAGATATTTTTTGTTAGTTTTAAGTACAATGATTAATGAATTGCAACTTTGTTATATTTGGTTGGTTTTAAGTGTGTAATGTAATTCTTCTTTTTTATAAAGTATGCAAGTCAAGAATCTTCGAATGTCCAAATTGTGCATATGGACGGGGCAAGATGCAGTTGGCAAAAACAATGGGTTTACTGATGTCCTAGGGGAGTAGTATATCTCTCATCGATTTTGTTTTATTTTATCTTTATTATACAAGGAATTTCATAATCATACATTTTTTATTTTTCACAGGCACACGAAAATGACGTTATATGGGTTGACCAGTTCATCCCTCCTAATAGTGTTAGACATGTTAGACATGTTGAGGTGCGACAATAACCAGTTACTTGTGGATGTTGCTTTTTATGACGTGTATTGGATTCTTATTATTTTACTTGTTTTGATCTTTAAGTAGTCAACAATTATTAAATGATGGACAATAGAAGACATTTGTGTATAATTATTTTTTTAGTACTCTTACTTATGTTTGAGGACTTGTAACAATACTTTATATGTATATGAATCTTAAGATTCAATAGCTATCCAAGCGTTATTTCTGTTTTTTAGAATAAAAACTTGATGTGATGAACAAAGTATCAAACACTATTTATTATTCCTCGATAACCAGAAATTCCATTCCTGTTCTGGAACAGGAATTTCTCAACCGGACGATGACTATGAAGATTCAAGACAATAAAGGTGTGAGAATATGTCTCCCACAATGGGCCTATTGTTTGTTATTAATTGGTTTTATGTGGGTATGGTTATGGAAACCCTAAAGAACTCTCATATTCTACAATCTTTTTATGTTTTAATTGATATTACAGAATGTTGTAACCCTAAGTTGATATAAAATGGCTCTTATTCAAAGAAAATAATTGATTTGAACCAGTAAGTCCGATCGATTTAATTCAGGTTAATGCGGATCAAACGGATCCTAAAATTTAAAGCAACTCAACTGTGACGGCGACCATTAGCAATGCACCAAGTCCGGAACGCGGAGGAAGCGAAAGACGAGGAAGGAGATCAATCCAATGTAATCATTCCTTCCTCCTGCCGTGTCGCAGCCAACTTATAGGCCCTAGTAGTTGTACCTCTTTTTACTCTCTCTCTCGCTGTCTCCCTCTGAAATTCCGTCTTTCAGTCAGGCTGACGCAGTAGACAATCTCACTCTCACCGTCATCTTAATACTTGTCTCACCTCCGCTTGTAGTGCGCGGCTGCTCGCCCTCTCAACTGTGGTCGATAGACGATCGGTCTCAACAGTGCAATTCAATTTTTTTCTTGCTTCAAAGAAGATATATCAAATGATGCATAGAAGATACAAAAATTCTCTTGCCTTGGAAATCATGTAGACGTCATGACACGCATAAATACTCGGTGCAGAAGCCATGCAAAGGACTTCGGCCCACATGATCCCTTTCTCGGTTTCTCACCTTCTCCTTTCTCCGTTGAGTGACTTCATGACTGTATTTGAACGGTTATGACGATAGCCTGCTCGTGGGTGGACGATGGAAACACTAGAGTTCGACTTCAACCAACCCACACATCAGTAGTACGAAAGCGAGTGCAATCGTAGCGAGCCTGAGCCAACTGCTTGTCTAATAAATGAGGCAAAACATTCTGGCGCCACAACCACTTAAACCTCCAAAATCTCTCACGTATCCATGCATTTAATTGCTTGTTGGAAATCTAATCATGAGATCCGCCCCTTCCCCTTTCACTTCACTTCCCTCTCTTTCTCTGTCTCTGTAATGGTTTCTCCCGGCAGCCACGTCTGAAATGGTTTATGGGGTCAGATACCTGCCACACCAGAAGTGGTCGATTGGAAATTATAGGGTGGTTTATGGGGTCCTGCCATTTCAATTTTCAATCATGGACAACTGTGTTCAAGATCTAGATCCCAATCGGACGGAAAATTACTATGAATGGGTGCCGGGGGGGGTGTCCTCTTGATTTCTTTGGATCTTGACATACTTCGACAGAGTGATCTGACAATCACTCTCTGCCTTTAGTGCA
The DNA here is from genome assembly GCF_056320005.1 of Nelumbo lutea. NCBI lineage: Eukaryota > Viridiplantae > Streptophyta > Magnoliopsida > Proteales > Nelumbonaceae > Nelumbo > Nelumbo lutea. The sequence goes on along the minus strand of NC_142689.1, from coordinate 60,171,538 downwards.
TGTCAGAGTGAGTAATGAAATCCTATATCCTAATATAAAAGCCTCGACTCTCTCATCCTTGCAGCTGCAGTTGAGTTTAGAAGTTTACAGTTCTTGTCACTCTCCCCAACTCACCCTCTCCTTCTATTCCATGGCTACTGCTCTCAACCCTGAAGCATCGGAATTCGTCCCAGAAAATTCCATGGATGTCCCGAGAATCCTTCCTTACTCCCCTTACCAGTCTCCTCCCCAATCGCCCTACTTCTTCCCTTCTTTCCATCCGAGTTACTCGAGTCCTTTTCCGGTCATGGACGCCCTTCGACGTCCTCCTCATTCTCTTTCTGTCTACTGCAATGATTGTTTCTTTTACCTGAATGACTCCTGGGTGACCATTCCAGCACCGTCACCGGTGATCAGCGATATTACTTACTTGGCAACGACGGAGCAGGGCGACAGTATGAAGAAAGTAGGCAGGGAAAGTATCATAAATATGGTCAGGAAGGGGTTTAAGGGTCATGGTCTCCTGAGGAGAGGAGCTAAGAAAATTGGGACTAAAACCCTTGAGTGGAGACCTAAGTCGGTGAGCGAAGAAGACCGACCGGCTCAAAATTTGGAGTACAACTCGACGCAAATCCCTGCACAAAGTGAGGACACGGAGACCACACTTATGATTAAGAATATTCCGAACAAATTGAGGTAGATCTTCACTCTCTCTCTCTCTCCTGTAATCGTTTTAAACCCATCTGTGTCCCTCTAATGTTTGGTGGACTAGCTAGTTTGTGCTTCCTTGATCTTCAATCTACCTTTCTCCATCCGTGAATGGTTTCGCTTTTCTAATTTTCTTTAGTTCTTCTTTCCCATAAATTTCCATGAAATGGATGCCGTTTGTTTAATTTCTACTGACTTGTCAGTTTTGATCATTTTGATTTCGCTTGTTTGAACTAGAGATCGAAATTCTGCTTCATTCACACGGTTCTGTATTTTTTAGATGATTTTCCAAATGGGTTTCTGTTCATTTTGGGTTTTCAGTCGCAAGGAGATGTTGGATTTCCTTGACGAGCGTTGCTCAAAAGAGAGGCAGACGCTAATTTCGGAGAGAGAAACAGAGGATGCTGGTATTTCCTTGGCCTACGATTTCCTGTATCTACCCATGGATTTCAGGTATTATTTACTGTCGAAATTCGTCCCGTTCATCCTCAGTTCCTCGTGATTCTTGATAAAAATTAAAACATGCTCGATACTGGAAATAAAGGATAATACGTTCGTTTAATTGCTGTATTTTTCTGTTAATGCATGCTTTTGTTGTTTGGTTGAACTGAGTGCAGGAGTAGGTGCAACAGGGGGTACGCATTTGTAAACTTTACAAGCGCTAGGGCGGCATCTATTCTGAAACAGTCAATAAATAACTACAAGTGGGACATTCTGGGTTCCAGGAAAATCTGTGAGATTACTTTCGCAAGGATACAGGTAAAGTCCTTTTGGTTGGAAGAATTTAAAAAGGTGGTGATCCCTACAAGAATTCTCTCTTATCCTTCGATCAATTGGCGTTTTTCACAGGGAAAGGATGCACTGATAAAGCATTTCAAGAATTCGACTTTCGTTTGCGACTCGGAGGAATTCCTCCCTGTCTGCTTTATCCCTGCTCGCGACGGCTCGGGGTGCTCGGTATTGTCATGCACATTTGGCAATCGGATCGAGCCATCTCAGCAACAGATGAACGGCCACTTTTCTTAAGGTCGTCTGTAAATTAATATTCGTTTCGTCTCTCCGGTTATCGTCGGTCGTCCGTCATCTTTAGAGACTAGAACTAGTTTATGTAGATGGATGGGCTCATGGGCCACTGAAGTTAAGTCGCTTTATTAGATCAGAAATATGAGGGTTTTGGTTGAGGTGATTGTTTCTACCTTCTACTGTGTTGTCAGCCAACTACAAGGGGGTTGACCGTGGCACCTGGGCTGCCCTTGGGGCTTCCGCGCAGGTGATAGGGTCTACCCTCTAAGTGTAGGGTCGTACTTAATTTTACCATTTGTGCTATGCTAGACTCTTTAACTATGTAGTATTTGATGGTTAAGATGGTGCTATCTAAATGGAGGGTTGAAGTGTTCAGCACTTGTGAATTGTGGTTCTTTTTGTATGCTATATTCTATGGGCAATCCCCATGGGCCATGATGGTCCACTGAACCCAGGGCAAAATAAATTTGAGGCTACCCTAAAAAAACACACTGCTTTTGGTAGGGTACCCTATACCAAAGTCGGCCATGATGGTCGACTCATGAAATGGAAAATAAAAATGGGCTTCTCTGCCTTATATCTGGTTCTGGGTCTGTGTCCGTTGGATGTTCATTCTTTTGGTAAGGTCAGGGTCCACGGGTGTCAATTGGACTGGATTTGGTCCAATCCGATCCAATCCAGTCTAATGCGAGTCCATTACAAATGGATGTGGTCCAATCCAGTTCAATGAATATTTTTGAACCATTTTGGGCCGGTCCAATTTAATGTTTGGACCGCTCAATCTGTTCAAATTCATGTTAATTGGACTGGATTTGGTCCAATCCGATCCAGTCCAATGCGAGTCCATTACAAATGGATGTGGTCTAATCCAGTTCAATGAATATTTTTGAACCATTTTGGTCCGGTCCATTTTAATGTTTGGACCGCTCAATCGGTTCAAACTCATGTTAATTGGACTGGATTTGGTCCAATCCGATCCAGTCCAATGCGAGTCCATTACAAATGGATGTGATCCAATCCAGTGCAATGAATATTTTTAAACCATTTTGGTCCGGTCTAATTTAATGTTTGGTCCGTTCAATCTGTTCAAAGTCATGTTAATTTAGATTTGTTTCAACTCTGACCTTGTCCATGACAAATGTGTTCTTATCTTCTATCACTGTACCAGGCGTTGTCTCGATCCAATTTAAATTCATTACGGAATCCAATGTCGTAGTGGTCCGTCCGGATTCATTTGTAGGGGTGATCATTTCAGCCCGGCCCGGAAATTGTGGGCTTGGGCTTGCATTGTGTTTAGACCTGCCCCAGTCCATGTCGGGCTCGTAAATTTTCAATCCTGGCACCATATATTTAAATTTGCACATTTTATCAATATAATGTATAAAATAAGTTTATATGCATGTTATTATATTGATATGTAATATTTTATATATAAAAGTAATATTAGTTTGGAGTCAGGTTTGGTTCGGGCAGACCCGTATAGACTTGGGTTAGGGCTTTTGTTTCAGGCTCAGAACCTTGGGTTGGGCCCCCGGTTTAAGCTATAGCCCTAAAGCCTGTCCTAGCCCCTATAGAGTTGGGTTAGGGCTTGTGTTTCAGACCTAGAACCCTGGGTTGATTCTGGGCCTAACCTATAGGCCTTGTCATAAGAGTAAAGCCCCCCATGATCACCTCTATCACCTCCTTGTAAATTAGTAAACATAAAATAGAAGACCGTGATCTATTATTTGAATGAACCTCCACTCCACATTGAAACTCATTTTGTATTTTGATTTTGCAATTAAATAAAAAAAAGAAAAAGAAGGTCGTGATCTATTATTTGAATGAATTTCCACTCTACATATGGTAACTCATTTATTTTGTATTTTGATTTTGCAAAAATAAAAAATAAAAAAGAAAGATGTATATGGGATCAAGGAAAATGGGCCTGGTGGGCTAGAAGAGAATGATGAGGTGGTTTCCACGTGGCAAAAAAAAACGCTTAAAGCATTTTCTTGATAATGTTAATTAATTAAAGCTGCCGAAGTATTGATATAACCTGTTGGGTAAACTAGTCCATAGGCTTAGTCTGCGAGGACTGTAAATACAAATAATACAAGGTGAAAATGTAAGGCTCAGAAATGTCACATGCAAGATTAAGGTTTTATACTGTTGTCTGCAAATATTTGTTTTGTATTCTTGCCAAACTAAGCTTAATAGTTGTTGCTGTATGAATTATAAAAGTGCAAAAGAAAAAGGAAAGTGGCAGGTATTTCATGGTATTTGCTTCTCCGATATATAGTGTAAATATAAATATATAGTGTAAATACATGCAAAATAGTACAAATAAAAGGCTGTGTTTGATTGCAGTGCGAATTTATTTGTACCAGTACAAATGCATGAGTGTAAATTTAATAAAATATAAATTCTCGTTTAATTTTGCTTTGGATATTTCTTTATTCTGTTTTATGTCTTAATTTATTTTATTTGTATTAGGATCAAACAAATTAAGTTAAAGTTTAAAATAAAAATGGATTAAAATTTAAACTCAAATCATTTGCAGTGTCATGATTTTGCATAGTGCAAATTTAATGCTATGGATTCAACTAGTTATATTCTTTGGTTATAATGCATGCACTGAAATTGACAGATTTTAAAAATTTTAAGGAATGTTTGTGCTTAAATGAAATGGAGATCAAGTTTATCCATTACTAACTGAAAAAAAAAAAAAAAACTGAGATCGAGGTCAATTTTAAGGCATGCAAAAGTAAATCAATTTTTGTATTAAGGCTGTGTTTTGGCACGTCATTTTGCATGACTGTTTACAAGCCGAAAAGATTGAAAATTAGTCTATTTTTGTTTATCTACCAAAAGATAAAATGCTGAAAAGACAGCTTATTTTGGGCTTATTTGAGGAAGCACCAAATGAAGTTTCTGGCATCTTTTGAGTTTTAATCTCACGTAAAAAGACATGTATTTATTAAATATGTTTCCCATCTTTTGCGTTTTAATCTCACGTAAAAAGACATGTATTTATTAAATATGTTTCCCATCTTTTGCGTTTTAATCTCACTTAAAAAGACATGTATTTATTAAATATGCTTCAGTTGCTCAAATCTTTATGCAAAAACTCAATACCGTCTTTTGTATATCAAAACTAGGAGAAGATCTTTCAAATAACACGCGAAATGAGCCTAAAACAATTTTACATATCCAAATACCAAATCACCAAAATGCAGCCTACATGAAAAATCTGCATTCTTCCCAAATAGAGCGGTTTAAATGTTCAACGTGGACGAAGAATTTGGCCAGCCCACGTTAATATAATCTTCTTTTTCTATAATCAAAATGAATAAGGAAGTAATTTGATTGTTTTCAGGTTGCATTATTTCGGACAAATGGGACAATGGTAGAAAGAGATCGTCTTTGTCACTCTATTACCGAAACCAAAAGCGGAGTCAAATACATTACAACAGTACAACCCAACTGGACGACGAGAACATTCTTCGGAGATCCACAATCTCACGTATTGGATTTTGTTGCGCCCAGATGATCTCATGCATTAAATGTGGACTGATGTTTCTCGTTCTCTCTCTAATCATGAGATATCTGCCCTTTTCTTTTCCCTTTCTTTTTCTTCTCACGTCAGTCTCTGTACTCTGTGTCCTCTGTTAAAGTGTTCTTCTGTTTTGCCGCATTTATTTCCTTCCAAGCAAAAAATTTAAAATAAAATTAATAAATAAATAAATAATGATAAGAATAATATCAATTTATTATTCAAACCCTAAAAAGTAAACAAAAGATCAGGTTATTATTGAGGAGATTTTAGATTTTAAGCATAAATGATTACTTCACAAACCTGATTTTTAACGCTTTCCAGCAAAAATTCAAAAGAAAGAAAAATCCCCTTCTCTCACGTTTCCTTCAAAGTTTTATGTACTCCGTACTAGAAGAGGCTTATGTAAACGAATGAGGCAAACAGAACTCTTTCACGTTTTCAATTTTGGTTTCCTTCAAAGATTTCATCTGCTCCGTACTCTCTCTCTTTCTCTCTCTCTCTCTCTCTCTCTCTCTCTGCATTTTGCAATTTGAATTTGCATTTACGAAGCTTCAGTTAACTGTCAACACTTTACACTGGGACAAACCCAGAATGGCTCCTCTAAATCCTGAGGCACCAGAGTTCGTTTCTAAGAATTCTGTGATTCCCAACATCTCTTTCCCTATCATTCCTTCTTGTTCCCTCTACCGACAAACTCCATATTCAACACCCTACTTCCTCTCTCCTCTTCACCACCATTACTTTACTTCTTTACCTGCAATGGCAACTTTTCCTCTCCCTGCCGGTGCCCCTCCTCAATCGTATGTTCACTGCGTCGACGGAAGTTTCTTCTACAACTCTTCAACGAGCGCCGGGTCGTCTACAGCGCCGGAACAAGCTGTGGTCTCCGATTACATACATGGTGCAACTGTTCCTCCTAGACTCGCCCGAAGGGTGGTCAAAAATTGCAGGTTTCCGGATGGAGGAACCAGACAACAGAGAAATCGAGCTCATCAGAGGCAAGCCAAAGTTAAACAGACCTGGATACCCAAGTCGGAGTCGGTGAGTGAAGAACGCACATCGGCTAGCCCTAACTCAAGGTCTGATGTGGTCATCCATCCTCAACCTGTGGAAGGTGAAGGTGCAAAAACCACTATCATGATAAGGAACATTCCCAGCAAATACAGGTATTCCAATGTTTCTCTCTCTCTCTCTCTCTCTCTCTCTCTCTCTCCCCCATTAGGGTTTTATAATTGAATCGTTTTTAGATTTCACAAACATCTTTGCATGCATCAGGTCCCGTTTAGAAATGAAGAGAGGAAATTAAACTAGGGGAAATTTGGGAGAAAATGGGTTTTATTTTTTTCAACTTTTACCGTTTGGCCATTTTGGGTTTTTCACGGTAACCAACCTCTCTATCTTGTCAAAGTTGCTCTCCATAATTCTATATCGTTTTCGAGTTTGACAGTCGGCAGATGTTGATGAGTTTTCTTGACGAGCATTGCATGAAGGAGAATGAGAAGTTAAGGAGACCCGCAGGCGCAGAGGAGGATTCGCCGTTGGCTTTCGATTTCCTCTATCTGCCCATGGATTTCAAGTATTATTTGCTCTCGTTGTATCATGTGATAATATTCCTTTTTCGTTGAATTCCTTTATGTTTTTTTGTTATGTTTTCGGTAATTTGATGAGCTGATGTATGGGTGCAGACGTAGGTTGAACAAGGGTTACGCCTTCGCTAACTTCACCAACGCTAACGCCGCATCTAGACTGCACGTCTCAATGAATAAGTACAAATGGGAAGTGTTCAAATCCCAGAAGATTTGTGAGATCGCCTACGCCAAAATCCAGGTGATTATTACGGAAACTTTAAGATGAAAAGACCTCCCCAGAAAGCCAAATCCATGCGTTTCATAGCTCTCTCCCACGCGTCTGGATCTCTTCCCTGTCTAATGATTTTCCTCCCTTTCCTCCTTGCTCTGATAGGGTAGTGATGCTCTGATAAAGCATTTTCAGAAGTCGACGTTCGTGTGCGACTCGGAAGATTACCTCCCCGTTCACTTTATCCCTGCGCGGGACGGCTCGGGCAGTTGGGTCTCGCAGCGCACAATCGGGAAACGAATCCACCCATCTATCCAGGTCGACAGCTAGCGATAACCATACAGATTTACAGTACTGAAGGATCTCATGAATGTCAAATTGTGACCATGTAGATTTTACATTTAAGTAGTGTTTTACAGTTCACACTGTGTAAGTAGTGTAGAGCCACACTCTTGTGAGAAGAAGAAGAGGAAGAAGGAAGGTGGACCGCGGCACCTCGACGGACGGACCTAGACCATGCAGGTGGTGGGGTCGACCTTCCTAAGGTATGTGTGGCCGTGTGGGTTCTGGGTATGGAGGACAGCCGACGAGTTCTAACTTTTCGGCTCTGTTTGTTGCAATGATATATTACAGAAAGTACTGTCTTTTCTTGTACTCTGATCTTCTCGTTTTTGTTTTAGGGTCTAGATCTATAGAAGTAGAGTGAAGAAGTAGAAAGTAAGCTAGGCCTCCCGTTTAGCTTTGGAACTAGATGCCTGTAAAGTGTCAATTCCAAACTTGGTGGGTAATCCCTGGCTAATTATATTTCCTTGAAATTAATAAGATTTGGGGATGGTTGGACGATCGAACATCTGGAAGAGGAATCCATTGCATTCGATTCGAGGGTGCTAAATTGCTAATCCATTAATACTTTAATTATCACTACCTGTGGAACAGTGGAAGCAAAGAAATCGAGCTTACAGTTGATGGAGTTCATCTGGAGACTGGAGCCATCTTAAAGGAGAGTGATATATCATGATGGTAATCAGAAATCAACTGCCAGCTTGAGATTTTAGGCTTAGCCACTCTCTCTCTCTCTCTCTCTCTGAGTGCGGCAACTAGATGTTAGCAAGGAAAGATGCCTGTGCAGGATGTCTACAGGCTACAGCTACCTTTTAGGCTTTGGCTGTTGAACTCCTTGGCGCATAAGAACGGTTATAATATTGAGTGCCGACTATAAAAACCATGCATGATGATCTGAGCCAACCCAGAACCCTGAACGGTTATAATATTGATCCTTCATGGTTAATTTTCTACTGTTCCAGAGTTTATAACCTTAGGTAGGGAAATCTATAATGTATCTGTCAAAGAAATTCGAGTTTATAACCCACCAATACGCGTTGAACACGTCACCACTCACCAGTAATGGCTTAACAGGCAGGTTAACCGGAATTAATGGAGGTATTCTCTTAACGGCCGTTTCATTGGTTGGACCCCGCACTAAAAGACGAAAAAAACCATGAAAATAATCCTCTAACAAGATTCTGACAAAATTATTACGGCAAAAAAAGAACAGGCGGCTGGTGGCAGCAACATTCATTTGGTAAACTTTTGTGTCTAGAAACCAAAGGCAACAGAAAATCAGAGACTCTAAGGCTCCATTCAATATCTGTTTTTCTCAACTTGATTAGGAGACTAATGTGCTGATTTGAAGCTTTAGTCGTTTGAAAGTAGAGGTTCCTTTGGATATCAAGCTTCTTGTTTGACAAAGGGAGGTAGGTACCTCTCGTTTCGCAATCATTCAAAAGTAAAATAAAAGGTCAGGTTATAGGTGATGGAGGATGATTTGACCCGATCCCTTGAGACGGTTATACGTGGACGTACAAGTTACAGTTAAATACAATGGCCTGATCGTGAATAAGTAACAAGTCCGTAGGATAGCTCCTTATGTTACAACTTGTCATAGGATGAGCTCGCTACAGCACGAGTTCGAGGACCCCCGATGCACCGAAAGGGAATATTTCAAGACAAGTCTATCCCAACTCGCGAGTTAGGATAACCAGCTCATTTTGATACTTAGGCAAAAAAATTGCCTCAAGGGCCACCTCAAGAAGAATTACCTCGAAGTACCCCCAGGGTAGTTTGCTACAAGGTAGCTCGCTACAAGGCAGCTCGTTACTAAGCGACGTGGCGTTTTCAGCAAGTTTTTATCTGACAAGACCGTACTCGTCAGATTGCACCACGTCTCTTGACTGGCGGCCCAGTCCTTGTCAGCTCGACAGACTGCACCCACGTCTCTCGACAGATGGTGGCGTGTCTGCCCTTCCGGGACATGCCACTCATCCGATTGGGTAGTACTCTGCAATGGTTACCTGCACAGTCCTGACAGATAATGGCTGCGATAGAGGGCCAATGGTGGTGATGCCCGATTTGACAAGAACGCTCATATTTAAGAGCCCCGTGGTCGAAGGGGAAAAGGAATCTTGAACATATCTGAACATTCTCTCGAGCTAATCTCGAACATTCAGTGATCCAACGCGACCTACATTCTTAGCCTTCCTCGTACTCTTTATTACTTTCTCCAGCGTTCTAACTTAAGCATCGGAGTATTCCCACTGGGCAAGTCCCCCGGGAATCCTTCACCGTCTTCTTCTCAAGTACCACCCGTCGCCAACTAGGAGCCAGTCAGCTACAAGCTAGGAGTGCCTGGATTGCGCGGCATCATTTGGCGTCGTCTGTAGGAAACAATTCAAAAAAGCCTTCCTCTAAGTTTCTACAATTTCCCTCTGAGAACTTAGCATTCATGGTCTCCTCTAGCAAACTCGGACGTGGTGCCGACCAAAACACTTCTAGGAAGCAACCCCTGCTCCCCATTGTCTATATCAGATAGTTCACCGTCCCCCCTTCTGTGGACGGAATCCCCAGCTTGAACGTGCCTCTCACAGTGGCACCCGTGAATGCTCCACTCCCTTCCACAGTTGGAGCGACCTTTGCTAAACCTTCGATTGTGCCCCTAGTGACTAACCAGAACTAGTTGGAAGACCTAGTGCAGTGCATATGAGCCATGCAAGCTCAAATGCAGCAGTTCCAGTAGTCCCAACTCTACCAGCAACAAGTGTTGCATCAGGTCTCGCAGTACCAATATCAGCAGTAGTTCCCTTCCTTGTCTTAGGCCCAAGAGTCGCTTCCCCCTTGGCACCCGGCCACGAAGCAAACCAAGCCCTCCCGTCGGAGCAAACGACCTCGCCGAGGAGAGGCCTCCCAAGCCCAGAATCCTTCCAGAAGCGAGGTTAGCCACCCCCGCCTCGCAGCCTGTGGGCAAGTCGTGGGCCTCCCAGCCAGTCAAACCCACATCACCCCAACACTCACAGTGTTAGACAGTTTTGTATGCCCTTAGCTTCAATCAAAATGATGTACTTTATGAGTTTATTGTAAATGAATAAAAGTGCATATTTGATTCATGTTCCCTTGGTATGTTTCTGTGTAATACCCTTAAACTGGACACTTAATGAGACTCGTGTTAGTTTAGAATGTTCACAGCCAGTAGATCGGTCCGGGGAGACCTATCCTGACAAGACTGACACTGTGGTTCCACCAAGTCGGTTGGGGTGGCTTATCTCAGCTACTAGGGTGAGACCCTAGGCACACACAGTGTGGGATTAATTGAATCTTTGAATTGCACAAGATTTCCATTATTTCCCTGGACCTTGGAGATTGATGGGCAAAACTGAAAAGTTACACCCAACCCCTAGACTCGATTATGATACTGCACTAGGTGTCGGATTGGGCTGTCTTTGATGTACCATTCAGTGAGATCCTTAGCAGGGGTCAAAACATGAGTATGTTGGGACAGTCTGAGAATTCATCTGAGTGTGTGATCATAGTGATAGGGTCAGCCCCTTTGTCGGACAAAGGTAATGATCGGGGATGCACTATCACTGATGGAAACCAAGACTATCGGCAACCGATTTCAATCGTTGAGATTTGTTTTGAAAAATATATTTTAATGAGATATAAAAGTATATATATTATGGTTTCGAAATATATTTTAATTCAAGGGATCCATACTTGAGAGAGTGCAACACTGCTCCTTGCAGCCGAGGGAGAGGTCCTCTCTTGTCGGGCAGTGTATGATCATTATGGGATGAGAGGTTAAGTGTAAGGCCATTGAGGATAATACTTGATGGGATAATCTTGCATCTGTCCACAGTTCTTGGATGTTACAAGGTGGCTTGGCCCAGTGTCCACTTAGGGTAAGTGTTGGGCCCATAGAGCCCATCTGATGGGTTTCAGGGGGTGCACTGTCCATAATAGTGTATTCGGCCTGGCCTTGTAACAAAGGCTGGGCTGAACCCATGTGGCTGATGTGTAGATCAATGTTTGGGTCCCACACCATACAAGGAAGCCCAAATGGCAGCAGTTTGGAAGGCTTGATAAATACATAACCCTAAATGGGCCTTAAGCCCATTTCGAACTGGGCTAATTTGATTAGTTTTTAAGAGGCGAATTCTGAGATAAGATCAGCTGATAGGATTGGCTCACACCCTATCCACTCAAAGAGTCCAAGATCTAAATGAGATTTAGATTTGAAAACTTCCTAATTAGATTAGGAACTGACTGATCTAATCTACAGATAAGATAAGGATTATCCCTTATCTTGAAGGGACTTCAAATCCATATATGATTTCGGTTAGCAACTCCTAATGGGATTAGGAGCTGATCCCTTTAAGTCTATAAAAGGAAGAGGGGGCGGCAACCTTTAGACACAACATCCAACAGACTCAAGTCTTGTCTTCAGAGCTGAGATCACAGGGGAGAGAATTCTGCACCCTGCAAACTCTTCCTAATCGGCTCCTTCCTGCAGCCGCCGCCTATTGTAGTTCGATCTCCATTCCTTGGGAGAAATCAAGATTGGATCTTGATTCCAATCTTTTGGAAAAAAGATTGTTTGGAGTTGTATTCACAAGCCGTCCAGGTGATTCTTAGGAAGAATCAAGTTCTTATGAAGGACACTGTTGATTCTGCTCCACTTTGCACTACGCCATCTTCTGTGGGAGCAGATTTTGGTTTCTACCTTGGGCGTGAACACCTCCATTGAGAGATATTGTTTCTTTGTATCAGGTATTATCTCTCTCGCCTCCTTTTGGTTCAGATCTGGTTCAGTTTATGGTTCAAGAATGATCATTGAAAATATGATTTTCTAAATAGGGAATTCGATTCCCAGTTGAAGGGAAAGAATAATTTTTGAATTTCGCCCCTTTATTCCGCAATCTTGGGCGTCCATATGATGGATTTCCTATCCCTTCAGTGGTATCAGAGATAGGTTCAAATCTTGAACCATTCTATTTCAGATCTGAACCTACGCAAATAGGGAGAAGGCGTTCTACCCAATTTGCGCAGATATGGGTTTTGGGAAATTTGTTCCCAAAACAGATGGGAAAATAATCTGAAATTAATTTTAAATAAATCTAATTATTATTTAGAATAGTTCTATATAATTTTCTTGATTTATGGGCTGTTCGTACAAGAGGAGATCGAAATCATGGTTTGCGCAGGGAGAACTGCAAGATTTGTTGTTTATTGAATTTATTTATTATATTTGTTCTGTAAATAATTTTTATTTTATTTTTATACTCAATGTATAGGCATTCGATCTGATGTAATAATTAATAGAAATAGGATTTCTATTTAATTTTTAATTCTGGATCGAAGATGGCGGCGCAGAGAAGGAGATTTCGTAGATGGGAGATTTGCTATCTACGATTTGCAGTTTGAGAAACTGCAATCTGTGATCTAACCTTTGTTTTGCAGGATGGAGTGTGCGAACAACCCTGATTAACTGATTTTTGTTTTTCTTTTATCAGTTATTTAATTTAAGATTATTTTTTTGAATTAATGATTTAATTAAAAATCAAACCCTAGACCCATTCGAACCAAGATTGGTTCAAACTGTTTGGACCAATTCTAGGGTTTAATCAAGTCTAAAAGTCAGCCCTAATTTTCCCACTAATGGGCCTAAGGATTGATGTTTAATTAAATGGTTAATTCGGCCCAGCCTGTAAAGGCCCAGTTTTAAATAGTTAAAACTGCAAAAAACCCATTCGAAAGGATAAAGCTATATGGGCCGAACTGGGTAACCCTAATTCAGCCCATATACCTAGATAATATTAATGGTTAATATAATGGAATTTTAACGGGCTTCCAACGGGCCTTACAGATAATTAATTGATTGGATCAATTTATCCCTGCATGAGATGTATGGATGTGTTATGTGCTACGTACATGGGCCATAAGTACATGGCCCATGCTCATTCGACAGTAGCTCTTGCGCACACCATGGCTGAATGCACATTATTGCCATGGTGTCCCTTTTGGTCATTGGATGACCTCCCTCAGTGGTGGGCCCCACACCTCATCGAGAGGTTACGTACGGAACCCTTGCCGATTTAAGGCCCATCGAAATTTGGCTTTATGAAAGTCAATGGGAGCCACTTTGGTTTGACCTAAATCAAACTAGGGCGTAATTTTTGTTCCCTCCAGCTAATATGAATGCATGTGATAGGGAGATTCATATGATGAACTCTCTAAAGGCCTTCCATCATTAGCATGATGATGGGTCCTTCAGTAATGAGGAGACGCACCAGAAAATGGGCTATCAATTTGCTGTTGGGCTTATCTGAGTGTTTCATAAGATGATAGGGGCGTCATAGACCGATGTGGGAGGGGCTTCATCAGAAAATGAGAACTCTCTCACAGTACCTTGGTGTTCACGAATATGATGGGTAAGCACTCACTGGACAGAAATGTTTACCTGAAAACGGCTCTGAACCTTGTCTGATAGAGGCCAAAGGGAAAACTCATATGATGAGTGGATATGATCCTTCATAGAAAGGTGGTGGGGTTATGCAGCTGAAACAGTTGGCTCCATGCACCCTATGTGATTTCCCACATTTCCAGAGACAACCCGTACTCCGTCACTAAGAAATGAGAGAAATCTCAGAGATGAATAAATGGAAATGGATCATAGATTAGAAGCCATATCTATGAAATGAACATGAATCAAATTAGGTTGTGGACTGATGTTTGCTCTTTTATCAGAAAATGGAAAATGGATCTTTTGCAAAGCTTCTTGATGACAACAAGTTTAAGGGCCCAAACTATGCCAACTGGTACAGGAACATTATGCTGGTTCTAGCTTCAGAAAAGCAGGACAAAGTGGCAAAGAATCCTGCCTCGGAGCGTCCGGGAGACAGGGCTTCTGAGGCCCGAAGGAGAGACTTTCTAGAATGGGAGGAGAAAAACTCCCTAGCCCGGTGTTACATCATCGCCTCCTTGGACAACCCTATACAGAGGCAGTTCGATCAGATTGAACTTGCCAAGGACATATTGGACAACCTGAGGACGATGTATGAAGAGCAGAATCGTTCTACTCGGCAAAAGGTCTTGAAGCAGTTCATGACCACTCAAATGTCCAAGGGCCAACAAGTTCACGACCATTGTCTTTGGATGATGGGTTACATCAACGAACTGGAGGCTTTTGGATCCGGGCTAGACCTCGCAACCTAGATAGACGCTATTCTTAATTCTTTGCCTCATTCCTTTAATCCGTTCATCATGAATTATAACATGAACAAGTTGAATGTTAGTTTGCAAGAGCTCAGCAATATGTTGCAAAGAGCTGAAGATCTGATTAAAAAGGATGATCCTGTAGCTATGCTTGTTGAAGCTAGCAAAATAGGCAAGAGAAAGAGGAAGGCAAAGAAGAAAGACAAAGCATCGGATGCCTGTCACTTCTACAAGAAGACCAGCCACTGGAAACGGAATTGTCCTGCCTACCTGGAATCCAAGAAAGGTAATTTCGAAACTTGTGTTATAGAAACCAATTTATTGGTAGCTTCTGCGTCCTGGTGTATTGACTCCGGGGCTTCAACTCATGCGTGTAACTCACTGCAGGGGTTCAAGGTAAGCAGAAGGCTGAGTGAAGGAGAAGCCACTCTCTACTTGGGGACTACTGCAACTGTTGCAGCCGCGACAATAGGAACCGTGGAGTTAATTTTTAGAGAAGGAAAAGTTGTACTGAAAGATTGTCTTTATGTACAAAATTTAAGAAGAAATTTGATTTTTGTTTCAAAACTGTGTGCATATGGTTATTCTGTCTTCTTTAGTAATACGATTACTATTAAAAGAAATAACAGATTCATCGCATACGGGGAACTGGAGAGCGGTCTCTATGTTCTACATCCTTCTGTAGAAACTAACATAACCGAAACTACGTTGGCTGAAATCCCCAAGAAGATAGCCCGTGATACAGTTAATCCCACGTGCCTATGGCACTACCGACTTGGCCACATCGGTGTTGACCGAATCACAAGGTTGGTAAAGGATGGTCCTTTGGATTTTCTAACTGTAGAAGATCTTCTCACCTGTGAGCCTTGCCTACAAGGCAAGATGACAAAATGACAATTTGACGGTAAGACTGAAAGATGTACAGGCACACTTGACCTAATACATACTGATGTATGTGGTCCCCTGAGTGTTAGGACACGGAATCAACACGTGTATTTCATCACCTTCACAGATGACTTCTCACAATATGGTTACATGTACCTAATGAGACACAAGTCTGAATCATTTGAAAAGTTCAAAGAGTTTAGACAAGAGGTCGAGAAACAGTTGGGGAGAGAAATTAAAGCCCTTCGATCTGATCGAGGTGGCGAGTATCTCTTTGATGAGTTCAGGGACTACTTAAAGGACAATGGGATAGTATCACAATTAGCTCCTCCTGCCACACCACAACTTAACGGTGTTTCAGAGAGGAGGAATAGAACCTTATTTGATATGGTCTGGACACTTCTCATACACTCAGAGTTACCCACATCCTTTTGGGGTTATGCATTAGAGACTGTGATTTACGTGCTGAATCGGGTTCCAACCAAATCAGTTCCGAACACTCCATATGAACTTTGGACGGGAAAGAACGAGTGTAGACAAGTTGGAATCCAAGACCAGCTGTTGCCTATTTGTAGGCTGCCCAAAAGGCTCTGTAGGTTACCTTTTTTATGACCCAAGTGAGCAGAAAGTGTTCTGCAGTCAAAATGCCCAATTCTTGGAGACCGATTACATCCTGGACACCCATCGTCAGGAAATTGTTCTTGATTATGAGAGCTCAGGAGTAGTGGGAGATGTCCCACAAGTTCCAGGTAGTGACCAACCTAGAAGATCCACTCGGGTATCCAGGCCACCAGTCCGTTATGGTTATGATCAGGATAGTTACCTGGTGGAAACCATGACTTGTGAGGAGGATCCCGTGACTTAAGCGGAAGCTATGCTGGACATAGATTCCCAGAAGTGGGTGGAGGCCATGAGAGCAGAGATGGACTCAATGGATATAAATGGAGTCTGGACTCTAGTAGATCCACCCTCCGGGGTAAAAGCAATCGGTTGCAAATGGACTTACAAGAGGAAGAAGGGCCCCGATGGTAGAGTTGAGACCTTCAAAGCTCGTTTGGTGGCGAAAGGGTAGACTCAGAAAGAGGGCATCGATTATGAGGAAACATTTTTGCCTGTGGCCATGCTTAAATCCATTAGGATCCTGCTAGTTGTAGCAGCATATCATGATTGTGAGATTTGGCAAATGGATGTTAAAACTGCATTCCTGAATGGAGATCTTATTGAAGATATCTATATGCAGTAGCCGCAAGGCTTCATAGCTGCGGGTCAGGAAAACATGGTATGTAAACTTAATAGATCCATTTATGGACTTAAGCAAGATTCTAGAAGTTGGAACATCCATTTTGACTCTGCCATCAAATCGTTTGATTTCGAGCAGAATCTAGATGAACCCTGTGTTTACAGGAAGTACAATGGAGATAAGGTTACCTTCTTGGTTCTGTATGTAGATGACATTCTACTCATTGGGAATGATGTAGGAATGTTGAATACCGTAAAAGTATGGCTTTCACAACAATTCTCCATGAAAGATCTTGGAGAGGCCTCCTATATACTGGGTCTTCGACTCTATAGAGATAGATCGAAACAGATAATAGGATTATCCCAATCTGCCTACACTGACAAAATAGTCAAAAGATACAAAATGGAAAACTCCAAGAAAGGAAATGTTCCTTTTAGACACGGAGTCACTCTCTCCAAGAAGATGTCTCCCAAGACTTCTGAGGAAATTGATGGCATGAAGGACGTTCCCTATGCCTTTGCCGTAGGGAGCATCATGTATGCCATGCTGTGCACTCGCCCTGACATTGCTCAGGCAGTGAGTGTAGTAAGTAGATTTTAGGCCAACCCAGGGCAGGAGCATTGGACTGCTGTGAAAAACATACTTAAGTACCTTCGAAGGACAAAAGAGTTTTGTCTAGTATTCGATGGTAGCTCACTACAGATCCAAGGGTATACAGATGCCAATTTCCAGTCAGATCCAGATGATAGAAAGTCTACATCTAGATATGTTTTCATGATAGGATCGTGTGTTGTTTCATGAGTGTCAGCAAACAGGGGTCCTAAGTTGCAAATTAATAGTCCACAACCCAAGCCGAGCGCATTGCCGTAAGTGAGGCTGCCTTATGAATGAAGGTGTTCATTCCTGAATTTGGAATTCAGCACATCACCCATTCCATTGTTGTATGACAACACTGGACCTACGGGAGGATGATAGTAAGAGGTAGCGTCAACGGAAAATGTAGCAGACCCATTGACAATGCCACTATCACAGAAAGTGTTTGAGAAACACGTGGAAAGCATGGGACTCCGCCTAGTACCTGATTGGACCTAAGTGCAAGTGGGAGCTGTTAGACAGTTTTGTATGCTCTTAGCTTCAATCAAAATGATGTACTTTATGAGTTTATTGTAAATGAATAAAAATGCATATTTGATTCATGTTCCCTTGGTATGTTTCTGTGTAATACCCTTAAACTGAACACTTAATGAGACTCGTGTTAGTTTATAATGTTCACAGCCATTGGGTCGGTCTAGGGAGACCTATCATGACAAGGCTGACACTATGGTGCCACCAAGTCGGTTGGGGTGGCTTGTCTCAGCTATCAGGGTGAGACCCTAGGCACACACAGTGTGGGATTAATTGAACCTTTGAACTAGACCAGATTTCCAGTATTGCCCTGGACCTTGGAGATTGATGGGCAAAACTGAAAAGTTACACCCGACCCCTAGACTCGATTATGATACTGCACTAGGTGTCGGATTGGGCTGTCTTTGATGTACCATTCAGTGAGATCCTTAGCGGGGGTCAAAACCTGGGTATGTTGAGACAGTCTGAGAATTCATCTGAGTGGGTGATTATAGTGACAGGATCAGCCCCTTTGTCGGACAAAGGTAATGATCGGGGATGCACTCTCATTGATGGAAACCAAGACTACCGGTAGGCGATTTCAATCGTTGAGATTTGTTTTGCAAAATATATTTTATATGAGATATAAAAGTATATATATTATGGTTTCGAAATGTTTGGAAAAAGTTTTTAATTCCTGGGATCCATACTTGAGAGAGTGCAACACTGTTCCTTGTAGTCGAGGGAGAGGTCCTCTTTTGTCGGGAAGTGTATGATCACTATGGGCTGAGAGGTTAATTGTAAGGCCATTGAGGATAATACCTGATGGGCTAATATTGCATCTGCCCACAGTCCCTAGGTGTTACAAGGTCGCTTGGCCCAGAGACCACTTAGGGTAAGTGTTGGGCCCATAGAGCCCATTTGATGGATTTCAGGGGGTGCACTGTCCATAACAATGTATTCGGCCATGCCTTGTAACGAAGGCTGGGCTGAACCCATGTGGCTGATGTGTAGATCAATGTTTGGGTCCCACGCCATACAAGGAAGCCCAACTGGGCAGCAGTTTGGAAGGATTGATGAATACATAACCCTAAATGGGCCTTAAGCCCATTTCGAACTAGGCTAATTTGATTAGTCTTTAAGAGGCGAATTCTGAGATAAGATCAGCTGATAGGATTGGGCCCACACCCTATCCACTCAAAGAGTCCAAGATCTAAATGAGATTTAGATTTGGAAACTTCCTAATTAGATTAGGAACTGACTGATCTAATCTACAGATAAGATAAGGATTATCCCTTATCTTGAAGGGACTTCAAATCCATATATGATTTCGGTTAGCAACTCCTAATGGGATTAGGAGCTGATCCCTTTAAGTCTATAAAAGGAAGAGGGGGCGGCAGCCTTTAGACACAACATCCAACAGACTCAAGTCTTGTTTTCAGAGCTGAGATCATAGAGGAGAGAATTCTGCACCTTGCAAATTCTTCCTAGCCGCCTCCTTCCTGCAGCCGCCGCCTATTGTAGTTCGATCTCCATTCCTTGGGAGAAATCAAGATTGGATCTTGATTCCAACCTTTTGGAGAAAAGATTGGTAGGAGTTGTATTCACAAGCCATCCATGTGATTCTTAGGAAGAATCAAGTTCTTAGGAAGGACACTGCTGATTCTGCTCCACCTTGCACTGTGCCATCTTCAGTGGGGGTAGATTTTGGTTTCTACCTTGTGCGTGAACACCTCCATTGAGAGATATTGTTTCTCTGTATCAGGTATTATCTCTCTTGCCTCCTTTTGGTTCAGATCTGGTTCAGTTTATGGTTCAAGAATGATCATTGAAAATATGATTTTCTAAATAGGGAATTCGATTCCCAGTTGAAGGGAAAGAAAAATTTTTGAAATTCGCCCCCTTTATTCCGCAATCTTGGGCGTCCATATGGTGGATTTTCTATCCCTTCACTCAGTTCGAGCTCCCGCTCGTGGAAAACCCGTTTGAGGTCCTAGCTACAGACTACAGGTAGGGCCCTTTGGTTCAGAGCTACCATCAGCAGTCCGAGCCCATCGGGCTCGGTAACACTGAAGTAAGCAGCACCAATGTTGAGCCGACGAAGTAGTAGTGGTTTCGCAAACGAGCTCGTCGAACGACTACTCGCGTCTTGCCCGAGCTCAATGGTAAAGAGGAGGTATGCTCAGATGAAGTAAAAGCTACTCCTCTCCTTTCAGTTCCTTCCCTGCTGTCGCTAGAACTTCTCGTTGTCCCCATGCCAAGGGACTTCAAGCTCCCTCCCTTGGATAAGTATGATGGATCTTTCGATCTGAATGATCATGTGGACGGCTTTCAGTCCCAGATGCACCTGGCAAGAGCCAGTGAATCCTATATGTGTGTGGCTTTCTCCACCACTTTCAAAGGTGTAGCCCACACATTGTACCAAAACCTCACGCCCGGATCGATAAGAAGCTGGGCACAGTTTGTGCAAGTCTTCGCCTCCCACTTCGTCACCACAAAAGGTGCCCAAGAACTCAATAAAGCCTCCTTGGCATAGTTCCAAAAGGAAGGAGAGTCCATCCGGAGTTACATCAAGCGGTTCAATGACGCTTGTTTACAAATACCCGATCTGGACCCTGCAGTTCGTCTCACTGCGGCCAAGCGAGGTATTACCCATAAAGAATTCAAGTAGCACGTGGTTGTCAATCAGCCTAAGACAGTAACTGAGTTCCTTAAGATCTCAGATCGGTTTATAGGAACGGATGAAGAGATCATCCAGAAGGGCGAGTAGGCCCATGAGAAAAGGAAAAGGGAAGTCGAGCCCCTTACTCAAGGGGATAGCAAGAATAAGAAGGATCCAACTCGGGGGGCAAAGCCAAATCAACCCTTTCGAGCTACAGCAGCAAAAAGGGGCTACACGCCCCTCAACGCGAAGCGGGCCGAGATCCTCATGGCAATCAAGGACGCCTTGTATGTGAAGTGGCCACCCAGGCTGAAGACAGGGGGAGGGGGAGTAGAGTAGAGATGAGATAGAGGAGCTTATCCGTGAAGTGGCCACCTCTGCGAAGTGGCAATCATGGCGATCAAGGATGCCTTGTACGTGAAGTGGCCACCTCCGCGATGAGATAGAGGAGCTCATCCATCATGGGTATTTGAGAAATTTTGTTCAAAATAATAATAATAATAAAGCAGGTCAGTAGGGGGAGTAGAGTAGAAATGCTCCCGAATCCAGCAGGCAGGTAGAACCACCGCAGAAGCAGCCCCTTGAAGAGAGACCAGTTTGGGGGACCTATGCACTAGTTATTGCAGCCCGAAAGCTCCGTCCGTACTTCCAAGCTCATACTATTGTCATCCTCAACAAACTTCTAAGGCAAGTCCTACTCAAGCCCGAGGTCTCTGGTCGACTAATGAAGCGGGCTGTTGAGCTCAGCGAGTACAACATCGAATACAAGCTGTGAACTGCTATCAAGGTCCAAGCCTTAGCAGACTTCGTTGCGGAATGCACTTTCAGCTCCAAAGTCCCCAGGCTGGTTGAGCACGAGGCCCCTAGTTCGGGCAAGCCCGAAGCTCCCAGGCCGGTTGAGTTCAAGCACTGTGAAGTAGCAGCCAGTGTGGCATCTCTCCTAGTTAGGCCAAGAATGAACTAGGATGAGGACCCTGGATCCTTCACGTAGATGGCTCCTCAAACCAGCATGGCAGCGGAGCCGGAATCATTCTGTATGGCCCAAGCGGCTCAAAACTGGAGTACGCACTATGTTTTGAGTTCACGGTGTCTAACAATGAAGCAGAGTACGAGGCATTAATAGCGGGGCTGGCTCTAGCCAAAGAAGTGAATGCTAAGCATATCGTCATCTGCAGTGATTCCCAGCTCATGGTCAATCAAGTCACAAGCGAATATGAAGCTCGCAAGCCAACTATGATTGCCTACTTGGCCAAAGTAAGAGAGGTTCTGCTCAACTTCCAATCACACTTCATCAAGAAAATCCTGAGGTCAGAGAATGCTGAGGCCGACGCCCTATCCCGGTTAGCCAACACTATTGATAATACCATGAGAACCGTGTACATAGAGAACCTGCCTCGGCCTAGCATTCTCGGGGGGGGGGGGGTAGAGAAGGTCGCTCTTGTCGTTCAAGCAGAGCTGAGCTGGATTGACCCGCTTGCGAGCTTCCTGCTACATAGGACCCTCCCTGTAGACCACAATGCCACCAGAAGGGTAGAGCGTCAGGCGGCCAAATATGTCATGATAGACAAATGACTGTACCAAATCCTACACGCTCCCCTACCTGCACTGCTTGCGAACCAAATATCCTTCACAGCTCAAAACGTACAAAACATCTTTTGAAAAAATTTAGTGTGCTGCTTCGGATTACCTTGGGTACTGATTTCTAATAACGGTAAGAAGTTCAAAGACATTACATTCTAGAACTGGTGCCAAGACATGGGAATCCGACAGAACTTCACTTCAGTCGCACACCCTCAAGCAAACGGTCAAGCTGAAGTTATGAACAGAGCTATCATCCATGGGCTGAAGGCATGGTTAGACCGAGCTAAAGGACTATGGGCAGACGAGCTACCCAGTGTTCTATGGGCTTATCGAACCACAATGAAGACTGCCACAGGAGAGACCCCCTTCAACCTCACCTACGGAACTGAAGCAGTCATCCCAGCCGAGATCGAGGTTCCCTCGCTATGGCTAGAAGCATATGACGACAAGGCAAACGAAGATGAGCTACATACCAACATTGACCTACTCGACGAAGTAACTCGGTACTATAACGCCAGGGTTAAGAAGCGGAACTTCCGCGTTAGCGACCTGGTCCTTCGTAAAGTTATGGTACCTGAGACCAGTGTTGGCAAGCTCGAACCGAATTGGAAAGGACCCTACCGAGTGAAACGGGTGCTCGGGAAAGGAACATAAGAGCTCGAAACCCTAGAAGGGAAACAAGTACCTCGGGGGTGGAATATTGTCAACTTAAGGTAGTATTACCTATAACTACTGAGTAGACCACGAGTCACTCTCAGAGCCTAAGGGCCAAAATGTCAAGCTAGCTTTGGCCTCAGTGTGATAAGACCCAATCGCCTCTATGGCATGGGTGAACTATTGAGTAGACCACGAGTCACTCTCAAAGCCTAAGGGCCAAAATGCTGAGCTAACATTAACCTTGGTGCGATAAGACCCAGTCACCTCTATGGCATGGGCGAACTACTAAGTAGATCACGAGTCACTCTCAGAGCCTAAGGGCCAAAATTCTGAGCTAATGGAGACCTCGGCGTGATAAGACCCAATCGCCTCCATGGCATGGGCGAACTCCAAGGGTGGAATATAAGTCACCTGCTTAGCCTAAGGGCTAAAACACCAAGCTAACTAAGACCTCGGCACTATGAAGGTCCTAATTGCTTCATTGGCAAAGGCTAAGTATTAGTACCAGAGGCATAGGCAGCTCGGGTGTGAACCATGTGAAGCATAGCTCGTCTAGGTATACTGGTTGAACCCAACAAGGAATGACCTGTGAGCATACAGTTCGGGCATACATGGTAACTATTTCGGGGTATACTATAAAAATACCTCAAGCACCAAGGGACAGCTTGGGGTAACAACTACCGAAAAATCTTGCTTCAGGTATGTAGCTCTAACAGCTTGAGTGATAAAATCGCTTCGGCAGAAAGTAAAGAGCACACCGTACTTAATAGAAAATGAGAACATTTCATTATATAAACAAAAAACAGGGCTTAAAAGTCGGGGAAGAGTTCAGCAAAAACAAGTAAAAAGTAGGGCCCAACCGCCCAAGAAAGAGATATTTTAAACAGGGTTCTAATACCCGAGAACCACCATAATCCATTCAGAGAAGAAAACAGAAGAGCAACCGGCCTCAGGGATCCACCACCTCCACAATCATCATCCTCCGGAGAGTCAGGCTCCTCCTCCTCCACTAGGTCCGCCATCTCAGGATCCAGACCCTTCATTGTTATGCCGTCGAGGTTGAGCCCAGAGAACTTCTTTCGGACTAGCCAGCGGCAGAGTTTGAATCAAAAGCGGTAGGAGCTTGAGCCATACTCCACTTGGAGGTCGTGGTACTCCTGGGAGTCCCTGAAGTACCACACCGCCTTAACCCGCTCGGCCTCCACCATGGTGTCAAAGTACCAAGTTCGGTCCTGAAGCATGGACTCCAAGTCTCGATCCTACTGGCGAAGAAGCTCCCTCTCCATTGCCACCCTCAACTCCTCCCGGTAGCAAGCACTCTCCTCAGATAGTTGGGCGATCTGTGCCTCCTGGTCTCGGACGAGTAGTTCCTAGGCCTTTTTCCCCTTTCGAGCCTGAAGGGCTTCACTTGGGCCCGATTGAGCTCACCCTGGAGCTTCTGTACGGTTGACCTATGAGCACGGGCATCGTTGGAGTGAATGTTGGTCTGGAGGGCCATGGCGTGGATGGCAGAGTTCACTTGCCAACAAAAGACTAAGGTCAGAAAAGAGAAAAGGAGAGAAAGAAAAGCGAAGGAAGAGAAGGTTCACTTACCACCATGTAGTGGGCGGAGGCTAGCCTGGCGAGCTGCTTGGGGTCCATCCCCCCCAACTGGCGACCTCCTCATGGGAGACTGCCCTTCGGCTCCTTCGTGAAGCCACGGTAAAGTCAGTGACACTCTCCTAGTTCCTGGTAGGTAACCGCGAGAAAGCGAGGGGGTGGGATGGCCCAGGCGGAGGGAATTTCCCTTGCACCGGGAGCTCGCCTTCTTCAAGGCCACTTTCTATGGTCACTCCCTCAAATGGGGCCGGTGGAATCTTAGGCGTTGAGGAAGCGAAGGTCGGATCAACAGCCTCGAACTTAGTGCTCCCAGAAGTGGAAGCTCGGTCAGGACACGACCTCTTCGCCTTGCGGTTCTAGTTGCTGGATAGAAGGTGGTGTGCGTCTACACCAGACATGATGGCTGCCAAAAATCCCAAGGTATTAGTCTAGTAAAAAAAATTCATAAGGCACTATGCGACCTAAAAGGCAACCTACCTGGGCTCAGGTCGGCCTACGCGAGCTTGTCCTTGACCAAGTAGTCCGACCAATGGAAGCCAATCGCTGCCCAGGATTGCAGCGTTTCCCAAGCTTTGGGGTCCAAGTCAACCCCCGAATCCTGGATGGCGACCCTCTAGTGAGTTGGGAAGGGCCACCCTTTGGGGTTGCGAACTACAAAATAGTCCCACTTCCAGGTCGGTATCCTGTTCGGCAACTCGTATAAGAGCTTGAAGCTGTGGCAGTGAGAAAAATAGTAGGAATGCCTTTCTGGAGGTTCTCCGGGAGAAGCATTCTTAATGCAAAGAATGGTGGAGAGGATGTCAAGGTTAAGGGGAAGACAATACTCATTAAATAAAGAGATAGTCCCAACTACATTTCGGATGGAATTGGGGTGAAACTGGTCAACAGTGACGTTGAAGTGATTCAAATCCTCCACTATCAAAGGATGTAGGGGAAGATGGAGGCCATCGATGAGCTGCTCCTAGAAGATCACTATCTCATCAGGACTGTGCTCCCAGAGATAGATACTATAAGGGAGACTATAGACAAGGTCTCTGGGGAGGTTAAATTGGAGAACCAAGGCCCTAAGTCTCTCCATCGACATGGAGGAAGGACCAAAGCTATCTAGCTCCCTGCCCCGAGAGGTAGAAGCAGTCTCACCAGAAGCTTCCCGACCTTCCGGAGCCTTCCCCCCAAGCGTTCCCTGAGCTTGAGGGGGCTCTTGGTCATCACCCCGGGGATTGACGTGGTACGGATACCCATACATTCTGACAAAATGATAAGGCTCACCAGGGAAGAGATGAACCAAAAAGATGTTGTGAACAGAAGAAGAGCTCGGGCAGCTAGATGAAGACATGACCTCAAAATCCGAAAGCAAGGCAAGTTAGCGTAAAAGAAATGAGGCCTGGGGCCCTCCTATTTATAGCCACTATGCCCTCAAATCGATGGCTTAGATTAAGATTGACTTGACGGTTTGCAGTCAAGCTAATCACACATCTTCTGGAACCGAAACGTGACTGGCTGCATGTCTGCCATGATTAAGGTAATGATGGTTGCACGACTTTCGGAGTTAAGAGTCACTTCGACGCTTTTTTCGGAATTCGAGGAATCCACCCATCAAACTTCATGAACTCCTCACGTTAAGGTAGCACCTTTAGCCCGAGGAGTGGGGGCAATTGATGGAGGGTGATTTGACCCAACCCCTTGAGATGGTGACACATGGACATGACTCAGCACAAGTAACAGCTCAGCACAACGGCCTGACCGCGACTAAGTAACAAGCCCGTAGGACAGCTCACTATGTTATAGGTCACCACAGGATGAGCTCGCTACAGTGCGAGCTCGAGAACCCCCGACGTACTGAAAGGGAATACTCCAAGATAGAGGTCCAGTGGCAGTTTCGCCTGATTTGACAAGAACACTCATATTTAAGAGCCCCATGGTCGAAGGGGAAAAGGTATCATGAACATATCTTCACTTTATCTCGAGCTAATCTCGAACATTCAGTGATCCAGCGCGACCTACACTCTTAGCCTTCTTCGCACTCTTTGTTACTTTCTCCAGCATTCTAACTTAAGCATTGGAGTATTCCCACCAGGCAAGTCCCCCGGGAATCCTTCACCGTCTTCTTCTCTGGTACCATCTATCGCCAGCTAGAAGCCAGTCAGCTGCTAGCTAGGAGTGCCCGGATTGCGCAACATCAATAGGGAAAGAAGAAACGACAGGAAGAACCGGGGCCTATCTAATCCGATGGTCTACAGTAGAGGGCATGACTTTGGGCAAGGGGATACGTCGTTGAAGTTGCAGCAGTGGTAACATCGAAGGAAATAGGGGATGGCGAAAAGAGAGGAAATTGATATGAAAAAGGAGAGAGTGAGAGGAGGGAGATCTGTAGCTGTTGCTTTGCTTCTATTCAATCTCACTATCGAGAAGAAGAAGAAGAAGAAGAAGAAGAAGAAGAAGAAGAAGAAGAAGAAGAAGAAGAAGAAGAAGAAGAGGTTTGTTTTTCACTAGAATAACAATGTCAGATGTCGGTTTCCCTACACATCACTGATGATTTGATCTAGCTAGGGTTTAGATGAGTGGGGGGATGGGAATTTTTGCTCATTTGAATATGGATTTCTTATTTTTTTGTCTTTTAGTGCTTGGTCCAACCAATAAACGGCTATTAACAGAGTATAACTCCATTATTTCTCGTTAACTTGTCTGATAAGCCATTATTGGTGACGTGCTGAATTCGTATTGGTGGATTAATGATTCTTGTGAACTCAAGAAATTCTATTTGGACATTTTAATGATGGGTTGAGGGGCTTTGCCTAAAAAATAGCCTGCAAATTTTGCTATATATGGACCAAATAAGGTATTATGCTGACTTGGCCTACAATACAAGGTTTTTAAAACCGACCGAAAGAATGAACCGGTGAGGGATTTGGTTCCCGGGTCCAATGGTCTGACTTGGGTTAGTGGTTTGCTGACCAAATCAATGTTTTTTGCAAATATCCGGTTTTGGAGGAAAATGGAATCAGTCACCTGATTGGTTTTCGGTTTTGAGGAAAAACAGAACCAGTCACCTAACCAGTTCCCAGTTTTTCTGGTCTGACCGTCTAGTCTGGTATGATTTTGAAAACCATGCCGCAACATGTGGGTTTAATTCAATTATCCAAGTAGGCGAAGGAATTAAGGGTCTGTTTGCTTTGTAGTTGGAATAAAAATCAAATCCCTTTTTATTGAACCAGAATGATCCATTTCCCTAGTTTGTTTGTTTGAATCAAAATTGGAATTGGAATAAGATAAAATGGGATTTCATTGTTTCATTCCCAAGGGAGGGGACTCTCAACTAGGAGAATGCCATTCCAGCAAGATTCTATCTAACCAAACAGTTGGAATTGAAAATGAGTTGTTTTGATTTTGATTTCAGACTCCTATTCCCATGAATCACATGAGTTATTTTGTGCTAAAAACAGTTGGCCCCTTGGCAATTTTTTCTGAATTAAAGGGACCGGGATCACTGTCTATTGCATTTCAGAAATTATCTATCTTTATTTTGTAATCATTTTAAAATTAAACTAGGTCGGTTGAAATACAATAAAGATTTTGTCGTCATATTATATATATTACAGCTAGGGGTGGATTCGAGCCGAGTCGAGTCGAATAGTATGAGGCTCAAGCTCGGCTCGCCAAGGTGGTAGAAGTCTCGAACTTGAGCTCGGTTCGAACTAGAACCTTGAGCTCAAGCTCGACTGGAGCTAGAACCTTGAGCTCGAGCTCCACTCGAGTCAATGGCTCATAAGTTCAAGCTCGATTTGGGAAAAAATGTTTTATAAAAATAAAAAATTATATATAAAAAATATTTTTTACTTGATGTTTAAAAATTGAGAATTATAATATTTTTATTATTTTTATTAAATATATATTCGAGCTCGCTCTCACGAATTGAGCTCTATTAGGCTTGAGCTCGGCTCGTTTATTAATCAAGCCTATAAATTGGGTTCAAGCTCGGATCAGCTCGATTTCAACTGAGCATCGAGCCGAGCTCGAGTAGTTCATAAAGAGCTCGGCTCGTGGCCACCTCTAATTACAGCAAAAGTCTAAGGGCTCTGAAATTTAATAATGCAAGAAGAGAAGTGAAAATCACATTATCACATTGATATTGATGTAATTATGACTTTCTTAGGTGGTGTCGGACTGTGACACTCCAAGGTGAAAATCAATTTCAAATTTAGAAAACCTTTAGGCTTTGCTTGGTTTAAAGAAAAAGTAGGGAAAAGAAGAGAAAGGTAGCGAAACCTTTACAAACCTTGTATGGATTTCCCAACCTTTCCTTTCATTTCCCTACTTTTTCCTTCAAATCAAACACGACCTTAAGGTTACTTTGGAATTATATAGATTAAATATTCATATTGAAACTCAAATTCATATCAATTGATATATATATATATGTATGTATGTATGTATAAAAACTCCTACTAAAAGCTTGTTATTTGGGTGACATTTATTTACTTTTTAATTGTTATTTATTTGTTAAGTCATACTACAAGCAAAATCATTGTAGTTTAAACATACCTCATTTTATTGGTAAAAATGTAATTTGAGTTACTTTGATTTATTTTCTTTTTAGTATATTGTATTTTTATTTTAATTGCTATTACATATCATTATTATTACAAGCCTTGTTAGATTGGTCTTTTACCCAATTCATATTCATAAAACACACAAAGATGGAAATTTCAGATGCCACAAAAATACAAGAATTGGAACCCATATATGGATATAATGATGTGGTTCATATGAATTGGATACACCCAAAAGTGTAAAATTAGAATTCCAACGTAAGATTTCAATTCCTAGGGGCTAGGGTCCTAATTTCCTCGAACCAATGACAACCAAAAATTTTTAAAACCGGACTAGATGAGATGGTCGAACTAGGTGAATGGTTCTATTTTACCCCATAATTATTATTTCCCTAAAAACCGTTAATTTGGTCAGCAAACCGTTGATCCAGGCGTTTGAACCATTCAACAGTTTGGCCATTTTTAATTTTTTAGTTTTTTATGTTAGAACGAACCATCTGTTCAGTTCTAACAGTTAGACTGTTCGACCCAGGAACCAAACCCCTAACCGGTTCATTGTCCGGTTCATTTTTAAATGTTAGATAGTGTATGCTCTTAGCTCCAATCATATTGATGTATAGATACATCTATTGTAAATGAATAAATGTACATTATTGTTTTATGTTAGCATTGGTATGTTTCTGTGAATTTACCCCTTAAGCAGGACACTTATGAGACTCGTGTTAGTTTAGAATATTCTCAGTCATTGGATACACTTAGGGATTTTATCCTGCCAAGGCTGACACTGATATGTTGCCAAAGAAGTTGGGGTAGCTTGTCTCAGCTGAAAGGGTTAGACCTGAAGCACATGTAATGTGTGTTTGATTAAAACATTGAACCCGGACCATTTTCTAGTAATGCCCTAGACCTTGGAGACTGATGGAAAAAACTGGAAAGTTACACATAACCCCTAGACTTGATTATGGTACTGCATTTAGTGTCGGATTGGGTTGTCTTTGTTATGCCAATCAATGAGATCTTTTGTGGGTCAAAACTTGGGTATGTTAGGGCAGCCTGAGAAATCACTTAAGTACGTGATCATAATGATAGGATCGGCCCCTTTGTCGGACAAAGTGAATGATCGGGACTACACTCTTTCTGATGGAAACTTAAACTACCAATAGTGGATTTCAACCGTGTTTGAGATTTGGTCTTGGAAAATATATTTATATGATATATATATATATATATATATATGTATTATGTTTGAAGAAAAATGTTTGCAAAAGGTTTTAATTCACAGGATCCATCTAAGCAGTGAGTGTAACATTGCACCTTGCAATTAGGGGTGGCCACAAGTTGAGCTTCTCACGAGCTATTCGAGCTTGGCTTGTGGCTTTACTCAGTTTAAACCGAGCTTCAAGCCGAGCTCAAGCCTGATATATAGGCTCGTTTGCTAATTGAGTTGAGCTCAAGCCCAGTGAAGCTCGGCTCGTGAGGCTCGCGAGCCTATATACATACATACATATACATTTAAATATATAATAAATCAATTTTATTTTATATAATTATATTTTTATTTTTTATGTATAATAGTAAATAACTTTTAAATTCTTATTTTTTGTATGTAAAATAAAAATTATTTATATGTATATTTTTTATTTTTTATGTATAATAATAAATAATTTTTAAAATTCTTAATTTATGTAAAATAAAAAATATTTTTATATGTATATTTATTATTTTTTAAAATAAAATTGGCTTGTAGTCGAGAGCCAAGCTCGAACTTGCGAGCTTTGAATCGAGCCAAGCTCGAGCTCAATTTTCTAGCTCGAATCAAGCTCGAGACTAGTACATTTTTAGCGAACCGAGGTCGAATAGCCAAGTATTTGAATCGGTTCAACTCGAATCCACCCCTACTTGCAATTGTGGGAGAGGTCATTCCCTGTCGGCTAGTGTTTGATCATTATGGGCAGAAATGTTAAGTGTAAGAGACCATTAAGGGCTGATTACATGGTGGGCTATATCTTACTTAAGTCCATTATCCTTGCGACTTCCATAGTATGGCTGGATTCAATGATTATTTAACTGTAGATGTGGGGCCCATTTGAGCCCATATTGATGAGCTTAGGGGTTCAATACTTTTGGCAGTGAATTTAGCCAGGCCTTTTCACTGAGGTTGGGCTGAACCTATGTGGGCTTATGTGAGGTCATTGTGGGGTCTCATGCCATACCAACAAACCTAAATTAGCCAAGCAACATCCTTGGGTCGTGACCCATATAGCTTATGGGCCTAAAGCCCATAATTAATATGATTAATTAAGATGTCACATGACTGCATAAACTGTCATGTGACACGAGCGAATCTGGGTTTGGATATGGGTATGGAACACCCATTCTCTTAAGAGGATAAGACCTATCTCTTGATAGAGTCCAAATCCAAATAAAGATTTGGATAAAAACTCCTAATTCAGTTTTTGAGATTGATCTTGATTAGTTCTTTATTTAATTTTTAAAAGAAAAATATAGAGAAAATTTGTGCTTACCTCCCCAATTTGATCCAAGTTGTTGGATTGCAGTTTTACTGGAAATTGCATTGTTGAACTGACTTCAACTTCAAGCTGCGCCTTCTTCAATGGAAGTTGGTTTTAAGATTTGATTTGCACGTGAGCTACCACCTTGGGAAATACATTAGTGGAATCCATATTAGGTATACATCTCCCTCTTGTTTGGTTACAAATCTGATCCAGTTTCAATGTAAGATCGATCCTAGAAAAATGCAGTTTTTCAAAAATCATAAAATTCGAATCCTAGAAAGTTAAGAATTTTTTTTTTTTGAAAATTCACCACCCATCTTGCATGGTTCAGCCATCCATATGATGGATCCTAACCTTCCTTCTTTAAAAACCTTGCCTCATCTAGTTAACATTAACGTAATAAAAAGCTGATCATATCCTTTTGTTTCAAAACAGGGTCTTCCCCATTCATCTCAACACATTGTTGGAGTTGATACTAATGCTGGTGCAATATACTTTTGGCGATGTTAAAGAATGGGATTATAATATACCTTTCAATTTGAATTATATTTACAGTATACATGGGAAAACACTACTCTCAGTTTCACATGAGATACACATTGGATTCAAGATTGGGATTCGTGAGCATGTTCGTTGAACGGTTCAATCCTTACCATTGTATTGTTTATGCCCTTAAGGCTCAATTTGAAAAGAGTACAAATACAAATATGTGCAGTGCAAATACATACAAAATAATACAAAATATAAGGTTTTATACTCTACAAATTTGTATTTGTACTCTTTCAAAATTGAGCCTAATGGTTTTTTGGGTCCAAACCTAGGTTCGTTCTAAGAGAGGATCAATTCCACCCTTAAGGTAGACTTTGTGAGGAACCACACATGAAACAATAGAAACTAGGAGGTGATGAAGGAAAAAAATAGAAAATAGATCAGTCATATTAATAGACTTGGGAATCGATGTGGGTTTGCCAGACCTAGCCCACTAACGCCTGACAGTGCCAGCCACAACAGGAGGGAAGCCCTGCTACCTTCGTACAGAGCCAATCGCGGAGCAGTTAGGCGTACTCGCAAGGACCTGTCGCCTGACTTCGTATGGCCCTCATATGGTGCATTCATCTCCACCTACCTCCAGCTCGCTCAAGTATAAATATGAGGTAACTCCCCCTTGATAGGGGATCCAAATCCCATAATTCTGATACAACATTCTCATTTACTTCAGCGCCTTGAGTTACATCATTGCACCTACCTCGCTTCATTAGCATTTACTCTTGAAGACCCAGTGCATCCGAGAACTACCGTCGAGATCTCTTGTTTTGGGTCTCCACCCGAGGACTATAGCATTTTCACCTTAGGTCTCCACCCGAGGCCTTTGACATCTCTTGTTTTGCAATACCTTGGATCTCCAGGAACCTCATCGCCGAGCCGACGACCCGTAGTCCTTGGCTTCTACCGTACTAAGAAGGGAGCACCTCACCTCAGCCTATAGTCCTCGGCCTAGGCTTACCCTCTTTAGAGTCCTCAAAACCTTCGGCTTGCCTTCAAAATTTGGGAGTGAATTTACCTCATTGCCCTCAGCTAATCCAAGCACCAACAATTGGCGTCATTTGTGGCAAATGTTGCTAAGATGATTCCTTAAAACTCATGAGAAGGAAAATTTTCTAAGCCCTCTTCAGTTCAAAAGTCGTGTGTGAAGAACCAAGAATAACGAAAACCTGGTCACCTACGAGCAGTTTCAGGCTATCCTTGATCGTTTGGACTGCCTCACTCAATGCATGGAAGAAGTCTTCCCCCGAGCAGGAGGTCCCTCTCGAGGCGACCACCCCACTGGGGTGTCAAAGGACCAAAGCTGATGCGAGCACGTCGAGCCCCCAGCCCTCGGCCAGGGCGACTATCAGCTGACCGAGCAATTGGAGTCGGGCAATAACCGACTCCCCAATTCACCTCGAAGGAATACCCGACCTTCCTAGCCGAAGAGAAGAAGTGCCCGCTTGATCCGAAGACTGTCACCATCCTTCGGAACAGCATCTCCACCACCGAAGGGAGGTTCCTAGGGATGATGGTGGACACATCGGCCGCCCTGGAGTTCGCTCCTGGGGCGAGAGCCAACATCGCACCACTCCACCTCCAGTCTTGGATCTCCAGGATGTTCTGAATGATCGTTGTGCCCGTAGGGGAGTACATGACTCAGCGTCAAAGTACTCAGGAATCCAAGCTGATACCCACCAAGTAAGCAAAAATAGAAGCAGGTTCCATGCCCTTGCTGATCCGGGTCTAGCCAAATTGTGTGCCAAGCTCGGGGCCATCAGAGACAAGCTCCACCAAGTCAAGGAGAGTCAAGCTGACACCTCCGCTAGTCATGGCAATTCTGCTGGCCACATGAACGCATTCACCCCGGAAATCATTTCGGAGCCCCTCCCCCCACACTTCGTGGCTCCTACTCTGGAGATGTACGATGGCTCCTCGGACCCTAACAACCACCTAGAAAGTTTCAAAATACTCATGATACTCTATGGGTATTCCGATGCCTTGACATGCCAAACTTTCCAGGCCACCTTCAAGGGGGCAACATGCCGCTGGTTCTCCCGCCTCTCCCCGAGCTCAATCAGTTAATGGGAGCAGTTCGCCAACATGTTCCTTGCCCACTTCATCAGCAACAAATGGTGCCAGAAGAGTGTCATCTCACTCATGTCCATCAAGCAGAAACCAGGCGAAAGCTTGCGGTCCTATATTGACCACTTTAGAAAAGAAGAGCTTGAGGTCAAGTACCTCGACCCCATGATCTCGATGCACGTCGTCATCAATGGACTCTGAGCTAGCTCCGCCATCAAGTGCTTAGTCGCCAAGACCCTGTCGAAGATGAAGCTAGAATTCCTCAAAAAGGTTCAAAAGTACATTGCAACCGAAGAAGCTTCGATTGGGGACCACCAGGAGAAGGAGACCGAATGCAACAGCGGGTCCTTAGGAAAGAAAAGAAAGAATGAAGACCATCGCGGTGATAGCGGCAAAGATAACAGGAAGCTGTCGGCCCCTACCATGGCTTACAACCAATATACGCCACTGAACTCCTCTTGGATACAAATAGGCGAAGAGAAGTTCATGAAGTGGCCTGAAAAGATGAAGAGGAACCCCAAGAGGGGGAGCCCCAAAAAGTACTACAAGTTTCACCACGACATTGGCCACGACACCAAGGAATGCTGAGTTGAAGAATGAAATAGAGTCCCTCTTTCGTCGTGGGCATTTGAAGTATTTCATCAGGGCGAAGCCGGCACTTCGTCCTCCCAGTAGCAGCAGGTCGCCGGAGTCATCGACGTCATCGTCAGGGGCTCAGCCTTGGCCCGCAAGGCCTATGCTAGGCAGTTGAACGTCTAAGGGCCAGCCCCCAAGAGGCCAAAGAAGCACGAGGACCTTTCCTTTATTGACGAGGACCTTGATGGAATTACAGTCTGCCGTGATGACGCGCTAGTGATTTCGGCCATAGTAGCTAACATCCTAGTCAAGAGGATTCTTGTTGATAGTGGCTCCTTGCGGATGTCCTCTTCTCTGAAGCCTTTGAAAAGATGAGGATAGGACCAGAGTGTCTTCAGCCCACCGACGTCCCACTGGTCCGCTTCTCCAACAATGTCATTAGGCCGGAAATAAAGATCACCCTACCAATCACGGTAGGAACCGTGCCTCGGATGGTGGTGAGGATGATGGAGTTCCTTGTCATGAGGATCGACTCTTCATACAATGCATTAATGGGGAGGCCAACCCTTCACGTGCTGCGAGCCGCCATGTCCTCCTACCACCTTGCCCTCAATTTCCCAACTAAGCATGGCGTCGGAGTTGTTCGGGGGGATTAGCATATCACCCGTCTGTGCTATGTGAAGGCGTTGAAGGGCAAGAACAAAGAAGCATTGCCACTTGAGGGCCTTGACCTCAGGGAGGAGCCAGCGAGCTAGGGCCAACCAGCCGCGGACCTCATCTTAGCTCTCCTAGACGAAGACGAGCCCGAGAAGACAGTCTGTGTTGGGTCCAACCTTCCTCAGAGAGCCTATCCGAACTGGTAAGTTTCCTTAAAACTAATGTCGATGTCTTCGCTTGGCCCACCACTGAGATGCCCAGAATTAACCCTTCGGTTAGTACTCACATGCTGAGTGTGGACCCGAGCTCTAGGCCGGTTCGGTATAAGAAAAGGAACTTTGCGTCGGAGCGATGGAAGGCCACAGGAGAGGAGGTTGACAAGCTTTTCGATGTCGAATTCATCGAAGAGGTATACTATCCTAACTGGCTGTCGGATGTGGTTTTGGTTAAGAAAGCTAATGGGAAACGGTGAATCTATTTTGACTTTGTAGACCTTAACCGAGCTTGCCCCAAGGGCAGTTTTCCTTTGCCAAGAACAAACCACCTTGTCGATGCCACTATACGATATTAATTGCTTAGCTTCATGGATGCCTTCTATAGATACAATTAGATAAAGATGCACCCTAAGACAAAGAGAAGACCTCATTCATCACCAAACATGGTACATACTGCTACAAGGTGATGCCCTTCGGGCTTTAAAATGCAGGAGCTACCTACCAATGTCTGGTTAATAAAGTGCTCAAGGATCAGATGGGGAGGAATGTTGAAGCCTATGTAGTTGATATGGTGGTGAAGAGCCTGAAAGCTGAAGCACACACCCTGGACCTAGCCAAGACCTTCGACACTTTGTTGAAGTTTAAAATGAAGTTAAATCCCAACAAGTGTGCCTTCGGAATCACCTTGGGGAAGTTCCTAGGCTTCATCATCACTTAATGAGGCATTGAGTCCAACCCTGAGAAGATACAGACCATATTGGACATGGCACTTCCTCAGTTGGTGAAGGAAACCCCGAATCTCACTAGTCGTGTGGCGGCGCTCAACCGCTTCATGTCGAAGTCAGCTAACCAATGTCTTCCCTTCTTCCGAGCCATCAAGAAACTGAAAAACTTCCAGTGGATGGAGGAATATCAGCGAGCTTTCAAAAAACTTGAGTATCTCGCCTCACCTTCCCTCCTAGCCCACCCGGTCCTAAGAGAGACGTTATACCTGTACCTGTCAACCAGGAATGAAGCAGTCAGCTCAGTCTTGATCAAAGAAGATGGAGCACAGAAACCGATATACTGTGCTAGCAAGGTACTGTGTGATGCCAAAACTAGATACCCCGAGGTGGAGAAACTGGCCTTCGCTCTCGTGGTTTCATCTAGACAGCTTAGGCCATACTTCCAAGCTCATGCCTTCACGGTGTTGACAAATCAGACCCTTAGAGTTGTCCTCGCCAAGACCAAGACCTCAGGGCATTTGATCAAATGGGCATTGAGCTTTTTGAATTCGACATACGGTACCAGTCGAGTCTTGCCATCAAAGCACATGCCCTTGCAGATTTTGTAATGAAGTGCACCTTGAACCGAGTTCTCCCTCGGGCCCTGGAAGATGAACTGAGAGAAGGGTGCCCAACTGGAGATGTTCCCCTTGCTTGGAAGCATTTTGTGGAAGGGTCATCCAGTGCCAAAGGAAGCAGCGTTGGCCTTATCCTTTTCACCCCAAATAACTCATCCATCGAATACGTGTTGAGGTTCGACTTTCTAGCATCCAACAACGAGGCCGAGTATGAGGCCCTCCTCGTCGAACTGCAACTGGCAAAGGACTTTGGCTCTTCACATGTCGAAGCCTTTAGTGAATCTCATTTGGTGGTCAACCAGGTGAATGGAAAGTATGAAGCCAGAGAGCAAAGCATGTCCAAGTATCTTGCCAAAGTCCAAGAGCTTGCCAACTATTTCCAGTACTTTACTCTGCAACAATTACCGCGAGATGACAACGCGATAGCCGATGCCCTATCCAAGCTGGCAAGCACCTCAGGCACAATCCTCGGCCACACCGTTCGCATGGAGAAGCTACCTTGGTCGTCCATTGAAGAAGCTCAAGTACTACTAGTAGAGAAAGAGTCATCATGGGTGGACCCCACCATCAATTTCCTCCTGACAATAGGAACGAGTCTCGATGACTCTGACGTCAAGCAGCCCACTATACCTTGCTTGAAATAAAATTATATTGAAGATCCTTCACCCCGATGAGGGGGAGTACATGCTTAGAAAAATTCACGAAGGCATCTGTAGAAACCACCTTGGTGGCACGGCCCTCGCCTAGAAGACGTTGAGACAAGGATATTTCTGGCCAACACTTTACAAAGATGCAGCCGAACTTGTACAAAGATGTGATCAATGCCAGAAGCATGCCAGCATATGCCATCAACCTACAACAATTCTCTCAGCCTTCAGCAGCCCCTAGCCCTTTGTTAAATGGGGAATGGACCTCCTCAGCCCTTTTCCACAAGCAACGAGGGCCAGGAAGTACCTCATCGTCGCTAGACTACTTCACAAAGTGGGTCGAGGCTGAGCTATTAGCCACTATCACAACTCAGGCATTCTAGAGCTTCTAGAAAAACTTCATTTGTCGCTTCATCCTCCCTCACATTCTAGTCACAGACAACGGGAAGCAGTTTGATGATGCCAAATTTCGGGAGTGGTGTGCCTCCCTCACATTTTGCAGAACTATTCAAGGTAGTCCACTGCCTCTTAACAATTTGAAGAAATTTTTGTCTAATTTCTCAATGTTTCTCTTCTTATTTTTATAGGGGCAAACTTGGGAGTATTTTCCAATTTATAAATAGTTTCGACAATATTCAAATATGACCCATTTTGACTCCTATCACTTGCCACCAATTTCTATAGAATTTAATATTCTTTTATTAGTTTTCTTAACATTTTTTGTTTGGGAATCTCTTTTAATGGAAAATTTTAAAAATTTCAATGAAATTTTAATTCTACATATTTAAAAGCTTAGCTTCACATTTTTTTTTCAATTTTTCTCTCTTTCCTCATCCCCAACATAAATGCCATTGTCCCTAATGGCATGAATAGAATGATGCAAAGAAGATTTGAGCCAAAGGGAACACCGAGTAGGGTTTTCCTGAGGGGTTCAAGGTATGCCACCTGGTCTTGAATCAAGAAAAGAAATAATAATTCTAACAAAAAAAAATCAATTGAAAACTACGTTGGGTTGCCTCCCAACTAGCGCTAAGTTTAACGTCTTCAGCCAGACACATTCATGCATTGTACACATCTATACTCTCTGACTCACTTTCATTTTCCGACAAACAGGGCTTAGATTGGTCTAACCACGGGGTAGGCAGGGCATCTAAAAGATCATTCACTATATCCACCTTGCACTCATCTTCCCCTAGGTTTGGATACTTAGAGGCACTAAAAATGTTTAACCGAACTTTTTGCTCCCATAATGAAATGTCCATTTCTCCCGATTTACAGTTGAGATTTGTATCGGTCGTTGCTAGAAACAAACATCTTAAGATTATCGGGATGTGGTTCAGTTCCTCGATTAGGGTCATGTCTAGGATAAAATCCAATGGGAAGTGACAACCCTTTACCCTGACCATGACATCATTAATGACACTTCGAGGAGTGTTGACTGGCCAATCAACGAGTTGCAAAATTATTGGGGTTGATTTTAACTCGCCAATCTTGAACCTATCATAAATGGATGGAAGCAAAGTTATACTAGCCCTAAGATCCACTAGTGCACAATCGAAGGTGATTCTAGTGATGACACAACTTATGAGAGGAGCACTAAGGTCTTTCATGTTTCGGGGGAGTTGATTTAGGAGAGCTACACTAACATTTGCCGAGAGCATCATTTTTTGTGGGGCCGATTGTGTTTCCATCATTTGATTAAACAACCCTTTCAAGAACTTGGCATAGGCCGGGACTTGATGGATCGCATTGAGGAGAGGGATGTTAATATGGACTTCCCGACCCTCCTCGTTGTGACTTTCTTTGTTCTTTAGCTCCAGCCCGACTTGAGCGCAGTTGGAAAGGGAACTACGGGTTGGTTTATTATAGGCTCTTCTTCTAAAGTTTCATTTCCTTTTTCTTCTCCCCCCAACTTAGGGTCTTCCTGCTCCTTTTCTTTTTCTTTAATTTTCTTTTTCTCACACAGGTCATCTAAAATCCTCTCACCCCTTAAGGTTGTAATAGTCTTGGTATTTTGAAGCTGAGGGTCCTTAGGAGGTGGTTGAACTTGTTGTGGAGGAAAACCCGATGGCTTATTTCTAGGACTCACAATCGGTTGACTTGGTAATTGCCCTACTCCTCTCCTCTTCTTGGCTTCAGCTAGCTGTCCTATTCGGCTTTCTAACCTATCGATGGACTGCTACTGATTTAGGATCAGCTGCTGAAGCTTCATGAATTGGTCATCAACGGTACAAGTTTAAGGAGGTTGTGGGTAAGCTTGATACGATTGAATCAGTTGATTCCTAGGGTGCACCTGTTGGAATGAACTCTATACTTGTGTCCTCTGAAAATTTTGGGCCATTGAGTTAGATGGGTGGTATTGCTGTTGGGAATGTGTATAGGTTTGACACGGTTGAGCCGTTTGAGTCCTAAGGTAATCATTGTACTCCCAGTGGGTCTGGTAGGGGGGTTTCTTGGTTTTGGGACCTATAATTGAAGTTCGGTTGATTTTTCCACCCTAGGTTATAATTGAAGTTGGGGTTTCTTCACCCCACCGGCAAGCTCTTGGGGCGCCACCATCGATTGCCGAGACAGGGGAGCAACCTCTTCATTGGGCCGCTTTGGCATCTATGCCCCAGCCTGCTTCGCACAGGCCTTCTCGAGCAATCGTTGCTTAGCATCCATTGGCACTTCTGTAAACAACAAAAGAAAATGGTCAGTATAACAAGACGAAGACGTGGAAAGCATGCTAAGTAACTACAAAACCTCTCCTACTAAGGGGGGCAAGGTTAATCCCAGTGAACACTAAGGGGACCTCCTCCTCCACCAACAGCTTTTCCTGGAATGTCCCCTTCATAAGAAAATGAGCCACGGTAGAAGCCTCTTCATCTCGGAGTGGAGGGGGCATCTCTCAATGACTACACAAGCCTCCCTCCAGTCAGACTTGAACCTCTAGCCTTCGAGGTAGGAGACGTACAAGAACTTGTCCTTTCACCCATGGATAGATAAGGGGTTGTGCACCAACTTCTCTCTCTGATGGTGGAAGTAAAACATGTTGGCCTCGAAAGTGTGCTTCCTTAGCGCAAATATGGCACGAAACATTTTCAATGTCAGCTCCACGTTCCAAAGCCGAGCCCACACTAACATCACCATGATGGTCCTAAGGGCATTAGGGACGAGCTGACTGATAGTGATACCGTACCACTCTAGTAACTCAAAAACTAAGGAAGGGAGGGGGAACCTAAGGTCAGACTCTAAAAAATGTTGGTACACGCAAATTTCCCCTTCGTCAGGGGTCCACGACCAATCACCTACATCAGGAACCCTAATATCATTGGATTCGGGTATGTGTAATCTCCTCGCCAAGGATTTGACCTAACCCACATCCAAGGAGTTTTCAAACTCCGAGCATGGGACACCAGCGTCAGCCACCCTTTGGGCAGCACTCCCTTCCACCGGTCCAACAACGATCTCTACAACATTTTCCTCCTCAGCTAGAGAAAACCCTTCGGGCTCCCTTGGCGATACCGACACAGCGCTTTCTTGGGGAGAGTTATTACCTCGGCGGTTGCCCTCGGTGCCCCCCGAGGCTACCCTTTCTCTCAATACAGCTACCACCCGCCAAAGAGGGGCTATGTCCAAAGAACCTAAGGAGGAAAGAGGGGAAGGGGTTTGAAGAGAGCTCCCTCCCGAGGTGTTCAGGAATTCATGGCATTCAGGGCCAGAGTCTGAGAAAGACATAGTGAATTACCTAGATGGTGAAGAAGGTGAAGAAGGAGTGTCTTGAAGGATTGAGAACCTAGGAATGTCCTGAAGGATTAAGAGCTTGGGAGTTGAGTTCCCTCGACATCAAGGGCGCCTAAGTTCAAATGATAGGGAAAGTCACCACTAGGACCCCTGATTAAAGGGAAATGGACGGCCCAGACTCGTTGGATCCAATGGTTTAGGCGCCTCCGCTTCCACCGTCCATCTGTAATGCACCACCCGGCACTCATCCTCGAAAGATGAAACAACGCCCAAGCAACGACTCATATCACTACAGTTACGATGGCCACAGGGACCCTCTGCTTTTGCGAACTAGCTATATCACACCTCTCAGAATGTGCCATTGGAAGACGAAAGAATGTTGGGTGAACCGCAAGACTCACCCGTCGCAACATGTAGGGCGAACTGCATGGCCTGCCGATCACGACCCATTGGGCGAACCTTTCAGCTCGGCAAACGCACGCCTATTTAGATGACCATCCTCTTCACGGTGGACCCCTGTTACGACCCGACCATAGTGATACAGACTATCCCTACTAACCCGAGGCATCCATGTCGCACACATCTCCGAACCGATGAGGAGGGAAGACGCATATGAACTGAAAATGATGCCACTATAGAATACCCCTTGGCTGACGAGCTACTCCCGACGAACAAAGTTGAGGCCTTACCCCAACTATCATCTCCATTACTAGCCAATGTCAAGACCTTGCCTCGGCCTCAGGAGTGGAGGGGAAGCCTTGCTGCCTTCGTATGGAACCAACCGCAGAGCAGTTAGGCATACTCGCAAGGACCTGTCGCCTGACTTCGTACGACCCTCATCTAGTGCGTTCGTCTCCACCTACCTCCAGTTTGTTCAAGTATAAATATGAGGTAACTCCTCCTTGACAGGTGATCCAGATCCTAGAATTCTGATATAGCTCTCTCATTTACTTCCAGCGCTTTGAGTTACATCATTGCACCTACCTCACTTCATTAGCATTTACTCTTGGGGACCCAATGCATCCGAGGACTACCATCAAGACCTTGTCTGCACCTCCCCCCACCTTACACCTCATACTAACTTGAGCATTGAAGCTTCTGCCTTGGGTCTCCACTTGAGGCCTCTGACATCTCTTGTTTTGTAGTACCTCGAATCTCCAAGATCCTCGTCACCGAGCCAACAACCCACAGTCCTTGGCTTCTACTGTATTAAGAAGGGAGCACCTCACCTCGGCCTACAGTCCTCGGCCTTGGCTTACCATCTTCAGAGTCCTCAGAGCCTTCAGCCTGCTTTTAAAACCTGGGAGTGAATTTACCTCATTGCCCTCGGCTAATCCAAGCAACAAGACGGGTAGCGCATCCCCAGAAATCACTAGCACAAATAAAAGCCAATGACTAAGGTAAATCCTGAATTTTGAGATTGTAAAAAAGCTTATCCGACTCGTAAGAGCTTCATAGGCTAACCAATCAGCAGCTTGATTGGCCTCTCAGTACACATGATGATATGTAACACCCTTCTCGAAATGGTTCTTCAAATCTCGGCAGTATATTCTTTAGTCTCCATGGGGTGTCCAATGCTTTCTACAATCAAGAGATGACGAGCTATGAATCACCTTCAATGATGATGGAGCGGTCTCTGAAATTTAAGGCCAGTTTATGGGCTTCCCACACATCCCAAGATTTATCCATCTTTATTGTTGAGTGCCCTCGAAAGAAAGCTTTAACATCGATAACTTTTCCAAGGTGGTCCTTAGCAATACTACCACTGAGCAATTCCCATTATTAATACAATAAACATTAAAATTTATTTTGATGGTATCACTTTTAGGGCTTTTCCAACCAATAGGTGTCTATGACTCTGCCTTTTCGGTTATAGAGTCATTTATCAAAATTTTAAAATTTTCCCAATAAGCATTCTCAGCTTGCTTAAGGCTTAAGGGGAGGGATGTTAATGTCATAAAAAACTTTTTGATTTATGCTTTTCCACAGGAACCACAAAATATAAAAGGTCTTCTTCATTCTATTCTCACTCCCCGACCCATTAATTGTGGAAATTCTTTCCCACCAATCCATTAACGATTGATCCTATTCATCAAGGTCCTCAATATAGGCTTAACAATCATCCAAATTTGTTTTCCACAGATGCAATACTTGAAAATATGGATTGGATCCTTTTTCTTACCACAACGATTGCAAGTTCCATCAATATTTGCACCTCTAGTTCTTAGAAACATGTTTGATGGAAGCCTAAAAATAAATACTTTAATCTTTTGTGGACATAACAAGATACAACGATTTTGTAGTGAATTTCCCATTTGCATTAAGTTTCCAAATCAATTTATCTTTTTTATTTTTTTTTTCTTTTTGTGTGTGTCAAAGGGAATGGAGATTGCCTTCATCTTATGCCACACATAACT
Source organism: Nelumbo lutea (assembly GCF_056320005.1). Classification (NCBI taxonomy): domain Eukaryota; kingdom Viridiplantae; phylum Streptophyta; class Magnoliopsida; order Proteales; family Nelumbonaceae; genus Nelumbo; species Nelumbo lutea. The sequence continues at coordinate 60,127,964 of NC_142689.1, read as the reverse complement.
TGGAACAGCTCAGATTTCCTACTAACTTATATCTACTCTCCTCTCTATTAACCTAATGAAAACATGCCACCTGTCCCCTCTCCCATGTGACAAGTGTTCTAACTTTTGTAACTAATAAGTAGGCGTTAGTTCTTAGTTATACTATTTAAAAAAACACATTTTTTTCATAAAGTTTTATCTTTGAAAAATAAACCACTGTTTCTTGGTTGTTGACAAAAGCCATTTCTTCTCCTTTATCTCCTCTTTGTGGTTCAAACCAATTCACCAATTGTTATCCATTCTATCTCTTGCGCAGAAACGCTATGCTACGGCGCAAGCTTGAACAAATCTAACGACTCAGGCCTGAATGACAAATCAAACTAGTAACACTAATGGCTTTATTCCTACCAAATAACATTAGTGATTTAAAGATTATCTACTATATATAAGTGTAGATGCAATGTGAAACTTTTTTGGACTAAAATGCAATGGCTATTAAAATGTCCTTATGTATTTAGTCCATCACTAATTGTAAGAGTTGAAAATGTAATTTCAATTATTACTTTCCACCTCATTTAATCCTCTCTCATTAAGCCTTATACTTAAGTTATTAAATCCTATATTTAAGTTTTTTTTCACTAATAAATGCTACTAACTAAATCTATGCCAATGTTTTTAACAATATAAACCCATATATTTTAAAATTGACTCAAAAACAAAACCTTCTTTATCTAAGTGGTGGCTAATAGCAATTTAACCATCTTAATCAAATTGGTCAACCTATGAAGTCATAGTTTGATAATAAACTTTTTAAAATAGAAATAAATGTAGAAAATTAGAGAAATGTGGAAAAAACTAGATACAATTATGATATTTTTATTAATCATAATAAAAAATAATTGTAATAAACAATAATTACTTTCATTGAAAATGAAAATAAAATATATAATTTAGAATTAAGCAAAATTGAAATATAAAAAATTAATAATAAATATATAGTTCAACTTCTGGGTTAAATGTGTTAACCTTTAATATCATAAATAAATAATAAAAATTAATTAAAAAATACATAAGTTTTGAAAAAAAAAGCATTGAAGCACATGTATAATATCATATATTTATCATATTAAACAAAAAATAAGTGTGACATATTAGAATTATTTTTACATACAGAAATAGAAAAATCTGAACACATCTAAAATTTTATATTTACACTACTATTAAAATATGAATAAGATTGTGGAATACTCTTTTGACTAAATACTCATTTTTGAATTTAGTCCTTATTTAATTGTAAAGTTGAAATTGTAAATTGAACTACTACTTTTCACCTCCTTCAATTCCCTCTATTTAAATCTTACATTTTTTGATAAATGAACAAAAAAAAAAGATACACCAAAAGGATGAAACATTACAAAATGAAGAGTCTAACCAAGCAACTAGAACTATCAATGATACTTGAAACTTCACAATTTGATCCAATTATCACATATTTGGATGAAGTGTTTTTATAATCAGATTTGGATTTTGCAATCTACATCCGATTAGTAATAAAAATAAATAAAAATATATATAAAGTTTATATAAAATTTTGGATATATTATTACTATCCTGTAGACATGTGAATTTTAAGCCAAATAAATGGGCTTGATTTACATGACAGCCTCTCAAGTTAATATGGGCCTCCATGAGCCCAAGGCCCAAGTCTACATAAATATGACTTTGTGGCCTAAGGATCCAAGTGTATTAAGTCCAATCTTGTACATCTCCTTTGTACTAGTGTGGTCCTATTGGCAAGACCACTAACTCCTACATAATAGCGCATGCATCGGAGTTAATGCTAACCCAACACCCTACTCACATGGCATTGGTTAGCTAAGTGGGCTGAGGTGGAAGCCTTAACCCTTGGCTATAAATAGTCTTGCCTAGAAAGAAAGGGGTTTTTTTTCGCTTTTTGAGAGAATCACACTACAAGAAGCTCTCAGACATCAACACTAAAGATTGTAAGCAACCACAAGATCCTACAAACTCCAGCAACTGCAAGATCAAGAGAGAAGAAAAAAGGGAAAAGCTTATTCCTTCTCTACAACAATTGGATTCAAGCTCTCCAAAGAATACCAAGCCACCACAAAAGAGCCTTTCTTAGAGAAGCATCATTCACAGTCGATCAAGCACAAAGCCTGGAGTGAAGAAATCTACATCAAATCTCCTAAAGCATCAAAATCAAGGAAATCTACATCAACACTTCAAGAGGTACGACAAACATGCCAACGACCCTCATCTTCATTAAATTCGACCGTTAATCATAGGTTGCTCACATCATTGAGCAGAAATCAAAAAGAGTTCATTCCCCTGTTTGTTTTCTTTATTACAAATTTATTTTTTGCAAAATGTCTCCATGTTTTGTGCTAATTGAAATACACGAAATTTGTGTCGAAAATTTTCTAGCATGCCCGGTGGAACGCTCTCTTCCTCTTATCTTTCGAGTCAACAATTGCAACAGTCATCCAATGGCTACCAAGAAGGATGCAACTCCCTTCCACAACTCTTCTGGCACTTTCAATTCTTCTTACAAATGTCCCATCACACGTGCCATGGCGAAATCCAACAAAGTACAGCTATAGTCTTCAGTGGAGCTTCCTACACAGAAAATCACCAAGGCGACTACTCTGCAGAAGGAAAGCCTCTTCAGCGCACTTTCTCCCAGATGACCAATCCATCACTACGTCAAGGACGGAATCTTACTCCTCTCAATTGTACAACTTGTACTCTGCTTCTAGTGGTGTCATACCAGTGATGATGACAGAAGTCGCGATGATGGAAGAGCGGCTCCAGAAGATGGCCGAAGCCATTGACAACCTCGAGAGCTCCAACGCTAAGAAGGATCTCTGGATTGCCTTCCTGATGAACAAACTGGAGATATAAAAGCGCCAAGCAGAACCAAGTCAATGACCTTCTCACCCTCCAGGATTCACTCCTCCAATGACTCCCAAACTCAAAGAGCAACTACAGTAGCAAAAAGAGGAGCATGATCGTGTTACAGTGCAGAACATGATGTAAGACACCACCCAAGTCTCTGTCACTTTTTTGATGGTGCAACAACTCCATTACATGATCACTGACACCATAAGGGCTCAATATGGAGGAGTTTCACAGACCTCTTTAGTGTATGCCAAACCATACACCCACCGCATTGATCAGATGCACATGCTAGTCGGCTTCCAACCTCCTAAGTTCCAGCAGTTCGACGAGATGGGCAATCCAGAGCAGCACATAGCCCACTTCATCAAGACTTGCAACAATGTGGGAACCTACGGTGGTCAAATGGTGAAGTAGTTTGTTCGCTCCCTCAAGTCTACAATGTTTGATTGGTACACCGACATCCAGATTGGCTCCATTGATCATTAGGACTAGCTTGAGAGAGAATGCCTCACTCGCTTCTACTGTACACGTTGAACTGTTGGACTTCCAGAACTCTCCACTACAAGGCAAAGAAATGATGAATCCATCATTGACTACATCGAGCGGTAGTGAAACCTTGCCCTTCAGTACAAGGAACAAATCAGTCAATCCTCTACCATAGACACGTGTGTCCAAGGGATGCATTGGTGACTACTCTACAGCCTCAAAGGAAACATGCCTACCACCTTCGAAGAGTTAGCTACTTCAGTTCATGTCTTGGAGATCTAGATAGCCAAGCATGGGAAACCCCAACTAAGTGATCCTTGTGAAAAGAATGATGGTAAGAAGGAAGTCAAGAAGGACCTTAAGACCTCCTCCTCCAAAGGAAAGGAAGTCATGAACACTACCACTGCACCACTTAAGATCTCTAGCAAGATGAAGAAGATAGAGATCAAAGTGAAATCTTTTGCAAATCAAGGCCAAGAGAAGCCTAGTCCTACTTTAAAAGAACAAGAAGAGGAGTATCCATTCCTTGACTCCGACATTCCAGAAATGCTCAACCAGCTACTCCAATCAAAGTTGATTGAGCTTCCATCGCCCAAGCGACCTGAAGAGCAAAGACATGTGACGAACCATAAGTATTGCCAGTACCATTGGATGATAAGTCATCCAACTGAAAAGTGTTTTGTCCTGAAGGACAAAATACTCCATCTTGTAGAACAAGGAAAGATCGAGTTAGATCTTGGTGACAACTTTGCTGCTACTAATGTCTCCATGGTGACTTTTGGGTCTTTTGACCCAGTACCACTACAACCCTCTATAGGTCCTTCTTCCTCTGCTCAAGCTACAATGGACATCCATACCTCAAGGAACTCTGCACCCACAAAAGGGAAGTCAACACCACAACACAGCTTAGTGGATTCTCCTCAAAATATGGAGACTGGGGGCAAGGTAGCAAGACCCCCAACAATGTCTTTTCATACGGTATCCCACCCATAGAGGGCAGTTCTTGTCCAATTTATTGTTGATCAAGAGGTGACCACTGTCTATGCCTATCCTGACATGCTAAGGTTCGGGAATCCTGACATCCCAACTCTCTATGAACTGATGACTAGTGACTTGGATTACTGGGAAGAGTTGTCTGTTTCAGAAGATGAGATAGAAGATGGGTGGTCCACCTTCACCAGCAAGAAACCCAAGGAGAAGGTATGCCATTGGCCTGAAGGAATCATTTCGAATGGGGGCAAGACTATCTCCATCTACTCTAGTAACTCAGAAACATCTCCTCAAGACAAGATCAAATGGACTGTCCTATCTTAGCATAAGAACAAGGCTCCTCATCCCGTTGTCCCTGTGTCAACTAGATCAAAGTGGATTAGAAGCGGCGAGTACACAATGCCTCCAAGAAGAAGAAAGTGCCAAAGAAGAAAGCACCTCAGGTACCCTCAGCTAGTGAGGAGGAAGTGCTTTAACAGCCTCATCCAACTCCTGTAACCCTTTGGGAATTCATGCCTAGAGAACTTTTCCTAGAGGTGTGTGCAGTAGCGTACATGGTGACAATTGACGTAGAGGAAACATCACAATCAGTAGAAGAAACTTCGTTCGATGAGGACGAAGACATGACAAGGCTTCTTCAAAAATACCCCATGTGTGATAAAGAAGTAAGAAAGCAAATAAAGGAATTTCCATCCCACTTGAGCCTTACCCAAGCACTATGACTAACGTAGAAGGTTCGCTTTGTAATGGCGAAGACCCTAATTCTCCCCAACAAGTACCGAAGCATAGTACCAAAAGGGGACGATTGCGCAGATTGCATGACAACAATTACCTTCACAGATGAGGATTTACATCTCAGGTCATGTCCACACAATAGACCCTTGTATGTTGTTGGATATGTTCATGAATAGAAGATGTCCCTTATCCTCATTGATTGTGGATCTGTTGTTAACATCAGGCCAGTCTCCACTATGAAACAAGTTGGGATTGAAAAGCATGAATTGCTAAAGAGCAAGTTGACAATTAAAGGCTTCAATCAAAATGGACAACGTGTTATGGACATGGTGCGTCTCGAGATAGAAATAGGGGACTTGACATCTTCCGCCCTTCTACATGTCATCAACGCCAAGACATCCTACCAACTACTTTTGGGATGTCTTTGGTTGCATGATATAGGGGTGGTTCATTCAACATGAAACCGATGCTTCAAATACTATCGTATTGGAACATAGAGGAAAGTAGTCACTGAGCCAAAGCCTTTCAATAAAGCTGAAGCACATTTTGTTGATGCAAAGTTCTATGCTGACAAGGTCATCTCAGAAGATCTTCCGATCTCTGTGCCAAAACCTTCAACAATGAAGGTCTGGAAGGAAAAGGAGGACCCAATGCATGAAGAAGAAAATGCATATTCAAGTAGTGACAAGAAGCCTCTTCAAAACCATCATGCATTTGCTACTTTGCCAACAACTCCACCATTGACTTCCTCTTCTTGTAACCAATAAGCCCCTGTGCTTCGTTACACCCCATAGTCATTGAGAAGGGAAGGGCAACTATCTTTTGAGGTTATGGCAGAACGAAATACTAAACCGATATCAAGGAGTGAAATTGAAGTTCTTGAGAAGGATCTTATGCTTCCAATCTCCATAGCATCGAAGTCAGTGATTTATGAACCTTCGTTAAAGGGATTTGTTAGAGCTTCATCAACCAATAAGGTAAGGCAACATCAAGAAGGGTGGTTTAACCCCAATGCTGAGAAGCTCCTCAAGAAGGTAGGTTGCAAAGAAGGTGAAAATCGTCAATTAGGGAACCATGAGTCAGTCCTTACAAGTGGACAAGCCTATGGCCTAACAAAGATGCAAGGAGCTTTACAAAGTGGAGGCTCCCACATCCCTCAGCAAAATGTTGTCTTAGGATACCATCAAAACCCACCAACTTAAATTTCACGGAGAAAGGCATCGTCCAACCACATCATTGTAGAAGTGGTGGACAATAAGGAAAAGAAGTATACACAATGGAGTTCAGTCTTCGACGGACTAGGAGAACCGAGAGAAAGACAATCAGTTTTCCAAAGGCTCGGAGGACAAGATGCTACTCCAACATCATTTGCTTAACCACAAAGGACTTCAGTACTCTCCCGCATAGGGCCCAAGGGTTCCAATATGAAGAAAAAGGGTCGACAACAAAGTCAAATCCTACAATGCGCCATTTATACAAAGGAGAAGTCAACGCCACAAAGTGTTGTTCCTTCTCCTATGAAGAGAGTGGCGAACTTGGAAGTTTCCTCTAATGAGACATTATTAGTTAGACAACAGACTATTGTCATCACATTTCCATCATCTTCTCAATCAAAATTCAACCTTCAACTAGGACAAGACATGGAAGAACAAAGTGAAGGGCTAACTGAGGATGAAGACATTGTCTCGGTTAATCACATCACCATTGAGGAGGAGGATGAAGATCTGTCAAACACTTCAAATGAAGAACTTGAGCTTGCTCCACATACCTTTGAAAAAGGAGGCTAAGCAACAATGGATGACCTGAAGGAGTTGAACCTTGGCACTGAAGAGGAACCTAGACCTATCTACATTAGTGCACTCCTTCACCCTGAAGAAGAAGCCAAATACTTCAAACTACTTCAACAGCACAATGATGTCTTTGCTTGGACATACAAGGAAATGCCCGGGTTAGACCCAAAGATTGCTATCCACCACCTCTCTATTAGGCACATGGTATGACCAATTAAGCAAGCACAAAGTCGATTCCCGCCCGAGTTGATTTCACAAATTGAAACAAGAATCAACAGGCTCATTGAAGTTGGTTTCATTCAGGAGGTGAAGTATCCAACTTGGATTGCAAACATTGTCCCTGTGAGGAAGAAGAATGGTCAAATTTGGGTTCGTGTTGACTTCTGATACCTAAATCAAGCTTGCCCAAAAGACGACTTTCCTTTGCTTATCATTGAACTCATGGTAGATGCAACTACAGGCCATGTGACATTGTCCTTCACGTACTAGTGATGCCTTTTGGGCTTAAGAATGCCAGTGTTATGTACTAGTGCACGATGTAGTCGATCTTTGATGACATTCTTCACAAGAAGATTGAGTGCTACGTCGATGACTTGCTTGTCAAGTTTAAGAAGAGAGAAGACTATCTCGATGATTTGCATAGCATCTTCAATAGGCTAAGGAGATACCAACTAAAGATGAACCGTCTCAAGTGTGCATTTGGAGTCACCTTTAGAAAGTTCCTCAGGTTCATTGTTCGCCATTGAGGGATTGAAATTGATCAATCAAAGACTGACGCCATCCAAAACATGTCAGAGCCGTGGAATCTAAAAGAGTTGAAGAGTCTCTAAGGACGGCTGGCTTACATTCAACGGTTCATCTCCAACCTGGTAGGACGTTGTCAATCATTCAACAAGCTAATGAAAAAGGATGTCCCATTGGAGTGGGATGAGGCTTGCAAAAATGCCTTAGAGAGCATAAAGCAATACCTTCTCAAACCCCCAATACTTGTCGCACCAATTCCTGAGAAGCCGCTTATCCTATACATCGTTGCACAAGAGCAGTCATTGGGAGCCTTGTTGGCACAAGTCAATGAGAAAGGGAAAGAGAATGCACTCTACTACCTTAATTGGACACTAATAGGATCTGAGTTGAACTACTCACCCATAGAGAAGACTTGTCTTGCTCTCATCTTTGCCACGAAGAAGTTACGGCATTACATGTTGGCACATATTGTCCACCTCATCTCAAGGGCAGACCCCCTCAAGTACATCATGACACGACCTCACCCATAGAGAAGACTTGTCTTGCTCTCATCTTTGCCACGAAGAAGTTACGGCATTACATGTTGGCACATATTGTCCAGGGCAGACCCCCTCAAGTACATCATGACACGACCTGTACTTTTAGAGAGATAGGCTAAATGGGCTCTCCTTTTGTTAGAATTTGACATCACCTGTGTCTCAAAGAAGGCTGTGAAAGGATAGGCACTAACAGACTTCCCTTGTAGATCACCCTATTCCAGCAAGTTGGGAACTTTTTGAAGACCTTCCTGATGAAGAAGTGTTCTACATTGACATCTTACCAGCATGGATGATGTTGTAGACATGTGAATTTTTTTAAGCCAAACAAATGGGCTTAATTTACATGATAGCCTTTAAATAATATGGGCCTCCATGGGCCCAAGGCCCAAGTCTACATAAATATGTCTTGGTGGCCTAAGGATACAAGTGTATTAAGTCTAATCTAGCCTATCTCCTATTGTAATAGGGTGGTCCCATTGGCAAGACCACTAGCTCCTACATAATGGTGCATGTATAGGAGTTAATGCTAACCCAACACTCCAATCACATGGGATTGGTTAGCTAAGTAGGCTGAGGTGGTAACCTTAACCCTTGGCTATAAATAGCCTTGCCTAGGAAGAAAGAGGGTCATTTTCTTTATTTTGGAGAATCACATTGCAAGAAGCTCTCACACACCAACACTTAAGGATTGCAAGCAACTACAAGCTCCTGCAAATTTCAACAACTTCAAGATCAAAAGAGAAGAAAGAAGGGAAAAGCTTCTTAGTTCTCTACAACACTTGGATTCAAGCTCTCCAAAGAAGATCAAGCCACCACAAAAGGGCCCTTCTTAGAGAAGCATCCTTCACAGTCGATCAAGCGCGAAGCCCAGAGTGAAGGAATCTACATCAAATCTCCCAAAGCACCAAAATCAAGGAAATCTACATCAATACTTCAAGAAGTACGAGAAACACACCAACGACCCTTGTCTTCACCAAATTCGACCGTTAATCAGAGGTTGCTCACGTCATCGAGCAGAAATCAAAGAGAGTTCATTCCCTTGTTTATTTTTCTTTATTACAAATGTATTTTTGTAATTTGTCACCGTATTTTGTGCTAATTGAAATACATGAAATTTGTGTCGACAGATGTCTTTCAATGGAGCATCATGCAAAGATGGTGCAGGTGCTGGTGTTGTATTTGTCTCGCCACAAAGAGAAATCCTCACATACTCATTTGTCTTAATTGAGCTTTTCTCTAACTCTAATAATATGGCAGAATACCAAGCTTTAATCATTGGCTTAGAAATGGCTCTTGACTTGGAAATTCACTACCTCACAGTCTATGGGGATTTGAAATTGGTAATCAACCAATTAAAGACAGAGTATGAATATGAGGTGTGCAAGGATGACCTATTTCCCTATCACCATTATGTGATCCAATTACTGAAGGAGTTCGAGAGTGCTACCATTGAACATGTACCCAGAAGTGAAAACAAGCAAGTAGATGCCATTGCCAATCTAGCAACAGTCTTAGTGCTCATAGGTGATGAAGCAACAAAAATACCCATTTGTACAAAATGGGTTCTCCCCCCTAAGTCACCTCAAGAAGAGACAGAGTAAGAGAGCAATGTGACTTCTATATTCACTATAGATGTTGAGGACTAGAGACGTCCCTTCATCGACTACTTGCAGCATGGGAAGTTGCCTAAAGATCCCAAGCGTTGAGCTAAGATATGGCGTCAAGCACCTCATTTCCTATACTACAATGACAACCTCTACAGATGCTCCTTCAGTGATGTCTACATGAGGTGTATCCACAGAGATGAAGTCCAAAGTGCACTTGACCAAGCACACTCTAGAGTTTATGGTGCTCATCAATCAGGACCTAAGCTCCATGATCGCCTTAAAAGAATGGGCTTCTATTGGCCAACGATGGTACAAGACTCAATTGAATATGCCAAAAGATGTCAGGCATGCCAAATTCATGGGGATTTTATTCGCCAACCACCAAAACCTCTACATCCGACAGTTGCATCATGGCCATTTGATGCATGGGAACTTGATGTGGTTGGTCCCTTGCCCAAGTCTTCTTGCCAGCACCTCTTCATCCTAGCAGCAACAGATACTTTTCCAAATGGGCTGAAGTGATTCCTTTTCGAGAAGTAAAGAAAGAAGATGTAGTCAACTTTCTCTAGACTCACATTGTCTATCGCTACGGTGTTCAACGTTGCATAATCACAGATAATAGGAAGCCATTCTCAGTAGCATTGGTGACATAGTTTTGTGACAAGTTTGGCATTAAGCAGAGGTTTTCAATCATGTACAATGTAGCAACTAATGGACTTGCAGAGAGGCCTTTAACAAAGCTCTATATAAATTACTTGAGAAGATTGTGTCCAAGTCCAAGAGAGATTGGAATGAACACTTGGATGAAGCCTTATGGGCATATCGAACATCTTACTGCACCGCTACAAATGCAACTCCTTTTACCTTAGTATATAGTGTAGAGGTTGTATTTCCCCTAGAGAGACAGATGAACTCCCTAAGGATGGCTATCCAGGAAGGAATTACAGAAGATGAGAGTGCAAGGCTACGACTAGCTGAGCTCGAAGCGCTAGATGAGAAGAGATTAAAATCTCAACAAAGAATAGAGTGCTACCAAGCTCGTTTGGATCATTCATTCAACAAGAAAAAAGTCTTTGCATTGTAGCACTCCTAGCCTACACGAGCCTAAACTATGAACGGCAAAAAAAAAAAAAAACAAGTCTTTTTCATTGTAATGCTCCTGACCCGCATGAACCTAAACTATGAACGGCTTAAAATAAATGTCAAACATAAAGGTTTATTCTTTCTTTTTAAAGATAGAAAAAAAGGGAACTTTAACTTTATCGCTCAAATACGTCATTTACGATGAAAAAACAAAAAAATGAAAGAAAGGGGAAAATTGTCTCTCCAAAACATTCTATTGCTTGGGACCTTGGTGAATCCAATCGGCTTCTGAGAGAGCCTCGAATGCCTCTAGAAGTTTAGCCCTCATTTTTTCTATGCCTTTCACTTCTTTGTTTTCAACCTTCGCTTGATTTAGTTCATCATATCAAGCCTTTGTAGCTACAAGTGCCACCTCAGCCTCTCGTTGGTCTTGGGCAAGAACACTATCTCAAGATAATAAGGAAGAATGTTTATCCTCTAGTTTTTGTCTCTCATCGTCAAGTACTTGAAACTTTGCCTCGATTTAACATCGCACATCTTCGATAGTGGCAAGATCTGCTTTAATTTGATTCCTTTGACTACTGATAAAAGATGTGTTCTTTGCATGTGCAACTACCTTCATTGATAAATTTGATAATTCCTTCTCCTTTTGCCTTTCGATTGGAGAATTCTTAATGATATCTCTTTGAGCAAGGTAATCCTCTATGCGTGATAACAATGAATCAACTTTTTGAATCAAGAGAGAAGTATCAAGGTGGAAAAGTCCTCAAGGACTTCTACAATAGAAGGAAACTTGGTTGTCTGCCAACCCTTCATGTAATTGAAACATTTTTTTGCTTACAGGCTCCAACTCATCCTTGAGGAAGCTTTTTATTCCTTCCATGTTAAGGAAGCGTGCACGTGCCGCATAATCTCCAAAAGGACTAGTAGACCTCTTGAATAACTTGAAAACTCTGGCACTACTTGATTTGTGAAATGACCTCTTGAACTAGGAGAGGAAGAATTATAAGAATTGGAGGATATGGCACTATGCGAATGGTGGGATGGAAGGGATTGTGCTTCCTTGATGTGTTCTCGGCTATGCATATTAAAAGATGCATGCCCAAGTGCTTCATTGTCAGGAAGAGAAAAGTCGTTGGTGCTATCTCCCAGTACATCCACTATATTCTTTATGACATCTATGCCGATAGTGTCGTTATGAAGTATCTCTGGGAATGACTCCAAGTGATGATCCTCTGGCATAGGCGGGAAGGCTGCAATATAGAGAGGCTATATTAGTGAAAAAAAAACTAAAGAAACGGAAACGAGTTTAAAATATAAAGTATAGATCTTACCACTATCAATGGTACGAGGCGACGGATCTAAGGGAGGAGCTGGAATTAAAGAAGGCGGACTAATCATTGATGATTGGTTAGTTATTGCATCAATAACTACTTCTCTTCCTGACGATGAAGCACTTGGGCATGCATCTTTTAATATGAAAAGTCGTTGGTGCTATCTCCCAGTACATCCACTATATTCTTTATGACATCTATGCCGATAGTGTCGTTATGAAGTATCTTTGGGAATGACTCCAAGTGATGATCCTCTGGCATAGGCGAGAAGGCTGCAATATAGAGAGGCTATATTAGTGAAAAAAACTAAAGAAACGGAAACAAGTTTAAAATATAAAGTATAGATCTTACCACTATCAATGGTACGAGGCGACGGATCTAAGGGAGGAGCTGAAATTAAAGAAGGCGGACTAATCATTGATGATTGGTTAGTTATTGCATCAATAACTACTTCAGTCTCCTTGTCACAGGTCGCTGGTGGAGGAAGACCTTCTCTGCTTCCTAGATTCTAAGAAGCATCAACATTTGTGACTATATGTTGTTGGGATGTTCTTGAAGTTGGTACCTTTTTGGGATTGCCATCCAACTGAACTACATTTTGGGATAGTGAGAACGGTGCCTTAGGTACATGTATCTTCACTAACTTCCAACAAAGATGCTCACTGTTGGAAAGAGAAGTGGAAAAAGGATTATCATGACCTCTCTTTAAAGGAGGACCTACAGGTTGTTTGCTTGAATTCACTGCCTTTCATTTCTCTGAGATCTCTTTAGGAACCTGTACAACTTTACTTTGAAATATTGTCCCACTTAATTCACTCAAATATAAGGTCCTCACAATGATTTCTTCTAGCACTTTTCCTGCACCTTGCACCTGACAACTCAAATAACTGGGGTCACACTGGCGATCAATATGTCCAACAAGCTTTGGAATATAAAATGTAGCACCGGTATTCACTTGAGTAAGGGATAACCACATGCTATAGAGTTGGTGATGACCGGCCTTATAAAATAAGTACTTCAGAGACCCTGGAAGTCTTTGATGGAAACCTTACTGACGAGCAAATCTATGTGGATTATACATTTCCAAGCAACATTGAGACCCTTGGCGCAACATCACATAGTCAGGGCGAATGCTAAACATAAATTCCCTAGACGTTGTGGAGTGAGAATCATCATCTAAACGATCTCTAGGATTTTGAACATTATACTGCAATTTTTTATGTCTCCAACTAAAGTCGTCCTTTGACATGGATCCACGAAGGAGATCTCAAGCTGACTTGGCCTCTGCCTCATAGAAGAAGTAGGCATTCAAGAGTCCTTGGAACATCTCAATGAGAGGTCGTCCATAAGACGACAGAACATTAGTAAATACACCTCTAGCAAAGTATAGTCCAACCCAAGCATACAAGTAATGTCCAGGAAATATGAACGTCGATGCCCCAAGGAAGTTAGATGATCCCTTTACTTGTGCATGTGTTGGAAAGACTGATAAATGCTTGTTAGCACAGGAGGAACCAAGCTATATGTAATGCCATGAGCCATTTGTGATGTTGTTTTGAATGTTCTAGGACGAAGAATGTTAAGGTCTTTTGAGGGCAAGACAAAGCGACACAACCACAAAGATAAGTAGGCTGCTATTCAGCCTTTATTCTCAACTACTTGATCCCTAAGAAATCCTAACCTAACAAATGGATTTTCTTTGCACCTCTTAGAGCTGACCTGCTTTCTTCTCATTTGCAAAGGCCTATTGATTTTCCTAATTGCATAATATTCCTTAGTCTTCTTGTTAAAATCATATCCAAACTTGACGTCTTTGTAATCTTAGAGAAAGTGAGGATTCAGAATCCTTTCATTTGTTGTATATTAGAACTCAAGCCAATATACATTAGTAACTCGGTCGGATCCTTTTTTGAAGGCAAGTTGAGCATAGGCTTTGAACAATTATTGGCATGAACGAGGCAAACCATCTAAACTAGAAGACATTAGCTCCTCTAAGTTGATAATCACTTCCTCATAATATTCTCCACTAATGGAAAGGCATGAGATTCGTTGGATGTCCCAAAGAGATATTCCGATTTCACCTCGACTGGTCACAAAAGTGTTCGTGTTAGGGCACCAAACCTCACATAGGGCTCTATAAATGTTGTTAGGTCGACTATACACACGAGTAGTTGCATGGACTACTCAACTCAATTCTTTCATGTTCCCTGTGTCTTGAAGACCGTTGAATACTTTACAACCCCAATCCCAAAATCTGCTAAGATACTGAATTTCCCCTCTTGGGCTCATATTAAAACCCCATTTTGTGGACCCTTGTTGTACCTTCTCTACAATATAGGGAAATGGACGGTTATTTGTAGTGGTATGGTGGAAGGGATGTTTTAAGAATGGCTGCCTAGACGTAGTAATATGATCCCCTTGGTGCACTTCATGGCTCCCGGGGTAACAACTAATCTTTGTCATCCTCGAAAGCGGTTTTGGTTCAACTCCACTTCGACCATAAGGACATGTCATTGGCTCATCAACGACAAGTATGAGCTATGTGTGATGAGCATTCCTCGACCATGAGTTTTTACTAGTACACTAGGAAAGCGAAGGAATTGTCCCTTCAATGCGGGATCTACATGCTCCATCACCCACCCTTCTTGAAGCAAACTCCTTGGTAGAGAGGGTGTAGGAGAAGATGAAGAGACATCATGTCAAGGTGAGCCAGAGGAAGCCATTACCTGCATAAGCAAAATAAGAGTGTCAGTACCATAAAATATTTACCTTAAACTGAAAAAACAAGATATTTGTGGCACTCTCTGGTGAAGAAGCTCTATGCAAGCTAATCCCTAAATCCAAAAGACCTCAGATTCAAAAGCTTAAAAAGCTTTGGACCTAGGGACCCTGGATCATTGAAGGTCTACGAGGGCCTACCGCTGATGAAGCTCGGCATGTTGTGACTCTCTGGTGAAGAAATGCAAGCTAACCCCTAAATCCAAGAGATTTCGAACCCGAAAGCCTACGAAGCTCTGGACCTAGGGACCCCGGAGCATTGAAGGTCTGCAAGGGCTCGCTGTTGATGAAGTCAAATCGACTTGCCAATTGGTGAAGTTCTAACCCGTCAAGTCTCTTAGAAATGATATGCAATTCATGATACCTTGACAAAAGATGATGCGCAATTGATGTACCAAATCTGTAGTCCTACATGAACAAAATTATAACCATGAGATTTTATATCGTCTAGAAATAGACAAATTGACATATTGAGCTCATAGATATATCAATTCTCAAAGCGTCATTGTGTAAGAAGGATAAGACTTATAACAGAAGGATCTATTAAATTCCAAAGGTGTTGAACATATATGTGCACGAAATGCAGTTATAAGTCTTGACAGGTTTGTCGTATAAGCTTAAAAATTGAAGCAAGGGAATACATTCCTACAAACACACCAAGCGTAGCTAGGCAGTCCAGTCAATGCATTAAGAAAAAAAGAGGAAGAAAGAGAAGAGCAATCGCAAAAGGAAGTGTTCATGTAAATTTGTGGAATGAAGGCAGCCTTCACGTACAATGAGGAAGCCCAACCTCATGACCCAGAATTCAACCCAATGTATTGCGATTATATCAACAAATAATAAATGTTTGTTATAATCGACAAAAATGGTTAAGCGTTGCCAATGCAAATACGAGTTTGTAACTATGATGGTTAGGGGGTTTCTATGCCATGAGCATAGTTTATTAACGATGGTTGGCAAGATGATAAAAGTAGTCATTTCGTTGACATGGGACATTGTTAGTGATAGATTGTTCACATAGTGGAATTCAGAGAACAATTGTGACAATAGAAAAGAAAGAGTGATGGAAATCAATTAATCACTAACATGAAGTGGTAAACTACAGCCCTTGTCCTCTTGCAGAAGAATGATAAATCCACTTCAATCTCTACAACACTGTCTCAATGGCAAGCGGCGATTAAAAGAGGAAGAATCTGCTACTTCTGCGCAATACCGATGATGATGTAAGATCTCTTCACAAGTGCAAAAGCTTTGGATTGTAATTCAGTTTCATGAGGGGGAAAACAAGCTTTAGCTATACTTGGATTTGGGTGATGGACTCAATCGATCCAAAGAGCCTATTGTAAATCGAAATGGGTCGATGGAACCACTAAGAAAGCAATGATCCGGTTGACCAAGAATTTATCCAACTCTAGTCAAACCAGTCCAGATGATCTTATTGGTTTTCGTATGGATTTAATGCAATATCTCTTTGTTGGAACAGCCATATTTTGTCCCAGCAACATTGAATCGCTACAAGAAGAGGTTGTTCAATGAACAAGAGCGATGCGATTTGTCTCATATTAATAGAGGATGTCCATGTTATACTAGGAAGTCTTAATCTAATAGGGCACCCACTAGAAGAGCAACACCTCGCGAAGAACAAGAAGACTCCCACTTGAAGAACAACACCTTGAGATCTCATTAACAAAGGAGGTTGCTCTCGGCGTTTTTCTAGATGTCCTAATCCGAGAAGACTCCCACTTGGACAACAACACCTCGCCAATCTTGTTGATAGATGCAATTTTACGCTTGATTGAGCCCAAGCCAGTATGTCATGCAAGCCAAGACATCTCCTCAAGGGCAAGAGGTTGTACTAGATCTCAAAAAAAAAAAAAAAGTTCAAGCCAAATTACCATCCAACATCATCGAGGACACCGGTGCTGCACCAGATTTCATCACCTCGTCTTTGAAGGGGCATTTATAGACATGTGAATTTTAAGCCAAATAAATGGGTTTAATTTACATGACAGCCTTTCAATTTAATATGGGCCTCCATGGGCCCAAGGCCCAAATTTATATAAATATGACTTGGTGGCCCAATGATCCAAGTGTATTAAGTCCAATCTAGCCCATCTCCTATTGTAATAGGGTGGTGCTATTGGTAAGACCACTAACTCCTACATAATGGTGCATGCATAGGAATTAATGTTAATCCAACACCCCATTCACATGACTTGGTGGCCCAATGATCCAAGTGTATTAAGTCCAATCTAACCCATCTCCTATTGTAATAGGGTGGTGCTATTGGTAAGACCACTAACTCCTACATAATGGTGCATGCATAGGAATTAATGTTAATCCAACACCCCATTCACATGAGATTGGTTAGTTAAGTGGACTGAGGTGGTAGCCTTAACCCTTAGTTATAAGTAGCTTTGCCTATGAAGAAAGGGAGTCATTTACTTCCTTTTGAAGAATCACATTACAAGAAACTCTCTGACACCAACACTAAAGATTGCAAGCAACCACAAGCTCCTGCAACCTCCAACAACTACAAGATCTAGAAAGAAGAAAGAAGGGAAAAGCTTTTTTGTTCTCTACAACACATTTGGATTCAAGCTCTCCAAAGAAGATCAAGCCACCACAAAATGGCCCTTCTTAGAGAAGCATCCTTCATAGTCAATCAAGCGCGAAGCTCGGAGTGAAAAAATTTACACCAAACCTCCCAAAGCACCAAAATTAAGAAAATCTACACTAATACTTCAAGAAGTACGAGAAACACACCAACGACCCTCGTCTTCACCAAATTCAACCATTAATCAGAGGGTGCTCGTGTCATCGAGCAGAAATCAAAGAAAGATCATTCCCTTGTTTGTTTTCTTTATTACAAATTTATTTTTGTAATTTATCTCCATATTTTGTACTAATAAAATGTACAGAATTTGTGTCGACTCATCCAAAAGAGCCTATATCAAGGGAAGATATTGATGGATATGGCAACACAATATATGACTATTCAAATATGGGTAGCATATTAGATCAAGATTGTTCTCCTTTCTCGTTCTAACATTAACAAGAGATATAGATCCTACGGAAAATCTATGATATTGGAAAGACATGGTACTGAAAGAACTCTAACCAATCAAAGCACCCTGTGATTTTTTATAAATACTAATTGATTGGCAACCTCTTTTCATGACATAGGTTGATTGGCTATAAATATTTTTGGTATCATAGTGAAACCTCTAGATTTTATTTTATTTAATAAGGTGCCTTTATTCTTTAACATAATATACGATGTAAAAATTAGATGTGGAAGATGTTATGGAATCAAGGTATGAATAAGTAGACCTATCTATGGGTTGGGCTTGGGCTTGCCTTTTGTTAAAATTCTAATGGGCCCGACCCGAAGTCAGAGCTTGAGATAGTGTAAACTAGTCTTTTGTGATGTTTTTAACTCGTTGTTGACCTAGATGGTCAAACTGTTTGAACCGTCACCCGGTTGACTTTTTGGGTTCAGTTCTTATAAAACCCAACGTTGCCCCAAAAATTATTGGAAACTTAAAAGTCAACAAAACCATTACCCGAATGGTTGAACCGTCAAACCGGCGACCCGATCATTGGGTAGCGAGTTGTATATTGTGTATGCAAACTTTGGGGGCCCATAATTTTGCACTCCGATGTCTGATTAAGATAATTTTTCTTTTATTTTAGGCAACTTTTTGAGATTTGTGTCCCAAGGCACCTTGTCCTGCTATTTTCACGAAAAAAAACCTTCTTTTTTTGTCTCAATTTGCAACTTTTAATATTATATATATATATATATATATGTATAATTAAAAACTGAATTAAAAAATATAAATTAAATTAAATACAAAATGATACTATATATACATACGTGGGTGGTCGAACCTATGACCCATGACCCAAAGGCAAAAACTTTTCAGCCTCTGGGTCCGTTTTTAAAACACTCGTCTTTAGTGTTTTTTAAAAAAAGTTTATGTATAAAAATTGGTATTTTCTTTAAAAAAAACATGTAATGGTGGATAATGATCCACTAGTTGAAAAAGATAGGTGGCATGGTTTCATTCGGTTAATAGTTAGTAGAAAATCTATACTACAAATTTTATTCTCTTTCCATATTTTTTTTTTTATTCATAACAATAAAATTATGAGGGGCGTTGCAAGAATGAAGTCGCAACCTCTTGCACCCGAAGCGAGAATCATACCACTAGACCAATGTAGTGTGGGAAACTCTCACTTTCAATTCTTTCCTAAATAAAAGAAAGTGAAAATTTGAACAGTAATTTCAGGCCAAAGTCCCTCCCAGTTAGATACATGGCCTTCTCAAATGCCTTCTCATTCAAAGACTTGGCCATACAAAACCCCTCCTCAGTCAGACACTTAGCAACTCACATATCTGAATTTCAGGAATGTAAAACCCCTCACGTAGTTAGTTAGTAGGCCACTGAATGAAAATGTAGGAAGAAGAGACGTTATTGAGTTAGTAGGAAGAGGAGACGTAAGGAATGCAAAACCCCATTTGGACGGCATCCATCCACCGCCCACTGTTTTCAAACTCTGCACCTCTGTTTTCAAACGCCAGCAAAAGAAAAGTTTCAGCACGGACTGCATCCACCACCCACTGTTTTCAAGCTTTGCACCTCTGTTTTCAAACACCAGTAAAAGAAAGGTTTCAACAAAACGGGAGAAGAGATTGATTGTGTGGATCTAAAACGGAGAAGAGTTCAATACAGGAGCTGCTTCAAATTGCATTTCACAGAAACTTCGAATTCAATCCAGTTAGTGTTCTAAATCTGATTTACAGTTTTTTGTTTGGTTTATATTGCTTTTGGTTCAGTTTATATTATTTTTGGTTTGGCTTAAATTGATTCAAATTCCCAAGACACCCAAAAATATTAATGTTTTGTTGAGCGAACTGAGTAACAATATGAACTAACAATAATTACTTATCATTAATTAAAGCGATAATTAATGTTTGCTGACCCGAATATTATTAAAAACAATTGTAAATACCAAAATATTAATGTTTGTTGCCAAAATATTAATGTTTTCACCAACATTAATTAACAGCGATAATTAATTACTGATAATAATGATACTTATTAATTCAGACTAATAATTACTAACGATTTTAGTAATGAAAATTATTAATTCGGATAAAATCATTTAATATTTACATTAATTCATAAATATATAAGTAATGTTAATTATTCATATTATTATTATCAATAATAATAATGAATAATAGTATTATGATCCATTAATTTATTATTTAGTGAAAGTTAAATAAAAAAAAATTCAATTTTTCAACATTGTTAACTAAATTAATTATAAAAGCAATCATTATTTCATTAATCAACTAAAAAAATTAATTATAACAAATTTATTACTTAATATACACAAATTAAGTACCTACATAATAAGAATATATTATTACTTAATAGTAATAATAATAATATTACTGAATATATAATTATTAATATAATAATAATAATTCTGATTATTATCAGTAATTATAATTAATAATATTATTATCTCCCATTAATTATTTGAACGAGTGAAAGTTGATTTATTAAACTTTTAATTATTCAACATTGTTAACTTAATTAATTACAAAAGCAATTATTATTTCATTATTTAACAAAAAATAATAATTATAATAAATTTATTATTTAATAATTATTACTTCATTAATTAAATAAATATTTAATTACAGAAAATTAATTACTTAATAATAATAATAATAATAATAATAATACAATTATTATTATTACTATTACTATTATGATTGTAATCTTATAATTATTTCTGATTTTATAATTAGTACAATATTAATATTATTTTAATATTACTGATTATTATTAAAAAATTGTAAGTAGCAAAATTTAGTTACTTAAAGTCTATTAAATCAAATAATTAGTTGCTGAAATTTATTGAATTAAGTAAATAATAATAACAATTAGTTATTTATAGAAATAATTAATAATAATAACAATTATCAAGTACTTAATTAAGTAAATAATAAAAAATGAAATAACAATCATCAGTTATCATTAATGTTTGTTCAAAGTGGGCCCCATAATAATTACTGAATACAGAAATTAAACCTTAAATAAGAATCAATATTTATTAACAGTAATTAAAATTGTTAAGCCAAAATGTTTATTTGTAAATGCAAAATATGAATTAACAAATCTATTATATAATAATTATACTCGGTTGGAAAAAATATTTTAAGTAAATATTTAAATAATTATAAATTTAGTTAATAATATTACTATATAACAAAAAAATTAAATTAAATACTAAAATAAATTATTATTATTAATAATAAGAATGATTAAATTAAATTAATAAACAATTCAAGTATAGATATAACTTCCCCGTACTTAATACGGGGTCATTCACTAGTTTTCTTTAAAAAAAAAACATGTAATGGAAGATAATGACCCGTTAGTTGAAAAAGATAGGTGGCATGGTTTCATTGGGTTAGTAGTTGGTAGAAAATCTATATTACAAATTTTATTCTCTTTCCATATTTTTATTTTTTATTCATAACAATAAAAGTTATGTGGGGCGTTGCGAGAATCGAACTCGCGACCTCTCGCACCCGAAGCGAGAATCATACCACTAGACCAAACGCCCACTTCGATCCTTTTCTTTGTAGGACATATTTGAGAATATTAACAACATTTTCTTCCCCCTTATCCACAAAAAACGTAGATAGATCGAAGAGGAGTTGATTTTGAGTAATGGCGACGTGTATAGGAGCCCATCAGCTGCAACACCTCCTCCGACCTCCATCCTCTTCTTTACACTTCATCTTTAAACCCCTTTGCAACATTGCAACTGCTCCTCCCCGTCTACGAAAACCACCTCTTCACACCCAAATCTTATTATTCCGTCCTCACTCATCGCTTCTTAACTTTCGTCTTTTCTGCAACTCCTCCTCCACCTCCTCTTGTCTCGTTTCTCTTCAGACTAGACCTCACGAGGATGAATTCGCTCCAGACAACTCTGAAGACGATCAACCACCACTGCAGCAAGAACCCGTTGAGCTGGAGACTGTTGTTGACAACGGAGAACTCCAACCCATTATTAAATCTTCGGTCAAGTTGCCAAAGCTGACTGTTAAAGAAAAAAAGGAGCTAGTTTCTTATGCTCACAGCCTCGGCAAGAAACTCAAATGCCAGCAAGTCGGCAAGTCCGGCGTTACTTCTTCAGTCGCTGCTTCATTCGTCGAAACCCTTGAAGCCAACGAACTCCTCAAGGTATAATTGCTCCTTATTATTCTTTTGTATACACCAGATCCGGTTTTTGTTTCCCTACATTAATTATTCCAGTGGATCCCATTTTACTTATCATTACTCTCTAAGTAAGGGTTATTTTTTCTTTTGTTTTTTTGAACTTTTATAATGCGTCTCTGTTGGTCTTCTCTTATCCGTCTTCTTAAGTAGAGAGAATTTTGCTTGCTAGTAATCATTTTACGGGATTGTGGAGGATGGAGTTTTGATTTGATGTTGCGTCTCTGAATTATGTTGAACTGATATGAGCATTACCTTAGTGGAAGGTTATGGGGTCCTCTGTTTTACCCTCCCAAATTTGAAACTTACAGCTTCCTCTGTATTCCATTCCTCATTCCTCTTTGTTGATGTGCTTATTGGTTAGTTCATTAATTCTCAAAGGAAAGAGTACATTTTTTTTTGTATGTGTGTGTGTGGTGGTGGTGGTGGTGGTGGTGGTGGGTGGGGGGTGGTCAGTGGTCTTAGGTGGGAATAAAAACAGAGGGAGTAGATAGAAAATATCTGGGATTTTGTTTCCTAAAGACCTCATCCTCTTAGAAATTGGGATTTGGTGGGTGGGGGCTGGTCAGTGGTCTTAGGTGGGAATAAAAACAAAGGGAGTAGATAGAAAATATCTGGAATTTTGTTTCCTAAAGACCTCATCCTCTTAGAAATTGGGATTGTAGGCAGCCAAAAATTCTGATACTGGTATTAAGACGCATTGTCCAACCTTATGGTTTAATGCATGTTCGACTGTCTAATTCTGCTCACAATTTGGATGTAGATATAAAGAGTATTGGATACAAGAAAGTCATTAAACTGAAACCATGTGTCTTGCCATTCCAAACCTTTCATAGACTGGACGCAAGAATGTCAAGAGGTTTAATGACTGGTTGACAGCTCATTTTGTCTTCTTGTTCTTCTTTTCTGAAGTCAAACCTTTCATAGATGCACTCTCCTTTTAGGGCTCATATGTGTCTTGCAATGCCAGACCTGCAATTCCAGTCAAATGTGACATCATGGCTGTTAGTAAAATCTGTTGTCCAGTACCCATAAAAAAAAAAAAAAAAATCTGTTGTCCCGTAGGATATTGCCATTTAATTTGCATAAATCAACATGTAGTTGATGTCCGATCAAGAGCAATGAAGAATCCAGGAGCATAGTAAAAGCATGACCCATATAAACCTTCCACCAGTTTAGCAAAGCCAATGGTACAGATCTGGCCATTGGAGGACCAACTACACCAAGAGAAGACCTATGTTGGCTTTGTCATAGAAAACCAAGTGGTTAAATTCTTTATTTGTCCTTTATAAAATATATTGTATTTTCTTCTCTTGTTCATTTTAGGCATTTCAATAGGTGTGGTTCTGTTGATCATCATTGTTCAACTTGAGGTTTGCTTTTATGTTCCTTATGGTCATCCTTGCTCTTAAACAAAGAGAACTTTGCCTTCACAAATTGAGATAAGTTGGATTCTCTTTCGTGATTATGGATCAAGGGATGATTTTTTATTTGATGTTGCATATCTGATTTGTCATAAGTTGATATTAATGCTGTTTACAATTTTCCTCTATAACCCTCTTCTGCTTTCCCCTTGATATGCAACAACTTCATTATTAATAAAACAAGGTTGCTGATGGTCAATTTGAAAAAATTGGGAGATTTGTGCATTCCTTAAACATGTCTGCATGTATTATGTGCAAAGGATCAAGGATGAAACAACATTTCAATCTTTGCATGAATTTTTAATTAACACATTTTCCAGTGACTCTTTATCTAAGAATAGTGTGCAAACTGGGAATGGAAAGATTAGAACAAAAAAATATTTATTATTTATCAGAAAACAAGAAAGTATTTATTAGAAACTAAGTCAAGGATATATAAGTGGAAGACAGTTTACTATTTTGCCTTGACAGCTTGGTCATGTCAAGGATTTAAGTGAGAGTGTGAGACATTGAGATCTTTTTAGCATAGTTTTAATAGATCAGCAGTGTCAATTATTCTGGTATGCTGCTCATATCATATGAGTTTAGGCTGATCAAGACCTAAAACATTATTATATTGAATGCCCTTCCCTCACAAATGTTGCATTTAATGCATTAACTTGGAGATCGAAATCCAAGTACATGTTTGGAGATCAGCATCCCTGCCCTGCAACCGTAATTGGTTAGGAATGGCTTTTATTATGAATGTCATACCTTGTCTGTTATAAGCTTCATATAGTATGTTAGTAACTTAAACTATCACAACCTGTTGTAGTTCTTAGTATTTTGATCAAGGGTCCCTTGCATGAAGGGACACTTATTTGACAAACAGATTGGTATCCACCTTAAGATTCCATCCCATGGTTCCCACCCTCTAGTGGCTTCAAGTCCTATTTGACAAAGATCCACCAGTTAAATGTCCCCCTTCATGTGAGGATCCCTTGTTGAGATGTGACCCTTATTTTAATGTATTCAAAGTTTCAGATACCATGTTGTCCCTATGCAATGCTAAATGTTACTTGGGACTTTTGGGCTATTTGCACTCTATCGAACATTTCACATGTGAGAGCTGGAAGAAAGTTGTTTATTTTCTCAAGGCTTTTGCACTTTGACATTCTGCCTCCATCTTCTTTTGAGTAGAATGGCAAAACAATATTTTATTATATTTCTCAGGAGCTTTACAGTGTAAAGATACAAGGATCTGTCCCTGAGAAATTTATGATGTCTACCAAGTTTGCTTAAATCCATTCAGCATGGCTGTTTGCTCAATGTCAAATAAAAAACATTTTTTAGAAAATCAGACCAGATTGGCCTGTTGAACTGTGACCCATGCTCTTGGATGGTTCGGTCATACTCTAAAAACCAAAATTCATAGAAAACTGGCTGACCAGCTAATTTAACTGGTGTGTCGGTCCTGGTTTCATAAAACTGCTTAGGTCATTAAATGAATGGAAATTTCAAAATGCTAATGGCAAGAGTTGAACCCATGACCTCTTATTTATGTGCATTGTCTTGGTATCATTAATCCATTTTTTATTTGTATTTATTTGTTCCTCCCTAAAGTATATATTGCTTTTTATTTGAAAGGTAAAATGAAATTTTTATTAAAAATAAAAAGAACAGGCTAATTACAAGCAAATCCAGGTTTTAAGATAACACCTGCCCAACAATCAGCAAAAACAAAATCAATAGAACAAAACAAGAGGGAACAAAAGAAAGCCCCTGAACACAGTATCTTTAATATCTTCTTCAAGCATTTTATCTTGTTGCTTTTTTCAACAATGATCTTCCTCAAGCTCTTTTCTCTCTTGCTTTCTTTTTTTTTTTTGATAATTTTTTCCCTCTTGCTTTTTTCAAATGTTCCAAAGCCCTTCTGGCAAACTCCTCTCTGCCCAATAAAAGCTGACCTAAGCTCTTGCCTACATTAACATCCCTATCAACCAAACATTCAACCTCCACTCCCCCTCTTCTGAGTCTTGACCTTTGGCTCCTTGGAACTCTCAGCATTCATCATCTTTGAACTTTTATCCTCTGAACCTCTTTTATTTTAGGCTTTCTTATATTTGTTAGTAGAACCAACACCAACCAATCCATCTTTCAAACATGAGAAAACTTTTGACACATGTACAAGATTAAACTTGCTTTATTCTTTTACTTACTTCATTGTCTCTGGAGCAACATCATCCCTTTCCTTGATCTCAGAAATCCTTCTTTGGCTTAAATCAACTCCAAGCCTTCAAACTAGGACTTCAATCTTAAACACTCTTCTTGAACTTCTGGTCCACTGTTCTCTTCTTTTGTACCTGCTTCCTCTAAATAACTGCTTGCTTCCAACCTATTAGCTTCACCTCCTTCGAGATCCCTCCTCTCCTCCCCTTCTGAGTCCTTTCTTCTCCACTTGCTTTAATACACGTACTTTAAAGAAAATGTGAGTTGAAGCTTGAACCTTGGTCATTTGCTTTAAAAATTAAGGAACTAGCCATTTATCCACCACATTCAAGTGTGTAATTGTCTGTAAAGTATATTAGATAATAGTACTTATGTAGTTATGTGACCTGCAGTATATGTAGCGTCATCACGGTTTGACCTTGGTTGAACCTCTAACCTGTGAACCTCTCTCCCTTTTCCAGTTCTACGCTCTGTCTGGTTCTCTGAACATTGCTAAAAGGATAATTCAACTGAAAAGTAATATGCTTTTTGAACTGTGAGAACATTGCTCTGCCTCTTGCTTTCGGTTCTGCTAAATCTTCCTTTTCCCCTATTCAATAGAATATTATTTCTTTTATTTATGTCATTAATGCTCCTCACAGTTGTGTTGTTTCATTTATAAAAAGCACACCAATTTGTTTTGCTGAACTAAAATGAGTCTTTGAATCATACGAACAGCTTAAAGTACACAACAGCTGCCCAGGTGAGCTAGCTGATGTGGTGAAGCAGTTGGAGCAAGCAACTGGGTCAGTGGCAGTAGGTCAGATTGGTCGATCAGTGATTCTTTACAGGCCTAGCATCTCCAAATTGAAGGCAGAGGAGAAAAAGAAACAGAATGAAAGACAAAGAGCCTTTATAAGAAGAGGATCAACATTGAGACCTACAGAGCCTGTAAATGTTATTCTAAGTTCAAAAACTTGAAGTGTCTCATTAGTTTAAAAAAAAAAATCCAAGTTTATCTTTGTTACAGAGAAATTTGTACCTGAACCTTTTTCTCATTTAATTGCAGAAGAAAGAACAAGTACGGAGATTATCTGGTCATGGCCATCGTGGAAGTAGCCGGCATTGAATTCTTGATACTGTTTCTGTCGCATAATCTGGAGCTGATCGATGCTGCCAATATGGTAAAAAGAAGAAAGAAAAAAGAAAACATAATAGAATTGTAATATTATTCTTGGGTCTTCTGGAAACAAAAATCTACTTGTCAAGGGAACACACATTTGGTCAAGTGGGTCTTGGCTCATTGGTGGTGAATTCAGTTTAGGAGTTGGAAAGCAATGGGGATAGGTGCTAAGCATGATTCAATGATGTCTCGGTTATTTATTTATGACTTGGCTTGGGCTAGTGTTAATGATGATATAGGACTGTTTTTGTCACTATTCCTCCTCCCTTTTCATTCTTTCTTTTTTGTTGCAATGTAAAAAAAAGTGAATAACAAGAGACACGAGAGATACAAGAAACACAACAAATAAGAGACCCAAAGAACACCCTGCCCAAGTGCCCATTGCAGCATTGCTCCCTTCCGCCAAAATTGCCAACCATTTTGGTGGATAGCAATGTGGTTTGCAGTTGCAGCATTGCCCAAGTTCCCATCGCTACAGCAAGGCTTTCAACATTTCCTATCCCAGGGTATGCTAAACAACGCTTGTCATCTTTCATTAGGCTCAGTTTGTAAGGAGTATAAATACAAATTTGTAGAGTGCAAAACCTTATATTTTGTATTATTTTGTATGTATTTATATAGTACATATTTGTATTTGTATTCCTTTCAAATTGAACGTTTTGCCTTCTACATATTTGTATTTGCACTCTTTTCAAATGGATCTTTAAAACAAAATGCCCTTTAGAATGAAGCACGACTATCCAAACCATCGTTGATCAAAAAAGAAACCATCGCTTACTACCACTTTCAGATGATCTCCAAAATGACGCACCGACACCATTGGGGGTGAGTTGTTTTTCTTATTGCGGGTTCTAAAAACAAATCAAAACTTTGTTATTTGAAAACAGATTGTTTCTTAAAATTAAAATACAAAAAATATGTTCTTGGTTGTGTGTGTTTTTGTTTTCAAAACTGAAAGAAAAAACATATTCCATAAATTATATAATTTTTATACTACAAAATTTGTTTTTGTTTTAAAAATCAATATTTTATTGGTTCCAAAAACATGTCTCATTTTTTAAACAAAACCAAAATAAAAAAAAGTTTAAGAACATACTTCCATTTTTTTTGTTTTGTTATGATTCCAAATGAAAAAAAAAAATTCTTGTGGAACGCCCTCTTAATTGTTAAAGCTTAAAGCTTAAGCCATTTGAGGAGAGCAAGCATCAAAAGACCCAACTGCTGCCAAAAAGACACCTTTGTGAAATCTAACGACGTCTGAAAGTAGCTTTCCCATTACCTTGAAACTATCAGTATCATCTACATTCTTCACCTTTCTATATTTCATCGATTGCTAGTCTCAAAAAAGTTTTACATCTTCATGATCGTGGCTCTTCCACCTCCAGAAATGGCAGTGTTAAAGTCAAAGGCCATGTTTGGTTAATGCTTTACGCCTCATTCTTTTAACTTTTGCTCATTCTAGGTAAGAATGGGCAAGAATTAATAACATTATAGTGTTTGGTTACAAAATTCTTGCCATGGGTCACATTCTTCTTAGAATAAAAAATCAGCTCCATAGCACAAAAATTAAGTAGTATGAAGCATGAAAAATAGTCATGCCAAAGTTTCAAAATATCGATACGCCCGATATGCCGGTATGGGCATATCGGGCAAATTGATACTCCTTTTGGTGGTTTTTTTTATTTTTTATTTTCGCCAACAGGTTCAGGGGATCCGGTTTAGGTCTTCGCCACACCCTGAACAGGTCAAACCACCGATACACCCACTGTAGGGGCGTATCGGTGGGGTGCTGGAATGATACATATTGGCTGGTATGGGCCGATACGTGTCAATACTTTGAACATTGATCATGCCCCATCTTGCTCATTTTCATTCTTTGAGAAAACTCTGCCTACAAAACTGTTGTCATAGATGTTTACTTTTGCGAAAGCACTTCTATGAAATAATTTTTACAAAATCACTTTTACAAAAGTACTTTTATAAAAGTAAATTTATGAAAAGTACTTTTGCGAAAGAAAGTCACTTTTACAAAAGCACTTTTATAAAAGTACCTTTACATTAAAGCACTTTTATAAAAGTACTTGTATATTAAAGCACTTTTATAGTAGTACTTTTATGAAAGAACTTTTACAAAAGTATTTTTACAAAACATCTATGCCAATAGGTAAACATTGACTGACGGCTATCCACTAGTAAACATTTTATGCCAACTAATGTTTTAGAAAATGACCCAAAACCGGAACTATTTTGGCCACTAGTTTCTAGGTCGACGGTTCGATCATCCGGTTCAAACGGATGATCCGTTCTAACAAAAAATTTAAAAAATAAAAAATAGCCAAAAACCGTTGAACGGGTTGAACAAGTCAACGATTTGATCGCCCGAGTCAATGGGTCATTAACCAATTCAGCAATTTTGGCCAAGGACCAAGTTTGGAGTAAAATGGAACCAGTTGCCTAGACGGTTCCCAAGCCAAACGGTCCGACCATTTGGGTCAATGGTAGTTCGAAAACCATGATGCCAAGGCTGGTGATTTATGAATACCAACACATTTTTTTTAAGAATGAAAATGAACAACACTTGTTAGAAAAGAATTCATGTTTAGGAAAAAAGTGTTTGGTTCATAGCAATATTTTCTCATTCTAACTATTTTTATCCATTCTTATCCATTTTAAAATTTCATCTTGAGTAAGAATGAGAATTGAATCAAACATGGCCAAAGTTGATGGAGCCAGTAAGGAAAGACTCGTAGGGGTGTTGTGATTAGAGATTCCTTGGGGAACCATTGTTTGATTAATGGCCAAAGAGAGTATTCTTCTTCCATGGGCCATGGTTTGATTAATGGTTCAACAGTTCAACTCTCTCTCTCTTATGTAAACTTTAAATCTTTCACCCTAGAAAAAAATAGTGGAATAAACCATAAATTAATCTAAGTCAACGTACAATAATGCATTTTGAATTTCAAATTATTGTAAGCTAGAATATATTTTTCTAGGAAAAAATAATGTATTTAAAATTCATATTACTTTTTATTATTTATGATGTTTATTATTTATTTTTTTACTACTTACAAAGTTATTTTTTACTATTTATGGATTCGTTGACATGAGTCCAAACCCAAACATTATTTTTGAGTGACTTATTTATCTATGTTTGACTTTTTGTTAATTAATTTAATAATTTAATTTTTGAGTGACTTATTTATCTATGGTCTATCCATACTGGATTTATATTGGATTGAGCCAAATTGAACCAATATCTAGTGCCTTGATAGAAGATAAGAATACATGTGTCAATGGCCCAGTTCTCGGTTGGAACCAATCTATATTAAAACCAATTTGAACAGATTGGATGGTCCAGACATTGAATTGGACTGGTCCGAAATGGTCCAAAGTATTCATCGAATTGGATTGGACCTAGTCCATCTATAATGGACTCATATTGGAATGGATCGAACAATTCTTGTCCATATTTATAGTTGGGCAAAAGTTAGGTTTTGGTTGGAAAATTTAGGTTTGTCATTAATTTGGTTTAGGCTAAGGTCCATATTTACAATTGGGCACAAGTTAAGTTTTGGTTGGCAAATTTAGGTTCCACATTTAGAGTTAGTTATGTATTGGCCCTAGGGGTGTAAACAGATCGAATTCGAATCAAATCAAGCAATATTCAAATTCGAACCCAATTAGAAAATTTGATATTCGAATTTGATTCAATATCTGATGGATATTGAAAATTTATATTTGAATTTGATTCAAATTCTACCAATTAATTATTTTAGGTAATTAATAAATATATAAAATAAATATTTTATTTATATAAAGTATAAAAATTTTAATTATTTCATATATTATATATAAGAATTAAATAATTAGTCAAATTCGGATATTTATTTAATCGAATCAAATCATATCCGAATTCGATTCGATTATGTTGAATCTCGAATTTGAAATCGGATTTTCGAATAACGTTGACACCCTAATTAGCCCTTAACCTAATGCAATCCATTTAATTTATTGAGAGAAAAAGAGGGTTGAGAGAGAGAGTGAGAGAAGAAGAAGAAGAAGAAGAAGAAGAAGAGAGTTTTAAGAATGATCTTATTGAAGATAGTAATGATTGACTTTATTTGAGACAATTGGGACTCAAGAGAGTTTTTATTTTGAATTTTTATATTTTTTATCGTTTAATTTAAAAATAAATAACCACATGTGTGAGAAATGAGAGGAGGAGGTTCATGTGACTTTGTTCAAAAATGTATTTCTTTAAGAGAAAATATAGTAGCAATGATTCACCAAAGTTTTTATATATTTTCAATTCTTTACATATAAAATAGTAGAAAAAATAATTTTCTTTACTTTTTTAGTTACCAAGCTTTGAATTTATTCCTTTTTATATAGCTTAAATATTATGAGTACATAAAATGGTGGCTTATGGTATGTTCTTTGGCTAGTTGTAGTAGAGACTTGAGATCAAATCTTGCTGCCATCACTAAGGCTAGGGGATTGGGTGGCCCTAAGTGCTTTTATACTACATTTTTTATTGAACCTGAACAATCCATGAAAAAATCTACATTGAATTAATAAAAGAAAAAAGAAAAGCCTGATAACCCATGGAATGGAGCAATGGTTTTTTTAGACTTTTGTGGGAAAAGAAGAACTGGTTCACCCCATTTAGTTTGAGTCTAAGCTAAGGTTCATATTTAGAATTGGACCTTAAGGGGTGTGTGTGCATGTGTGTGTGTGTGAGAGAGAGAGAGAGTTTTAATTTTGAATACCCATAAGAGTTTTAATTTTGACTTGTTATATTTTTAATGATTTAATTTAACTTAAAAATAAATATGCACATGTATGTGTGAGAAATGAGAAGAGGAGGTACATGAGAGCTCTATGGTGAGAGGACCCCTCACATCTCCTCTTTCCTCTTTCTATATATATGGATAATGGGCGGGGACAGCATTGACGCACCATGCACTTGAGGTCCACCATTCATGCTCATCCCATTTATTTTGTCCTAATGTCCTTGTTTCCCACCATTACCAAGAAACCATTTATATTGATTTCCTTGGTTGTAGAATTTGGAGTCGTTCCTCATAGTGTCTCACACCAACTTCACAATGCTTTCAGCCGTATATTGAGAGCATCTCCCATATTTGATTTTATCATTCATGGGAAGATGTTCCCAATGCATGGCTGCATATCCTATAAGGTTGGTGTGAGGCACATTTTGTGAGGAACAAATACGTATTCATTTTGTAAGCGTAAATAGAGTGATGAGAGGGGGAGGAATGTTAATGTTTTTTATTTTATTTTTATTTTTTACATTGTGATCCAAAACAAGTTTCAGCATAATATAATAAAGATATGTCTAGTAAGCAGATATTCAAGATGTCAATTTAATGATCATTCTATATATGGCGTAAGAATCAAGGGGACCGATTTTTTTTCTTTTTATTTTGCATCAATGGGGTGGATCATTTGGGTGTCCCACCCCATAAGTCGTTATTATATTAACATGTATTTTATGTATTTAATTATTGGGTCACGAGTTGGCATGCAAGCATCAAAATGTGACAAAGTTTAGGACCAGGTTGGTTACAATGCAATTTTATTTGTATTAGTACAAATGCATGGAAGTGCAAATGAAAAAAAAAATGTAAATTTTTATTTAATTTTGTTTTGTGCTTTACTTTATTCTGCTTCATGTCATAATTTACTTCATTTGTACTGAAACCAAATAAAATAAGTTAAAAATTGAAACAAAAATATCTCAGAATTTATACTCAAATCACTTGCACTGCCATAGTTTTGCAACAGTATAAATTTATTTGCATTGCTACCAAACACAGCCTTAGGTTATGATGAATGCCTTAGATTAATTGTCACGCCATAGGATATTTCTTAGTGTTATCATATTTTTTCTTTGTTAGTTTTATTTATTCTATTTCTATTAATACTAGTTGGGACCCATGCAATGCACAAGTTTTGATAAGCGTAATTGAAGCACAAGGAATTCTATATTATTCTCAATTGAGCCAAATTAGTCCAATTCAAGCATTATTTTTTGTTTTATATATTTGGAATTTAGACAGTACCAAAATCCAAGTTGTATACCTAGTGAGAATGCCTAATCTTGTAATACTTTTTATTAAATTTAAACGGAATTTAAATAGATAATAGATTTAAAATTAATACAAAAAATAGCTAGATTGACTTATGAGACTTAGTTTAGTTTTTTTTAGGAAGCTAGGACACGGCTGATTAACTTGAGCTTGAGTATTAATGTAACAATCAAGCCTAATGCACCTATATCACCCTGCAAATCATTGTTTGTTTGAGAGAAGAAACAAATGAGAAAAGTTGGGAGCTATTGATGATAAAGAAAAAATAATATGGTATGAAAGCTGGCAAGGTAGATAGATATACTATTCATGCATCTAGATGATGATAATCTTAGGGGACATTTTGGCAAGTCTTTTCATGTGGTGTTTCGGGCTGTTCAAAGCTTGGAAGATCAAAGTTTGGTTTTTCTTTGTTTGGCAATGAAAGATTGGAAGATGGAAAGACCTATGTCCTAAAAAGTTAATGAAAGCCCAAAGTGGCAAAAAATTTAGAAGTTTCAAACAAAGCTTCTCCTATCTTTTTGTGCCTAAAATCTTTTATTAATAGCCTGATAGACCATGACAGATTAGGATGCTTACCATGCTGTCTATATCTTTAAAGGCACGACCCCAAAAGCTCATTATGTCTTTTGGCCATTTGAGATATTGGAAGGTCTTCCTAAAAAGACATGCAAACAACACCTTAATAATCTTCTATATATGTTGCTATTCCATAATCCATATGTTGGGTAGGTCTAATAGGGCCAACCTTCAATTAGGTTGTTGGTTTTTTTTTTCATTGAAAACTCTTAGTGATAAACATCTTTAGGTGGTTCTAGTCATACCCTTAATTTGTCCCACCAATAACATCATTATCATCATTATCATCATCATCATCATCCAAGTCTTATCCCAATTATTTAGTGGCGCTTGAATCATCTCATATACATACACACACACACACACACACACACACACACACATATATATATATATATATATATATATGAAATGGATGCTCTCTGCTTCCAAGAAATGGAATCTACTCGTGCGAGTAGATCCCACATGAGAGTAATTATTACAGTAATTTAATGATTACTGATTATTACAGTAGTTTATAAATATATGATTAGTGGT
This sequence comes from Nelumbo lutea, assembly GCF_056320005.1. Taxonomy (NCBI): domain Eukaryota; kingdom Viridiplantae; phylum Streptophyta; class Magnoliopsida; order Proteales; family Nelumbonaceae; genus Nelumbo; species Nelumbo lutea. The sequence continues at coordinate 60,093,644 of NC_142689.1, read as the reverse complement.
TATAATTAATAATTATTGTTATTAAAAAATACTGTTAATAAATTTAGTAACCTGATTTTAATAATTACTGATTATTACAATAATTTAATAAATATATAATTAGTAATTATAATTATTAATTATTGTTATTATAAATATTATTAATAAATAGATATTTACTTTTGTTTTACTATAAATTAAAATTATAAATACTATTACTAAATTTAGTAGTTATTGTTATATTAAAAATGTTATTAAAAGTATTGCTATTGATTATTTAGTAAAATATTATAATTACTGACTATTACTGATAAATACTATCAATTTATTTTAATTTTGGTAATTATTTAATTTAATGAATATTGTTAATAAATCCTATTCATAAATTTATTAATTACTATCATATTAAAAATAACTAAATAATATTATTAAAACTATCATTAATGATTATTTAATTAAATAGTATAATTACTTTCTATTATTGATAAATGTTGTTAATAATGTTCTGAGAACCGATGGTTCGACCGTCCGATTCAAACGGATGGCCTGTTTTGACAACAAAAATTACAAGCAAAAAATTATGGAACCGTTCTGATCACTGGTTTTCAGGTTGATGTTTTGATCATCCGGTTTGAACGGACACTCCATTCTAACAACAAAAATTATAAGCAAAAAATTGAGTTTGTGGGGTCTATTAAGTAGTATGAGACGTGTTATGTCATTCGAGCATGTGACTCATACAACCCGAAAATGGAACTGTTCAGGCCACCGATTTTTGGGTCTACGATTCGACCATTCAGTTCAAATGGATGACCCATTCTGACAACAAAAAATTACGGAACCATTATGGCCACCGATTTACGGGTTGACGGTTTGGTTGTCTGATTCAAACGAACAACCCATTTTGACAACAAAAATTACAAGCAAAAAATTGAGTGTGTAAGGTTCATTGAGCAGTATCATACATGTTATGTCATTCGAGTGTGTGACTCATACGACTCAAAAATGGAACCATTCTAGCGCCACTAGTTTTTGGGTCGATGATTCGACCATCCTGTTCAAATAAATGGCCTATTCTGACAACAAAAATTAAAAAAATAAAAGAATGGTCAAAAACATTGAACAGGTCAACGAGTTGACAGTTTGACCACTCAGGTCAATGGGTCGTTGACCGATTGAACGGTTTTTTGCCAAGGATCGGTATTGGGGTAAAACGGAACTGGTTGCTTGGATGGTTCCCAATTAAAAAAATAAAAAAACGGATGACCTGTTCTAACAACAAAATTTACATGCAAAAAATTGAGTGTTTGAGGTCCATTAAGCAGTACCATATGTGTCATTTGAGCGTGTGACTCATACAACCTGAAAACGGAACCATTCTGGCCACCGATTTTCGAGTCAACGGTTTGACTATTTGGTTCAAACGGATGGCCCATTCTGATAACAAAAATTAAAATAATAAAAAATGATCAAAAACCATTGAACGGGTCAATAGTTTGACCACCTTGGTCAATGAGCCATTGACCAATTTAATGATTTTTGGCCAGGGACTGGTCAACAGGTCGACGGCTTCGTTCGCAAGGCCCCTCCGCTAGTTTCTTACTATTCTACAAAAAATAAAGAATTATTTCCTATTACTTCCACTCATGTTCTTTTTGGTTTATGTTTAACCCTTTTATCCCCTTCAACTTGTAACAACTTACTTCTTAAGGGTGCTATTGATGGCCTTTTATCAAGGTTTTAAAAACTAACCCGAAAATGAACCATTCTGGGCACCAGTTTTTGGGTTGGCGGTTCGACCATCTGAGTCAAATGGTTTGAACGGTTCAAACATCTTACCCATTAGATTGGAATATTAGGGTATAATACGTATACTATATAAGAGAAAATAAGGTTTGAATGAGAGAGATTTGAGAAAAATGTTAGTTGAAAGAAGAAGAAGAAGAAGAAGAAGAAGACTTGTAGGTTGCAACGGCAATAGTGATGGTGACGACGAACTACAGCAGCAACAATGGCAACAATGGTGGAAAACTAGCGGTGAAAGTAGATCTAATATTTCTCGGTCTCAGATCTCACTCTCTCTCACTGTCTTACACATCTTAGATCTCTCTCATCGTCTTGCTCATATCTCTTTCACACATCTCAAATCTCTCTCACCATCTCGCATGAGAGAGACAAATTTGTGCAAATATGAGATTTCTCAGTTTTTAAAACATTGTCGCAAACCGTTCTTTGGGTCGAACGGTTCAATGGTCAAACCATCCAAGTTTATGGTTTGTTGACTAATTCAATGGTTTTGACCAAATACCAGGTTTGGGGTAAAACAGAATCGGTCACCTGAACAGTTTCCAGTCCAAACGGTCCAACCGTCTAGGTCAACGACGGATTGAAAACATTGCCTTTTATAATCTATACACATGATAAGCATCTTAGTCTACTTTCTCTCATTTTATCGCCTAATGGAACTCTTCCTAGGTTCCTTTGAATGCTTTCATTTTCCTATCTTACCTTTTCTAGTTTTTTCATTCTTCATATACATTTTTACAACACTCATTTTTTTGGAGCTTTTTTTAGGGAAAATTCCTGATTAGTACCCTATTTTGTGCCTAGTGCCAGTTTGGTCTTCAAACTTTAAAACCTGCCAATTCAATACCCAAACTTTCAAAATGTTCCAATCCAATACCTACTATTAACTAGTCGTTAAATGGCATGTGAAAAGACACAAATGCCCTTTGGGTGTTATATAATTTTCTTTATTAACCATCCAAATGCCCTTCTCAAAACTAAAGCATTGTTTATCTTCTTCTTCCTCAAGATGATGAAAAAATGTACAATTTTGTATGGGAATGGTAATGATTTGGCTCCTAGAAAAACCAATTGACTCCCCTCAATTCCCTAACTCACAAATGTAGCAAGTATTGAAACTCTAGCGGGTTTGGGTTTGTTCACCATTTCTTTGGTTCAATCTTAATTAATTCCTAAGGCTGCGTTTGGAAGAGGTGTAAAACATCATCAGTGTATTTACACTGATGACATTTTACACTAAACCTTAAATATATTTGACCGTTGTATTTTGAAATCGATGTAAAAAATGGTTTAAGTTTTACATCGATAAAATTGATGTAGTTTTTACATCGATTACCGATATAAAACTTTAAATGTGATGAGATTTTACATCTATGATCGACATAAAACTACACTATCCAAACGCATGCAAAACTGAACTAGAGTGTAGTTTGATGTCAATAATTATTACACTTGTTTACCAAACATGTACAAAATCAAACCGATCTAAAATTTACATCGGTTATTCATTTACATCACATCCAAATACAAACTAAGGAATAAATGATGAACAGAATAATTTTAATATTTTCAAAAACTTTAAATCGCACATATAATCACGTGATATACATAACTAATGGCTGATTAGTTAAAAATGTTGATTTAGACATAATAAAGGAATCAAACCCATCTTTGAATAATGTCGACATAAAAAAGTTGGCATTCATATATGATAATAATTTCATCTTTAGCCATCTATCTCTGTGCATTGTGGGACCTATCAAGAGGAAGGTGTTGTACATCTATGGTCCTGGCTCCAACAACTAGAGCTTTTGTTAAGCTTTCAATAATATTAACCTGTAGACAGCGTGAATTCTACTCTGACCACAAGAGTAGAGAAGAGAGGTCAATTCTATTCCTAAGCACGAGCATGTGTGCTGATGTGTAGCTCATTGTGACACTAGCAAGTGCACTAGCCGTTCAAGTAATAAAGTAGTGAGTGAAGTATCGTTCCCACGAGGATTTAGGAAACAATTACCAATACTAAATTGAACATTTCTTATCTGATCAACAAATAAATCAAAACTCTAATGAAAGCTAAGAAATCCTAAATTAAAATCTATCTAAATCATTGGTCCAATTGCCTTCAATTCAGGTTAGAAGAGTAAGCAGTAAATGTCAATCTCAGAATTCAGCAATCTATCAATTTGGATCATTCGAATGAATCATGATTGAGCCTTGGTTTGGTGAAACCCCAAGGTCATGAACAGCCTCTCTCAAGCGCATGTTCATCCTATGCATGAGTGACGGTTCTTCTATCTCTAGCAAGAATCTAATCCCCATGCATGCATTTCTTCAAACACTTCTAAGGCATCAATTCAAATCTGAATTGATCACCAACTGAATTGTGCAAGTTATCTCTAACCTTGCACTCAATTCAGTTCTTGAATAGTAGATCTGAATTCCTAGAGTCTCTCTCAAGCACTCTAGGAATTCCAAGCTGTAGATTAATTCGCCCAATCTGAAATTTGCAGATCTGAATTCTCTTTCAAGCAATTCAGATCTTGCAATCTCAGATCTGAGAATTCAGATCTGAGTTTTGAAGGTTAGTTGGCCGAATTGATCTGCAATCACACCCTTATTCAAGAAACTTCAAGTACAATGCATGATCATTTGAATGAATCAAAAAGAATTAGATTGCTGAACTGAAATTTTACAAGCTGAAATACATCAAGGAAGAATGGAAACAAGGAGAAAGAAGAAAGAACATATAACTAAGAAACTGAATTCAAATCAAAAGAGAATGAAACTACAAATGATTTATTACAAAAAATCTTTGAATCACAATCCCTCAATTCGAACTCACCTTCTTCTTCTAGCTTGCTTGTCTTGAACTTCCTTCAGCCCTTCTTCTTCTTCTTCCTTGCGCCTAGCCTTCTTCTCTTCTCTTCTCTCAAGGTGGCTGAACCTCTAAGAGTGGGAGAGCCTTTCTCTCAAGCAATTGAACAACTTTCTCCCCTCCTAGAGGCCTCCTTATATAGTTTTTCAAGGGGGCTCTTGCCCCTTCTTGAAGCCTCTAGAATGGGGTGTATTACACCCCTCATGAACCTTCTAGAGTGCTCCCTCCTTCTCTTCAAGAAACTCCTAGAAGTTGCCGCCCCTAGCTCCCTTTGGGCTGCTATTTGGGCTACAACTTAGCTTGCTTTTGAGCTCATGTGGGCTACACTCTAGGCTGTTATTTGGGCTAAAAATGGGCCTTCCTTCTTGCTAGGCTTCTTCCCTTGGATTTTCCAAAGAGTTTCACTTGCTCTTCTTGGGCCGAATGAAATTCTCTTGCTTTCATGGCTGGGCCGGGCTGAACTTGATAAATTTTGGGTTTTCTTTTCTTGCTTTTGCCTTCTTTTTGTTGATTTGGCTCCCCCTGAAATCTTTCTTGCAATCAAGTTAAAATAGGGCAAAATTTAATTAAACCATCATAAAATTTCATGCAAAAACCTCATAAAATATAGATAAATTGTAGGTTCATCATGTGCCTAGAAAATAATTCATTAATTTTATTAATTTTTATATAGATAAAAACTAAAATCTGTATCAAATATGAAATTAGGTCCCACACCCTCTCCTCACATCACTTTTCTCTCTCTCTCAACCCCCTCTAGTATTGCTAACTGATAAAGGAAAATTTGGCCCGACCTCTTTATTATGAGACACGTGGCAGAAACGACAGTTCGGCAAAAGGGGTCAAGCCTAGGCAGCAAGGGCACACTCCGCCGAACTAACCCACCTTGTAACAGCTCGGGGTAGACTTCGCCCAACTGCGCCTTGTAACAGCTCGGGATAGACTTCGCCGAACTACCACCTTGTAACAGCTCGGGGTAGACTTCGCCGAACTGATCGCCTTGTAACAGCTCGGGATAGACTTCGCCGAACTACCACCTTGTAACAGCTCGGGGTAGACTTCGCCGAACTGCCACCTTGTAACAGCTCGGGGTAGACTTCGCCGAACTGCCACCTTGTAACAGCTCGGGACACACTTCGCCGAACTGACCCACCTTGTTACAGTTCAGGATACCTCCGAGCTCAAGACCACCTCGCTCAGCACTTCGCATCATCTTCTAGGTACCAAAGCCAAACAAGTCGTACCATGCCTGGCACCAGGGAATTCCGTGCCCGAGGGCGCCACGCCTGACTGACTTGGGATCTGACGTTTTGGCAGCAGCACTCTAAACGGCCACCTGCCACCGCCACTGACGCCGCCATCTCCAGTTAGACGGTTAGGCAGTGACGGTTCTGTCTCACCAGAAGGGACAACAGCCGAGTTGACAAGCGCTAGAGTAATCATACCCGATCTGACAAAGGCCTCGGGACGAGTACGCGAAGCGACTATAAGAGCCCCCTGCCCCCCGATAAGAGAGGTATGCAAAAACTTTGCGCTATCTGGTATTACCTTGCTTTTGAAAGATTCTAACTTAAGCTTCGGAGCCTCTACACCGGGTTCCCCCCGGAGCTTTCCCATCTCTCCCGTTTCAGGATCCCTGCTACCTCGTTCGAAAGCAAGGCAGTGGACAGCTAAGACCAGCCGGATCGCGCTCCATCAATTGGCGCCGTCTGTGGGAAACGCTTCAAAAAGCCTCCCTCCAAACTTCGATACCCCCTTTCTTCTTTAAAAATCCCAATACTCATGGCCTCCTCCAGCAACACCGGACGTGGCACGGAGACAAACGCCACCGGGGAGCAACTTCAGGTCCCCGTAGTGTGCGTTGGACAGTTCACCATCCCCCTTTCGGCGGATGGGATCCCCATCCTAAACACGCCACAAGCAGTGGCACCCGTAAACCCTCCTACCACAAACGTCCCCTTTTATCTCCCCATTGAGACAACTTTCACTGAACCAACTGCCGTCCCCCTGGCAGCTAGCCAAGACCGGTTGGAGGACCTGGTGCAGTGCATGCGGGCAATGCAAGCCCAAATGCAACAGTTCCAGCAACACCAGCTTCACCAGCACCAAGTGCTGCACAACATCTCCCAGTATCACTACCAACAGCAGTTCCCCCAACTGCCACTGAACCAACCACTACTTCCACCTCGCCACCCCGCTCTGAGGCCGGTCAAGGCCTCCCCGCAGGATGGGCGCCCCCGCCAGGCGAAGGCCTCCCGGCCCCAAAACCACCCCAACAGCCAGGCCTCGTCTCCAGGCCGAAGAGAGAGAAATGTCATCCCCGCCTCGCAACCCGTGGGTGGGTCGGGAACCTCGCCCGCGAGGTCGGCACCCCGACGCTCCAAGCCCGAGCTCTCGCTCACCGAAAATCGATTCAGTGCCCTGGCGGCGGACTACCAGCACTCCGGGCCCATCAAGGTCGGTAACACGGAGGGCAGCAGCGCCAGCACAAGGCCCGCTCAACGGCGAAGGCGCCGGCGAAGCCGCCAGACCGCCACCCGCGCCTTGTCGGAAGTCAGAGGCAAAGCCACGAGCTCGGACGAGGTAGGAGCTACCCTGGCTCTCTTCGTTCCTTCCCCCCTCGCATCGGAACTCCCGGCGGTCCCCTTACCCAGAGACTTCAAACTCCCACCTCTAGACAAGTACGACGGGTCCTTCGACCACAACGACCACGTTGACGCCTTTCAGTCGCAAATGCACCTCGCCAGGGCTAGCGAATCGTGCATGTGCGTGGCCTTTATCACCACCCTCAGGGGGGTAGCCCGCACTTGGTACAGGAACCTGGCCCCCGGGTCGATAAAGTGCTGGGCCCAGTTCGTGCAAGTCTTCACCACGCACTTCGTCACCAGCCGACGGTGCCCCATAACAGAGGAAAGCATCTTCGGAGTGGTCCAAAGAGAAGGAGAGTCTATTCGAGGCTACATCAAGCGGTTCAACAAGGCATGCTTGCAAATACCACGGTTGGACCCCGCAATGCAGCTCGCGGCGGCCAAAAGAGGGGTGACGCACAAAGAGTTCAAATGGCACATGGTGGCCAACCAGCCCGCGACCGTGGCTGAATTCCTCAAACTCGCGGATAAGTTTATGAGGACTGAGGAAGAGATCAACCAACGAACCGAAGGCGGAAACGAGAAAAGAAAGAGAGAAGGCGAGCTCTCCAACCCGATGAGTAGAAAAAACCCGACCCGGGAGCCGAAGCCGAACCAGTCCTTCCGGGCCCCCTTAGCAGTTCGGACGGACTACACGCCGTTGAACACGAGGCGGACAAAGATCTTAATGACGATCAAAGACGCTCCGTACGTTAAGTGGCCACCTCGCCTGAAAGGAAATCCGAACGATAGAAACAAGAATTTGTATTGTAGTTTCCATAGAGACCATGGTCATAGCACCGAACAGTGTAATAACCTCCGGGACGAGATAGAGGGACTCATCCGTCGCGGATACTTGAGAAATTTTGTACAGCACAACAATAACAATAAAGCAGGTCGGCAAGGGGAGCAAGAAAAGGATGCACCCGAGTCTAGCAACAGACCTGCCGAACCGTTGCAGAAGCAGCCTCCGGAAGAGAGGCCAGTTCGGGGAACCATCCATGTAATAGTGGGAGGATCCGTAGTAGCGGGGTGTACCTCGGCAGCAGCCCGGACTTCAGTTCGCGAAGTGGCCCTCGAAGAAAGGAACCCCCTAAAGAGACCAAAGACCGAAGAGCCAATCTTTTTCACGGAGGACGACGTGCGAGGAGTCCACTACCCCCATGATGGTGCGCTTGTCATTAAGCTAAGGATTAGCGATTTCGAGGTCAGGCGCGTGCTCGTAGATTCGGGCAGCTCAGCGGACATCCTCTTCAAATCGGCATTTGACCAGCTGCAGTTAAAGAGGAGCGAGCTGAAGCCCGCGAACACTCCCCTGGTAGGTTTCAGCGGAGAGGAAGTTAGGCCCCTCGAGAAAATAACTGTCCCTGTGGAAGTCGGCACATGGCCTTGTGCGGTCAGACTCAACCATGATTTCCTAGTAGTCGCGACCCCCTCCCCATACAATGCCATAATAGGGCGGCCGATCACGCATGTCCTACGGGCGGCGGTCTCCACCTACTATTTGGCCATGAAGTTCCCTACGGACTTCGGTATAGGGGTAGCGCGGGGCGACCAGCTCGAGTCCCGCAAGTGCTACGTTGCCGCCCTAAAGGGAAAAACCAAGACGGCCGACGACCTCGAGCTGGAGCGGCCGGTGGAGCAAGGTGAGGAGCGAGCTTCACCCACGGAGGAAACAGTCGCAATCCAGGCTTCAGCTATGGATCCAGCTCGCACACTAAGCATCGGAGCTTCCATCGAAGATCCCCTACGAGCCGAACTAGTAAGTTTTTTACTCCAAAATTTAGATATTTTTGCCTGGTCTGCGGCCAACATGCCCGGCATTAGCCCCGGACTGATAACTCACAAGCTTAATACTGACCCTGTAGTCAGACCCGTTAGACAGAAGAAACGCAACTTAGCCCCAGAACGCTGGAGAGCGGTCGACGAGGAGGTTGAGAAGCTCCTCGCAGCAAACTTCATAAGGGAAGTCCACTACCCGAGCTGTGTGGCCAACCCGGTGTTGGTAAAAAAGGCAAACAGCAAGTGGCGCATGTGCGTCGACTATACCGACCTGAACCGAGCTTGCCCGAAAGACTGCTTCCCCCTCCCCAGAATTGACCGCCTAGTGGACGCGACCTCGGGAAACGAGTTGATAAGCTTCCTGGACGCCTACTCGGTCTACAACCAAGTTAGGATGGACCCATCCGATGAGGAAAAAACCAGCTTCATTACCGAGTTCGGCCTGTATTGCTACAAAGTCATGCCCTTCAAACTAAAAAACGCCGAGGCAACTTTCCAAAGACTTGTAAATAAGCTGTTTCGGCCCCTGATTGGTACAAAGATAGAGTGCTATGTAGACGACATGGTCGTCAAAACTCAATTCTCACAAGAGTTAATACAAGACTTAGATTATGTTTTCCAAATCCTGCGACACTTTAGCATGAAGTTGAATCCCAACAAGTGTGTCTTCGGCGTCACCTCGGGCAAGTTCCTAGGCTACATTGTCAATCGGCGTGGTATTGAGGCCAACCCGGACAAAGTAAAAGCCGTTCTAGATATGAAATCACCTCGGAAAGTAAAAGAGGTCCAGAGGCTAAATGGCCGCATAGCCGCTCTAAGCCGCTTCTTATCCAAGCCAGCAGACCGCTGCCTACCCTTCTTCAAGGCAGTCAAAGGCAAAGGGTTCGAATGGACCCAGGACTGCCAGTTCGCGTTCGATGAACTAAAAGGTCACCTCGCTAGTATACCAACCTTAGCCCGGCCCGAGGTGGGCGAGGTCTTACAACTGTACCTCTCGGCGAGCGACGAGGCGGTCAGTTCGGTACTAATAAAGGAAACAGACCAGGTCCAACGACCCATATATTATGTTAGTAAGATTTTGCAGGGAGCAGAGGAAAGGTACCCGGAGATAGAAAAACTAGCATACGCCCTAGTAATAGCAGCTCGGAAACTCCGCTCGTACTTCCAGGCTCATACAGTCATCGTCCTAACTGACAAACCTCTCAGACAAGTTTTACTCAAACCCGAAGTCTCTGATAGACTGACGAAATGGGCCATCGAACTCAGCGAGTACGATCTCCAGTACAAACCGAGAACCGTTATCAAGGCCCAAGCTTTGGCAAATTTTATCGCCGAGTGCACTTTCAGCCACGAAGCCCCACAAGTCGAGCCCGAGGTCCCCATTTGCGGCGAACCCGGAGCTCCTGAGCCCATAGAGTTCGAACCCCGTGAAGTAGCATCCAGTGTGGCATCTCTCCTGATTAGGCGAAGAGCGAATTGGAATGAGGAGCCCTGGATCCTTCACGTGGATGGTTCCTCGAACCGGCAGGGCAGTGGAGCTGGAATAGTCTTGTGCGGCCCGAGCGGCACAAAAGTAGAGTACGCGCTACGCTTTGAGTTCGCGGCATCCAACAACGAGGCAAAGTACGAAGCGCTAATCGCCAGGCTGGACCTAGCACGAAAGTTGAAGGCAAAACACTTGGTCATCTGCAGCGATTCTCAGCTCGTGGTAAACCAAGTTACCGGCGAGTACGAAGCACGCGATCTCTCCATGATCGCATATTTGGCCAAAGTAAAAGAAGCCCTGCTCAACTTCCGGTCACACATCATTAGGCAAATCCCGAGGTCCGAAAACACTGAGGCCGATGCCCTGTCCCGGTTAGCCAGCACGAGTCACAACAATATGAGAACTGTGTACATAGAGGACTTACCTCGGCCTAGTATTCTCGGGGGGACAGAGGAGGTCGCTCCCATCTTAGAAGCAGAGTCGAGCTGGATCGATCCACTCGCGAGCTTCCTGATAGACGGAACCCTCCCTGTAGAACGCAATGCCGCCAAAAGGGTGCAGTGCCAGGCGGCCAAATATGTCATAATAGATGAACGGTTATACCGACGGTCGTACACGCTCCCCTATTTGCGGTGCCTGCGACCTACCGAAGCCGAGTTTGTACTCCGCGACACTCATGAAGGCCTGTGCGGCGGACACTTGGGGGGCAAAGCACTCGCCCAAAAGGCACTTCGACAAGGATACTACTGGCCAACGATGAAGGCAGAAGCTATCGAGCTCGTCAGAAAATGCGACAAGTGTCAGAAGCACGTTAACATCCACCATCAACCTGCCTCCGACCTCAAATACCTCGCCAGCCCGTGGCCCTTTGCACAATGGGGCATCGACCTCCTCGGGCCATTCCCACCAGCAGCAGGCGGGCGAAATTTCTTAGTTGTTGCGGTAGATTATTTTACGAAGTGGATAGAAGCCGAACCTCTGGCAACTGTTACGGCCTGAAACATACAGAACTTCTTTTGGAAGAACATAGTATGTCGCTTCGGATTACCTCGGATTCTAATTTCCGACAACGGCAAACAATTCGAGGATATCAAGTTCCAAGAGTGGTGCCAGGACATGGGGATTCGGCAAAATTTCACTTCAGTCGCGCACCCACAGGCAAACGGTCAGACGGAAGTAATGAACAGAGCCATCCTGCGCGGACTAAAAGCACGTCTGGATCGAGCTAAGGGATTGTGGGCCGAAGAGCTACCAAGTGTCTTATGGGCTCACCGAACGACCAAAAAATCAGCCACGGGAGAAACCCCCTTCAACCTCTCCTACGGCACTGAAGCGGTGATCCCGGCGGAAATCGAAATACCAACGTTGCGATTAGAAACATACGATGATCGGACGAACGGAGACGAGTTACGCACCAACCTCGACCTACTGGACGAGGTAAGGGACCTCGCGCACATCCGAACAGCGGCATACCAGCAGCAGGTAGCCCGCTACTACAATAGCAGAGTAAAGCGACGAAGCTTCCGAGTCGGTGACTTGGTCCTCCGGAAAATTATGGTGCCCGAACCCAGCGTCGGAAAGCTCGGACCTAATTGGGAAGGTCCCTATAAAGTAAAAACAGCGCTCGGGGGTGCATATGAACTCGAAACCTTGGAAGGCAAACGAGTACCCCGAACGTGGAACATCGTGAACTTGAGGCGATACTACCTATAAACCACCTAGCGAAGTGGACGAAGTCAGGCCGTGCCACAAGGCAAACCGAGGAACTTCAGCACATTATCAGCTCGGCAAAAAATCAGTTCGCGGCATAAAAGACCACGGAAATCTAAAAACCCGGCAAAGAAACAGCTCGGGGAAGATGAGCAAGGGGAAAAGGACTCCATTGCAAGAAACAGTACATTGGCAAAAAAGAAAAAAATTTACATGTCCGGAGCTACTTCTTCGCCATCGGAAGGCACTTCAACAACACCCGAAGGCCCTGCCTCTCCTTCAGAGTCCGGCTCGCCATCGGCAGCATTGGCCATCTCCTGAGTTATGCGCGAAGTGGTTATGGCACTTACATCGAGGTCAGGGTATGTATTCCGGATCATCCACCGGCTCAACTTGAACCCCCTCCTATAAGAGTCCACCATCAGATCGTCAAAACGCGGGGAGGCAATATAGTCTTCAACTGCCTTCTTTTTGGCATCTTCAATGCCTTGGGAGAAAATCTGTGTTCTCTCCCTAATGTCCTCCTGAAGATACTCGACTTGATGCTGCAAATCCAACTTCAAGTCCGCCATGTGCTTGACAACTTCCCCCATGGCCTCGGCGTCACACTGAGACCTCGCCTGTCTGGCCATCGCGACGCGAGCAACCTTTTCAGCAGCGTAAGCAGCCGCCTCAGCAGCCCGGGTATTTGCCTCTGCAGCACGGAAGGCTTCTTCAGCCGCATGAGCAGCAGCCTCAGCAGCTCGCGCCTGTCGCGAGCTCCTCTCCACTTGGGCAGCCAAGGCATGAATTGAAGAATTCACCTACCAAAAGAAACAAGTGAGCAAATAACAGCAGAAGCAACAGAATAAAAAAGGAAGACGGAATCTCACTTACCACCATGGCATGTGTTATGGCGCGGCAAGCGACCTGATTCAAGGGAAGATCGGTCCACGCCGCGACCTCCTCGGGGAAAGTAGCATCCCTACTCTTTTGAAGAGCGTAGTTTGGCATCAACACGCTCCTAAACTCCCCTTGAGCTCCCGAGCCTGAGGGCCCAGCCCGCGTATGAGCAGACCCGGAGTGAGGAGCACTTGAGTACGCAGGAGCGCCCGTATGAGTGGTTTCAGCGAAAGGCGCCCTGGCAGTCTCGTGCACCGGTGGAGTCACTTCGGGCTCCCTGGGCAGATCCTCTGTCGTATGGTCTGGGGCTTGGGGCTCCTCATCCAGGGGCAGCTCGGTACGAGTTCGCTTGGCGACCCGCTTCCTCCTCTTCATACCTTGGAACAAACGCCCGCCGCGAGTTCTCTCCGCATCCATCACACCTGTAGAACGAGTTCGACATCAGAAAAAATGAAGGAACAGAGCAAGCAAGAAACCGCATAGCCAGAAACCTACCCGAACTCAGGCCGGCTGCAAAAAGCTTAGCCTCCGTTAAGTAGTGGTGGCACTTTAAGCCTTGCCGTGCCCACTGCCGGAGACCCTTCACCGTCTCTTTATCAAGAGTTACGCCCAAGTCGGGAGCGGCCTCACCCCACCTGGTCTGAAAGGGCCATCCTTGTGCACTTTGCACGCCGAAATAGTCCCGCTTCCACGCCGGGACCTTGTTAGGGAGATCGTGCAGAAGCTTAAAACCCTGGCGAGGAGTAAGGTAATACGCCCGTCTCCCCCCAGGAAGAGGACCCGCCTGTCTCTTGAGCATCAAGATAGAGGAGAATATCTCTAAATCCAAGGGGAAATTCTACTCGCAAAAAGGGGATATCGTCCCCACCAGGTTCCGAATAGAGTTCGGATGAAGCTGGCCAATGGTGACACCGAAGTGGTTTATGACTTCGACGAGGAGGGGATGGAAAGGAAGTCGCAACCCTGCGGCGAGCTGCTCTCGAAAAATCACGATCTCGTCGGGACCGTGTTCCCAAGGAAAGCTACCCGAAGGAATGAAATATGTGTACCCCCCAGGAAGATTGTAGGACAGAAGTATGGATTGAAGCCCCTCAGGCGTCATGGTCGAAGGACCAAACCTGTCTAGCATCCGACCTCGGCGGGAGGTAGACGCCAAACTGCCCGAAGCAACTCGGCCCACTAGTTCATAGTCTTCAAGCTCCACCTCGGGGTCACTGAGGCAGTCTGGGGACACGGCTCGGTTGGTGGAACCTACGTCGGCCCTACTCGAAGAATCGTTTGAGCTATCAAAGCTAGACATTGGGGAAAAGATAGGTTCAAGAAAGTACTCGCCGGAAAGTTCGAAGAACAAGCTAAAGAACCGTGAAGACTATAACCAGCCTTGACGCGAGCTGGAAGAGAGACGCGAGTTGGAAGGTTGGACGCGAACTCGATAGACAACCGCAGAAGTGACAAACCAACCGGGGTCCCCCACTATTTATAGCTACAGTAACCAAGAATCGACCGTGCAGACTGAAGACGATCCGACGGCCCACGTTCTTACCAACCGCGCAACCCTTAAGGTCGAGATGTGATTTTTATTTGAAAGGTAAAATGAAATTTTTATTAAAAATAAAAAGAACAGGCTAATTACAAGCAAATCCAGGTTTTAAGATAACACCTGCCCAACAATCAGCAAAAACAAAATCAATAGAACAAAACAAGAGGGAACAAAAGAAAGCCCCTGAACACAGTATCTTTAATATCTTCTTCAAGCATTTTATCTTGTTGCTTTTTTCAACAATGATCTTCAAGCTCTTTTCTCTCTTGCTTTTTTTTTTTTTTTTGATAATTTTTTCCCTCTTGCTTTTTTCAAATGTTCCAAAGCCCTTCTGGCAAACTCCTCTCTGCCCAATAAAAGCTGACCTAAGCTCTTGCCTACATTAACATCCCTATCAACCAAACATTCAACCTCCACTCCCCCTCTTCTGAGTCTTGACCTTTGGCTCCTTGGAACTCTCAGCATTCATCATCTTTGAACTTTTATCCTCTGAACCTCTTTTATTTTAGGCTTTCTTATATTTGTTAGTAGAACCAACACCAACCAATCCATCTTTCAAACATGAGAAAACTTTTGACACATGTACAAGATTAAACTTGCTTTATTCTTTTACTTACTTCAATGTCTCTGGAGCAACATCATCCCTTTCCTTGATCTCAGAAATCCTTCTTTGGCTTAAATCAACTCCAAGCCTTCAAACTAGGACTTCAATCTTAAACACTCTTCTTGAACTTCTGGTCCACTGTTCTCTTCTTTTGTACCTGCTTCCTCTAAATAACTGCTTGCTTCCAACCTATTAGCTTCACCTCCTTCGAGATCCCTCCTCTCCTCCCCTTCTGAGTCCTTTCTTCTCCACTTGCTTTAATACACGTACTTTAAAGAAAATGTGAGTTGAAGCTTGAACCTTGGTCATTTGCTTTAAAAATTAAGGAACTAGCCATTTATCCACCACATTCAAGTGTGTAATTGTCTGTAAAGTATATTAGATAATAGTACTTATGTAGTTATGTGACCTGCAGTATATGTAGCGTCATCACGGTTTGACCTTGGTTGAACCTCTAACCTGTGAACCTCTCTCCCTTTTCCAGTTCTACGCTCTGTCTGGTTCTCTGAACATTGCTAAAAGGATAATTCAACTGAAAAGTAATATGCTTTTTGAACTGTGAGAACATTGCTCTGCCTCTTGCTTTCGGTTCTGCTAAATCTTCCTTTTCCCCTATTCAATAGAATATTATTTCTTTTATTTATGTCATTAATGCTCCTCACAGTTGTGTTGTTTCATTTATAAAAAGCACACCAATTTGTTTTGCTGAACTAAAATGAGTCTTTGAATCATACGAACAGCTTAAAGTACACAACAGCTGCCCAGGTGAGCTAGCTGATGTGGTGAAGCAGTTGGAGCAAGCAACTGGGTCAGTGGCAGTAGGTCAGATTGGTCGATCAGTGATTCTTTACAGGCCTAGCATCTCCAAATTGAAGGCAGAGGAGAAAAAGAAACAGAATGAAAGACAAAGAGCCTTTATAAGAAGAGGATCAACATTGAGACCTACAGAGCCTGTAAATGTTATTCTAAGTTCAAAAACTTGAAGTGTCTCATTAGTTTAAAAAAAAAAATCCAAGTTTATCTTTGTTACAGAGAAATTTGTACCTGAACCTTTTTCTCATTTAATTGCAGAAGAAAGAACAAGTACGGAGATTATCTGGTCATGGCCATCGTGGAAGTAGCCGGCATTGAATTCTTGATACTGTTTCTGTCGCATAATCTGGAGCTGATCGATGCTGCCAATATGGTAAAAAGAAGAAAGAAAAAAGAAAACATAATAGAATTGTAATATTATTCTTGGGTCTTCTGGAAACAAAAATCTACTTGTCAAGGGAACACACATTTGGTCAAGTGGGTCTTGGCTCATTGGTGGTGAATTCAGTTTAGGAGTTGGAAAGCAATGGGGATAGGTGCTAAGCATGATTCAATGATGTCTCGGTTATTTATTTATGACTTGGCTTGGGCTAGTGTTAATGATGATATAGGACTGTTTTTGTCACTATTCCTCCTCCCTTTTCATTCTTTCTTTTTTGTTGCAATGTAAAAAAAAGTGAATAACAAGAGACACGAGAGATACAAGAAACACAACAAATAAGAGACCCAAAGAACACCCTGCCCAAGTGCCCATTGCAGCATTGCTCCCTTCCGCCAAAATTGCCAACCATTTTGGTGGATAGCAATGTGGTTTGCAGTTGCAGCATTGCCCAAGTTCCCATCGCTACAGCAAGGCTTTCAACATTTCCTATCCCAGGGTATGCTAAACAACGCTTGTCATCTTTCATTAGGCTCAGTTTGTAAGGAGTATAAATACAAATTTGTAGAGTGTAAAACCTTATATTTTGTATTATTTTGTATGTATTTATATAGTACATATTTGTATTTGTATTCCTTTCAAATTGAACGTTTTGCCTTCTACATATTTGTATTTGCACTCTTTTCAAATGGATCTTTAAAACAAAATGCCCTTTAGAATGAAGCACGACTATCCAAACCATCGTTGATCAAAAAAGAAACCATCGCTTACTACCACTTTCAGATGATCTCCAAAATGACGCACCGACACCATTGGGGGTGAGTTGTTTTTCTTATTGCGGGTTCTAAAAACAAATCAAAACTTTGTTATTTGAAAACAGATTGTTTCTTAAAATTAAAATACAAAAAATATGTTCTTGGTTGTGTGTGTTTTTGTTTTCAAAACTGAAAGAAAAAACATATTCCATAAATTATATAATTTTTATACTACAAAATTTGTTTTTGTTTTAAAAATCAATATTTTATTGGTTCCAAAAACATGTCTCATTTTTTAAACAAAACCAAAATAAAAAAAAGTTTAAGAACATACTTCCATTTTTTTTGTTTTGTTATGATTCCAAATGAAAAAAAAAATTCTTGTGGAACGCCCTCTTAATTGTTAAAGCTTAAAGCTTAAGCCATTTGAGGAGAGCAAGCATCAAAAGACCCAACTGCTGCCAAAAAGACACCTTTGTGAAATCTAACGACGTCTGAAAGTAGCTTTCCCATTACCTTGAAACTATCAGTATCATCTACATTCTTCACCTTTCTATATTTCATCGATTGCTAGTCTCAAAAAAGTTTTACATCTTCATGATCGTGGCTCTTCCACCTCCAGAAATGGCAGTGTTAAAGTCAAAGGCCATGTTTGGTTAATGCTTTACGCCTCATTCTTTTAACTTTTGCTCATTCTAGGTAAGAATGGGCAAGAATTAATAACATTATAGTGTTTGGTTACAAAATTCTTGCCATGGGTCACATTCTTCTTAGAATAAAAAATCAGCTCCATAGCACAAAAATTAAGTAGTATGAAGCATGAAAAATAGTCATGCCAAAGTTTCAAAATATCGATACGCCCGATATGCCGGTATGGGCATATCGGGCAAATTGATACTCCTTTTGGTGGTTTTTTTTATTTTTTATTTTCGCCAACAGGTTCAGGGGATCCGGTTTAGGTCTTCGCCACACCCTGAACAGGTCAAACCACCGATACACCCACTGTAGGGGCGTATCGGTGGGGTGCTGGAATGATACATATTGGCTGGTATGGGCCGATACGTGTCAATACTTTGAACATTGATCATGCCCCATCTTGCTCATTTTCATTCTTTGAGAAAACTCTGCCTACAAAACTGTTGTCATAGATGTTTACTTTTGCGAAAGCACTTCTATGAAATAATTTTTACAAAATCACTTTTACAAAAGTACTTTTATAAAAGTAAATTTATGAAAAGTACTTTTGCGAAAGAAAGTCACTTTTACAAAAGCACTTTTATAAAAGTACCTTTACATTAAAGCACTTTTATAAAAGTACTTGTATATTAAAGCACTTTTATAGTAGTACTTTTATGAAAGAACTTTTACAAAAGTATTTTTACAAAACATCTATGCCAATAGGTAAACATTGACTGACGGCTATCCACTAGTAAACATTTTATGCCAACTAATGTTTTAGAAAATGACCCAAAACCGGAACTATTTTGGCCACTAGTTTCTAGGTCGACGGTTCGATCATCCGGTTCAAACGGATGATCCGTTCTAACAAAAAATTTAAAAAATAAAAAATAGCCAAAAACCGTTGAACGGGTTGAACAAGTCAACGATTTGATCGCCCGAGTCAATGGGTCATTAACCAATTCAGCAATTTTGGCCAAGGACCAAGTTTGGAGTAAAATGGAACCAGTTGCCTAGACGGTTCCCAAGCCAAACGGTCCGACCATTTGGGTCAATGGTAGTTCGAAAACCATGATGCCAAGGCTGGTGATTTATGAATACCAACACATTTTTTTTAAGAATGAAAATGAACAACACTTGTTAGAAAAGAATTCATGTTTAGGAAAAAAGTGTTTGGTTCATAGCAATATTTTCTCATTCTAACTATTTTTATCCATTCTTATCCATTTTAAAATTTCATCTTGAGTAAGAATGAGAATTGAATCAAACATGGCCAAAGTTGATGGAGCCAGTAAGGAAAGACTCGTAGGGGTGTTGTGATTAGAGATTCCTTGGGGAACCATTGTTTGATTAATGGCCAAAGAGAGTATTCTTCTTCCATGGGCCATGGTTTGATTAATGGTTCAACAGTTCAACTCTCTCTCTCTTATGTAAACTTTAAATCTTTCACCCTAGAAAAAAATAGTGGAATAAACCATAAATTAATCTAAGTCAACGTACAATAATGCATTTTGAATTTCAAATTATTGTAAGCTAGAATATATTTTTCTAGGAAAAAATATTGTATTTAAAATTCATATTACTTTTTATTATTTATGATGTTTATTATTTATTTTTTTACTACTTACAAAGTTATTTTTTACTATTTATGGATTCGTTGACATGAGTCCAAACCCAAACATTATTTTTGAGTGACTTATTTATCTATGTTTGACTTTTTGTTAATTAATTTAATAATTTAATTTTTGAGTGACTTATTTATCTATGGTCTATCCATACTGGATTTATATTGGATTGAGCCAAATTGAACCAATATCTAGTGCCTTGATAGAAGATAAGAATACATGTGTCAATGGCCCAGTTCTCGATTGGAACCAATCTATATTAAAACCAATTTGAACAGATTGGATGGTCCAGACATTGAATTGGACTGGTCCGAAATGGTCCAAAGTATTCATCGAATTGGATTGGACCTAGTCCATCTATAATGGACTCATATTGGAATGGATCGAACAATTCTTGTCCATATTTATAGTTGGGCAAAAGTTAGGTTTTGGTTGGAAAATTTAGGTTTGTCATTAATTTGGTTTAGGCTAAGGTCCATATTTACAATTGGGCACAAGTTAAGTTTTGGTTGGCAAATTTAGGTTCCACATTTAGAGTTAGTTATGTATTGGCCCTAGGGGTGTAAACAGATCGAATTCGAATCAAATCAAGCAATATTCAAATTCGAACCCAATTAGAAAATTTGATATTCGAATTTGATTCAATATCTGATGGATATTGAAAATTTATATTTGAATTTGATTCAAATTCTACCAATTAATTATTTTAGGTAATTAATAAATATATAAAATAAATATTTTATTTATATAAAGTATAAAAATTTTAATTATTTCATATATTATATATAAGAATTAAATAATTAGTCAAATTCGGATATTTATTTAATCGAATCAAATCATATCCGAATTCGATTCGATTATGTTGAATCTCGAATTTGAAATCGGATTTTCGAATAACGTTGACACCCTAATTAGCCCTTAACCTAATGCAATCCATTTAATTTATTGAGAGAAAAAGAGGGTTGAGAGAGAGAGTGAGAGAAGAAGAAGAAGAAGAAGAAGAAGAAGAGAGTTTTAAGAATGATCTTATTGAAGATAGTAATGATTGACTTTATTTGAGACAATTGGGACTCAAGAGAGTTTTTATTTTGAATTTTTATATTTTTTATCGTTTAATTTAAAAATAAATAACCACATGTGTGAGAAATGAGAGGAGGAGGTTCATGTGACTTTGTTCAAAAATGTATTTCTTTAAGAGAAAATATAGTAGCAATGATTCACCAAAGTTTTTATATATTTTCAATTCTTTACATATAAAATAGTAGAAAAAATAATTTTCTTTACTTTTTTAGTTACCAAGCTTTGAATTTATTCCTTTTTATATAGCTTAAATATTATGAGTACATAAAATGGTGGCTTATGGTATGTTCTTTGGCTAGTTGTAGTAGAGACTTGAGATCAAATCTTGCTGCCATCACTAAGGCTAGGGGATTGGGTGGCCCTAAGTGCTTTTATACTACATTTTTTATTGAACCTGAACAATCCATGAAAAAATCTACATTGAATTAATAAAAGAAAAAAGAAAAGCCTGATAACCCATGGAATGGAGCAATGGTTTTTTTAGACTTTTGTGGGAAAAGAAGAACTGGTTCACCCCATTTAGTTTGAGTCTAAGCTAAGGTTCATATTTAGAATTGGACCTTAAGGGGTGTGTGTGCATGTGTGTGTGTGTGAGAGAGAGAGAGAGTTTTAATTTTGAATACCCATAAGAGTTTTAATTTTGACTTGTTATATTTTTAATGATTTAATTTAACTTAAAAATAAATATGCACATGTATGTGTGAGAAATGAGAAGAGGAGGTACATGAGAGCTCTATGGTGAGAGGACCCCTCACATCTCCTCTTTCCTCTTTCTATATATATGGATAATGGGCGGGGACAGCATTGACGCACCATGCACTTGAGGTCCACCATTCATGCTCATCCCATTTATTTTGTCCTAATGTCCTTGTTTCCCACCATTACCAAGAAACCATTTATATTGATTTCCTTGGTTGTAGAATTTGGAGTCGTTCCTCATAGTGTCTCACACCAACTTCACAATGCTTTCAGCCGTATATTGAGAGCATCTCCCATATTTGATTTTATCATTCATGGGAAGATGTTCCCAATGCATGGCTGCATATCCTATAAGGTTGGTGTGAGGCACATTTTGTGAGGAACAAATACGTATTCATTTTGTAAGCGTAAATAGAGTGATGAGAGGGGGAGGAATGTTAATGTTTTTTATTTTATTTTTATTTTTTACATTGTGATCCAAAACAAGTTTCAGCATAATATAATAAAGATATGTCTAGTAAGCAGATATTCAAGATGTCAATTTAATGATCATTCTATATATGGCGTAAGAATCAAGGGGACCGATTTTTTTTCTTTTTATTTTGCATCAATGGGGTGGATCATTTGGGTGTCCCACCCCATAAGTCGTTATTATATTAACATGTATTTTATGTATTTAATTATTGGGTCACGAGTTGGCATGCAAGCATCAAAATGTGACAAAGTTTAGGACCAGGTTGGTTACAATGCAATTTTATTTGTATTAGTACAAATGCATGGAAGTGCAAATGAAAAAAAAAATGTAAATTTTTATTTAATTTTGTTTTGTGCTTTACTTTATTCTGCTTCATGTCATAATTTACTTCATTTGTACTGAAACCAAATAAAATAAGTTAAAAATTGAAACAAAAATATCTCAGAATTTATACTCAAATCACTTGCACTGCCATAGTTTTGCAACAGTATAAATTTATTTGCATTGCTACCAAACACAGCCTTAGGTTATGATGAATGCCTTAGATTAATTGTCACGCCATAGGATATTTCTTAGTGTTATCATATTTTTTCTTTGTTAGTTTTATTTATTCTATTTCTATTAATACTAGTTGGGACCCATGCAATGCACAAGTTTTGATAAGCGTAATTGAAGCACAAGGAATTCTATATTATTCTCAATTGAGCCAAATTAGTCCAATTCAAGCATTATTTTTTGTTTTATATATTTGGAATTTAGACAGTACCAAAATCCAAGTTGTATACCTAGTGAGAATGCCTAATCTTGTAATACTTTTTATTAAATTTAAACGGAATTTAAATAGATAATAGATTTAAAATTAATACAAAAAATAGCTAGATTGACTTATGAGACTTAGTTTAGTTTTTTTTAGGAAGCTAGGACACGGCTGATTAACTTGAGCTTGAGTATTAATGTAACAATCAAGCCTAATGCACCTATATCACCCTGCAAATCATTGTTTGTTTGAGAGAAGAAACAAATGAGAAAAGTTGGGAGCTATTGATGATAAAGAAAAAATAATATGGTATGAAAGCTGGCAAGGTAGATAGATATACTATTCATGCATCTAGATGATGATAATCTTAGGGGACATTTTGGCAAGTCTTTTCATGTGGTGTTTCGGGCTGTTCAAAGCTTGGAAGATCAAAGTTTGGTTTTTCTTTGTTTGGCAATGAAAGATTGGAAGATGGAAAGACCTATGTCCTAAAAAGTTAATGAAAGCCCAAAGTGGCAAAAAATTTAGAAGTTTCAAACAAAGCTTCTCCTATCTTTTTGTGCCTAAAATCTTTTATTAATAGCCTGATAGACCATGACAGATTAGGATGCTTACCATGCTGTCTATATCTTTAAAGGCACGACCCCAAAAGCTCATTATGTCTTTTGGCCATTTGAGATATTGGAAGGTCTTCCTAAAAAGACATGCAAACAACACCTTAATAATCTTCTATATATGTTGCTATTCCATAATCCATATGTTGGGTAGGTCTAATAGGGCCAACCTTCAATTAGGTTGTTGGTTTTTTTTTTCATTGAAAACTCTTAGTGATAAACATCTTTAGGTGGTTCTAGTCATACCCTTAATTTGTCCCACCAATAACATCATTATCATCATTATCATCATCATCATCATCCAAGTCTTATCCCAATTATTTAGTGGCGCTTGAATCATCTCATATACATACACACACACACACACACACACACACACACACATATATATATATATATATATATATATGAAATGGATGCTCTCTGCTTCCAAGAAATGGAATCTACTCGTGCGAGTAGATCCCACATGAGAGTAATTATTACAGTAATTTAATGATTACTGATTATTACAGTAGTTTATAAATATATGATTAGTGGTTATAATTAATAATTATTGTTATTAAAAAATACTGTTAATAAATTTAGTAACCTGATTTTAATAATTACTGATTATTACAATAATTTAATAAATATATAATTAGTAATTATAATTATTAATTATTGTTATTATAAATATTATTAATAAATAGATATTTACTTTTGTTTTACTATAAATTAAAATTATAAATACTATTACTAAATTTAGTAGTTATTGTTATATTAAAAATGTTATTAAAAGTATTGCTATTGATTATTTAGTAAAATATTATAATTACTGACTATTACTGATAAATACTATCAATTTATTTTAATTTTGGTAATTATTTAATTTAATGAATATTGTTAATAAATCCTATTCATAAATTTATTAATTACTATCATATTAAAAATAACTAAATAATATTATTAAAACTATCATTAATGATTATTTAATTAAATAGTATAATTACTTTCTATTATTGATAAATGTTGTTAATAATGTTCTGAGAACCGATGGTTCGACCGTCCGATTCAAACGGATGGCCTGTTTTGACAACAAAAATTACAAGCAAAAAATTATGGAACCGTTCTGATCACTGGTTTTCAGGTTGATGTTTTGATCATCCGGTTTGAACGGACACTCCATTCTAACAACAAAAATTATAAGCAAAAAATTGAGTTTGTGGGGTCTATTAAGTAGTATCAGACGTGTTATGTCATTCGAGCATGTGACTCATACAACCCGAAAATGGAACTGTTCAGGCCACCGATTTTTGGGTCTACGATTCGACCATTCAGTTCAAATGGATGACCCATTCTGACAACAAAAAATTACGGAACCATTATGGCCACCGATTTACGGGTTGACGGTTTGGTTGTCTGATTCAAACGAACAACCCATTTTGACAACAAAAATTACAAGCAAAAAATTGAGTGTGTAAGGTTCATTGAGCAGTATCATACATGTTATGTCATTCGAGTGTGTGACTCATACGACTCAAAAATGGAACCATTCTAGCGCCACTAGTTTTTGGGTCGATGGTTCGACCATCCTGTTCAAATAAATGGCCTATTCTGACAACAAAAATTAAAAAAATAAAAGAATGGTCAAAAACATTGAACAGGTCAACGAGTTGACAGTTTGACCACTCAGGTCAATGGGTCGTTGACCGATTGAACGGTTTTTTGCCAAGGATCGGTATTGGGGTAAAACGGAACTGGTTGCTTGGATGGTTCCCAATTAAAAAAATAAAAAAACGGATGACCTGTTCTAACAACAAAATTTACATGCAAAAAATTGAGTGTTTGAGGTCCATTAAGCAGTACCATATGTGTCATTTGAGCGTGTGACTCATACAACCTGAAAACGGAACCATTCTGGCCACCGATTTTCGAGTCAACGGTTTGACTATTTGGTTCAAACGGATGGCCCATTCTGATAACAAAAATTAAAATAATAAAAAATGATCAAAAACCATTGAACGGGTCAATAGTTTGACCACCTTGGTCAATGAGCCATTGACCAATTTAATGATTTTTGGCCAGGGACTGGTCAACAGGTCGACGGCTTCGTTCGCAAGGCCCCTCCGCTAGTTTCTTACTATTCTACAAAAAATAAAGAATTATTTCCTATTACTTCCACTCATGTTCTTTTTGGTTTATGTTTAACCCTTTTATCCCCTTCAACTTGTAACAACTTACTTCTTAAGGGGGCTATTGATGGCCTTTTATCAAGGTTTTAAAAACTAACCCGAAAATGAACCATTCTGGGCACCAGTTTTTGGGTTGGCGGTTCGACCATCTGAGTCAAATGGTTTGAACGGTTCTGACGTTTTGGCGGCAGCACTCTAAACGGCCACCTGCCACCGCCACTGACGCCGCCATCTCCAGTTAGACGGTTAGGCAGTGACGGTTCTATCTCAGTAGAAGGGACGACAGCCGAGTTGACAAGCGCTAGAGTAATCATACCCGATCTGACAAGGGCCTCGGGACGAGTACGCGAAGCGACTATAAGAGCCCCCTGCCCCTCGATAAGAGAGGTATGCAAAAACTTTGCACTATCTGGTATTACCTTGCTTTTGAAAGATTCTAACTTGAGCTTCGGAGCCTCTACACCGGGTTCCCCCCGGAGCTTTCCCATCTCTTCCGTTTCAGGATCCCTGCTACCTCGTTCGAAAGCAAGGCAGCGGATAGTTAAGACCAGCCGGATCGCGCTCCATCACTAACCCTTTTCAAAGCTCAGCTTTGCCAGACAGAGTGGGACCAAGTTGTAGCCCTTAACATAGGTGCTGAGACAGGCCCAACACATGATCACTTCTACCGTACCCTTACCCATTACACCTAGGACTATAAAACGGGTCAAACTCAGATTGGATTTGTGAAAATATGAATCCAATTCAATTAGCAAAAAGGGGAATCTGAATATTATCCAAAAACCAAAATCCAAGTGGATTTGAAGATCTCAGTTCGAATTCAAATCCTATCGAAGTAGGTCTGCGTTCAAATTTAATCCGACTTCTCTTCCTTTTTTTTTTAAATAAGGAAAAATTTAATTACTTTTTAATTTATATGCGTAGCAAATAAATATGAAATATTAAATATATTATATAAATTTATGTATCGACTATGATATGAAAAAGATATGATATCTGAAAATTTTCTGACCAATCAATTGGAATCATAAACATGGTAGCCAATCAGATTTTGATTGATTAAAACTTTTCTCATACCATATCTTTTCCGCATCATAGATTTTCCCATAAAGTATATAGGGCTTTTTACAAAATAAATGACCAAGTTTGGTCATTTGACAAAATTAGTTATGTTTTTTAAATATTGAAAAAGAAGTTTTTACTTTTTGGCATCCCAAATGTAATCTGATGGTGCGCAATCTAGTCATTCCTACCTAGCACTTGCGTGGCTCCTGAAAGGTACCTGAGATGGAGAAGATGAAGAATCCCCGGGGGCTTACCCGACGGGAACACTCCGACGCTTAAGTTAGAATTTTGTGAAAGATGCAAAGAGAGGATGAAGGCTAAGAATGCAGATAGCGTGAGTATATGGAAGTTACCTCTGTTCCTTGAAATTGGGTTTCTTATAACAAAATTTGGTTGCATCAGGCCCATTAGCCTCTGATAGGGCAGGTATAACCGCCACTGTCATCCTGCTGTAGCCATTACAGGTAGGGCTGAGGTGGCACGCACGGGGCCGTCATTGCAGGGTACGTGCCTGTCAGGTGTAAGGCACCCTTTAAAGGTGGCAGGCACGACAATGTCTGACGAGGGACATGGTTGTTGTCCCCAGATTTGTCGGGTATGGTGGTCGGGCAGGAGATCTTCCTGCGATATGCCGAACTACTCTTTCGCGAGTTACCCTATGCCGAGCTATCCCACAAGTGGCGAGCTACTCGTGGCAAGCTACACCGAGCTGTCCGGCCCGAGGTGTCTTTACCTTGAGGTATCTAGAGGCGGATCGGGGTGTTCCTGTTTGGGAGTGGCCCAAAATCCACTGGGAGGAGCTCGTGCATTGGGAAAGGTCAGGAGGCCCCGAGCTCGGAGGCAGCTCGAAACGCCTTAGCCTCAGAGAGGAGGTGTAGGTCAGGCGGCTCTCGGCAAGTAGCTTATCCCGCCGAGTTGCCAGGCTGAACTCGGTGGGCCCTTCCCTCCAAGTTGCAGTTGCGCTTGCTGTGTTGTCATGCTGAGTCATCGCTTGAACAAGGTCATGCCCACGTGTACCCATGCTACGAGGTTGGGCCAAATCACCCTCCATCACAATCAGTCCGAGGGGAGAGATGTTTGAATGTGCCTTCTATCTTTTGCCATTACCATTTTGCATTACCTGGTTATTATCTACACCTCACTTACACATAAATGGCTTACTTACTACCTCTAAATGCCCATTTTGCCCTTACCATTCACTAATTTGTGTTTTAAAACTATAAGTGATTCCATTGGTTGATTGTATGTCCAAAATTTCAACAGCATTTACTAGAGAAACTTATATACATACACACACATACATACATACATATATATATTTGGGAGCACCCATTTAAGGAGATTGTTGCATGTCTACAATTTCTGCATCAGAAATCAGGGAAAATCTTTTATTTCTTCCTGTTTGGGATCATGGCGTTTTAATTCTCCAGTTTATCATCATGGCAATTCGTATAATCTTCTTGATCATGAATTGCTTTAGAAAGTATTGATTCAACATACCATGTACTCTAATTGCAATTGGAGATTTTTCAAGTTTTCCCAATGCAAAATCTGTTTGAAATTGTCAAGTTGATACAAGATTCTCCATGCAAAATACCATCACGGTAGCATCTTAGATTGTTGATGATTTGACTGTAGAAAGAGCAATGATTTCTAGGTTTTTTTTTTTCAGTATTTCAACAGTTCTCACTAGCAAATTAAAACTATCATTTCTTTACAGCGTAAAATAATGGTGCTTATTTTCCTCAAGCTCAGAATCATGACTCTCTACACGTCTTCCTTTTGCTCCGAGATGACTTCTAAAATAAAAAACTTATAGGTTGAATAGGTTCCCTTTTAATTCTAGATTCTTTAAATCTCAAGTCAAAATGTGAATTTCTCCTTGATAAAATATCAGCATCTACAATAAACTTTAAATCCATATTGTTCATGCAAGATGCTTCATCCACAACTCAAGAAAAATCTTTGGATTGTTAGAGAGTTAAAAACCGAAAGAGCACTTACATTCTTAATGGGAGGGTAATTTGTTGCACCATTTTCATGGATTCGTTTATTCCTTGAATTTCTAAAACTTCACCAATTCTCATGGGAGAAACATCCATTCTTTGTTTCCACTAGGAGTCCCAATTTTCTTTTTGGTTCCTGATTGCTTCAAGAAATATTGACTGAACATCATTCCACCCTATCTTTATTCTTCCCTTCCACTACTGCATCTTCGTTGTCTCTACTCATATCTTGATGGTGCTGCTACTGTCATCCTTCCAAATCTTTTTCTGAATTAAACTTTGAATTTGAAATTTTGATTCTTCTTGTTGGCTTTTGGTCCCACGAGAGTAAAGAACAAGAATGAAAAAAATGGGCCCCATCATCTAGTCTTTTAGTCAAGGGCATTTTGGTCCTAAGAAAACAAAAAAAAAATCTCCCGCTCACTCTAATTGCATTTTTTTTAAACGTATTGATTTTGTCAATTGACCAAACTTGGTCATTTTAATATACAACTATATTTAAATATAATTACATATATTCTATATATTAAAATCAATATATATTATAATATAATCAGAGTCAATTGACCAAATGGACATGCAATTTATTTTTATTCATATTTTTTTAGTTTTATTAATTCTATTAAATTTTTATTAATTTGAATTATTTTTAAATGAATTTTAATTCTATAAGAATTGTAAAATTAATTTTTATTTGTTTTATATTTTATGAATATAACTAAGAAATCATGTTATATTTTAGAGATAAATACAAAAAATACAATCCTGTACAAAATTTAACCAATCATGACTCCTTAAAAAACAAAAATAATTTAAAACTTTTAGAAAATTAGAAAAAATAGTATGGAATGATAGGTTTAAAACCTTGGACCTTCCATTTCTTGGCTCTCAAGCTTTTAAAATCCTTATAATTTTATTCGCCATTGCTCCTCTCAACACCTATACATTCTTCTATCTCTGTTTAGGTGTTCACTAATTCTCTCAAACTAATAGATTGAAGGTCCCAAAGATATCTTCAACTATGTATAAATAGTACCAAAATGAATAGAGAAAAAAGGTTTAAAAAATCATTATGGAGATCAAAGAGGGCAAGAGAAAAAAAAAAAAAAAAAGGCATGCAGAGCATACACTTTATCACCAAGATTGAATTGGGTGTCATCATATTCAAGCAAGAGAATGGTGTCTCCCTCATACATATAGATTGGGATGTGGTTCCCCTCCTTGTCTCGATTTCTAGGTCCTAAAGCCACCACCTTCCTAGACTTCAACTGGTTTGATGCACCCACAACAAATGGTGAACTAGTCACTCATTCAGCTAAATCATCCACCACGAGTATGCAAACAAAGACGAGGATTATTCATTGTTGGTCTTGAAGTGAGAAACAATTTTCTCCACCAAACCCAATTCAATCTCAGTAACAACCACTTTTTCTTCTCACTTTCTCTTTGTAGAACAAAACATGATGCTCCTAAAGATGAGGGTGAGGGGAGCTTTGTCACTTCCGAGGTGATGAGGCCAAGGGTCCCACTTGTGAATAGTTAAAAGATGTTAAAATCCCCGGGATGTGGTCTTAGAGGCAAGGATTCTGACGGTCAATTTTGCTGAGGACTAAGGGGGCCAAGGTCTCAAGAAAACAAGAACAATTGCTAGTAGTGGATTGTGTAAGAGAGGTTCCTAGGGCCCCTTGTATAGTTGGTGTTGCCCTAGTATAAGGCAGTGAATGTTGTTATAACTTCTTTGCATGTCAGGTGCCATAAAGTGAAAGACAATCAAGGCATGATCTATGTGGCTGAGCATTACCCTACCATAAATGTGCTAGACCTTGGCTTCAGGCGAATGAAGTAGAGAAAGTTTAGTGGTTGTGTCTGTCGGTCCTTTTGGTGTTATGCCATGTCTTTGTCCGTTAGTAAAGGTCATGGCTCAAAATGTGTGGAAATGTCATTTTAGGGGCATTTGACCCAGTGGGTGAAAACGAACAAGGTTAGCCCTCAAGGCATCATTTTGTTTATTGTGGCCATTGCCACATGGTGATCATCAGTGTGGACAGATAAGTCAAGGCAATGGTAACTGTAGGATGCAAAAGATCTTGGTCGTCCATTTCCTTATAAAAGGAGAAGTCGAGGGATTGGAGGCTCATCATTTGCATTCGAGCTATCACTTGGGAGCTTCTAAACCAACCTGACCAGCTTTTTGCACTTGACTTCTTGAAGTCACCATTCCTTCATCTCACTAGGTAAGATTTCATCCTTGACAATGACCTCCAACTTCAGTAAAGAGGCTTACGATCTACCTAACATGTCCCCACCTAGTTAGAGTTATTCCACATCTCAGGAGCCCAACTCGTATTCTTAGAGCTCCTCTCAACTTCCAAAGGTGGAGGTCCTATAGAGGAGGATTGTTGATCGTTGGGCCAAGCGCGACTAGGCTTTTAGGTCATCGCTGGAAGAGAATACTAGGTCACTAAGACTGAGGGATCAGTAATGCAACACCTTAGGGCATGCTCATTTGGTGGATCGATTTAGGCAGGGGGGCAATGCCAAGGTCAAGAGTTAGCAGGCATCTAGGATAGAGGATGAGGGGGAAGGTGAGGCCGATGCCGAGGTAGTGGTGTTGTACCTAGATAGCATCCCTATCCTTGAAGACATAGGGAGGTTGTATCAGAAGTACTTCATTCCTAGTCATTTTAGTGTTAGTATCCCTCGTGTCGGTGCTAGGCCTTGATCCGCTAAGAACGGTGAGTTTTGGGTCCATGAGCACTATTTGTAGTTTGGACTTCAATTCCCTCTATACCCCCTCATGCCTGTTCTTTTGGCTTTTGAACAACCTGTCATCTGTCCATTCCTGGAAGCATAAGTACTTCTCCAAGTAGGAAGAAGTGTTATTGAACCATCTCTGGCATGACGGGTCGGTCAAGGCTGATAACCTACTGAAGGAGGAAGCCTTGGTACAAGCCGGCCTTCGCCCTACAACTTTGAATAAAGTCATTCCTTTAGATCTTGATTATTGCTAAGGGGGCCTAGTTATTTTCAGCTATTGACTATCCTCTATTTGTACAAATATGGATGCTTTCTAGAAGAAAATGTTAGTTCAAGCAGCAAGGAAGACAACCTTGGCTGAGAAAGGCAAGATCATAAATAAGGGGTTTGAAGCCAAGGTTGCTTAATAGAAGGCCACGCCAACAAAGAAGCTTTCAAGGGGGAAGGCAAGGAAAGGCCCTAGAAGGAAGTGGCCTATCGTTAAGGATAATGAGCCACTAATACTCTGGCCTGTCGTCAAGGAAAGCCAATAGGCCATGGGGCATCGCACCAAGAAGAGGGTCCTTCTAGTACTCTGGCCTGTCGTGAAGTGGTCCTCCCTTTGACCCCCACTACATCACCAAAAGACAAGGATAATGAGCCACTAATAGGACTGTACACAAGTTGGTTCGATTCGGTTGCATATAATTTTCTCAACTGAACCGAATTGCTCGAGTTGAAGTTTCAACTAATCAAAACCGACCGAATGAGCATAAAAGCTGACATGTTATCTGAACAGTTGGGTTTTTCAGTTTGATCGATTTAAATCCAACCGACTTCAAAAAATTGAGATTGTACCAACCTATTATCCAAACAACTAACATCAAAAAATTGAATAGCTTTAAATTTTAGAGTTCAGACTGTACCATTTTATTTCTTAGACAGCTAGATAGTATACTTAGACTCTTAAGAGTTTCCTAGTTTTTTTTGTCAGGTTATTAATGCTCAATCCTCAAAAGGAGTGAAAGATAGCTTTTGAATGAATACTTCTTTTGTAGAAACTAGGAAGGAAAAATTGGAAAATACAACTTTTGTATAAATTCTAACCTTTTTTCAAAACTAGAAAGGAGGACAAATTGGAAAATTGAGAATTTTGAACATTGGAAATTGAAAAAATATATTTTTACCTTTTTTTAACTTATAGTCAGTTTGGTTTGGGTTGTTTTCAATTTACAAATACATAAATCGAAACCGAACTGATCAATCGAGTTATGCATGTTTATAAAATGAAACTAAATTGATATACTTTAAAAATTGACTATATCAATTCGAGTCAGACTAGTTTGGTCGGTTTAGCCCTTCTCATGAACAACCCTAGTTGTAGTTGCAACTGTTGCAGAAGTCCCTAAGTAAAGCATCACTTTGTCGTCACTCAGCCTTCTACTTATTTTGAACCCCTACAATGTGTTACATGCACGAGTAGAAGCCCTGGAGTCAATACATCAGGATGCAGAAGTGACCAACATATTGGTACCTATGACAAGAGATTCGAAATTACCTTCTTTCTTCTTGGTCTCCAGATATTAAGGACAGTTCCTCTTCTAGTGTCTGGTCAACTTGTAGAAGTGGCATGCATCTGATGCCTTGTCTTTTTTCTACTTTTTAGGCTTGCCTGATTTATTTTATAGTTTCTTCTTAGCCTTCCTCTTTTCATTGCCGGCTTTTCCACCTTTAATAATCATGGTTATCGGTTTATCCTTCTTAATCAGATCTTCAACCCTCTACAACATATTTTTGAATTCCTAAAAACTAACATTTACCTTGTTCATATTGTAATTCATGAAAAACTAATTGAAGGAAGGAGGCAGAGAGTTTAAGATAGCATCAGTTTTGGTGTCCTCATTTAGCTAAGAACCAAGAGCCTCCAGTTCATTAATATAACCCATCATTTTTAAATAATGGTCATGGACTTATTGATTCTCAGTTATTTGGGTGGTCATCAATAATTTGAGGACCTTTTGGCGGGTAGAACGATTCTGCTCCTCGTACATAGTCTTTAGACTATCCATGATATCTTTGGACACTTCGATCTTATCAAATTGTCTTTGTATCTGATTGTCTAAAGATCTACAATGTAACACCGGGCAAGAGAGTTTTTCTCCTCCCTATCACCCGAATATTCCGATGCAGGGCTTTTAGCAACCTTGTCCAATTTCTCAAATGTCAAAACCAGCATAAGGTTACGAAACTAGTCAATATAATTAGGACCCTTAAGCTTATTGTCATTCAACAACTTGTCGAATTGTCTGTTTGCCATTTCTGATAAAAGGCAACACAAATTAGTTCATGACCTAAAATTAATTCATATTAATTATATAGAAATGTCTTTTATTTATGTTCCATTTCCATTTCATCTTTGAGATTTTCCTCCTATCTCAATGACGAAGACACGATGTTATCTCTTGAAATGTGGAAAATCACATAAGTGCATGGAGCCAACTATTTCAGTTACAAAACCTCACCACTTTCTGTGAATGATCATATCTATTTATCAAATGAGCTTTCCCTTTAGCCTCTGTTAGACAAGGTTCATTGCCATTTTAGGTTAAACATTTCTATCCACTAAGTATTGACCCGTTATATTGTGGATCCCAAGGTGTCGTGAGAGAGTCTTCCATTTTAGGATAGGGCCCTCCTACATCAGTCTATGATGCTCCTATCATCTCATGAAGCAATCTAACAAAGTGGACTAGCAAATAGATAACCCAATTTTGTGGTGCATCTCCTCATTACTGATTCAGCCCATCGTCATGCTAATGATGGAAGGCCTTTAGAGAATTCATCATATGAATTTCCCTATCACTTGCACTTATATTAACTAGAGGGAACAAGTTAAAACGTCCCTAGATCTTATTTAGGTCAAACCAAAGTGGCTTCCACTGACTTTCTTAAAGTCATATTCAAATGGGCCCTAAATGGGATAGGGTTCAACACGATTCCTCTTGGGGAGGAAGTTGATCTAAGGCCCATTCAGAAGGGAGATCATCCGATGATCTTTAGGACACTATGACAATGATGTGCATTCAACCATAGTGTTCGTAGAGAGCCACTAACGAATAAACATGGACCAAATACTTATGGCCCATGTGTGAATCACATTCAGCACTCACATACATTCACATCCACATAATTGATCCAATCAATTAAATAAACTATAAAACCCTAATTAATTAAAGTTAACACATTATCAGCCCATTAAGCCCATGTATTCTCAAATAATAACATCTAGGTATATGGGCTAAACTACAAAAAGCAGTTCCACCCATATAGCAGTTATACTAAAAATGGGTTAATGCTTCTTTGACTTAGTAAAACAAGGTTTTACAGGAGTGGGTTGAATTGCATCATGTAATGGGCCATCAAACCCTTGGCCCATAACCGAATTTGGGTCACCCAAAATGTAAACCATGTGGCTAAGAATAGACCCCATTGAACCATGGGTTCAATCCAACCAGTTTGGACCAAACTAGGTCAAATTCGGCTAGGGTTTGGTGTCAAATACAAGATCTAATTATCAAGAATTTGATTTGAATTAATTACAGCTGAAAAAGACAATCAAGAACAACAAAAAACAGATAACATGGGGCTATCTGTGTGATGGGGATTGAATTCTTTTATGGCGCCAAGATTTGCGCACCTGCAATTTATCTTGCAAGGGATGGTGAGCACGAATTAAATCTAATTTTTCTTGCAAAAATCAGATTCAAGATCCAATCTTGATCAATCCAAGAAAGTAGAGATCGAATAGGGTGAGGTTGGAAAGAGCAAAAGGAGAGAGAACTGAGAGTAGTTCGCACTCCCCTTTTATTTAAAGAGTTTATATCCTAATCTGATTAGGAGTTTCCTAATCCAAATCTTTATTTGGATCTAGACTCTTTAAGTGGATAAAATTTATCTTTTTATTCTTATCTGCTTACCCAAACCCATATTAAAACCCAAATTCGCCCATGATGATTAATCCAATTAATCTTGGGCCCTAGGCCCATTAAGTAAGCATGCTCACTTTCCCTTTTAATTTCTAGCTAACTTGGATCTCTTTGTATGGTATGGGACCCTAACATTGATCTTCACAAAAGTTATACGGGTTCAGCCTAGCCTCTATTACAAAGCTTGGCCGAATTCACTGCTGAGGACAGTGAACCCCTGAGTCCATCAGTATGGGCTCTTAATGGGCCTAACATTTATACTAAATGGTCATTGAGTCTAACCACTTTATGAAGGCCTAAGGACTATGGTCTCAAGTAAGATTAGCCCATTAGGTATAAAAACCCTAAATGGTCTTACACTTAACATATATATATATATTGCAAAACAAATCTCAAACAAGTTTGAAATCAACTACCAGTAGTTTAAGTTTCCATCAAAGAGAGTGCATTCCCCGATCATTCACTTTGTCTGACAAAGGGGCTTATTCTGTCACCATGATCACCCACTCAAATGAATTCTCAGACTGCCCCAACATACCCAGGTTTTGACCCTAGTAGATCTCACTGATTGGCATATCAAAAACAACCTAATCCGACACTTAATGCAGTACCATAATCGAGTCTAGGGGTCAGGAGTAACTTTCTGGTTTTTCCCACCAATCTCCAAGGTCCAAGGCATAATGGTCATGTTGAGTGTTGTAAATAAACACACGCTACATGTTCTTCGGGTCTCACCCTAGAGGCTGAGACAAGCCACCCCAACCGACTTGGCAGCACATTATTGTCAGCCTTGGCAGGATAAACTTCAAAGCCTATCCAACAGTTGGGAACATTTTAAACCAAAATGAGTCTCATTAAGTGTCTAGTTTAAGGGTAATTACAAATAAATATACCAAATATAACATGAATCAATTATGTACTTTTATTCATTTACAATAAATGTTAAAATACATAAATCTAATTGGAGCTAAGGGCATACACTATCTAACATCAAATTGGGTCATCATCAAGAGCAGCAGATGGTAGTACAAGTGGAATGTTTGATAGGGGTGGTAGAACAAGGGGGGAAGTCTGTTAGGGGAGATAGAGGTGGTGGAGCTGACATGGAGAACTTGCAACATCTAGACATTGCTTCATTAGGAAGACAAGTGAGGTCATTTTAGTCATCGTAACAATTTAGTATTTCAACTGAGGTTAGTACTAACTTTCATTCCAATTGGTGTGTATAGGTAGAGGAACAGAGTAGTTAGGATTTGAGATACTCCCAATCGTGAGAGGGCCCATATGATGACATGGGTTATTTCAGACATATAACTTTCAATTGTGTTATTTTTTGAACTTTGGTATATTTTGAACTTTGATATATTTTGGCACACCCATGTTGTGATATATTTCAAAAGTTAAACTTATACTTAGTTGTGATATATTTCAGAAGTTAAACTTATACTTAGTTGTGATGGTTATTATTCTATTCAATAGAACGGAATTTAAATGTATACATAGATGTGATGGTTGTTTTATTATTCTATTCAACATATCAGAATTTAAACTTATACTTAGTTGTGATGGTTGTTTTATTATTCTATTCAACATATCAGAATTTAAACTTACACTTAGTTGTAATGGTTGTGTTATTATTCTATTCAATAGATCAGAATTTAAATTTATACTTGATTGGTTTTTGGTCCATTTTGTCTCCACGAGACATCCAACAAATCAAAATTTACAGGTACATAGTGGAGATATAAACAGTTTATATCACTATTCACTATTCAAAAGACAACTTAGTTAAATAAAGGGGCTTTCTAAATTAACTCTATTCCATCCCATGAATATGGATTCAAGAGATAGCTTGTTTATTTAGAGGTCCACATCATGCTACCTACTGTATAGCAAAGGATTATTAGGTTCAAATATATTACAATTTGTTTTCTTATAGGTTATGGGTGTAAGTCAAATATATTACATCTTGTTATGGGTGTGCATCAGAAAGAAATTGTACATTTCATGAAGATTCATGCAATAGAAGCACGATGGCTTAGTTTATTTAATGGCCAAGATAGCAGCGATTTGTTTTAGAATGATAATTGGACAATACACATACTATAATAGTATTACTTAACAATATATGAAAAAAGGTCCACAACTATTTGATAAAACATATGAAAGAGAGAAAGAGTTATGAGAGTCATCCCTACATATTAAACAGACATCTCCAAACACTAATGCAAAATTAGAAAGCCACATCATGCATCTTTTATGTGTAAATCCTTGATACGCTTCAATAGTTTATCACAAAATTCGGACATCCTATCCAAACTATCATTCTCAGATTATACAACTGCTGCTAGTTTGTCCAATGTGTCCCTAGATGAACATTTATTCTGGAAGGTCCTGAACCATCATCTGCTTTCATGGTTACACTATCCATTGGTGTTACCCATGAAAAGAATTTACAGCCACCTGCATCCTACAAAAACAATTGAATTTTCATAAGTCACTAAACAAAACAATTATGGAATAACAAATTTTTTTCTTACCTGAGGCTTTGCACACACCCATAACCGTTTTCCTTGGCTGCTAGGCTTTTTTGATGTGAACAATCGGCATAGCCCAATGCCACAAGGACACATCATTGCTTCATCTTTCCATAAGAAAAAGTTTCATTGTTTATCGAGAGCAAACTACAAAAAAATACATGTTTTTAACATAGAACATGTTGGCCAAACTACAGCAAAATTACCAAATTGATAACCTACATGGTAGTGGTACCCATAGAACTGTCAGCCAATGTTCTCATACTTTCCATGCCTAGCTAAGACAATGATACACTCTCCACCACATGGACACACCACATTCATGGTGACGGATCACAATTGGTGTACCCACAATCATTAGAAGAACAAATTAAATGTCACATACGGGGTGGGGGGGTTGGGCATGCGGGGGAGGGGGGCTGGGCATTTCGTCGAATAGATGGCAGTCAATAACCGCATCTATTCGAAATCCCACCGTTATTCTCCTCTCTCCTCCCCTACACCATAGTGCATTGGTTACCGTCATTATCCTCCCCCACATCGTAGTTCCAAAACACTACAAGTTTCAAAACCCTCCTTGGGGTTACCAACGACGGCGTCAACGCTGCCAATGTTGCAATTTAAAACGACACCATCGCCGTTCTGTAAGAGGACGTCAATGACAAGCCCTACTCTAAGAAAACGTCCACCGCACCAACGATACTAATGCTAACAAACAACGGTCCAGTGCTGGTTACTAGCAACAGGACGCCGGTGAGCCCTACACCACAGTTCCAATGTTGGTAACAATGGTCCAATTAGTTCAATGCTAACAAAGCTAGTGAGCTCGAACTAAAACCAAAAGGGCATCTTTGATTGTAAAAGGTTAATTTGGGAATTATGGAAAAATTATCAATTAGGTGGTGTCACATGCAAATGGGACCTGATGGTCGAGTAACAGTAAGGGAGGATTTGGACAATTGTCAGAAAACTTAAGGGTAGCGCAAGACAATAGCTAAATAGTAGGGGTACAGTGTGTCAGTTTGCTAAACAGTAAGGGTAATTTAAGATATTCACCCTTAAAGTTTTTGTTTGACTAGTTTTATAAGAAATAAAATTCATTTTTTACAAACATTTCATATTTCGTGTGTTTCTTGTTGTTTGGGTAAGGGTCATACTTTACCTTTTTCTTATAAGTCTTAGCATGCTACTTCACCATTTGAAATTATATATATTAATGTTTGAACCTCTTCTATAACTTCTTGGTTGGGATACAAGCACTTTGTACTATTTATTGATGATTGTATTAGGTACATCTGAATTCATTTTCTTCGGCACAAATCAGTCTTGTGTAGGTATCCTCTGCTTAGATTTATAGGGAGAGTACACTGATGGAGACTTTCTATCTCATTTGAAGAATAATGGGATACAAGTTCAATGAAGTCCAGATACTCCCTAATAAAATAGAGTGGCCGAGCGTAATAATTGACATGTCCTTAGTGTTGTGAAGACCTTATTACAAAAGTTGCATGCACCCTTTTCCTTTTGGGTGGAGGTAGCTAGTACAACTATGTTCTTGATCGATTACATTATTTTTTGTTCTTTCTAATGTTTTTCCTTTTCAGAAGTTATTTGGTCGTCCATCAGACTTTTCTTCTCTTCATGTGTTTAGTTGTCTATGTTTTGTGCATCTCCCATCTTGTGAGCATTCCAATATATTTGCTCAATCTATTATGTTTGCCTTTGTGGGTTATAGTCCTAACCATAAGAGAATTTTATCTTATGATTCATTTATTTGATGTATTTGTGTTTCTCATAATGTTGTTTTTCTTGAACATATTTCTTTCTTTGTTGGTGTTACTAAATTACCTGTTCATTCAATTTCTATCTTGTCTAACTTTGATTCACATGACACTTCTTCTTTGATGGTTATAAATGACCTTGTTTTCTCTTATAAGAGGTTACGTTCTCTAGACCCTACTCATATGACCCCTCTTCCTACTAGTTCAGATCATCTGATTGTTGTGCCTGTAAGTGATACTCCTCTTCTTTCATGTAGCTACTTTGCTTCAATTCCTTTTCGTCATTCTATTTGCATTTCTTAACCTCCTTACCGCTATGATTTTCTTTCAAATCATAGTTCCTTTCCGTTGTTTTATCCTCTACAAATATTCCTTGTACTTACTAGTGAGGCAGTAGCAACCCTCATTAGAAAGAGGTTGTGAATGCAGAAATCAATGCCTTGTATGAGAATAATACTTGGGATTTTGTGCCTATCCCCTTAGATGCTTATGTTATTGGGAGTCGATGTGTCTACACAATTAAATTGAAATTTGATGGCTCTGTAAACCGATATAAGGCTTGCCTTGTTACCCAAGGGTACACACAAAAATATGGTATTGATTATGAAGAGACATTTACCCCAATCGCCAAGATTACTACAATTTGTGTTCTTTTGGCTCTATTAGTTATACACTCTTGGTTTATCCATCAGTTGGATGTGAAGAATTCCTTTCTTCATGGTCAACTCAAGGAGACAATGTATATGAAACCTTCTCCAAGTACTATAGTAATCACTCTTGTTTGCAAATTAAAGAAGTTTCTCAATGACTTGAAACAAGCTCCTCGAGCCTAGTTTGAGAAGTTGTATTGTTATTGTTGTTGGTTATAGTCAAAGTTCTTCTAACTATTATCTATTTATTCATATAAGATCTCAAGGAATCACAATCCTCCTTCTATATGTTGATATGTTTTTGATAGGGGACGATAATGAGGGAATGAGAAAACTTAAATCCCTACATCATAATTCATTCCATATGAAGGATTTGGGTGCTCTCACCTACTTCCTAGGACTTAAGGTTCAACGATGTGATCAAGGATATTTCATATGTCAACAAAAATATGCATATAATCTTATCAAGTTGGTTGATCTTATTGATGATAAGCAAGTTGATACTCCCTTGGAATTGAATGCTAAGTTATCCAAAACAAAAGGTCCATTATTGCTTGATGCCATACTCTATCAACAACTTACGGGTTCTCTCATTTATCTTACTATGACTTGCCTTGACATCTTCCATGCAATTCAGGTTGTAACTCACTTTGTTTTTCCCCTCATTAGCCTCATTTGACTATTGTTCATCGGATTATTCGATATATTCATGGAACGTTATCCTAGAGCCTATTCTTTTCCTCCTCCTCTCTAAATCAATTGAGGGCCTATCCTGATGTTGATTGGGTAGGTTGTCCTGACACCAGATGCTTTACTACAAGGTGGTGCATCTTCATGGGTGATTCTCTCATTTCTTGGAAATTCAATAAACAACAAATAATCTCCAAGTCATCTACAAAAGCATAGTACAAAACTATGTCATCTGTTTATAGTGAGATTGTTTGGCTGTAATCCCTCTTTGATAATCTTAGTGTTCATCTTCCTACTCCGATTCCTCTTTATGCTAACAAAACTAGTGCTATCAAGATTTTCTCAAATCCCATTTTTCATGAGAGGACTAAATATATTGAAGTGGACTGTCACTTTATCTAAGACATGTTTCTTGTTGGGTCTATTTCTCTTCCTCATGTGGCCTTAAATATGCGAATTGCTGATATTTTTTACTAAGGCCATGATGAGAGCAAGACATCTATTTCTTGTAGGAAAGCTAATGCTTATGACTTGGCATCAGTTTGAGGGGGAGTATAGAGAGTATTGATGTATTTTGATATTATAACCCTTGCCTATTGTATCTTTTATTTTTTTTCCTCTATCAACCCTATAAGGGCTTTCTTGTAATCTTTTGGGCCCATAAGGGCTTTCTTGTGAGTTCTTTAAGTTCATATAGGCTTAC
This sequence comes from Nelumbo lutea, assembly GCF_056320005.1. Taxonomy (NCBI): domain Eukaryota; kingdom Viridiplantae; phylum Streptophyta; class Magnoliopsida; order Proteales; family Nelumbonaceae; genus Nelumbo; species Nelumbo lutea. The sequence continues at coordinate 60,052,150 of NC_142689.1, read as the reverse complement.
TTGTAAGTATTGATAATATAATAAGGGCTCTTTGGTGGTGGGGGTTAAATTCATTCTTTGACACCCCTAAAACCTAGTGATAGACTCTCTATTGTTCATCTTACTTATACATTTTTTACTAGAGGAGAGGCCATATTTTAAGGTAAAAAAAGAAGAATTCAAACTAGTTGGGCATATACATATGCTATAAATATATAAGCAAAAGTATGAAAAGTATAAATATTAAGGGGCTTAGTTCTTTGCTCAGTCAAGTTTGAGTTTGTGAAAACGAGCTTGATTTGAGGTTGGTTTTGGGCCATGGGCTTGAATGTTGGACTCATGCAATGAATTGTGACCATGAGGTTGATCTCATACATAGTTGTATATATACCTTTGGAAGATTATCAAACATAGTGAAGAATTGTTTTCTCCTTTTTAATTACAACTAGAAAGCATTCATGTAATAAACTTTCATGACTAATTAGAGCACAAATTTACTATTTGAGCTTACTATGTTGACAAATGAAACATTGAAATAAGTAATTTGTCGATTTTGTTTAACAATTGTAAATGAAAATTTTCAGCAAACAACTAAATCTATTTGGGTTTAAATACCAAGTGATTTGATTCCATCTTATGTGGTGGTGAAGCACAATTATGTGTAATACAAGAGGTCTATGGGAGCTTAACAAACAAACCGCAACAATATATCTATATAACACAAAAGGTCAAATGTTCTATGCTAACCAATTTTTACAAAAATTACATTAATAAAACATATTATACATCTCTGATGTGTGAATTTTTTATATGCTTCAATAATTTATCATACCATTTAGACATTTTGTCTAAGTTTAGTCCTTCTCAAATTAAACTACTGTTGGACAATAGGCCTCTTTACCAAAGATATCAATGAGAAGAATTTTCATCCACCTTCCTCTTACATAATAAAATAAGATTCAATATATAAGATTGATTATTCTAATTTAATAATAATTTGGTGAATGTTATCTTACTTAAGGCTTTGCACAAACAAAAAACTCTTTGCCTTGTGTGCCAGTCCATGTAGATGTAAATGCTCTACAAACCCCAATTCCATATGGACATATCTTGGCCTCATCTTTCCAATAAGAAGTTGCATCTTCTATCTGAGACCTATTACGAAGAACCAAGTAAAAGTTATCAAATTTCCTCCTCATATTATGAAATTATTTATATAGCCCCTAAATTTAACTTACATAATAGGGGCAACCATAAAACTTGCATCCAGCGTTCTCAATCTTTTCGTTCTAAGCTTCAGTTGTTATGCACTCTCCAAGTCTACCATGGACAAATAATCTTCATGTTGGCAGTTCAAATAGGGTTACATGGTCCCTAACAACCTCGTAAAAACATTAATAAAATTTAATATATATATATATATATATATATATTATTTTCATCGAACAAGTGCTAGTTAATGTTTAGACATGTTTTACTTCCTTTTACATACACACTAGTGAATGACCTCATACTAAGTATGGGGAAATTAATGTCCTACATACGTACATACATACATACATATATGCATATATAGATACATATATGTGTATATATGTATATATATGCATACATATATATTTAATAGTGTTATATTCTTAATTAAATTATATGAATACCATAATAAATAATGTTAATCATTATAATTTTGATAAAATTTGTTAATAAATATTACTATTATTGTTAATTACTATTAATTATTAGAACATTTTTGAAACACTAGAAATAAAAATTACAAACACGTGTCCTTATATACTGTTAATAGATACCAATAATAAATACTATTTATAAGGTAAATTTGTAAAGAACTTATTAGTATGTGCAGTGGAGGCATTTCCCTTTTTTGAACCAAGTATATTACCTAAAAACAATAATTCCATCGGTGTTCATTGTCGTTGATGTTATATTTCCCTACTATTAATGTTGGGTAGCACTCCTATCCTTCTATTGATGTGATGGTCGTTGAGTAGCTAGGTTGATGTTGGGTAGCCATCAATGGTCGTTGGTTTTGACATTTGTGAGTATTGCTATGCACTAAGTGCTTATGACTTTGTTGGCATTTTGACTATAAAAAGGGTATTATTGGAATTTAATAGATACCAATAATAAATACTATTTATAAGGTAAATTTTTAAAGAACTTATTAGTATGTGCAATGGAGGCATTTCCCTTTTTTGAACCAAGTATATTACCTAAAAACAATAATTCCATCGGTGTTCATTGTCGTTGATGTTATATTTCCCTACTATTAATGTTGGGTAGCACTCCTATCCTTCTATTGATGTGATGGTCGTTGAGTAGCTAGGTTGATGTTGGGTAGCCATCAATGGTCGTTGGTTTTGACATTTGTGAGTATTGCTATGCATTAAGTGCTTATGACTTTGTTGGCATTTTGACTATAAAAAGGGTATTATTGGAATTTAATAGATACCAATAATAAATACTATTTATAAGGTAAATTTTTAAAGAACTTATTAGTATGTGCAATGGAGGCATTTCCCTTTTTTGAACCAAGTATATTACCTAAAAACAATAATTCCATCGGTGTTCATTGTCGTTGATGTTATATTTCCCTACTATTAATGTTGGGTAGCACTCCTATCCTTCTATTGATGTGATGGTCGTTGAGTAGCTAGGTTGATGTTGGGTAGCCATCAATGGTCGTTGGTTTTGACATTTGTGAGTATTGCTATGCACTAAGTGCTTATGACTTTGTTGGCATTTTGACTATAAAAGGGTATTATTGGAATTTAAGAAAATTATATGAGTCACATAATGCCATATGTGAACAGATTTTATTAGACATGTTCATAGGCCGGAGGGGCTTTGTTTATGTATTTAATAGAATACATTCAGACCCGAGCTTGAGCCCAGCCCGACCATCAGGCCAACGTCCTGGCTAGAAATTTGAAAACATTTTTTTCTTTTTTATAAATAAAAAAGTGTTTTATTTATATTAAAACCCCCTAAAACTCAAAAATAATAAAAATCTCACTATAAAAGAAGAAGTACAAAGAAAAAGTATTGTATATATTTTATATTAAATAAAAATATATTTTTTATTATTTATATTTTAAGCCTAAGCCCAAACTTGGGGCCTAAAATTATGTTCAAACCCGATTTAGAACGGGCCGGGCTGGGCCAGGCTATTTGATTAACGATAGAGAAAGATTTAGTCAATTATAAAAAAACCTAAAATACTTAAAAAGATAATTTATAAAGAATAGATTAAGTCAATTTCCTACAAGTTAGGTTACATAAAACAATTGGGTTTGAAAAAAAGTGTGGGCCGGATTTAGTCGGAGTTCTTGGACTTTGAGTTGAGGACTTAGGTGCCCTCGGCTGCTGGGAACTCAAAAGTCACTAAAAAACAAAGAGAAAGAGCAAACAAATGAAACCATTATATTTCTGTCATCTTGTCAATATTCAAAGTCCTGATGGCCGAGAGCAACGGATGCTGTTTTTCCACTGTAACCGATTATATCTCCCGTACATGATTTTGTTATTCATGAGAAGATATTCTCAATGCAGCGCTGCGATGTGATGTGAGAGGTTGGTTGTAAAGCGCGTTGGGCCAAATCCGATTTATGTAAGCATGTTCTTTGTTTTTAACCATTCCAGCCAGTTGTGGTTTGCCATCGTCATTGCCATGAATCCGGATTTACTCCACAGAGCGCTATTCACGCCAAGCTCGCCAGGGTTGGTAGACTCAAGACTTAAATAAAATGGTACTTCGTTCTTCTTTTCATACCCTGTAAGACCAATTGCAGTTGCCCATCGCAAAGGCGAGGGGATCTTCTCTGTGCTTCCTTTTGTTTCTCCCTCATCCTATACCCTGTAAGACCAATTGTAGTTGCCGGCCATCGCAAAGGCGAAGTGATCTGCTCTGTGCTTCCTTTTGTTTCTCCCTCTTCCTGTTTTGGTTTTTTCTTCCGGATTCGATTGAAAGCACAAGCGAGGAAGAAATGGGGAGCTTGGGGACAATTCTGAAGCACCCAGATGATATCTACCCACTTTTCAAACTGAAGATGGCTGCAAGGAACCTGGGGAAGCAGATTCCACCTGAACCACACTGGGGCTTTTGCTATAAGATGCTTCATAAGGTTTCTCGCAGCTTTTCTCTTGTTATTCAACAGCTCGGTCCTGAGCTCCGCAACGCTGTAAGCTACACTTCACTCCTCGCACTCTAATTGTCATTATTGTTCTAGAAGTTATTTTTCTTCTTTTGTGTGTTTGCTTTTTGAATTAGTTCCCGTAGATGTAAAATCTCTAGGATAGCATATATTTAATTATTCTTCTTTCTTATTGCATTTTCTTCTTATCTAGATTCGTTCCTACCTTTATAATGCTTAGGCCGTTCATTTGATTTCTTATTTCCTCTTTTCAGGTATGCATTTTCTATTTGGTTCTGAGAGCCCTTGATACTGTTGGTTAGTTCCCATTATTCTTGGTCTTTGTGTAAATGCTGTGATCTTCTCTATTATGGTAATCTTTTTTTTATTTTTTAAATAATTCATTCTGGTTTGTCAGATGTGGCATGCTCGATTCTTTTCATTTGATCTGCAACAAAAATTTTATGAATAAGAGCAGAAAGGTAAAAGAAAAAAAAGAAAAAGAAAGAGGATCTCAAACCAAAAGGGAAAACAAATAGGCTCCAAATACAAGAAATACATGAGGTACAGATCATTGACCTTATTTCAGTACAGAGGAATCCTGATGCAATGATTGTTTCCTCACCCCCTCTAGCAAAAATGTGTCCCTGAGTTGGTAAATCCAAGGGTCCAGTTGAATTGGAAAATATGCATCCCTACTTTTAGTGGCAGAAGACAGGAGTACCAGGTGGCTGACCCTTGGGATGAGCAGAGAAGGATTATGGTGCCCAAGGTTTAGGAGGTAGTTGAATGATTGGGAGATTGAAGACTTGACTGGATTGCTGCTACAGCTTCAAGAGTATAAACATCCCCCTAACCAGTCTGATAAAAGAATTTGGAAGTTGTTTGAGGATGGAAAACTTACAGTCAAGTCTTTCTACAAGAACCTCTCTGAAGGGAGGGAGTCTAATTTTCTGCTGAAGGTTATTGATCAAAATAATAAAAAAAAAATTCTATGGAATGAGATTTGGTTTTCCCTTGTCCCTACTAAAGTTGCTTCTTGGTGCGATCTGCTGTGAATGGGAAGTGGCTAACTAATGTCCAGCTAGCTAGAAGGGGCATGGGGTTGGAATATCTGGAATGTTCAATGTTCGGTCAGGTAGAAGAATCAGTGGATCATTTGATCCTGAATTGTAAGGTCATGGTTTTGCTTTTCAACCATTTATGTAAGCTTCTTAATGTCAGCTGGTGTCTTCCAAGGAGTTTGTGCGACCTGCTAAAAGTTTGGAAGCTGGTGGGGCTTAACAAGAGGGGTAAAGATCTGTAGGTATGATTCCCCTAGTAATCAGCTGGATTATTTGGAAGGGAACTATAGTGTTTTTGAGTCCAAGAGGAGCTCTGATGATGATGTATTAGTGTTGCATTGGGCTACAACAACTATACACTCTTGATTGTTTGTCCATGAGCAGTTCAGAAGTCTACCTCATCATCAGTTTTTTGAACCCAGTATTTTATTTTGCTAGTATGTAAAGCTTCACTGGAGTATTTCCCTTTGGAAGGGGTCTTGGGTTTTGATTTAGGGGCATGATTTTTTTTTTGGTGACACACATCACTAATAACCCCCCTTCCTGTTGGTGGTTGTGGGAATCAAATCCGCATCTATGCTGGATCGAACCACCTAACATACCAACTGAGCCATCCTCTATTGGCAGGGGTGTGATTTTTTTGGCCCTAGTGATGTATAGTTCCTGGTTGTACATAGTGCCTATAAGGCTCACTTGTATTTTAATAGTGGATATCAATACAACACCTTACCTTTTCTCAAAAAAGAAAAAAAAAAAAGAAAATCTAAGGGTCCAGTTGAACAAGGAGTATGGCTTGACTCCCAATGATCTCACCATCCTAAAGAGATGGTCCAGTGTTCCACAGACCCACGAGTAATTTGGTCATCTGTCCAAGTTGATTCAGCAACTATCTAGGAATCATTCAGAGTCATCAGGCATCAGAGTCCATGGATAGAAGGTCCTATAGGAGGGATAGTAGCCGCTCTCTTCCTGAATCTTTATCACCCACAGAACCAGAGTAGCCAATATCAAAGCTCCACGACTGTCTCCGTACATTCTAATCCCAAAATGCCTAAAATTACCAAGGAAACACCAATCTAAGTTAAGCTTAATGAGATATTCACTGGGGGATTTGGGGGGGGCATTGCTACTTTGTCAGCATGAGATCAAGGAATCGATCTTGTTAATATACCAACAGATTAACAGATGTGCAACTTGATTGTTTAATATTGCCAATTATGCTGAATTAAATCTCTTTATATATATATATATATACAATCGATCTTGTTAATATACCAACAGATTAACAGGTGTGCAACTTGATTGTTTACTATTGCCAATTATGCTGAATTAAATCTCTTTATATATATATAGATAGATAGATAGATAGATAGATGGGGCCTCTGCTTATAAATTGGTTTCATTTCAAAATATCTGAAACTATGAACTTATAGCTTGACTATAGCTTGACTAGATTCATATGATGAAGTAATGCTTGCAGTTTTGTGATTGTTTTCTATTTTTGTTTGTTTCTCTGACATATAGTACTGTTTGAATAAATGCGTACCTTTCCACCTAATTCTGTAACTTGGTTGTCGGTTTGCAGAGGATGATACAAGCATAGCTTCTGATATCAAAGTACCTATTCTGAAAAATTTTCATCAACATATATATGATGGTGACTGGCATTTCTCATGTGAGTGTTTGAAAAAACTTGTTGTAGTGTTTCCTTTTTATTCTATTTCTTTTTGTTGTCTTCCCTGAATTACATATTATGGAATCTTGTTATCATCATATGTAAAATCTTTTTTCCCTTTCTTTTTCTTTTTTCTTTTTGGGTCAGCAATTAGATTAAAGAACTTATTAGTATGAGTAAAAAGATATGCCTAGAAATTATTCAAAGAAGCAGGGGTACATGGTGTTGGCACATACTAATCATGGTGATGGTTTTGTGTTTAGGTGGTACAAAGGACTACAAAGTTCTAATGGACCAGTTTCATCTTGTTTCAACTGCTTTTCTAGAGCTTGGGAGAAGGTCAATACTGAAATACATTCTTGTGGAGCATATACAGATATTAGTATCCATTCCAATTGTCCGCATATTCATTGCTCATGTGAACTGATCAAGTTCATATGTTTGTTTCTAACTGATTAGAGATTTTCTTTTAGAATTTGTATGAAATGATTCTAGAATATAAATTTAGGCTTGGAAAGAAACTCAATAGAAGCTTCATGTTTAGATTTTGGTAAGTAAAAGGTTGAGGAATCTGATGAAGAAAGAAAATCACATGGTGGAATTTATATTGTGTACGCATGTACATAATATTTTTGTATCTTTTTTCCAGAGGGTGGGAGTTAAACTCCTGTTCAAATGCAATCAATTAACAATAAACCTAGGGGTAGGGAGTGATGTTATCCCTAATCTATATCACACACACATATATTCTTTTTTCCCAATGAGTAACTAAAGACTAAAAGAGAAAAGGAAAGGAAAGAGGAGTGGTTTTTCTAAGAAAAAGGAAAAAAAGTTTTTCTCTCAACTGTTAGAGGGATTAGTTTCAGCAGGCTTGTGGGAATAATGTCAATTATTAAAGCTTGCTTCACTTGACTAGGCTCTTAAATATATGTAACAATCTAATATTCTAAATTGTTGACTGCTGGCAGAAGGACCTCTTGTCATTCCACAATCTTTCTAATACATTTCCTTTTTTATTCTATTAATTAAACTCACATATCTTTTTCTATTTTTGGTTTTAGTTACCGATGCAGTAGGGCTGGAGCAAACTATCACAAGACAGAAAGAGAGGAAGAGAGAGAGAGAGGGGGGGGGGGGGAGAAAGGGTAGAGGAAGAGGAAAGAGAGAGAAATCCCAAGGAATCACTCCAAGTCTCCAAGGGTCCTAGAATCACTTTAGGGTTTGTAGGAATCATTCCATAAAGCAAACTTGCAAGAGAGCTCTAAAGAAATATTCATTCATTTGTTAGCTTCTAAAGGAAGAGAATACATCTATTTATAGAGTGACTTGTGTGGCCGGGAATACTGTTCACCATAATTACAAGAATGCCACTCCTTATCTTATACATCAATAAACACAATAACTTTCTATCTAATAATGCAAATAAACTGAAAATTGAAAGATAGCCCTACTAAACTATATGAGCAAGATGTTATAGCCCAGGCCTCACACAGGACTAGTTAAAATGACGAAAATACCCATACCCAAATATACAAAAATACAGAAAATTTAAGAAAATTCCAAATTTAATTCTTCAGCTCCTGCATTATTTTCCCCTGGTTCAAAAAAAACTTGTCATTGAGTTTTGAAGAACTTGAGGATGAAAAGTTGATGTACCTCGATGACAAATGTAGTAATTCCAATAGCTACTTCAACATACTTGGACTGTAGAGTAGATGCCAAACACATAGCTATAAACGGATCTTCAAAGCAATGTATGTCTGAAATACTGCCTTCCATAACCTTCATTGTTAAATAATCAATAACATTAGCTTCTTGACCACTTACATCACCAATCGGCCTATCTTGTGATGAATCTTCCCCTTGCTTATCCCTATGAACTTTCATATCCAAAATCTCAACTGCAGCATTTGGAACTTTTCCTTCAATCTCTAGTTGAGAAATCTCCATCTCTATGTGTTTAGCTCCCCTTGGTTCTTCAGCAAACTATTGAACTTCTGCCGTTGTTGATGTTGGTGGAACTTGTACTATGTCAACTTGTAATTCTTGAACTGGTTCTAGTTGAACTTGTAAGGTAAAGTCAAGACTTACTTCCTTACTATCATCTACTACAACCAACTCGTTTGCATCTTGCACCTGAATTTCTTCAACTTTCTCCACTTCTATCTCTTCTTGATCATTAACCTCAAGTTGACCATGGGTGTTGGAAGTTTATTCTTCAACAATTCTAATCTTTTCTTGGCCCACACCATTTTGATCTTCAATGTTTATAACTTCTATAGGTTGAAATTCCTCATTCACAACTTTAGCTCTGGGATGGGGGCATCAACATGCAAGAAATCATCTTCTTTCTCTTCACCTTTTTACTTTCTTCTCATTGGCTTCAAATTCTTTGTTGTAACCAACTGCTTCTTCTCTATCTTGAGAACCAATTCAAAGGCATGATCTAAGTCATAAATCTGAATTGTAGACAATTCATTCTTGATATCACCCATTAGTCCATTCATGAAATGAACTGATTTGTGCCTTTCACTTTCTGTAATGTCACATCTAATATATAATTCATTAAACTCATGCATATATTGAACTACACATAGCATACCTTGCTTGTGATTAGTTAACTCCACATATAAATCATCATTGGAAGTATTTTGAAATGTATACCTCTTCATCTCTGCCCATGTGGTAATAGGATATTCACTTCTATTTTCTAGTCACTGCTCAAGAGTTTTCCACCATACTTTAGCAATACCAACGAGCTTCATGCGTGCAAATTTAAATCTTTGTTTTTCAGAGATGTCTTTTCAATCGAAATAATCTTCTAGTATAGCATCCCAATCAAAGAATGCTTGGCAGTCTTCATCTCCCTTGAAATTAGGCACTTCCCTTTCTCTTCTAACATTCTTGAAAACCTTACTCCTATAGCCGGCATTACTAGATCTACTTTCTTTCACCAATTTCTCAAGTAAATCAACCATAGACCTTTCATATGGTTCAAAAACCCTATCATCATTGATTCTAAACCCATGAGATTGTTTAAATGATACCTAGACCCATTGAATTGGTCACTTTGTGAAAACATGGTGACTAACCATTAGCTCTGATACCAAGAGCTCTAAAGAAATCTTCATTCATTCATTAGCTTCAAAAGGAAGAGAAGACAATTTATAAAGTGACTTGTGTGGCCCGGAAAACTGTTCACCATAGTTACAAAAATGCCACTCCTTGTCTTGTGCACCAAGAAACACAATAGCCCTACTAAACTAGATGAACAAGATGATGTAGCCTAGGCCCCACACAGGACTAGTTAAAATGACAAAAATACCGATATTCCCAAATATACAAAAATATAGAAAATTTAAGAAAATTCCAAATTTGATTCTTCAGCTCCTGCATTAGTTATATAATAATTTTTATTTCTGTTTGAATGACTATGCAGTTATCAAGAGGCAATTGAAGATATCACCAAAAGGATGGGTGCAGGAATGGCAAAATTTATATGCAAGGAGGTTTGTTATGTACTTGTAACACATCTTGTAAAATTTAACCATAAGGGATGCATATATTAAAAGGATATTTTTTTCTGTTGCTTTGGTTGATAATTTTATGACATTGTAATTCTTGCTTTCAATGATTTCAATGAGGTAGACATGGTCTACCTGAATAAGTAGATTTGCTATCAGAGTTATCTAGTAATTTAGTTAACTAGACATGTAGTTAGCTGACAAAACCTTGGTTTCTACCAGATATAGTGTTCACAGGATTAGAAGAATAGACACTAGAAAAGAGAATCTGGGACATCAACAGGTGGCATTTAGCAAAAATGTTGGGGTTCTTTTCTTGGGGAAGATGCAAGAGCTGCTTGATATTTTAAGATGTTAGATGATATAGGGCAGCTAGACCAAGCTAACAATTTAGAAGCATCCAATATTTGACTGAGGGGAAGGAACAAATTATGGAAGCTACTGACAATATGGAAGAGGACAGTGTAGAAACATGGGTAACCATATTGCCATGGGAGAATTTAGAAGAATCAGTTTCAAGAAAAGGAAGAAAGGCGTCAAAGGTAAGATGGGGTAAAGGCAATGCAAACAAAGGGAGGGAGAGGGTGTAGATGGGAAATTCTGCTGCTCTATAATTTGAATGTCTGGGGTCTTTCTTAAGGCAGTACTAGATGATCCAGGAAGGTTCTTTAATCGAGTTGTTAGGATGAACAGGTTTTGGGTATTGGTTGGTATTTTCTTGGTCTTTGTGAGTGATGCTAACATTTGGGGGTTCTCTAGGTGGTCTTTATTTTTGGGTGGTTCTTTTCTTCTGTGCTTTGATACATCCATGCCTAGATTGTTTTTTTCCTTGAGGTGTTTTGGCTTCCCTCAATCTTGGGGTTGAGGCTTATCCTTCACATTTTATTTACCTCCTCTCCCTTATGGTTATATCTTGTAGAGTGCATATATTTCCTCTCATTTTAATATGATACAGTTACATTACTGATAAAAAATTAACTTATTATATCCAAGACTTGCTTCAGAAATTTTGCAACACTTTGACCACCAAAGAATTACCTAAAGAAAATCCTAATCAATTCAACCCAATTCAATAAAGCCTTTTCACAATTATTTGGAGTTAGCTACAGAAATACCGTTTTCCCATTGCACCCTATCAAGGTCCATATACTTTGCTATATTGTGTGAATCCTCAGATCTCTTGTTGCTTCAATGTCCGCCCTTTTTAATATTTCCTTAGCCTTTCTAGAATCTGTCAACCTGTACCAGATAACTCCTCACATCCCAAACTGATGACTTGCAAGTTATTTTGGTTATAACTCTCCACTGGTAAAATAAAGGTCTTAACTTACCCAAATTTCAGTTATTAAAGCCCTAGTACTTGAATATCTCAAATTGATGACTTAACAAATTTTCATTTTAAAAGGTTGTGGTTATGGATTTTCTTTCGAACCACCTCATCATATGGTACAACTTAGTTCCCTTTTCACTGGCTTCACTGTCATCTTGTGAAGTATATCAATTTGTAGCAAAGGTACCAACTAGCTGGTTGGTAGGTCTCCTGTTGGTCGTAGCAGAGACTTGGGATCAAATCCTGCCTGCACCTGGATTTTGGGGGGGGCGGGGTATGGGTTGGGGGATGGTCTACCCCCCATTGTGTAGCCCTTCAAAAGAAATAAAAAAAAAGTATACCAATTTGTATTCTATCAGTAATTGATGGTTAGAATGGACATCATGATTAGTATTTCTTCCTATTCCTTTTAGTGCTATGAATATACCTCTCATGCTCACTTAATAAAGTGGGAGGTTGTGTGTAAAAGAAAGGAAGAAGGTGGTTTAGGTCTAGGGAATGTAAGGAAGAAGAATACAGCTCTATTAGGGAAATGGTTATGGAGATGGCCTCTTGAGAGAGAAAGTTTGTGGGTTGAAGTAGTGGCAAGTATACATGGTAGATTGGAGAATGGCTGGGACGCTGGTGTATCGCGTAGGGCTACATTGGAAGCACCTTGAAAAGCAATTCATAGCCTCCTCCCTTAGTTTCTCAGGTACATCAGGTATGATGTTGGCTCAGGGAATTTAATTCGTTTCTGGGAAGACACTTGGTTTGGTGGCTGGTGGTTTGGTGGCTGGCCTTTAAAGGAGGTTTTTCCTTCTTTGTATTCTATTTCGTTGTATAAAAATAAGGTCATTTCAAATTTTTTGGTTCTTTCTTCTTTGCCTTTGAGTCTTAATTGGGATCTTGGATTTCGTAGGGGTTTGAGGGATGAGGAAGCAACTTGTTTGATAGTGTTTGCTTAGAGCTTTCTTGTCTAGATAGAAGAATTTGGTTCCCAAGTTCTAAAGGTTCCTTTTCTTGTGCCTCCTTTTTGAAGGTCTTTGTCAATCCTCTTTCTCTTTGTCCTTTCCTTGGAAAGAAGTGTGGTTTCTGTTGATTCCCCCTAAAATTCAGGTCTTCTGTTGGGAAGTGGCTCTTGGGAAAATTAACAGTCTAGATTATTTGCAAAAGAAGAGGTCGTTTTTGTGATTTCCCCGAATTGGTGCACTCTATGCAAATCTAATGGTGAATCTTGTTACCATTTACTAATTTCCTATTCATTTCCTAAAGATATATGGGATTGGTTTTTGTCTTTGTTTGGGTGCAGGTGGAATATCCGAATATGCCAACGGAGATAAAAATGCTGTTTGACCCATCTACCTTTGTGTTACTGAAGAAGAGGGGAAGAGTAATGTGGAGGTACACTAGAGCAGCAGTAGTATGGACCTTGAGGGAAGAAGGAAATGCCGGAATTTTCCAAGAGAAAGAAAGGAGCAAATGACAATTTGTGGAGTGTGTAATGACTAGGGTTATACACTGGCTACAAACAGTGGAACTATTAAAAAATTTCACATTTGATGATATTTGGAGGAATTGGCCACTAGTGGCTTCTAGCTCAATGCAGAAGGTTAAAGCAAGGTTGGTTTGGGCTCCTCCCGTTGAAGGATTTCTAAAATTAAACTTCGGTGGGAGTAGTCAAGGTAACCTAGGCCCAATTGGAATAGGAGGGGTCATCAAAGACAAGGAAACTTAAGAGCACTCTTCTCAGGACTAGTGGGGAATGGCGATTCTTTAAAGGCAGAATTATACACAGCCCTACAAGGTGTATAGATTGCAGAGTTAGGTTTGGAAAATTTGGTGATAGAAGGGGATTCTGTTATGGGCCCGGGTGTAGGATCTCGTCACGGGTTGGTCCACGGGGAGAACCTCTAGTTTCCCCTTGCCCCTCCCTTTTCGTGCAGACCCTATCATGGCGACCTAAGGGGTGATTTGTCCAAGAGATCACCCTAACTCTCCTTTACTCTTCTCTTTGACTGAAAATCTGGATGCCTTTATTCAATAATAGTGGCTCCTTAAATAAGAGATTACAAGAGTCCTGCTCTTAGGGAGACTCCTTGCTGAATAGGGTGATCTCCAACTCTATCTTGATAAGATAAGACTGATAAGATAAGATTAGTCTCTCTTAATCCTAATCTAATAAGATAAGTCTCTCTTAATCCTAATCTAATAAGATAAGTCTCTCTTAATTATAATCTAATAGGATAAGATAATCTAATCTACTAACTTAATAAGATAAGAATAACAAGATAGTTTAATCTAATCTGCTGACTAGATAAGACTGTTGCTGCCGAATTGGATAGGATGAGAACACCAGATCATTGCTGCTGCTGCTCCCAATACGCGTCCACATCAGATTCCAAGGTGGTGGTGGGTTGGTTAAAAAACCCAAATTCAGTGATCTGGGCTTACAGAAATGAATTGAAGAAATTTAAATGGTTAACTCAGCAGATGGAGGTAACTATACAGTTGTACTGGGCCCAATTGGGGTGGGGAGGGAGGCAAATGCTTTTGCTGATTCTCTAGCTAAACAACGGGTAACTAGGGAACAGTTGTACTGGGCCCAATTGTAAATTTATGATGTTTCTGTATCAATGAGTGAGGCTGCACCTCGCGCCTCATTTTGGGATGCTTGTAACGAACTTTTTATCATTTGCTTCTAATGAAATCATTTGAATTTTATCTATCAATATATATATATATATATATATATATATACACCCCTCATGGTCTCCAAGCACATGAGGTATTAACACTTTAGATTAATAATTCCATTGCTTTGTATTAGGAGCAGTGTCACACCATGTAACCTCTCCATGACACTACAGGCATCATCAGTCTTCACTTTAAGATATTATCAATTGCATCCTTGTTGCTAACAAAATAATTGAGTTCTTGTCTTGTTGGCAAGCAAAAGATCCTTCCCTTGGATATTGAACAAGCATCCTTAATTTCCCATTCTCCATGAATAGGTTCTTTATTGATTTTGTTGTCCTTGTTCATCACTCTATGTTTGATTCTTTTAAGACAAGTGACATACGTTTATTGCTGGCAAAATTATTAAGTTGCTCACAAGAAAGGAAATGCTTCTCTTGGATATTGAAAAGTATTCTTAAATTAAATAGTATCTCACATATTCATCTTCACCCCTCTCTGCCAAGGGTTGCTCACATGGGGCAGTTCTGTATATGTTCTTTTGTTTTGTGCTTCACAATTCCAGACAGATTTTCCTATTCATTATTAAACCTAGTCAAGTTTTAGGGTATAACAATCATCTTGTCTCTAATGATGGTTGTGATCAACTGCTTTGGTTGATCTCTAACTTCCTCACTGGGGTTTGCAGTACTGGTCCTGACAACCTTTCTTTGTGGAATGGTCTTGATATTTAATATATTTAAATTGTACCCAATAATCTCAGAATGCCTTAAAGTATTTGGGAAATTCAACCAATGGCAAACCTGCTGGGTCTATTACATAATGAAATAACAAACATTCTGGGCATAGATGAAAGAAATGGGCTCGGAAAAAGTCAGGACACTTCACAGTTAAGTCTTTGTGTTCCAAGATTACTCACTGCCAAGACAACGAGTTCCCTTGGTCCAAAATTTGGACTAAATATGTACCATTGAAAGTGTCTTTTCTTGCCTGGAGAGCTGCATTAGATGTTTATCAGCAGATACCTTATTGAGAAGAGGCATAAACCATGGATAATGAAAGATGTGTCTTGTGTGGAGAATGTGCTGAATCCTCAAATCACTTATTTATCCACTGTAAATTTTCATATCATGTATGTTTCTGGCTCTATCTTGCTTTGGAGTGAAGGGATGCTTACCAGAATCTCTGCTAGCTCGTTTTCAAGGGTGGAGGCCGCAAGGGCTTAAGCAGCAGTGGAAAAGCATTTTGGACTTGACATTGGTGAAAAGGAATTTAAAAAGCATTCTATGCTCATGGCTCTACATACAGAAACCATACGAAGGCGTACTCCTTAACTCTTTTTTGACACTGAATCTCTTTTTGTCTGATAATCTATATGAAAGAATCTATATCGTACATTCCCAATGTACAGCTTCTCAATGTACATGGGCTGATGTAAACTTTTGGTTCACGGGGCAGAGCATGGAGATTTGGTGAAAGCAGAATTTTTGGCAGCGACTTAGGGGGTAGAGAAGGCCAAAGAACTGGGAGTTGACAGATTGATTATTGAAGAGGATTCCAAGGTAATTGTGAGATGGCTGGAAAAAGGAGAGGGAGTGACTTGGCAGATAAGGTATGATTTCAGAAGATTCTGTGGCTGTCAAAAGACATGAACATCCAAGTGTGTTGGGTTAGAAGATCTACAGACAGTTTGGCAGACAACTTAGCTAAGCAAGGGATTCAAAGACAGGTAATGTATTGGGAAAAATTGTAATATGGGTTGGGTGGCGTGCCTATTTTTTTGATCAGCAACATGAAATTTTTATTTAAAGGAGAAAATCAGTACAGATCATAGGTAGCCTCAGCTACCCCAAACAAATTAACAGAAAACAGAAAAAAGCATAAAAAAACATAAAAAATCTCTTTTCAGCTTTACAAAGTTGCCCGGAAGCACTGTTCTCTGCCAACCCCATGCTTTGCTAGTTGATCTTCCAGACTGATTGGCTGACCTTGGGGTCGAATGGAATACTAGCTGCATATCCCTTGTAATTCTCCTCAGCTTTTTGACTTCATTTCTGAAGTACTAGGGAATCTTTTCAGTCTGGTTCAACAAGCTTTTGAATCTCCTTCCACCATCAGCTTCCTTACCCCTAGTTCCCCAGCCTTTTGTAGGTGGCGTGTCTTCTATTGGGCATGCTTGTTGTTCACAACTGCTTGTTGTATCTTTTTCTTAAAATTTAATGAAATTCCTCTTCATGGTTTCTGATAAAAAAAGGATGTAATATTTTGGTTTCTTTAATACAATACTTTAGTTTTAAAAAAATAATTCTCATAATACCATCAAGTATTTGCAACTTAATGAAGCAACTCTTACATTTGAGATTCAATAGTTGTGAATTTTGAATAGATATGGTACTGAACAGAACAGAATAGTGGAACAGGATTGATGCAGCTGATCCCATTTAGTTGTGACAAGGCTTAGATGATGATGAGTTATGAAGTTTGAAGCTAGTAGGTTTTTCGAAGCACCCTTATCTTA
This sequence comes from Nelumbo lutea, assembly GCF_056320005.1. Lineage (NCBI taxonomy): Eukaryota > Viridiplantae > Streptophyta > Magnoliopsida > Proteales > Nelumbonaceae > Nelumbo > Nelumbo lutea. Next base: position 60,035,233 of record NC_142689.1, on the reverse strand, counting down.
GGGCTGCATCTGCAATGACTGCACAAGTATATCCATGTTGTAGGTAGATGTGTAAGATAAAAGAGTCAAAAGTATTGCATGGTCTCTCCTAAATGCATTACTGTCCATGTTTTTTTTGATGAGTACATTATTGTCCATGTTGAACATGTATCAGATTCCAACACTCCATATGTTCTTGAGTGATATTTCTAAACAAGGTTCTTCTTTTTATTTGTTTATTTGGCATAAATGAGCAGCTGATGCACATTATGAATGCCATTTTTTCTATAGAAAAGTACTAACTATTAAAGATAAACTTTTAGACTTTCCTATAGATATATGATTCTGGAACTGAAAATCTATGGTCTATTTTAATAGAATATAATTTTTTATAGGCATGTTTGCAAGTCTATTTTTTGTCTTACGAAGTCAGACTCATGGACATGCATTGGATTCTGATTTCTGTGTCCATGTCCACGTAACATTGGTTGAAATTGCATATCAAGCAGGACCCTAATTTATTTCTTCTTATTTTGCAGGTAGAAACTGTTGATGATTACGATGAGTACTGCCACTATGTAGCAGGGCTTGTTGGATTAGGATTATCCAAGCTTTTTTATGCCTCCAAGTTGGAAGATTTGGCTCCAGATTCTCTCTCAAACTCAATGGGTCTTTTTCTCCAGGTAACTTGTTATTTCTCAACCAAAATAATAACTATTAGTCCCAATTCTTACATCTTATCTTTTGCATGTATTGATTTGCAGAAAGCAAATATTATTCGAGACTACTTGGAAGATATAAATGAGATACCAAAACCACGCATGTTTTGGCCTCGGCAAATTTGGAGTAAATATGTCAATAAGCTTGAGGTTTGTCTACTTTCTTTGTTTCTTCTCAATTTTGCATTTTGTACTTTTATTATTTACTCTTTCTGTTGGAATTATTTCAATCTATGTTTAGAAGTTGAGCTTATTAAATTCTATTACCAGAAGATGAATTTATATTCCATTTTGTTTGCTTCCTTTGGTAATGTATCAGGATTTGAAGTATGATGAAAACTCCACTAAAGCAGTGGAATGTCTAAATGATATGATCACAAATGCATTGTTGCATGTGGAAGATTGCCTGAAATATATGTCTGCTTTGCGGGATCCTGCTGTGTTCCGGTTTTGTGCTATTCCTCAGGTATGAGATCTTCCAAGTTTATTTCTGATCTGTCTTAAATTGGACTGAACATGTTCACCACTGTCCAAAACTAGAATTGAGAAATATCCTACAATATTCTTGTTGAAGTCTAGTGTGGCAAGGCTGTCTCTTTTTCTTTACTTCTAGTCTATCTTTTGCATGTAACTTATGGAGGGCATTTCTGCATTTTCTGTCACTTAAATATACTTGGGTCGACAAGAGAGGGAGAACAGTTTCAAATCTTCTCTCTTGGAAGACATTTTCTTCTACTTTTCTTCTTCCTTTTTGATTCTACCTTGACTGCACTTCTGATGCAGTAGGACTGGAGCAAACTATCAGAAGACAGAAATGAGAGAGAGAGAGAGAGAGAGAGAGAGAGAGAGAGAGAGAGAGAGAGAGAGAGAGAGAGTCCCAAGGAATCACTATAGGGTTTGTAGGAATCACTCCATACAGCAAACTTTCTCAAAAGAAATCTTCATTCATTCATTAGCTTCATAAGGAAGAGAATACATCTATTTATGGAGTGACTTGTATGGCCCGGGATACTGTTCACCATAATTACAAAAAGCTCAAGGTGCCGACAAGAGACATGGACCTAAGAATACAATGGGTGGGGAGATCAGCAAATGCTATGGAGGACTGTCTAGCCAAGCAAGGGGCAGCTAGGGAAGTTTTGTATTGGGCACAACTGTAATTTATTACTTTTGTTTAATTCTTTAGTGGAGAGATTGGAGCTCGCGCCTATCCAAGGGCTGCTTGTATGTGCTAATTTTTCCAAATTAATAAAAAGTTCATTTATTTATCAAAAAGAAAAAAAGAAAGCTTGAACTTCTTTCAAAAACATTAGCTTCTTGAACATATACATCATCAATCAGCCTGTCTTGTGGTGAATCTTTCCCTTGCTTATCACTATGAACTTTTATATCCAAAATCTCAATTGTAACATGTGGAACTTTTCCTTCAACCCCTTGTTGAGAAATCTCCATCTCTATGTGTTCAGTTCCCCTTGGTTCTTCAGCAAACTATTGAACTTCTGCCGTTATTGATGTTGGTGGAACTTGTACTATGTCAACTTGTAATTCTTGAACTGGTTCTAGTTGAAACTTGTAAGATAAAGTCAAGACTTACTTCCTTACTATCATCTACTACAACCAACACATTTGCATCTTGCACCTGAATTTCTTCAACTTTCTCCACTTCTATCTCTTCTTGATCATTAACCTCAAGTTGACCATGGGTGTTGGAAGTTTATTCTTCAACAATTCTAATCTTTTCTTGGCCCACACCCTTTTGATCTTCAATGTTTACAACTTCTATAGGTTGAAATTCCTCATTCACAACTTTAGCTCTAGGATGGGGGTCATCGACATGCAAGAAATCATCTTCTTTATCTTCACCTTTTTACTTTCTCTGGCTTCAAATTCTTTGTTGTGACCAACTGCTTCTTCTCTCTCTTGAGAACCAAATCAAAGGCATGGTCTAAGTCATGAATCTGAATTGTAGACAATTCATTCTTGATATCACCCATTAGTCCATTCATGAAATGAACTGATTTGTGCCTTTCACTTTCTGTAATGCCACATCTAATATATAATTCATTAAACTCATGCATATATTGAACTGCACATAGCATACCTTGCTTGTGATTAGTCAACTCCACATATAGATCATCATTGTAAGTATTTTGAAATGTACTTTTCTTGCAGATACCTCTTCATCTCTGCCTGTGTGGTAAATCCACCTCTAGTTTCTAGTTGCTCAAGAATTCTCCACCATATGATACGGTAGAACTAGGACAGTTATTGTATGAGGTCTACCCAATTTTAGATTCTGAGGCACATAATAGATCGATTTGAACATCATGAGCTGTCCCGTAATAAAACCAGTTGTTGCCGATACCTCCTCGGTTCCTTATTCCATAACTTGAGCTTGGAGAAGGAAGAGATAAGAGGGCCCTATGGAGAATGTAGTTAGAAACCCATAATAGAGTCCGAGCACAACGACTGAATTGATTATCTTCATGCATAAGGAGAATAGATTACCTAGTAGAAAAGATTTTAAAATCATCACAAACCTCCCTTTTTTATTCTTTTCTATTGCAATTTCTCGATTATTATATGATGATTTCTTAACTTTCCGTATTTAGAAATAGAAAGAGATAGACTAGAAACGACATCTCTTATGTCAATGACATCTCTTGACTTTCCATATATAGCATGACCCGCAAGCTTCATGCGTGAAAATCTAAATGTTTGCTTTTCAGACATATCATGCCAATCGAAATATTCTTCTAGTTTAGTAGTCCAATCAAAGAATGCTTTTCGGTCTTCATTTCGCTTGAAGTGGGCACTTCCCTTTCTCTTCTAACATTCTTGAAAACCTTACTCCTATAGCGGACATTAATAGATCTACTTTCTTCCACCAACTTCTCAAGTTAATCAACCATAGACCCTTCATATGGTTTAAAAACCCTGTCGTCATTGATTCTAGACCCATGAGATTGTTTAAATGATACCCTAGGTCTATAGAATCGGTCACTTTGTGAGAAGATGGTGACTAGCCATTAGCTTTGATACCAAAACTGATGCAGTAGGGCTAGAACAAACTATCACAAGAGAGAGAGAGAGAGAGAGAGAGTAGGAATCACTCCATACAGAAAACTTGCTCAAAAGGAATACTCATTCATTCATTAGCTTCAAAGGGAAGAGAATACATCTATTTATAGAGTGACTTGTGTGGCCTAGAATGAGAGAGAGAGAGAGAGAGAGAGAGAGAGAGTTCTTTTGTGACACAAAGTTCTAGTTCTTCAATGGGAGGTTTTATGTTTTTGAATTGCTTTTGTTGTAAAAACCATTCCCAAAATGGAACATTTTCTTTTAGTTTTATCATGTCATCATACCATAATTTCCTAATACGACCTTTTTCTGTTTTAGAGAAAGTTTTAAAGAACCATTGTTTTTTTATGGGTTGTGCATTAAAATTTAACCTGATAAGGTCTTTATCTATTTGGAATTCTTCCTCTAATTACATCATGTTTATTTCAAAGTCTGCCTCTATAGGCTCATAAGACTTTATCGACTGGCTTCCCTTTTGGATTGTATGATAATCCGAGGATGAGATATTATCTACAAGTGTTTCATAGGTGGCATAAATAATACCTGGGGGAGGACGTGCAGATTCTGTTAAATCTATCGATCTTCTAGAATAAGAAGATCTTAAGTCCACTGGTTCGGAGTACAAAGGCCTTGAAGAGGTTGAGGCTCTCCTAAACCTTAATTCTACAAATCCATATTGTTCACTGAATATAGATGCTAGTTCAATGGATTCACTGGGTCGGGGAGTCTCAGCTTTAGAGATGGACCAACTATCCGACAACTTTACTTCTTTCCAAGTAATTTGCCTAGGAATTGTAACATTATTCCTAGCATTGGTCTGGAACAGTGTAGTTTTTCCCCTAGTTCCAGTTATCCTAGTATTAGGACAAATAGTATTCATGGTCTTAAAATAAACCCTATAGATTAACGCTATATTCTCCGATCCTGGTTTCATGTCGAAACTCTGGGTCTGAAGCCTAAGGGTTAAGGCTTCATGTATCCCTAGATCCGTTAGTGATACTGAAAAGTTTGGGAAAGCATTGAAGTAGATAGGTCCTTGGTGGAGACTTCCTTCTATGACTCCTTATAAAGAGTCATTGAATTTATTATGTCTGGAATCTATCAAACAAGCTAAAGCAACTATTTGTAGTCCCAATCTGGTTAATGGTTTTATGGCTACTTGTATTAGGCCAAAATGTATAAAATTGCAGTCAGATCTCTTCTTGTAGACTTCTATTACTTTCTTGTCTATGAGAGAGAAGGTTTCTGATTCATTCCCTAGTGCTATAGTTCTCTCTACAGTCCTAACATTTATGTCTATTCTTAAATTAAATATTCCTTTCTTATAGATCTCAGATGGTGCAATTTTTGGAATAGTCCAATTGTGCAGAGATTTTTCTATATTATCATAATTTACTTCTTCTATGATTTTTATCGATAGGGATTTGGTCAAGGATGAACTACCACTACCTTCTTCAGAATCGTTGCCTGAGCTAGAGGGAGTCTTAAATAACTTCTTCATCTTATCCTTGTACTTCACCAAATACAGTAAGTCAACTAAGACGTCTTTAAACGCTTTAGCCTACAATGCGATTTCGACCTTGGCTCAAGGGTTCTAAATTTGGTAAAACTGGAAGATGTCTAGTCTGTCCAATTGGGGTTCTAGCCCAATGATATCTCTGAAGAAGCTATAGTCTTTGGGTTCTAGCCAAAGGTTCTCGGATGCTTACTAGTAGACAAAGGTCTAAGTGGGGTGGAAATAGGTTCAAGCTTTTAACAAATTTGGTCTGTCAAACAAGGATGGAGGGTTTGGGATCATTGGCTTTGATACCAAAATAGTATAACAGTGAAACAGTGAACAATAATAGCGAACAGTACAACGAAAGGATTAAAAGAGGATTAGGATATGGAGACAATGGAGATTTCTAGTATTTCCACCCCACTAGCCAGGGTCAATACAGAGGCAAACTTTGAAATAAACATGATGGAATTAGAGGAAGAATTCCAAATAGATAAAGACCTTATAAGGTTGGATTTTAATGCACAACTCATAAAAAAATAATGGTTCTTTAAAACTTTCTCTAAAACAGAAAGAGACCGTATTAGGAAATTGTGGTATGATGACATGATAAAACAAAGAAAACATTCCATTTTGGGATTGGTTTTCACAACAAAAGCAATTCAAAAACATAAAACCTTCCATTGAAGAAGTGGAACTTTGTGTCACAGAAAAACTGTCTAAAGCCTAGAAGACAGCAGCAATAGGAAAAATCGTGGAATCAATCCATCCACCATTAGAAGCAATAAAGATAGGAAAGGACGAGCTGATAGTCAGCCTAATAAAAAATTCTACCACAATAAAAGAATCTGAAAATATTAGTCTGGAACATTGTTCTCAAATTATAGAACAAAGTAATTATACCAATGTATGCCTTAATGTTTTAGGCAAACAAACCAATAGAATAGAATCTTTACCAAGCTCATTAGAAATTTCTAAATCTAGAACAATAATTAAAGAAAGACCCATGGTCGCGGTGCCAAGCTTTCCGAACAATATGAAACTCAAAACAGCACCAGTAGATCTGTCAAAGGTAACTTATAATAAGATGGTTGCCAAATTAGTATCCCCTTCAAAGTGGGAAAAGAGGGAAACCTCAAAATCCTCAGACTCCCATTCCATCAATCTCTTAACAGAAGAATCAGATCAGGAATCAGTTATGGATGATAGATCAATAGAAGGTTTAGAGCTAAATAAGCTCTCTTATCAAAGTAAAAAGCCTTATTACCATATGCACACCCTGGTGGACCTGTTGTTCGAAGAGCCAGTGAAGCCACAAGTGGGATATAATTGGAATGCCTTTTATGAATGGAATTTAGATGGAAAATCTGAATATCAAATTCATGAAATGATACATCACATAGCAATGTATGCCAGTGCTAGCAAATTGGCTGGTAATGATGAAAAGGTAATAGCAACCGTCATCACAGAGTCTTTCTTTGGACAACTCAAAGGTTGGTGGGCTAATTACCTTACTAAAGCAGAAAGAAATTATATCCTCGATACTGTTAAATGGGAAGAAGATGGAGATGTGATTTTAAGTCAAGGTCAGCCTGTATCAGACACAGTAACAACCTTAATGCTTAATATACTAAGCCATTTTATAAGAAATTTATCAAATATGGCAGAGAAGCTTAGAGAACAATTGGAATAATAGAAATTACTCCTATAGAGGGCATTACTAGATCTACTTTCTTCCACTAACTTCTCAAGTAAATCAACCATAGACCCTTCATATGGTTAAAAAACCCTATTATCATTGATTCTAGACCCATGAGATTGTTTAAATGATACCCTAGGCTATAGAATCGGTCACTTTGTGAGAACATGGTGACTAACCATTAGCTTTGATACCATAACTGATGCAGTAGGGCTGGAACAAACTATCAGAAGACAGAAATGAGAGGGAGAGAGAGAGAGAGGGAGGGAGTAGGAATCACTCCATACAGAAAACTTGCTCAAAAGAAATCTTCATTCATTCATTAGCTTCAAAAGGAAGAGAATACGTTTATTTATAGAGTGACTTGTGTGGCCCGATTATTTTTCACCATAATTACAAAAATGCCACTCATTGTCTTGTGCATCAACAAACACAATAACTTTCTATCTACTAATGCAAACAAACTGAAATTTGAAAGACAATCCCTACTAAACTAGAGGAACAAGATGTTATAACCCAGGCCCCCATAGGACTAGCTAAAATGACGAAAATACCAATACTGTCCAAATATACAAAAATACAGAAAATCTCAGAAAAGTCCAAATTTGGCTCTTCAGCCCCTGCATTAACTTCTCCCTTTCTTTTTCACACTTTTCTGAACTTCTTCTAGTGTTTTACACAATCCATACTTTCATGATTTTGTCAAATGCTCACTACCAAAGTCATTTTCTTTTCTCTTGGTCGAGAGGGAGTAAGCTGGATTTTTTTTGGCATAGAATTTATTATTTTCCTAATCCTTTCACATGCAATTGTTTAATTTTCATATTTACTGTTAAAACAAGGCACAGAATTGTTGAAGGGAACAATAATCTTTTATAAAAAGTAAAAAACTGCAAATTGGAATAAAAAACTATTTCATTCTGAATAATATCATTACCAACGTCAAATATGCAATGACTTTACCTGACACTGCATCATAATAATGTTGTTGCATGGCGGTGACCAATGTTACTGCTAGTTACTAATCTTCTGTCTCTGCCAGTCGATACTATTGGCTACTCATTATGAGCTTTCCCTTAACATATGAGTAATATAATTTTCCATTTCTTTTTTGATAATTAACAGGAATTTCATTAAGAAGTATAATTTACTGTACACTTTACAGTCTATGTTTACAGAGGTTGCCATCTCTCTCTATATACAACACTGCCCAAAACCCCTGATCCTTCAGTGCTCCTTGCTCAGTAAGTGTATCGGCCATCAAATTAGCCAATCTATGAACCTATAGTTTTAATTCCACATTTCTTATCATCCATCTGATCTGTTTGATTTCATTTCTATAGGTCCAAACAGATTCTTCATAATTATGCAACCATCCTATCACCACCTTTGAATCCTTCTATAATCTTCCACTTTTATAATCTTTTATGGGCCAAATCTGGGCTCTGGGGCCGCCATTAGCTTGTAATCTATCCTAGGTTTGGAACATCATAATACACCATCAGACAGATTCATAGTTTTCAAGGCACCAAGGCAAGGTTAGGTGATGGGAGTGCCTTGTCACCTGGTCACCTAGGTGTCAGATTTTTTTAAGTATAAACTACATATCCTAGGGTAGCCCCCTAGGTTCCATAACCATCTTTCCTTAATAACCATCCATGATTTTCATAAGAAGTATAAACTTCATGTTTAAGTCTAGAGAATCAGCATATTTATGAGAAGAAAAAGAAGAAAGAAAATAAAATTAAAAAAATATAGGGGCTGGACCCCTATTTTTGTTATAGGAAGAGAAAAGAAATGGTGGAGGAAGAAATGTGTTGATTAGACAAAATTTTAAGTTCTTCCCTTAAAGTCTTTGAGGGTTCAATACAGCAGTTAGCAGTGTTTGTGTTGATTAAACCCTATAATAAGAAAATAATAAAAAGAAATTAGTTTATGAACATAAAAAATGAATATTTTTGTTGCAAGGTGCCAACCAGCTGGTTGGTAATGCCTCCTGCTGGTCGTAGCAGATACTTGGGATCGAATCCCGCCTGCACCTGGGTTGGGGGATGGGCTACCCCCCTTTGTATACCCCTTCAAAAAAATAAAAAAGAATGAATATTTTTGTTTAATAATGAATATTTTAGTAGCAGAGAAAGTATACAAAATTGCTTGGCGAGTGGGCAAGGCGAGCTTCCAAGGGCACCTTGTCGCCTAGGCGTCGTCGCCTTGACAACTTTATTACAGATTCTACTTAGATAATCAGCTGGGAAAAATCATCTAGTATAGATGAGTCTAACCCTCTGGTATTACTTAACTTAAAATGGATGGTGGAATTTCTTAAAGTTAAGAGGTAGTTTTACAAATAATGTACAAATCAAATCATTAAAACCCATTTGGTTAAACTATTTTTTGGGTACAAGAATAGTTTTATGTGTGATCCATTCAATGGTCGGATCTGATTCTTGAGAAATGGGACAGGTGGCAAATTATGGGGGCTCCAGACCTGTATACAGGTCCTGTGCCTCCAGATCCAAGACACTACTCCACTTTTTATAATTATATTATAAGTTCTTATTTACATTTTATATGTAGTTTGCCTCAATAAATATTAGCTAACGTAGTTATTTTATACTTATTCTGGTTGATACTAGACTAGTCAATGTGCTCATTAGTGGTCTTGACTTTAGCGAGAGGATTCTAAATACAGCACAGTAGTTTCTGATGGGATATAATATCCAGGACCACATTAGTTATGGAACACTCTGAGGGCCCCTTTGTTTCTCTGACATTTCTATTTTTTTTTTAAATTTGTATTAAATTGGACTATACATTTTTAATTCCTGAATTTATCCAGGTGAATTCGTATTCCTATTTAAACTTGATACATTTTTGAGTAGCAATTTTTCTTCTAATGATTAAAACTCAGAAGTTTCTTTCTTGTCCCTTGCTGTTACTAGCTATGCTTTTGATTGGATTATTAGGTCATTTGAATGCTTTAACTTTTCATATTCCATAGTTTCCAGATATTTGGGATTTAAGTTGACACATGAAACTCTATAAATTTATTTTCCATTTCAGGCATCCCTTTTTATTGATAAGGTAATGATTTCATGCATTAATTGCAAATATGAAAATGGGTTCATCTTATGTAGAATGACCAGACAATTAGCAAAGCTATGGTAAAAAGGAATCAACAACATCATTAATATCCTAAGTTGCACAAATGGAATAGGTTTCGTAATTCCTTAAGGATCGGCATCAATGATATAAAGAGAAAGTGACTTGTTATTTATGTCTTGTACAATTCTAAATTTATATTTTGGTATCCTACTTTTCCACTTTTCAAGCTCTCGAAGTTATTGCATCTGGGATCTTTTTAGTTGGCCAACAGTATGTATCTCATTCATTTTTGGTTCTTATAGCTCTTTATGACTTCTGATATAGTAACTAGTTGGTACTAGTCCAACTCCATACTCTTGATTCCATCTCTTAACATGTCAGTAACTCAATATCATTATGCCATTATTAATGAATGGTCATGGGACGTACTTGGGAGGAAGCTTTCTTCCAGGATTCTGACTTGAAAATCTGTGCCATTTGTATCAGATTATGGCAATTGGAACAATAGCATTATGCTATAACAACATTGAAGTCTTTAAAGGAGTTGTGAAAATGAGACGTGGTAACAAAGCTGTACTTTGAAATTCTTTTGTTGTCTTATTGATGTATACAGAGCAAAATTTATTTACAATATTAACCATTCTGGTCTGATAAAATTTCATGCTCTTTTTTTTTCTTTTTTTATTCCTTTCATTTTCTTGATATGACAATAGTCTTAACATTAATGAAACAAGGAATAAGGAGTGACTTGGATGGTAAGGCGGTTTGAAGTTCAAAATGTGTTGCAAGACAAGATTGTTGGAACTTGACTTGGGACACTTGGGCAGTTCTAGACAGAGTTTGACACTCTATATGCATATGGAAAATGCTACGTCATGGAAAAAGTATTTTTGGTGTTAATTTATTTCATCGAAGTGAAATTTTCCTTCAGTTCTACATGTTCAGTATTGCCAACTTGGATGGTCACAAATTTTTCATAAACTAACAGAATACTAAGATGGTCAGAATAGCATAATTACAGTTTGATAAATCCTTTCTTTTTAATTTTTAATTTTTTGTTTTAGTGGCAGCATGATCATGGGCCAAGCTGGGCAAGGCCCCTCATATATGGGCTTCATGTAAGGCTAGGCCCAGAAAAGCCTACATGGGCCTGGGATGGGCTGGGCTAGCAATGACCACCTTGACAGGAAGGCCCATTTGTTAGAACTTAAATCCATAAACATTGTTTTCTCATTTTTATTGGTCGACTTGCTTTAGCCACTTTATGTAAGAGCAATTGATTAAGGTAATATTCTGTGTGTGTGTGGGTGTTTGAGAAAACCACTTTCACTTTTTGAAAATTGACAGTGCCAGAGATCATGGTCAGATTAGATACATGCCAGCACTTATATTTTGATTTTTTTGATGAATGTCAGGTTTATCCGAAGTAGATTCTTTCTGTAGTGCACACTTATATGAGCTAAGTTGTTACAAAACAGATTCAATATCACGACAGGCACAAGTTTGCCAGTTGCCATCTGGAGAAGTGATTCTGTATTTCCTCCACCCCCCAATTTATTTTCATAAGACAATTTCAACTCAAAACCTCTTGTCACATACCCAAAGTAAGCCCTTCTTTGTGGAGACCAATGCTTCAAGCCTGAATTAGAAGAAGATTCTAATAAGAGAGTATTCTAAAGATGTTTAAGAGATATTTGTTTTTCTGTATTTTGTTTTTTCTTTTTTTTTTTATGTTATTAGATTTTTTGAGTAGCTAGCTAGGATTAGGGTTCTTTTTGTAAAGGGAGCCTTTCCTCTATAAATAGCCATATCCTCTTTCATTTTTAATTTTGTGAATCAGTGAACGAGAGGTGAAGGGAGCCTTTCTGGCTTTAGATATGGGTTTACATTGGTAGCATCAATTGTTACTCTGATAAGATAATACTTTACCATGCTAACTGTTTATTTTGGTTGATAGCTATTCAACCAATACTCAGCTACTTGAAGTGGTTGTTGAGTATTGGTTGTACCATGATCCATTAGTTCTTACTTTTGGTCTCGTTTGGGGCTGAAATCTCTATCAATAGTTATGCTATTTTTGTGTTATTTTTGTCACATGCAAATATCATGGTTATGTTCATAATAACATTGGGTTATTTCTTTCTGATTAATATTTGCTCCTTTTCACTGTGGTTCTTTTCTAGGTCTTACTGCTAAAGTTATTGATCGAACAAAGTCAATGTCTGATGTCTATGGTGCTTTTTTTGATTTTTCTTGTTTGCTCAAGATGAAGGTATGGTGCTTAAGTTTTACCAGGTGGTCTACATTAGCTGAAGTTAATCAACATGTTATGATGTGCTTGTTTGCTTGTGTCAAAATAACAACAAATACTTTCATTTGAGATAAGGGAAGAGTATCTGGAGCCCTAGGTTGCCTACTAGTCTGATTGAACACTATACATCTAACTGCTCTATTGACTGCATGTATAACAAGTAACTAGAGAGTGTTTTATATTTTACACAAAATCATAGAATATCTTTGCTCAAATTATAAATGAAATTCATCATGTGCCTTTGACTTGAAGGACTTGTGATTCAACATGACCTGGCCTTGTTCTGGATAATACCATATTGATGTTCTGTTACAATGTTCTCTTGCTTATTAGATAATTTGTGTATACTTTGGCTTGCCATTTTTCTATAAAACAATAGTAAGGCCAGCTACGTTGTATGGAGTAGAGTGTTGAGCAGTCAAGGAACAATATATCCAGAAAATGAATGTGGAAGAAATGTGAATGCTAAGATGGTTTAGTGGAAAACTAGCAAGTATAGGATTAGGAATGAAGTTATCGGTAGGAATCTGAGTGGCTCCAATAGGTGATAAAAAATGAGAGTGAGTAGACTAAGATGGTTAAGAAGTGATTTGTTACGCATTGAAGGGGCTAGGAAAACTTGGGGTAGACCAAAAAGAACATGGGTAGAAGTAGTAAGAAATGATTTAAGTACTAATAATTTAAATGGTGGATACAGGCTTTAAATAGAACAGCTTCAGAAAACTGGATTCATGTAGCCAACCCCATATAGTTGGGATAAGGCATGGATGATGATGATAATGACTTTGGCTTGCAATTTATTCATATAATGTTTCTTTTGTGATAATATAGTTTTTTCAAGATTGAAGATTGTTACAATTGCTTTACATACAGCTTGGTTACTCTTAACATATTCTTGTAAGCTCTCTTTAATATGGGGGGGGGGGTGGTTTCTTAGTCTTAAATGAGGGGTTTGGAAGACCTGATGTATTATGCATTGGTAGGTTTTGCCTGAAAGGGTTCCACAGCACCACATTTCCTTTTTCCTTGTGGAAATTTTCAAGAAATCTCAGTCAATAACCAAAAAGAAGCTATTTATCTGTTCCGTTAAAAGTAATAATAACTTACAGGTGCTGCAGGAGTCATATGGACTTAAGGAGATCCACAATGTCACATTTGAGGTGGGCAATCTGGATGGTTACATCATCCTTCCACAAGCACTTTCTTTTGCTTGGCTAGGCATGGGGTGTTTTTGTCAGTTTAAGAGTTTGGACTGCCCATCCATAGAAGGTTTTGCCCTTCTAATACAGATATGGAGACAAAAATATTTAGGTTGATAACTTACAATAGGTTGGTCTTCTCAGTGAATGACAGGTTCTTGGTATGAATAAGAAGGGCAGAATTGTCTGGTCAGTGTTCCCATGGCCGTTATGTAGGTAATATGGTTAGAAAGGAATATCAGAAATCAGAACTTTTGAGCAGAAGAAAAGTCCTGTTGAAGCTGTGGTTAATTCATATTTTGACTTTATTAGGGCTTGGCTGTCTATTTGTTGCAACTTTTTGGATATTTTAGTCATCCTTTTCTACCCATAGATTTTTTTTGGCAACTCTTTCTAACCCGGTGGCATTGGTGCACAGAATCTCTTTGTACTGGGGGGTGTACACTTTTTTTATGCTTAATACATTATACATCACCTTTCACAGAGATCCCAGGTTTTTTTTCTCTAGCAAAATTTAGGTCTGACATTGTACAGGTTGGACTCAGTGCCAATGATTAACTCCTGCACACCTGATTCTCAGAAGTGCAGTTATGAAATTCTCACTTGACAAATCCCTTATCCATGTTTCAACTCTTGTTGTGTCAAAAGTGTGCCTGTTACTGAAGGGGTTTTAAGTCTTTCTGCCACCTTGGCTCATGAAAGCATTCTGGTTCACTTGTATTGGAACCATGAGGCCCACTCTCTGTAGTGTTTTATGGTAGCTTTTTTAATAATGAATTTAATGGCAGTAAATTACTGCTATACCATTAGTTTGGGGTTTGGGTTATCTGGATAATTATTTTTGCTAGTTTGAGAAAAATGAGTGAAACTATAAAATTACTATGATGTTTATTCTTGTTGACCATTAGCGTGTGATTTAATTCTTCAGAATTCTAGTTATTATTTAGAAATATCCATGTATATACATTTTTAGTGGTTCATGAGTAGATCAATGATTTTTTTATTTTTGGGTAAAGAGAAAATTCCAAATCATATTTTGCCATAATTACGACATAGAATAGCCTAAGCTATTTTGTCTTGTGGTTATTGCAGGTTGAGAAGAACGATCCAAATGCCACAAAAACTTTAAGCCGAATAGAAGCAATACAGAAGACATGCAGAAACTCTGGGTTGCTGAACAAAAGGTTTGCTGATGTTCTAAATGTTCTTTGTGATTATTTTCTCTTGTTTTCAAAATTTTAGTGACAATGCCTTTTGTCTTTAACCAGGAGTACGTATATAGTTGAGAGTAAACCAAGTTATAATTCAGTTGCGGTGAGTCCCTTTTGTTTATTTGTTCTACTGACTTCAAATGAAGACTATCCACCGAGTATAAAATACATTTTTTTTATCAAAACTGAGCATAGAATACTTTGATGCAGATAATTGCAGTCTTCATCCTACTCTCGATCTTCCTTGCATTTCTCTCCACTAAACTACCAATTCATTCAGATTAGAGTTAAGTGGTGTAATTTGAGTTATTTATCTTTTCCTTAGCCTGTTTTAATTTTCAACCATAATTATTTATTAATCAAATACTGAAATGCTGTTCTTTTCTGTAGAACTTTCCTTCTGGGTATCCTGTCAACATGGATGGGCAGATCACAAAACTGGGTCTTTCTTTTTTACTGAGAATCTACCGCGTTGTTGTTGTTACAGTAACATTGTTCTTTAGCTTCCAACACTGCAACAAGTATATCCCTAAAAAAGTGATAGTGTGATAATTCTCTCTGAATGCAAGCAATGCAAGTCGTATGGGTTCTTTTAATCCCAGAGATATATGTTGCCATTTCTCGCTGAATGAAACCTTTATGCGCCACGCACAAAAGAAAACCGACGGAAATTTTACTGGGTCTCAGATTCAACACTTTTTGACCACTGAAAGGTTGCTTCTATCAATTTTTTTTTTTTTTTTTCTTTCTGTTTCTCTATCTTGAGGCTTCTTTGCTTTTCCTGCCCACGTTACCAAACGTTGTTTTCTTTGATTTTAAATACCCATAGCTTACCTCTTAGGCATTATCTTAAAGCTATTTGAGCTATTAGGACATGTGGGAATACCACTCCGTGATTGTTACTTTAATTACAGAAAGATAAAACTTTCATTTGCTAAACGGAGCACTGGCTGAATAAATAAACGAGTTGCACCTTCTGCTGGGCAAGGTTGATTGGTCAAAGCAAGAATGAGATGGCATTAAAATTAAAATACCATTGAAATGGAAAGAGCATATAAAAGAGTTTGCACTTGCTTAGCTAGCTTATCTGTAAAAGAGATATATCTTAATTCCCAGAACCGGCCAGCATACTCCCAAATCAGAACAGCGTTTACAACAAAGCCCAAAAAATAGATAGAGTTCCTGTTCACCCCTTGCTTAGCTAGCTTATCTGTAAAAGAGTTTGCACTTCTTTTTACCCCATGTGCATTGAACGTCAATGTCTTTAGTCAGTCACTTAAATATCCTTTTTTCATTACCGTAGTTCCAAAGCTTAGAGTTGTTCTGTTTTAAACAGCCCGCCACAATCTCAGTCTCCTTTTATAAGCAGTTTGTTATGTTCATGTCTTTAGCCCTTTGTACCCCCTACTTCTAGAGTTAGAAGTATCTCAGCCCTCAAGGAATCTCCCACCCTGATTGGACCAGAGAACATGGCCTCCTTTTTTCATCCCTTATAACTACCCCTATTCCAGAGGGCCCTGGATTGCCCATACTGCTTCCATCAAAATTCAGTTTAGTGAAACCTGGAGGTAGAGGAATCCAAGAACTTAAGACGTTCTTAATTGGGGCTGATGTTGCAATATCCTTTCACTTCCTTTGCAAATCATCATCTATTGAGAAATCTGCAAATGAATACATGATGTACCCATCTATACATTTTTGTCAGGTCGTTCCTTTTTGATAAATGCTTAATTTGCGGTCCAATTTGCATGTTGTGAAATCAACTATGAAGGTTTGGCTCTATTTTGTCCAATTTGTGATAGATATTTGTTCACTTACGATCTTATCTTTATTGGTTGCAGAGATGAGATGGGATGTTTTGTCCTTGATAATTAGAAATGTGATTCGCTTGATTGCCCCAACCTCTCAACTGCTTCACAGTGAATCAAGAATATTGATTCATCATCACTGTTTCATAGACACATTCTTTTTCCAACCTATTGTACTTATAACAGATGGAACAATGGTAGTTCAGGTCAAGCGGCATGCACAACACACAAATTGTATATCGTGTGAATGAAAAGGGACCATACTTTTTTCTATTATTTTTTTATTCGAGTATTTCAATGATAAACATGAGGGGTTCTAATGCTTAAACATAAAGAAAACCCTAGGATTCAAAAAACAAATAAATAAATACAATTAAACCCCCTAAATCCCTATGTAAATCGTTTTGGTCGGTTAAAAAACCGATACATATTCATAAGATGGGTACGATACATTGTGATATTTTGAATTTAGTGGTCCGTTTGATTGCCAAGAAAGTAAGGATGAGAAGGTATGGGATGAGATTTTTTTCTCAGTTTTGCATCGCATGTTTGTTTCCTGAGAAAGAATATGCATAAAATTCATTTACCAGCATTTGATTGTTGAGAAAATTTAACAAGAAGGATGAGTTAAATCCATTTTGATATTTTCACATGCTTGTTAATGTTCAACTGTTCATACCATCTTCCACAATGATATGACATATATGGGCGTGAGATTTTGCCACGTGGCAGCACTAATTTGGTGTGAATTCCATAAAAATAAAATAGCATTCAGACATAAAACAGCTTCCTCCTTAATAATTGCAGTGTTTCAGAAGCATGATCTTCCCAGTTGCATTCTTTACAGCCATGTCACTGAAATATGGGTAAAAACATAAATCCAAATAGAACATAGGGATTGGACACGGATAAACAAGGATTGGACAACTCATTCTAACAAAAAGAAATTTACTATTTATGCATCAAACATTTAGAAGGAAAAGAAAATATTGGTAATAAATGAAAGATACACAATCTGCAATATAATAAATACAATCTGAAAAACAAAAATGAATCACACAAAACAAACCAACAGTACCATGAAAAAATATCTTACCTGTTATGGATTTATGTTACTTATTGGAGCTCCAAATCAGACATCTAACTAAGGTTTAGTATCATGGTTACATTCAGCCATAGTAATCAAGATTTAGTATTTCCCTTCTCTGATAGATTTGTCAGAAAAACAGAATAGTGATTGATGTAACGCAATCCGGTCACTCCTAACTGGCACTTGTGTGGCTCGTGGAAGACACCTGAGATGGGGAAGAATAAGAAGAATTCCTTAGGAGCCTGTCCGGCGGGGACACTCCGATGCTTAAGTCAGTATTCGGTAGAAGCAAGGAAAAGGCGAAAGGCTAAGAGTGTAGATAGTGCGTTACCACTATACTCAAGAGGTCTGAGATTCAAGAAGAAGTTTCTCTTCTGCCCTAAGGGCTTTTATAGGGACACCCACATTAGGTCGGGCATAACCGCCACTGGGCTCTTGCCACAACCGTTACCTACCAGGGCTACGCAAGTGGCCGTTGTGGCGTATGCCTCGCCCGGGTGTGTGACACGTTTCCAAAGTGGCAGGCAGGCCTTTTCCTGTTGAGAGACGTGGACACAAACTGTCGAAAGGAATAGAATTGCGCTGTTAATAGAGGATATGGCGCAGTCTGTCCGGTACGATCTGTCAATCGGAAGCTTCCTGAAGAGCGCTAGTGCGGCTCGTTCGTGAGCTATTTTTGGCGAGCTTGAAACACTCCAAAATTACCCTTAGTGGAATTGGTCCTCGGAATGACTTGTCTGCTAGGGAGCTCGGGCGAGCTAATAACTTTAGCTCGCGAGCTGCAGTTGCCTCGGAGTATCTCTTCAAAGAAAGCACGGGGAACTCGGAGTTCGTGTTGTGGCGGACTCCTCCCATCGTGAGCTGTAACGTAGCGGACTGCTTCGTGGGCCCGTCACTTGGTCACACCGGGCTTCAATGTTGGGCTGCCGCTCATGCTAAGTCATCGTCTATGTGTCACAGTTTCATAGGTTGGGTCAAATCATCCTTCATCAATTGCCCCCCACTCCTCGAGCTAAGAGTACTGCCTTAGCGCGAGGAGTCTATGAAGCACGATGGATTGATTTGACCGAAATTCAAACTTGATTGACTGCCCTCATTAAATGCATTTGCGGGAATCAAGAGATTTTCTGACATTCCTGACTTTTCGGATTCCGAAAACGTGTTGAGGTGGCTTTTAACTCCGAACGTCGTGCGGCTATGACTTCCTTAATTATGGAAGACATGCCACCAATCGCCTTCAGTTTTTAGAAGGCGTGCGGTCAGGGCGCCCGCGGGCTGTTGGATCTGCTTTGATCCGAGCCTCATTTTCTCCCTCGGGCCTCATTTTCTCCCACACCATCTTGCTTTCTTTGGATTTTGAGGTCGCGCACTTCACCTAGTCTACCCGAATTCCTCAGTTTGCTTCGTTCTGTCTTTTCTGGTGAGTCTCAATCACTGTCAGCCATGTCTGGGTACCCATACCACACCTATTACAGGGGCGATAGCTAGGATGATGATGCTCCCTCGAGCTCGGGGGGAGCCTGGGAGTAGATCCCGGAGGCTCGGGAGGCCTCTAGCGACATAACGTCTACTTCTAGGGAGAGGGAGCCTGATACCTTTGGCCCTTTCTTGATGACAGTGGAGAGACTCAGGTCTCTGATCCGCTACTTTCGCCTCCCCGGGGACCTGGTTTACAACCTCCCTATTAGCAACTTCCCTTAGGAGCATGGTCCCAATGACATTGTAATCTTTCAAAAACAGCTCGAGGCTAGCTTGCGTCTTCCCCTACACCCCTTGATAGTGGAGGTGTTAAATCACTTCAACGTCACTATTGACCAGCTTCATCCCAATGCCATTCGAAACATGGTTGGGACTATATCCCTGTGTTACGAGTACTACCTTCCTTTGGACCTTGATATTTTTGTCTCTATCCTTTGTATAAAGAACGTTGCTCCTGGGGTTCCTCCGGAGATGTGCTTTTATTACCTCTCTCCTCGTCGTAGCTATAAGCTCTTGTACGAACTGCCAAATAAGATTCCCGCCTGGAAGAGGGATTACTTTGTGGTCTGTAACCCCGAGGGGTGGCCCTTCCCCACTGCTTGGAGGGGCCCCATCTAGGACCCCGGGGCCGAGCTAGACCCTAAAATTTAGAAAACAATGCTGTCCTGGGTGTCGGTAGGCTTCCTTTGCTCGGACTACTTGGTCGAGGAGAAAGTTGGAATCCAAATCCAGTCGTTGCCTATTTATAGGCTACCCAAAAGATTCGGTGGGTTATTTATTCTATGACCCAAGTGAGAAGAAAGTGTTCTGCAGTCGAAACGCTCAATTCTTAGAAACTGAATACATCCTAGACACCCATCGTCAGGAAATAGTTCTTGATGATGAGAGCTCAGAAGTAGTGGGAGATGTCCCACAGGTTCCAGGTAGTGACCAACCTAGAAGATCCACTCGGGTATCCAGGCCACTAGTCCGATATGGTTATGACCAAGATAGTTACCTGGTGGAAGCCTTGACTAGTGAGGAGGATCCCATAACTAATGCAGAGGCTATGTTAGACATAGATTCCCAGAAGTGGGTGGAGGCCATGAAAGCTGAGATGGACTCAATGGAGACCAATAGGGTTTGGACTCTAGTAGATCCGCCCTCCAGGGTAAAAGCAATTGGTTGCAAGTGGATCTACAAGAGGAAGAAGGGCCCCAATGGCAGGATTGAGACCTACAAAGCTCGTATGGTGGCGAAAGGGTATACTCAGAAACAAGGAATCGATTATGAGGAAACTTTTTCGCCCGTGGCCATGCTTAAATCCATTAGGATCCTGCTAGCTGTAGCAGCGTACCATGACTACGAGATTTGGCAGATGGATGTCAAAACCACGTTCCTGAATGGAGATCTTAGTGAAGATATCTACATGCAGCAGCTGCAAGGCTTCATTGCTGCTGGTCAGGAACACATGGTATGCAAACTCAATAGATCCATATATGGACTTAAGCAGGCTTCTAGGAGTTGGAACATCCATTTTGATTCTGTCGTCAAAACGTTTGACTTTGAGCAGAATCCGGATGAACCCTATGTTTATAGGAAGTCCAGTGGGGATAATATCACCTTTTTGGTGTTGTACATGGACGATATCCTACTCATGGGGGATGATGTAGGAATGTTGACTTCGGTCAAGGTATGGTTATCACAGCAGTTCTCCATGAAAGATCTTGGAGAAGCTTCATATATACTGGGTCTTCGACTCTATAGAGATAGATCGAAGCGGATAATTGGATTATCCTAGGCTGCTTACATTGACAAAATTGTCAAAAGATACAGCATGGAGAACTCCAAGAAAGGGAACGTTCCTTTCAGGCATGGAGTCACTCTCTCCAAGAAGATGTCTCCCAAGACTTCTGAGGAGATTGAGGGCATGAGAGACATTCCCTATGCCTCAGCCGTAGGGAGCATCATGTATGCCATGCTGTGCACTCGCCCGGACATTGCTCAGGCGGTAAGTGTGGTAAGTAGATTCCAAGCCAACCCAGGGCAGGAGCATTGGACTGTTATGAAGAACATACTCAAATACCTTCGAAGGACAAAAGAGTTTTGTTTGGTATTCGATGGTAGTTCACTACAGGTTCTAGGGTATACTGATGTCGATTTCTAGTTGGATCTAGATAATAGAAAGTCTACATCTAGGTATGTTTTCACGATAGGATCGTGTGCTATTTGCTGGAAAAGCAGCAAAGCAACAAACAGGGGTCCACTGCAGATTCCACAACCGAGGTCGAGTACATTGCCGCAAGTGAAGCTACCAAGGAAGCCGTGTGGATGAAGAAATTCATACACGAATTGAGAGTGATTCCATCCAGCACATCACCCATCCCGTTGTTGTATGACAACAATGGAGCGATCGCCCAGGCTAAAGAGCCTCGGGCTCACTCGAAGTCAAAGCACATCGAGTGGAAGTACCATGTACTACGGGAGATCATTGATAGAGGGGATGTCCTAATTCAGAAGTTAGCATTAGCGGATAATGTGGCAGACCCATTGACTAAGCCACTGACACAGAAGGTGTTTGAGAAACACGTGGAAAGTATGGGACTCCGGCTTGTACCAGATTGGACCTAAGTGCAAGTGGGAGTTGTTAGACAATTTTGTATGCCCTTAGCTTCAATCCGATTTGATGTATTTTTGTTATTTAGTGCATGTTTGATTCATATTGTTTGGTATAATTCTGTGTAAGACCCTAAAACTGGACACTTATAGAGACACGTGTTAGTTTAAATGTTCACAGCCATTGGATAAGTCCGGGGAGATTTATCCTGCCAAGGCTGATACTGGTGTGCCACCAAGTGCTGGGATGGCCTCTCTCGGCCACCAGGGTAAGACCCAAGGCACATGCAGTATGGGATTACTTGAATCCTTGAACCGGACCAGATTTCCAGTATAGCCCTGGACCTTGGAGACAGATGGGCAAAACTGGAAAGTTACACCTGACCCCTAGACTCGATTATGACACTTCACTAGGTGTTGGATCGGGCTGTCTTTGATATGTCATTCAGTGAGATCCTTAGCGGGGGTCAAAACCTGGGCATGTTGGGGCAGTTTGAGAATTCATCTGAGTGAGTGATCATGGTGACAGGATCAGCCCCTTTGTCAGACAATGGTAATGATCGGGAATGCACTCTCTCTGATGGAAACCAAACTGCCGGCAGTTGATTTCAATCGTTGGAATTTTGTTTTGCAAAATTAATATATATATATATATATATATATATATATATATATATATATATATATATATATATATATATATATATTGTATGTATATATATACATGTATATGTACGATTTCAAAATGTTTGCAAATGGTTTTAATTCCCGGGATCCATGTGAGTAGAGAGTGCGGCACTGTTCCTTGCAGTCGAGGGAGAGGTCCTCTCTTGTCGGGCAGTGCTTGATCATTAAGGGCTGAGAGGTTAAGTGTAAGACCATTTAGGATAATACCTGAAGGGCTAATCTTGCACCTGCCCACAGTCCCTGGGTTTCTATAAGATGGCTTGGTCCAGGAAACACTTAATGTAAGTGATGATGCGCGATCTGGCCGGTCTTAGCTATCAACGACCTTGCTTCTGAACTAAATATCAGGGAACCTGAAATGGAGGAGATGAGGAAGCTCCGGGGGGGAACCCGGTGTAACGGCTCCGAAGCTTAAGTTAGATTTCTTCAAAAGCAAGATAAAACCAGATAGCACAAAGTTTGCATACCTTGTTTGTTGGGGGCAGGGGGCTCTTATAATCACTTCGTGCACTCGCTCCGAGGCCCTTGTCAGTTCGGGTATGATTACCCTTGCGTTTGTCAATTCGGCCGTCGTCCTTTCTGCTGGGACAGAACCGTCACTGCATAACTGTCTCTCTAACTGGAGATGGCGGTGTCAGTGGCGGTGGTAGGTGGCCGTTTAGAGTGCGGCCACCAAGCGTCAGACCCCAAGTCAGTCAGGTGCGGCGCCCTCGGGCACAGACTTCCTCAGTGTCAGGCATGGTACGACTTGTTTGGTTTTGGCGCCCAGAAGGTGATGCGGAGTGGTGAGTGAGGCGAAGTCTTGAGTTCGGAGGTATCTATAGGACATGTCAGTTCGGCGAGGTGTATCCCGAACTGTTACAAGGCAGGACAGTTCGATGAGGTATATCTCGAGCTATTACAAGGTTGGTCAGTTCGGCGAGGTGTATCCCGAACTGTTACAAGGCAGGCCAGTTCGGCGAGGTATATCCCGAGCTGTTACAAGGTTGGCCAGTTCGGCGAGGTATATCCCGAACTGAAGGTAGGCCAGTTCGGATTACTCTGGTTTTGGGCCAAGGATGAGTTTGGGCCCCTAGTAGGGAGTTCGGTCCACTGGTGTCCCCTTGGTGTTCACGCCTTAGGCTGGCCTTTTTGTTGAGCTGTTGTTTCTGCCACGTGTCGCATAACTATGAGGTCGGGCCAAATCTTCCTTCATCAATTGCCCCCCACTCCTCGCGCCAAGGGTCTTGCCCTGGTGCGGGGAGTTTCGCGAGGTGGTAGGTGGATTTGTCCTGTCCTTCAAATCTTGACTACGCGAGTTGCTTTTGCCAGGGTTCTTTGGTCTCCGAGAAGGCGGGAAACGTGCCTACTCATAAACGTTGATGGTTGTGACAGCACGCGTTTTAAATTTCAAAAATTCACGCCACTTGGACGTGACAACGGGTCATTCAAACTTGAAAAAAGGGTGCCACTGCTATACGTGCATGGGCGGATGTCAGGGAGACGTGCGGCGCAGTTAGTTTCAGAAAGACGCGTGTCGGCGCGACGTCGGTTTCAAGAAGGCGTGCGCTGACGTTTCACTCTTTTTGGAAAGATGTGCGCCAATCACGTCTCGACCTTATGGGACGTGCAGTCAGTGCAAACGTGGGCCGTCGGATCGTCTTTGATCTGCATGGTCAGTTCTTGGTTACTGTAGCTATAAATAATGGGGGACCCCAGTCGATTTGTCACTTCTGCGGTTTGCCTACTGAGCTCGCGTCCAAGTTTTTTTAGCTCGCGTCTAGGCTGGTTACATAGCCTCCAAGGTTTTTTGGCTTGTTCCCGTCTCCGGAGCCTTCAAAACTTTCTTCCGGTGAGTACCTTCCTGAATCCACCTCTTTTCCTCAATGTCTAGCTTTGATAGCCCAGACGACTCTTCAAGTAGGACTGGCGTAGGTTCTACAAACCGAGCCGTATCCCCCGACTGCCTCAGCGATCCTGAGGTGGAACTCGAGGACTATGAACCAATAGGCCGAGCCGCTTCGGGTAGTTTGGCATCTACCTCTCGCCGAGGTCGGATGCTAGACAGGTTTGGTCCCTCAACCATGACGCCTGAAGGGCTTCAATCTATACTTATGTCTTATAACCTTCCTAGGGGGTATACATATTTTATTCCTTCGGGTAGCTTTCCTTGGGAACACGGTCCTGATGAGATCATGATTTTTCGAGAGCAGCTCGCTGCGGGATTGCGACTTCCTTTCCACCCCCTTCTCGTTGAAGTCATAAACCACTTCGGTGTCACCATTGGCCAACTTCATCCGAACTCTATTCGGAACCTGGTGGGGACAATTTCCCTTTTTTGCAAGAAAAATTTTCCCTTAGACTTAGAGATATTCTCCTCCATCTTGATGCTCAAGAGACAAGCGGGTTCTCTTCCTGGGGGAAGACGGGCGTATTAACTTTCTCCTCGCCAGGGCTTTAAGCTTCTACACGATCTTCCTAATAAGGTCCCGGCGTGGAAGCGGGACTACTTCGGTGTGCAAAGTGCACAAGGATGGCCCTTTCAAACCGGGTGGGGTGAGGTCGCTCCTGATTCAGGTGTTACTCTCGATAAAGAGACGGTGAAGGGCCTCCGGCAATGGGCACGACAAGGTTTAAAGTGCCATCACTACTTAACGGAGGCCAAGCTTATTGCAGCCGACCTGAGTTTGGGTAGGTTTCTAGTTATGCGGTTTCTTGCTTGCTTTGTTCCTTCATTTTTTTTTATGTCAAACTCATTTCTGTAGGTGTGATGGATGCGGAGAGAACTCGTGGAGGGCGTCTGTTCCAAGGTATGAAGAGGAGGAAGCGGGTCGCCAAGCAAACTCGTACCGAGCTGCCCCTGGATGAGGAGCCCCAAGTTCCAGACCACACACTGGAGGATCTGCCCAGGGAGCCCGAGGTGACTGCACCGATGCATGAAGCTGTCGGGGCGCCTTACACTGAGACCACTCATACGGGCGCTCCTGCATACTCAAGTGCTCCTGCTCACTTTGGGTCTGCTCATACGCGGGTTGGGCCCTCGGGTTCGGGAGCTCAAGGGGAGTTCAGGAGCGTGTTGATGTTGAACTACGCTCTTCAGAAGAGTAGGGAGGCTACTTTCCCTGAGGAGATCGCGGCGTGGACCGATCTTCCTTTGAATCAGGTCGCCTGCCGCGCCGTAACACATGCTATGGTGGTAAGTCAGATTCCGTCTACCTTTTTCATTTTCTGTCGCTTTTGCTGTTATTGCTCACTTGTTTCTTTTGGTAGGTGAATTCTTCGATTCATGCCTTAGCAGCCCAAGTGGAGAAGAGCTCGTGACAGGCGCGAGATGCTGAGGCTGCCGCCCATGCTGCTGAAGAGGCTTTCCGTGCTGCAGAGGTGAATACCCGAGATGCTGAGGCGGCCGCTTATGCTGCCGAAGAGGCTGCTCGCGTCGCAATGGCCAGGCAGGCAAGGTCTCAACGTGATGCCGAGGCCATGGGGGTAGTTGTCAAGCACATGGCGGACTTGAAGTTGGATTTGCAGCATCAAGTCGAATTTCTTCAGGAGGACATCAGGGAGAAAAAACAGATTTTTTCCCAAGGCGTTGAAGATGCCAAGAGGAAGGCCGTTGAAGACTACATTGCCTCTCCGCGTTTTGTTGATCTGATGGTGGATTCTTACAAAAGGGGGTTCAAACTGAGCAGGTGGATGATCCGGAACACGTACCACGACCTCGATGTTAGTGCCATATCCACTTCATGTATAACTCAGGAGATGGCCAATGCTGTCGATGGCGAGCCGGACTCTGAAGGAGAGGCAGGGCCTTCGGGTGTTGTTGAAGTGCCTTCTGATGGCGAAGAAGTAGCTCCGAGCATGTAAAGATTTTTTTTTTGGAAGTACCTTCTGTTGGCCAATGTACTCCTGTTTCTTGCTACGGAATAGATAATCTTTTTGCCCAAGTGTTCCTTTTCCTCGAACTGAATATGCCACTTTCTTGTCCGGATTATTATACTTTTGCGACCTGTTTTGCCGCGAAGGCTTTTGCAGCGAACTGATTTTTTGCCGAGCTGATAATATGCCTGACTTTTCTTTGCTTGTTTACACCGAGGTTCCTCTTGGCTCTGCATCGTGGCCCATAGGACCTGATTTCGTCCACTTCGCTTGGCGGTTTATAGGTAGTATCGCCTTAAGTTCATGATGTTCCACGCTCGAGGTACTTGTTTGCCTTCCAAGGTTTTGAGTTCGTATGCCCCCCCGAGCGCTCTCTTTACTTTATAGGGCCCTTCCCAGTTTGGTCCAAGTTTGCCCACGCCGGGTTCAGGCACCATAATCTTACGAAGGACCAGGTCACCGACTCGGAAGCTTCGTTGCTTTACTCTAGCATTGTAGTAGCGAGCTACCTGCTGCTGGTATGCCGCTGTCCGGATGTGCGCGAGGTCCCTTACCTCGTTCAATAGGTCAAGGTTGGTACGTAACTCATCTCCGTTTGTCCGACCATCGTATGTTTCTAGTCGCAATGTGGGTACTTCGATTTTCGTCGGGATCACTGCTCCAGTGTCGTAGGTGAGGTTGAAGGGGGTTTCTCCTGTGGCGGTTTTTTCTGTAGTTTGGTGAGCCCACAAGACACTTGGTAGCTCTTCGGCCCACAATCCCTTAGCTCGATCCAGACGTGCTTTCAATCTGCGCAGGATGGCTCTGTTCATTACTTCCGTCTGACCATTTGCCTGCGGGTGCACGACTGATGTGAAGTTTTGCCGAATCCCCATGTTCTGGCACCATTCTTGGAACTTGATATCCTCGAACTACTTGCCGTTGTCGGAAATTAGTACCCGAGGTAACCCAAAGCGACATACTATGTTCTTCCAAAAGAAGTTCTGTATGTTTCGGGCCGTAACAGTTACTAGAGGTTCAGCTTCTATCCACTTCGTAAAGTAATCTACTGCAATAACTAGGAATTTTCTTCCACCTGTTGCTGGTGGGAATGGCCCTAGGAGGTCGATGCCCCATTGTGCAAAGGGCCATGGGCTGGCGAGGTATTTGAGGTCGGAGGCAGGTTGATGGTGGATATTGGCATGCTTCTGACACTTGTCGCATTTTCTGATGAGCTCGACAGCTTCTGCCTTCATCGTTGGCCAGTAGTATTCTTTTCGAAGTGCTTTTTGGGCGAGTGCTCTGCCCCTCAAGTGTCCGCCACACAGGCCTTCATGAGTGTTGCGAAGTACGAACTCGGCTTCGACAGGTCGCAGGCAACGCAAGTAGGGGAGCATGTAGGACCGTTGGTATAACCGTTCGTCTATTACGACGTATTTGGCTGCCTGGCACTGCACCCTCTTGGTCGCATTGCGTTCTGCAGGGAGGGTTCCGTCTATCAAGAAGCTCGCGAGTCGGTCGATCCAGCTCGACTCTGCTTCCAGGACGGGAGCGACCTCCTCTGCCCCCCGAGAATACTAGGCCGAGGTAAGTCCTCTATGTACACGGTTCTCATGTTGTTGTGACTATGCTGGCTAACTGGGACAGAGCGTCGGCCTCAATGTTCTCTGACCTCGGGATTTGCCTGATGAAGTGTGACTGGAAGTTGAGCAGGGCCTCTTTTACTTTCGCCAAATATGCAATCATGGAGAGCTCGCATGTTTCATACTCACCCGTAACTTGGTTGACCACGAGCTAGGAATCGCTACAGATGACCAAGTGCTTTGCCTTTACCTTTTGCGCTAGGTCCAGCCCAGCTATCAGTGCTTCGTACTCTGCCTCGTTGTTGGATGCCGCAAACTCAAAGCGTAGTGCGTATTCTAATTTTGTGCTGCCCGGGCCGCATAAGACTATTCCAGCCCCGCTGCCTTGCTGGTTCGAGGAACCATCCACGTGAAGGATCCAGGGCTCCTCATCCCAGTTCGCGTTTCGCCTGAGCAGGAGAAATGCCACACTGGTTGCTACTTCACAGGGTTCAGACTCTATTGGCTCGGGAGCTTCGGGTTTGCCCGAACTGGGGACCTTGGGCTCGACCTGTAGGGCTTCGTGGCTAGAAGTGCACTCAGCGATAAAATCTGCCAAAGCTTGGGCCTTAATAGCAGTTCTTGGCTTGTACTGGAGGTCGTACTCGCTGAGTTCGATGGCCCATTTCGTCAGTCGACCGGAAACCTCGGGTTTGAGTAGAACTTGTCTCATAGGTTTGTCAGTCAGGACGATGACGGTGTGAGCCTGAAAGTATGGGCGGAGTTTCCGAGCTACTGTCACCAGTGCGTATGCTAGCTTTTCTATCCGCGGGTACCTTGTCTCTGCTCCCTGCAAAATTTTACTAACATAATAGATGGGTCGCTGGACCCAGTCTGTTTCTTTTATTAGTACCGAACTGACCACCTCGTCACTTGCCGAGAGGTACAGTTCTAAGACCTCGCCCTCCTCGGGCCGGGCTAAGGTCGGCACACTAGCGATGTAACCTTTTAGCTCATCAAACGCGAGCTGGCAATCTTGGGTCCACTCGAACCCTTTGCCTTTGATTGCTTTGAAGAAAGGTAGGCAGCGGTCTACTGATTTGGACATGAAGCGGCTTAGAGCGGCTATGCGGCCGTTTAGCCTCTGAACTTCTTTTACTTTCCGAGGTGGTCTCATATCTAGAATGGCTTTTATCTTGTCCGGGTTGGCCTCAATACCGCGCCAATTGACAATGTACCATAGGAATTTGTCCGAGGTGACGCCGAAGACACATTTGTTGGGGTTCAATTTCATGCTAAACTGACGCAGGATTTGGAAGACAGAATCTAAGTCTTGTATTAATTCTTGTGAAAATTGTGTCTTGACGACCATGTCGTCTACATAGCACTCTATCTTCGTGCCAATCAGGGGCTAAAACAACCTATTTACAAGTCTTTGGAAGGTCGCCTCAGCATTTTTTAATCCGAAGGGCATGACCTTGTAGAAATATAGGCTGAACTCGGTTATGAAGTTGGTTTTTTCCTCATCGGATTGGTCCATCCGGATTTGGTTGTAGCCCGAGTAGGCGTCCAAGAAGCTTAGCAACTCATGTCCCGAGGTCGCGTCCACTAGGCGGTCAATTCTAGGGAGGGGGAAGCAATCTTTCGGGCAAACTCGGTTCAGGTCGGTGTAGTCGACGCACATGCGCCACTTGTCGTTCGCCTTTTTTACCAGCACCGGGTTGGCCACCCAGCTCGGGTAATGGACTTCCCTTATGAAGTTTGCTGCGAGGAGCTTCTTGACCTCCTCGTCGACCGCCCTCCAGTGTTCTAGGGCTAAGTTGCGTTTCTTCTGTCTAACGGGTCTGACTACAGGGTCAGTACTAAGTTTGTGCGTTATCAGGTCGGGTCCGTAGCCGAAGTCGGGATTGCGACCGTTTCCTATGTGGGTGAAGCTCGTTCCTCACCTTGCTCCGCAGGCCGCTCTAGTTCGAGGTCATCGGCCGCCTTGGTTTTTCCCTTCAGGGCGGCAACATAACACTTGCGGGACTCGAGCTAGTCGCCCCGCGCTACCCTCACACCGAAGTCCGTAGGGAACTTCATGGCCAAATAGTAGGTGGAGACCACCGCCCGTAGGATATGCGTGATCGGCCGCCCTATTATGGCATTGTATGGGGTGGGGGTCGCGACCACCAGGAAATCATGGTTGAGTCTGACTGCACAAGGCCACGTGCCGACTTCCACAAGTACTGTTATTTTTCCGAGGGGCCTGACTTCCTCTCCGCTGAAACCCACCAGGGGAGTGTTTGCGGGCTTCAGCTTGCTCCTCTGTAACTATAGCTGGTCAAACGCTGATTTGAAGAGGAAGTTCGCTGAGCTGCCCGAATCTACGAGTATGCGTCTGACCTCGAAGTCGCTGATCCTTAGTTTAATGACAAGCGCGTCATCATGGGGTAGCGGACCCCTCGCGCGTCGTCCTCCATCAAGAAGATTGGTTCTTCGGTCTTTGGTCTCTTTGGGGGGTTCCGTTCCTCGAGGGCCGCTTCGCGAACTGAAGTCTGGGCCGCTGCCGAGGTACACCTTGCTACCACTGAACCTCCCACAATTACATGGATGGTTCCCCGAACTGGCCTCTCTTCCGGAGGCTGTCGCTGCAACGGTTCGGCAGGTCTACTACTGGATTCGGGGGCATCCTTTCCGTGCTCCCCTTGCCAACCTGCCTTATTGTTATTATTGTTGTGTTGTACAAAGTTTCTCAAGTATCCACGACGGATGAGCCCCTTTATCTCATCCCGGAGATTATTACACTGCCCGGTACTATGACCATGGTCTCTATGGAAACTACAATACAAATTCTTATTTCTCTCGTTCGGATTTCCCTTTAGGCGAGGTGGCCACTTCACGTATGAGGCGTCCTTGATCGTCATTAAGATCTCGGTCCGCCTTGTGTTTAATGGCATGTAATCCGTTCGAATTGCTAGGGGAGCTCGGAACGACTGGTTTGACTTTGGCTCCCGGGCCGGGTTTTTCCTATCGACTGGGTTGGAGAGCTCGCCTTCCCTCTTTCTTTTCTCGTTCCCGCCTTCGGTTCGTTGGTTGATTTCTTCCTCTGTCCTCATGAACTTGTCCGCGAGCTTGAGGAATTCAGCCACGGTTGCGGGCTGGTTAGCTACCATGTGCCATTTGAATTCTTTGTGCATTACCCCTCTTTTGGCCGCCACGAGCTGCACCGCGGGGTCCAACCGCGGTATCTGCAAGCATGCTTCATTGAATCGCTTGATGTAGCCCCGGATGGATTCTCCTTCCCTTTGGACTACTCCGAAGATGCTTTCCTCTGTTCTGGGGCACCGTTGGCTGGTGACAAAGTGTGCGGTGAAGACCTACACGAACTGGGCCCAGTACTTTATCGACCCGGGGGCCAAGTTCCTGTACCAAGTGCGGGCTACCCCCCTAAGGGTGGTGGTGAAGGCCACGCACATGCACGATTCGCTGGCCCTGGCGAGGTGCATTTGGGACTAGAAAGCGTCAACGTGGTCGTTGGGGTCGAAGGACCCGTCGTACTTGTCCAGAGGTGGGAGCTTGAAATTTCTAGGTAAGGGGACCGCCAGGAGTTCTGATGCGAGGGGGGAAGGAACTGAGAGAATTGGGGCAGCTCCTACCTTGTCCGAGCTCATCTCTTCTTTGCCTCTGAGCTCTGACAAGACACGGGTGGCGGTTCAGTGACTTCGTCGGTGCCTTCGTTGTTGAGTGGGCCTTGTATTGGCGCTGCTGGCCTCCGTGTTGCCGAGCTCGATGGGCCCGGAATGCTGGTAGTCTGCCGCCAGTACGTCGAATCGGTTTTCCATGAGCGGGAACTCGAGCTTGGAGTGCCGAGGTGCCGATCTCGTGGGCGAGGTTCCCGACCCGCCCTCGAGTTGCAAGGCAGGGATGATTTTTTTCTCTCTTCAACCTGGGGACGAGGCCTGGCTGTTAGGGGGGTTTTGGGGCCGGGAGGCCTTTCCTTGGTGGGGGCGTCCATCCTGTGGGGAGGCCTTGACCAGCCTCGGAACGGGGTGGCGAGGTGGAAGTAGTGGTTGGTTCAGTGGCAGTTGGGGGAAATGCTGTTGATAGTGATACTGGGAGATGTTGTGCAGCACTTGGTGCTGGTGAAGCTGGTGTTGCTGGAACTGTTGCATTTGGGCTTGCATTGCCTGCATGCACTGCATCAGGTCATCCAACCGGTTTTGATTGGCTGCCAGGGGGACGGCAGTCGGTTCAGTAAAGGTTGTCTCAATAGGGGGAGGAAAGGGGATGCTTGTGGCAGGAAGGTTTACGGGCGCCACTGCTTGTGGCGCGTTCAAGCTGGGGATCCCATCCATCGAAAGGGGGATGGTGAACTGTCCAACGCACACCACGGGGACTTGAAGTTATTCCCCAGTGGTGTTTGTCTCCGTGCCACGTCCGGCGTTACTGGAGGAGGCCATGAGTTTTGGGGCTTTTGAAGAAAAAGGGTTATGGAATTTTGGAGGGAGGCTTTTTGAAGCATTCCCACAGACGGTGCCAATTGATGATGCGCGATCCGGCCGGTCTTAGCTGTCAACGACCTTGCTTCTGAACTGAATAGCAAGGAACCTGAAATGGAGGAGATGAGGAAGCTCCGGGGGGGAACCCGGTGTAACGGCTCCGAAGCTTAAGTTAGATTTCTTCAAAAGCAAGATAAAACCAGATAGTGCAAAGTTTGCATACCTTGTTTGTTGGGGGCAGGGGGCTCTTATAATCACTTCGCGCACTCGCTCCGAGGCCCTTGTCAGGTCGGGTATGATTACCCTTGCGTTTGTCAATTCGGTCATCGTCCTTTCTGCTGGGACAGAACCGTCACTGCCTAACCGTCTCTCTAACTGGAGATGGCGGTGTCAGTGGCGGTGGCAGGTGGCCGTTTAGAGTGCGGCCGCCAAGCGTCAGACCCCAAGTCAGTTAGGTGCGGCGCCCTCGGGCACAGACTTCCTCAGTGTCAGGCATGGTACGACTTGTTTGGTTTTGGCGCCCAGAAGGTGATGCGGAGTGGTGAGCGAGGAGAAGTCTTGAGTTCGGAGGTATCTATAGGGCAGGTCAGTTCGGCGAGGTGTATCCTGAATTGTTACAAGGTAGGACAGTTCGGCGAGGTATATCTCGAGCTGTTACAAGGTTGGTCAGTTTGGCGAGGTGTATCCCGAACTATTACAAGGCAGGCCAGTTCGACGAGGTATATCCTGAGCTGTTACAAGGTTGGCCAGTTTGGCGTGGTATATCCCGAGCTATTACAAGGTTGGCCAGTTCGGCGAGGTATATCCCGAACTGAAGGTAGGCCAGTTCGGATTACTCTGGTTTTGGGCCAAGGGTGAGTTCGGGCCCCTAGTAGGGAGTTCGGTCCGCTGGTGTCCCCTTGGTGTTCACGCCTTAGGCTGGCCTTTTTGCTGAGCTGTTGTTTCTGCCACGTGTCGCATAAATGTGAGGTCGGGCCAAATCTTCCTTCATCAGTAAGTGTTGGACCCATAGGGTCCATGTGATGGGCTCAGGGGTTCACTGAGCTTTTCAATGAATTCGGCTGGGCCGAACCCATGTGGCTGGTGTGTAGATCAATGCTTGGGTCCTACACCGTACAAAGAAGCCCAACTGGGCAGCAGATTGGAAACTAGTTAAACATTGAACACTTAATGGGCCAAAAGCCCATTACGAGCTGGGCTGATATGATCAACCATCTATGGGGCGAATCTGAGATTAATGTTAGTAAAAGGATTGGGCCTTTAACCTAATCCACTTTGGGAGACCATATTCAAATTAGATTTGAATCTGGTAACCTCCTGATAAGATCAAGAGTAAACTAACTTAATCTGCAGATAGAATTAAGATAATCCCCTATCCAAATACTGATTTGGATTGGGATAACTCCTAATTAGGAGGTTTTCTTAATCAAGAAGAAAGGAGGAGAAACCCTAAGAGAAATACATCAGATTTCGAACTAGGGTTTTTTGAGTAAGCAAGAAAGCATCCTGCGAATTTAGATTATATCTCATACAGACTCCAGAGAGAAGAGAAGCAATTCAGCCATCTTCGTCCCAGGAGTTCTCATCAAGCCGCCGCCATTCCCTTTTGCAAGATTTGATCTTTGCTGCAATAGGAAGTCAAGAAATCAATTCTTGACATCAGTCTTGCAAGAAAGACTGAAAAAGATTCGGTGTTTAGAGTTTCCAGAGGGTTCTTGCGAAGGATCCAGTGTGTAGGACGCACCCTACTGGTTCCGTTCCACCCACAGCTATGTCATCTTCAGCAGGAGCGGATCTTGGTGTATTCTTTGGGCATGAACACCAACTTTGGGAGATACTGTTTCTCTGGATCAAGTATAATCCTCCCTTTTTCTTTTTGGTTCAGATCTGGTTCGATTATGGTTCAAGTAGAATCCTTGAATATTGTATTCTAAATTTAGGGAATATGATTCTCAGTTGGGAGAAGGTAGGAAAATTTTTGAAATTCGCCCACCCATTCCACAACCATCATAGCGTCCATTAGATGGATCCTACCATTCTTTCATGCTCTGGGTTTAAGCTTTGCCGGTGGCTAGTTCAGAAGAAGTTCTCCAGACTCAACCTCGATGGCATTACTATGAAGGGTCTGTCTCCTGAGGCGGCGGACCAAGCGGAGGAAGAGGAGCCTGACTCCCCAGAGGATGAGGAGGCAGATCCTTGAGGCGGTGTTTCTCTGAACTTCAGGTGGCTTCTGGGTGCCGTAAACCTGGTCTTTCACAAGTCTTTGGTTGGGTGGTTATGCCCTGTGGTAGTCAGACTTTCTCAAGCTGTTTAGCTCGGTTATTGCACTTTTTTTTTGAAACGATAATGAAATTTCTTTCCTTCTTCTTCCAAATATGATGGGCTCTTTGTATCTTTGTTAAGGCGATCTCGATACCTAAGCTATTAGAGCTATTTACCCGAAGTAAGGCATCTCCATGGTGCACAAGTCGATTGCCACGTGTACCCAAATTATTTGTCCATTGGTTATTCTTTACTTCGATCATTGTACTAGGACAAGCCACGTTTGGTGGGGTTTAAGCCTGAGCTGCTTACACTCCTCACCTTGACAAGCTATCATGGAGACGACTAGGTCTGACTGCGCCGAGATCGTGTTAGCTCGGCATTCTTTGCCCTTAGGCTCTAGGGGTGAGTTATAGTCTATTTTTGAGGTTTGCCCATGCCTCAAAGACGATCAGGTCTTATTGCGCCGAGATCGTGTTAGCTCAGCATTTTTGCCCTTAGGCTTTGGGAGCAGCTCGTGGCCTACTCGGTTGTTACAAATAGTATTGTCTTAAGTTGACAATATTCCATGCCCGAGGTACTTGTTTCACTTTGAGGGTCTCGAGCTCGTATGTTCCTTCCCCGAGCACTCACTTCACTCGGTAGGGACCTTCCCAGTTGGACCCGAG
Source organism: Nelumbo lutea (assembly GCF_056320005.1). NCBI lineage: Eukaryota > Viridiplantae > Streptophyta > Magnoliopsida > Proteales > Nelumbonaceae > Nelumbo > Nelumbo lutea. The sequence continues at coordinate 59,999,965 of NC_142689.1, read as the reverse complement.
CTTGCTAGCGTCGGGCTCAGGTACCATAAATTTACGAAGGACCAGGTCGCCAACGCGAAGGTTCCGCCTCTTGACCATGGCATTATAGTACCAAGCTACTCTCTGCTGGTAGGCTGCGGTCCTGATGTACGCGAGGTCCCTTACTTCGTCAAGTAGATCGAGGTTGGTACGTAGCTCATCTTCGTTCATTTGATCACTGTATGCTTCTAGTCGCAGCATGGGCACTTCGATCTCTACAGGGATTACTGCTTCAGTGCCATAGGTGAGATTGAAGGGTGTTTCTCCCATGGCGGTCTTCTCCGTGGCCTGGTATGCCCATAGAACACTGGGTAGTTCATCTGCCCACTATCTTTTAGCTCGGTCCAACCGTGCCTTTAATCTGCGGAGGATGGATCTGTTCGTGACTTATGCCTGATCATTTGATTGAGGGTGTGCAACTGAAGTAAAGTTCTGTCGGATTCCCATATCTTGGCACCAGTCTTGGAATTTGATGTCTTCGAACTGTTTACCGTTATCGGAAATCAATACCCGAGGTAATCTGAAGCGGCATACGATGTTTTTCCAAAAGAAGTTTTGAACATTTCGGGTTGTGATCATTACGAGGGGTTTGGCTTCTACCCACTTGGTAAAATAGTCCACTGCTACCACTAAGAACTTCCTTCCACCCGTTGCTGGTGAGAATGGCCCGAGTAGATCGATGCCCCACTGTGCAAAGATCCATGGGCTGGTGAGATACTTGAGGTCGGCAGCGGGTTGGTGGTGAATATTGGCATGTCTCTGGCATTTGTCACATTTTCTAACGAGCACAATAGCATCTGCCTTCATTGTTGGCCAATAATACCCCTATCGAAGTGCTTTTTGGGCAAGGGCTCTACCACCCAAGTGCCTGCCACACAACCCCTCATGAGTGTCGCGGAGTACGAGCTCAGCTTCGGTAGGCCGCAGGCAACGCAGATAGGGAAGCGTGTAGGATCTCTTATACAGCCGCTCCTCTATCATGACGTATTTGGCTGCCTGGCGCTGCACCCTTCTGGCTGCATTGCGATCTGTAGGGAGGGTCCCGTGTAGCAAGAAGCTCGCGAACGGGTCAATCCAGCTTGACTCTACTTGAATGACGAGAGCGACCTCCTCTGCCCCCATGATAATGCTAGGCCGAGACAGATCCTCTATGTACACAGTTCTCACGGTGATGTCGTTAGTGCTGGCTAACATGGACAGGGCGTCGGCCTCAACGTTCTCCGACCTAGGGATTTGTCTAATGAAGTGTGACTGGAAGTCGAGCAGGGCTTCTCTAACTTTGGCTAAGTAGGCAACCAGGGTCGGCTCGCGAACTTCATATTCGCCAATGACCTAGTTGACCACAAGTTGTGAGTCACTGCAGATCACGATGTGCTTGGCTTGTACTTCTCTGGCTAAGGCTAGTCCAACTATCAACGCCTCATACTCTGCTTCATTGTTAGATGTCGCAAACTCGAAGCGTAGCGCGTACTCTAGTTTCGTACCGCTTAGGCCGTGCAGAACTATTCCGACACTGCTGCTCTGCTGGTTCAAGGAGCCATCTACATGAAGGATCCAGGGCTCCTAATCCCAGCTTGCACTTGGCCTAGCTAGGAGAGATGCCACACTGGTTGCTACCTCACGGGGCTCGAACTGAACTGGCTTGGGAGCTTCGAGCTCACCCGAACCGGGGACCTCGTGCTCAACCGGCCTAGGAACCTCGGAGCTGAATGTGCACTCGGCGATGAAATCTGCTAAGGCTTGAGCCTTAATGGCAGTTTGTGGCTTGTACTGGAGGTCGTACTCGCTGAGCTCAATGGCCCACTTCGTCAACCGACCAGAGACTTCGGGCTTAAGCAAGACTTGCCTCAAAGGTTTGTCGGTGAGGACGATAACAGTATGAGCTTGGAAGTACGGGCGGAGCTTCCGAGCTGCGATTATCAGTGCGTATGCTAGCTTTTCCATCTCCGGGTATCTCGTCTCTGCTCCCTGCAATACTTTACTAACATAATAGATGGGTCGTTGGACCCGATCTACTTCCTTCATTAGTACTGAACTGACCACTTCATCGCTCACCGAGAGGTACAGTTCTAAAACATCGTCCTCCTCGGGCCAGGTTAAGGTCGGCACACTAGCGAGGTATTTCTTGAGCTCGTTGAATGCGAGCTAGTAGTCTTGGGTCCATTCGAACCCTTTGCTCTTAATTGCCTTAAAGAATGACAGATAGTGGTCTGCCGATTTGGACATGAAGCAGCTCAAGGCGGCTATGCAGCCATGTCTCATATCTAAAATGGCCTTAATCTTATCCGGTTTAGCTTCAATGCCACGCCAGTTAACGATGTACCCTAGGAACTTGCCCGAGGTCACACCAAACACACACTTGTTTGGGTTCAGTCTCATATTAAACTTACGCAGAATTTCAAAAACAGAATGCAAATCTTGTATTAATTCATGTGAGAATTGAGTTTTGACGACCATATCATCTACATAGAATTCTACTTTTCTGTCAATTAATGGCACAAACAATTTATTCACAAGCCTTTGAAAGGTTGCCCCTGCGTTTTTCAACCCGAAGGGCATAACCTTGTAACAGTATAGGCCGAATTCTGTGATGAAGGCAGTCTTTTCTTCGTCTGCTGGGTCCATATTGATTTGGTTATAGCCCGAATAGGCATCCAAGAAACTTAGCAACTCGTGCCTTGAGGTCGCGTCCACCAAGCGGTCGATTCTAAGGAGCGGGAAGTAGTCTTTTGGGCAAGCCCGGTTCAGGTTGGTGTAGTCGACACACATGCGCCACTTGTCATTGGCCTTCTTTACCAGGACGGGGTTGGCTACCTAACTCGGGTAGTGGACTTCTCTTATGAAGTCAGCTACAAGGAGCTTTTCGACCTCCTTGTTGACCGCTTTCCATTGCTTCGGGGCTAGGTTGCGTTTCTTCTGTCTAACAGGCCTAACTACAGGAACAGTATTTATCTTGTGAGTTATGAGTTCGGGGTCTATATCGAGCATCTCTGCCGCGGACCATGCAAAAATATCTAAATTTTGAAGTAAGAAACTTACCAGTTCGGATCGTAGAGGTTCCTGGACAAAAGCGCCGATCTAAAGCGTCCGAGCTGGGTCTGCTACTGAGGTCGGATTCAAGTTGGTCACCCCGCGCTACCCCCACACCATAGGCCACTCCAGCTCGAGGTCATCAGCCACCTTGGTTTTTCCCTTCAAAGCGGTGACGTAGCACTTGTGGGATTCAAGTTGGTCACCCCGCGCTATCCCCACACCAAAGTCTGTTGGAAACTTCATAGCCAAATGGTAAGTGGAGACCACCGCCCGTAGGACATGGGTGATCGGTCGACCTCTTTTGGCATTGTAGGGGGAGGGGGTCGCGACCACCAGAAAGTCGTGTTTGAATCTGACCCCACAAGGCCATGTGCCGAGTTCCATAGGTACTGTTACTTTCCCAAGGGGCCGGACTTCTTCTCTGCTGAAGCCCACCAAAGGAGTGTCTGTAGGCTTCAGGTCGCCTCTCTGCAATTGAAACTGGTCAAACGCAGCTTTGAAGAGGATGTCGACTGAGTTGCCTGAGTCGACGAGTATGCGTCTGACCTCGAAGTCGTTGATTCTTACCTTTATTACAAGCGCGTCATCATGGGGATAGTGGACCCCTCGCGCATCATCTTCTGTGAAGAAGATTGGCTCTTCTATCCTCGGCTGCTTTGAGGGGGTTCTGCTCCTCCCGGGTGGCCTCACGAACTGATGTTTGAGCTGCTGCTGATGTGCAACCCGCGACGATCGAACCTCCCACTATCATGTGGATGGTCCCCCGAACTGGCCTCTCTTCCAAGGGCTGCCTCTGCGGTTGTTTGGCTGGCCTGCTGTTAGACTCGAGAGCATCCTTACCATGCTCCCCTTGCCAACCTATTTTATTACTACTGTTATTATTGTTTTGTACAAAGTTTCTCAAATATTTACGACGGATGAGCCCCTCTATCTCGTCGTGGAGGTTTTTACAACTCTCGGTACTGTGACTGTGATCTTTGTGGAAACTGCAATACATATTCTTATTTCTTTCATTGGGATTCCCCCTCAAACGGGGTGGCCACTTCACGTACGGGGTGTCCTTGATCGCCATCAGGATTTCGGCCCGCTTCACGTTCAGTGGGGTGTAATCAGCTCGGTCTGCTACAGGAGCTCAGAACAATTGACCCGGCTTTGCTCCCCGAACTGTATCCTTTTTCTTTCAGCTGTCCCCTTGACTGGAAAGCTCTCCTTCCCTCTTTCATTTTTCGGGCGCGCCCTCGCCCTTTTGGTTGATCTCCTCTTCGGTGGCTATGAACCTGTTCGCAAGCTTCAGAAACCCGGTTATGGTCGCTGGTTGGTTGATGACCATGTGCCATTTGAACACTTTGTGTGTCACGCCCTTCTTGACTGCTGCAAGGCGTACAACGGGGTCCAGGCGCGGTATCTGCATACAGGCATCATTGAACCGCTTGACATAGCCCCAGATGGACTCTCCCTCTATCTACACTATGCTGAGGAGGCTTTCTTTAGTTCGCGGGCACCGTTTGCTGGTGACGAAGTGGGACATGAAGGTTTGTGCGAACTGCGCCCAACTTCTTATCGACCCAGGTGCCAAATTCCCGTACCATATGCAGGTTGCTCCTCTAAAAGTAGTGGAGAAGGCCACGCACATGCACAACTCATTGACTTTTTCCAGGTGCATCTGTGATTGAAAGGCATCTACATGATCATTCGGGTCAAACGACCCATCATACTTGTCAAGAGGGGGGAGCTTGAAGTCTTTGGGCATTGGGACTGCTAGAAGTTCAGAAGACAGGGGGGATGGAACCGAGAGGAGGGGAGCTTTGACTTGGGCTGAGCTTACCTCTTATTTGCCCATGAGCTCGGGCAAATCGCGGGTGGCAAATCGGTGAGCTCGGCGGTGGCGTCTCTGCTTTTTGGTGGGCTCGGCGTTCGTGCTGCTCACCTCTGCGCTATCCGAAATGGTTTGTGCAGGAGGTAGCCCGATCTGTTGGTGATGGCTATGGACAGAGGGGTCTTTCTTGGAGTCTGTTGCCATGATCTCAAACCGGTTCTCAAGGATTGGGGTTTCAAACTTTGACTGTCGAGGTGATGTAGACTTGGCAAGTTGGGGTCCTCCTGACCTGTCCGTCCGCAGCAAGACCGGGGTAGCCAGTCTCTCTCGCCTGCCGCGGGGGGAGGCTTGGTTTTTTGGGAGGTTTTGGGGGGCCTCTCCTTGGCCAGCAGGGCACTCGTCCTGGTGGCGAGACTTAGCTTGCTGTGAGGCTGGGTGCCAAGGCGGGAATTGCGGTTGAAGTTGAGGTTCAGGCAGCTGGGGGAACTGTTGTTGATACTGATACTGGGAGACTTGGTGCAGTACGTGTTGTTGATAGAGCTTAAATTGCTGGAACTGTTGCATTTGGGCCTGCATAGCCTGCATGCACTGCATCAAGTCCTCCAGTTGGTCCAGGCTGGCCGCTGGGGGCACAACCGAAGGCTCGGTGAACGTCGCTTCAACTGTAGCAGGGAGCGGGGCGGCGACAGGTGCCACTGTAAGAGGTACATTCAAGCTGGGGATTCCGTCCACCGAGAGGGGGACGGTGAACTGTCCGATACAAACAGTAGGAAGCTGGGGTTGTTCCTAGGAGTTATCCATTTCCGTGCTTCGTCCAATGTTGCTAGAGGAAGCCATGAGTGTTGGATTTTTTCAAGGAAGAAAAGAACTGTGAGAGTTTAGAGAGAAAGGCCTTTTGAAGCGTTTCCCACAGACGGCACCAAATGATGTAGCGCAATCCGGTCACTCCTAGCTGGCACTCATGTGGCTCCTGGAAGACACCTGAGATGGGGAAGAATAAGAAGAATCCCTTGGGGGGCTGCCCGACGGTGACACTCCAATGCTTAAGTCAGTACTCGGTAGAAGCAAGGAAAAGGTGAAAGGCTAAGAGTGTAGATAGCGCGTTACCACTATACTCAAGAGGTCTAAGATTCAAGAAGAAGTTTCTCTTCTACCTTGAGGGATTTTATAGGGACACCCACATTAGGTCGGGCATAACCGCCACTGGGCTCCTACCACAGCCGTTACCTGCCAGGGCTGCGCAGGTGGCCGTTGTGGCGTATGCCTCGTCCAGGTGAGTGACACGTTTCCAAAGTGGTAGGCACGCCTTTGCCTGCTGAGAGACGTGGGCGTAGACTGTCAAAAAGACTGAGATTGCGTCGTTAGTAGAGGATATGGCACAGTCTGTCTGGTACAGTCTGTCAGTCTGAAGCTTCCTGAAGAGCGCTAGTGCGGCTCGTTCGTGAGCTATTTTGTGGTGAGCTTGAAATACTCTAGGATTACCCTTAGTGGAATTGGTCCTCGGAATGACTTGTCTGCTAGGGAGCTCGAGCGAGCTAATAACTTTAGCTCGCTAGTTGTAGTTGCCTCGGAGTATCTCTTCAAAGATAGCACGGGGAACTCGGAGTTCACATTGCGGCAGACTCCTCCCCTCGTGAGCTGTAACGTAGTGGATTGCTTTGTGGGCCCATCACTTGGTCGCACAGGGCTTCAACGCTGGGCTGTCACTCATGCTAAGTTAGCTCCTACGTGTCACTATTTCATAGGTTGGGTCAAATCATCCTTCATCAGTGATAGATGCTAAAAAGCTTGAGCAATATCACTTTGTTTTAATTTTTTAAGTTTGAGTTTGTGGATCAGCTAAGAACAGTCATAATTTACTTTTCATAGATTCAATATAATGTCCTCAAAAGGCCGATAAGTACTAGATTGAGTCACCAGTAAAGAACAATTGAATTGCAATAGAATGGGTTAGAAACTGCAGGCACTCAGCCTTCCAAGGCCAACTAGGGTGATCATATTCTACAATTCACAACATGAATGACTTAGATTGCAGTAATAAAGAGTGAAATAAACCATAAAATTTAAGATAATCAACAAAATAGAAGAACCATTGGTCAATAAGTAAGCTAGAAGATTTATTAAGATAGAGATGGATTTTTTACCCATGGCAGTTCATACATCACATCCTCTTTTACGACTACTGCTAGGGACAAACCCATACACCATTGCTTGTTAAAACAGGAACCCAACCAGCAAACGAAGATGGCGCCGCATGTGAACCTAGGGGGCAAATCCCTGTACAGAAACAATAGATCTAGAACACTTGTGCTAAAAACGGAAAACATGGTCAGTGACAGAAAACATGGTCCAAATGATCAGGAGGGGCAAGACGTTGGGTTGGGAGAGGGGAAGAACTCGACAAAAAAGGAGAAAATGGTGCAAAAATAAATCAAAATCGCAAGAGGATGACAGATCTAAACTTACTATCGATCAAAATCGCCAGAGATGCCGCCGAAGATCCAACCATTGGGAGTGTAGACAGAGGATGAAAAGGGAGCTGATATCTCTCTGAGGAGGCTCAATAAAATTTTCTCAGAATGCCTTTGTTTTACTTTTCTCACTGGGGTCTCATTGTTTTGGTGTGATCCTGGATCCTTGATTTTGGGATCCCATGTCCCACGTTTTTTTATTCCCATCCCAATGTTTCCTTCAGAACAAACTGAAAAAGGAAACATTCAACCAATATGCTCCCTTTTCCATCCTTTTCTTGGCAACCAAACAGATCATAAGGTTGAGAAGAAAGGAAATGCATTGATAGTGCATAAGAGACGATTTTGCTACATTGAGGAAGAAGACTTATTTTTATGAGGACTTCATGTTTAGGAATGGAAGAGGTTGGCATCCTATTTTGTAGACCAAATGAAAGCAATTATGTTTTAAGTTGCACTATGTAAATCTTAAAAGTCAGTTTTGGTTTTCCTTGTTTGTGATGTAGATACGAAAAACATGTCGTGAATTCATGATATCATTTTTCTTATAAGGATAAGGATAGTGATGCTGCAAACTAGACGTAAGGAAACTCCCAAAGAGAAACGCCTTCACTTGTCGATTCGTCATTTTGCATGAGTGAGCATAGAGTTTCACACTAACCAAAGTATGTAAGAAAAACTTAAAAGACTGTTCGGGAAAAACAGCCTGGGCTGTTTTTAAGCTTTCTACACACGACACATATTACCCCACACCTATGCTAACGGGTCATGTGCAGCAGGAAGCTTCAAAACAGCTCAAGATGTAAAGAAATCCAGATAAGAGAAAGTAGACAGAACATTATACTTTATACATTCTTATAATACAAACTAAGAGTAGGTTTCCTTTGCATTAAAGAAAGCATGCTCTACAAAAATTAACTGGACATGGTTTAAGAAACCCAACATGCCCAACACCTAAAATACTTCAACCACTTTGCTTGCAAGAACACGCTCTCGTCTTTCAATGTATCCAAATGGGAACCAACCAGCTTTCCCCTTGCACTCTCCTTCGGCCCAACCATTGTTTGATACCTGTCAAAAGCATACCTGTCAACACCTTCTAAAGAAATCTGAATTTGATCAGTAAGAGAGAAAAATAATTTGTTTTAATATGGGTATTAGATGAACAAGTACAACATGTTGATCTGCAATTACTTGCATTTTCACATGGATAGAGTTTTTAGGCAAACATGGACATGAGATATGCATGTTTGCATGGACTTTGAATCTGCTACAAACAAGGAATTTATGATGGGCTATGAAACCTAATCAAGAGTAAACATGTCATCAATCAATGCATATCACTAAGGGGGTGTTCAACAACATGGTCAACCATATTGTTCACTCACTGGGTTAGAAAGCCCATTATACACATCTAGTTTATAGCAGATTACAATGAATCCAAGAACATAAACAGTATGTTGTGCATTATGAACTTAACAAGCTCGTTTTTATACATTTTTAACAGGCAAATAGGATTAATTTGACACCCTGGAAGGTCATAAGCTCGACAATACATTTAAATACTGTTTCCTTTTACACATTGGATTTTCTGTTAAAATATGATCTAATAAATCTCACCACAATATTGTCAGACTTGGACCTTCCCAACCCAGAAACATGACTGGATTTTTACAACATTATATATATATATACAACATGTTGATCTGCAATTACTTGCATTTTCACATGGATAGAGTTTTTAGGCAAACATGGACATGAGATATGCATGTTTGCATGGACTTTGAATCTGCTACAAACAAGGAATTTATGATGGGCTATGAAACCTAATCAAGAGTAAACATGTCATCAATCAATGCATATCACTAAGGGGGTGTTCAACAACATGGTCAACCATATTGTTCACTCACTGGGTTAGAAAGCCCATTATACAAAAATGGACTTGTGCTCCAGCGGTTGGTGCCTTAACTTACAAACAGAAAATTCAGGTTCAAAACTTCATAACATCATTTTTATAACTATCATCTAGTGCCTAGATCAACAGCAGTTTAAAAGGATTTATTAGAAATTAAAAGAAAAAAGGAACTTTCTAAAACCAAAATATGCTACTGAGTTGCAGTTAAATGGTTCACTGTCTGGTCTGGTCTGGTCTGGTCTGAATCTGGCAATATTGTCTCACCATTTGACCTAATTTCCTTGTAGCCTTCACCTTCTCATTTAAAGCATTCGATCATACAAAACTCTCACTTCAGTATATGATGAATAGTGTAAGGCAATTGCACTGCACTCTTGAAGCACATCTCCACTTTATCCAACTAACTCTATTATACTTTTCAGTCGTTTATCTATTATAGATTGTGCCCTTGTGAGGCTTAGACTTCATTTAGGTATGTAAAATATGCTACTTGGTTTTAGCATTGGTTGTCGGCTGGATATAGACTAGAAGATAAGTCAAATAAAATAATGTTATAAAGGAGGAAAGGAAAACCTTTCGGACAACAACATAGTCGCCAACTGACAAATTCAGCTCCACATCTGACTCGGCCTGATATGAATGCATAACCTAGAAGAAAATGAAAAGAGTAAATCAGAAAGAAAATAGACATTGAAAACCTGTGGTGCATATCAGTGGAAACTAAGACACAAGGAAAAGATGTGTTACCTCTCCTAAGAAGTATCCCATGCTGTCTGTTGAACCATCAAATGTTTGAGAAGCAAAGACACCGTTAACTTCTTCATATGATGGAAGTGGTGGCATGGAGTTGTCCACAGTTGGGCTAGGAGAAGCTTCAATTCGTTGGCGTTCTGATACCATCTGCTATTTGCCACAAATTATAGTAAATTTACAGACTTGTTTTAAGGAGGTGGTTGAGCTATGTCAAATTCATAAATGAGTATAGATCCATCTGCATGAGAAAAAAATGTCCCTATCATTTGAGGACTTTTCACATGATCCCATACCTCTCCTTCTAGTTGATCAAGTATCTGTATGATTTTCTGATGGTATGTACGTTCTGCTTCCACCTTCAGTGCAAAGAAAAAGGGAAATCGATTCATTTTCAAACCGAACTTCCTAAAACGATTGGACATGCAAACATGCATAGTGCACTCATTCAAAATGGAGCAGATGCATTACCATAGCAATTAACCGCTGGAGTGTTAATCTTTGTTGTTGAGCTTCCACAGCAGCCATTGCAGCTGCAGCTTCCTTTCCCAATATTTCCATATTTTACTTGAGCTCTTGTAGCTTGGCTTCAGCAGCTTCTAACTTTGAAATATTATCAGGATTACCTCCAGATTCTCTCACTTTCACTTGGCGTTTGAGGACTTCAATAGCCTATCAGTAGGAAGGAACCATGAATTATGTTATTCATGACTCAAGGGGCATCCTTGTTTCTTTTCTTTCCTTTTTTTTACTTTTGGCCTATTTCCTCATTCCTCTTGTTTGTTTTAAATGACAGGTAAAAAGATATAATTGCAAAATATTTACAAGTTACAGAAACATGTTGGTATAATATTCCCAATTTCCCATTAATGACTGGGAGTGGGTACTGATGACAGTATATGGACCAAATGATGAGGATCTGAGAGATTTATTTTGGGAAGAATTGGATGAAGTGGAGTCAGCCTTGAGTAATTGGAAGGGACTTCAACACAATTATATTTGTGTTTGAGAAGAGGGGTGTAGAGAAAATAGAAGGGGTATGAGAAGGTTTGCAGATTTCATGAGAAGGTGGGAGTTAATTGACTTGCCGATGCTGAGGGGTAAATGCACATGGACAAATAACCAGGAAGATGCAACTTTAGTAAAATTGGATAGATTTGTGGTCTCCACTGAATGCAAGGGGTGTAGAGAAAATTGGATTTGTTGATTTTGTTGCTGAATGGTGGGCTTAAATGTCTTTTGAAGGATCCACAAGTCATATAATGAGCAAAAAGTTGAAAGGTCCGAAATTAAAGATTAAAGATTGGAACAAAGAGGTGTTTAAGGGGTGGAAAATAGGAAGAGAAGATCCTTTGATGTGATTTCTGAAGCTGGCAGGGCAGAGGAGAATGGAAACAATGGAAGGGATAAGAGAAAAAGAAGGGATTTGGCCAAATGGGAATTTGACAAACTTGCATATATAGAGGAGATTAAATAGAGGTAGAGGTCAAGAACTCAAGATGTTTATGGTTAAAGGAGATGACAATACAAAATTTTTTCACAAAATGGCAAATGCGAGAATGGAGAACACAATAAAGAAAATAGAGATTCAAGGGGTGGAAATTGAAGAGAGACAGATAAAGAATCATGTTGCTAAGTTTTATGAAGGGATGTATAAGGAAGTTTGGCCTCACTGACCTGGTTTAGATGATCTCCAATTTGAAATTTCATCGGAAGAGCAAGCTAGGGAATTAGAAATCCTTTCTCTGAGAAGGAGATGTGGAAGATGATTAAAAGATCTAGAGGGGGGCAAGGCTCTGAGTTCTGATGGTTTCACTCTTCTTTCTACAAGAAATGTTGGGAATAGTCAAAGAAGACTTAATGAAGGTTCTGAAGGATCTTCATGAAAGGGGTGCTCTTGAAAGAAATTTAAACCACATATTCATCACTTTAATTCCAAAAAGAAAAGGTATGGTGAAGTTGAATGATTTTAGGTTCATCAGCATTTTAGAATAGCTAAGCTGTTAGCTAACAGAATATCTAAGGTGATGAAAGAAATGGTATCTGAATTCCAAAGAGCGTTTATTGGGGGGAGACCAATTGTGGATTGGGTGCTTATTGCAAATGAAGTAATTGATTCAAGGAAAAGAAGTGGAAGAGCTGGTTTAATGTGTAAAGTAGATGATGTGGAGAAGGCTTATGACCATGTAAGTTCAAATTTTTTGGACTATATATTAAAGAGAGTAAATTTTAGTGAGAGATGGAGAAATTGGATAAAATCTGTACATCATCTCCCTCTTTCTTGGTGCTTGTAAATGGAAGTTCATTTAGACTTTTTCGGAGTTCAAGGGATCTAAGACAAGGGGACCCCCTGTTACCCTTATTATTCATTTGTGTAACATAAGCTTATTCAAACTGTAGAAAGAGCTAGCAAGGCAGGTTTGATGGAGGCCTTCAAAGTAGATGGAAGGGAAGTAGAGGTACCTCCCTTGCAATTTGCAGATGACAACCATTTTTTCTGTGAGGCAACCCAGGAGCAGCCGAGCAGCTCTGGAATGCTAGGACTGTACTGAGATGGTATGAAGTGGTTACTGGTTTGCATATTAATATCCTCATGAGTGAAATTATGGTTGTGGGGTAAGTTGCAAATTTGGAGGAATAGGCAGCTGAATGGGGTTGAAGAGTCAACAAACTTCCAACCAAATACTTGGGCATGCTGCTGGGTCATAATTATAATCTAAATCCATTTAGGAGACTATTATAGAAAAAGTAGACAGAAAGATGGCTTCTTGGAAGAGAAAATATCTCTTAAAAGGGGGCAAGGTCACTCCAATTAAAAGCATTTTGACATCCTTACCTGTATATTACATGTCCTTGTTCCCAATCCTAGCAAGGACGGCTGCTGTTTTGGAGCAGCAGTGAGATTTTTTGTACAAGGGGTGGAAGGAGAAGATAAACGTCATCTGGTGAATTGGAAGACACTATGCAGATCCAAGGATAAAGGGGGTTTAGGGATTAGAAAGCCAAAGGACGTCAGCACAGCACCTCTAGGGAAGTGATTGTGGAGATTTATTGAGCGGCCAAATAGTTTATGGACAAGAATATATGTATCCAAGTATCACTCTAGTAGCAGATATTGGAAGACAGGAAGATGTAAGATCCTCCTATGGATGTTCAGTATGGAAGGCAATTCAGAACATCCAGCCTCAGTTTTGGAAGGGTGTGTTGATGGCCCCCTTAAGGACATGTATCCTGATCTCTATGAGATTGCGGTGAATAAGAATGCAACCATGGTTGAGTGTATGGAAATCCAGAACAGGTGTTGTGTTTGGAATCCCCAATTTCAGAGGAACTTGAATGATTGGGAGGTGACTTCCTTAATCAGCCTGTTGCAGAATTTGTATAACAGAAGGATGAGTGGACTAAGGGAAGACAAAAGGAAGTGGATATTTGACAAATCAGGTGAATTTTCTGTTAAATCCTTTCATAACAGTTTGACTAGGGAGGATAATATTGAATTTCCAAGTGACAGGATATGGATCAGAAATGTGCCATCTAAATTAGCCTTCTTTGTTTGGTCCGCTGTGCTAGATAAGATTCTGGCTAGGGACAGCTTAGTTAGAAGAGAACCAAGAGGTATAGAAGTGGCGGATGAGGGCTGAATCATGTGTAATAGAATAGATGTGTGGAAACTACAAACCATTAATCAATTCATTGTGATTTTGTGTATTGGATTTGGGGAAGTATGCTGGATCTGTTTGGAGTCAGGATGTGCTTCCCAGCTGATGTGAATGGATTCATGGGTGCATGGTATCTAAGGGATTTAAGCAAGGAGCATTATCCCTGCAGCGGTATTATGGGCAGTGTGGTTTGAAAGAATAGCAGAATATTGAAGGGGAGACGGTTCAAAAGAAGAGGTCCTCAGAAAAGTGTTGGGCATCGAGTTTTCTTGGTTGGAAAATCACTCTTTGTTCAAAAAGAGACATTTTTTATCAGGACTTTCTTATTGAAAGGAATTTATAAGAATATTTTTGGCTGTATTAGGGCTTATTGCAACTTTAAGTTGGTCAGATCAGTTTCCCTTGTACAGAATCTCATTGTACAGGGTCTAGATCTTTTGATTGGAGATCAGTACATGATTTTTTTTTTTTGACTTGCAATCAATATTCAATACATGAAAATCAAAGGATACTACTAGCAAGGCAGAATATGGCTTAAGACAACACATATTTATCAGACATATCCAATGCAACCTGAGCTTCAGCTTCTTGTCGCATTCTATCATATCGTTGAGCAAGATGCCGAGCATCCTCCAGTGGAGCACCCATTACCATTGCCCTTAATGGTTCTGCAACCTGGAATTATATAACAGTTGAACATGAGACATTTTTAGAAATTGAGAATAGCACAAAGGCAGGGAAGTTGAAAATTCAAATGGAATATGATACAATCTAGAAGTGAATGAACTGAAAGTAATTAATCATATAACAACGGAGCATAGAACAAACCACAAAAGTAAGATACATGACACAGTGAGGCACACATCCTTCAGATCTCCATTTCTCCATATCAAAAGTTCATCAAGTAGAGTACCAGAAGAATCACCAGGTACTTGTGTTTCTTCAGGGGCACCTAGGGAAAAACTCATTGGACTTTTATCCTTTTGCATATGTTAGGAGGTTTAGGAGGAAAGAATTTGAGAATTTTAATGGGATAAACGTTCAATCAGGTATATTATCCAAACATAAGCTCATTTATACTTGACTGGGTTTTGAACTTACATGATTTTGAGAGTTTAGAAAGGTTATCTTAGGGAGTGGATTTAGACTATTTTGTATATCGTGGATAATATCACATAGAACCTATCTTTTTCATACAGTGTTATCCTAATATATCACACTCGTGCATTTACTTTGTTTCTTTCTTGAGGTACAACCATGGAGTGTCGTATCACTAGAGCTTCATCGTCAAAGTCCCCTTCCAAGTTCTCTTCCTCTAATGCATTAGCTTCAGTAGTTTCAGCCACTTGTCCATCCTCAACATGGCCTATATCATCTTGTTGTTCATCAATGACTTCACCAACCAAATGTGTTTGCCCATCAATCCTTCTCTTAGGACATTCATTGGAACGATGTCCCAACTCCATACACCTAAAACATCTAATAGTAGGCTGCCCTTGATTGCTCTTTGTTGCATTTGAGATCCCTTGGACTCTAGGTCGTGTTTTGTTGATCACACGACTACTACCAGCCCCAACACTTCGACCTACTGATGAAGATGTACCTTGGACACCACTCAGTTTCCGCCTTGAGCTCCGACTCAATTGAACTTCAACCTTCAGAGCTAGCTGATATGCATCCTTTACCTTATACGAGCAATGCAAGTTGACTTGATCTTGTATTGACAACCTTAAACCATTGATATACCTACAAACATTTTACTATTCAGTTTACCTTATACGAGCAATGTAAGCTGACTTGATCTTGTATTGGCAACTTTAAACCATTGTTATATCTACAAACATTTTTCTGTTCAGTTTCAATCATTACTCCGAAGAATCAATTTATTAAACTCTTCTTTGTACTCCTTTACACTCTTTTCCCATTGCCTTAAATTCTACATCTTTTGGTGAAGAGTTTGGTCATAATTTGGAGGTAAGAATTGTATTTCAGCTTCTCTTTCATTCTTCCCCAAAAACTAACATTTCTTTTCCCCTTCCTTTCTCTGTCCCTTTGATAACTTTTCCATCAATCCAAAGCTGTCCCACGCATTTTTGTTGTTACAAGATAAACTTTCCTTTCTTCATTCATTTCCTTCCAATCAAAATAATTTTCAATGTTGTCCAACCAATCTAGAAACTCTTCAATCTCCAACTCACCATCAAACTTGTTAGTATGAAGTTGAACACCATGACCATGATTGGATTGTAAAGCATGGATTATTCAATCTTCCCCTCGCCGGTTGTTATTCCTTTCATGCTGATCACCTTAAGGTTGTTCAATGTCTTCTTCATTTGATTCTTTACTAATGATGTCAGTGAGCTGTTAAACAACTCTAGGAGCTTGTCTTGTTCTCACCAGCCCCAAATCACTTGCCACATCATCATCCTTAGCAGCATTTTGAGCTACAAATTGAGCAAGATGCTCAATCTGTTCTTACAGTCCTCTTAAAGCATCTTAGAGAACTTCTATAGAGACATGTTGTGGTCTTTCTACCACCCCTACCACGTCCACCCCTTGCATCAATAATAATATGGAAAAACACAACAAGGGGATGAACTTTCAAGAAAACCCAAAAAAAGAACTTGCTCTAATACCACTTCAAGTGGACAAAAAAACCAATTACATGTAGCACTTCAAGTGTACAACAATAAGCACAAGAAACGCTAAAACAACAAAACAAATTGGATTTTTAGGGATTTCAAACCTCAATTTGAAGTAGAACTCCTCTTGGAACAGTTCCACTACAGTAACAATGGCATCAAGCTGGCCTTCTGTGTGGGCACGCAGCAATAGAGGGATTGGAAGGTGCCAAAATGGGTTGACTCCTCAAAACCCAAGCTCCTAATACTTAAAAACCCTAACTGGGGCTGAGCTACAGCTCAAACAAGAGAGAAAGAACCAAAAGGCCCCTACAAAAAAACAGCACGCTTCTTTTTTATAAGACTCAATGGCTTGCTCAAGAAGCCAATTAAAATATTCACACATAAGCCCCTAGAATGTTTTCCTTTCACAAACAACTCCTTAAGAGCAAAACTAACTATAAACAAACCCCCAAAAGATAACTTTTGTTATAAAAAGACCCAAGAGACGAAAATCCAACAGGTATGCACCCAACTGCCCCTAATTAGAAACTGAATTATAAAATGACGAAAATACCCCTGGACCCAAACTGTCAACAAAGCTACTCAAAAACAACAATTTGGGATCCTACTACAAAAAAAAAAACATACAAATACAGAATACATTCACATTTCTCTCTTTTTCTCCTTTTTTATGGACTCGTCAAAGCTAAACCAAGTTATATTATCCACTTAGGACAATGGGAATTCACCAAACTCTACCATAGTTTTAAACCCTGGTCTCTTCCATGTGGAAGATGATATCCATCTATTTAGATGGTTATTAATTTATTATTGGTAATATAAAAAAACAATGATCCTTAAGACTGAGATAATGAAAAGACTTGAGGACTTGTGATTTAACATTATATATGGCCCTAAAATTTGGAACAGAAGCACAAGATCTGTGTAATCAGGACAGGGCCTAGACAAGTCTGCCAGGAAACCTGGGTCCTTCAGGTATGGGATGAACTTTGGGAACACTGAGGATGTGATCTTAATTGATATAAGACTATAGGAGTGGGATGGTGCTATGACCACACTTATTGGGTCTTTGTTACAAGGCATCAGATTATTTCTATCTTTGGTGCTGAGAGTGTTGTGGTTGGAGGTGATTACATACAGTGATTAGTTGAATGCTGCACATTGCAAAAGGCCCATGCCATCTTTCCTACTTCATTGGAAAGTGATGTAGCACAATCCGATCACTCCTAGCTGGCACTCGCGTGGCTCCTGAGATGTACCCAAAACGAGAGGAAGGAGGAAGAACTCCCGGGGGGTTCCCCGGCAGGAACGCTCCGATGCTTAAGTTAGTATTGCGTACAGGAAGCAAAGAGAGAACGAAGGCTGAGTGTTGGTTGTGCTAGTGATTTTCAGATGCCTTGTTCCTTGAGGGTAAGTTCCTTATAGCTGAATTCCGTTGCTCCCAGCCCTCTGACTTCTGACAGGGCAGGTATAACCGCCACTGTCAGTCTGCCACAGCCACTACAGGCAGGGCTGAGGTGGCACGCACGGGGCCGTCGTGCAGGGTACATGTCTGTCAGGTGTGGAATGCCTTCCTAAAGGTGGCAGGCGCGGCGAGGGGACATGCTTGCAATTCGCAGGTTTGTTAGGTACGGCGGTCGGACAGGAAGCCCTCCTATGGTATACCGAGCTGTTCTCCTGCGAATTGCCCTGAGTTGGGTCGTCCCTTAAGTGACGGGATGCCTGCAGCCGGTTATGCCAAGCTAGCCTACCTAAGGTCTTTGTGCCTCGGGTCGTCCAAAGAAGGATCGGTGCGTTCTCGCTTGGGAGTGGCCCGAGGTCCATTGGGAGGAGCTCGGGTGTCAAAAGGGGTCAGGGTGCCCCGAACTCGGGACCCCCCGAAGTCCCTTCACCCCGGGAAGGAGGTGCGGGCGAGGCGGCTTTCGGCGAGTAGTTTACTTACCGAGTTGCCATGCTGAACTCGGTGGGAATTCCCCACCGAGTTGTGCTCTTGTCCGTTGTGTTGTCATGCTGAGTCACTGTTTGAGCTAGGTCACGCCTACGTGTACCCGAGCTACGAGGTCGGGCCAAATCACCCTCCGTCAATTGCCCCCCACTGCCTGCGCTGGCGGCGGTGACCCAATGCGGGGAGGTCATGACGCGCCAGGTGGATTTGGCATCGGTATTTGTGTTGCGTCGTCACGCATTCCGTCCAGCTATGCCAGTCTAGCGCCTGGCTCGACCGAAAAGAGATTCGGGTCGCGTCCGGGTTACGCGTGGACTTCACGCGACTTGGACTTCGCGGATGTCAAAAATGCGCTAAATCGTTTTCGCCTCGAAGAACCCGCGGTTGCGACTATAAATAGGGGGTGCCTTGGCCATTTTCTCCACCACAAAGCCTTCATCGTTAGCGTTTGAGCTCGCGCCAGGGGTTTCTTAGCTCGGGTCCTTCAGTACGTTCTGTTCTTCCAGTCCGGTTGCGTTTCTTTGGTGAATCCTCTCGAGCTTCCTTTTCCCTTCTAGTTCGCTTCTTTCTGTTAGTCCGATATGTCGTCTAGTGTAGATGATCTCATCGACGAGCCCGAGGTAGGTACCTCGGCTCAGGATGTCCCCCCTACTACCCATCCATCCGAAGTACGGGTGGCTTCAGGTCATTTGGCATATACCTCCCACCGAGGTCGAAAACCAGATCAGTTCGGGCCTTCCATAATGACCTTGGAGAGGCTTCAGGACCTCATATAGAGGTTCCGCCTCCCTAGCGAGTACTCATATAGTCTTCCCACCGGCAACTTCCCATGGGAGCACGGTCCCAACGAGATCGTGATCTTCAGGGAGCAACTGATAGTCGGGCTCAAACTTCCACTTCACCCTTTAATCGTTGAGGTGTTGGTACACTTTAACATTACTCTGGACCAACTCCACCCAAACTCCATACAGAATGTGGTGGGGTCCATTTCTCTTTGTTTTGATTGTTCTCTTTCCATAGATTTAGATGTTCTTAGCACGATCTTGCTATAAAGAAGAGCGCTTCGGGCACTCTCCCCGAGCATAGGCGGTCTTACTACCTGTCCCCCTGCCTAAGTTTTAAACTCATGCACAAGCTCCCGAGCAAAGTCCCAGCTTGGAAGTGGGACTACTTCGTAGTTCGAAGCAGCACGGGATGGCCCTTCCCCACCGATTGGAGGATAGCCATTCAAGATCCTGGTGTCATCCTGGACGGGAAGACCAAGAAGGAGCTCCAGTCACTAGCTAAGCTCGGGTTGCATTATAAAGACTTCACCTCTGAGGAGAAGCTCGTCCGAGCGGGCTTAAGTCCGGGTAGGTTTTTCCCACTTCGGCTTTTCTACTCATATATTTGCTTCGAGTTACTAATGTCGTATTTCACCGCAAGTCCTATGGAGGCGGAAAAGATAGACAACCAGAGACTCTTCCACCAGATGAAGAGGAAGAAACGCGTGGTAAAGAAGGTGCGCGTTGGGTCCCTGCCAGCTCCAGCCGAGCCTCGACTTCCGCAGACCTCTGCCTCGGGGCCCGAGGTGGCAGTCGTGCCCGTCATAGACCTGGAAGAGGGGGTTGTGCCGAAGGGGCCCGAGGTGACGGCGGAGCCCGTTGCTAAGCCTACCCGACTTGCCAGGGAAAGCATCACCGAGGCTAACGCCGCTACTACCAGGGCTCATCCTGTTAAAGATGCCGCCGAGACCTCTGAGAGCTCCACTCACGATGTGGAGATGACGGCTTCCAGCTCGGAGGGTCAGGGGAGCCAATCCGTCCTAAACCCCAAGTGCAGCCTGAAGAAGAGTACGCTTGCTGCATACCCGGGGGAGGTCAGCGAGTGGGCCGAACTCACTCCTGGTCAGCTCGGCGCCCGAGCTGCCACTCACACTATGGTGGTGAGTTTCTCTTCTTTTTCTCTTTTTCCTTCTCTTTTTTCTTTTTTTTTTTTTTTGACTGGTTTCCCTTTCGCAGGTGAACACTGCCATTCGCGCCTTGACCCTCCAATCAGATCGGCACTTGAGGCGGGCTCTAGAGGCTGAGAAGTCATCTCGCGCAGCCCATACTGAGTTGAGGGCAGCTTGTTGTCAGGTTCACCGCCTGGAGAGTGACGCCTTGGCTCAAAAGAGCTTCGTCGAGATGTTAATGGCAGAGAAGGGGGAGCTGGCCCGAGACAAGGACAAGTTGAGGGCCGAGGTGAACGGCCTTAAGGTCGGTCAAGAGGCCTTAGGGCTCGAGGTGAGCGGCCTCAAGGCTGAGCGGGATGCCTTGAAGCTCGAGGTGCAAGGCCTCAAGGAGGCGAAGGGGAAGCTGGAGCATGAAGTGGGGTACCTCCAGGAGGACATAAGGGAGAAGACTGCAATCTTCGAAGGTGCTCTTGAGGAGGCCAAGACCCAAGCCGTCATTGACTACGTCAAGTCTTCGAGATTCGACGATGTGATGACGGAGGCCTACCGTAAGGGCTTCAAGCTCAGTCGATGGCTGATTAGGCACCTCTACCCCGAGCTAGACACGAGTGCCATCACTACTTCGCAGATCACTGACGACATCGTGCGTCAGTCAAAACAGGACCCCAATTCCAAGGATAAAGGTCCCAAAGATGGAGCAGAGGACGCCGGTCCAGACAATGTCCCCGAGGGGGTCCCTGATAGAGGCGGCGAGTCCCCGAAGTAGTTTTCTCCTTATATTTGTAACTTAATCTTTTCTCTTTCTGAACTGTGAATGTACCATCATGGGCCTTCGAGCTCGGGTAAAAACTCTTGTACCTGAACTCTCCTTCTAATAAAATATAGTTTCTTTCGAGTATCTCTGAGTGCAAAAATACTTCTAAGTGTGAGCGGACTCCAAGATGGTCAATTTAATGTATGGGTTACCTGAGCTGTCAAGCCACTGAGTTGGCGGTAAGGGTGACTGAGTGAAGTTGTGTTACTTCGTCGAGTAGCAAGGGTACATACACTGTAGGGTTCACACCCGAGCTGTCTTTCCCTTAAAGGTTAGAGATAACCAGGTTTTTGTCAGTTTGCTATGCCGAAGTGGCAACTGGGGTTTTCTTGTGGCCCTTAGGCTTAAGAAGGGACCCGTAGTCTGTTCTTAGGTTTCACCCAGGCCAAAGTGGCGACTGAGGTCTTCTTGTGGCCCTTAGGCTTAGGGAGGGACCCGTAGTCCGCTCCTAGATTTCAACCAGGCCGAAGTGGCGACTGGGTCATATGTGCCGAGGTCATGTTAGCTCGGTATTCTGGCCCTTAGGCTTGGGGAATGGCTCGTGGCCTACTCGATTCTTACAAATAATATTGTCTTAGGTTGACAATATTCCATGCTCGAGGTATTTGTTTCCCTTCGAGGGTCTCGAGTTCATATGTTCCTTCCCCGAGGACTCGTTTTACTCGGTAAGGACCTTCCCAGTTAGACCCGAGCTTGCCAGCGCCGAGCTCAGGTACCATAACTTTACGAAGGACCAGGTCGCCAACGCGAAGGTTCCGCTTCTTGACCCTGGCATTATAGTACCGAGCTACTCTCTACTGGTAGGCTACAGTCCTAATGTACGCGATGTCCCTTACTTCGTCGAGTAGATCGAGGTTGGTACGTAGCTCATCTTCGTTTGTCTGATCACTGTATTCTTCTAGTCGTAGTGTAGGTACTTCGATCTCTGCAAGGATCACTGCTTCGGTGTCGTAGGTGAGATTGAAGGGTGTTTCTCCCACGGCGGTCTTCTCCGTGGTTCGGTAGGCCCACAGGACATTGGGTAGTTCATCTGCCCACAATCCTTTAGCTCGGTCCAGCCGTGCCTTTAGTCCGCGGAGGATGGCTCTGTTCGTTACTTCTGCCTGACCGTTTGCTTGAGGGTGCGCAACTGAAGTAAAGTTCTGTTGGATCCCCATGTCTCGGCACCAATCTTGAAATTTGATGTCCTCGAACTGTTTGCCATTGTTGGAAATCAATACCCGAGGTAGTCCGAAGTGGCATACGATGTTCTTCCAAAAGAAGTTTTGGACATTTCGGGCTGTGATCGTCACGAGGGGCTCAACTTCTACCCACTTGGTAAAATAGTCCACCGCCACTACTAAGAACTTTCTTCCACCCATTGCTAGCGGGAATGGCCCGAGTAGATCGATGCCCCACTGCGCAAAGGGCCACGGGCTGGTGAGATAGTTGAGGTCGGCAGCGGGTTGGTGGTGAATATTGGCATGTCTGGCATTTGTCACATTTCCTGACAAGCTCAATAGCGTCTGCCTTCATTGTTGGCCAATAGTACCCTTGTCGAAGTGCCTTTTGGGCGAGGGCCCTGCCCCCCAAGTGCCCGCCGCACAGACCCTCATGAATGTTGCGGAGTACGAGCTTGGCTTCGGTAGGTCGCAAGCAGCACAAGTAGGGGAGCGTGTAAGATCTCCGATATAATTGTTCGTCTATCATGACATATTTGGCTGCCTGGCGCTGCACCCTTCTAGCCGCATTGCGGTTTGCAAGGAGGGTCCCGTGTAGTAAGAAGCTCGTGAGCAGATCAATCCAGCTCGGCTCTGCTTGAACGACGGGAGCGACCTCCTTTGCCCCCCTGAGAATGCTAGGCCGAGACAGGTCCTCTATGTATACGGTTCTCATGGTGATGTCGCTGGTGCTGGCTAACTTGGACAGGGCGTCACTCTCAGCGTTATCTAACCTAGGGATTTGTCTGATAAAGTGTGACTGGAAGTTGAGCAAGGTCTTTCTGACTTTGGCTAAGTAGGCGATCATGGTTGGCTCGCGAGCTTCGTACTCGCCGGTGACTTGGTTGACCACAAGCTGGGAGTCACTGCAAATAACGATGTGCTTGGCTTTTACTTCTCTGGCTAAAGCTAGTCCAGCTATCAACGCCTCGTATTCTGCTTCATTGTTGGATGCCTCGAACTCGAAGCATAGCGCGTACTCTAGTTTTATGCCGCTTGGTCCGTGCAGAACTATTCTGGCACCGCTGCCCTGTTGGTTCGAGGAGCCATCTACGTGAAGGATCCAGGGCTCCTCATCCCAGCTCGCGATTGGCCGAGCTAGGAGAGGTGCCACACTGTCTACTACTTCACAGTATTCGGACTCGACCGATCTGAGAGCTTCAGGCTCACCCGAGGTGGGAGCCTCGCGCTCAACCGGACTGGGAACTTTCGGAGCTGAATATGCATTCGGCTATGAAATCCGCTAAGGCTTGGGCCTTAATGGCAGTTCGTGGCTTGTACTGGAGGTCGTACTCGCTGAGTTCAATGGCCCACTTCGTCAACCGACTAGAGACCTCGGGCTTAAGCAAGACTTGCCTGAGAGGTTGGTCGGTAAGGACGATAACAGTATGAGCTTGGAAGACTTTACTAACATAATAGATGGGTCATTGGACACGATATGCAATTATCAATGCGTATCAATGCGTATGCTAGCTTCTCCATCTCCAGGTATCTCGTTTCTGCTCCCTGCAATACTTTAATAACATAATAGATGGGTCGTTGGACACGATCTACTTCCTTTATTAGTACCGAACTGACCACTTCGTCGCTCGCCGAGAGGTACAGTTCCAAAACGTCGCCCTCCTCGGGCCGGGTTAAGATCGGCACACTAGCGAGGTAATTCTTGAGCTCGTCAAATGCGAGCTGATAGTCTCGGGTCCACTCGAACCCTTTGCTCTTGATTGCCTTAAAGAACAGCAAACAGCGGTCCGCCGATTTGGACATGAAGCGGCTCAGGGCGGCTATGCGGCCATTCAACCTCTGAACCTCCTTTAACTTAAGGGTGATCTCATGTCTAAGATGGCCTTAACCTTATCCGGGTTGGCTTCAATGTCGTGCCGGTTAACAATGTATCCCAGGAACTTACTTGAGGTCACACCGAACACACACTTGTTCAGATTTAATCTCATGTTAAACTTACGCAAAATTTCAAAAACAGAATGCAAGTCTTGTATTAATTCATGTGAGAATTGAGTTTTGACGACCATATCGTCTACATAGCATTCTACTTTTCTGCCAATTAACAGCGCAAACAATTTATTTACAAGCCTTTGAAAGGTTGCCCCTGCGTTTTTCAACCTGAAGGGCATAACCTTGTAACAGTATAGGCCGAACTCCGTGATGAAGGCAGTCTTTTCTTCGTCTGTCGGGTCCATCTTGATCTAATTATAGCCCGAATAGGCATCCAAGAAACTTAGCAACTCATGCCCTGAGGTCGCGTCCACCAAACGGTCGATTCTGGGAAGCGGGAAGAAGTCTTTCGGGCAAGCCCGGTTCAAGTCGGTGTAGTCGACGCACATGTGCCACTTGCCGCTGGCCTTCTTTACCAGGACGGGGTTGGCTACCTAGCTCGGGTAGTGGACTTCTCTTATGAAGTCCGCTGCGAGGAGCTTCTCGACTTCCTCGTCGATCGCTTTCCAACATTCCGGGGCTAGATTGCGTTTCTTTTGTCTAGCGGGCCTAACTACAGAATCAGTGTTTAGCTTGTGAGTTATGATTTCGGGGTCTATACCGGGCATTTCTGCCGCGGACAATGCAAAAATATCTAAATTTTGAAGTAAAAAACTTACCAGTTCGGATCGCAGGGGCTCCTAGACGAAAGCGCCGATCTGAAGTGTTCGAGCTGGGTCTGCCGTTGAGGTCAGGACCGTGATTGTTTCTTCTGTGGGCGCAGCTCGCTCTTCGCCTTGCTCCGTGAGTCGTTCCAATTCGAGGTCATCGACCACCTTGGTTTTCCCCTTTAGGGTGGCAACGTAGCACTTGCGGGACTCGAGTTGGTCGCCCCGCGCTACTCCCACACCGAAATCTGTTGGGAACTTCATAGCCAAGTTGTAAGTGGAGACCACCGCCCGTAGGACATTGGTGATCAGTCGACCTATTATGGCATTGTAGGGAGAGGGGGTCGCTACCACTAGAAAGTTGTGTTCGAATCTGACCACACAAGGCCATGTGCCGATCTCTACAGGTACTGTTATTTTCCCAAGGGGGCGAACTTCCTCTCCGTTAGAGCCCACTAAAGGGGTGTCCGTAGGCCTCAGATCGCTCTCTACAACTGAAGCTAGTCAAACGCGGCTTTAAAGAGGATGTCGGCTGAGCTGCCTGAGTCCACGAGTACGCACCTTACATCGAAGTCGTTGATCTTTAGCTTTATCACGAGTGCGTCATCATGGAGGTAGTGGACCCCTCGCACATCGTCTTCTGTGAAGAAAATTGGATCTCCCTTCTTCGGCCGCTTTGGGGTGTTCTGCTCTTCCCGGGCAGCCTCACGAACTGACGTCCGAGCTGCTGCTGAGGTGCAACCCACAACGATCGAACTCCCACTATCATGTGGATGGTCCCCCGAACTGGCCTCTCCTCCGGAGGCTGCTTTTGCGGTTGTTCGGCCGACCTACTGCTGGACTCCGAAGCGTCTCTACCATGCTCCCTTTGCCGACCTGTTCTATTATTATTATTATTATTATTATTATTATTATTATTATTATGTACAAAGTTTCTCAAATATCCGTGACGGATGAGCTCCTCTATCTCGTCGCGGAGGTTTTAAGAACTCTCGGTACTGTGACCGTGGTCTTTGTGAAAACTGCAATACAAATTCTTATTTCTATCATTGGGATTCCCCCTCAGACAGGGTGGCCACTTCACGCACAGGGCATCCTTGATCACCATCAGAATTTCGGCCCACTTTGCGTTTAGTGGAGTGTAATCAGCTCGGTCCGGAGCAGGAGCTCGGAACAGCTGACCCGGCTTTGCTCCCCGAACTGTTTCCTTTTTTCTTCGGGTGTCCCCTTGACTAGAAGGCTCTCCTTCTCTCTTTCTTTTTTCAGGTGCGCCTTCGCCCTTCTGGTTGACGACCATGTGCCACTTGAACTCTTTGTGCATCATGCCCTTCTTGGCTGCAGCAAGGCGTACGGCGGGGTCCAGGCGCGATATCTGCATACAAGCGTCGTTGAACCGCTTGATATAGCTCCGAATGGACTCTCCCTCTCTTTGTGCTACGTTGAAGATGCTTTCTTCAGTTCGTGGGCAGCGTTTGCTGGTGACGAAGTGGGACGTGAAAGTTTGTGCGAACTGCGCCCAACTTCTTATTGACCCGAGCACCAAGTTTCAGTACCACGTGCGGGCTGCTCCCCTAAAAGTAGTGAAGGCCACGCACATGCACGACTTGCTGGCTCACGCTAGGTGCATCTGTGACTGAAAAGCATCTACATGATCATTCGGGTCAAATGACCTGTCATACTTATCAAGAGGGGGGAGCTTGAAATCCTTGGGCATCGGGACTGCTAGAAGTTCGGAAGACAAGGGGGTCGGAACCGATAGGAGGGGAGCTTTGGCTTTGGCCGAGCCTACCTCTTCTTTGCCCATAGGCTCGGGCAAATCGCGGGTGACAGATCGGCGAGCTTGGCGGCAGCGTCTCTGCTTCTTGATGGGCTCGGCGTTCGTGCTGCTCACCTACGCACTATCCAGAATGGTTTGCACCGGGAGTAGCCCGGTTCGCTGGTGATGGCTACAAACTGGTTTTTAAGGATCGGGGTTCCAAACTTCGACTGTCGAGGCGACGTAGACCTGCCGAGCCGGGGTCCTCCCGACCTGTCCGCTCGCAGCGAGATCGAGATAGCCAGTCTCTCTCGTCTGCCGTGGGGGTAGGCTTGGCTTTTTGGGAGATTTTGGGGGGCCTGTCCTCGGCCGGAGTGCTCGCTCTGGCGGCGAGATTTGGCTTGCTGCAAAGCTAAGTGCTGAGGCGAGAGCTGAGGCTACTGAAGCGGAGGTTGGGGCAACTAGGGGAACTACTACTGATACTGATACTGGGAGACCTGGTGCAGTACGTGTTGTTGGTAAAGTGGAAGCTGTTGGAACTGTTGCATTTGAGCCTGCATGGCCCTCATGCACTGCACCAGGTTCTCCAACTGGTTCGGGCTGACCGTTGGGGGCACAACCGAAGGCTCGGTGAACGTCGTTCCGACTGTAGCAAGGAGTGGGGCGATGACAGGTGCCATTGTGAGAGGCACGTTCAAGCTGGGGATTCCGCCCGCTGAGAGGGGCACGGTGAACTGTCCGATACAGACAGTAGGAAGCTGGGGTTGTTCCCTGGAGTTATTATCTCCATGCTTCGTCCGACATTGCTAGAGGAAGCCATGAGCTTTGGATTGTTTCAAGGAAGAAGAAGGAACTGGAAATGTTTAGAGAGAGAGGCTTTTTGAAGTGATTCCCACAGACGGCGCCAAATGATGTAGCACAATTCGGTCGCTCCTAGCTGGCACTCGCGTGGCTCCTGAGATGTACCTGAAACGAGAGGAAGGAGGAAGAACTCCCGGGGGGTTTCCCGGCGGAAACACTCCGATGCTTAAGTTAGTATTGCATACAGGAAGCAAAGAGAGAACGAAGGCTAAGAGTGTTGGTTGCGCTACTGATTTTCAGATACCTTGTTCCTTGAGGGTAAGTTCCTTATAGCTGAATTTCGTTGCTCCCAGCCCTCTAACTTCTGACAGGGCAGGTATAACCGCCACTGTCAGTCTGCCACAGCCACTACAGTCAGGGCTGTCAGGTGTGGAACGCCTTCCTAAAGGTGGCAAGCGCGGCGAGGGGACATGCCTGCAATTCACAGGTTTCTCAGGTACGGTGGTCGGGCAGGAAGCCCTCCTATGGTATACCGAGCTGTTCTCCTGCGAATTGCCCTGAGCTGGGCCGTCCCTTAAGTGGCGGGCTGCGGTTATGCCGAGCTAGCCGACCCGAGGTCTTTGTGCCTCAGATCGTCCAAAGAAGGATCGGTGCATTCTCGCTTGGGAGTGGCCCAAGGTCCATTGAGAGGAGCTCGGGTCTCAAAAGGGGTCAAGGTGCCCCGAACTCGGGACCGCCCGAAGTCCCTTGACTCCGGGGAGGAGGTGCGGGCGAGGCAGCTTTAGGCGAGTAGTTTACCTGCCGAGTTGCCGTGCTGAACTCGGTGGGACTTCCCCACTGAGTTGTGCTCTTGTCCGTTGTGCTGTCACGCTGAGTCACTGTTTGAGCTAGGTCACGCCTACATGTACCTGAGCTACGAGGTCGGGCCAAATCACCCTCCATTAGAAAGGCTAGTGCTTCGGCCTCCAAATTGAACATCTTGCTCCACTATCTAATTCTATTCCAGTCTCAACATGAGACTAAGACACCAGATTTATACTGGATAATGGGCAAGAGTCCCTTTTGACTTATTTGTGTTATTGGTTGCAGTTGCTGTTTTTGGTCGAGGCTTTTAGCTATCCACTGATTTGGCAGCCTTGTTGCTGTTGTTCTTATAATCATTACATGAGATCAGGAAACCAAGGAGGCCACTTGCAGTTCAGGAAGTAGTAACATTTGCATATGAAGGTTCCATCTGGCTCATCTGGTAAAGCTAGTGGATGTAGTTCCAACTGAAGCCCAATGAAGGATAAAAGCTAGAAACATCTGGATACTAGCTACTGTTCATTCATTCAGAATTTATAAAGATTCATATTGCAAAGGATTAGTGATTTCTGTTTTGGCACCATTGAGACATAAGATTGATTAAACCTGTGTACCAAGGGCTTTCAGTAAATTTCCACGTTCCTTTTCTATTTGAGCATGAGCACGTCCATAACTTAATGCTGCTTTTGATAATGTACTGCCACTGGTACAATTATTTTCAGCACCATATTTCCTGCTATCATCTGATAACTTTGTACCTATCAAGATTTTGGGATTTAAGTTTGTTTTAGTAAAAGCAGAATGGCAGCCATAAGAAGTGAAAATGAAATAACAGTAGAAACGTATCAAAGCCGCAATCTAACCTATTTCAACTTGTTTGGATCCAGTGACAATATAACCTTCTACACCACGAACTATATCCCTTTGGAAATGCTGGTAAAGAAGACAGCAGAATTTATTGGTTAAGAAAGAAGGAAATGAATTCATAAAATTGTAAAGCTAAAGAAAGGTGAACGACCTTGCCAGCACGAGTTGATATGTAAAGCTTCTCAAGCTTTTGATGCTGCTGGAGTTCTGCCTCATCAGTAACTATATTATCTGAACCTCCATATCCTCCACCAAATTGCTTGAAGACAGCCTGAAGCAAAATTCAACAGAAGAAACAAGCATGATCCCAGCAAGGCCAAAGTAATGTGAAATCAAAAACTTGATTTCATGATTGAAATGCATGCGCCATTTTTATAATAGTCAGGTAGAGCAGTTTGAAAACAGAAGCATTTGGAAATAAACTGATTACTCAAAAGTACAAGATCAAAATAAAATTAAGCAAATAAATACACATGGTGACAGTAGACAATGTGTTCAACATTTGCATGCAGCCATAAGAAATGCAACATGGAATAAATCCTTTATTTTTTGAAAAAATAAAAAATAACTGTATTTCAATTAAAGGAAGAAGTACAAGAGGTGATGTACAATAGGGGAACAGAAATAGAACAACCACAACACATAAGCTACACAGGCAGTAATCTATCACCATATAAATTAGCCCCATTGAGCACCAGATTTAGCTAGACCATCTGCAATTGAATTTTGTTCCCTAGGGATCCAGAATATCCCTGGCTTCAGAGTTCAGACAGGAAATGAACTAGTCTCCACGATCTGCCCTCTTTTCCTCCCAGCCACTTGATAGTGTTTGCAGAATCTCCTCTAATGCTTGACACAATAAACCCAAGTCTCTAGCAGCATGTACGCCAGTGAGCAGCCAACATTTTTTCGTTTTGTAGAGTTGGAAATCCCAAGCAGTCCACTAAAAAGCCCAACATAAGCTCCTGTCCCCCTGCTGATTACTTTTCCAATTCCCACGGCACCTGGATTACCAAGAGCACTTCATCAAAATTAAGAGTCATCACCCCTTCCCATTAACTGAGATGCCCTTGAAGTACTCGGAGTTGGTGATCCACAAAAAGCATCTATGGGTAATGTGTGAAATCAAATCCTCCTGAGATCTGGGCATGTTTTCAAATATTCTGTTATATCTCTCTCCCCAAACTGCCCACATCACAGTATGACTAACTGTTTGCCAAAAAAATCGACCTCTTTTGCTAAGCCCACTACCTTGCCACTGCCATAAAAAATCTACAATCTGCTCAGCAGTAACACAACTATACTCAATCAAGTTGAGAAAGTGGTGCCAAATCTTCCTAGTTACCTAGTGATGAAGGAAGATTTGGCCCGACCTCTATTACGTGACACGTGGCAGAAACAACAGCTCGGCAAAAGGGGCCAAGCCTAGGCGGGAACAAGGGGACACGAGCGGACTGAACTCCCTACCGGAGGCCCGAACTGACCAACCTTGTAACAGCTCGGGATACACTTCGCCGAACTGACCCACCTTGTAACAGCTCGGGTTATACTTGCCAAACTAACATTGTAACAGCTCGGGATACACTTCGCCGAACTGACCCACCTTGTAACAGCTCGGGATACACTTCGCCGAACTGACCCACCTTGTAACAGCTCGGGATACACTTCGTCGAACTGACCTGCCCTATAGATACCTCCGAGCTCAAGACCGCCTCGCTCAGCACTTCGCATCACTTGGCACCAAAACCAAACAAGTCGTACCACGCCTGACACTAAGGAAGTTCGTGCCCAAGAGCGTTGCGCCTGACTGAGATCTGACGTTTGGCGGTAGCACCCTAAACGGCCACCTGCCACCGCCACTAACACCGCCATCTCCGGTTAGATGACGGTTAGGCAGTGACGGTTCTGTCTCAGTAGAAAAGACGACGGCTGAATTGACAAGCACAAGGGTAATCATACTTGACCTGACAAGGGCCCCGGGACGAGTGCACGAAGTGATTATAAGAGCCCCCTGCCCCCCGACAACAGAGGGATGCAAACTTTGCGCTATCTGGTATTACCTTGCTTTTGAAGGATTCTAACTTGAGCTTCGGAGCCTCTACACCGGGTTCCCCCCGGAGCTTCCCCATCTCCTCCGTTTCAGGTTCCCTGCTACCCCGTTCGGAAGCAAGGCAGCGAACAGCTAAGACCGGCCGGATCGCGCTCCATCAATTGGTGCCGTCTGTGGGAAAACGCTTCAAAAAGCCTCCCTCCAAACTTCGATAACCCCTTTTCTTCAAAAAACCCAACACTCATGGCCTCCTCCAGCAACACCGGACGTGGCACAGAAACAAACGCCACCGGGGAACAACTTCAAGTCCCCGTGGTGTGCGTTGGACAGTTCACCATCCCCCTTTCGGCGGATGGGATCCCCAGCTTGAACGTGCCACAAGCAGTGGCACCCGTAAACCCTCCTATCACAAGCATCCCCTTTCCTCTCCCCATTAAGACAACCTTCACTGAACCGGCTGCCGTCCCCCTGGCAGCTAGCCAAAACCGGTTGGAGGACCTGATGCAGTGCATGCGGGCAATGCAAGCCCAAATGCAACAATTCCAGCAGCACCAGCTTCACCAGCACCAAGTACTACACAACATCTCCCAGTATCACTATCAACAGCAGTTCCCCCAACTGCCAGTGAACCAACCACTACTTCCGCCTCGCCACCCCGCTCCGAGACCGGTCAAGGCCTCCCCGCAGGATGGGCGCCCCCACCAGGCGAAGGCCTCCCGGCCCCAAAACCACCCCAATAGCCAGGCCTCGTCCCCAGGCCGAAGAGAGAAAAATGTCATCCCCGCCTCGCAACCCGCGGGCGGGTCGGGAACCTCGCCCACGAGGTCGGCACCCCGGCGCTCCGAGCCCGAGCTCCCGCTCACCGAAAACCGATTCAGCGCCCTGGCGGCAGACTACCAGCATTCCGGGCCCATCGAGCTCGGTAACACGGAGGCCAGCAGCGCCAGTACAAAGCCCGCTCAACGGCGAAGGCGCCGCCGAAGTCGCCGAACCACCACCCCCACCTTGTCGGAATTCAGAGGCAAAGACATGAGCTCGGACGAGGTAGGGGCTGCCCCGGCTCTCTCCGTTCCTTCCCCCCTCGCATCGGAACTCCTGGCGGTCCCCTTACCTAGAGTCTTCAAGCTCCCACCTCTGGACAAGTACGACGGGTCCTTCGACCCCAACGACCACGTTGACGCCTTTCAGTCGCAAATGCACCTCGCCAGGGCCAGCGAATCGTGCATGTGCGTGGCCTTTACCACCACCCTCAGGGGGGTAGCCCGCACTTGGTACAGGAACCTGGCCCCCGGGTCGATAAAGTGCTGGGCCCAGTTCGTGCAAGTCTTCACCACACATTTCGTCACCAGCCAACGGTGCCCCAGAACAGAGGAAAGCATCTTCGGAGTAGTCCAAAGAGAAGGAGAATCTATTCGGGGCTACATCAAGCGATTCAACGAAGCATGCTTGCAGATACCGCGGTTGGACCCTGCAGTGCAGCTCGCGGCGGCGAAAAGAGGGGTGACGCACAAAGAATTCAAATGGCACATGGTGGCCAACCAGCCCGCAACCGTGGCCGAATTCCTCAAACTCGCGGATAATTTCATGAGGACAGAGGAAGAAATCAACCAACGAACCGAAGGCGGGAACGAGAAAAGAAAGAGAGAAGGTGAGCTCTCCGACCCGGGAGCCAAAGCCGAACCAGTCATTCCGGGCCTCCCTAACAGTTCGGACGGACTACACGCCGTTAAACACGAGGCGGACAGAGATCTTAATGACGATCAAAAACGCTCCGTACGTTAAGTGGCCACCTCGCCTAAAGGGAAATCCGAACGAGAGAAATAAGAATTTGTATTGTAGTTTCCATAGAGACCATGGTCATAGCACCGAACAGTGTAATAACCTCCGGGACGAGATAGAGGGGCTCATCCGTCGCGGATACTTGAGAAACTTTGTACAGCACAACAATAACAATAAAGCAGGTCGGCAAGGGGAGCACGAAAAGGATGCCCCCGAGTCTAGCAACAGACCTGCCGAACCGTTGCAGAAGCAGCCTCCGGAAGAGAGGCCAGTTCGGGGAACCATCCATGTAATAGTGGGAGGTTCGGTGGTAGTGGGGTGTACCTCGGCAGCAGCCCGGACTTCAGTTCGCGAAGCGGCCCTTGAAGAACGAAGCCCCCCAAAGAGACCAAAGACCGAAGAACCAATCTTTTTCACGGAGGACGACGCGCGAGGAGTCCACTACCCCCATGATGACGCACTTGTCATTAAACTAAGGATCAGCGACTTCGAGGTCAGGCGCGTACTCGTAGATTCGGGCAGCTCAGCGGACATCCTCTTCAAATCAGCATTTGACCAGCTGCAGTTACAGAGGAGCGAGCTGAAGCCCGCGAACACTCCCCTGGTGGGTTTCAACGGAGAGGAAGTCAAGCCCCTCGGAAAAGTAACTGTCTCTGTGGAAGTCGACACATGGCCTTATGCGGTCAGACTCAACCATGATTTCTTGGTAGTCGCGACCCCCTCCCCATACAATGCCATAATAGGGCGGCCGATCACGCATATCCTACGGGCGGCGGTCTCCACCTACTATTTGGCCATGAAGTTCCCTACGAACTTCGGTATAGGGGTAGCGCGGGGCGACCAGCTCGAGTCCCGCAAGTGCTACGTTGCCGCCCTAAAGGGAAAACCAAGGCGGCCGACGACCTCGAACTGGAGCGGCCTGCGGAGCAAGGTGAGGAACGAGCTTCGCCCACGGAGGAAACTGTCGCAATCCCGACTTCAGCTACGGACCCAGCTCGCACACTAAGCATCGGAGCTTCCATCGAAGACCCCCTATGAGCCGAACTGGTGAGTTTTTTACTTCAAATTTTAGATATTTTTGCCTAGTCCGCGGCTGACATGCCCGGCATTAACCCCGGACTGATAACTCACAAACTTAATACTGACCCTGTAGTCAGACCCGTTAGACAGAAGAAACGCAACTTAGCCCCAGAACGCTGGAGAGCGGTCGACGAGGAGGTCGAGAAGCTCCTCGCAGCAAACTTCATAAGGGAAGTCCATTACCCGAGCTGGGTGGCCAACCCGGTGTTGGTAAAAAAGGCAAGCGGCAAGTGGCGCATGTGCGTCGACTATACCGACCTGAACCGAGCTTGCCCGAAAGATTGCTTCCCCCTCCCCAGAATTGACCGCCTAGTGGTCGCGACCTCGGGAAACGAGTTGCTAAGCTTCCTGGACGCCTACTCGGGCTACAACCAAGTTAGGATGGACCCATCCGATGAGGAAAAAACCAGCTTCATAACAAAGTTCGGCCTGTATTGCTACAAAGTCATGCCCTTCGGACTAAAAAATGCCGGAGCGACTTTCCAAAGACTTGTAAATAGGCTATTTCGGCCCCTGATTGGTACGAAGATAGAGTGCTATGTAGACGACATGGTCGTCAAGACTCAGTTTTCACAAGAATTAATACAAGACTTAGATTCTGTTTTCCAAATCCTGCGTCAGTTTAGCATGAAGTTGAACCCCAACAAGTGTGTCTTCGGTGTCACCTCGGGCAAATTCCTAGGCTACATTGTCAATCGGCGCGGTATTGAGGCCAACCCGGACAAAATAAAAGCCATTCTAGATATGAAACCACCTCGGAAAGTAAAAGAGGTTCAGAGGCTAAACGGCCGCATAGCCGCTTTAAGCCGCTTCTTGTCTAAGTCAGCAGATCGCTGCCTACCCTTCTTCAAGGCAATCAAAGGCAAAGGGTTCGAGTGGACCCTGGACTGCCAGTTCGCATTCGACGAACTGAAAAGTTACCTCGCTAGTGTGCCAACCTTAGCCTGGCCCGAGGTGAGCGAGGTCTTAGAATTGTACCTCTCGGCGAGCGACGAGGCGGTCAGTTCGGTACTGATAAAAGAAACAGACCGGGTCCAATGACCCATCTATTATGTTAGTAAAATTTTGCAGGGAGCAGAGGCGAGGTACCCGGAGATAGAAAAACTAGCATACGCCCTAGTAATAGCAGCTCGGAAACTCCGCCCATACTTCCAGGCTCACACCGTCATCGTCCTAACTGACAAACCTCTTAGACAAGTTTTACTCAAACCCGAGGTCTCCGGTCGACTGACAAAATGGGCCATCGAACTCAGGGAGTACGACCTCTAGTACAAACCGAGAACCGCTATCAAGGCCCAATCTTTGGCTGATTTTATCGCCAAGTGCACTTTCAGCCACGAAGCCCCACAGGTCGAGCCCGAGGTCCCCAGTTCGGGCGAACCCAGAGCTCCTGAGCCCATAGAGTCCGAACCCCGTGAAGTAGCAGCCAGTGTGGCATCTCTCCTAGTCAAGCGAAGCGCGAACTGGGATGAGGAGCCCTGGATCCTTCACGTGGACGGTTCCTCGAACCGGCAAGGCAACGGAGCTGGAATAGTCTTGTGCGGCCCGAGCGGCACAAAGATAGAATACGCACTACGCTTTGAGTTCGCGGCATCCAACAACGAGGCAGAGTACGAAGCACTGATCGCCGGAATGGACCTAGCGCGAAAGGTAAAGGCAAAACACTTGGTCATCTGCAGCGATTCTCAGCTCGTAGTGAACCAAGTTACCGGTGAGTACGAAGCACGCGATCTCTCCATGATCGCATATTTGGACAAAGTAAAAGAAGCCCTGCTCAACTTCCGGTCACACATCATCAGGCAAATCCCGAGGTCAGAAAACACTGAGGCCGACGCCCTGTCCCGGTTAGCCAGTACGAGTCACAACAACATGAGAACTGTGTACATAGAGGACTTACCTTGGCCTAGTATTCTCGGGGGGACAGAGGAGGTCGCTTCCGTCTTAGAAGCAGAGCCGAGCTGGATCGATCCACTCGCGAGCTTCTTGATAGTCGGAACCCTCCCTACAGAACGCAATGCGGCCAAGAGGGTGCAGCGCCAGGCGGCCAAATACGTCATAATAGACGAACGGTTATACCGACGGTCGTACACGCTCCCCTATTTGCGTTGCCTGCGACCTACCGAAGCCGAGTTCGTACTCCGCGACACTCATGAAGGCCTGTGCGGCGGACACTTGGGGGGCAGAGCACTCGCCCAAAAGGCACTTCGACAAGGATACTACTGGCCAACGATGAAGGCAGAATTTTTCGAGCTCGTCAGAAAATGCGACAAGTGTCAGAAGCACGCTAACATCCACCATCAACCTGCCTCCGACCTCAAATACCTCGCCAACCCCTGGCCCTTTGCACAATGGGGCATCGACCTCCTAGGGCCATTCCCACCAACAACAGGCGTAAGAAAATTCTTAGTTGTTGCAGTAGATTACTTTACGAAGTGGATAGAAGCCGAACCTCTGGCAACTGTTACGGCTCGAAACATACAGAACTTCTTTTGGAAGAACATAGTATGTCGGTTCGGGTTACCTCGGGTACTAATCTCCGACAACGGCAAACAGTTCGAAGATATCAAGTTCCAAGAGTGGTGCTAGAACATGGGGATTCGGCAAAATTTCACGTCAGTCGTGCACCCGCAGGCAAACGGTCAGACTGAAGTAATGAACAGAGCCATCTTGCGCGGACTGAAAGCACGTCTGGATCGAGCTAAGGGATTGTGGGCCGAAGAGCTACCAAGTGTCTTATGGGCTCACCGAACTATCGAAAAAGCAGCAACGGGAGAAACCCCCTTCAACCTCACCTACGGCACTGAAGCAGTGATCCCGGCCGAAATCGAAATACCAACGTTGCGATAAGAAACATACGACGATCGGACGAACGGAGACGAGCTACGTACCAACCTCGACCTACTGGACGAGGTAAGGGACCTCGCGCACATCCGAACTGCGGCATACCAGCAGCAGGTAGCTCGCTACTACAATAGTAGAGTTAAGCAACGAAGCTTCCGAGTCGGCAACCTGGTCCTTCGTAAGATTATGGTGCCCGAACCCAGCATGAGCAAGCTTGGACCTAATTGGGAAGGGCCCTATAAAGTAAAAAGAGCGCTCGGGGCACATACGAACTCGAAACTTTGGAAGGCAAACGAGTACCTCGAACGTGGAACATCGTGAACTTAAGGCGATACTACCTATAAACCACCAAGCGAAGTGGACGAAATCAGGCCCTATGTGCCACAAGGCAAGCCAAGATGAACTTCGGCGTAGACAAACAAAGGAGCACATTATCAGCTTGGCAAAAAATCAGTTCGCAGCATAAAAGACCGCGAAAATTTAATAACCCGGCAAAGAAACAGTTCGGGGAATATGAGCAAGGGGAAAAAGACACTCCATTGCAAGAAACAGTACATTAGCAAAAAAAAAAAAATTTACATGCCCGGAGCCACTTCGCCATCGGAAGGCACTTCAACAACACCCAAAAGCCCTGCCTCTCCTTCAGAGTCCGGCTCGCCATCGGCGGCATGGGCCATCTCCTGAGTTGTACGCGAAATGGTTATGGCACTTACATCGATGTCGGGGTACGTATTCCGGATCATCCACCGGCTCAACTTGAACCCCCTCCTGTAAGAGTCCACCATCAGATAGTCAAAACGCGGAGAGGCTATGTAATCTTCAACTGCCTTCTTCTTGGCGTCTTCAATGCCTTGGGAAAAAATCTGTGTTCTTTCCCTGATGTCCCCTTGAAGATATTCGACTTGATGTTGCAAATCCAACTTCAAGTCCGCCATATGCTTGACAACTACCCCCATGGTCTCGGCGTCACGCTGAGACCTCGCCTGCCTGGCCATCGCGACGCGAGCAGCCTCTTCAGCAGCGTAAGCATCCGCCTCAACAGCCCGGGTATTTGCCTCTGCAGCACGGAAAGCTTCTTCAGCAGCATGAGCAGCAGCCTCAGCAGCTCGCGCCTGTCGCGAGCTCCTCTCCACTTGGGCCGCCAAGGCATGAATTGAAGAATTCACCGACCAAAAGAAACAAGTGAGCAAATAACAACAGAAGCAACAGAATAAAGAAGGAAGACAGAACCTAACTTACCACCATGGCATGTGTTACGGCGCGGCAAGCAACCTGATTCAAGGGAAGATCGGTCCACGCCGCGACCTCCTCGGGGAAAGTAGCGTCCCTACTCTTCTGAAGAGCGTAGTTCGGCGACAACACGCTCCTAAACTCCCCTTGAGCTCCCAAGCCTGAGGGCCCAGCCCACATATGAGCAGACCCGGAGTGAGCAGGAGCACTTGAGTACGCAGGAGCACCCGTATGAGTGGTCTCAGCGTAAGGCGTCCCGGCAGTTTCGTGCACCGGTGGAGTCACTTCGGGCTCCCTGGGCAGATCCTCCAGCGTATGGTCTGGAGCTTGGGGCTCTCATCCAGGGGTAGCTCGGTACGAGTTCGCTTGGCGACCCACTTCCTCCTCTTCATACCTTGGAACAAACGCCCCCCACGAGTTCTCTCCGCGTCCATCACACCTGTAGAAACGAGTTCGACATCAGAAAAAATGAAATAACAAAGCAAGCAAGAAACCGCATAGCTAGAAACCTACCCGAACTCAGGCCGGCTGCAATAAGCTTGGCCTCCGTTAAGTAGTGGTGGCACTTTAAGCCTTGTCGTGCCCATTGCCGGAGACCCTTCACCGTCTCTTTATCGAGAGTTACGCCCAAGTCAGGAGCGACCTCACCCCAC
Source organism: Nelumbo lutea (assembly GCF_056320005.1). NCBI lineage: Eukaryota > Viridiplantae > Streptophyta > Magnoliopsida > Proteales > Nelumbonaceae > Nelumbo > Nelumbo lutea. The sequence goes on along the minus strand of NC_142689.1, from coordinate 59,961,309 downwards.
CCGGTCTGAAAGGGCCATCCTTGTGCACTTCGCACGCCGAAGTAGTCCCGCTTCCAAGCCGGGACCTTATTAGGAAGATCGTGCAGAAGCTTAAAACCCTGGCGAGGAGAAAGGTAATACGCTCGTCTCCCCCAGGAAGAGAACCCGCCTGTCTCTTGAGCATCAAGATAGAGGAGAATATCTCTAAGTCTAAGGGGAAGTTCTGCTCGCAAAAAAGGGAAACTGTCCCCACCAGGTTCCGAATAGAGTTCGGATGAAGCTGGCCAATGGTGACACCGAAGTGGTTTATGACTTCGACGAGAAGGGGATGAAAAGGAAGTCGTAACCCTGCAACGAGCTGCTCTCGAAAAATCACGATCTCGTCGGGACCGTGTTCCCAAGGAAAGCTACCCGAAGGAATAAAATATGTGTACCCCACAGGAAGATTGTAAGACAGAAGTATGGATTGAAGCCCCTCAGGCGTCATGGTCGAATGACCAAACCTGTCTAGCATCCGACCTCGGCGGGAGGTAGACGCCAAACTGCCCGAAGCGACTCGGCCCACTGGTTCATAGTCCTCAAGCTCCACCTCAGGATCACTGAGGCAGTCTGGGGACACGGCTCGGTTGGTGGAACCTACGTCGGCCCTACTCGAAGAATCGTCTGAGCTATCAAAGCTAGACATTGGGGAAAAGATGGATTCAAGAAAGTACTCACCGGAAAGTTTGAAGAACAAGCCAAAGAATCGTGAAGACTGTATAACCAGCCTTGACGCGAGCTGGAAAAGACTTGGACGCGAGCTGAAAGGTTGGACGCGAACTTAGTAGACAAACCGCAGAAGTGACAAACCAACTGGGGCCCCCCACTATTTATAGCTACAGTAACCAAGAATCGGCCGCGCAGGCCGAAGACGATCCGACGGCCCACGTTCTTACCGACCGCACAACCCTTAAGGTCGAGACGTGATTGGCGCACGTCTTTCCGAAAAAAGCAAAACGTCAGCGCACGTCTTTTTGAAACCGACGTCGCTTTGACACGCGTCTTTTCCGAAACTGGCGCGCCACACGTCTCCCTGACTGCCCGCGCACGTACAGCAGTGGTGCGCATTTTTGAAACGACCCGCTATCATGTCCTAGCGGCGCGAATTGGTTTGAAATTTAAAACGCGCACTGTCACAACCACCAGCGTTCTTGAGTAAGCACGTTTCCAGCCTTCTCGGAAACCGAAAGAACCCTAGCAAAAGCATCTCGTGCAGTGAAGGTTCGAAGGACGGGACAAATCCACCTGCTACCTCGCAAAAACTCCCTGCACCATGGCAAGACCCCCGGCGCAAGGAGTGGGGGGCAATTGATGAAGGAAGATTTGGCCCGACCTCTCTATTACGTGGCACGTGGCAGAAACAACAGCTCGACAAAAGGGGCCAAGCCTAGGCGAGAACAAGGGGACACGAGCGGACTGAACTCCCTACCGGGGGCCCGAACTGACCAACCTTGTAACAGCTCGGGATACATTTCGCCGAACTGACCCACCTTGTAACAGCTTGGGTTATACTTGCCAAACTAACATTGTAACCGCTCGGGACACACTTCGCCAAACTGACCCACCTTGTAACAGCTCGGGATACACTTCGCCGAACTGACCTACCTTGTAACAGCTCGGCATACACTTCGCCGAACTGACCTGCCCTATAGATACCTCCGAGCTCAAGACCGCCTCGCTCAGCACTTCGCATCACTTGGCACCAAAACCAAACAAGTCGTACCACGCCTGACACTAAGGAATTTCGTGCCCAAGGGCGCTGTGCCTGACTGAGATCTGACGTTTGGCGGGAGCACCCTAAACGGCCACCTGCCACCGCCACTAACACCGCCATCTCCGGTTAGATGACGGTTAGCCAGTGACGGTTCTGTCTCAGCAGAAAGGACGACGGCCGAATTGACAAGCACAAGGGTAATCATACTTGACCTGACAAGGGCCCCGGGACGAGTGCACGAAGTGACTATAAGAGCCCCCTGCCCCCCGACAACAGAGGGATGCAAACTTTGCGCTATCTGGTATTACCTTGCTTTTGAAGGATTCTAACTTGAGCTTCGGAGCCTCTACACCGGGTTCCCCCCGGAGCTTCCCCATCTCCTCCGTTTCAGGTTCCCTGCTACCCCGTTCGGAAGCAAGGCAGCGGACAGCTAAGACCGGCCGGATCGCGCTCCATCACCTAGCAATGGAGAAGGAGATGATTAGCTGATTCCCCATCACTAAGATACAAACTACAAGCATGAGATGAGAGATATAAAGCTGCATTTGTTCTTCTTCTGGAGGAGGTCATAACTGTTTATTTTCCTCAGGCACTACATGGATTACATCCTCCACATCCAATACCAAAATAGATTACTCACTAAAAGCTGTAAAAAATATCATTTAAACATTTGATTCATGCACTACATGCACCTGATATCCAATCATTGGCAACCAAAGGAAGTTGATGATATTTGAACATGCTAACATCTTTGCAATTTTCTGAAGGAATAAGAAGACAACTCACTTCTTAACTTCCTTTTTGTTGGCAAAACCACTTTCAAATGGTAGGCAACACAACCTCATTAAAAGACAAATATTTTTTTTTCTGTAAAGTCCTTTTCCTTCTATTAACCTTTTTGTTTTGTCTAATAAATGTTTGGTCTCTGTCAGAGGTAGAGTTAGACATCGAGCTCAGAAACCACTGAGCACATTCTAGCTTTTTATTCTCAAGACCATGCTCTAGGGTGTTTTTAGGATGGGTACCCACCCAGAAAGGAGGTCAAGCTGAAATTGAGACTCATCCTTGTAAACTGCTCAGTCAGAATATAAAGCCCAGGATTTGGGCAAAACCTGGCACAAGATGGCAACTTTATCCTTTTCAAAGGACAGTTTAACAATTCACCCACTTAATTCTCATTACACGAGAACAAGGGCACGAAAAAGAATTCTATTTTAAGCACAACCCTTCCGTTTCCTTTATGATGGAAAAGTCAAACTACTCTTGTTTCATTGGCACCATTTTGGACGCTTTTTTATTTACCGCTTCAATACCCACATTATAATCGGATTCACTTATCTATTCGGTTCATTCTCAGATTTGTTTGTTTCTTCTGGTTTTTCTTCACATGCCAGAAATTACAAATGTGCTCCAGTTTCCCAAAACGCCCATCCCCGCTGAGTATTGTTTGAACCTTGAACATGTCAATTAGTTCGAAAGTTCACTGGTAAAACCAACAAGCTGACAAAACCAATTTACCTCCCTTGTCGCCTTCAAAACGAAATAGATGAGAAGAAAACTAATAGTACCTTTGTATTATGATCAATACGATTGGTAAAATAGAAACAAAAAAAGAGGGAAAATTCACAGGATTTAAATCTCGAACGAAACCCATCGATCAAACAATATCTAAACCTGGATAAAAGAGAGACTCCTAATTGTCTGATCACTCAGACTACATTATCGACGAACGAAAGCCAATCGATTTAACGAGAGAGAAGGAGACAACACAAATTACAAGTCTTTTTCAAGGAAAATAAGGTGGAAGAGAGATCTATCGCATAGGCCTAGAGACAATAAGATTAGGCGCAATTAAAGTTTTCTGAAGGAAGAAGACCAGGGTTTCGCACCTGTTGTTGTTTGGCGACCTGTTCTCTAAGTCTGGTGGCTTGTTTCCTGATTGCTTCCATCCACGTATGGCTCTGAGAGTTTCGAGTTTCGGTATCAGAAACAGAGGAAAGTTTGAAAAGAAACAGAGAGACAGAGACAGAGAGAGTAAAATAGAGATGAATCCACGAAAGAAGGGGAGGGGGTTTTCAAATGAAATGGGGTTTAACCGGGTTGGTGGCACTTGTTATTAAGGCGCTGTTTGGGCAGACTTTTTTTTGTACTTTCAAGTTTTAACAGTACCAAAGTATAAAGTACAAAAATATTTTTACTTTGGTGCTTTTGCTTTAAAAACCGTTTTAGATAAAAAATTTTTGTAAAATATGAACAAAAATAACCATTTCCTATTTGGCTTTGCACGTTCGTCCGTACTTTTAACGGTTTCCAATGGTTTGGTGGCTGAAACCAGATATGATGGTGCAACCAGTGGCGGCAAACGGAGGCAGGGCCGAGAGTTGTATCAAAAGGTGGTCATATGTCACCTTCCATTCGTACGAAAGCACGAAATATAAAACGTATGTTCATGATTTGGGGGGAGGGGGAGTTGTACTTTAGAAATATATAAAAGGAGAAGCACAAGGTATATAAAAATACTATACATACTTTTCATACTTTTATACTTTCAAAAGTATGAAAAAATTTATAAAAGTCTATCTAAACAGGGCCTAAAACTGTGTTTCAAAGCCCAAATGTGCATGAACATGATATGTTACACCCTATCCCTCTCATCTCTTTTCTTTGTTCCCAACCAACTCCTTGTACACCTAGAGGTGTAAATGGGGCCGTAGGCAATTGTTTTCAATTGATCATGTAAATATATTTATATATTTGTAAATATATTTATATAATATATTATATAAATTATAATTATATAATAATATATAGTATATAATATATTAATAAAATAAATAATTGTTTTCAATTTTATTATACTAAGTTATTTAATTATTGTACATATAAATAATTGCATACATCAAATATTATATAAAATTAAAATTTTAAGTTTTTTTTCAATTTTTTTAAATAAATAACTTTGGCCCAGTCGATAGCCTGGCCTAGCCCAAGGCTTGGCCCACGGACCAGCCTGGCCCACGGCATGATACGGTGTTTTACACCTCTAATTGATTCCATACATCTCATGTACAACTTGTGAGATAATTTTATACAATTAATCATGTCATATTGGATAGGGCGATCTAAATCAAATTTGATTTTCAATCGGAGCCAATCTAATCTAAAAATATGATGGATGGTTACCCAAATATGGCAAAAATATTTCATATTGGATACATCTTATGTACAACTTGTGAGATAATTTTATATAATTGATCATGTCATATTGGATAGGGTGATCTAAATCAGATCCAATTTTCAATCGGAACCAATCTAATCCAAAAATATGACGTATGGTTACCCAAATATGGAAAAAATATGATCGGGTGAGATCGGGTCATGATCCGACCCATTTGCATTCGTACGATCATGAATGAAAAAGACCCATAATTTAAGCTAAAAATAATTTGAAATAATAATATAAAATAATAACAGATAAAATAAAACAACAATACATGATTATTAATAAATATATTTGTCATTAATCATCAATAAATAATTAAAAATAATAATTTTTATATAAATTCTAATATATTAAAGGATTAAATAAAATAAGAGTAGTTTGACCAATGTAACATAGGTGTGTTAAACCGAATCTTTCCCACAAACTATCCACACTATAGTGTAGCCCCCCGAACGCCATTGCAATCATCAAATACTATATATCCATATAAAATGAGGGTAAATCTTTAACCTTCAACCTCATCTCCCCTCAACTTTGGCCTGCCCTTAAATCTCCTCTCATTTTTGGGATGAATAGAATGTCTATTATGTCCATATTAATTCCTAGACCTATTAAGTTAAGATTAATATTTCATTTTTTATGGCATAACAAATCCATTTTTGGCTAAAGAAAGGTTTAAGAGTTTTTTTTAGTTAAAAGTTTATGGATACTATAGGTTGAAGGGTAAGGCAATCAGTGAGGGGTTTACCAGAAAGGCAATAGATGACTAGAGGGTTGGGTGAGGAGGCGAAGGCAAAGACTAGAGTGGAAAGAAGGGAACACTGAAAGAGGTAGGAAGTTAGGGCCCCATTTGGTAACATTATGTGAGTGTTTCTCCTCTTCCTACCATTTTCACAGAATAGAAATGCATTTTGCAAAAAAAAAAGCGAGAAAAATGAGTAATTCTCGCGTGATAACAACACCCAAAGAAAGAGAATGTGCGGTTCCCACAACGTCCCTAGTAAGTTATGAAAACATGTGCGACGTTCCCACAAGAGAGAATTTGCAATTTTGTTATTTTTCACAAAAAATGATAAACTCAAGCTCTAGAACAAGATTCTTCATTCGTTCAACCTCAACCCTACCATTGCACAATCTAGAGTGTTGAATGTTGCTATTGTTAAGGACTGTGATGGTACGCGATCTAACTACTCCTACCTGGAGGGCAATCTGGACTCCAAATGGACGGAAAGCTGGATCGATCTGCAAAACAATCTATTAGAGAACCCAGGGTAGCAAACCCGGCAAGGTCGCTCCAATTCTTAAGTCAGTAAGTATGCTGTAAATGTGAGCTGAATGCTTGGGAGCGTGAGTGCTAGAGAGTAGAGTAATCACATGTACCTTTGCCTTGAGGTTTCAAGTCTTTATATATTGGAGTAGCCGTGGGCTTCACAAAAAAGATCTGGGTTCTCTAGGCTGTAGAGATAAGGTTGGTTCCGTTTTTAGAGGAGGGTAGTACGTCCAGCTCCGATTCAGCCAGAACTGGGATAAGTTCTTATCGTGACCTTGGGAGATTTGGGATTTGGTGGCTCATCGTGATCCCAAGAGCTTCGAGATTTGTTGGGAAGGCCTTCAAAGTTGGTTATACGATGCTTTGGTCCGTTAGCTCTGAGTTGGAACTCTGATTCTTCAGTCCCGAACTGGACTGGATACCTGAGGTGCCTCTACGCCGAGGCGGGTTTGGAGTCGAGGTGGCTAGGTACCTGAACTGCGAATGTTGCAAACAGGGCTTGCCCGACTGAGTTGCCATCCTTCAATCAGATCGTGCTTACTTTTAGTATTCCTTTGGGTCGGTACCCTTCGGTTCATGGTCACCATGAGCTTGTAGTTTTTGAAGAGCAACTCGTAGTTGGGTTGCGCTTCCTGCTCCACCCATTCATAATAGAAATTATTAAGTTCTTTAACATTACCATCAACTAGTTACACCCGAACTCCATCCGAACCATAGTTGGCACGATCTCTTTGTTCCACTAGTATAACCAACCTCTTTCCTTAGACACTTTTAGTTCAATATGTTCGATCAAGAAGAACTTCACTTGCCTGCGTGGGGATACCCAAAAGAGTTACTACATCTCCCCCCGCCTTGGGTTCAAAATCATGTTCGGCAACTCGAACAAAGTATCAGCCTGGAAGAGGAGGTACTTTTCTGTTCGGAACCCTGAGAGGTGGCTCCTCCTAACTCATTGGCGAGTGGCCATCAAGGACCCCGGGGTGAGGCTAGATGCAGAGACCAGGGCGATCGCTATCTCTTGGAAAAACCTCGACCTGAAAATGAAAGATTTATTGGCCGAGGAGAAGCTTGTACGAGCTGGGCTGAGTCCTCCTGGTAGGCCTCCACCTTGGCGCTCATATTACTCTCTCATTTTGTACTTACTTCAGTTCGTGACTAACCCCTTCCTTTTTCTCTTGCACAAGCTATGCCGGACGTTGATGTAGAAAATCTTCTAAGCAGCTTCTAGAGAGGGAAGAAGTATCATCGGGAGGCCGGTCCTTCAATTCCCGCCCCACCCGAGGTCGTTGTGCCAGAGCCGATCTCGGCCGAGCTTCCGGAGGAGGAGATCCATCCCCAACCTCTTGTAGTGGACATGGACGAAGACCAGGACGAGGGAGCTCCACCTCAAGAGCCCAAGAGTGCTTCAGTGCCTGAGCCTTAGCTCTTGAAGGAGAGCATAATGACCCCGTGGCTCGGGCTCCTCAAAAGTAAAGACGCCATTTTTCCTGCTGAAGTTGCGGAATGGGCTAACATGCCCACAAGTCAGCTCGAGGGCAGGGCTTCCAGTTACTACATGGTGGTGAGTACCTCGCCTTTTTATTCTATTTCCTTATTCATTTATTAATGGTACTTACATCAGCTTTCTATTCGCCAGGTGAACTCTGTCAATCATTCACTTGTCTACCAGTCTGAGATCCACCTGAAGTGAGCTCGGGAAGCCGAGGAGAACATTCAGAAACTTTACCGCAAGCTGGATTTAGCTCGGGGTGAGGTTCTTCGAGCTAAAAGGGAGCTCCGAGCCAGCAGGAGCTAATCATGGTACTGACGGAGGAGAAGGAGAAACTCAAGTGCGAGAACAAGAACCTCGATGCAATGATCAAAGAGCACACCGAGATTTTCAAAACTGCCATCCAAGAGGCGTGGGCTGAAGAGAGAGAGTGCACCATCGAAGATTTCAATGAGTCTCCGGAGTTTCACAATTTCCAGGTTGAGTACGGATCAAGCTTGTATCGGTCCTGTTTCAAGTGGCTGATGCGACAGAAGTTTCCCGAGCTCGACCTCGGAACTGTTTCCATGTCAGATGTTACTCCTGAGAAGGCAAAAGCGGCTAACGAAGAACCCAACTCCTCCGAAGAGGAAAGCGATGATGAAGTCCCTAAAGTGGGGCCGTCAGGAGAGGTAGGCCTAGAGGACACGGAGGAGGATTGCATGAAAATTGACCTACCTAGTAGTTCGGACGCATAACCTTGCCTCTTTTCTTGGACTTCTTTGTATGTAATGTTTATCCCGGGCCTCCGAGCTCGGTTATAGTAGTTTCTTTTTTTTGTACTCAGAATTCTACGTTAATGAAATATGTGTTTTGGCAATCTTCTTGTGTAAAAAATTTTCTAAGAGTAGATTACTCCCAAGCTATCGAGCTAAACCAAATAGGAGTGAACTTTTCGTAAGTATAGGTTGCTACCAAGCTGGTGAGCTCGACACTATTAAGAATGATATAATTACCATTGCATGCCAGGACGATTGGACACTCTAGGGTACATACCCGAACTGTCTATGCCTGGGTCACTTATTTGTCTAAGTGTTGGTTATCCCTAAGTGTCGAGCTAACAAGCTCGGCTCCATGTGGGATTAACCTTATGTTACTCTACGCTGAGGTAAATTAGACACCATAAGGTTTATACCCAAGCTGTCTATGCCTCATAGGTGACTAAGACTCGTTTGCCTATGCGAAAGAAGCAACTAGTACTTATTTGCCTATGACGAGGAGGCGACTAGGACTTGTCTGCCTATGACGAGGAGGCGACTAGGACTTGTCTCGGTGTCGAGGTCTTCTGTCAGCTCGGCACCGTAGTTCATAGCTTTTTGGGAGTGACTCGTAGTCCTCTCAATAGTCCGTCATCTTTGGGTTGCAAGTTCATGAGTAGTACCTTCTTAGGTTATCAATATTCCATGCTTGTGGTACCTGCTTCCCTTCTAAGGTTTTGAGCTCATACATACCTCCCCCGAATACCTGTTTGACTCAGTATGGTCCCTTCTAGTTCGGTCCAAGCTTGCTAATGCCAGGCTCTACTACCATAACTTTCTGAAGAACCAGGTCGCCAACGCGAATGTGTCATTTTCTGACCCAGACGTTTTAGTACCGAGCTACTCTTTGTTGGTAAGTTGCAATTCAAATGTAAACTGGGTCTCGTACCTCTTATATCAGGTCTAGTTTGGTATGAAGCTCGTCATCGTTCGTTTCCTTGTCGTAAGCCTCCAACCATAGTGTGGGCACCTTGACAGTCTTAATGGTAGTTCGATAGGCCCAAAGGACACTAGGTAGTTCGTCCACCCACAACCCCTTGGCTAGAGCTAAGAGAGCTTTCAGTCTGCGAAGTATCACTCTGTTAGTGACATCTGCTTGCCCGTTCCCTGAGGGGTGTACCATCAAGGTAAAATTCTGTTGGATCCCCATTTCGGAACACCAGCTTGGGAACTTAATATCTTCAAACTGTTTCCCATTGTTGGATATCAGCACTCGAGGTATCCGAAGTGACATACTATATTTTTTCAGAATAAGTTTTGTACATTGCGGGCTGTGATTGCTACCAAGGGCTCAGATTTTACCCACTTCATGAAGTAATCTACCGCTATGACCATGAACCTCCTCTACTGATGAACTTACAATTTATCTATAATTTTTGAGGACTTTAGCATGGATTTTTATGCCGGTTTTATTAATTTTTGCCTTAATTTAGCTTAATGCTAAGAATAAGTTCAGGGATAATCAATCCAAGAAAAGGAAGGAAAAAGACAAGAAAAGAAGGTTCAAAAAGACCAATTTCAGTCCAGCCCGGTCGTGGAAGCAAGAGAGAGCACTTCGGCCCAAAAAGAGCAAGTGAATTCCTTCAGAAAACCCAAGAAAATAAAGCCTAGCTATGAGGAGAATTCGGCCCAGCAAGGAAGGCCCATTTTTAGCCCAAATAACAGCCTAGAGTGTAGCCCACATGATCTCAAAAGCAAGCTAAGTTGTAGCCCAAATAGCAGCCCAAAGGGAGCTAGGGGCGGCAACTTCTAGGAGTTTCTTGAAGAGAAGGAGGGAGCACTCTAGAAGGTTCATGAGGGGTGTAATACACCCCATTCTAGAGGCTTCAAGAAGGGGCAAGAGCCCCCTTGAAAAACTATATAAGGAGGCCTCTAGGAGGGGAGAAAGTGTTCAATTGCTTGAGAGGAAGGCTCTCCCACTCTTAGAGGTTCGGCCACCTTGAGAGAAGAGAAGAGAAGAAGGCTAGGTGCAAGGAAGAAGAAGAAGAAGGGCTGAAGGAAGTTCAAGACAAGCAAGCTAGAAGAAGAAGGTGAGTTCGAGTTGAGGGTTTGTGATTCAAAGATCTTTTGTAATAAATCATTTGTACTTTCATTCTCTTTTGATTTGAATTCAGTTTCTTAGTTACATTTTCTTTTTTCTTTCTCCTTGTTTCCATTCTTCCTTGATGTATTTCAGCTTGTAAAATTTCAGTTCAGCAATCTAATTCTTTTTTATTCATTCAAATGATCATGCATTGTATTTGAAGTTTCTTGAATAAGGGTGTGATTGTAGAGTAATTCGGCCAACTAACCTTCTTGAAGCCTCTAGAATGGGGTGTATTACACCCCTCATGAACCTTCTAGAGTGCTCCCTCCTTCTCTTCAAGAAACTCCTAGAAGTTGCCGCCCCTAGCTCCCTTTGGGCTGCTATTTGGGCTACAACTTAGCTTGCTTTTGAGCTCATGTGGGCTACACTCTAGGCTGTTATTTGGGCTAAAAATGGGCTGGGCCAAAATTTCCTTCTTGCTAGGCTTCTTCCCTTGGATTTTCCAAAGAGTTTCACTTGCTCTTCTTGGGCCGAATGAAATTCTCTTGCTTTCATGGCTGGGCCGGGCTGAACTTGATAAATTTTGGGTTTTCTTTTCTTGCTTTTGCCTTCTTTTTGTTGATTTGGCTCCCCCTGAAATCTTTCTTGCAATCAAGTTAAAATAGGGCAAAATTTAATTAAACCATCATAAAATTTCATGCAAAAACCTCATAAAATATAGATAAATTGTAGGTTCATCAAATACCCCCACACTTAAGCTTTTGCTTGTCCTCAAGCAAAGACATCAGCCATAAACTTAACATTCCCCCCTTCTATTCTCACCATTTACCTGGTGAACTTTTTAAGATAGAAATGCATTGAGTAGTCGGGGAACTTTTGTAAGTGCTCAACTCTTATTCTTGTAAATTACCAATTAAGATATGTATCAGATCCAAGGAAAGGAGAATATGAATTTCATCATAGTCTAGCCTTCACTCCTAATTCATATATAAATCAGCTCCTTAATTGTCAAGGTTAATAATCAAATTTCACTAAGTTTCACATTTGTAACTGAATCTCAATGAGAGTTCAACTTTAGAGTGCCCCTTTGAACCTTAGCTATCACCACAATTTCTTAATTCTAGGGGTGAGTGCATCTTATGCTCCATCTCACCCTTTTCTTTTTTTTTTTTTTTTTTTTTTTTTTTTTTTTCGGTGTGAGTGCATTTTATGCTCCATCTCACACACTTTTCTCTCTTTTTTTTTTTTGGTGTGAGTGCATCTTATGCTCCATCTCACACTGGTCACTTGCTTGAGGTAGGTAAATAGGGCTCATGTTCTAAGCTGCTAGTTTTACTATTCAGCTCAGAATAGCAGAGTCAATTTGGGCTTTTGAACCTTCTTTGCAATTATTGAACCTCAAGAATCAACACTTCAGATGTGCACTAGATTTCTTGACCATTAACCATGAAATCAAGGGCTTCCATACACATGAAGATAGTTAGGGCTAGTCATGCTGAAAAGCATATTCAGCTCCCCTTTTCTCATGCATATATCAAATTGGGTCATTCACAAGAATAAAAACTTAACAAGTACATCAGTCTCCCTCAACTCATTGAATTCCTTCCTAAAAATAATCATCAAATAAATAGTAATGAACTTGAGGGGTTCCAGTCTTTTTTTTTTGTTATGTCATTGCCTGCATATGTGTGTTGGGGTGCATGAGGTGCATGGTTTCAGCCCCCATACCCTAGCCTCGGGCTCACTCCCCCACACTTAAGATGAACATTGTCCTCAATGTTCCTATTGTTAGGGGATCACAAAAAAAAAACAAGAGAAATACCAAGTAAAGAGAAAGGTGTATAGAGGACTTCCTGAAGATTAATTTCCAGATATGCAAGAGTTCTTTTGGTGGGAGCCTCTTCTGCTAGAATTTACTTGCAAGAGAGATCAAGAGCTTTGTTCTAACTAAAAATAATTTAAACCAAATAATAAAAAGACTACTATACAAAATTCCAAACAATGTAAATAATTTAACCAGTCTGTAATACACAACAGAAACTTACAAGGCCAAGAAGTTTGAATTCTATCTAACAAAATAAATAAATAAATAAATTAAAAAAAAAAAAAAAAACAAGATCAAAAGCCAATATAAATATCTCTTGGAATCTGATATGCAAGTGATAAACAAGTGATTTACAAGATTGAAACTAGCCTAGAAGTCTAAGAGTTCTTGAAATCAGCACACTACCAAAGTTTTTGATTTTTTTTTTTTTTTTTTGGTTAGAACTTGACTTTTGAGAACAGTCACTTACAAAAACTCCAAACCTAATATCAATAAGTAGGTCTAAAATCTGTCCCAACTTAAATAAGTTTATAATGAAAGCTTAAGACTGAAATAAGTTTGATCCCAAGAGCTTAAGACTTCTCTTTCAAGTCCCAACTTAAATGTCTTGTATGCCTCAGACCTGAAATCAGATCTGCAATTTTATAATGAAAGCAGCCTTGATTCAGATCTGAATACCATTACATCAAAAATATGAAGCTCTTTTTGGACCTCACAAACATTAGTCCTAATCCAATACAACCAATTCAGATTGGGTGCAAGTGATTTAAAAGATAACAAAACATCAAGTTCAAAGAAATTTCAGATCATGTACTCATACTGCCTCTGATTCTCATGCACTTCAGAACTGATTTTACCATTCATGGCTTAAATTTTCATCAATGAGGCAAGTCTGATGCATCAAATTGTGAATTGGGTGCTGTCACTACCCGAATTCACATCAAAATAGAGTGGGTTCAGGTCTGAGTTCAGATGAACTCAAATCTGAACCTAGCAGAATGCAGTCCTGCAACTGGCTGAACTCAGATCTGAACTTCAAATCTGAGTTTCAGATTTGAAAACTCACATGCTATTTTTTCATTGTTTTCTTTTTATTTTCTTTATCTATTTTTTTTTTCTTTTTTTTTTTTATAAATCTAAAACAAAATACAGCAATGCAACCAAAATCTTTTTGGATGAGTGCAGGTCTGATTGATGAATGCAATTCAGATCTGAACTCATTTTAAATTTTTTTTTTTTTCGGTTGAGTGCTGCAGTTCTGCTATAGCAGATCTGAGTGCCGAATGCAACTCAGATCTGCAACACTCATGATTTTGTGATTTTTTTCTTTTAGAGGGTAATAACTTCAAGATAGAAAGCAAAACAGGTCTCCTTTTATTAAAATTAAACTGAAACAAGGAAAATAAAGTAATCTACTAAAGAGAAAAGAAGCATAACTACAGTAATACAACAGTTGCATTCAAAACAAAAATGAAAAATTAAGCAAATTAAACCAACTATGAATGCAATGCTGAAGAACTACATCTACCAGCTACACTAAATCAACAATCAAATATGAAGTAGGTCAACAATGGGAAAGAGAGCTAACTAGATCAGCAGTGGAGTTTCATGCTAATTGCTGTACTGTAGCAGCCCTGCTACAGCTCTGAATGCTAGTGGAATGCACTGCTGCTTTTATTGAATATGTGAGGCATCACAATTATTCAATCCAAACACACATCCTCACCAAATTTAGATTGGGTACAAGTGGGTAAAGCCAAGAATTCAGTCCACCCAGAATTCATAGAATGCTCTGTATCAGTTCAGTCCTCACATCATATCAACTGCATTTCAGATTTGAATTTCTCTCATTCTTTGCTATCCATTCACCCTTGAGGCAGGTTGGATGTATCATAGGGTGGATTGGGGTAGTGATGGCACCCAATTCACCTCAAACTTGCATCGGTTCAGATCTGAGTTCAGAGGAATTCAGATCTGAACTGAGTAGATCTGTAACAGCAGAATTCAGATCTGAACTCAAGTCTGAGTTTGGATCTGAATTCTCAATTGCCTTACCTTCAGTTATTGCTACCAAATTGTTTTTGGGGAATAGCAGAAGTGCCCTAGGGTGAATTGGGGTGGTGATGACACCCAATTCCCCTCAAAATTTCATCAGTTCAGGTCTGAGTTCAGAGGAACTCAGATCTGAACTGTTGCAGATCTGCAATAGCAGAATTCAGATCTGAACTCAGATCTGAGTTCTGATCCGAATTCTCAATTGCTCCTCTGGTTGTTCAAAAGATCTCCCCCTTTTTTTTCTTTTCATTTTATATATATATATATATATATTTTTTTTTGTAATGGAAAAAGAAATAAAATTCTGAAACACAAGCAATTCTTTTCAGCTGAGTGCTGCAGATCTGAAATCTGCTGATCTGAGTGCCGAATGCAACTCAGATCTGCAACACTCATGTTTTTTGTGAAATTTTTTTTTCTTTTTTTTTTCTTTTTGAAGGGAACAACATCAAGATTGAATAGAAATCAAATATGCCTTTATTAAAATGAAACTGAAACCAGAAAAAGAGAGTAATCTACTTAAGAAAGAAGAAACATAACTACATGAGTACAGCAGTTGCAGTCCAAGCTGAAATGAAAAAGTTAGCAAATTAACCCAACTATGAATGCAATGCTGAATGAGATCAGATTAAGAATGCTCAATGTTTCCTAATATTGCTTCTCTAAATCCCCGGCAACGGCGCCAAAAACTTGATGTGTGGCTCATTGTGACACTAGCAAGTGCACTAGCCGTTCAAGTAATAAAGTAGTGAGTGAAGTATCGTTCCCACGAGGATTTAGGAAACAATTACCAATACTAAATTGAACATTTCTTATCTGATCAACAAATAAATCAAAACTCTAATGAAAGCTAAGAAATCCTAAATTAAAATCTATCTAAATCATTGGTCCAATTGCCTTCAATTCAGGTTAGAAGAGTAAGCAGTAAATGTCAATCTCAGAATTCAGCAATCTATCAATTTGGATCATTCGAATGAATCATGATTGATCCTTGGTTTGGTGAAACCCCAAGGTCATGAACAGCCTCTCTCAAGCGCATGTTCATCCTATGCATGAGTGACGGTTCTTCTATCTCTAGCAAGAATCTAATCCCCATGCATGCATTTCTTCAAACACTTCTAAGGCATCAATTCAAATCTGAATTGATCACCAACTGAATTGTGCAAGTTATCTCTAACCTTGCACTCAATTCAGTTCTTGAATAGTAGATCTGAATTCCTAGAGTCTCTCTCAAGCACTCTAGGAATTCCAAGCTGTAGATTAATTCGCCCAATCTGAAATTTGCAGATCTGAATTCTCTTTCAAGCAATTCAGATCTTGCAATCTCAGATCTGAGAATTCAGATCTGAGTTTTGAAGGTTAGTTGGCCGAATTGATCTGCAATCACACCCTTATTCAAGAAACTTCAAGTACAATGCATGATCATTTGAATGAATCAAAAAGAATTAGATTGCTGAGCTGAAATTTTACAAGCTGAAATACATCAAGGAAGAATGGAAACAAGGAGAAAGAAGAAAGAACATATAACTAAGAAACTGAATTCAAATCAAAAGAGAATGAAACTACAAATGATTTATTACAAAAAATCTTTGAATCACAATCCCTCAATTCGAACTCACCTTCTTCTTCTAGCTTGCTTGTCTTGAACTTCCTTCAGCCCTTCTTCTTCTTCTTCCTTGCGCCTAGCCTTCTTCTCTTCTCTTCTCTCAAGGTGGCTGAACCTCTAAGAGTGGGAGAGCCTTTCTCTCAAGCAATTGAACAACTTTCTCCCTTCCTAGAGGCCTCCTTATATAGTTTTTCAAGGGGGCTCTTGCCCCTTCTTGAAGCCTCTAGAATGGGGTGTATTACACCCCTCATGAACCTTCTAGAGTGCTCCCTCCTTCTCTTCAAGAAACTCCTAGAAGTTGCCGCCCCTAGCTCCCTTTGGGCTGCTATTTGGGCTACAACTTAGCTTGCTTTTGAGCTCATGTGGGCTACACTCTAGGCTGTTATTTGGGCTAAAAATGGGCTGGGCCAAAATTTCCTTCTTGCTAGGCTTCTTCCCTTGGATTTTCCAAAGAGTTTCACTTGCTCTTCTTGGGCCGAATGAAATTCTCTTGCTTTCATGGCTGGGCCGGGCTGAACTTGATAAATTTTGGGTTTTCTTTTCTTGCTTTTGCCTTCTTTTTGTTGATTTGGCTCCCCCTGAAATCTTTCTTGCAATCAAGTTAAAATAGGGCAAAATTTAATTAAACCATCATAAAATTTCATGCAAAAACCTCATAAAATATAGATAAATTGTAGGTTCATCAAACATGCACTTGAGAGAGGCTGTTCATGACCTTGGGGTTTCACCAAACCAAGGCTCAATCATGATTCATTCGAATGATCCAAATTGATAGATTGCTGAATTCTGAGATTGACATTTACTGCTTACTCTTCTAACCTGAATTGAAGGCAATTGGGCCAATGATTTAGATAGATTTTAATTTAGGATTTCTTAGCTTTCATTAGAGTTTTGATTTATTTGTTGATCAGATAAGAAGTGCTCAATTTAGTATTGGTAATTGTTTCCTAAATCCTCGTGGGAACGATACTTCACTCACTACTTTATTACTTGAACGGCTAGTGCACTTGCTAGTGTCACAATGAGCCACACATCATCTACCCTGTTGCTGGGGGAAAAGTACCGAAGATGTCGATTCCCTACTATGCAAAGGGCCATGAGCTAGTGAGGTATTTTAGATCGATGACAGGTTGATGGTGAATGTTGGCATGTCATTGGCACCTGTCACATTTTTTGACGAGCTCGAGTGCATCTGCCTTCATTGTGGATCAGAAGTAGCCTTACTTTAATGCTTTCTGTGCGAGATCTTTGCCCCCCCAAGTGTCCATCGTACAAGCCTTCATGGATGTCGCGAAGTACATGCTTGGCTTCTGAAGGTCGCAAGCAGCACAGGTAAGGGAGTGTGAAAGACTTCCTGTACAATTGTACGTAAACTGATCTAATTGGGAATGGTGCCACACTGGTCGAAGCTCACATCGTGTGGTCGAGCTCGGTCAGCTCGAGGGTTGCTGCGCTGAACGTGCGCTCTGCTACAAAATTGGCCAAGACTTGAGGTTTGATTGCTGAACGAGGCTCATATCGGATATCGTATTCGCTGAGTTCGGTGGACCACTTCGTCAATCTCCTAGATACCTCAAGTTTGAGCAAGATTTGCCTCAAGGGTTGTTGGTGAGAATGATGATAGTGTGGGCCTGAAAGTACGGATGAAGCTTGCGGGCTACTATGACAGTGCATACGCTAATTTCTCGATTTTATGGATACCTGGTTTCTGCTTCCTGCAAAAATTTACTAACATAGTAGATGGGTCGTTGGACCCCTTCTACTTCTTTGATTAGCACTGAGCTGACCACCTCATCGCTTGCAGAGAGGTATAGTTTTAACACGTTCCCTTCTTCGGGTCATGTTAAAACCGGGGCGGTACCTAGATATCTTTTTAGCTTGTCAAAGGTGAGCTGGCATTCTTCAATCCATTCAAAATCTTTAATCTTTTTTATCGCTTTGAAAAAGGGTAGGCAGCGATCTGCCAACTTGGACATGAAGCGACTTAGGGTGACTATTCGACCAGTCAACCTCTAAACCTCTTTTATTTTTTGGGGTAGTCTCATATCTAGAATGGCTTTTATTTTATCCAGGTTGGCCTCGATGCCATGTCGATTGATTATATAGCCTAGAAATTTGCTCGAGGTGACTTTGAAAACGCACTTATTTGGATTTAGCTTCATGTTATAGCTTCGCAAAATTTGGAAAACACTTTTTAAATCATTCAATAAAAAATTCAAAAACTGGGTCTTCACGACCATGTCATCAACATAACACTCTATTTTATTACTGATTAATGGCTAAAAAATCTGATTTACAAGCCACTGAAAGGTTCCCTAGCATTTTTTAATCGGAAGGGCATGACCTTGTAACAGTATAACCCGAGTTTAGTTATGAAGGCGGTCTTCTCTTCATTAGCAAGGTCCATCCTAATCTGGTTGTAACCGGAATAGGCATCCAGGAAGCTCAACAACTCATGCCCTGAGGTCGTGTCCACCAGGCGGTCGATCTTGGGTAGCGGGAAGCAATCTTTTGGGTAGGATCTATTCAAGTCGCTGTAATCGATGCACATGCACCACTTCTCATTGGCCTTTTTCATCAGAACCGGATTGGCCACCCAACTCGGGTAGTGGACTTCCCTGATGAAGTCTGCCGGTAAGAACTTCTCAACCTCTTCATCAACTACCCTCCAATGTTTCGGGGTGAGGTTGCGCTTCTTCTACCTTACTGGCCTAACTAAAGGGTCGGTGTTCAATTTGTGAGTTATAACTTTTGAATCAATTCCGGGCTTTTTTTTCGTGGACCAAGCAAAAATATCTAAGTTTTTGAGTAAGAAACTTACTAGTTGGGAGCAGAGTGGTTCGTTGATCGAGGCACCGATCTAGAGAATATTGGTCGATTCATCAACAAAGATCGGTATATGGACCATCTTCTCTGTCGGAGTAGCTCGCTCGTCAGTGTACTCTACAGGTCATTCGAGCTCGACATCTTCTACTAGCTTCACCTTCCCTTTAAGAGCAACTACGTAGCATTTGTGCGATTCGAGTTGATCACCTCGCACGACTCCCACCCCGTAATCAGTTGGGAACTTCATCACCAAATAGTAGGTGGATACTACTGCGCGTAGAATATGCGTGATGGGCCAACCTACTATGGCATTATAGGGGGAGGGAGTCGTGACTACCATGAAGATGTGCTCAAACCGCACAATAATTGGCCACGTGCCGGTCTCTACAGGTACTGTGACTCGTCCAAGAGGTCTGACCTCCTCGCCACTAAACCCTACTAAAGGGGTGTTTGCCAGTTTTAGATCGCTCTGCTGTAGCTATAATTTATCAAACATTTCCTTGAAGAGTATGTCGACCAAGCTGCTCGAGTCTACCAATATCCACTTTACTTAGAATTCATTGATCCACAGCTTTACTACTAAAGCATCATTGTGAGGATACTGGATCCCGTGTGCATTGTCCTCAGTGAAGTATATCGGTCCTTCAAGTCGAGGTTGCTTTGGCGGGTTTTCCTCTTCATTTTCTAGCTCACAGACCGAGGTCCTCTCGGCTGCCAATGTACACCCCGCGGTGATGGACCCGCCGATAATCATCTTAATTACCCCACGGATTGGTCTCTCTTTTGGCAACTGTCGTGGCGGTTGCTCATTCTACCTGCTAGATTTTGGGGCATTCCTCCTTTGGTCTCTCTGTCGGTCTGGCTGCTGATTTGTGTGTCTCCCTTGTTCGCGTATTCGTGTCGGATGAGTTCCTCGATCTCATCGTGAAAGTTCCTACAGTTCTCTATACTATGTTCGTGATCTCGATGAAAGTGGCAATAAACATTCAGGTTCCTTGTTGTTGGGTCTCCCCTTAGCCTGGGAGGCCATTTGACGAAGGAGGAGTCCTTAATGGCCATTAGGATCTCTCCTCTTTTAGAATTCAAGGATGTGTAGTTTGTTCTCTCCACAGGTGGGGTCCTGGAGCGCTGATCTGATTTACGAGACCACGAGGGGGACCAACTTCTAGAGTTGTTTCTTCCCCTACTCGGGGACTTGTTTTTCTTCCTCTTCTATCCGCCACTGCTCATTCCTTCACTTTCTCTCTTCTCTTCTCTGGTGGTGGGTTATTGACCTTTTGATTGATCTCCTCCTCGGTGCTAATGAACTGATCTGCTAGCTTAAGGAACTCAGTAATATTCTTCAGTTTGTTTGCTACAACATGCCATTTAAACTCCTTGTGGGTAATTCCCTTCTTGGCTATAGTGAGTCTTACTGTAGGGTTGAGGTCTGGTATCTACAGGCAAGTGTCGTTGAAGTGTTTGATATAGCTCCTGATCGATTCTCCTTCCCTCTGAACCACATTGAGAAGGCTTTCCTAGGACTTCAAACACGTTTTGCTGGTGATGAAATGTGTAGTGAAAAAGTCAGTGAACTGCGACAAGCTTTTGGTTGAGCCTGACGCGAGGTTTCGGTACCAAGTTCGAACTATCCCTTTAAAGGTAGTAGAGAAGGCTACACACATGCAAGACTCATCAGCCCTAGCTAGGTGCATCTGGGACTAGAAAGTGTCTGGAGTAGAAAGAGTCCACATGGTCATTAGGACCGAAGGACCCGTCGTACTTGTCTAACAAGGGCATCTTGAAGTCTTTTGGCATCGGGGTCACCAAGAGCTCGGGAGATAGAGGAGATGACTGCAAAGTAGTGGAGGTGCGGTCTTTGTAGCCACCGAAATCGCTTCTTCCTTCCCTTTGATTTGCTCTTCTCGTTGGCTTGGCTTTGTTGGCGCACTGTTCTTGACCGAGGTACGGCGTGTCTTGCGACGTCTCTATTGCTGCTTTTTTACCAGCTCAGCATTAGTGCTACTGACTTCAGTTTGATCTAGTACTGTGGCCCTGTCATGAGGCAGGTCCTGGTTTCTCGAGGGATTTTGGGGTTGGCTATCATGAGGGGCGGAGAGGCCTTGTCTCGAGTTCGCACCTCGAACCCCAACCTGGTTGTCTGCTCGCGAGCTGTCATTCTCTCATTGTGAGTACCGAGGCGGATTAGGTTGACTATCCCTGGACCTACTTCTGACATTTCCTTGTGAGGCTGGCGAAGTGTGTTGACCGTCTCTCCTCCCTTGGGGTGAGACCTGACTCCTGAGAGGAATCAGTGCTTGTGAGTTCTCTTCGCCTTGATGGGGGGATTGTCTGATGTTTTGGTTAATCCCAAGGCAGTTCGGGTTCTAACCGTGATGGGGCCCTAGTTGCCAAGGTGGAACCAACTGCTGGTTTGGCTGTAGTGGAGGGAACTAGTGTTGATATTGCTGGTAGAAGTAATACTATTGGACCTGCTGCATCTGGATTTGAATAGCCCGAACACATTGAACGAGGTTGTGGAACTAGAAATGCCCCACTCTGGGAGGAACCACGAAGGGCTCAGAGAAAGTTGCGCCTGCCACTGGGGGAATTGGGGCGCTCACCTATGTGGTGTTCGGTGGTGTAGTCAGCGATGGGACTCCAAACGTTGTGAGTGGAATGGTGAACTGAATGATGCACACCATAGGAGCTTGGGGGAAGGTTGGCTGCTGGGCTTGCCCCCCGGTGGTGTTCATCTCGATGCTTTTCTCGGTGGGCTGGAGGATGCCATTGAAGTTGAAGTTGAACTTGAAACTGCAAAGAGATAGGAATGACCTTTTGATCGAACTCCCACAGACGATCCAGACTCTAGATGGATGGCGAGCTGGATTGATCTACAAAACAGTCTATCAAAGAACCCACGGTAGCTAACCCGATGAAGTCGCTCCGATGCTTAAGTCAATAAGTATGCTGTAAATGCGAGCTGAATGCTTGGGACTTTGAGTGCTATAGAGTAGAGTAATCATGCATACCTTTTCCTTGAGGTTTTGTGTCTTTATATACTGGAGTAGACATGGGCTTCACGAAAGAGCTCTGGGTTCTCCGGGTTGTAGAGATAAGGTTGGTTCTGTTTTTGGAGGAGGGTGGTACGTGGATGAGGCTTCATCCTTCAATCAGATCGTGCTTACGTGTCCCCTTCTTGTTAGGTCGTGCCAAATCACCCTTCATTAGTCTGGATGGCGAATGACTAGAAACACATCTCCGACTAGCCATAATCACTTACACAAGTAGGGTTGTCTTCCTTCTTGATGTTTCTTCTTTTTAGACATGTTGAGGCTCTATTTTGTGATTGTTTCATTTGTTTCTACCAACCTGAGTTCTCCGACAACCCTCTCTTCTCTACCTATGGCTGAGCTTCGATCCTATTTGATCTAGATTCCTTCCTTCATAGTATTTTTGTTTTTTTTGTTGAAAAATACGAAAAGTGGGATTTTGTTTTTAGTTTGTTGTATTGAATTGAAATGTGGGGTTTTGTTTTCGTGTTGGAACTGATACCCAACGTCAATATACCCATGAATCTCATTGTTGTACCTAATGTTGTCCGATCAGAAGTGGCTTGAACCAAGGACGTCCTCAACTAATCCTACCAACTGGACGAAGTTGAGGTGGAAGGATGAAGCCATAAACCAAAGAGATCTGCAACCACAGAAGGGGTCAGAGGGCCGAGGAGTTATTCCCCGGGTAGGTACTCCAACACTCAAGTTAGTAAGAGAAAGTGGTCAGTCAGGTCAAGCAAAGTAAAACAACATTGGTCCAAGCCAATGTGATGGATAAAGGGGAGCAAAGGTGAGTCGAGAGTCCAAAGTCCTTACCTTGAGTGAGAGGTGCCTATATATAATCGAGCATCCATGTCATAGCCGGATTGGGCTTTTGGAGTTGTTGGGGTGAGGTTATCTATTGAGGTCCTTGGCGAGTTCCCCTTTCTTCGATGGAATCAGTTTCCTTAACCATGTGAAACTTTTCTCTTGAGTGCACTCTTCTGTCATGTAGTCTCAGATGGCAGTGTTGATACACACCAAAGAGGGCGGCCACAAAACTTGACATCCTAGGCCAGCTCGGACACCACCCGAATATTACCATCATATTGCAAACTCCTTGATAGCTTTCTCTGGTACTGGTCAACATTATTTCTAGTTTATAATATCAACCAAGTAAAATCTCAAATTTTATTTTTTGGATGATTTAGTAGGCTAATGAAATAACAATAGGGAAAGACTGAATGGTTCAGACTTTACAACAATTGGTATTTACATTCACTAGATCCAACCGAGAAAAGGGTGATTTTGATGAATCTCCTTGATAGAAAAGTTAAAATTTCTTCTTGATGCTACAAAAAAAAGAGGTGGATTTTCACTGATTTTTTTTTCCTTTTTTTTTTTTGTGTGGATGCTGCAAAATATTGGATGTCCTTAACTTACTGATTTTTTACTCTAACCAAAATTACAATATTTATTGACTCCACAGTTGAGTTGTGGATTTTCATCAAACATATAGGATTTAAGCTTAGAAATTCTTTACCCATCTTTCTTTTATTTTTTATGAATTTTTGCCCAATTTTTCTGAATGAATCCAAAAGTTGTTTCATTATATTTGAATCTGAAAGAAACAGTATTCTAAAAAGATAGTAAGAGAATAGAAAGGAAGAGCTACTCTGAGATTATATAGATTGCATTACAACTCTTTGTAAAACTTGGAACAATCTCAAATTTTTGTGTGAAATTCCCCTTAGTAACCTCTCCTACAAAAAAAGAAAGAGCACTGTGAATTTGATAGTTATGTTGTTCATTGGCTAATAAATGGCCGAATTTTTTATGTGAATTTATGGTCTTCTTTTTTCCAGGTTCATTTGATAGTTAAGAGCATTGTGAATTTGGGGTATTTATGGTTCATTTTACACTTGTTCTTTTTGTTAATTTTAGGCTTAATGGGGATGGATTTGCATAACTAATGTTAAGAAATAGTTTTGTTATCCCAATGTTGTTTCTGTTTCTATAGAACAAAAATCCATTCTCAAAGAACAAATTACCAAACACATCTGTTATTCCCAAAGAGCAAGAAATAAAATTCTTGTTTTATAGCAGGAATTTCTAAAAGAACATAAACATGTGAGAACATTGCCAAGCAGGGCCTAGAGTGCTAGAGCTCTCTAGCGACCTCAGGATGATCTCGTGTGGAGGGCTTTGAGCCTCTCTTATTTATAGAGGAAGAGGGACCAGCTATAAGAGGAAATGAGGAATACAATGGAGGGAAACTTTCCCACTTTGGAAAGGCATTTAGAGTTTGTTAGGTCTAAAATAAGTAAACGATTTAGGGTTTTGCCACGAGTCCATGAGGATCTCTTAGGATCAAGAGTTCTCACATGTGGTTACGTGTTGCATTGGGTCTGTCTAAGAATAGCACCATGAGTATCGCAATTGCATTGGGTGTCACCTTAGTGGTCTTTTGCAATGTTTGATTGGGCAGTGAAGTAGATGTGATAGCACACAGACTATCGCAGGCATAGTGTTAAACATGTTCTGTAGTATTCTACGATTCATTACTCGGGCTATTGTGCCCTAAATACTTAGCTGCCATTATAGTGTCTTCTCTTGCGGTCATGTGCTCAAGGTAGTATCACTTCCCAATGTATTCAAAATTGATTTGGAGGTTAAACTTTTTGCCTCTAGGTCATGGGTCATTGGTTTGACCGTGTGGGTCAAATAAGTAAAACCATGATGTCATAATTAAAATAATTTAAAATAAAATATAATATATACACTTGTATAAGTAGCTAAAAAGTCTAAAATTTACGATATATAATACATAAAATACAAAATAAAAACATAAAATTGCAAACCATCTAACATTCACTAATCAAAACAGAAATATATTTTCATACCTTAAGATTTAAGAGGTTCAGATTTAATGAAAAAAAAATATATCATTACAAAAAGAAAAATCATCAATAATATAATATCCATAACAAAAATTATCATTTATCAATATGAAAGCAATTGCCATTTTCCAATTGGTGGCAAAGAAAAACAATATTAAGATTCATAACTGAATTTTAGAAATAAGAGAATTAGATGAAGATAAAATAAAAGATTACCTCTTTGAAAGGGTTGACAACTTGCAACTGTTTAAAAAATTAGAAAATATATTAGAAATGTAGACTGAATGCCTGAATGGTCGTTCTAGAAAAGCTTACCCAAAACCCCAAAACAAAAACGAAGGTTTTCTAATTACAAAGTTTCAGATGTTTGAATCGTTTGATATTTTGATTTCTAGAAAGAAATTAAATTAAAAACTCAAAAACTAAAATGAAAAACTTACTGAGGAGAATTTGAATCACCCAATGCTTAGTTGCTTACAGTTGCTGATGTTAATGTGGAAAACTCAAAAATGGATGTGAAAAATTACAATCGTCAACATTAATTACTGGATTGGAGTCATTGACCTTAAATCTTTGTTCTAAACTTGATTTCTTCTTCTCAAATCTCAAATGCAATAAGCATTAAAACCCCTATTCCTCTTTCATTTTTTGCTCTAAGAGTTTGGAAACTTGAAACCCTAAACGAAATAAAAAGTAAAATGAAAGAGGGGTCGAGCTTAAGCCAGGAGTTTGGAACACGATGGTCATTTTCAAAATCATACAAAATCCAAACCTTTGCCCACTAATCGTATCATCTCGTTTGCTGGTTCAACTATCCAGGTTGATGATTTGTCGACTCAATCAACGGTTTTTTTTTGTAGAACAATGGGTTTTGATGAAAAGGTGACCGAGTGACAGTTCGGACGGTTTGACCGTTTGGGTCAACAACCATTTAAAAACATTGTCACTACCAGTAGGATTAGTGTGATATTGCAAGCAGCATTACAAGTTTTTTGGGGTTTTGGGGGGTTGAGTCTACGATTTTGATTCCCATCGATGTGATTCACACTTGCTTTGGCTGTGGATATGACATTCATCATTGGTGTAGACATTCAAATTTTCATGGGCTTCTAGATAGGCCCTACCCCCTTAAACTCAAATTTGCTCATGGGCCTTAATGTGGGTTCTTCTATTTGGACCCTACCCCATAGTCTCAAATATGTGCATGGGCTGATGGGCTTTAATAATTGGGTTTTGCTTTTGCAAGTTCATTAGCATAATGGAAGGGTTCATGTGGGACCCATAGGAAGTCAAATTCAAATTTAAATTCAAAGGGAATTACAAGTAAGGGTGGCAATGAGCTGAGCTTTTCACGAGTTGCTTGAGCCCAATTCAATGGCTCGATTGTTAAATGAGCCAAGCTCGAGCCTATTAAAGCTCGGCTCGCGCTTTAATTCTTAATTTTTTTAATTTAAAATAAAAAAGCTTATATATAATTTTTATTTTTATAAAATATTTTTTTCTTAAAATCGAGCTCGAGCTTATGAACTTTTGAGTCAAGCCGAGCTCAATCTCAAGGTTCTGGCTTGAACCTTGTAGAATAGTCTCGAGCCGAGCTCGAATCCACCCCTAATTACAAGTCTTAGTGATTTATGGAAATAATCCAACTAGAGCCCATCTCAAATCCTAAAGATGGAAATCTAGTCAATGATTAAAGAAAGAATAATTGATTGAAAATCATTATTTCCATAAGGGCAAATTGCCAGCTTTCTTATTTATGAAATGTAAGAGCCAATCAAATCTCTAGTCGGTCAAGGTACATCTTCCCATAAATGGAAATTAGTCAATGATTAAAGAAAAAATAATGGATGATAAATAATTCTCTCCAAGAAGGACAATAAGAAGGCTCTTAGAGAAGGAGGAAGCACACACACTATATTCTAAAAGGACAAGGTCACAACATTCTTGAAATCTTGCATAACCTTTTTTTGGTCAAGCTTTCAAAGTCCAAAGGAAGCAATCTTAACCATGCTCTAAAGTATAGGAGTACATCATCCGACCTTCGACTTCAACTCCAATATAAATCTTCAAGTTGCAAAAGTGTTCCATCAAGAGAGAATAAGGGGTTCTATCTCTTTTATAAGAGAGTTTCAA
Organism: Nelumbo lutea; assembly: GCF_056320005.1. NCBI lineage: Eukaryota > Viridiplantae > Streptophyta > Magnoliopsida > Proteales > Nelumbonaceae > Nelumbo > Nelumbo lutea. Next base: position 59,934,413 of record NC_142689.1, on the reverse strand, counting down.
ATAGAAATAGTTTGTATCTCGTTTATTTTAAATATAACAAAATCGATTTATTTGAATCTGTCTTCATTTTTTTATATTTGGATTTATATACAAAATTTGTGTTGACAATAGATTTTGTAGTAGTTACTTGTGTTATTAGGACTTTCATCGCAGGTTTTGCAATTGTTTCCTACTTGTACTTAATTTTTTTTTTGGGGGTTAAAGGTTCAAGGGTATTTAGTCATCAAACATTTGATGATTTTGCATAAGGGCAAAATTAGTATTATAATATGTTTATATCCATGACATCAGCAAGCATGCGAGAAATAGAATCTTACAGTAACCTCTATATAAAATTGTCGGTTAAACCTCTATTGTCTCCCTACCATAATTTATCTTGTGTTTGCTTGGTTGGGATGTATTTATCCCTTATATTTTCTATTATATTTTTTAGTACCATTATTTCTAGTTTTGCATTGGTTCCATGAGCTGTTTTGTTATCAATAACCTCAACTACTTTTGTTTTGAGATCCAAATTATTTAGTTTCCTTTGGTTATAAAGAAGAAGAAGAAAAAAAAAAATCTTAGGTTCCTTCCACACATGCATCCATAGAAGGGGCGTCATCCTATGCAAATAGTCCCACTCCAAAATAAAATAGTTTTACCATTTCCCATGCGTATTATGTATGTGTACAAATTGAGGGTAAAGATAAAGTTAAGATTCTACATTATTGATCTAGCCACTTTCGGATTTGATGCATGGATTTGGTTTCAAAACATTAAATAGAGTCATCTTGTGCCATAGAAGAGATGGGATATCTTAGGGATGAATGGATACTGGGAGTATCATGGAATATCATAGCTAGGTTATCTCATGCTTCCTATTTGGAAATTGGAGGGGTCATGGGGTCACCGGTTTTTGCCTTTGGGTCATGGGGTCACTGGTTTTCAAAACCAACCTTGGAGGTTGAACTGTTTTTGCCTTTGGGTCATGGGGTCACCGGTTTGATCGTCTGGGTCGAATGAGTAAACTCATAATGTCACAATTAAAATAATTAAAAATAAAATGTAATATATATTCAAAAAATACATAAATTGCAACAAAAGAATCATAAAATTGCAAACCATCAAACATTCACCAATCAAAGCAGAAATATATTTTCATACCTTAAGATTTAAGAGGTTCAATTTAATGAAAATGAAAAATATATCATTATAAAAACAAAAATTATCAATAATCATAATATTCATAACAAAAATTATCATTTATCAATATGAAAGCAATTGCCAATTTTCCAATTGGTGGAAAAGAAAAAAAAATCAAGATTCATGACCAAATTTCAGAAATAAGAGAATTGGATGAAAATAAAAACAAAAAATTACCTCTTCAAAAGGATTGACAACTTGTAGTCATTTAAAAGAAAAAAATCAAGATTCATGACCAAATTTCAGTAATAAGAGAATTGGATGAAAATAAAAAACAAAAAATTACCTCTTCAAAAGGATTGACAACTTGTAATCATTTAAAAAATTAAAAAATATATTAGAAATTCAGAATGAATGCCTAAATGGTCGTTCTAGAAAAGCTTACCCAAAAACCCAAAACAAAAATGAAAGTTTTCTAACTATAGAGTTTTAGATGTCTAATCATTTGATATTTTGATTTCTAGAAAGTTAGAAATTAAAAAGAAAACCCAAAACTAAAATGAAAACCTTACCAAGGAGAACTTGAATTACCCAATGCTTAGTTGCTTACACCGTCTATGTTAATGTGGAAAACTCAAAAAATGGATGTAACAAATTATAGTAGTTGGTGTTAATCACTGGATTGGAGTTGCCAGCATTAAATGTTTGTTCTAAACTTGATTTCTTCTTCTCAAATCTCAAGCGCAATAAGCATTACACCCCTGTTCCTCTTTTGTTTTTCCTTTGAGAATTTAGAAACTTGAAACTCTTAACGAGACAAAAAGTAAAATGAAAGATGGGTTGGGCTTAAGTTGGGAATTTGGGACATGATGATCATTTTCAAAATCATTTGAAATCCAAACCATCACTCGCTAATCGGGTTGTCCAGTTCGCCGATTCAACCATTTGGGTTGACAATTTGATGACTTAATCAATGGTTTTTTTTTGCAGAACAATGAGTTTTGATGAGAACTGGACCTAGAAAAGTGACGGGGTGACGATTTAGATGGTTGGACCATACAAGTCAATGAAAGTTTGAAAACATTGTTGAAGAGGCAATTTTATGTTGTTAGAACACTTTGTTTGAATGCATGCTTCATATATGTGGCAAATACATCAGTGAACAAAGTATTGGATATGGAATCTGCATTAAAATTTTGAAATATTTGTATGATACAACACCATTATACATGTCCATGTATCATAGCCGAAAACATGGGAAAGAGATTTTGGAGAATGACAAGCAATGAAACAAACTAAAATATCACCACTTTGTATATTTATTTAACTTTTCAATTCTTTCAATGAAATGGAGGGTCTGGGATATGGTTAGAATATTTTAAGGGAATGATTTTAGTGGTAAAAAAAAAGATTTGAGTAGTTTTTAATAAACAAGGGTGCTATTGTCTTGGAAACAGATAACCAACGTTAAAAAACTTATTTTTTTCTCGTATGTAAAGGGAGATAACTTTTGCTGTTTAGGGCCAACAGCCTATGCTATTGATAGAGTTTTTGGGCTGGACACGTTCACGAAAAATCACCTATTCACGCCCATGTTTTTTTGGTTAAAATAAATTAGGGGGCAATTACTAATTTACCCACTCTAATTGGTAACATGGCATTCCCAAAAACTCTCTTAATAACCTATGCTATTGAGAAAGTTTTTGGGCTAGACAGGTTCATGGTGATTCACCTATTCACATCCATGTTTTTGTTTTTGGTAAAAATACATTAGGGGGTAATTACTAATTTACCCACTCTCATTGGTAACGTGGCACCAAGGGAGGAGCAAGGGGAGCCATGACCTCCCTATGGTTCAGAAAATCTTCATAGTAATACACAATTTTTTATGTAAAATTTCCCCTTAATGGCTGTTGGCCCCCAATAGCCAAAGTTTTTATTGTAACGGGTGCTGATTAACACACAAATGCATAGAAAGATGTTTACTAAGAATAAAAAGATATAACTGTGTTCTCAATGTAGTTAGAGCTTTTCCTTATTTTACTTTTCCTCTTTCTTTCTTCTTTTCCTTTAAAGCAATATAGTTATTGATGCCTTGATGGTCACAAATGTGCTTACACTAGGGATAAATTATTGCTATTATGTTAATATTGTTAATATCAAAACAAATGAGTTCATTTATTTATTTCCATTTGCCAAATAGATATCTCATGCAAGGTTCAAAAAATCATTACTTATCGGGGCCCTTTCTAATATGCCCCTACAGGGGTTGTATCAGGTCAGGGCCCGGTTCAGAGGGTGGCTGGGACTTAAACCAGCTCCTCTGAACCAAAATAAAAAAAAAAAAAACGGAAATTACAAAAAAGGGCTGATATTGGCCGATGGTGTATCGATGAGTATCAATACTTTGAACCTTGATCTCCTGTGATGCCACCTCTAGCAGAATGCTGAATCTTTGTCATTTTGTAAACCAGTGTTTTTAGTACACCTTGACTCATCTAATTGAATCATTTGAACCATCATCCAATTAGGATTTTAGGTTCAACTTTCCTAAAACTTAGGTTTTGGTAAAACATTGTTGACTTGGTATTTTTTTTTTTTTTTTAACTTGGGAGGTTAGATTGTTGACCCATTCAACCTAGTGTTTAGGTCATGTGTTGCACATTTAATGCACATGCTAACTTTTAGAGGTTATAACTTTGTGCCCAGTAGACTTGTTCATGGGCCACCGGATTCGGGCTAGGCTTTGTCTATGTATCAATAGAATAAATTCAAGCCTAAGCCCGTGCCAGACCCAACCATTGGGCCTAGGTCTTAAGTCTGAGCTCGAACCTCGTATAAAGACCGAAGCTTGGGCCCGAGCTTGATCCTAGCCATAAGTTTGAAATAGATTATTTTTTCTTTTTTCATTCAATGAAAATGTATTTTATTTATATTAAAAGCCCTCAAAACTCAAAAATAATAAAATATGTCACTATTACTTGAGAAAAAGAGGAGGAACAAAGAAAAAAATATCCTATATATATTTTATTAAATAATATATGTTTTTCATTATATATATTATCAAGTCGGGCTTGAGCTTGGGCCAGGCTTTTTTGAGAAAGCTCGAGTTTGGCTCGTAAAAAGGTCATGCCCAAATTTTTAGGCCCGAGTCTAAGCCCATAGGCCTAAAATCATGTCCAAGCCCGACTTAGAATGGGCCGGCCTACCCAGCCCATGAATAGGTCTAGTGTCCAAATGTCTGATTGGAATGATTTCTTTTTATTTTATTTTGGATAACTTTTTGAGGTCTATGCATCCCAAGGTATCTTCATTATTTTTACCAAAAAACCTTTTCTGATCTCAAATCACAAATTTTAACATTTTTTACAAATAAAAAATATAAATTAAATATAAAATAATGCATGTATTGATAAAGAATATGATTATATATTATTTATTAATAAAATGTGTATTTGTAACTCTCTCTCTATATATAAGTGTATTTGCTAATATGGCACAGTTTAATCCATTTGACTCAAACAGACCAATGATTCATCACCCATAGGCAAAAACGGTTCGGCCTCTGAATATGCTTTTAAAACATTATGGTAAACACACAGCAAAATGATTGAGAATATAATTAAATTAATGACGCTAGCTAGAGAAATTGAAATATTTGCTTTGCCCATTGGGTGTTGGTTAACCCACTTTGGACTCGACTTGATACTTATTCTACTGAACCACTATGAGAGAGAGAGAGAGAGTGCAGCCTGCTGGGTAGTGTTTACACCTTTGGAAGAAGACAAGCAGATTGTCCACAAAAGCGAGACCACAGTTATGACAAGTCACGAGTCTAATGTCTTTGATTAATAGCATTTGGAATTTTGAATTCCAGTTTGTAGCTCACTTGGACGGCACCAAGCTGGGACATGGCGTGTTCTTCCAGGCGAATTGATCTTTTATATCGAGAGTTTCAAAAACAAACGAAAACCATTTCATTTTAAAATAATAGATAAATTGATCCTTGAAACAGAAACCCATAAATCATATTTTGACCTTTTTTTGGCACATAAACCATTTCCAATCCGAATCGATTTTTAAAACATTGCTAAAAATCACTATTCTCAAGTTTAGGAGCAAAATCAACTTATTTTTGCTTTTTGAAGGCCATGTTTGGAAATAATACAAATAGTGTAAATTTATGTTCTTGGTAAATTTGCATTTTGGTTCATTTTTGCATGTGTTCACAATATCATATTTATGCATTGACAAATGACAACAGACTAATGCATATTTATATTGATAATAAGATGTAAAAATACATTAATAAAAAAGAAGTAACTTTGTATTCAAGTGGGCTTTTGATAAATAGAAACATATACTTTATTGGAATTCATGTTTGTATCCTTTACAACTAAAAATATATTCGGCAAAAAGATAAATTTGTCAATACAAAACTAATTCAATTTTACAATTTATATGAACTATTTTAACACTCTACATGTTTGCATGCGTTTCCAAACACAGCCAAAGAATCACGGAAAAACACGATTCATTAAAGGGACATAACATTTTTAAAAGAAATAAAAACAAAACATTCATGTCATATAACACCCCCTTGAAATAGGGTGAAGTTTCTTGGGCGGCCTGACTCTTTGTTTGGGTGATTGTGAATAAAAGCATCAGACAGGCGGATTAGTTGGAAGTGATGTCACATTGGATACCTGGATGGATTATCCGACTATTTAGATGGGATGCCTTTGCCCTTTGGTGATTGGTCGAGCTCCACCTTAAAGCTATCGATGCATACGCCACGCCACCAATCAAGTGTTTTTAGTCATGTTTTAATAAATTAATGGCTAAACTTTGATTCCAGATTCCTAACTTGCCACGTGTCATGTGTTCCGAGAATTGGAAGCTGCAAAGGGACGGGATGGGTCCTACTTAATTACCACATCAGTTGTCCCAAATGCAATCCAATCAACAGATCAAGAATAATAGGTTGGTTTGCCCCCAGTCCTGGTTACTCCGGAGTCAGGACTACCCTTGACCGGTTTATTTGCTGGACTGAACGAATCGCCCGAGTTGAGACCCAATTTTCCAACTACATCGGAGCTGACTAAAGCAGTCGTCAGCTCTCGACCTTTCAAAAACTAGTACAGGTGACAATTTATGGGTCTAGACAAACATCACCACGTGGGAAGGAAACGTGCTTGATGTTGATCCATTTTTGGTAAATTGAGTCAACGGTATTGTCATAATTTCTCACCACTAGAGGAATTATCAAATCGACAAATCGCACCCCTCTCTCTCTCTCTCTCTCTCTCTCTCTGTGGAGTGCAACTGGAACCAACGTATGATCTTTTCATCTTTCCCCTCGTGCTGGTTTTTGGAATTCCTTCTTTTTTTCCCTCTCTGTTGCTTTCACTGACGCATTGGCTCAGCGTCGGAGCTCCTCTCTCTCTCTCTCTCTCTCCTCACGGGGGCGGTGGTGAGTGGTGACGGGACAAACCCAGCCGGCCAGCCCCCCCCCACACACACAACCGTACAGCGCGCGCACACACTCCACCAGTAAATGACATCTGATCTAATAGATTCTTGCGCACCATTATCAGTGCTTCTAGAGGAGCAGGTTTCAATGTGGACCCGTCGCAAACCCCGTCGGCTCGTTGCTCTGTTTCAATTGTTCTTTGTCAACTACCTATATCTTGTTCATTGTTAATCCATAAGAAAGATGTATGATCTCTCAGTTATTCTTTCACCATAACATGGCGATGTCATCTTCATTCCTCCTTTTGCTTCTTCACCTTCTTCTCCTCTCTCTGCAACACTCTATCCTCCGAGCCATCTCTTCAAGCAATGTAAGTTTCCTTTTTTTTGTTTTTTTTTTTTTTGAATTGCTTTCTTCCATTACTTTTGTTTCATTTTTTGCTAACACTGTTCTATTTGCGTTTTTTTTTTTTTTTTTTTCTTTTTCTCCCAAGGTTTACATTGTTTACATGGGAGAGAGACGCCACGATGATTCTCAACTTATTCAGGACTCGCACCATGAAGTTCTTTCCACTCTGCTCGGAAGGTTCGACCTTTCTATAGTTAAAAAGATATCATTTTCTTCTTGTTACCTCTGTGTCTTTAGGAGATTCCATAATCCACATACATCGTTATATGGAGTTTTCCTTCATTATTTTCTCGCAAAAAGTTGCTGCTAGTGAAAATGTGTTTTACTCCGTAGACGATTAAAATGCCCAATTTGATATTTTCTTTCCATTCGAACTTTGTTTCATTTGTAGTCAGGAAGCTGCGAGGGCGTCCATTTTGTATAGCTACAAGCATGGGTTTTCGGGCTTTGCTGCTGTGCTAAGTCAATCTCAAGCAAAAGCCATTTCAGGTTTGTTGGTGAACTGAATTAATCTGTTGTGCTAATTTGATTGGTTCGCACTAAATGAAAAGAAAAGAAACATTAATGCAGATTTCCCTGGAGTTATTCGTGTTGTTCCAAACCGTATTCTTAATGTGCACACGACTAGAAGTTGGGATTTCCTGCAGTTGAAGTCTGAGATCATCGATGGAATTCTATCGAGGAGTCAATCAGGTGATGGCTCAATTATTGGAGTCCTGGATACGGGTATGTTTCTCTTTTCTGTATTTGCACCTGAAAAATGGGGAGTGGAGGCAACTGGGTTTATCTTTACTCATAATTGAATTCACATTTGTTGTGCAGGAATATGGCCCGAGTCCGAGAGCTTCAATGACGATGGCATGGGAGAGGTTCCATCTCGATGGAATGGGGTGTGTCAGGAAGGAGAGGAATTCAATTCTTCCAATTGTAACAGGTCAACTTCACATTCAGCTCCTGCCATACTCTGTCTCTATTGATCTGTTTAGTTTCATTTATTTACTTTTTGTTGCTTGCATGCTTTGTTATATTCTGATCTACAAATTCCCTTCCCCTTAATCAAGGTCTTCGGTCTTAGCGGTTCTTATGTTTACTATTAATCCATCTATCTGATTTTTATTATATTGTTATTCAACTACTACTACTTCAGGTTCTCGTTTAACAGTAGTTCCAGACTGTGGACAAAGGAACCTTCATGTGTGCTGTGGAGATTCTGTGACTTGATGTATCTTATTAGTATAGTCCCTATTGTATATTACTTATATATCTTGTTCTTTTTCTTTTTCAGCCCTATATGCGCATTCTTGTAATTGTACATATCTTTTAATTTATAAGAGACTCTTTGAGATGGGGGTCATTCATTCTTGACACCACTAAGATTATTTTTGTTGTTTTTTGTATTCAGTCAAGGGTGTTGACATGGTATTAGAACAGGTTGCTTTCTGATCTACTTTCTCTCTTGAACATCACTAGAAGCAGTAATCCTGTTGTATCAGGGCTGTTTTGATCAACCCTTTTTTGTTCAGCCTACTTTGTGCAACCAGCAGGAGAGATTTTATTAGCTCTCTTGGGAGACATTTGTTCGAGGCCAAACTTCAGATCTTGTGTCGCCTAGACCTGATCTATTCTCTCCTTACAAACAGTATCTGATTTGGTGAAGTTTTTGATGGAGTTTTAATCTTCTTCTTGGGGTGGCAATGCTATACAATTTCCTTTTTTGGACTGCAACAGCTTTGGATTTCAGGCCTTCTACACCAGCTTGTGATTTGGGATTTTCTTTCTAGATTGAAGGGGTTCTCTCAAGCTCTTTTTAACCCTACACTCAGTTTCTGGTTTGGAGTTTTGTAAGGACTGTTTTGATCAACATAAGGTACCTCTTTGTTCTTGGAAAATATGCCTAATATGTCGGTAAATCACAGTTTTCTCTCAATCGGTTGACTCGATCAATCTATAACCCTAGATCTGGTGTCATCTTAGGGTTTTCTTGCTTCCCACTTATCTGTTTCAGATTTCAGATTGATATTTGAGAGATTTTAGATTCAACAATTCTAAAACTTGCCTTTTTGGACTGTCAACTTGAGTTCTTGACTGCTTAAGTTGTTTATGGTATATTATTGCAGTCCCTTGACTTTCTCTAGTATTGGAATACCTCTCTTTCCCTTGGACTAGAGTGGACTGTTTCTGAATTTTGTTTTCTCTAATATCCTTGGGTCTAAACTGTCGTTTTCTTGCTGAAATGGCCTCTGATAGAGACGATATTATTTCTATAAAGCTGGATGATCAACCTATGGGATTAACATTGCTGTTGTAGCACATGGGAGTAAGAAATCTACTAATGGTGGTGATTCTTTTGTTAAAGGTGATTCTCTGGAATCTATGGTTGAGGAAAACATTCGACAATTGGTAACATTTGCCATCTCTTTTGTCTTTTCTGCTATTGGCTTACCTGGTGAGTTTTCTGGTTATTGTTCTTCTCCTTCTCATGTTTAGATCATTGACTCTGGAGCTACCAACCATATGACAAGAGTCGACTCTAACCAACCAAGTAACCTTATTGAAACCCATCACAAACATATTGTTACTGCCAATGGTGAAAAGTTAAACATCATAGGTAGTAATCTGTCTCTTAAGCTTTCACCCACTACATTTTTCCCACTTACCAAGACCTTTCTTGTTCCTAATCTCACTACAAATCTGATTTCTGTTGGCCAATTAGTTGATAAAAGCAACATTCTCACCTTTTTTCACGAAGGATGTTTGATTCAGGACTGGAACATTGGGAAGGGGAAAGGGAAGGGGCATAGGTTGGACCGTTTGTTTGCACTGGAGTTCGAGAAGCTTCAAACAACAACATCATCAGTTTATTTCAATTCCTCCACTTCTAGTTCCTTTCTGAGTTATAGAAATAATTTTTGGGACTTATGGCATAAACTTTTGGGTCATATACATGCTGAGAAATTAAAATTTTTGTTTGATTCAGGCCTTATTAAGAATAGAGTTCCTTTCTTGCAGACCTTTGATACATCTTGTGTTTCTTGTTGTTTAAGAATTGTACTTTACCATTTCTTCATGTGTTTGAGCATGCTACTTCTCCCTTTGAGCTTATACATAGTGATGCCTGGGCTGCATCTGTCACTTCTCATCTTGGATACAAATATTTTGTCGTTCATTGATGTTTGTACCAGGTACATGTGGATATACTTTCTCCACCACAAGTCAAAGGTGTTCCCAACATTTAAGTTGTTCCATGCTATAGTATGGGTTTGGTTTCAATCACAAGGGCGTATTCTCCGTTCGGATTTAAGGGGAAAATACACTGATGGGGATTTTTTGTCCTATTTGAAGAATCGTGGAAGACAAGTGTAATGAAGTTGTCCAGATACTCCTTAGCAGAATGGTGTGGCTGAGTGCAAGAATGGACATATCCTTGGTGTTGTGAGGACATTATTATAGGAGTCCCTTACTCCACCTTCTTTTTGGGTAGAGGCAACCAGTACAACAGTGTTTTTGATCAACTATATTCCTTTCCCAGTTCTTGGTAATATGTCTCTCTTTCAGAAGTTGTTTGGTCATTCTCTAGATTTATCTATGCTTCATGTTTTTGAGTGTGTGCTTTATTCATCTTCTCCCTTGTGAGTGTTCTAAATTGTTTGCACAATTTGTCATGCGTGTCTTTGTGGGTTAAAGTCCTGACCACAAAGGATTTCTTTGTTACGATCCCTCTATTTGTCGCATTTGTATATCACGTAATATTGTTTTCCTTGAGCACATTTCTTTTTTTGCTTGAATTGCTAGACTATCTGCACCGTCTGTTTCTGTTTTACCAAACTTTGATTCATAGGATGCTCCATCTCCTTTTGTTGTGAAGGACTTTCTTGTCTTCTCTCGCAAGTGGTTACGTGCTCCAACCCCTGCACCTGTGACTCTCTTTCCTGGTTCAGATAATCATCTTACCACTGCTCCTGTAAGTGATACCTCTATTTCAGATACTCCTCATACTTCTATTCCCCTTTGTCGTTCTACTCGTATATCTAAACCTCTTGATCGCTATGGTTTCCCTTTAAACCATTGTCTGTTGTTTTATCTTCCACAGATATTCCTTGCTCCTACTAGGAAGCTAGTGGTAGCCCTCATTGGAAGGAAGCCATGGATGTAGAGATTCATGCTTTACATGAAAATGACACTTGGAACCTTGTGCTTGCTCCTCCAGATGCTTCCATTGTTGGGAGTCGTTAGGTTTACAACATTAGGCTGAAATCTGATGGATCTCTTGATCGATACAAGGCTCGTTTAGTTGCCAAGGGATATAGTCAAGAGTATGGCATTGACTATGAAGAAACCTTTGCTCCCGTTGCAAAGATCACCACTGTTCGTGTTCTCTTAGCTTTGTCTGCTGCCCAATCTTGGACCATATTCTAGCTTGATGTGACGAATTCCTTTCTTCATGGTCATTTGAAAGAGACAATTTACATGAAACCCCCTCCTGGATACTGCATTGATTCTTCTTTAGTATATCACCTCAAAAAATCTCTATATGGTCTAAAACAGGCTCTCCGAGCATGGTTTGAACCCTTTTGAGATGTTGTAGTTGTTGCTGGATATAGCCAAAGTTCTTCTGATCACACTCTCTTTGTTAGGCAACGACCTCAGGGTATTACCGTTCTCCTGTTGTATGTTGATGACTGAGAATGATGTTGAGTGTATTTGTGAATTGAAATTGTTACTTCATAATTCCTTTCACATGAAGGACTTGGGCCCTCTCACCTATTTCCTAGGACGGGAAGTTCATCGTAGTGATCAATGGTATTTTGTTTGTTAGTAGAAATATGCCTCTGACCTTGTTAAACTTGCTGGTATTAATGATGAGAAGCATGTTGATACACCTATGGAGCTAAATCTTAAGTTATCTAAAATTCTAAATCTAAAGGTCCATTGCTTCTTGATGCTGCCTTGTATCGCCAGCTTGTGGGGTCCCTCATTTATCTCACTATGACTCGGCCTGATATTTCTCATGCTATTTAGGTTGTTAGTTAATTTGTTTCTGAACCTCGTTAGCCTCATAAGACTGTTGTTCATCACATTGTTTGATATGTTAGAGGCACAACTTCTCAGGGATTGTTCTTCTCCTCCTCTCCTATTCAGTTGAGAGCATATGCTAATGCAGATTGGGCTGGTTGTCTTGACACTCGTAGATCCATTTCTGAGTGGTGTCTCTTTATGGGTGATTCACTCATCTCTTGGAAGTGTAAGAAACAACAAACAACAAACAACCTCCAAATCTTCCACTAAAGCAGAGTATAGGGCAATGTCTTCTGTTTGCAGTGAGATTGTTTGGTTATGATCTCTCTTTATGGATCTTAGCATTCAGCTTCCTACTCCTATTCCTCTCTATGCAAACAACACGAGTGCTATCAAGATAGCATCTAATCGTATCTTCCAAGAGAGGACCAACCACATTGAGGTGGACTGCCACTTTATCTGAGATCTTTTCACTGCTAGGTCTATATTGCTTCATCATGTAGCCTCGGTCAGGCAGATTGCTGATATCGTCACTAAGGCTATGACTAGAGTTGCTCCCAATTGGCCTAGTCTAAGAACAAACTATTACCGGAGTTAACATTTTTCCCTAGTCATCCTTCTACTTAATAAGACTCCAAAAACTAAAGTTATGGAGGACGAGAGAAGGTTCAGAGTAGTAGGAAGGTGGAGGTCTGAGGTGTCGATCGAAGCCAAGACTTTCAAGTTCGAAGAGGAAAGGATCAAAGGTGAGGATGCAATGAAAATCAGAGAGAATAACAGGGCGACTGTGTTGGTGTCAAAGGAGGTCATTGTCTGGATGAAAGGTTTCATAGATGGGGCTATCAACTCTGGTAAGGTGAATGGCTGGAAAAACTCAATGTCAGTTCTAGGTAAGAAATATGTAACAGAATTGAAAAGAAACAGAAAGGGATGGCTTATCTCTATGGTGGAGTTTTTTGGAACAAATGGAAAGCAATGCTATGTGTGCCGGAAGGGAGATTACGGAAAGGGTGGATGGATTTTGTGAAGGTGCTACAGTCTTTCCTTGTAGCCTTGGAATTTAAGAGAGTGGATGGGGTGAAGAGAACTGGTCAAAAATCCAAAGACCAGGGTCAAAAAGTTCAGGAGGGGGCAGTTTCGATTAGTTCCTCTGGGAGTGTAGAAGTGCAAGGCCTTCCGACTGAAATGGTGGTTGCTTGCGCTTCTATTCATCGAAGATTATTGGTAGGAGCAGGGAAGGAAGAGTGGAAGAAAAGAAAGGTGCTAGTGGCTGATAAAGGAGTGACAGATTGGAGGAGGGTTCTGAGTACAGTTGTAGGGGAGATAGGTATTGGGAGTGAAGCTATGCTGTTCCTTTTTGCAGAGACAAAAGCCGTGCTTGATGTAGGCGACCAGGAACTAAGTTTTAAAGCAGTTGTGGTGGATGGAGGTCTGATACAGGTTCAGAACTAGAGCCCAATCTGCAATGAAGTTGAAGTCCAAGATGGGTGTGTGTGGCTGAAGCTTGTAGTCCTTCCATTTCACCTCTGGTGAGACTCTGTTCTTGTGCACATCGTGCAAAGTCTGGGAGGCATCTTGGTGAAAGCTGATAAACAAAATCTGGGTGCAATGGAGTTACAGGTAACTGGTGTAAGGCATGAGAACCTGCCGAGGTTCTTTGAAATCTGCTCGGATGAAGCCTGGTACAAGGTGTGGGTGGCTTCTGAAGTTGAACGGTCGTGGTGGGAAGGTGCTCCTAAGGTAGAAGATGACGAGCTGGCTGGGTGGTGGACACATGGAGGGCAGAGTTTGGGATATGAAAAGGTGGAGCAGATGAAAGATATTTTTGGGGTTACTGAGCCGGTTGGGGAAAACCAAACGACAAGCAACCTAATTAAGGAAACTAATTCAAATGGGTTTGAATTAAACAAATTAATGGTGGGCTCTTCTTCTTATGCTGATGTGGTGAAGAGGCAGGATAGGTTGGGGAGCTGAAAGGTTTGGTTCGAGCCGTTGAAGGTGGTGGGTGGGTCGGGTGAAGTGAAGGTTGAGCCGGGACAGCGTTGGAAGGGCCCACGTGACAACTTAAAAGGTCACGCGGGCGGGTTGGGTGGGTGTAACACCGAAAGGAGGCTCCACTTGAAGGACCCACGTGATAACTTAAAATGTCACGTGGGTCGGGGTATGGGGACTCTTCTTGGGTCGCCAATAGACGATGTTAATGGTCTATCATCGTCCCAAGTTGCGAGAAAGGGGGGGGGGATGCACGTAGTAGCGGAAAATGGAGAAGAAGCTGGATTTGTAGTGGGCTTCTCGACGAAGTTTGGAGGAGCTTAGCCCCCTGCGATGCTCCTCAGAGAGGCCGAATCCAAGATACGCTAGGGAAAGAACTGAAGAGAGGGATGAGAAGGATGAAGGTTGGGTGCAATGTAGTGAAGGAGATGAAGAATCGGAGGTGACATGGATGGGTGGAATATTGCAAGCTTATTTCAGGGTGAAGATTGCAATCGGGTTAACTCATTCCCAAGACTACAGAGTGTGCAAGGATTATCAGAAGGGGCAAACCGGGAGAACCGGAAGTAGAGCAGGAACACACCATCTAGGGGTGAACCAGGGGTAGAGTGGAAAGATCACCAGGATGACCAAAGGACAGAAGTACTTCCCAACCAAATCAGGGAGATAGATGTTTACCTACCTCTGGAACAAGAGAGGGAGGTCAGGAGCAGTCCTTTTCTAGCTTGTCTATCAGTCCCAGGTAACCAAGTGATTTCGGTTTGTGCTACTAATGTGTCTCCTGTGTCTTTGGTTCCATATTCCGTTTCAGTTCCATGTCCTGTAGCCCATGAATTTGCAGCCGAGCTAGTAGGCGGGCTTTCCGAGGAGGGGGAGAGGGGAAGGAAGGAAAGTGGGAAGGTGCGGGAAGGAAGGTTTAGGAGTGGAAAAGTGTGGGAAATCATTGAAAGAGTGTTTAAGGAATTGGAAGGAAAGTTGATCTGGAGGAGGGGAGGGGAGGAAGGAAGAGGGGAGGGGTTAGTGGAGAGGAGGGAAAGGAATGAGGGTAGAGATGGAGAGGATTATGGGGAGAGAATAGGGAAGGAGGGAGGTAACAGGAGAGGGAGGATGGATGGAGAGGAAAGAACAGAGGTGGGACCAGAGGAGAGGAAGAAAGGGTAGGTGGACAGAGATGGAGGGGATTCTGTAGGAAGGGTAGGGGTGGAGGACTCGGTGAGAGAAGACATGATAGCAGAATTTGTAGGGAAGTTGGGTTGTAGGTTGGAAGATTTGAATGTGTTGAAAGAAAGCTTACAGAAGAGGAAGAAGGAGATCAGAACAAAGAAGAGGAGATTGAGTGAAGTAGAGAGATTGAAGAGAGATGTAGAAGGAGACAAGATGCTCGGGGTAAAAGGAGATAGAAGGAAAGGGGGAAGTAGTGGGTAGGTGGCAAGGGGTTTAAAAAAGAAGAAGTGGAATGAAGATTCTTAGTTGGAATGTGAGGGGAATTGGGAGGGCAAGGAAGAGAGCGACAATAAAAGAGGTAATAAGACGGTATGACCTAGACATTGTGCTGTTGCAAGAGTCTAAGAGAATGGAGTTTAATGACAAATGACAAATGCAAGAGTTTAATGACAAATGACAAATGTGGAAGAGGGATGCGGTTGAAGGTTTGGAGGAGTTGATCGGAAAGTACTCGGTTTCCATGAAGTTTAAGCAACAAGAAGGTGATTATATGTGGGTGCTCATAAATGTTTATGGACCGAATGACTACAGAGAGAGAAAGGAGTTGTGGGAGGAATTGGCTGATGTTAGAAGGTTGTGGGATGGGCCCTGGTGCATGGGTGGGGATTTCAATGTGATCAGATTCTCGGAGGAATCCAATAAGATTAATCAAAGGGTGACAAAAAGCATGAGGAAGTTTAACAATTTTGTGGATGCCTTTGAGCTTAAAGAGATTCCCCTAGCCCATAAGACATTTACATAGTCAAATCTCCAATCTAGACCCATTTGCTCTAAGCTGGATAGATTCCTGTTCTCTTTGGATTGGGAAGAACATTGGGGAACCTTGGCTTCTAGAGCTCTCCCAAGGGTGACCTCGGATCACTGGCCCATAGTGTTATGTAAGGAGGAAAGAAGGTGTGGAGGTCCTACCCCCTTTAGATTTGAAAATATGTGGTTACTTCATCCAGGGTTTATTAACAAAGTAAGGGAGTGGTGGTATGAGTGTAACCCATTGGTGGAATGGAAGGGGATGAGATTCTATAAGAAACTACAATTCTTGAAAGCAAAAATCAAGGAGTGGAATTTGGTGGAGTTTGGGAGGATAGAAGAAAGAAAGGGAGATCTGATGGATAAGATTGAAAGCCTTGACTCTAAAGAAGAAATGGGAGAATTTGGAGAGGAAGACAATGATCTCAAGAGAGATTTGAGAAGACAGTTAGAGGATTGCCTACACAAGGAGGAAATTAGTTGGAGGTAAAAATCTCGATGTAAATGGTTGCAAGAGGGAGACAAAAATACTAGGTATTTCCACTCTCTAGCAGATGGAAGGAGAAGGAAGAACTTTATCTCCAAATTGGTAGTAGATGGAGTTAGTTAGTACAACAAGAGGAGATTGTCGGGGCCTGTGTGGAGCACTTCAAATCTATTCTAAGAAGGCCTGTGAGTAGAAGGGTGTGGGTAGAAGGATTGGATTGGCCAGATGTAGGGGTGGAGAACAAGAGAAGGTTGGAAAGAAGCTTTAATTTAGAAGAGATCAAGGAGGCTGTGTTTTCTTTGGATAGAACAAAAGCTCCAGGGCCGGATGGGTTCACAATGACTTTTTATCAGGACTGTTGGGATATCTTGAAAGATGATCTTTTGCGGGTGTTTGAGGAGTTTTTCAGGAGAGGAATTGTCAATCCGGGTGTAAACTCTACATTTATAGCCTTAATTCCAAAAAAGGAAAATGCATCCCACCCAAAGGATTTTAGGCCAATTAGCTTGGTTAATATATTGTGTAAGATCATTGCAAAAGTGTTGTCTTTGAGGCTGAAGAAGGTATTGCTAGATATCATTGCACACTACCAAAGAGCTTTTGTGAGTGGAAGACAAATTACTGATCAGATTTTAATTGCTAATGAGAGTGTGCAGAACTTTAAGAGGGATAAGAAGAAGGGAGCGGTCTGTAAGTTGGACTTGGAAAAGGCTTATGACTTGGTGGATTGGGATTTCTTGAGGAAAGTTTTGACTAAATTTGGGTTTGGGGCTAGATGGTGTAAGTGGATCATGGGTTGTGTCCGGAATTGTCATTATTCAGTGCTAGTGAATGGGATAGTGGTAGATTTCTTTCCAGCCAGTAGGGGTATAAGACAAGGAGACCCCCTTTCTCCTTTCTTGTTCATTCTAATTGCGAAGGTTTTGGGGAAATTGATTCATAGAACAGATTCTAGGGGGCTCATTAGAGGTTGGAGAGTTGGGAGGGTGGAAACCCCCCTCACTCACTTACAGTTTGCTGATGACACGATTTTGTTTTGTGAAGGCGGTAATGTGAACTTTATCAGGAACTTGAAGTCGGTGATACAACTGTTTGAGCAAGTGTCCAACTTGAAGGTTAACCTTGGGAAAAGTTATGTACTGGGGGTGAATTTGGAGGAGAGAGAGATCAGGGAGAATGCTGAAGTGATGGGGTGTGAAGTCTCGGGGTGGCCTTTGAAATACTTAGGGTTGCCATTAGGTGATAATCCTATGAGAGAGAGCTTTTGGAACCCAGTGGTGGCAAGGTTTGAAAAAAGACTGGTATCCTGGAAAAAGAACTACCTCTCTCTTGGTGGGAGAATTGCACTAATGAAGGCCACGCTTGCTAACTTACCCATCTTTTTCCTGTCGGTGTTTATAATCCCAGTGAAGGTTGCTAACAAATTGGAGAAGCTAATGAGAGGTTTCCTGTGGGAGCCGGGAGAGGAGAAGAGGGATCATAGAGTTAGTTGGGAGATAGTGTATAGGAGTAAGACTTGTGGTGGTTTGGGGCTTGGGAGTATTAGGAGAAGGAATATGACTCTGTTGGGAAAGTGGTTGTGGAGGTTCCCTATGGAGAAGGAGAAGCTATGGGCTAGAATACTGGCAACTATATACATGGGTTGGAGCACAATGGATGGGACGCTGGAATCAGAGCTAGGACCATAAGCAATTCTCTTTAGAAAGCCATTCATGACCTATTACCAGTTTTCTCCCCTAATATCAGGTATGATTTGAATTTCGATAACTCTATAAAATTTTGGGAACAAACCTAGGTGGGGAGTGCCCCTCTAAAGGATCAGTTTCTTTCTTTGTATGCTCTTTCTGATTTGAAAAATGAGCCAATCTTGTCTTTCACCACCCCGTCCTCTTCCACTTCTAGGATTGGGTGGAACTTGGATCTAAGAAGGGATTTGAGGGACTCAGACTTTGATAGTATTTCGAGCCTTATTGCACTTCTTGATAACGTTGTCTTAGACCCCACTAGGGCGGATTCTAGAATTTGGACACCTACCCCCAATGGCATCTTTTCTTGTGCTTCTTTCTTCAAAGTCTTAAGTTAGCCCACTAGTCCTACTTTCCTCCCTTTCCTTGTTGATGAGGTTTGGTGCAGAGCAATACCTCCTAGGGTTGGTAGTTTTTGTTGGGAAGCATATCTGGAAAGAATCAACACTGGTGATCTACTCCAAAAGAAGAGACCCAATACTTGCTTGTCACCTAAGTGGTGTGTTCTTTGTAAAGTGGATGGGGAGACTGGTTTTCACCTACTGGTGTCTTGCCATTTTGCGAGGTCAATTTGGGATTGGGCTTTCTCCCTATTTGGATGTAGCTAGAATCCTCCATCAGACTTGCAGGGCCTTTTTTCCCCTTTTTTTTTCAGGTGGCGGATAAAAAGGGGAAGGACTATGTGGAGAGGACTAAGGGCTGCAGTATGTTAGACACTTTGGGAAGAAAGAAACTCCAGGATATTCTCAGAACTTGAGAGAGAGGAGCAGCAGATCTGAAGGCTATCATACATATTAGGGCGGTATAGTGGCTGAAATCTTTGGAGCTATTCACAGATTACACTGTGGATGAAATGTTGAGAAAGTGGGGTGAAATTGCAAGTTGCACACAGACCAAGTCAGTAATGAGTGTGGCTTGGACCCCTCCTCCTGGTGGATCTTGAAATTAAACTTTGATGGGTGTAGTAGGGGAAATCTGGGACAATCGGGGATTAGGGGTGCTTTTAGGGATGAAAATGGGGTCATTTCTGCCATGTTCTCAGGCCCAATTGGAGTGGATGACTCCCTTAGAGCTGAGATCTTTGCAGTTATGGAAGGAGTCCAGAAAGCTAAGGAGTTGAACATCAGGAAACTCGTAATTGAAGGGGATTCAAAGGTAGTAATAGGGTGGCTGAATAAATATCACAATGGCTTATGGAAGTACAACAATGAGAGGAGGAAATTCAAGTGGATGGTGCGGGAGATGGAAGTTAAGACATGTTGGGTTAAAAGATCGGCTAATTCCCTAGCTGACGGTTTAACTAAACAAGGGATTCGCTGTTTTGGGATAAGCTGTAACTTTAGTGTTTTTTTCTTTTTTTCCTTTTCTTGAGGTTCTTTGTTGCTCTTGGAAGATAAGTGTGTTTGTCTTTCTCTTGTAAATCTTCTATTGATGATTTAATGAAAGTGTTATTGATTAAAAAAAAAAAAAGGCTATGACTAGAGTTCGACATCTCTTTCTTATAGACAAACTGATGCTTATGTCTAGGCATCAGTTTGAGGGAGAGTGTGGATATTACTTATATATCTTATTAGTATAGTCCTTGTTGTATATTACTTATATATCTTGATAATACACAATCTTTGATAATCAATGTAAGTAATCACTCAAAAAGTATATTTTTCTTTCAGTGCCCTCGTGCATGAATGTTTGTGTAGATTCATTCCATGAATGGTATGGCATGTGAGTCAATAGCACCTTATCTGTAAGACTGTAACTTTAAAGAATGCAATGTTAACCTGGTATTATCTTTTTTAAGGCATTTCTCCTTGATTCTAAAGCTGAGAGAGTACAATATTCATCCCATATTGACTTTGTTAAACACCACTTGTTTACCATACATACCTGATTCATAAAGGGAAAGAAACAACATGACATGATCTAGAATGCCTTTTGACAAGATTATATTTCTTAGAACTCAACTAAGAACAAAAATTGTAATCTAAACATGATACTTGAGGAAGTAATATTGCATGGGTGACAATTTTCAGTAAGCATTTTCTGCTCCTTGACTTCAACTAAAAGTTCCATAAAAGCAGTACAATGTGTTGCATGGTTAAATTCTGGAGAGAGGCAGTAAATTTTGGAGAAATTCTATTTAGTAGAGTTCAGACTTTGTATGAACTATCAAGAATTTTATAGTCATCTATAAGAAGATAAAATTTAAGGTAGTAGAAATCACTATTTGCTGATTCAGTCAAGCTTCTTGTGAGAGAAAGAGGGGGAAGGTGAAGATTTCAGCAGTAGAGAAGGAAGGAGAAGAAGAAAAGAGTAGGAGGTCAACTAGAGTTATGAGAAAGTCAACCCTAGCCGCCAGCCCCTCGTTATATTTATATTTAACTTAAAGATGAAATATTACAAGGATGCCCTTAGTAGGGCGGCTACTAAAACTGAATAGTCACAACTTTAAAAAATAAAAAACTAATGGGCCGAAGGCCCAACAACTTCCTAATTAAACAAAAACAAACTAAAGACAAACCGGGCCACTCAACACTCCCCCTCAAGTTGGGAGTAAATGTCACACATTCCCAACTTGCGTAGATCATGCTCCAGCTTGTTCTTTGCAACACCCTTTGTAAGAACATCAGCGAGTTGCAGATCAGAAGCAATGTATGGAAGACAGGCTTCTCCAGAAGTTACCCTTTCTCTGATAAAATGTCTATCCACTTCAATGTGCTTAGTTCGGTCATGCTGGACTAGGTTATGGGCAATGTTAATTGCTGCCTGGTTATCACAGTATAGCATCATGGATTCTTCTGCCTATACACAAATTTCTTCTAACAGAGAACGGACCCAGAGAAGTTATGAAACTCCATGTGCCATGGCCCTGTATTCGGCTTCAGCACTTGATCTTGCCACCATTGTTTGTTTCTTACTCTTCCACGAGACTAGGTTACCCCCAACTAGGGTGCACACTCCTGAAGTTGATCTCCTGTCATCAAGGCATCCTGCCCAATCGGCATCTGTATAAGCCTCTAGTTTCAACTGGCCATGATCAATAAACAATATGCCTCTGCCTGGATGTCCCTTCAAATAAGCAAGGTTCATGTCAACTGCCTCCCAATGCTGGACTCGTGGGGCAGGCATGTATTGACTTACTACATTCACTGCATAGGAGATGTCTGGTCTTGTCATACACAAGTATAGCAACTGACCCACAAGTCTCTGATATCTCCCAATGTCCTTTACTGGTTCACCTTCTGTTGCACTGATTTTATGGTTCTGATCAATAGGGGTGCTCATTGCCTTTGTTCCAAGCTTCCTTGTCTCTCGAAGAAGGTCTAAGACATACTTCCTTTGAGAGATAAAAATTCCATGTTTCGATCTTGCAACTTCGATGCCTAAGAAGTATCTTAGTTCTCCAAGATCCTTAATTTCAAATTCCTTGTCTAGGTTCCTCTTCAGACTATCAATCTCACTCAGATCATTCCTAGTGACAACAATATCATCCACATAAACAATTAGGGCTGACACCAAAGATCCCCTGCGCTTCACAAACAAAGTGTGATCGGATTGAGTTTGAGTGTAGCCAAAATCAATCAAGGCCTTTCTGAATCTGTCAAACCATGCTCTAGGAGATTGTTTCAAGCCATATAGTGACTTCTTAAGCCTGCATACCTTTCCCTTTTCAGTATCATTGTAGAAACTAGCAGGAAGATCCATATACACTTCTTTGCAGATCCCCATTTAGGAAAGCTTCTTCACATCCAGTTGAAACAAGGGCCAAGAGTATGAGGTAGCAAGGGAAAGGAGTATCCGAACGGAGGTCATCTTTGCTACTGGCGCAAAGGTCTCTAAATAATCAATGCCATAGGTCTGTGTGTATCCTTTTGCGACAAGTCTTGCCTTGTACCTCTCTATACTTCCATCTACCTTATATTTTACCGTGTAAACCGATCTGCATCCAACTGTCTCCTTGCCTTCTGGTAGGTCCACAATGTCCCATGTCTGATTCTTAATAAAAGCTTCCATCTCTTCCTGCATAATTGTCTTCCACTCAGGTTTGGAGAGAGCCTCACTAACACCCTTGGGTATAGACACCGAATCAAGAGAAGCGAGAAAAGTACGGTAGGAAGGAGAAAGTCCACTGTAGGATAAGTATTATGAAATAAAATGAGCAATACACTTTCTCTTCCCTTTTCTAAGAGCTATGGGGAGATCAAGGTTATCGGTAACAGAGTTAGTAGGATCAATGGGAACTGAAATAGTAGCGGGATCAAGAGGAATACCTAAATCCATATCAGCCGAATCTGGAGTCTCCAAGGGATCAACAGGAAGTGGTGTGAGTTTTGCTGTAGTGGAATCAACCGCCTTGTGAAGTCTCTATTGTGAGTAATGCTGAGAAACAGAGCACAAAGGAGGTGGCAAGGTAGGTGGCACCGGGTGGTGGTCAAGCACAGGAGGTGACACAGGGACTGGAATTGGGAGAGGGATAGACTACTGACTTACTTCCCCAAAACACTCCCCCTGAGAAGGATTCTGTGAGAAGAAGTACGTGGATTCAAAAAAGGTGACATCCATGGTAACATATCGGTTCTCAGAGATTGGATCATAGCAGCGGTACCCTTTCTGGTTCTCTGCATATCCAAGGAAGACACACTTCTTTGCCTTGGGATCAAGCTTCGAGCGGTGAGGACCAAGGATGTGTGCAAAGCAGACACACCCAAACACATCGAGAGGAACATGAAACATCTCTCCTTGAGGAAAAATAAGGCTGAATGGTGTGCTGAATCCAAGTATACGAGAAGACACCCTATTAATCAAATATATTGTTGTGAGAACTGCATCACCCCAAAACCGAACTGGAACTGTAGATGTGATCATCATGCTTCTTGCGGTCTCAACAATGTGTCTGTTCTTCCTTTCTGCAACACCATTCTATTGTGGACTGTAGGAGCAGTTGCTCTGATGGACAACACCATATTCTAACAAGTACGAGGCAAGATGTCTTTTAAAATATTCCTTGGCATTGTTAGATCTGAATACCTTTATTCTTGTTTCAAATTGTGTTAGTACCATCTGATGAAATTGCCGCACCAAGGATGGTACTTTATCGCAGGATTTCATCAGGTAAATCCAAGAGTATCAAGAGAAATCATCCACAAAAAGGAGAAAATAGCGATAGCCTCCCATAGAAGGAACATGGTATGGACCCCACACATTCGAATGAATAACATCAAAAGAAGAAGATCTTTTATTACTAGGTTTAAAAGAATGTCTACAATGCTTTCCAAGTTGACAACCTTCACACTCCAAACTTGACAGACTAACAGATTCAAAAAGTTTTGGAAACAAAGAACTCAAAGAAGAAAAAGACAAATGGCCCAAACGATTATGCCAAAGCATAATCTGACTCACAGATCTTGACTCACTATCCTTGCTAACATGATGACTCTAGTGAGGGGGAACATCCAGGAGGTAGATTCCATTCACTTCACGACCACTCCCAATCATCCTCTTTGAATCCAGATCTTGCAAAATACAACGTCCAGGAGAAAAAATTACTGAGCAGTTCAAATTCTTAGTCAAACTACTAACAGATAACAAATTTGTGTTCAATCTGGGAACATGAAGGACAAAGGGTAAACAAATAGAATCATTAATCTTGACAGATCCCTTCCCAGCAATAGGAACATGGGATCCATCAGCAGTGGAGACCCTATCTCTGCCAGAACAAAGCTGGTAAGAGGAAAAAATAGTGGAGCTATGGGTCATGTGCTCTGAGGCTCCAAAATCTATAATCCAAGGAGGTCTCTCCTTACCTGAAGTGGAAACATAATTTGCAGTGACGTGTGAACTACCTGTGTGAGCAAAGGAGGTGGAGTGAGCTCCATTAGTGCCACCTGTACCTTGTCGTCCGCTTGCGGCTGAACTGGAACTAGCTGTATCCCGCTGGTTCAGAAGTAGCTCATACCTCTCAAGTTCGACCCTTACTGCAGCAACTGCAACAGACTCCAAAGCAGTTGTAGTAGGAGGGGCCAGAGTGTCACCGGTAACTGTCATGTGCGCATTTCCCTTCTTATTTCTCAATCTAGTCAGCACAAGATGTGGGTGAAGCTTCTAGCAAGTGTCTCTTGTATGTTTAGGCTTCTTACAGTAGTCACAAACCAAGTCTCTTTTTTCTTCCTTCTTGATTTCACTACCACTTTGTTTAGGTTTCACAGCACTTACCATGACAAATTGATCAGAAATTTGGGTTTTCATCATCACATCCCTCCTGCACTCCTCCCCTGACACAAAAGCATATGCTTGGGAGAGAGTGACACTATCCCTAGAAAGAAGATGCTATTGTGCAATATCATACTCAGGGTTAAGGCCAGCAAGGAATTCAAACACCCTATACTTCTCTAAATGTCTCTGATAGGTAGTTGCATCCTTGGTGGTTTCCCAAGCAAAGGTCTCCAAATGGTCAATCTCCTGCCACAGGGTCTTAAGGGCTAAAAAATTGGCTGCAACAGATCTATCTCCCTACCTTGTAGCAATAATCTGATTTCTCAGTTGATAAGCCCTAGCAATATTCTCCCTTTGTGAATAGGTTTCTGCAACCCCATCCCATATTTCCTTAGCAGTGTTTGCCCATAAAAATTTTTACTTATATGTGGCAACATGGAATTACACAACCAAGTCATCACCATATAATTTTCCTGCACCCACTGGGAGTTGCTAGTTTTGGGTTTCACCTCTTCACCAGCGATATACCCTAATTTCCCACGAGCCCCAATGGCCATTTTTGCAGATTGTGACCATTCCAAGTAGTTTGCACCATCCAACCTAACTGTAGTAATGGTTCCAGCCCTGAAGGGGTCTCCAGCACCCCCTTCCACTGGTCCCATTTCACTCTCGGGCTTATTTTCAACTTTATGGCCCTCCATGCTTCTCAAAAAAGGTAAAGAAAATAACTAAAAATTGCAGCAAGATCAAGCAAGACACCTTTTGGAACCAACAACACTTTCTTGGTGTCCTGGGATTTCTTTCCACAAAAGATTCATTTTCTGTGGGATGGGAGAAGAGAGAGAAAAGACAACCGCCCTCTCTAGAAGCCTCCAAACCACGTGGGACTTGAATCGCCCTTACAAAAAACTCCAAGGAACCCTAAAAAACTAGGGCACCACTTCCTAGGTCAAAATTGAAGAGTCCAGCAAAAACAGGACTCTTCCCCTTTCTCCAGTTTTTCCTGATTTTGATGAGAAACCCTAGACCAGCTACAGGGCACACAGATCCATTAAGAAAATCCAAAAACTGGGCTTACCTGAAAGCTTCGATCAGCCTCTTAAATCACCATGCAGTCGGCCGATCTAGGGCTGCATGAGAAAACAACTTCAAGAACCTTCAACCTGCTCTGATACCAAGTAGAAATCACTATTTGCTGATTCAGTCAAGCTTCTTGTGAGAGAAAGAGGGGGAAGGTGAAGATTTCAGTAGTAGAGAAGGAAGGAGAAGAAGAAAAGAGTAGGAGGTCAACTAGAGTTATGAGAAAGTTAACCCTAGCTGCCAGCCCCTCATTATATTTATATTTAACTTAAAGATGAGATATTACAAGGATGACCTTAGTAGGGCGGCTACTAAAATTGAATAGTCACAACTTTAAAAAATAAAGACTAATGAGCCGAAGGCCCAACAACTTCCTAATTAAATAAAAACAAACGAAAGACAAACCGGGCCACTCAACAAAGGTTAATTCAGAAATGGAGACACTATTCTGTAGAGGAGTACTTCTTAACTCAACAAAGTCTTATTTCAGATCTTTTGGACCGACTACATGCATCCTGTTTTTCCATTCAACTCTATCAAGAGCACCCTATGACAAGCTTGTAACAAACCTTAGGCAGAGGCTGACCTAGAAAACTATTAGAGGTGTAGGCAGTGTACATTAACATGTAGACCTTAATGGGCCCCACATATAGTATAAACTCTAGATGTTCTTTTTTTCAAAATTATTATTATTGTCTGTGTGCGTCCCCCCTCCTCAAATACCTCCCATGGACCCACCTGCCTTTGTTATTGACATTCACAAGGGGTTGGCAGTTTCATGGAAAAACCTTCCTACTGCATCTGGGCTTGGGAATTAGATGTGCAAAAACTGAGAAATACATTTCAGGAAGCACTTATTAGATTAAAAACAGTTTTTTGTGGGATATGCATAAGCCCGAGTAGGAGGTGTCTCTAAAATGTTCACTTTCTGAGCATATTGTATACTTTATTTGAGGTAAGATGGAATGTCCTGTTGGGATAGGTCATGACCAGTCGTGGTGCATAGTCCTTTGAGTTTTTTTTTTTTTTTTTTTATTTGTGTTGGTAGAAGTATGCCTTGAAGGGATGGGAGATCCATCATATGATGGTCGGACCCTGCAGGAAGGTTGGGCGAAATTTCAAAAATTTCTTTTCTCTCATCTAGGAATTGCATTCCCTAATTTAGAAAGCTACATTTTCAAGGTTCGCTCTTGAATCCAAAACCGGATCAGATCTGAAACCAAAAGGGAGGAGGGGGATATACTTGATACGAAGTAGCAGTAACTCTCAATGAAGGTGTTCACACCCAAGGAGAAGACCAAAAATCTGCTTCCACTGAAGATGACATAGTGTGTGATGGAGCATGATCCGCAAGAGGGCTCTTTAGCAAGAACCATGATTCTTCAGCAAGAATCGAACAGGGGCTGGTGAGTACGACTTCAGATTGTTTCTTCAACCAAGAAATAATATCAAGAACCTTTCTTGATCAATTGCACAAGTGGAGATCGAACTAGGTAGGGATAGCAAGAATAGGAGAGAATTCTGCAGATTGTTGTGTGTTAAAACTAAGGAATTCGCCCCCTATTTATAGTCTTCTTTGGATCAGCCTCCTAATCTAATTAGGAGAGAGTCTCTTAATCCAAATCTGATATATGGATCTGGACTCTTGAATGGATAAGACTTATCTTATCCTTCAGCTAATCCTTATCAGATTATAAATCATATCTTGCCCCTTTTAATTAACTAAATTAAGCTCAGTTCGAATTAGGCTTTAGGCCCATTAAGCTTATGTGCTCACTTACTCCTTAACCTGCTGCCCAATTGGCTCTCTTTGTATGGCATGAGACCCTTACATCGATCTACACATCAGCCACATGGGTTCAGCCCAGCCTTTGTTACAAGGCCTGGCTGAATTCACTATAGGGACAGTGAACCCCTGAGTCTATCACTATGGGCTTTTAATGGGTCCAACATTTACATAAATGGTTCTTGGATCCAGCCACCTTATGAAAACCCAAGAACTGTGGGCAGATGCAAGATTAGCCCATCAGGTATTACCCTCAATGGTCTTACACTTAACCTCTCAGCCCATAATGATCAAATAGTGCGCAACAAGAGAGGACCTCTCCCTTAGCTGCAAGGTACAGTGCTGCAGTCTCTACTCACATGGATCTCGAGAATTAAAACATTTTGCAAACATTTTGAAACCATAATATATATATATATATATATATATATATATATATATATATATATATTATATTGCAAAACAAATTTGAACGTTTGAAATCAACTGCCGGATTTCCATAAGAGAGAGTGCATTACCCGATCATTCACTTTG
Source organism: Nelumbo lutea (assembly GCF_056320005.1). Taxonomy (NCBI): domain Eukaryota; kingdom Viridiplantae; phylum Streptophyta; class Magnoliopsida; order Proteales; family Nelumbonaceae; genus Nelumbo; species Nelumbo lutea. The sequence goes on along the minus strand of NC_142689.1, from coordinate 59,906,586 downwards.
TCCGATAAAGGGGATGATCTTGTCACTATGATCACCCACTGAGATGAATTCTCGGACTATCCTAACATACCCAGGTTTTGACCCCCTCTAAGGATTTCACTGATTGGCATATCAAAGACAACCCAATCCGACACCTAGTGCAGTACCATAATCGAGTCTAGGGGTCAGGTGTAACATTCTAGTTTTTCCCATCTATTTCCAAGGTCTAGGGCAATACTGGAATTTGGTCCGATTCAGGGTTTCAAGAAAACCCACACTGCATGTACCTCAGGTCTGACCCTAGTAGTTGAGACAAGCCACCCCAACCAATTTGGTGGCACATCAGTGTCAACCTTGACAGGATAAATCTCCCCAGATTTATCCAACAGCTGTGAAGATTATAAACTAAAACGAGTCTCATAAGTGTCCAATTTAAGGGTATTACACAAAAACATACTACAATGACATGAATCAATTATGTATTTTATTCATTTACAATAAATGTCAAAAGATACATCAATCTGATTGGAGCTAAGGGCATAACTGTCTAACATGCCCCTCACATGCTCATGTAATTAGGATTTAAATAATTATCATCTTTCAACTTTCAAATGGCAGTAGGATTATTACTATGTTCTTGGCCTGTTTGATTGTTTATCAGCTGGTTTATCAGAAAATCAGTAATTATAACTGACCCCTGAATTATTATGATAGGTTTTTTACTGACAAACTTGTACTCAAAGTATGTGCCTATGCTGACATACATATAGACTGAAGAACATAATGGTAAGAGTAATAATTTCTAGATAAGCATATTGATAAAAAAAATAATTTCTAGATAAGCAAGGATTATGTGCTGACAGAGGAATAGATTGAAATGCTTAGTTTTCCCCAATTTCTTGTGCAATTGTGCAAGAAGAATGCTGCTCAGAGACCTTTTCCCTTACAAATATGGACTTGTTGGCATATCTGGTGCTTTGGAATGATTTCATTCTGACAAGATGATTGTTGATTGCTATCTTTTACTCTATATGATCTGGAAAAGCACTAACTTCTGATTGACATACTTAATATAAATTTCATTCAAAAGAATAAGTATCCTTGTTTGACGAGGTAATTGATTCAGCCTGATCTTGTGGAATAAGTAAGTGGTTGTGGTGACTTTCTAACAACCATTTGAACAGTAATATTAGTATTTCCTGGGAAAGTTACTAGTACTAGATTGGGTGTCATTCTCCATTGTTAGAGACTGTGAAACCCAATTTGAAATGCAAATATGGGTTGAGTAGTTTCCTGAATTTTCCTCATTTCTTCTTCATTTATTTATCTTAACTTGTAAGAATATGGATGTTCTGAAAGTTTTTCAAACAACTGCGTAAAGTGTGATCAAACTGGGAGGTTAATAGTCGATAAGTTTCTCAAAATATTCTATTAATTTTCAAGTGCTAGAAATTACTGTTTGAAGGAAAGGAATCATCTGTTGAAACTTAGTTTGGCATTTGAAGTCTTTATTGATCACAGGTATTAGGCCTCTTTATGCAGGAAAATTATTGGTGCTCGTTGGTATATCAAAGGATATGAAGCTGAATTTGGGAAGCTGAATACAAGTGGTAGTATTGAGTTTTTGTCTCCTCGGGATGCAGTGGGACATGGTACCCACACCTCATCTACTGCAGCAGGGGCTCTGGTGGGAAATGCAAGCTTTATGGGTCTGGCTCAAGGGCTGGCAAGGGGAGGTGCTTCAGCTGCTCGGTTAGCTATATACAAAGTATGCTGGTCTACTGGTGGCTGCAGCTCAGCTGACCTTCTTGCTGCTTTTGATGATGCAATTTTTGATGGAGTGGATGTGCTTTCTGTGTCTCTAGGCTCAGCACCACCACTTTCTCCATACATTGAGGATACTTTGGCCATTGGTTCCTTCCATGCAGTTGCTAAAGGGATTCCTGTAGTTTGCTCTGGGGGGAATTCTGGTCCTTACTCTCAGACAGTCATAAATACTGCTCCCTGGATTATAACTGTTGCAGCAAGTACAATTGATCGAGCTTTTCCTACAGCAATTACCCTAGGGAACAACCAAACCATTGTGGTCTGTTAGCATTTTCTTTTTAATTCCAGATACCTGCTCTTACTGCACATAGAATTATAGATATGACCATGTATTCTCATTCATTGCAATGCTTGTCCAGAGCCTTCTGACCAATTGATCTTGTAATCAAATTCTGTTTTGCCTTGAGTGAGAATACATGGTCATATCTAAGCCTTGTCCCAACTATGGTCAGTTACATGAATCCTGCTTTGCCATTCCATTCTGTTCAGTGTCATATCCATTGTTAAATTATGGGCGTTTGAATCTTTTGTTTTTTTGATGAATGAGTAAAAATGTTATTAATCAAGAGGCTAGGGAATTATAAGCAACCCAAGGGGAGGCATGAGATGCGACCTCTCCTTTAAGATTGAACACAGCTTCTAAAACTAGACTAGAACATAAATTACAAAGTAGTCCAATATAAAGAATCCCGAGAAGCACCTTGTTTTGCAAGTGAATCAGCCAAAGCATTTGCCCATCTGCCAACCCATTTAGCTCTAACTTTCATATTACTTGTTAGCTATTTAACCTTTTTGACTAGGTCTCTATAGCCCCAAATGACGGAATCTGAGTTCAAGAGCCACCCAACAACCACCTTAGAATCACCTTCAATTAGTAAATTGTCCACCCCAAGCTGATTTGCAATCTGGATCCCTTATACAACAGCTAGTACCTCAGACCTTGTAGAGTCTCCAATTCCCAATGGGCCTGCAAATAGGGAGATGATGTTGCTATCCTTATTTCTCAAAAACTCTCCTATACCTGAATGTCCTAGATTACCTTGGCTACTCCCATTGAAGTTAAGCTTAAGGATACACTCAGGAGGAGGTGTCCATTGTACCAAAATGTTATTCCTAGAAGTATTAGCCACTGCTAACCAACTCCTCCACAGATCATCAAAGGAGTAGCTGTCAAAGAGGCTTAAACTTTTCAGCCAATAAATTTCTCGTCAAAATACACTTCTTAACTTCAGAAATACTTCATTCCTTTCCTAGGAAGATTTTGGCATTCCTTTCTTCCCAAACAGTCCACAGAAGAATTGCTTTGATACATTTCCACATAATTCTCCATCTCTTAGTAAAAAAGATAGCATTAAGTGGTAACAGTCCTCATTCTGAGCTTTACAAAGAATGCACCAATTAGGCGATAAACACAAAGGTCTCTTCTTTTGCAAGTTTTCCAAATTATTAATCTTATCATAGTAAACTTCCTAGCAGAAAACAACAATTTAGGGGGAATAGGACTAGCCTAGACTAGACTTCTTTAACTAAGAACACCTAAGGAACAGAGTAAGAAGAGAGGGTTTTGAAGAAAGAAGCACAATGTATCTTTCAGAATAGGGGTCCAAATCCTTTTGTCAAGCTTGAGAGGATCCAAATAGATAGACTTAAGTGAAAATGATAACTCAGAAACACAAGCAGATTTACCATCCCTCAACCCTCTATGAAAACCAAAGAGAGGAAAGATGTTGTCTCTTTTTTATATAGGAAAAGGGATAAAGAGAGGGAAAGAGGTCTTTGAGAGGTTGGTTGCCCACCCAAACATCTTCCCAAAAAATAATAATATATCTAGAGAAAACATCATACCGTACCAACCTGAGTAACTGGGCGAGGATAGAGCGTATTGTCTTCCAAGGTGTTGTAAGCAGATTTACTATCCCTCAACCCCTTATGAAAACCAAAGAGAGGAAAGAGCTTGTCTCTTTTTTATAAAGGAAAAGGGAGTAAAAGAGAGGGAAAGAGGTCTTTGAGAGGTTGGTTGCCCACCCAAACATCTTCCCAAAAAAGAATAGTATTTCTAGAGCAAACATCATACCGTACCAACCTGAGGAACTGGGGGAGGATAGAGCGTATTGTCTTCCAACGTGTTGTAAGAGTAGCCTATTAAGATACTCCGACATGCCAACCATTTTTACGAACAACCATGAATGCTAGCCACCACCTCGTGCCATAATTTCTCTCTCCAATGGTCATCTCCATAACCACTTCCCTAGTAGAGCTTCATTTTTTATGAGCTAGGTTCCTTAACCCCAAGCCCCCTTCTTCCTTTCTTCGACTGACTACCTCCCACCTAATCAAGTGATCCTTTCTTGCTTCCCCCGGCTCCCACAAAAAATCCCTCATCACCCTTTTGAACTTCTTAGCCTCTCTAGGGGGAATTCTAAAGACTGATAGAAAATAAATTGGAAGGTTGGCAAGTGTGGCATTAATCAAAGTCACTCTACCCCCTAATGAGATGTAATTCTTTTTCGAAGCCACCAATCTTTTTTCAAAATTTCCCACAATTGGATTCCATAATTGACACTCCTTAGGGTTAGCACCTAGGAGAAGACCCAAATAGGTCAAAGGCCAAGAAGAAATGAAACAATCTAAACAATCTACAGTAGACTCTACCTCCCGAGTTCTATTCATGTGGAAACTTATGCTTTAGGACTGTATTCTGCCAACATTTTATTGACTTGGTTTAATAGTTGAATGCACTCACTTGAACATGTATTGTTAAGACACTTCCCTATTTCAGTTTCGTTTATTCAAATGTTTAGTTTTAAGGCTTCATGGTGTCATCTGGAACTCAGAAATCTATTTCCTCATACAGGGCCAAGCTCTTCTTACAGAGAAGCATGTGAATAAGTTCTATCCCATAGTTTATGGAGAAAGTATTGCTTCCAATGATTCTGATGAAGATAAAGCAAGGTAGAACACATTTTGCAGTATTTTACTTTTTTCCTTTTTTGTCTTTTTTTTTTTATAATTCAAAGCATATGTTCTTCCCTATGAATTTTCCTTCCACCCCTACAGGAGTTGTGATGTGGGATCTCTGAATGCGACACTAGCAAGAGGAAAGGTGGTTCTCTGTTTCCAATCTCAGTCACAGAGGTTAGCCTTTGTTGCCACAAGAACAGTAACAAAAGTTAAGGGTGTTGGTGTCATCTTTGCTCAACTTCCAAAGAAGGATGTTGCTTCTACACCAGGTGTTCCATGCGTCCACGTTGACTTTACAATAGGAACACGTGTGCTGGAATACATCAGAAGCACCAGGTGATTCCTAACAGGACAAGTTCTTTGCACTGTAATTGCACAAAATGTTGATTTTCTGCCACTTCGTTTCCCACCCAACCTTCACCTCAAGTTTTATTTCCAACCCAAAAACTCCCTTGCTCTCAAGGAAAACTGCCATCCCCAAATTCTCCCAGTATCCCATGCCTAACAGATGGTTCCCTTCTTGCTACACAAATTTACAAGGGCATTTCAAATGTGTCACCTGCATGGTTTCTATGTTTGATATTGGCATATTTGAAAACAGATAACCTTTGAATGCTTAAATTTGAGTACAGTTCTCTGTTTTTTTCCCTATATCTGCCTTATATCACCCCTTACTTGTGGGCTACTAGGCTAATAAAATAGGTTTATCTTAGTTGAATACCAACTTTTGATGCCTTGGTAATTTTATGCTACAGAAATCCAGTAGTCAGATTTAGCCTTACAAAGACATCTCTTGGGAGACAAATTTCCCCAGAAGTGGCATTCTTCTCTTCTAGAGGACCGAGTTCTCTCTCTCCTTCAGTGTTGAAGGTGCTGCATCTTCTTTATCTTATCCTGTTCTTATTGATGATTTTTTTTTTTTTTTTTAACTTAGCATCTGATCTGATGTGTTCTACAGCCTGATATAGCTGCACCTGGAGTTAATATCTTAGCTTCATGGTCACCTGCTTCTCCATCATCCAGTGTACATCAACACAAAGTACCTCCACTTAAATTCAAAATTGAATCAGGAACCTCCATGTCTTGTCCTCATATATCTGCTATTGTGGCTCTTCTTAAATCAATGCATCCCAACTGGAGCCCTGCAGCAATAAAATCTGCATTAGTCACAACAGGTATAAACAGAAAGTTATTGGTTTTTCACTTGATGTTTTGTAAGTAGTTGTAATGAGATTTAGTAATTGATGGACCTTCTTTCTTTGTGTCTCTCTTACTAGCCTCTACAAAAGATGAATATGGCCAAAGTATTGTAGCTGAGGGATCTCCACATAAGCAGGCTGACCCATTTGAATATGGGGGTGGTCATGTCGACCCTAACAAATCTGCAGATCCTGGTCTTATATATGATATGGGAATTACAGATCATGTACGCTTCCTTTGTTTAATGGGATACAATGACTCTGATGTCAGTTTAATGACAAAGCATCCTACTGTATGCTATGAAACATCCAAGTCACTAGCAGACCTCAATCTACCTTCCATCTCCATTCCTGAGCTGAAGAAAAGTTTGACAGTGTCAAGAACTGTAACCAATGTGGGTCCAGTTAATTCTGTTTACTCTGTTCGTGTTAAGTCACCCCCAGGTGTGATCGTGCAAGTTGAGCCACCAGTTTTATCATTCAATTCTACAGCTAAAAAGCTAACATTCAAGGTAATTTTCCATTCCCAACTCAGAGTGCAAGGCAGATATTCCTTTGGATATCTCTCGTGGGAAGATGGCGGCCATGTAGTAAGGATACCATTGATAGTTAGAGCTGTTATAGATGATTTTTATGCAGATACATGAACAGATGCTAAAGGCTGTATCAGTTTACCTTGATCAATGCTGCATTGCATTATTATGCATGCCCTTACTAAACCATGGGCATGTATTTGAACATAGAAAAATAGTTGGAAAGAAGACTTTAATCTCAAAGTATTTCTATGAGGATTATGTACTCTTATCTTCTGAAGCATGAATGCGTTTTGGGTGTCTAATACACACTAGAGAGATCTAAGGGGCGTCTAAGAACTAAAAGTTAAAGAAGTGGTTAGCAAATGATCAACTTAAGAATTTTCTGAAGAACGATTTAAAGCTCTCAAAACTTGGAAGAAAGGAACGGGAATTATGCATACGGCTATGTTTGGTTTGAAGGAAAAGGTAGGGAAAGGACAAGGATCAAAATTTTGATATGATATGATATATATATAGATATATATTAGCCAATTTTTGAAAAGAGAACTAAAAAAATATATAAAAGTTCATGGTTTTTAGTATAGATACACCTTTGCCCATACACAGGTGAACCTTGGGAAAGGAAGGAGAACCCATACCATACAAGGAATGTACAGGTTTTCCTACCTTTCCCTTACATTTTCCCTCAAACCAAACAAAGAGAAAGTCTAAGGCACTAAACTGGTTCCTAGGATCATGTTGAACCCCAGCAGGCCCAGCTATTCTCCATTTGATCCTGCAAAGGAAAAGATGTACAAAACTACAGATTTCATAAAAATAGAAATAAAACGAGGATGCGTGATGTATTGCTTAATGCATGACAGTGAATGAAACCACACAAAGAGACGTTTAAAAAGAATGAAGTCAAGAATTTTGGGGCGTTTGGCTGGTTTGCTAATGTTCAAATTAAGCTTTTGATAGGCCTTATCTATATGAGACTTCTTTTAGAACGTGCTGGCTGCAGTCTTGATATTCTAAACTTAGGCCCCGATTGGTTTGTGGGAATAGGGGTCTGGAATCAGAATTGGAATGGGCTATTCCAATTCCAACTGTTTGGTTGGATGGAATCGAAATCCCATTTCCATTTCTGCTGCAATGGGATTCCCCTATTTGAGGGAATGGCCATTCACTGTCCCTTGGGAATGAAATCTCATTCCTGTTGATTTCAATGCCCATTCTCATTCTTGTTTGAAGACTCTGAACCAAACAGACTATGGGAATGGACCATTCTGATTCCGATTTTGGAGGATTTCAATTCCGATTGGTCCTTGGGCTAGTTGAATGCAATTTTATTCTCGATGCATTCCTGTCTGAAGACTCTGAACCAAATGGACCATTAATTTTTGCTAAGTTGTACACTAACTGATGCAGCGCAATCCGGGCACTCCTATCTGGCAGCTGACTGGCTCCTAGCTGGCGACGAACAGTACCTAAGAAGAAAACGATGAAGGATTCTCGGGGGACTTGCCCGGTGGGAATACTCCGATGCTTAAGTTAGAACGCTGGAGAAAGTAGTAAAAAGTGCAAAGAAGGCTAAGAGTATACGTCGTGCTAGATCACTAAGTTAGCTCGAGAGAAAGTTCGAGATATTCAGGATAAGATACTCAAGATATTCAAGAGAGCCCTTTCAACTAGGGGGCTCTTATATATGAGTGTTCTTGTCAAATCGAGCATAACCGCCACTGGACCTCTGCCGCAGCCGTTATCTGCCAAGGCTGCACAAGTAACCGTTGTAGAGTACTACCCAATCGGATGAGTGACACGTCTTAGAAGGACAGACATGCCACCATCTGTCAAGAGACGTGGGTGCAGTCTGACGGGTACGGTCTTGTCAGATAGAAGCTTCCTATAGACATCGCGTCACTTAACAGCTGCCTTGTATCCTGTTGCAAGCTACCTTGTAGCGAGCTCCTGAGGGTAGTGCAAGGTGATTCCTCTTGAAGTGGCCATTGAGGCAGTTTTTCTAGCTAAGTATTGGAGCAAGCTGGTTATCCTAGCTCGCGAGATGGGATGGACTTGCCTTGGAGTATTCCCTTTTAGTACATCGGGGGTCCTCAAGCTCGTGCTATAGCGAGCTGTGATGTAGCGAGTTGTCTTGCGGGCTCGTTACTTAGTTGCGGTGAGGCTGTTGTGCTGAGTTGTTACTTGTGCTGAGTCATGTCCTCATGTCACCTTCTCGAGGGGTCAGGTCAAATCGCCCTCCATCAATTGCCCCCCACTCCTCAGGCTAAGGGTGCTACCTTAGCGTGAGGAGTTCATGAAGTGTGATGGGTGGATTTGACCCAATGTTCAAACTTGATTGACTGATCGCATTAAATGTGCTCGCAGAAGTTAGGGGGTCTCTAGACCTTTTGAATGCCAAAAGGAACGTGCAGAAGCGGCTCTTAACTCTAGAAGACATGCAACCGTCATTACCTTAATCATGGGAGATGTGCAGCCAGTCACATTTTGGTTTCAGAAGACATGCAGTCAGCTTGACTGCAAACCATTAGATCTGTCTCAATCCGAGCCGTCGATTTGAGGGCACAGTGGCTATAAATGGGAGGGACCCAGGCCTCATTTCTTTTACGCTAACTTTGCTTGCCTTCGGATTCTGAGGTCGCGTCTTTATCTAGTTGCCCGAGCTCTTCTTCTGCTCACATCGTCTTTTAGGTTCATTTCTTCCCTGGTGAGTCTTATCATTTCGTTAGTATGTCTGGGTATCAGTACCACGTCTTTTCCCGGGGTGACGACCAAGATGATGCCCCCTCAAGCTCAGGGGGAGCTTGGGGGCAGGCTCTAGAAGCTCGGGAGGCTTCTGGCGAAACTGCTTCTACCTCTCGGGGCAGGGAGCCAGATAGCTTTGGTCCCTCCTCCATGTCGATGAGAGGCTTAGGTCCCTAGTCCTTCATTTTAACCTTATCGGAGACCTTATCTACAGTCTCCCTTCCGGTAACTATCCTTGGGAGCACGGTCCCGATGAGATAGTGATTTTCCAGGAGCAGCTCATCGCTGGCCTCTATCTTCCTCTGCACCCTCTGATAGTGGAGGTTTTGAATCACTTCAATATCACTATTGACCAGCTTCACCCCAACTCCAATCGCAATGTAGTTGGGACTATCTCTTTATTTTATGAGTATTGTCTTCTCCTTAATCTTGACATCCTTCCCACCATCCTCTGCATCGAGAATGCTTCTCCCGGATTGCCTCCAGAAAGACATTCCTACTATTTTTCTCCCCACTACAGCTTCAAGCTCTTATACGAGCTACCGAATAGGATCCCGGCCTGGAAGAGGGACTATTTTGTAGTTCGTAACCCCGAAGGGTGGCCCTTCCCAGCTTACTAGAGGGCCGCCATCTAGGATTTAGGGGTTGAGTTGGACCCCGAAGTTCGGAAAATGCTGCAGTCCTGGGCAGTAGTTGACTTCCATTGGTCGGACTACTTGACAGAGGAAAAGCTTGCACAGGCTGGCCTGAGCTCGGGTAGGTTGCTTTTTAGGTCGTGTAGTGCCTTGTAAAATTTTCTCTCTTCATTTTTTTACTGGACTAATACAGTGTGGTTTTTGGCAGCCATCATGTCTAGTGTTGACGCATGCCGCCTCCTGTCCAGCAACCAGAAGCGCAAGGCCAAGAGGTCGTGTCCTGACCGAGCCTCCACTTCTGGGGGCGCTAAGTTTGAGTATACTGGCCTAGTCTTTGCTTCTCCACCACCTGAGGTTCCACCGGTTTCATTTGAGGGGGTCACTACGGAAGGTTGTGCAGAAGAGCCCAAGCTCCTGGCGCAAGGGCAATTTCCTTCATCTGGGTCATCCCACCCCTTCCCCTTCTTGTAGTTCCCTACTAAGAACTGGGAGGGTGTTAATGACTACATTGTGACTGCACGAAAGAGCCGAAGGGAGATCTGCCACGAGGAGGTCGCTAGCTAGGGAGAAATGGACCCCAAGGAGCTCACCAGGTTTGCCTCCGTTCACTGCATGGTGGTAAGTGTCCTTTCTCTTCCTTCTTTCTTTTCTTTCCTTTTCTCTTTTCTGACCTTAATCTTCTGCTGGCAGGTGAACTCCGCCATCCATGCCATGGCTCTCCAGACCAACATCCACTCCAGCGATGCTCATAATCATAGGTCAACCGTGCAGAAGCTCCAGGGCGAGCTCGACCGGGCCCGAGGTGAAGTCCTTTAGGCTCAAAAGGGGAGCGAGGCCCAGGAACTGCTCATCTAGGACCAGGAGGCAGATCGCCCGGCTATCTGAGGAGAGCGCTTGCTACCGGGAGGAGTCGTCGAGGGTGGCAGCGGAGAGGGAGCTTCTTCGCCAGCAGGTTCAAGACTTGGAGTCCACTCTTCAGGACCAAACTCGGAACTTTGACACCATGGTGGAGGCCGAGCGGGCTAAGGCAGTGTGGGACTTTAAGGACTCCCAGGAGTACCACGACCTCCAAGTGGAGTATGGCTCGAACTCCTACCGCTCTGGATTCAAGCTCTGCCGCTAGTTGGTTCGCAAGTTCTCTGGGCTCATCCTTGACGACATAACAATGAAGAGCCTGGATCCTAAGACGACGGACCTGGCGGAGGAGGAGGAGCCTAACTCTCCGGAGGATGAGGATGAGGTGGAGGTGATGGATCCCTGAGGCCGGTTACTCTTCTGTTTTTCTTCTCTGATGAATTCTGGTGGTTCCCGAATGTTAGAACCTGGTTTTAAAATCTCTTTCTTGGGCGGTTGGGTCCTATTTTACTTTTGTTGAACTCTTCCCGGGCTGTTAAGCCTGGTTTTTTATTTATATAAATTAGAAATGGATTTTTTATCTTTTTTTATTGCTAAGTATGGTGTGCTCTTTATTTTCTGCTGAAGCAACTTTGTCACTCGAGCTGTTAGAGCTACATACCCGAAGTAGGGTAATTTGGTAGTTATTACCCCAAGCTCTCCCTTGCTGCTTGAGGTATTCTTATAGTATGCCCCAAAGTAATTACCATGTATGCCCAAACTGTATGTACACAAGTTGTTCCTTGTTGGGTTCAACTAGTATACCGAGACGAGCTATGCTTCACAAGGCTCACACTCGAGCTACCTACACCTCTGGTACTTAATACTTAGCCTTTGCTAATGAAGCGGTTGGGTCTTTCATAGTGCCAAGGTCTTAGTTAGCTCAACGTTTTAACCCTTAGGCTGAGGTCAATGTTAGCTCGCCCATGCCATAGAGGCGAATGAGTCTTATTGCATCGAGGTCAATGTTAGCTTGACATTTTGGCCCTTAGGCTTTGAGAGTGACTCGTGGTCTACTCAGTAGTTACAGGTAATACTACCTTAAGTTGACAATATTCCATGCCCAATGTACTTGTTTCCCTTCTAGGGTTTCGAGCTCGTATGTTCCTTCCCCGAGCACCCGTTTCACTCGATAGGGTCCTTCCCAATTAGGTTCGATCTTGCCAACACCGGGCTCAGGTACCATAACTTTATGAAGGACGAGGTCGCCAACGTGGAGATTTCACTTCTTGACCCTAGCATTATAGTACTGAGCTACTCTTTACTGGTAGGCTGCGGTCCTGATATATGTGAGGTCCCTTACTTCGTCGAGTAGGTCGAGGCTGGTACGTAGCTCGTCTTCGTTTGCCTTGTCATCATACGCTTCTAGTCGTAGCGAGGGAGCCTCGATCTCGGCTAGGTGACTACTTCTGTGCCGTAGGAGAGGTTGAAGGGGGTTTCTCCTGTGGTAGTCTTCACTGTAGTTCGGTAAGCCCATAGAACGCTGGGTAGCTCGTCTGCCCATAGTCCTTTAGCTCGGTCTAACTGTGCCTTCAGTCCACAGAGGATGGCTCTGTTCGTGACTTCTTCTTGACCGTTTGCTTGAGGGTGTGCGACTGAAGTGAAGTTCTACCGGATCCCCATGTCTTGGCACCAGTTCTGGAATTTACTGTCCTCGAACTGCTTACCATTATCAGAAATCAATACCTAAACAATCATCGAAAGAAGTTTTGTACGTTTCAAGCTGTGATTGTCATGAGAGGTTTAGCCGTTCTTCTATCATGGCGTATTTGGCCGCCTGACGCTTTACCCTTTTGACGGCATTGTGATTTGCAGGGAGGGTCCCGTGTAGCAGGAAGCTCACAAGCGGATCGATCCAGCTCGACTCTGCTTGAATGACAGGAGCGACCTCCTCTACCCCCTTGAGAATGCTAGGCCGAGACATGTTCTCCATGTACACGGTTCTCATGGTATTATCACTGGTGCTAGCTAATCGGGACAAGGCGTTGGCCTCAGCATTCTCCGACCTCAGAATTTTCCTGATGAAGTGTGACTGGAAGTTGAGTAGAACCTCTCTTACTTTGGCTAAGTAGGCAATCATAGTTGGTTCGCGAGCTTTGTATTCGCCTGTGACTTGATTGACCACGAGCTGGAAATCACTGCAGATGACGATATGCTTGGCTTTCACTTCTTTGGCTAGAGCAAGCCTGGCTATCAACGCTTCGTACTCCGCTTCATTGTTGGATGCCGCAAACTCGTAGCGTAGTGCATACTCCAACTTTGTGCCACTTGGGCCGTACAGAACGATTCCAGCTCCGCTGCCCTGCTGGTTCGATGAGCCATCAACGTGAAGGATCCAGGGCTCCTCACCCCAGTTTGTGCTTGGCCTCACTAGGAGAGATACCGCACTAGATGCTATCTCACGGTGCTCGGACTCAACCGGCCTAGGAGCTTCGAGCTCACCTGAACTGGGGGCCTCGTGCTCAACCAGCCTGGGGACTTCGGAGTTGAAAGTGCATTCCGCGATGAAGTTTGCTAAGGCTTGGGCCTTGATGGCAGTTCGTGGTTTGTATTGGAGGCCGTACTCACTGAGCTCAATGGCCCACTTCATCAGTCGACCAGATACCTCGGGCTTGAGCAAAACTTGCCTCAAAGGTTTGTTGGTGAGGACGACAACAATATGAGCTTGGAAGTACAGACGGAGCTTTCGGGCTGCAATAACCAGTGCGTAGGCCTACTTTTCTATCTACGGATATCTTGTGTCTGCTCCCTGCAATACTTTACTAACATAGTAGATAGGTCGTTGGACCCGATCTACCTCTTTTATTATTACCAAGTTGACCACTTCATCATATGCTGAGAGGTACAACTCTAAAACATCGTCTTACTTGGGCCGGGTTAAGACCGATACACTAGCAAGGTACCTTTTGAGCTCGTCAAACGCGAGCTGACAATCTCGGGTCCATTCAAACCCTTTGCTTTTAATTGCTTTAAAGAAAGGTAGGTAGCGGTCTGCCGACTTGGACATGAAGTGGCTCAGAGCAACTATTCGGCCATTCAGCCTCTGAATCTCCTTCATTTTTTAGGGTGGTCTCATGTCTAGGATGACTTTTACTTTGTCTGGGTTAGCCTCAATGCCACATTGGTTAATGATGTACCCCAGGAACTTACCCGAGGTGACACCAAAGACACACTTATTCGGATTCAACTTCATGTTAAATTTATGCAGTATTTCAAAAACTGAGTTCAAGTCTTGTATTAATTCATGCGAAAACTGGGTTTTGACGACCATGTCATCTACATAGCACTCTATCTTTCGGCCAATCAATGGCTCAAACAACTTATTTACAAGTCTTTAAAAGGTTGCCCTGGCATTTTTTAGCCCAAAGGGCATGACCTTGTAACGGTACAGGCCAAACTCGGTTATGAAGACAGTCTTTTCTTTATCATCCGGGTCCATCCTGATCTGGTTGTAGCCCGAATAGGCATCTAGAAAGCTCAGCAACTCATGCCCCGAGGTCGCGTCCACCAAACAGTTGATCCTGGGAAGTGGGAAGCAGTCCTTTGGGCAAGCTCGGTTCAGGTTGGTGTAGTCGACGCACATGTGCCATTTACCGTTAGCCTTTTTAACCAAAACGGGGTTGGCCACCCAACTCGGGTAATGGACTTCCCTGATAAATCGGCTGCAAGGAGCTTCTCGACCTCCTCATCGACTGCCTTCCATCGCTCTGGGGCTAGGTTGCATTTCTTCTATCCATGATCGATAATGCTAAGGTCTATGCCGGGCATTTCTGCCGTACACCATGCAAAAACATCTAAATTTTCAAGAAGCGTACCAGTTTAGATCGTAGAGGCTCCTCAATGGAAGCGTCGATCTGGAGCATTCGGGGAGGGTCATTCGTTGATGTCGGGATGGAGACAGTCTCTTCTATGGGTGCTGCTCGCTCCTCGCTCTGCTCCGTAGGTCGCTCCAGCTCGAGGTCGTCGGCTACCTTGGCTTTCCCTTTGAGGGCGGCGATGTAGCATTTGCGAGACTCAAGCTGGTCACCTCGTGCTATCCCAATTCTGAAGTCCGTGGGGAACTTCATGGCCAAGTAGTAGGTGGATACCACAGCACGTAAGGCATGGGTGATCGGCCGACCTACTATGGCATTATACGGGGAGGGGGTTGCGACCACTAAGAAATCGTGGTTGAGCCTCACTATGCTAGGCCAAGTGCCGACTTCCACAGGTACTGTAATCCTTCCTAGGGGCATGACTTCCTCTCCGCTGAAGCCTACCAGGGGAGTGCTCACGAGCTTCAGGTCGCTCTCTTGGAGCTGAAGTTAGTCGAAGGTTTCTTTGAAGAGGATATTTGCTGAGCTGCCTGAGTCGACGAGGACGCGCCTGACCTCAAGGTCATTAATCTTCATCTTTAAGACGAACGTGTCATCATGGAGGTAGTGGACCCCACGTGCGTCATCTTTTGTGAAGAAGATTGGGTCTTCCATCCTTGGCCGCTTCGAGGGGTTCTGCTCCTCCTTGGCAGCCTAGTAAGCTGATGTCCGAGCTGCGGCTGAGGTGCAACCTGCCACAATCGATCCTCCGACTTGAAGGGATAGGAAATCCATCACATGGATGCCCAAGATTGCGAAATAAAGGGGGCAAATTTCAAAAATTTTTCTCTCCCTTCAACTGGGAATCAAATTCCCTATTTAGAAAATCATATTTTCAATGATCATTCTTGAACCATAAACTGAACCAGATCTGAACCAAAAGAAGGAGAGAGAGATAATACCTGATACAAAGAAATAATATCTCTCAATAGAGGTGTTCACGCCTAAGGTAGAAACCAAAATCTGCTCCCACTGAAGATGGCGCGGTGCAAGGTGAAACAGAATTAGCAGTATTCTTCCTAAGAACTTGATTCTTCCCGAGAATCACCTGGACGGCTTGTGAATACAACTCCTACCAATCTTTTCTCCAAAAGATTGGAATCAAGATCCAATCTTGATTTCTCCCAAGTAATGGAGATCAAACTGCTATAGATGGCGGCTGCAGGAAGGAGGCGGCTAAAGAGTATTTGTAGGGTGCAGAATTCTCTCTTCTGTGATCTCCGCTCTGAAAACAAGACTTGAGTCTATTGGATGTTGTGTCTAAAGGCTGCTGCCCCCTCTTCCTTTTATAGACTTAAAGGGATCAGCTCCTAATCCCATTAGGAGTTGCTAACCCAAATCATATATGGATTAGAAGTCCCTTTAAGATAAGGGATAATCCTTATCTTATCTGCAAATTAGATCAGTCAGCTCCTAATCTAATTAGAAAGCTTCCAAATCTAAATCTCATTTAGATCTTGGACTCTCTGAGTGGATAGGGTGTGGGCCCAATCCTATCAGCTGATCTTATCTCAGAATTCACCCCTTAAAGACTAATCAAATTAGCCCAGTTCGAAATGGGCTTAAGACCCATTTAGGGTTATGTATTCATTAAGCCTTCCAAAACTGCTGCCCAGTTGGGCTTCCTTGTATGGTGTGGGACCCAAACATTGATCTACACATCATCCACATGGGTTCAGCCCAGCCTTTGTTACAAGGCCTGGCCAAATACACTGTTATGGACAGTGCACCCCCTGAAACCCATCAGATGGGCTCTATGGGCCCAACACTTACCCTAAGTGGTCCCTGGGCCAAGCCACCTTGTAACACCCAGGGACTGTGGGCAGATGCAAGATTAGCCCATCATGTATTATCCTCAATGGTCTTACACTTAACCTCTCAGCCCATAATGATCATACACTGTCCGACAAGAGAGGACATCTCCCTCGGCTGCAAGGAATAGTGTTGCACTCTCTCAAATATGGATCTCGGGAATTAAAACCTTTTGCAAACATTTCGAAACCATAATATATATACTTTTATATCTCATATAAAATATATTTTGCAAAACAAATCTCAACGATTGAAATCGGCTGCCGACAGTCTTGGTTTCCATCAGTGAGAGTGCATCCCCGATCATTACCTTTGTCCGACAAAGGGGCTGATCCTGTCACTATGATCACCCACTCAGATGAATTCTCAGACTGTCCCACCATACCCAGGTTTTGACCCCCGCTAAGGATCTCATTGATTGGTACATCAAAGATAGCCCAATCCGACACTTAGTGCAGTATCATAATCGAGTCTAGGGGTCGGGTGTAACTTTCCAGTTTTGCCAATCAATCTCCAAGGTCTAGGGCAATACTGAAAATCTGGTCCAGTTCAAAGATTCAATTAATCCCACACTGTATGTGCCTAGGGTCTCACCCTGGTAGCTGAGACAGACCACCCCAACCGACTTGGTGGCACCACAGTGTCAGCCTTGTCAGGATAGGTCTCCCCAGACTGACCCACTGGCTATGAACATTTTAAACTAACACGAGTCTCATTAAGTGTCCAGTTTAAGGGTATTACATAGAAACATACCAAGGGAACATGAATCAAATATGCACTTTTATTCATTTACAATAAATTCATAAAGTACATCATTTTGATTGAAGCTAAGGGCATACAAAACTGTTTAACAGACTATCATGTGGATGGTCCCCCGAACTGGTCTCTCTTCGGGGGGCTGCTTTTGCGGCTGTTTTGCCTGCCTGTTGAACTCGGGAGCATCTCTACTCTGTTTCCCCTGCCAACCTGCTTTATTATTACTATTATTATTTTGTACAAAATTTCTCAGATACTCGCGACGGATGAGCTCCTCTATCTCGCTGCGGAGGTTTTTACAATTCTCGGTGCTGTGACCGCGATCTTTATGAAAACTACAATACAAATTTTTATTTCTAACATTAGGGTCTGCCTTCAGCTGAGATGGCCACTTCACATACGGGGTGTCCTTGATCGCCTTGAGGATCTCGACCGGCTTCACATTGAGGGGCATGTAGTTTCTTTCTACTACTGGAGCTCGGAAAGGCTAGTTTGGCTTTGCCCCCCAAGCTTGTTCCTTCTTCTTCTTGCTGTCGCCCTAAGTTGGGGGCTCCGGTTCCCTTTTCCATTTCTCGAGGGCCTGCTCGCCCTTCTAGTTGATCTCTTCCTTCGTCCCTATAAACCAATCTACGAGCTTGAGGAACTCGGTCACGATCTTGGGCTGATTGACGACCACATGCCACTTGAACTCTTTGTGGGTAATACCTCGCTTGGCTGTGGTGAGGTGAACTGCGGGGTCCAAATCAGGTATCTGTAGGCAAGCGTCATTAAACCGCTTGACGTAACTCCGAATGGATTCCCCTTCCTTTTGAACTATGTCGAGGAGGCTTTCCTAAGTTCTTGGGCGTCTCTTGCTGGTGACAAAGTGGGAGGTGAAAACTTGCATGAACTACGCCCAGCTTCTTATCAAACCAGGCGCGAAGTTGTGGTACCATGTGCGGGCTACCCCCATTGAAGGTGGTGGAGAAAGCCACACACATACAAGATTCACTGGCTCTTGCCAAGTGCATCTGGGACTGAAAAGCGTCCACATGATCATTTGGATTGAAGGATCCATCATACTTGTCCAGTGGAGGGAGCTTGAAGTCCCTTGGCATGGAGACAACAAGAAGTTCTGGAGACAATGGGGAAGGAACTGAGAGAAGAGGAGTAGCTTTTACTTCACCTGAGCTCACCTCCTCTTTACCTTTGAGCTCGGGCAAGACACGGGTAGCAGTTTGGCGAGCTCGTCGTTGCCTTCGCTACTGCTTTGTCGGCTCAGCGTTGGTGCTACTTGCTTTAGTGTTACCGAGCTCGATGGGATCGGACTACTGGTGGTAGCTCTGAACTGAAGGGCCCTGCCTGTAGTTTGCGGCTAGAACCTCAAACGGATTTTCTGCGAGTGGGAGCTTGAACTACGAGTGTTGGGGCGATGCGGGCTTGGCTGGCTGGGAGGCCCCTGACCTGCCCACAGGCTGCGAGGCGGGGGTGGCTGGCCTCTCCTTTCTGCCATGGGAAGAGACTTGGCTCTTGGAGAGATCCTGAGCCTAAGAGGCTTCTCCCTGATGAGGTTGTTCGCTCCGGTGGGAGGGCTTGGCTTGCTTCAAGGCTGGATGCCTAGGGGGAAGCGGCTACTGGGCCTGAGGCAAGGAACGGAACTACTGCTGATACTGGTACTAAGAGACTTGATGCAACATTTGAGCTTGCATGGCTTGCATGCACTGCACTAGATCTTCCAACTGATTCTGGTTAGTCACTGGGGGCACGACCGAAGGTTCAGCAAAGGACGCTCCAACCGTGGAAGGGAGTGGAGCATTCACGGTGCCACGGTGAGAGGCACGTTCAGGTTGGGGATCCTGTCCACAAAGAGGGGAACGGTGAACTATCCGATACAGACAGTGGGAAGCTGGGGTTGCTCTCTAGAAGCGTTCTGGTTGGCACCACGCTCGACATTGCTGGAGGAGGCCATGAATGCTAAGTTCTCAGAGGGAAGATGTAGAAACTTAGAGGAAGGCTTTTTCGAAGCATTTCCCACAGATGATGCCAAATGATGCAGAGCAATCCGGGCACTCCTAGCTAGCAGCTGACTAGCTCCATGCTGGCGATGGATGGTACCTGAGAAGCAGATGGTGAAGGATTCCCAAGGGACTTCCCTGGTGGGAATACTCCGATGCTTAAGTTAGAACGTTGGAGAAAGAAGTAAAAAGTGCAAAGAAGGCTAAGAGTGTACGTCATGCTAGATCACTGAGTTAGCTCGAGAGAAAGTTCGAGATATTTAGGATAAGATACTCAAGATATTCGATAGAGCCCTTCCCTTCGACTAGGGGGCTCTTATATATGAGTGTTCTTGTTAAATTGGGCGTAACCACCACTGGACCTCTGTCGCAGCCGTTATCTGCCAGGGCTGCGCAGGTAACCGTTGTAGAGTACTACCCAATTGGATGAGTGACACGTCCCGGAAGGACAAACATGCCACCATCTGTCGAGAGACGTGGGCGCAATCTTGTCGAGCTGACGGGGACTACACCATTGGTCAGGAGACGTGGTGTAGTCTGACAGGTATGGTCTTGTCAGATAGAAGCTTCCTGAAGACATTGCGTCGCTTAGCAGCGAGCTGCCTTGTATCCTATCATGAGCTACCTTGTAGCGAGCTTCTGAGGGTAGTGCGAGGTGATTCCTCTTGAAGTGGTCATTGAGGCAGTTTTTCTGCCTAAGTATTGGAGCGAGCTAGTTATCCTAGCTCGCGAACTGGGATGGACTTGCCTTGGAGTATTCCCTTTTAGTACATCGGGGGTTCTCGAGCTCGCGCTATAACGAGTTCACCCTAAGGCGAGCTGTGACGTAGCGAGCTGTCCTGTGGGCTCATTACTTAGTCGCGGTAAAGCTGTTTTGCTGAATTATTACTTGTGCTGAATCATGTCCACGTGTCACCTTCTCAAGGGGTTGGGTCAAATCGCCTTCCATCACTCAATTCATCCAATTTAGTGCCTAGGGCAAGATAAATAAACAACCGGATTAATACTCTTGGTGCATTCAGATAGCCCAAGGCCCAATTTGTTTGTGAGGTTTTAATACAAATATATAATACTCATTCCAAACTGAGCCTAATGCAATTTTATTTATACCGCTGAAAAGTAAGAGATTGCAGATAAGTTGAATGCAAATTCTGGTTTATATTTTATGTTAAGTTTTACTTTGTTTTATTTGTTTGTATTGCAAATGTAGTAAAATGAAATTTGAAGCAAGGTTAAAAAAAAAAAAAACCAGAATTTGCACTATACAAATTTCTGAATTAGGTGCAAATGAAATTGCATTGCAAAAGCATCATATATTTAACCCGCGGATCCCACCCATATCGTCTTGTCCATGCCCATTTTGTCTTTTATATTGGGCTGTCTTAAACCTTCAAAGGGGTAGGGACCCTGTGGGGTTTGGCACAGGACCTTCTGAATTTGACATTCTGAATTTGACATATTTCAATAGTTGTGCAAGACTCATTTTGTGAGCCCCCAAATTGCAATGCTTACAGATTAGCAGTCCAACAGGAACTCCACTCCCCCCATTCCTTGGATCACTTTTATAAACTTCACCTCCATGTACAAACCTCAAATCAGCCCCCCACAACGTACCACAGCACATCCCGCCGTGTATTAGAAATATCTCTCGATGGTGGTATCATCATTTCTAGTATTATTATCAAAAGATGTTTCTAATACACAACGGGGATGTATTGTAGGACGGTGCGAGGGGCAATCTTGTGGGGGGTGAAAGAATGGTAGGATCCATCTAATGGACGCTATAAAGGTTGCGGAATGGGTGGGCGAATTTCAAAAATTTTTCTACCTTCTTCCAACTAGGAATCATATTTCCTAAATTTAGAATACAATATTCAAGGATCCTACTTGAACCATAATCAAACTAGATCTGTACCAAAAGACAAATGGGAGGAATATACCTGATCCAGAGAAGCACTATCTCCCAAAGTTCGTGTTCACGCCCAAAGAATGCTCCAAGATCTGTTCCTGCTGAAGATGATACAGTTGTAGATGGAACAGAACCAGCAGGGTGCGTCCTACACACTGGATCCTTCGCAAGTATCCTCTGGAAGCACTAAACACTGAATCTATTTTAGTCTTTCTTGCAAGACTGATGTCAAGAACAGATTTTTTGACTTTCTTTTCTGCAAAGATCTAATCTTGCAAAGGAGATGGCGGGGGCAGGAGGAGAATTCTAAAGGCGAAAATGCTGAACTGCCTTTTTTTTTTTTTTTTGGAGTATGAGATCTGATCTCAATTCGCAGGAACCTTTCTTGCGATTTTTCTTGATTTGAAATCTGTTGTATTTCTCTCCCTTTTGGTTAGGGTTTCTCCTCCTTTCTTCTTGATTAAGAATCCTCCTAATTAGGAGTTATCCCAATCCAAATCAGTATTTGGATAAGGGATAATCTTAATCCTATCTGCAGATAAAGTTAGCTTACTCCTGATCTTATCAGGAGGTTACCAGATTCAAATCTAATTTGAATTTGGTCTCCAAGAGTGGATAAGGCTAAAGGCCCAATCCTTTTACTAACATTAATCTCAGATTCGCCCCAAGGATGGGTGATCATATCAGCCCACCTCGAAATGGGCTTCTGGCCCATTAAGTGTTCAGTGTCTAATTACTTTCCAATCTGCTGCCCAGTTGGGCTTCTTTGTATGGCGTGGGACCCAAGCATTGATCTACACACCAGCCACATGGGTTCGGCCCAGCCTTTAATACAAGGCCTAGCCGAATTCACTGAAAAACTCAATGAACCCCTTGAGTCCATCATATGGACCCTATGGGCCCAACACTTACATTAAGTGGTCCTTGGGCCAAGCCATCTTATAAAAACCCAGGGACTGTGGGCAGGTGCAAGATTAGCCCATCAGGTATTATCCTCAATGGTCTTACACTTAATCTCTCAGCCCTTAATGATCAAGCACTGCCCGATAAGAAAGGACCTCTCCCTCGGCTGCAAGGAACAGTGCCGCACTCTCCTCTCACATGGATCCCGGGAATTAAAACCATTTGCAAACAATTTGAAACCGTACATATATATATATATATATATATATATATATATATATATATATATATATATATATTAATATATTAATTTTGCAAAACAAAATTCCAACGATTGAAATCAACTGCCGACAGTTTGGTTTCCATCAAAGAGAGTGCATTTTCGATCATTACCCTTTGTCCGACAAAGTGGCTGATTCTGTCACTATGATCACCCACTCAGATGAATTCTCAAACTGCCCCAACATACCCAGGTTTTGATCCCTGCTAAGGATCTCATTGATTGGCATATCAAAGGCAGCATGATCCAACACCTAGTGAAGTGTCATAATCGAATCTAGGGGTCAGGTGTAACTTTCCAGTTTTGCCCATCTATCTCCAAGGTCCAGGGCAATACTGGAAATCTGGTCCGGTTCAAGGATTCAAGTAATCCCATACTGGGTGTGCCTCGGGTCTTACCCTGGTGGCTGAGACAGGCCATCCCAACACTTGGTGGCACACCAGTATCAGCCTTGGCAGGATAAATCTCCCCAGACTTATCCAACGGCTGTGAACATTTAAAACTAACACGAGTCTCTATAAATGTCCAATTTTAGGGTTTTACAGAGAATTAAACCAAACAACATGAATCAAACATGCACTTTATTTATTTCCATTAAATAACAAAAGTACATCAAATCAGATTGAAGTCAAGGGCATACAAAAACTGCCTAACAGGGGGCTGATTTGATCTCCATTTGTACCGCTCTATCCTACTCCTGCCTTAAACCCTGCAACTTCTCTTCTGTTTGAAAGCGAAATTGTTTGCTTTAAACATCGCCTTTCTTTGGATTATGTAAAAAGGAAAAGATAGTGGGGACATTTGGTGTGGACCTTTATGATGATTTTCCCATTTTATGAAAGATGGAATTAGAGCCCTAAAATGACCATCAGACAGATAGCCGTCCCCATTGTCAAGGAATTTCATTGCTCATTAGCTAATACAAACCATAGCCGATATTTAAGGAAATAAATCTAGCCCACTCCCTAAAACATGAGATTAACCCCAAGTAAGGTTATTTCCATTAGCAACAAGACAAACATATGTTAGGCTATTCAAGATGATAGACCATCCATCTAAAGAAATAGAAAATAGTAGGTATATGTACCAATATTCAATCCAAGGCTCTGAAAACAGGTTATCAGTTATACCAAACAGCTCTATATCATTTAGTTTTGTCGTCTCCTTTATATCTAAATCTATATTTATATCTATATCTGTACCTATACTGCTATAAAAAGTGGGGGTGAGGTATTTGGCTTCTGGATATTTTTCTTGACTAAAATACTTCATATATTTGAATTTGGTTCCTCTTTATTGTAATGCAGAAAACATAAATTGAGATACTATTTTTAAATTCATTTAATTCCCTCTTATTAAGTTTTATATTTAATGTTTAACTCCCTTTTTCTCTCTCTCTCTCTCTCTCTCTCTCTCTCTCTTCTCTCTAAACCCTATATTTAAGGTATACTAAATAAAGAGTTTTATGGAAATTTTTTACTGAAATACCCCTACTTTAAATTTGGACCATTTTTTAATTCTGTAGGCAAAAATGTAATTTGAACTACCACTTTTCAATTCATTCAATTCCCTTTCATTAAGTCCTATATTCAAGGGTCATTTATTAAAACACCTTCTATAGTTCCACATATATACTAAAGCCTATACTAATAAGAGAATGCTGAACAAAATACCCTATTTTTTGATTTGGTCCCTCTCTAATTATGAGGGTAAAAAATGTAACTTGAACTACTAATTTACCTCATTCAATTCCCTCTCATTAAGTCTTATAGTTAAGGTATTAACTTTAATTCCCTCTCATTGAATCTTATTCTTGACTAAAATACCACTAATTTTTAATTTGATTTTTCACTAAGGTTGTGTTTGTTTTGAAGGAAAAAGTATGGAAAGGTAGGAAAACCTTTACTAACCTTTTATAGGTTTCTCTACCTTTCCCTTCCTTTCCCTACCTTTTCCTTCAAACCAAACTAGTCTAATTGTTAGGGCAAAAAGCATAATTTGAATTATTACTTTTACCTCGTTCATTTCCCTCTCATTAAGTCTTATATTTAAGATATTAACTCTCATTCTCTTTCATTGAGTCCTATATTTAAGTTATTTTTTCCTTATTATGTAAGCAATCCAACCATCTTGGCTAAATGGGTCAGCTCATGATATAATAATTAAATGATAAAACTTTTAAAATAGAAATAAACACAAAAAAGGGCACATCTCTAATATCAATAAAGAAAAATAAGTGTGATAAACAATAATTGCTTTTATTTATTAAGGAAATGAAATGCATAATATAAAACAAACCCCAAAATTAATTTTTTTTTCCTATGTGGTGGTGGGTTAATAGTTCAATCCTTGATTAGGGATGCAAACAGATCAGGGTATATTTGAATACAATCCGACACTGTTTACATTGGATCTGATCCGATTCGAAGATTCGAACAGATCTGATAGGACTCGGTTTGAATTCAAATCCTATCGGTAAGTTGGATCTGATCCGATCCGACTTGTTTTCTTTAAAAATCAATAGATTATTAAAACAAAAATAAAATATATTAATTTAAATAAAGTAAAAACAAAAAAATACAAGTATTTTTAAATTATGTTCATCATATATATATATATACATATTTTTTATAAAAAATAAATAATATAATAAATTTATAAAAATATAATATAAAAAATAAATGTTTTTTTTTTTGTTTGGTGGAGGTTAGTAGTTCAACCATTTAGGTCAAGTGTATCAAATCTTGGTATCAAAGTTAAATAAAAGTTAGAAGGAGAAAAACACAAAAATTAAAAAAAAAAGTATATAGAGATTTTGTAGAAAATATTTGGACACATCTCTAATATCATGTATTCATCAATCATCATATTAAACAAAAATAAGTGTGATAAATCAAAAAATTTTATACGTAGAAAAAACTTATAAAAAAATTTGGAAACATATTATTACTATGATCATCATCTAAAGTTTCCATGTAAAAGCATATATACATTTGCTAGTGATTTTACAAATACATTGATCACTGTATATCTAATACTTCTTTATAAATTTATCATCGATTTCCTTAACCAGAAAAATACTTTTAGAAGATATTGGCCAATTGTATTTCTGAGTTTGGACAGACCTTGTTCGAACAAAAAAAAAAACATAATTTCTTTAAACAAGTTATATCGGAAAAAAAAAACATATCAATAAAAAAAACAATTGGCAAAATGAATTATTTTTTCTACCAGCAAACTAAGGGTGTTAATGGACCGATTTTGGATTAGACCTCGTCTAGTCTAAAATCAATTTGGACGGATTGGACGGACCAACAAGACATATTGGATTCGACCAATCTGGTCCAAAATATTTATTAGATTGGATTGGACCTGGTTTGTCCATAATAAATTTATATTGGATTGGGTTGGATTAAGTCAATATCTGGTCCATTGATATAAGATAAGAATATAGGTGTCAATGGATCAGATTTTGGTTGAAACCAATCTAAATCAAAACGAATTTGAACAGACTGGATGGTTCAGACATTGAACTCAACCGGTCCAAAATGGTCCAAAATATTCATTGGATTGGACCTAGTCCATTTATAATGGGCTCACATTGGACTGGATCGGATTGGATCAAATCCAGTCCAATTGACACCCCTATATAAAGCAATAACCTCAATCCCATTATTCCTCTAACATAATCTCAATTTATTTTCTAAAGTTACCAATTTCCCCCTTTGTTTCTTGTTTAGGCATTTTCTAGACCAATTTTAGGTTGCATTTGATACCATTGTTGTTTATAATTAAAACGTTTTGGGTTGCTGAATACAAATCTATGAGATACATGTGTTATTAACATAACATGCGAGAATTACTTTAGCTAGAATGATTAGACTTCACCCCTTTAAGCAAGAAACACCAATTTGAAGTTTTTAGAATCAACCTCTAAGACATTCATCTCCAAGATATGCCTTTTTAACCATAACTAACCTTCAATAACAATTGTATGCCGATTTATATTGATCAACTAATGGTTTCAGGCAATGTTTTAAAAAATGACCCAGAAACGGAATCGTTTTGGCCACTAGTTTCGGGGTCGATGGTCTGACCGTCTGGTTCTAATAGACATCCCGTTTTGACAAATAAATGAAAAAATAATTAAAAATAAAAAATGGTCAAAAACCATTGAACAAGTTGACAGTTTGACCATCCGAGTCAATGAATTATTGAAATTTTCAATGGTTTTTAAACAAAAACCGGATTTAGAGTAAAACAGAATCAATTACCTGAATGATTCCCAGGACAAACAGTTCAACCGTCTAAATTAACGACAATTCAAAAACCTTAATTTCAGGTAGAAAATAAAAATGATACCAAACACAACCTAAGTTTGCGTACACCCAAAATCATATCAAATGAAAACCTCGTAAGTGGGTGAGTAAAGCCTAATCTAACTCTCAATTATTGCTCCATCCTCCAGGTGTTTGACAGAACTTCTATAAATTTCCTCCCTACTTCTCTCTTGTTTGTCTCCATCCGGCCACCTTTCCTTTTCTGATAAGATAATTACAAGCCCGTAAATCTTGCCGAACATGCCAACTAAAACTGGGAACTGGGGTTTAATTAAAAGTGCGCCTCACAACAACCTTACAGGCACACTCCCGCTGTATATTTGGAATATCTCTCATAAATAATATTTGATTCTCTGCAGGCGTTAGAAACTGATCAACCCAATATTCCGATTGCCATCGGGCCGGCCTTGGCTCAAGCAAAGGCCGGGAAATTAGAACCGTCTTTGTTTATTGTACCCTCTCTCTATATATTAATCACTGTTTTATTAGGTTCGGTAGGCAGACTGAAAGTCTGAAATCAAAGAGGTTGTCTGGTCCTTCTTCAATCCACTCCCATTGTCCAGTCCAGACGGTATTTAATTAAAAGGTCTAGGAATTAAGGCCTGGTTCTTTTGTGTTACCTAGGTAATGCATTTCCCTTGACGATTAGACAAGTGATTCCTAGGCTGTATTTGGAAATGATGCAAATATATAGTATATAAAACGGTTCATATAAATTGTAAATTTGGATTAGTTTTGTACCGACAAGTTTATCTTCTTAAAATTTTAGTTGTAATGGATACAAACACAAATTCTAATAAAGCATGTATTATTAGAATTTGTCATTTGTCAATTTCTAATACTCGATGTATTTTTACATCTTATTTTATCAATGTAACTATACATTAGAAAATGAGTTTTTTTATCATTTGTCAATGCATAAATGTAATGTTATCAAGCATAGGCAAAAGTGAACAGAGTACAAATTTACCCTAAACCGGGATTTACACTATATTTGCATCATTTCCAAATGCAGCCTTAAGAAAAGTTGCTAGGATACTCATAAATATAAGATTCAGTCAGGCGAAATATTACCTAATAATGCACAAAAATATTACACCCTCTAGTCCATAGAAAAGTTCTGTAGTGAAGATCAGATTCATTCATCAAAATATTTTCAATGCACATTGTAAGTGACTGAGGATAGTATGAGCACGGTCTTGTAAGAAAGAATTGAGTACGGTGACCTAATGTTAGATTATTACAATTCTGTGGGATTCATCCACTTACACCATTCTGATCCCGTCTTATAATAAAGGGGTTTTAATCGTCAATCCATCTCTGAAATCCCAGTTCCATTATAGGTAGGTGCCAACTTAAAATTGATACTAATTTATGGGCGGATACGGGTATTATAGGTAAAACTATTTTATAGGTATGCAGTTCGAATCTTAATTCTGACGTTGGGCGCAGGCTAAAAATCCAATAAGGTTATGTCATCCATTGAGACCTGCAAATTTTGCCCAACCAATTACTCCCGTTGTTGGATGGTTGGATGGCCGATGGACAGACGGTATGATCGCAGTAGCAAAGTGTACGACAATCGTACGCTTGGGTGACAGGTGACAGGACAAGAACCAGCCGACGGTGGTTAGAACTTAGACGTTCTAGTCAATTATTGTGGTCGGTCTACCACTATGACTAGGGTACTAAGTACAAATTCGTTGTTGGGCGGTAAGGTCGTTTGGCATATGTATGCCACGTGTACATCAAAGATAGAATCGATCACTGATCAGTGTAATGCTTGCCACCTGTCCTATACAGACAGAAGGGATCTCAGTGAGGGTATTTTAGACATTTGAGACTTGAGAGTAAGATAAAAGGAAAATGGAGCTAATAAGTTGTTGGATTGGACCAACCACACCCACATTACTACTTTGGCGCTGAGTGGGATTGACCCATCGTCTTTCTTCTCCCATTTTTTCTATGGGCCCAACTCCCGCCTACATAGAAAATGACTTCGATTTTACCGAAGGAACAAAGGCCGGAGCCCAACTCAATTTTCCAAGGTTATTTCCTGATGGCATTCTCTGTTTGTCCCTTTGCCAAAGCCGTTGGATGGAGCAAATGGGGAAAAAAGATTCCATTTCAATAGTGACCGTACATGAGGCCCTATTACCTTATTTGTCGAATCTTGATTATATAATGTTAGTTTAGAGCAATACTTGGCTCCAATGGTGTCAATGGACCGGTTTTGGATTGGATTCTGTCCAGTCCAAAACCAAATTGGATGGAATAGATGGACCAACAAGACATATTGGATTAGACCAATTTGATCCAAAATATTTATTAGATTAGATTGGACATGGTCCGTTCGAAACAAATTTATATTAGATTAAGTTGGATTAAGCCAATATCTGGTCCATTGATATAAGATAAGAATATATGTGTCAATAGACCAGGTTTGGATTGAAATCAATCCAAGTCAAAATGAATTTGAACAGATTGGATGGTCCACACATTGAATTGGACTGGTCCAAAACATTCATTGGATTGGATTGGACTTAGTCTATTTATAATGGACTCACATTGGATTGGATCGGATTGGACCAAATCCAGTCCAATTGACACCCCTACTACTTCGCTCCTACTATATTAGAGGACATCTTTCTTACCAACTCCTAATTTTTAGATTTAAGTCTAAACCCTAAAATCTAAACTTAAAATCCTTAAACCCTTAACCCTATCAATCGAAAGCTGGCTCATTAGTGCGTTAGCTGGTTTGTTTCAACATTGATGCAGAATCAAATCCTGCAACCAGCACTTAGGAGGAAAAAAGGAGTTAGGGGAAAGCTGTTAATGATGCATAGCACCTAATACCAAAAACAAAAACCCTAAACCCTAAAATATAAACTCTAATACTTTAAACCACTAAGCCCTAAACCTTAAATTTAGGGCCGATTTGATTCTTATGAATATGGGTTTGGAATTAACCATTCTTTCCAATTATTTAGTTGGGCAGAATTGAAATCCCATTCCCATTTCTAATGGAATGGCATTTACCATATATCATATAGGATTAATAGTTGCACAGATGCATTTACCATGCATTGTTACACTAGTTATATAAAGCCCGAGGGATATTTTGACTCATCAAATCGAATTCATTCATTTTCCTTTCACTCCCATAAACACACTGTTTCAAAGGAAAGTACTTTTTCTCTAATCATTTGACACGCATAGAAAAATCGTTTTCTGGAATCATATACGTGCTTCTTCTGTTTTTAATTTTTTTCGGAGTCATTTATTTATCATGCAACATGATATCAGCTTCGAGGAGAAAATATGAGTGACTTAGAAACTACTCTACCTCCTCCATCAATAGCTAAAAGCAGGAAGGCAATCTCGGCCTTGTTGGTGGTGCAAATGAATTGTCCCAACAGTTAGTGGGGACGGAAAAAGCAACGCATATGGAAAAATGCTTTTCTCCGGTCCTCCGGCCTCCATAGGAGATGACGAGTGACGACAAGCCATCCTGATTCCTGCCCGACTGTTTTTATTATGGCGCACGTTTGGCTTTTGGACTCAACAATTTTCATGTGGAGTGAAAGCACGCTTGGATCCAAACGTTGGACCTCTTTTTCTGCCGGCTTTCTTTTTTTTTTTCGACCGTCAATCACGTGATCAGCTTCTAACGAGCGTAGTCATCATGCATGCTTTATTGCGTTACAACGCTAATCACTGAGGGTGTTTGATATTGGGTAGTGTTTGAGAAGGACGCTCATTTATGAGAAATCGGTGCCACGTTAAAGTCATATTAGCGATTTCAAAATCGTCCATTATTTTTCTGTTTGATTGGCAGATCTTTTCAGTTTGATTTTCATTTTTTTTGGATGATATGGACTTTCATATGGATAAGAGAGATAGTTTTCGTAAATCACTACTGATAATCACTATCAAATAAATTCTTAACTGGTTTCTTAGAAATCGGATGACATGGCAATGATAACAATGGTATCAAATGAGCAATTTCTCTGATTTATGAGAAATCATTGATCTTAGAAATTAGTGATTTTTGAAAAATCTCATATTTCTTATGTTTCATTTGTTCGGTTGAGCTGGTCAAGGATGCCACATGGCTATTTCTGCAGCCGCTCCCTTCTCAAGCCACGTTGACGCCACGCGTAACGGAAGAATACGGCTAAGAAGGAGTGTCATGCATGGATACAGAAACGAGCTCTGCTAGAGAAGAGGAAACTTCTCGAAGACCTTGGCAGACGCCCTCATTTCGGCAACCTCGGAAGACCTATCCATCTATGACATAGACACTCAACTATAAATAGGTATTCTTTGCTTGAGGTAAGGGACTTCTAGAATTGCACTCTCTGAATACCTCTTTGCACTATCTTTTCGGCTTGGACCAATGCTATTTCAAATTGGTCATCCCGACCACATCCTTCTTTACCCTATTGACTTAAGTGTCAGAGTACCTATACGGGGGGAACAATCTCTCGGGCCTTTGACCTTTCTCCTGGTTGCAGATATCAGTGTGTGGCTTTGACTTTCCACTTCAACCCCGTCTAGTTGACAGGACTATCCGATTGTGTCCTCGGTTCGGAACACCTCGGATCACTACCAAATAAATTCTTAATTGGTTTTTTAGAAATTGGTTGACATGGCAACAGTGGTATCAAATGAGCAATTTCTCTGGTTTATGAGAAATCACTAATCTTAGAAATTAGTGATTTTTGAAAAATCTCATATTTCTTATGCTTCATTGACCTTTTCAATCCACTATTTACCTAGTTGGTTGAATCGTCTAAATCATCAATTGGCCATGATTTCGGGACTAGTTCTATTAAAACCCGATGGTTAGTCAAAATCCGTATGACCTAATCAGTTGAATTGTTGATTCATTTGACTTGGTGATCATGTTGTGGGTGCATACTAAAAGTGTATGCAAACTTCCAAAGTCCATAACTTAATGCTCGGATGTTCGATTGAGATTTTTTTTTTTTTTTTAATTTTGAATAACTTTCAAGACTTGTGTGTCCCAAGGTGCCTTATCCCACTATTTTCATGAAAAGAAAATCTTTTGGCCTCAAAATGCAAAATTTAACATATTTACAAATAAAAAAAAATTAAAAATTCAAATTAAACATATAATAATGCATATATTAAATGTATAATATATTATATACATTATTTATTAATAAAATATATATTATACATACACAGATACTAGAAAAACTTAAATCCAATAAATTTGCATCATAAAAGAGATGACCAATTAGATGTTCATCACTATTCACGGGGTACTGTATTGGTCAAAATTCTTTCCGTACCATGTCTTTCCAATAACATAGATTTTCCCATAATTATAAATATACTTATATAGTATGATGATATGGCACAGTTTGACCTATTTGACCTGGATGACTGAATTGGTAACCCACAATCGAGAGAAAAATGATTCAACATCCGGGTTTGTTTTAAAAACATTGCTACAACTCTATATCAATGCCGCCAAGGTATCTAAATTAATTAAATTATATATATATATATATATTATTAATATATTTAATTTAATTATTACCATACAGCACACAACAAGTACTAAACAAAAATTATTGAACGAACCGGATAGAGTTGCAAAAATCGGGAAATTTATACACACAAGAATTAGATATCAATCTTTAATCTAAAAACTTAAAGAATTAGGTTGTAGATCAATCTTTATAAATAAATTCTTTGCATCTCTTTTATTGTTTTAATGTGGATTCGTTACCTTATATACTCATACTTCAATCCTAACAAAAACCAAGTCATTTGACTGAAAGAAAAATATTTTGACCTAACATATAATCAACCAAATGATGACCTAAAGGCTCTATGTGATAAAACAGTAACAACAGATGAGGACGATCCTTGAGAACTTGGATAGCTGTTAAAAAGTCGCGGAGTCAGAGTCCAGATCCGCCTTTAATTTCTGTACTTAAAAACTAAAAAGTCTCTGTAAAACAGACCCATCCTCAATCCCAATTTGAGTGAAAGACAAAGCACATATATACCACACTCCGTCACCCACCCCAATCACATTTATTTTAAATGATTTTTCTTTCGTATCCATTTTCAATTCCCACCAATGTTTTTAAAATCGACCCAGAATTCGAACCAGAACCACTTTCGACTTCCATCTTTCGGCCCGAATGGATGGCCTATTTTAATTTTAAAAATAATAAAAAAATGGTCAAATATTATTATCTAGATAAAACGAATTAATGATTCGACTACCTAGATCAACAGATAATTGACTAAGTTAATGGCTTTTGTCAAAGGAACAATTCAAAGGTAAAACAGAACTGAATATCTGAATGGTTATTAGACTAAACGGCTCGATAATTCGTGCCATGCACCACTAATAGCTTCCCCTTTGACCCTTTTTCCTCAATCTGATGATTGTAAGATTTGATTCTGCATCAATACTAAAACAAACCAATTAAACCACTTCTCGATTGGTTCTCTTACATAAAAATTAGGCTTTGAATTGAATGCTATATACGGGGAAGAAGGGAAATGATGGAGTACGATCCGGTCAGTCCTAGCTGTCGACGATCTTGCCTCTGGCTGGAGTGAAAGGTGTCTGAAAATGGGGAAGAAAGCGAGTATCTCCGAGAAGGAACCCGGTGAGAGTGCTTCGAAACTCAAGTTAGTATCTTCTCTAAAGCAAGATAATAAGCCAGATAGCGCAAAGTTATCACATACCTCCTTCTGGGGGGAAGAGAGCCTTTTATAACCACTTCGCGCACTCACTCCCAAGCTCCTGTCGGGCCGAGTATCATTACTTCTGCACTTTTGCTAGTTCGGGTTCCACCACCTCTGCTAGGGCAGGCAACCGCCACTGCTCTCTTTGTCAGAGCCGTCTCTTGACTGGATGTGGCGGTGGCAGGTGGTCGTTGAAGTGCGGTTGTCAAGCGTCAAATCCTAAGTCAGTCAGGTGCACCGCCTCAGGATACGGACTCCTTCGGTGTCAGGTACGGTTGTTCAGTTCGGCGGCCTGGAGACGAAGTGCTGGAGTGGTGTGCGAGGTGAAGTCTTGAGTTCGGATAGAGGTGTAGCCCGAATTGCCCTGGGGCGAGCCAGTTCGGGTGGTTGCCTTTTGCGCTCCTCATAAGGCTCGGGGTCAAAGGGAGAGTTCGGGCTCCTTTTAGGGAGCTTGGATCGCTGGTTCCTCCTCTCGGAGCTCGCGCCTTGAGCGTACTGCCGTGCCAATCTATTGCTTCTACCACATGTTGGGTGGTCAAGAGGTCGGGCCAAATCTTCCTTCATCAATTGCCCCCCAACCCTCATGCTAAGGGGCTTGCCCTGGTGCGGGGAGTTCGCGAGGTGGCGGGTGGATTTGACCCGTACTTCGAACTGGTTTACTGATAGCGTCAAGTGTGCGTTCGTCAGGAGATTTGAAAAAACGCGCCAGTCCGTCTTTAAATGCTGGGAGACGTGACAACGCGCGTTATTTTAAATTTTAAAAAATGAACGGTTGGGAGACGTGACAGCGGGCGTTATTTCAAATTTGAAAAAATGCGTTGTTGCTGCCTTCAATGCGAGGAGACGTGCGCCGATGCTGCTTTAGTTTCAAAAGACGTGCGACCAGTCACGTCTCGGTCTTAGGAGGCGTGTGGTCAGCTTGATCGTGGTCCGTTGGATTCGCCTCGATCAAGACCATCGGTTTTCATTCACTATGGGTATAAATAGTGGGGGACCCCCAATCGCTTTCCATTGCCATTCTCCTGTGTTTGCTTCTTGAGCTCGCATCCAAGTTCCAGCTCGCGTCCAAGTTTTTTACCTCGCGTCAACCTTCCATAGTCCGTTTGCTTTTTTCGGGTGAGTCGGTGCTTTCTTCCTGGTATTCTTTTCTTCCCAATGTCTAGCTCGAATAGCTCAGACAATTCTTCGAGGGGTTAGATGCAAGTTCTACGAATCGAGCTGCAACCCCCGACAGCCTTAGTGAACCCGAGGTAGAGCTCGAGGAGGAGCTCGAGGAAGAGTTCGAACCCGTAGGCCGAGTCGCCTCGGGTAGCTTGGCATCCTCCTCCTGTCGAGGTCAGACGTTGGACAAGTTTGAGCCCTCAACCATGATGCCTGAGGGGCTTTACTCCCTTATCACCCAGTTTAACCTGCCTAGGGAGTATACCTACTTTATACCGCCGGGCGACTTCCCTTGGGAACACGGTCCTGATGAGATCATGATATTCCGGGAGCAGCTTGCCGCTGGATTGCACCTATCTCCCTCTTCTGCAAATAGATTTTGCCTTTAGACCTTGAGATATTTTCCTCCATTCTGATGCTTAAGAAGCAAGCGGGTCCCCTTCCTAGGCGTAGGCGGGCGTACTACCTGTCTCCTCACCTAGGTTTCAAACTTTTACACGATCTTACCAACAAGGTCCCGGCGTGGAAACGGGACTACTTTGGGGTGCGAAGTGCAATGGGGTGGCCGTTCCAAACCGGGTGGGGGATGGCTGCCCTTGATGCCGGTGTTACGTTAGATAGGGAGATGGCGAAGGGCCTCCGGGAATGGGCCCGGCTTGGGCTAAAATTCCACCATTATCTGACGAAGGCCAAGCTCATCCAGGCTGGCCTGAGTTCGGGTAGGTTCCTTGCTCAGAGGCTTGCCTTTTGTTTTATTTTCCGTTCTTTTGTTTTCTTGATGCCGAGCTCTTTGTGCAAGTGTGATGGACGCAGAGTGGGAACCTATTACATGCCATGAAGAGGAGGAAGCGAGTTGCCAAACGGACTCGTGCTGAATTGCCCCAAGATGCGGAGCCCGAGGTGCCAGGCTACCCGGCAGCGGATCCGCCCAGGGAGCCCGAGGTGGCCCCTCCTGTAAAAGAACCAGTAGGGGCCCCTTATGCCGAGGCTGCTTAGACGGGGGCTCCTTACACCAAGACTGCTTATATGCGAGCTGGGCCTTCAGGATCGGGAGGCCAAGGTGAGTTCAGGAGCGTGTTGTCACCGAACCACGCTCTTCAAAAAAATAGGGAGGCCATTTACCCCAAGGAGGTCGCAGCTTGGACCGAGCTTCCTTTGAACCATATAGCCGGCGCGTGCTGCCTCTCATGCCATGGTGGTAAGTCAGCGACTTCTTGTCGGGCTCCTTGTCATTACCTTTCTCGCTGTTGCTCATTCTCGTTATTTTTCTTTTAGGTAGGTGAACTCCTCCATCCATGCCATAGCGGCCCAAGCGGAGAGGAGCTCGAGGGGGGCATGAGCTGCCAAAGAGGCTTTCCGAGCTGCCAAAGAAGCTTCTCACGCTGTCAAAGCGGCTTCTCGTGCTGCACAGGCCAGGCTGGTGAGGTCTCAGAGAGACACCGAGGCCATGGGAGTGGTGGTGAAGCATATGGCGAACCTGAGGCTAGACTTGCAGCATCAGTTCGAATACCTTCAAGAGGATATTAGGGAGAAGACATAGATCTTTCCTCAGGGCATCGAGGATGCCAAGAAGAAGGCCGTTGAAGACTATATCGCCTCGTCGCGCTTTGACGACCTGATGGTGGGTTCGTACAGAAGGGGTTTTAAACTAAGCCGGTGGATGATCAGGAATACGTACCCCGAGCTCGACATCAGCACCATAACTACTTCGCGCAATACTCAGGAGATGGCCAACGCGGCTGATGGTGAACCAGATTCCGAGGATGAGGCAGGACCCTCGGGTATCATCGACGTGCCTTCCAAGGGTGAGGATTGAGATTGTCGAACTGTTTGGAATGTAAACAATATTTTTTTTAAATGTAAACAGAGTGTTTAGTAATGAAACGTTCTTTTGACCAAGTTGTTGTCACCCTCTTTTTCCCAAACTGACTATATTGCCGAACTGACCATATGCTTCTGATAATGAGATGCCGAGGTCCTTATTAGCTCATCATTCTAACCCTCAGGCTCTAATAGCGACTCCTAGTCCACTTTGCTTAGTAATTTATAGGTAGTATCGTCTTAAGTTAATGACGTTCCATGCTCAGGGTACTTGTTTGCCCTCTAATGTTTCGAGCTCGTATGCTCCCATGAGCGCCCTCTTTACTTGGTAGGGCCCTTCCCAATTTGGTCCAAGTTTGTCCACATTGGGCTCGGGTGCCATGATCTTATGGAGAACCAGGTCACCGACGCAGAAGTTTTGTTTTTTTACTATGGCATTGTAGTACCGAGCTACTCTTTGCTGGTAAGCTACAGTTCGGATGTACGTGAGATCTCTTACCTCTTCCAATAGGTCGAGGTTGGTACGTAGCTCATCTCCATTTGTATGATCGTTGTATGCTTCTAGTCACAGTGTAGGTACTTCGATCTCCGCTAGGATTACCACTTCAGTGCCGTAGGTGAGGTTAAAGGGAGTCTCTCTCGTGGCAGTTTTTTCTGTAGTTCGGTGAGCCCATAGAACACTTGGTAGCTCATCCTCCCACAACCCTTTAGCTTAGTCTAGTCGCACTTTCAGTCCGCGGAGGATAGCTCTGTTCATCACTTCTGTTTGACCGTTTGCTTGCAGGTGCACGACCGATGTGAAGTTCTGCCGAATCCCCATATCTTGGCACCATTCTTGAAACTTGATGTCCTCGAACTGCTTGCCATTGTCGGAGATCAGTACCCGAGGTAACCCGAAGCGACATACTATGTTCTTCCAAAAGAAGTTTTGTACGTTTCGAGCTGTAACTGTTGCGAGAGGTTTAACTTCTACCCACTTTGTGAAGTAATCTACCGCCACCACTAGGAACTTCCTCCCACCTGTTGCTGGCGGGAATGGCCCCAGGAGGTCGATGCCCCATTGTGCAAAGGGCCATGGACTGGTGAGGTACTTGAGGTCGGCGGCGGGCTGATGGTGGATATTGGCATGCTTCTAACACTTGTCGCATTTTCTGACGAGCTCGATGGCCTCTGCCTTCATCGTTGGCCAGTGGTACCCTTGCCGAAGTGCCTTCTGGGCGAGGAACCTACCTCCCAAGTGTCCGCCGCACAGACCTTCATGAGTGTCACGGAGTATGAGCTTGGCTTCGACAGGTCACAAGCAACATAGGTAAGGGAGCATGTAGGATCGTCAGTACAACCATTTGTCTATTATGACATATTTGGCTGCCTGGCGTTGCACCCTTCTGGCTGCATTGCGGTCCGCAGGGAGGGTCCCATCTAGCAAGAAGCTCGCGAGTGGGTCAATCCAGCTCGACTCTGCTTCAAAGACAGAATCAACCTCCTCTGCCCCACTGAGAATGCTAGGCCGAGGTAAGTCCTCCATGTACATGGTTCTCATGGCGTTGTGACTGATGCTGGCTAACCAGGACAGGGCGTTGGCCTCAGTGTTCTCTGACCTCGGGATTTGCTTGATGAAGTGTGACTGGAAGTTGAGCAGAGCCTCTTTTACCTTTGCCAAGTAGTTGATCATAGTTGGCTCGCATACTTCGTATTCGCCTGTAACCTGGTTGACCACAAGCTGGGAATTGCTGTAGATAGCTATGTGTTTCGCTCTTACCTTTTATGCTAGGAAAAGCCCGGCTATCAATGCCTCGTACTCTACCTCATTGTTGGATGCCGCGAACTCAAAGCGTAGCGTGCATTCTAATTTTGTGCCACTCGGGCCGCATAGGACTATTCCAGCCCCGCTGCCCTGTTGGTTTGAGGAGCCATCTACGTGAAGGATCTAGGGCTCCTAATCCTAGTTCGCATTTGGCCTAACTAGGAGAGGTGCCACCCTGGCTGCTACTTCACGGGGTTTAGACTCTATTGGTCTGGGAGCCCCGGGCTTACCCAAACTGGGGATATCGGGCTTAACCGGCCTAGAGACTTCGAGCCTGAACGTGCACTCGATGGTGAAATCTGCCCAGGCTTGGGCCTTAATAGCAGTTTGTGGTTTATACTAGAAGTTGTACTCGCTGAGCTCGATGGCCCACTTTGTCAGCCGACCAGAAACCTCAGGCTTGAGTAAGACTTGCCTCAGAGTTTTGTTAGTCAAGACGATGATAGTGTGAGCCTGGAAATATGGGCGGAGTTTTCGAGCTACAATTATCAATGCGTATGCTAGCTTTTCTATCTGTGGGTATCTCGTCTCTGCTCTCTGCAGAATTTTACTAACATAATAGATGGGTCGTTGGACCCGATCTACTTCTTTTATTAGTACCGAACTGACCACCTCGTCGCTTGCCGAGAGGTACAGTTCTAAGACCTCGCCCTCCTCGGGCCTGGTTAAGACCGGAACACTAGCGAGGTAGTTCTTTAGCTCGTCGAACGCGAGCTGGCAGTCTCGGGTCCATTCGAACCCTTTGCCTTTAATTGCTTTAAAGAAAGACAGGCAGCGGTCTGTCAACTTGGACATGAAGCGGCTCAGAGCGGCTATGCGGCCATTTAACCTCTGAACCTCTTTTACTTTTCGAGGTGGTCTCATATCTAGGATGACCTTTATCTTGTCTGGGTTGGCCTCAATACCGCGCCGGTTGATGATGTATCCTAGGAACTTACCCAAGGTGACTCCGAAGACACACTTTTTTGGGTTTAGTTTCATGCTAAATTGACGCAAAATTTGGAAGATAGAATCTAAGTCTTGTATTAATTCATGCGAAAACTGTGTCTTGACGACCATGTCGTCTACATAACATTCTATCTTCGTGCCAATTAAGAGCTGAAACAGCTTATTCACGAGTCTTTGGAAGGTCGCTCCAGCATTCTTCAGTCCGAAGGGCATGACCTTGTAGCAGTACAGGCCGAACTCGGTTATGAAGGTGGTTTTTTCCTCATCAGACTGGTCCATCCTCATTTGGTTGTAGCCCAAGTAGGTGTCCAAGAAGCTTAGCAACTTATGTCCCAAGGTCGCATCCACTAGGTGGTCAATTCTGGGGAGGGGGAAGCAATCTTTCAGGCAGGCTCGGTTCAGGTCGGTGTAGTCGATGCAAATGTGCCAATTGTCGTTTGCCTTTTTTACCAGCACTGGGTTGACTACCCAGCTCGAGTAGTGAACTTCCCTTATGAAGTTTGCCGCGAGGAGCTTTTCGACCTCCTCGTTGACCTCCCTCCAGCGTTCTGGGACTAAGTTGTGTTTCTTCTATCTAATGGATCTGACTATAGGGTCAGTATTAAGTTTGTGAGTTATAAGGCTGGGGTTAATACCAGGCATATCGGCCGTTGACCATGCAAAAATATCTAAATTTTGAAGTAAGAAACTTACCAGTTCATATCGTAGAGGTTCCTGGACGAAAGCACCGATCTGTAGCATCCGAGCTGGGTCTGCAGCTGAAGTTGGGATCATGACCGTTTCTTCTGTGGGCGCAACTCGTTCTTCGCCTTGCTCCGTAGGCCGCTCTAGTTCAAGGTCGTTGGCTCCTTGGTTTTTACCTTCAGGGCGGCAACATAGCACTTGCGGGACTCGAGCTGGTCGCCCCGCACTACCCCCACACCGAAGTCTGTAGGAAACTTCATTTCCAATAAGTAGGTGGAGACTACTGCTCGTAGGACATGAGTGATTGGCCGCCATATTATGGCATTGTATGGGGAGGGGGTCGCAACCACCAAGAAATCGTGGTTGAGTCTGACCGCACAGGGCCATGTGCCGACTTCCACTGGTACTGTTATTTTTCCGAGGGGCCTAACTTCCTCTCTGTTGAAGCCCACCAGAGGAGTGTTTACGGGCTTCAGCTCACTTCTCTACAACTAAAGCTGGTCAAACGCCGATTTGAATAGAATGTACGCCGAGCTGCCTGAGTCAACAAGCACGCGCCCGACTTCGAAGTTGCTGATCCTTAGTTTGATGACAAGCGCATCATCGTGGGGGTAGTGGACCCCTCACGCATCGAAGTGAAACCCGCTACTACAGAACCTCCCACTATCACGTGGATGGTTCCCCGAACTGGCCTCTCCTCCGCAGGCTATCTTTGCGGCGGTTCAGCCGGCCTGCCGCTTGACTCGAGGGTATCCTTACCGTGCTCCCCTTGCCGACTTGTCTTATTATTATTATTATTATTTCTATGCTGTACAAAATTTCTCAAGTATCTGTGACGGATGAGTCCCTCTATCTCGTCCCGGAGATTATTACAATGCTCAGTACTATGACCGTGGTCTCTATGGAAACTGCAGTATAAGTTTTTGTTCCTCTCGTTGGGGTTCCCTTTTAGGCGAGATGGCAACTTCACGTACGGGGCGTCTTTGATCGTCATCAAGATCTCAGCCTGCTTCGCGTTTAAGGGTGTGTAGTCTGTCCGAGCCGCTAAGGGAGCTCGAAACGGCTGGCTCGGCTTCGTCTCCCGAGTTGGATCTTTCCTCCTCCTGTCATCTGGGTTGGAGGGCTCGCCTTCCCTCTTCCTTTTCTCAATCCCGCTTTCGGTTCTTTGGTTGATCTCCTCCTCTGTTTTCATGAATTTATCTGCGAGCTTGAGGAATTTAGCTACAGCTGTGGACTAGCTAACTACCATGTGCCACTTGAACTCCTTGTGTGTCATTCCTCTTTTGGCTGCCGCAAGCTGCACCGCAGGGTCCAGTCGCGGTATCTGCAAGCACACATCATTGAATCGCTTGATGTAGCCCCGGATGGATTCTCCTTCTCTCTGGACTACTCCAAAGATGCTCTCCTCGGTTATGGGGCACCACTTGCTGGTAACGAAGTGTGCAGTGAAGACCTGCACGAATTGGGTCCAGCTTCTTATTGACCCGGGGGCCAGGTTCCTGTATCAGGTGTGGGCCACCCCCTGAAGGTGGTAGTGAAGGCCACGCACATGCATGATTCACTGGCCCTTGCCAGGTGCATTTGGGACTGGAAGGCATCGACGTGGTCATTGGGGTCGAAGGACCCATCATACTTGTCCAAAGGGGGGAGTTTGAAATCTCTGGGCATGGGGACTGCAAGGAATTCTGATGAGAGGGGGGAAGGGACTGAGAGAATAGGGGCAGCTTTTACCTCGTTCGAGCTTGTCTCTTCTTTACCTCGGAGTTCAGTCAGGACGCGGGTGGTAGTTCGGCGATTCCGCCGACGTCTTCGTTGCTGAGTGGGCCTGGTACTGGTGCTACTGGCTTCGGTGTTGCCAAGCTCGATGGACCCGGACTGTTGGTGGTTCGCCGCTAGGATACTGAATCGGTTCTCCATGGGTGGGAGCTTAGACTTGGAGTGCTTAGGTGCTGACTTGGCGGACTGTTGGTGGTTCGCCGCTAATTGATGGAGCGCAATCCGGCTGGTCCTAGCTGTCGACGCTCATGCCTTTGGCTGGAGCAGAAGGTGCTTGAAAACGGGGAAGAAAGCAAGTATCTCTAAGGAGGAACCTGGTGAGAGTGCTCTGAAGCTCAAGTTAGTATCTTCTCAAAGGCAAGATAATAAGCCAGATAGCGCAAAGTTATCACATACCTCCTTCTAGGGGGAAGAGAGCCTTTTATAACCACTTTGCACACTCACTCCCAAGCTCCTGTCAGGTCGGGTATCATTATTTCTACACTTCTGCCAATTCGGGTGTCATCACCTCTGCTGGGGTAGGCAATCGCCACTGCTCTCTTTGTCGGAGCCGTCTTTTTGACTGGAGGTGGCAGTGGTAGGTGGTCGTTGAAGTGCGGCTATCAAGCATCAGATCCTAAGTCAGTCAGGTGCGCCACCTCAGGATACAGACTCCTTTGGTGTTAGGTACGGTTGTTCAATTCGATGGCCTGAAGACGAAGTACTGGAATAGTGTGCGAGATGAAATCTTAAATTCAGATAGAAGTATAGTCCGAACTACCCTAAGGCGAACCAACTCGAATGGTTGCCCTTTACGCTCATCGTGAGGCTTGGGGTCAAAGGGAGAGTTCGGATCAAATCTTTTTTCATAATTAATCAAATTCTAATAATGAGCCATCCTTCTAATGGTGGATGCATGTATCATATTCTACGAACAAATTCCGTTTTAGTAGCAATGGGCTAGTACTTACTACTGGCTCCGAGCTATTCGCTCAGTCGCTCGTCACTGTCCGTTCTCGTGTCAGTAGTTGGTTCTTAAAGAGTCTCTCTCTTTATAACAAAAATAAATAAAGAAAGGAATCCTAGGATTCCGTACCATCGATTGCTTAGCTTAGCAGTTAGCACAAGGGCAAAAGCAAATATACAATGCCCGTCATATCCCCCCTTCCTCTCTCTCCCTCTCTCTCTCTCTCTCGATTCTTTTGTTTTTTTGAAAATTTGAAATTGAAAACGACATAAAAAATACCCTCCAACAGTCCAACTGAGTGTCGCATGCCAACGGATTGACATGAGAACCGCAAACCACGAATTTGCCTACACGTGAAAGGAGTGAACCAAATCACTGGTACCGGTCGAAAACGATCCGGATTATTTTTTACCGGGTAAACCCGTCCGCTTCTGGTAGAAGTAAAACTGGCGTATCGGACTTTTTCTTTTTACTTTTTCGGCGCAGCATTTTTTCTTTTCTTTTTTTTTTTCGTTTTTTCTCCCCGCGATAATGAGCATTTGAGGAGGACAAAGAAACTCCCCATTTTGCACGGATATTAGGAATCACCGACCGGACTGAGAGTCTGAGACCGAGAGACGTCTGAATCTGGATTTCCCCTAGTTCAAATTTAGCGATCCAAATTTACCCCAGGACTCAAACATCAGAAAATCATTTCAGTTGTGTTTCTTGGCGACAAAAGCTGCCCCCCCCGGTCCGTATACTTTTTCCTCTTCTATTTTCTTCTTTTAAAACTCGAAGGCTGCTGTCTTTCCAATTGCCCTGCTCCAATCGTGATTCGTGAACCTTGTTCATTATAAAGGGTATTTTGGTACTTTCGTACCAAACTTGGATGTTGGGACTATAATATTAAGGTAGTACTGAATCAGAGCGAGGGTAGGAAATCTAAGGTGGGGCCCTTTGGATAATCCAATGGCCATGGGAGGGCAGTCTCACGTAGGATCGATATACGAAGAAAGAAAGGGAGGGCAAGGATATGGAGAACAGCCAGAAAGAGCGGCGATCCACGCGGTGTTAGTGGGCAATCACGAATTATAAAGAAAGAAAAGGTAATCGCAGGTGAGAGAGCGGGTATAGTAACCTTGTAAATTAGTCAAGACGTGGGGGCCAGTGAGCCAGTCTTCCGAAAGAATTACAAAAGTAAAACAGAAAAGTGGCGGTTTCGTGAGAATTCCGTTTTTTTGGTGGGACAAAGATTCAAATCTCTCTCTTTTTTTTTGGGTAAATTGCTGAAACTTTTCTTGAAGTTTCATAATTGTAAATATCTCCCCTAAAAAATTCCAAAATATCTATGCTTTATTATTTGATTAAAAATTGAAAATGTTTTCATTATTCAAATTTTATCGCTAATCCAAACTTATTTTTTAAATTTACCCTTTAAATTAATTGCTCAAAGATAAAATTATAATTTTAAGTTCTCTTTTTTTTTATTATTTTATTGAACATTTTCGTAAAACTTATTAGAGGATTGCAATAGAAGGGGTTAACTTACAAATGTGTCAACAAGTTTAGAGGACGTAATTGTAATTACTAAACTTCCGGGAAGTTTTAGCAACATCAAAAATTTAAAAGGGAGATAACTGTGGATGCCGTCGGAACTGGGCAGCCTCAGGCACCAAGGACTCAGAGAGTGGTCGCTGGTGACTAGTCTTAAAACAGGGGCAGTTTACCGTAATTTTCAATGACATCGTTAAGTATATAACGTTTAAAAAGGGGGAAAATATGAAAATATGAAAAAATATATATATATATATGAAGAAGTAATAGTTATTAAAAGATAAACCAGGAACTGTGGGGGCACCTGTTTCGCCCGTGGACGCTTTCAGCCTTCATTCAATGCTGTACCAATATCTCCCTCTTAACCCTTTCTTGACTTGCTCCTCGTCCTCTGTAATTTCTTCTTCTCCCCTCCTCGTCTCCTCTTGCCCTCCTTCATCGTCTTTCCAGGTACCCTTTTAATTGTATTAAGGAAGAGTAACTTGTGAGAATATTATTTCAAACCGTTTCAGGTTGAACTTTCTTTTTATTCGTTTATAGGTAAAACCAGAAATGGAGTGTGTCGAAGCGAGGGCGTTGAAAACCAGTTTGTTGCCGGAGATGGCTTTGAAATCGAACCAACAAGTGTCTTGGGATGATGAGTGGTATGTCAATGGCGCAAATGGTGTTGCAGGGGATGATTTTTTTGTGGACGACCTTTTTGACTTCTCTAATGGGGATGTTGGAGGGGGGCTGGGGCTTTTTGAGGAAGTAGAAGAAGAAGAAGAGGAAGAAGAGAAAGATTGTGCCTCTGTTTCTTCTCAAGAACAAGGGGAGAACGATAACTGCAACTCTATCGCTTTTTCTGTGAAAGACGATTTTGGTTGTGTTCCCGGCAGTGAACTCAGCGTTCCGGTAAGCCGTTTCCCCGTTAAAATAACCGATAATAGGACCATT
The DNA here is from genome assembly GCF_056320005.1 of Nelumbo lutea. Classification (NCBI taxonomy): domain Eukaryota; kingdom Viridiplantae; phylum Streptophyta; class Magnoliopsida; order Proteales; family Nelumbonaceae; genus Nelumbo; species Nelumbo lutea. Next base: position 59,861,606 of record NC_142689.1, on the reverse strand, counting down.
CTCTTCTTACTTTCCCTCTTTTCTTTCCGTTTTTCTGGATAAAAGTTTTAACTTGTCGAAGGAACTCATTTCAGACGGATGATTTAGCGAGCCTCGAATGGTTATCTCGTTTCGTGGAGGATTCTTTCTCAGGATTCCCGCTACCTTGCCCAGCCGGAAATCCAACGGACAAAACCCAAGGTGAGACGTTGAACCGGTCCGAACCGGAACCCGGAATAACACCACTTAAATTCCCGGTTTTCCAAACGCCGGTACCATGCAAGGCGAGAAGCAAACGTGCGAGAACCGGCGGAAGGGTTTGGTCCCTCGTGTCTCCTTTGCTCAGGGAGTCTTCTTCTTCTTCGTCGTCATCATCTTCTTCCTCTTCGTCGTCCTCTTCGACGTCACGTCTCATGTTGACCAACAGCGGCCAAAACCTGGAATTGTTCGACCATTCCTTAAAGCCGCCGGCGAAGAAGCAAAAGAAGAAGCCGGTTACAGAGACGGGTGGTCCCCAACCGCCTCGCAGGTGCAGCCATTGTCATGTTCAGAAGACCCCACAGTGGAGAACCGGTCCGCTGGGGGCCAAGACCCTCTGTAACGCTTGTGGGGTTCGTTACAAGTCCGGTCGGCTCTTGCCGGAGTATAGACCGGCTTGTAGCCCTACGTTCTCGAGCGACGTTCACTCTAACAACCACCGCAAGGTTCTGGAGATGCGACGGAAGAAAGAGATGATGATAGGTGGGCCAGAATCCGGATTTGCTCCGGCGGTCCAGAGTTTCTGAAGCTTTAGACAATAGGACAATCCGGTTCGAACCGTTTGGGTTCGAGTGTATATTTTCTGTAGTGGATGCTGATGCAGTAGGTGTTTAACCATGTAACGGAATTTAGAATTAGACAGTTTTTTCAAGTTAGTTTCCCTTTCATATTTTTAGTGGTTTTTACATAAATTTATTATTTGCGATTTTACTTACAGAGAAGATAAACGAGAAAACAGAGAAGGGAGATATCAGATAGTGTGTTATTATTATTTCCAATTCCACCAAATTATATTTTTAATTCCACCAAATTATTTCCAAAGAGATTGCATTGTGGTCTTGGGTTTTGAAACCGTTGGGCCGTTTCTGGCTCTCGTTGAAAAGCCAAAGCATTCGTGAGTCGTGACAGACAGCGATAGAGGGGAAGGAGTCAAACTTTTCTAGGGAACTTGATAGACTTGAGCGAGTTTAGGATCCCTAGGGTCCGTTTGGTTTGCATTTAGAATGGAGAATGCTATTCTGCCAGAAATATGAATGAGATTCTGATTCGACTCAACCAAACGGGCTATTCCAATTTTAATTTCAAATCCAGATCTCTATTCTCACAAACGAAACTGGTTCTTAGTTTATTTTTATTTTTAAATAAAAAACTCTAATTGTATTTTCAAATTTTTATAAAAAAATTTAATATTTTCATATAAATGATAATTCATACATATATTATTTATTTATAACATCACGTGAGTAGATGTAATGCCGCTCCCCTCCACGTGCTTCCCATTCATTTTAAAATTTTAGTCTCAACTCTCAACCATCATCGAACGCCACCAGGCCCACCAAATAAAATGAGAGAGAATTTAAATAATAAATAAACCAATTAAATGATGGAATCCCAAATCCCAATCTTATCCATACTCAAATCACCTTCCATGCCAAGATCATGATCACTACACGAGCTCTCAAAGTCAAGTCTCATCGCGATAATGTCTTCATCCAAATATCCACATCTGTAATGGGCCACATTATTCGTGCGTGGGCCTATGGGAATTGGGCTAGCATTACAATCATTGGGTTTCTTTTATTTTGAGCCGAATGCGTTGGTGAGCTGGTGATATATGTGCGGTTTGCTACTTTGCTCAGCTTGTAGGCTGGCTTATGTTGGCCGGGTAGCTTTGGTGGGTTCTTCTTGTACACGCACCACCCATAATGGGGTATGGGGAAGCAGAAGAAATAAAATGAAGCTATGCCTATCCATTCAATGGACGGCACATGATTGCATGGTTTTAAAAAATACCCGGAAACGGAATTGTTATTGTCACCGGTTCCTGGGTCGACCGTTTAACCATCTGATTTGAATAAATGGTTCATTCAGACAGTAAAAATAAAAAATAAAAAATGATAAAAAATCGTTGAATAGATAGACAGTTTGATCATCCAAGTCAATAAGTCATTGACTAATTCAACGGTTTTGGTCAAGAACTGAGTTTGAGATAAAATAAAACCAGTTGTCTGGATGGTTCCTGGGTCAAACAGTCTGACCGTCTAGGTCAACAGCAATTAAAAAACAATGCATGGTTGTATTTAAGCCTCCAAGAGTGTTCAATGCATGTACTCGTGTTTGGTAAGAATGCATGTATTATTATAATTATTATTTGATAGATTGGGATATAATTAGCACCACCGAGGGCGAGCCCTATCAGCAGCATCCAAAAATTTAAAAAAATAGGAAAAAAGAAAAAGAAAACAAAAAACCTAAAGTCTAGGATGAGCTCCTCTCAATCTTGGCCTTTGTTGGTTAACCAGTTAACTGCACAGTTTCCTTTTCTCTTATGATATGGGTGTAGAATGTATTTATGTATTAAAAATGATGGTTTTTATAAATTTCAAGACATATTTACATCTAAAATGAGAGCAAATTTTGCATCTAAAGCTGTATTTGGTTGCAAAGTAAATACCTTTCTACTGATGCACAATTATGACAGTGCAAATGATTTGAGTGTAAATTCTGACAGATTTTTGTTTCAAAATTTAGCTTATTTTGTATGATTGCAGTGCAAATGAAGTAAATTAAGACATGAAACAGAATAAAGTAAAACACCCAAATAAAATGAAACGACAATTTGCATTCTTTTTAATTTGCACTCCCATGCATTTGTATTAGTGTAAATAAAATTCCACTCCAACCAAACACTACATAAGGCTCAATTTGGAAGGAGTACAAATACAAATATGTAGAGTGCAAAACCTTGTATTTTATATTATTTTGTATATATTTGTATTGTACATATTTATATTTATACTCTTTCCAAACTGAGCCTAAAAAATAGATACAAACTTTGCACTTAAAGGAATATTTGGATTCACATGTGCACCCATTAGGACAAAAAATTGTTTGACAAAAAAATAAATTTATGAAGGTAAAACTAAACCAACTTTACATTTTACATGTACATGTTTGTATTTACAATCTATTTGCTCTCTTTCCAAACAAAGTCTAAATATTTTTTATAAAGTCAAAATCTTCAAAGTAACCTTGTCAAGCCCCTCCACAATATCACTTATCCCCTCGCCAATTTTTAAATCTTTCAGTCGCCGCTCTTTCTTGCTTTGGCCCTTAGGCTGTCGGCATTGTTTAACATTCCTCCATATATATATATATATATATAACATTAGTAGGTTCTGACCTCTGCTTTATAACATTAGTATAGACATCATTTAACAAGTCCACTTTTGTAGTCATTTTCTTCGTTATAAATTATCATTTATGCTTCTTTCTTTGTTTTAGAAAAAAAAAAAAAAAAGAAATTGCATTGGACGGTGGGTGGGGATGGGTGAATGGTGATACTACTTATTAGGGGCTGGAGAAATCTATTGGGTCCTTTTTCTTTAGCTTAGTTTTAATCTTGCTGGAAGCCTGGAAATTGCCTTGGTATTCAGATGCTTTGGGTTGTGGCAGAAAAGGAAACATTAAAGCTCCATTTGGTTTGTAATTTGGAATCAAAATTGAAAATTAGAATCAATTGGAAAGAGAATTTTATTTTCAAGGAAAGGAGGGGGAATGACTATTCCTTCAAATAGAGGAAAATATAGGAAGGTCATTCCACCAGGAACGAAAGTGAGATTCTGATTCTATCCAATCAAAAAGTTAGAATCAAAATCATCCATTCGGATTTCGACTCCTGACCCCTATTCCCATGAAACCAAATGGGCCCTAGTTGTTGGAAAACTGATGACAAGTTGGAATTATCAGCATTTTTTTAAGTGTTGTTTGTGAATTGTGAATTTCATTTCTTATCTTAAAATCTTAAAAATCGTAGATTTTGATTACTGTACCTGTATGCAGCAGTAGTAGCAGTGACCAGTGAGGGGAGGTGAAGCGGAGAAATCCGGTTTCAGTTACGTGGAACAAAAGGATTCAGTACACACTACACTCCGTAAAAGTAGTAAAAAGCATCCTATTAGTGCAGTGTAGAGTACTGTTGAAGTGTCCACCTTAACTTTTTGACTTGGCCATATTGGAAATTATGTCACGTGCCTTGTCGGCTCCGAGCCTATTCCTATAATCTTTTTTTTTTTTTTTCTTGATAAGATAATCTTATTTAGGTGGATGCATTCCCCTTTGTATATGAATATGTGGGGCCACCTTTAATAACTCAGAGAGAGAGAGAGAATTGATTTCACTGTACATAAACAAACGACTGAGGCTTTATTGCTGTCTATTAATTAATGATCGAAAACTGAAATTGAGGATTTTTGCTTCTCGTCTTCGTGGAGGAGAGGCCAAGATTTGTAGTTCTGTAGTGTGCAATTGTGCTACGTGTCAGAGTTACATTACATCAGCAGTATTAAGTATTTGGTTAGATGAGCCGCCATTTGTGCTTTTGGCCTTTTGCTGTTTTTTTTTTTTTTGTATAATTAGAAATTAGAAATAAAAAAGGCCTTGTTTTTTTGCCATGTCAGCGGCTTATGTGGTCAACCCACTCTTTTTCTATCAATCTTGTGGAATTTCTTGTTGGGTCATTTACTGGAACACTTATAATTTTATAGATTTATGTAAACTTATTATATAGTATGCATTTTACTAAAATACCCCTTATAGCTTGCAACTTATTTATTTAATCGACCTTCATTTTAAGAACTATTTGTTTTGCCATCTGAACATGATCACCTAAAGTAATTAAAAAATGTTCAAGGGTATGGACCTATGGTTGTTTATTCTGAAAGTACCCTCAAACTGAGTGAAAATTTTCAAGATTTTAAATCCATGGTTGTTTATTCCAAAAGTATCCGTAATACTTTTTATATAGAAAACAAAACTGACCAAATAGAAAAAAATAGAATGATTGTCCATGTTTTACTAGGGACAAAAATGACATTTTTGTTTTTAGTTTCTTTTAATTAAATTTATTTGAATGAATATTAAGATTAGATTTATCATTTTCTATTTTCATCTAAATAAATTGATTACAAATTGTAAGAAATATTTTAATAAAATACAAATTATAAGATAGGTTTTAGTAAATTAATGAAATTATAAAGAGCATTTTAATAAATGACCCTTTGGCACATGGAAAGCCTCCTCCAGCAACCTCCCTGCTTTTCATATAACCTTTTTAATATTTTTAAATTGAAAATTAAAAAAAAAAGAAAAAGAAAAGATGGAGGACAGAAGACATATCTTGTTTTGCCAGGTGTCATATGCAGATATCCCAGCAAAACTAACTCTACTGGTAATGATGGAGCAACCTGGTCGAATTGTTTGGAGTATTATTAGTGTATAACCTCAAGCAGCTAACACACAATAACTTGAGATCGATAGAGGGGACATTGGATCGTGGGACATCACGAATCAAAGCATTCAGTCTGTTGCTGTGCTGTGCATATTATGTTAATAAGGCTACTCCAACATCAGGAGGGCCTACACTCCTACAGCTACAGCTACAGTCAGGAGCATTAACGCTGGTTTAACTTTTTATTTTTAATTTTATTTTATCATTTAATATACACTATTACGCCCATACGGTTGTGGGAATCATCAGGGCAAGGTCAAGATGCTATTGGGCTAGCTAGGGATTGATATCATGATGGCATCATGGTAGGAGGATGTGGGGCCACCCGATGTAATTGCATTTATCCAATAAATATTTTTTGGGTAATATTTAATTAGATAAAAAGTCAATATTAAAATAAATAAATTTATTTTATAATGTTTTATAAATGTTTTTTTTTCTAAGATAGGTATCATTTACCTTAAAACTAACTTTATCATGGGCCTAGTATTTACTGAAAAAAGAATACTGCAAAATTGGCCAATGCGAATCACTTTTCTATCAACTAACTTTCCGCCCTTTTATTTCCTGCCTTAGATTACACTTTTCAGGCCTTGTATACATAATATAGTACATGATTTTTTTTTCTTTTGGTTTGTATTAAATTGTAATATGCAATTAGGGATGGCAATTTCTATCCTATCCGGCAGGTACTGCCCCTACTCACCTCAATAGGGTGTTTTTTATTTTTTATTTTTTAACTTGAAATTTATATTTTGGGGTGGATATGGGTTTTGAGACTTTACATCTATACAGGTACGAATAAAGTAGAGTATTAGGCTAAATCCGACCTTCCCCAACTTGTATATACTGTAAGGCATATAAACTTATGTATTAGATATTAAATTTAATAATATTTTGAATTTTGTGAAATATAATTAATAGTTTATATATTTTTACATGTTTTAATCAAATAATTATAAATTTTGATGCTTGGTCATATTATTTTATTTGTTTATTACTTACACATAACAAAATATAATAAAAAAATTGTCTAGGAAAGTCACTCGAATTGATCCTTTTATTGTTTTCAGTAATTGCATATTAATTAGTGGATTTATGAATCAGGGATGGACCGTTCCATATCTATGAGTCACTTACATATCATGGCAATTTCTATTGTGATATATACATGAAATGAAGCAATGTTTTAAAAATTGATTTGGAATTATAATCGTTTTGGCCGCTGGTTTTTGGGTTGACAGCTTGATCATTCGGTTGGAATGGATGGTCTATTCTGACAAAAAATTAATAAATAATTAAAATAAAATGACCAAAAACCATTGAATGAGTCGATGGTTCAACTGCCTAGATCAATGGATCGTTGACCAATTCAATGAATTTTGGATAGGGATTGGATTTGGAGTAAAACAAAACCAGTTATATGGACAGTTCTCGGACTAAACGGTCCAACCGCTTAGATCAATGGCAGTTCGAAAACATTGGAATGAAGTAAAAAGGAGATCAAACAAAATGGGCATCTTTTCAATGGAAACACTAGCTTTTTCAGATAATTTTTATATTCCAATTACTCTGAAATAAAAGTAGATTACTTCACTTGCAAATTGTGAACAATGCATATCCTCTTGTTGAAATTGTTATACTATTCCATAAATTCGGCTATTAGTTTTAAAGAATCCCAGCTGATTAAGAGAAACATAAAAATAATAAAATAAAATAATATTGATTGAAGGAAACTGTAGTATTGTACCAGGTGTTGGGATTTCATAAAAATGGATTTTGGGGTGGGGACAGGTTTTGGGATTTTACAACCCATATATGGCTACGGGTAGGGTATTGGTATTAGGCTAAGCATGACTCTCTCTGATTCAAGTGTTGTTGGGAGGCATATGAACTTATGTAGTAGGTGTTGAATGCATTAATATTTTGAATTTTATGTGAAGGATAATTGATAATTTATATATTTCTTACATGTTTAATAAAATAATTAGGAAATTTGATGTTTGTTCATGCTATTTTACTTATTACTTATATATAACATGAAATAATAAGAAATTAGATGCAGGTTCTAAACCCCACCTGCCAATTCGACCCATTGCACTTTCAAATACAAGGAGAGTATAGTTGGGGACGGTTTTACATTTCTATGTGCAGAAGAGTTTGAATTCTGAAAATCCAACCTGTTACAGATTTTAAGAAGGAGATTGGGAGGTCTAAGGAGACAGATAGAGTCTAGGATTTTCAGTACCCTCCCCCAAACCCACTCCCTTGCCGTCACCTTAGAGGGATGCTAACTTATGGGGAGAATGGAGATGGGGCTTTCACTAAGCTGCTTTGGGCTTTAAGCAAGATGGTCCATTTGAAAAGCCTACAAGCAATTTGTTTTTCATTAAAAATCAGGGTATATCTTTAATATCTATATATTGTTTAACCAATTACACGAATTCAAATCTGCACCCCCACAGAACGCGCCCCACAAACATCTCACAGAACATCCCAACCGTGTATTAAAATCATCTCTAAATTAGATTTTTCCAATACACGCTGAGGTGTGCATGTGGGGCACACTCCGTGGGAGGCCAATGTGAACTCCAATTGCATGGCTTTTCTTCTGAAAGCTTTCTCCAAAGCATCTCAGGTAAAGTGCCACTACCAAAACTTAAGCTCTTGTAAAGAAGGCACTCTTCAGTAGGGGTGTCAATGGACCAATTTTGGGTTGGATTCTGTTCAAATCAAAATCCATTTAGAGGGATTGAATGGACCAATAAGACATATTTTTATTATTTAGGCTGTGTTTGATTGCAATGCAAATAAATTTGCAATGATGTAAAATTATGGCAGTGCAAATGATTTATGTGAATTCTGATATATTTTTGTTTCAAATTTTAACTTACTTTATTTGATTTCAATATAAATGAAGTGAATTAAAACATGAAAAAAAAAAAAAGTAAAACCCAAAACAAAATTAACCAAGAAATTGCATCTTCTTTTTTTCATTTACACTTTTATACATTTGTACTAATGCAAATTGCACTGCAACCAAACACAGCGTTAAGGACATTGTCATCTGTTAAAATTCCGCTCAAAATCTTTGTCTTGTTGAACTTGAAGGAAGCTAACGAGGCTGCACCGGTCGCAGCATCAATGAGTTCCAATGGCTGTAGACATTAAAGACTTTAAAGTATCGTTATTGTCTCCGCCTTGGCAGCTAGAACAAATCCTCCAAAAAAAAAAGGGTTAATTGCTTGGTTGACTGAAGGGGTAATCTCCATTTCCTTTGCTTTGTCTGTTAGTGAAGTGATAGTTTATGGTTGTTTTTTTTATTTTTATTTTTGGTCGATTCTACTTGATGTACTTTCTGTTTCTCTCTGAACAATCAAATTTGAACATATGCATGGATAAATTAAAGCAAGTAGGCGAAGGACTATCTTGCCAATCAAGGTCACCATTCACCAAGCAAAGAACAAAGACAAACGAGTACAGAATTTGAAATGCTTGTTTCGGGGGGATTTTTCATTTTTGGTCCTCAGTGCCCCAAGTGTTGTTAAGGCTCAATTTGGAAGGAGTATAAATGCAAATATATAGAGTGCAAAACTATGTATTTTGTATGTATTTGTACTGTATATTTTTGTATTTGTACTCCTTCCAAATTGAGTATTTACATATTTGTATTTGTACTTCTTCTAAACTGAGCATAAAGTACATCCTATCCTTACTATAAAGTATCCCTAGTCTCCTTAAAGGTGAAGCAAAAAGTTGGTATCACACTATTACTACTCTTGTTCTCTCTTTCCTGTCTTATTGTTTCATTAATAGGAATAGTTTGCATTGACATTGTAAAGTAGAACACAAGAAAGACTAGTTGGGTTGTCTCAGACTAAGTTCTTGGTGGAAGAGGAAACTTCGCCCTCAGGAGCCATTCTATTACTAGAGTTGGTTTATTCTGAGAATGTTGATTGAATTGCATGGGGTGGGTGCATGGGACTATGGGAGCCAGGAACCCAACAGTTGAATGAACTCAGCATTCTTTGTCTTTTAGCAAGTTGAGACTTGAGAGTGGAGTACTGTATAGGTCTATCAATGAACTGGGTTTGGATTGGACCCGTCTGAATCAAATCCAATTGAGATTGATTGGATGGACCAATATGACATTGAATTGGATCAATCCCAGATTTTATGGTCCAAAGTATTTATTGGATTGGATTGGACCTGGTCCATCCGTAATGGATTCATATTAGATTGGGTCGAATTGAATCAATATCTGAATCATTGATAGAAGATTAGAATACGAGTGTCAATGGACCAGGTTTGAGTTGATACAAATCTAAATTAAAACGAATTTGAACAAATTGGGAGGTTCAGACATTGAATTGGACTGATTCAAAATGGTTCAGAGTATTCATTAGATTGGACCTGATCCATCTATAATGGACTCATATTTGACCGGATCAGATTAGACTAAATCTGGTCCAATTGACACCTCTAACTGTATTTACTGTAAAACTAAAACTATAAGAAAAAGTTGATTAAAATTGAGGATTTAAAGTGACTATTTCTTTTTGGAAACTAATTAAAACCCTGGTTCTTTGAACAGGCTACTGATTACTCCATTGCATGCTTACAAAAAAGCAAGTACAATTGTACAAAAGCAAAATAAGAAAGGAGTGTTTGATAGGTAAGACTATAATAGGAATCGAAGGGTTTAGACCCACCAAGAATATTCTTATACATGACAATGGCAGCATATGAAAAGCTTACGCAAACGCAACCAAAACCACGTAGTCCGGTGAAGTACAAATCTGAGGAGGATCGTAAAGTGGAGAATCTTTATTGAGTTCAAATCAGCTCCCCACTATATTGCCTCCATACCGTCCCACAGTGCATTTTCGTCCAGCATTAGGAATATCTTTGGATGATAACATTATCATTTGATGTTGATCTGATCCCACACGAATATCTAGTTGTGTGCACTATTTTCAATTGTTACGCACGAATGGGTCCCACCACTAAAGCATAAGTATAGCCTTCAGATTCCATCTTGATGGTTGATTCGTTCTGTATGAATTACTGGGCTTGGCCCAAGGCCCCAAGCACACAAACCTTTTATCAGAAAAAGGTTGAGTAAAGTGGCTTGGGCTGTATTAGGACCTAGATTCTTTCCAAGCCAGAAAACTAAAAAGCAATGCACTTGTGGGCATTATCTTGCATATATTTGGGGACTACTTCCTGTAAGGCCTATAGAAGGATCTGGGATGTAAGGGTGTCAATGGACCGGTTTTGGACTGGATTCCGTCAGTCCAAAATTAATTTGGACGGATTGGACGGACTAAAAAGGCATAGTGGATTGGATCAATCCTGTCCAAAATATTTATTAGATTGGATTGGACCTGATCCGTCCGTAATAAATTTATATTGAATTTGATTGGATTAAGCCAATATCTAATCCATTGATAGATAAGAATATAGGTGTCAATGGACCAGGTTTGGGTTGAAACCGGTCTAAATTAAAATGAATTTGAAAAAATTGGATGGTCTGAACATTGAATTGGATCGGTCCAAAATGGTCTAAATTATTCATTTGATTGGATTGGACCTGGTTCATTTGTAATAGACTCACATTGGACTGGATCGGGTTGGACCAAATCCAGTCCAATTGACACCCCTATTAGGATGGTAGGATTAACAAATAGCCACATGTTACAAATTCAAAGGGTGCAATACTGGGTATGGATGGCGCAATGGAGACCCGCTGGTTCTAAGGGTCTATTTGGTTTGCAGTCGGAATTGGAATTGGAATAATATATTCTCATAATCTGTTTGGTTTAGAGTTCAAACAAGAATATGAATGGGAATTGAAATCAGCAAGAATAGATTTCATTCCCAAGGAAGGGGCAGGGAATAGTCGTTCCCTCAAATGAGGGAATGCCATTCTAGCAATAATAGGAATGGGATTCCGATTCCCACTCAACCAAACAGTTGGAATCGAAATAGCCCATTCCAATTCCGATTTGAGACCCATATTCCCGTGAACCAAGTGGGGCCTAAAATCTGTTAATAGGTTAAACATTTTAGGGACCATTCACATTAATTCCAGCTGTTACGACCATAGTTTTTAAAACTGACCTGGCGACCGAACCGGTCAGGCTGGTTATTGGGTCGAATGGGCCGATCGTTCAACCCAAACGGTTAGCCCGTTTTGACAAAAAAATTAAAAAAGAATTAAAAAACGGTCAAAATCGTTCAAACGATTCGAATGATTAACCAGCCGGTTCAGCGATTTATTGTCCAAAATCAATGGTTTTGAGAAAAAAAAATGGTTTTGGGGAAAAATGGAACCGGTCAAGACCGGTCCAACCGTTCGGTCCAGTCCGGTTTTGAAAACCATGGTTACGACTACAAGATGCTGGATATGGAGACGTCTACATTATTGTGGTGATAGACCACATCTAGCCCTAGATAGATTAAAGATGTTTTCATAAAAAAAAAAAAATTGCAGTGAAATTTCACTTGTACTGATGCAAAAAGATGGGAGTACAGCAGTGCAAATTCTGTTTGAAGTAAAATAAAATCAGAAACAAAATCAAGATAAAAATCAATGTATAAGTACATGGATTTAGCCCATGGAAAAGGACAGGAGCTCTGATCCTGTAATCTTCACGATGACACAGGACGAAACCCTACTCATGAACCTTATGCCCTAAAATTAACAAACGAATAGACTTTCCTATTTGAAGAAAATCTCTTTTCTCATCTTCTATCAAGAAAAGTTGTCCTCTAAAATAGAGGAGATCGAAAACTCTCCTTAGGTATCCAATACCAATCCCTTACAAGAGCCTTGCCCAACTTTGTTTCTCTCTTCTAGCTTCAACTCTACCATCCTTCCTCCCTCACAAAGCTATCCATCATCCATCATCCTTGAAGAAGACCTACACTGTTGCCTTACCTCCCTGTTTATATTAGAATCATTGGTTCTTTCCTGATCACAGAAATGGCAACTAGAAGAATTAACCTCACTTTCATTCATAAAAATCCTATTGAGAACAAAGAGATGGTCCAACCAAACAAGAGCAAAAACAGGAAGGCTACAAGAGTTATAGAGAACTAGAGATCCTTGCTCACAAAATCTACAATCTTAATGATTGTGTTGCTGGGGTTGAGAATAGGCTGGACATCATACTGGCCAGCCTCTAGAAGACATCGACACCCTAGAACTATAGCAAGTGGAAATTAAAGAGATATTGATATAAGCCCTCAACTCGGCCGCCCTCAAAACCTACCTCCACCTATTCACCATCAGCCACCACCAACCTCAGTTTTCTGCCTAGATACCTCCTCAGAGGCACACTAGATTAGCATTGGCACCACAAGGTCCTACAATTGCTTTCCCTAACCCAACTTATCAAACCCCACCACCCTACAAACCACGATTTTGTTTTCCTCCAAAATCGCTTTTTCACCCAAAACTGTTAATTTTAGTCAGCAAACCGTAGAATTGGTAGGTTAACCGTTTGAACCGTTCAAACGATTTTGATCATTTTCCAATTTTTTATTTTTTTACTTTTTTTAATTTTTTTGTCAGAATGAGTCGGCCATTTAGGACTGGTTCGGTCACCAGTTTGTTTTTAAAAACCATGCTACAAACCCCTGTATGCCGAAGAGCCACTGTTTGTCGTTCCTACCCCAGTACAACACCCCTACATGGCCAAGAAACCCAATGACCCCTCTGAATCTCTAGTAAATCGGACCAAGCTTCATGAATATGTTCAAAGCCTTATCAAAGCTAACTAGACCTGAGCCAAAACCTTCATACTCCTTAAAAAGCCCTTCTCCAACCATATCTTGAATAAACCCCACCCGGTTGGCTATACGCCTCCTCAATAGTGAACCCTGACGATAAACAGGGTAGCAACCCTTGTGAACACATCAGCAAATTCAAAGACTCTATGGGTGCCTTTGCTTTGGACAAAGATATCAAAGTAAGAGAGTTCTCCAAGTCTCTAACATCCCCAACCTACTCTTGGTTTATGAGTCTAACATAGGAGGGATTGATTCCTAGAATGATCCGGTGGAAAATTTTCTTACCAAGTGGTTCACCCTAGAGAGGTGCATGACTTTGGTAGACCTATGCAATATAGAACAAAGAGCTGGAGAAGAAAACCATGACTATGGGATATGTACAACAAGCCATTTTCCAAACCCCTTTTCTACGCAATCAAGAAACACATCCAACTGCTTTGGAGCCAGATCCCCATCTTGGGGATCCTATTCTCACTGTAGCTTTCCACCTCGGGAGCCCCAATGGCAAGCCATGGTCGATCTTGCGCAATTTCAAGCGATGCAATAGAAGGTCGACCGAATTCTTGCGATGATGGAGATGTTGGAACAGCCAACCCAATCCCCCCAAACCATTCACCCTGCCGCATAGGCGCTTACTATGGCTGATCCTTGCACTAAGGACCCCAAAAAGCGCCACCCAAATAGGTAGAGGGTTTGGTCTGACCAAGAAAGTCAACAATGATCAAGAAGGCCAGACTCTCCAGTCCGGTCCCACACACATGATGTACACAGCAAATTACACCGTTACACCCAGATTCCAGTAAAAAAATGGCTCAACCAGCGTTTGCCACAACCACCGATCTCGATAGCTGAATCCAGCTTGGTCTAAGATCAGCTAGCAATACCAAAAGGAGAAAGGTCTACGGATTCGCTAGTCGAATCCAACATTCACCACAACCACCGATCTCGACAGCCGAATCCTAATGATTATGTTGAAGGGTTCAAGGCCGTGATGATGCTACACGACTTGTTTGAAGGATTGATGTGCAAGGCCTTCGTCGCCACCCTCCACGGAGTCGCTAGGAACCGGTATGCCTCCCTTCCTCTGCGGTCCATATCTTCTTGGGAACAACTGGACACCCAATTCTTGGCATAGTTCACAGCCAACCAGAGACATTAGAAGACTTTGACAAGCCTCATGCAGGTGTGTCAGAGGAAGGGAGAAACACTCAGAGAGTGCTTGGTAAGGTCTAATGCTGAGGCCCTACAAGTTTGAGGCCTGGACCAGTCTGTAGCTATGACAGCCATCATGAGCAGCTTACGCTCCTCTGTGTTCAGCTTCTCGTTACAGAACAACCCTCCTCCCAACCTGACGACACTCATGAAGCATGCACAAAAATACATGAATGCAGAGGAAGCGCAAGCATTGCAAAGGAGCGAGGAAGAGCAAAAAGACCGGAAGAGAATGGACAACGATGAGCGTAGGCTAGACTGAGAAAGCAAAAGACAAGACCGATGATCTAATCGAAGACCGAGGACCTCGCCTCCAATGTATAGGAACCTCACTCCCCTGAGTGCACCTCGGTCTGAGATACTTATACAGATCTGTGATTGCAGCTTCGTTAGATGGCCCAAGAAGATGAAGCCCCAAAACAACAAAAGAAGTTGAAACAAATATTGTGACTTCCATCGAGACCACAACCATAAGACGGAGAGTTGCCGCAACCTATGCCACCACTTGGAGGACCTTGTCCGACATGGATACCTCAATGGGTTCGTAGACATCAAGGAGCATAAGTTAAAGGAGGAAGCACATCAGCCCGATGCACCACCAGCTCGAGCTCCCCCAACAGGAGTCATTGCGGGCATCTCAAGCAGAATGGCTACTAGGGGAGAGCAGCTCGACTCGCAAGGCATATGCACGATTACATCAAGTTGAAGATAGGGAACATAAAAGATGGCGGCAGGATGATTCGATCACCTTCACCAAAGACGATCTTAGGGGGGTCCAAACTCCACATGATGATGCCCTCATGATAACTATCGAAATGGCTAACTTCAAAGTCTGGCGCATTTTGGTAGACACATGGAGCTCGACTGATATCCTCTTCGAAGAAGCCTTTGAACAACTCTACATCAGGTCTCACTCCGGTCAAAAACTCCTTTGGTGGGCTTCTCCAAGGACTCCCTTATGCCCTGGGGGAAGATCACTCTACCATTGCTGATAGGCGACGATGACATCACCACCACAACAATGGTCAACTTCATTGTCATTTGAGTCCTCTTTACCTATAATGCCATCCTCGGTTGGTTGACCTTGAATGCTCTATGGGATTTAGTTTCCACGTACCACTTGGCCATGAAGTTCCCAACCCCATATAGAGTGGGCGTAGCTCGTGGGAACCAAAGGACTACTAGGCAATGCTACCTGACAGCCTACCGAGGAAGGCCCCACACTGTCGAGACACTTAGCATAGAGAACATGGACTAAAGAGACAAGCTGCGAACACAACTCGACCAGCCCGAGGAAGACCTCATCCAAGTAACTCTCTCTGATGAAGACCCTGAGAAAACGGTCTAGGTTGGATCCCTTCTGGAAGACCTTCTTCGGGATGGCATAATGTAGCTACTAAAGGACAACACCAACGTGTTTGCTTGGTCGGTGGTAGATATGCTAGGGATTGACACAAAATTCATCACCCACTGCCAAAACGCCGACCCACACTACCGATCCATCAGGTAGAAGAAGAGGAGCTTCACCTTAGAATGGTGGTAGGTGATCAATAAGGAAGTCTAGAAACTGTTCGACGTTAGCTTCATCCGAGAAGTAACCTATCCGAACTGGCTGGTGAATGTGGTGATGGTCAAGAAGACAAATGGAAAATGGATGATTTGTATTGACTTCATCGACTTGTACAGGGCATGTCCTAAATATAGCTTCCCCCTTTCGAGAATTGACCAGCTCGTCGATGCAACGATGGGGCATGAAGTCCAAAGCTTGATGGACACATTCTTAGGCTATAACCAAATCTAGATGCACCCAAACTACTAGGAGAAAACAACATTCATCACTGATTGAGGACTATTTTGCTACAAGGTAATGCCCTTTGGTGTAAAGAACATTGGTACTACCTACCAATGACTAGTGAATCAGATTTCAAGGATCATCTCGACTGAAATGTGGAGGCTTACGTGGACGATATGCTAGTGAAGAGTAAGAAAGACAGACAACACTTGGCTGACCTTAAGGAAGTCTTCGACACCCTCAGGAAGTATCAGATGAAGTTGAACCCAACGAAGTGCACTTTCAACGTCGATTCTAGAAAATTCCTAGGGTTCATGGTCATGTAGTGGGTGGTTGAGGCTAACCCAAAGAAGATTCAAGCCATCGTCAATATGTAGTTACTACGGACTTACAAAGAAGTGCAGCACCTCACCAAACGGATAGTCATCCTCATTAGATTCATGTTGAAGTCTGTGGACCGGTGCTTGCCCTTCTTTAAAGCGCTAAAAAAGGTCAAAGACTTCTAGTGGATTGAGGAATGTTAATGGTTCTTCCAGGAGCTAAAACGGTACTTGAGTTTGCCACCTCTACTCACAAAGCCAAGCCTAGGATATTTACTCCTACTCTACCTGTTCGTTGGAGACGAAGTGGTTAGCTCGGTCTTGGTAAAGGAGGACGGTCAAACACAGAGGCCGATCTACTATACTAGTAAGGTCCCCACAGACGACGCCAATCTGATGCTATCTGACCTAAGGTGTCTCGAACCAAGATCACAATAAGATAATCCTACCAACTGGTGAACTTGAGGTGGAAGGACGAAGTTGTTCACCAAGATCTAAAATCAAGAAAGAAGATCAGAGGCTCGAGGAGTTGCTCCCCGGGCAGACACTCCGACACTCAAGTCAGTGAAAAGAAGTGTATGAGGTCAGACCGAGTAGGTAAGAACAACGCTGGTCTGAGCAGAAGAGGCAAAGTAAAAGTCTAAGGATCCAAAAGTCCCTTACCCTGAGTGAAGGTTACCTATTTATAGCCAAAGATCCATGTCCTATTTAGATGGGGCTTCCGGGGTTGTTGGGATGAGGTAGCCTACTGAGGTCTTTGGGATAAGTCCTCTTCCCCAACGTTGTTACCTTTCCTGTCCATGCTGGACTCTCCTTCTTGGTCACGCTTATCTATTCCACGTGGTGCCGACGTGGTTGGAGATATAAGATGATCATGGACGTGGCAGATGGCGTCTGTGGCTAGCTCAACCATAACTTGAACATATTTGACTATGTTATGTGATTTTAGAGGGCGATGCATTCCATGTTGAATGAGAGAGTAATAGAGAAAGAACTTGTAGAGCATGCTTACGCGAAATGAGGTTGGCCTTCAAGATCAACATCAAAATGAGGATGATTAGCACCATGGATACTCTCCCTTCAACATAGCAAGCAAGCATGGTAAAGCAATTCTAGCACTAGCAGTAGGAGAGTTATGCACTAGAGAAGAAGTAACACACCACTAGAAGAAACATAGGCATGGATTTGGCCCTAGAAGAAGAGATGAGGGAGCACCACCTCCCCTACCATCATCTATTGGTTGTGTAGGTGGGGGTGGGAGCAGTCTCTTTGAAAGATAGAGAGAGGCCGGTAAGGAAATTAACTTTTAGGCTAAGGATGTTAGGGTAAGGAGTTAAAGCGAAAGAGTGCTCGGGTGCTGGATGCAGAATGTTGAGTGAGTCCTAGTACAGGGAGGATCTCTATTTATGGGGGAGATCCTGAGATCCTAAAAGGTAGGAAATAAGGGTACTTGTGACGTATCAGGAAAGAGAATATTGGATTTTGTTGTCAATCATTAAGTGCACCATTGGGGTTTTGCCACGTGTCTCATGAGGATTTTCCTGAAGATCGGCTTTCCTTCTCCTCAAGACCCCTCATTAGTCATGTGTGCTACTACCTCTTGCATGGTTTATCTTAATTGATATGGTGTTAATGACATCACCACTTGGCAGAGCGACGTCTTGTTGACCCCATGTGGCATCTCGCTACGTCTTTTGATGTTGTAGGTCCATGTGGCTATAGGCACACGGGGCCTCGCCATGGGCTCAGCTCGGGCTTCTCTCGGTTTGGGTTACGAGTGGGTCAGTGAACCATGGGTTTATTGTAGTTTTGCAATACGAGTTGTGAGTTCATCACAGGGTTTGTGGTGCATTGCGGGTTCATCACAACATGGGGGTTGACTGTGGGTTGCTCACATGCGACTTTGTGGTGTTAGTTTTGATATTTGATATTCTCTGAGGGTATGAGCGAACACTGTATACCTACATTAGCCCTCCTAGTTATTGGTAAGTGGGAGCTTATCGATAAGCACCTTGTCCTCCCGTTTTCAGATTTTGTAATGAGCTCACTTGTGTGCATTAGGTCTGGGGGTTTTCCCTATTTTGTAGCTTTGTATGGATCTTGCATGCACTATGTTTTTGGTGGTGATGTCTTTTGTTCCATGGCTTTGACCCCCAGTCTTTTGGTAATTTGCTTCCCATCAATGGTCAATGCTATTACTACGCCTTGTTTGTATATTTCAACCCCCTTGACTAGTGACAGGAAGAAAATTAGCAAAAGACACTAGGAATTACTGTGTGAGATGCTCCCTCTTGGAAAGATAGTGTTGAATTCTCGTATGGCTGCCGACAAGGAGGGGTAGTGAGAGAGTGTATGGGATTGTAGTGTGTGCTGGCATTTTTGGTAATGGCCCCCTTGACCATTGGTTAGAAGGGGGGGGATGGCAAGAGGTGATGCCATTGGTGGCGAGTGATTTGACTGCCGTTGTCTTTTGTTGTTGATAGGGTTCAGAAGGGTAATTAGGTGATGACCGCGTAGGGGTTATGGTTATTATTTTTCTTGTTTTTCTTATCGTAATAAATGTCACGCGTGTGACATTATTTAGAGTGATGAATGCTGATGTGGTTTGTGTTTAAATTAATGCGTCGTTCTATCCCGCCTTCAGGGGGTATATCGGTAAAATTCTTTTGATTGCTTTTTCACTAAGCATCATTTAGGACTCATGTTGGTCTCTGTTTGTCTTCTTCGGTGCTGTTTAGTATTCCGAGCGTGTGTGACTGCCTATAAGTGTTGTGTACGGCGCAACGCATCGGGTCTATATTCTAGTTGCTTCTGTATCCGTATCTTTGTTGCTTTAGGTGCATTTTCAATTCTATCTCAGTGCCATCTTTGTTTTTTTTTCTTGTAATGGCTTCTCGCCCACAAAGATCAGAGAAGAAAACTAAGAAGAAGGTGAAAAAGAAGATCGAATGTCCCTTCCCTAATTTTATCAGGGAAGTCGATACCATAGAACTTTTGATGGAGAGGGAGGCAACTATGATGGCAGGGAAGGGTTTTTGGCCCCCAATGCCGGTTTATAGGGTCGAAGGTGGTTCGTTCGATGTCATTAATGCCACTAAGTTGATGTGTCTTTGCGGCCGAATGAATTTGTTGGTGCCCTACAAGTGCCAAGAGCCTAGGACTGATAGCTCGAGGTCCTCGAACAGTTATAGTGCTTGGACACAATTCGTGCTGGAAAACCTTATGTACTGTAGGATGCTACAGGATGTCGATCATCTTCGTTTTGTGGATTGCTATACCTGGTTGAGGGGTTGGAAGGGTGTAAAGTATGTAAAGTCCCTCTAGGTGCTGCCATACTCATAATTTTGTTGGTGCGTTCGGGGGGTTTACAGTCATAGTGGAAGACGTGGTTGCATTGCTAGCATTGTCTGTCAGGGGTTCTATGTCCGCTCATCACCTCTAGCATATTGAGATTGTCCCTCATGATCTTAAGGAGCTCTGTGACCAGCTTCTTGCGGAGGTTGCATTGTTTAAGGTCTAAACAGACAAGACTACTGCCCTCGAGAAAGTGCCATTGGAACACTGGATGGAGTGTTCGTTTGAATGCTGTGGTGGGAGGGACGTGATGGTTCGTGGAGCAAATAGCCAGTGCCACCTTGCCATCTATATTCTATGCTTGGCCTCTTGGTTTCATTTTCCCAGTCTCCCTGATTATGGATTGCGTACTGTTCTGGTCCCTCTTGCTATTTTGGCTGTCAGTGGTCATCAACTACCTTTAGCATCTATGTTTCTGGGGTATTTGTATGAGCAATTGGACAATACCATTCACCAGATGATGGATCCCATCTGCAAGCGCCATACCAGTTATATTTGCACCCCCTTTTTGTGGATGTATTTGTACGAACGTTTTAGTCTTAGTGTCACACCTCGGGAGCTTTCTCCCCTGCGCGTCACCGTGGAAACCATGGTAGGGGACGCATTTGAAGAGAAGGTGTTCGATGTGTGCCACACGAAGTGTTGGCTGCAAGCTAACAGACATAAGGACTTCAAGATGAGCAACATCGATGTAAGACTTGCTTCAGTCAACAGTTTCACCTGGCGGCCCTATGTTTAGGCTGTTCCACATGCTATGCCATTCTGTTTTGGCATGTTTGTTCCAGAGGGTGGTGACCAGCATTGTGCTGTGCACATCAAGAGTGCCTATACGGGTATAACGCGGTTGGTAGTTTGGCCCTGTGTGGTAGCCTACCTTGATCGCTCTAGCGAAACACAGTTGGTTGTGTACCGTCTAGATCGAGTGCTGCACCAATTCAGGTACGATGATATTGGTGCCCAGTTTTTGAAGGCTTTGGAGGAAGATGTTTTCTGGATTCGGCATATTCTTGCCATATCAAGGCTCCCCATTGTGGGCTATTTCTAGGGGTGTCCATGAAAAACCAAAAAACCGAATTGAACTGAGAAAACTGAATTGAAAAATGCGGTTAACCGAATCGGTCGATTCCGTTTCGGTTCGGAATTTTTTAAAAACCAAAGGACCGGTTCGGTTTTTGGTTAACTTATAAAAATACCGATGGTTAACTGAACCGATCGGTATATATATTTATATGTATATTTTATAAATACTTTTAATATATGACATATTTTCTATATATTTTATACAAATATATATTCATTATATATAAATATATACTTATATTATATTTATAATGATCTATTTACAAATATATTATATATTTTTAAAATATTTATAATATATTATATATCATTTATTATCTATAATATAATATTATACATATATTTATATAATATATATTATAAATATAAAAAATCGAAAAACAGAAGAATCAAACCCATCAAAAACCGAAATCAGAGGACCAATTAACCGGTGGTACCGATTCGGTTTCAGTTGGTACTACCAGTTCGGTTTACAAAAAGGGGCCATGGTTCGGTTAACTGAACCATGGACACTCCTAGCTATTTCAGGGTTGAGGGGTGTCAGTCACTTCGGCTGGCTTATCCTTGTGCTCTCTTTGGAGGTTTTCAAGAGCTTATTTGGGTGAACCCCCTGCCTCCGTCATGTGTTGGCACACCCAAAGGATCACGCTGCTAACCTGGATAGGGGGCTGTCTCCCATTTTGTCGCATTCACCGGACAAGAAGAATGCTAAGCGCGACAGAGAGGGGTTTGTTTTGGAGGAGGAAGAGAGTGTTCATCCTCCCTTGTAAAGAGGCAAAGGACGGCGAGGGCACCCCAATTAAATCCGCCAAGGTCTGCAACACACTCTATTGGCTCGGGCGAGACTTAATTACGGGCTCAAGAGTGTCAAGTGGAGGTTGGTCGGGAGTCTCCAGTACCTCCTCCAAACAGGGTAGCTTCGCTGGTGGTGGGGCCTGCGCAACTAGTAGTGATAGCGCCGGTTGGTAAGATTAACTGTGTTAGGTTTTTGAGTGGGCATATGAAGAGGATGGCCCCTCCCCGGCCAAAGCAGGGCTTTGGGGATGATGATTCGGTATGTGACTTCTGCTACTACATTCTATTTTTTTTTTTTTTTAAATTGTATCACTGCAATAAGACTGAACTAACACTGTTTGCTTGTCATCCTTACAGTCTGTGGAGAGTGATGGTGCTCAACTAGACACGGAGGTTTCGGTGGTTCCTTTGGAGCGATCAGCAGGTAACTCCCCTAATAAGGTGAATTTGGTGAGTAGCTTTGTACGTACGTTTATTTTTGAATTCTTATGTTCGTTATGCATTGTGAGGACTAACTGTTAAACAGTCTTTTTTTTTTTTTTAAGCGGGTGGACTTCGATGAGGCTCAACCCAACAAGGATGTTTCGGGGGTCTGTCAGTCGGGCCGAGAAGTAAGCGTTATTTGTCCTTCGTTGGCTGCTTTATCGGCTTGGGCGTATCCAAACTTATCATGACTAACCATTTGTATCTGACTTTATCGTAGGTACCTTCCACTGTGTATCCTCCTGGCGTACTTCTTTAGGCATTTGGCTAAGGAGTTACAATCAATGCAGCCCCCATTCTTCGTTCGAGGGTTGTTGAGGACATTGCGGGTGACGACGACGTTTCTGGTTTTGTAGTGCAAAAGGCGGATCAGGCAGGTCAGCTGGCTGTGGACGTGGACACGGTAGTGCGTTGTGCAGAGCCATCTGTTGCCTCTATTGTCGACTCTGAAGCCCCTGTAGATGCAGAGAGTAGGGCTTCGGTTGAGTTGGAGTCTTCCATCATAATGGTTGGGGTCCCTGAAGACGTGAATGACCAATTTGGAGACACTGATGCGGGGCCTGAGGTTAATGACTCTGTTGAGTCTGAGGTCCCGATTGGGGAATTTTGTGTTTCTGGTGGCTTGGAGCATCAGTCGGGGGATGGAGACATGGAGCTTGGGATTGTCTTTCCTCCTAATGTGTTGACTTACGAGGAGGAGCTGGTTCAAATACAGTGGGAGCTTATGGAATATTGTGATAATCATGATGTCCTGTCTCTACACTTCCCAGTTGTAGATCCAGTTTCGGTTCAGGGCGACCGTAAGGGCGTCTAGTATAATGGCACAATTTGCTTCAACCGCCATACGTGCTGGGTGGTTGCAAGAGGAGAATATGCATCCCGAGGTCGTGGGTCTTGTGTTGAACACTATCGCCATGCTGATGAGTCATGTGATGACCCACCCGGTGGAGCAGTTGTCATGGTTCGAGTTTGCCCACTGGTTGGAGGCTTGTCGGGGGTTTTGGTCGATGGGCTTCTTCATGACACAGATTGAAAAGCATGTTGTTATATTAGCCCATGTTTTTTGGAAGGCTGGTTGCGGTGTATTGTAGTCTAACCTATTCCGTTCGATGAGGGACGTGCGTCTTTGCCGGAAGGTGATCGAGGCAAACATTGTGAAAGTCATGGGGAAGCTCAAGGGTCTTATGGAGGAATGTGCAATGCAGAAGATCCTTGTAGAGTATGAAGCAGAGCTGGAGGATTTGAGAAAATTCGAGGAGACTAGCTTGGTGTTGGAGACCATTGTTGCCATGCGGGAAGAGTGGGCCAAATAATTAGTGCTTGTTCTGAATGTTAAATTTCCCTAGATTGTAATTGATCCTTCTGGGATGTCTTGTAATAGAATATGAATGTTTGATTAGTGATTTTAATCTTGATGTGATTGTCGGTTCAAGTTCCTGTTTATACATTTTCGTGTGTAATAGTCTCTTTTCGTTGCGACGGCAAGGCGAGTTAATTGTTGGCTTTTCGCAAAAATAATTTGAGCTTAATATGGATCTAAGATCTTGTAGTGTATAGTGCTTTGAAAATAAAATCCTATCATTATTCCTCCTGCCGTTAATCGCAAATTAGAAACATCATAAATGGAGTCTAAAGGAAGGGAATTGCATGTATCCCATAATGTTGGGCTCCTTGTGCGAGTGTGTTGGATGTGGCAAGGAGAGACCATTTCAAAAATTGCGTAGTGTTGCATGAATTTTATAGGAAACATTTATGGGCAATATTGTCCGACTGTTTCTAGTGGATGCGCTCATTCGCCCTTAGCGCAGTCAAGTATCGATATAGGTGTGGTCAGCTTTATCGCATTGCATTAAAAAAGTTAAGCTGTGCTGAGGTGTTGTCGGGTTATGTAGAGTTATGTAGGGTGCTATTACTCCCCATTCGAGCATTGTATTCACGGTTTATAAAGGGTGTTTGTCATTTCAAATTGGATAGAGATTATACCTATTATCGGTAATGCCCCCCAAAGGTTACATGGAGGTGTGGTTGCGCCTGGGGTTGTCAAGTCTCTGACTGTACCTGAGGTTGACAGGGCCTTCGCATGGGCATGCGGCATCGTGGAACCAACCACGATATGAGAGTGTTTGGGATTGCTAGGGCTTTAACTGTGTCTAGAGCTGCCAGGGCTTTGACTGTGCCTGGGGCTGATAGCGCTTTGAGAGTGTTTGGGATTGCTAGGGCTTTGAGAGTGCTTAGGATTGCTAGGGTTTTGATTGTGCTTAGGGCTGCTAGGGATTTTAGAGTGCCTGAGACTGTTGATGAGAATGAAAAGTATCATACTTTTATCCCTTAATATTTAGTCTTTTATACTTATTTAGTGTCTAAATGAACCCATTATTATTATATTTTGATTTAGGACACGAAATGAGGTGTTAAGTGAAAAACAAGGCTAATCAGGTAATTCTGGACAGTTTCGGCACTGTGTCATAATTTGGGCATAACTCTTTCATCTGGACTCAGATTGAGATGATTCAAGATGAGTTGGAAAGCTATGAAAAATTTCTGCAACTTTTATGTTTTGAGCTTTGATAGAAACGGACTACGTCGAGGTCAAAATCGGGCCCGAATTATCTGCAACCGCATTGCTGACGTGCTGGAGCCATTCCTTAGCCTGGATGTTTTCATCCGGGAATTAACCAGAATTAGGGTTCGGACCCTTGAAGAGAAAACCAAAGAAGAAGAGAACTTCTAGAGAGGAAGAAGGCGGCTGAATGCGAATTGAAGAGGAAAAGATTGAAGATTGATGCAGATTTCTTAGGTCGTCTTCTTCTTCGATTATGCAATTTGGTAACCTAGATTCGATTAGGGTTTCTTGATGTTTCTTTATTGAATCTTTCTTCTTTCTTTCTTTTATGCGAACCATGATGAATTTTAATTCTGATTTGTAATTAATTTTAAGTAGATCTGATTGATTGTGATTTATTCTTGGGATTCTTGATTAGGGTTTTCGATTTAAGAATAATCTTGGCCGAATTATTCTTGTATCTTGGATTACTTGAATTGCTTGAGAAAGAATTTAGGTAATTAGATAATCTAATCAAGAAAACGGACTGAATGCATCTTAGAGATAATTTGCATGGTTCGGTTGGTAATCATTCATACCTGAATTGATGACCTGCAAATTTTTTGTTCTTAATGCATCTATGGTGATTAAATTTCTGATAGGGATATAGGAATTGTCACCTATAGATAGGGTGGGCTGCGTTCAAGAGAGGCTGCTCATAAAATTAGGGTTTCGCCAACCCAAGACTGAATTCACTTCGGTTGGACAACTTAAGAATTTAATTGCTAAATCGGTTTTGTTCGTTCTTGCATGCAGTAATTCTTCTTATCATTAAAAGTGGTCTGATCCGAAACTGTTTAGGGTAGTTTGCTAGTTAGTAGTTAGGGTTTTCTTTGCTTAGTATTTTGGTTTATTAGATAACATACGGCTGATTCAGTACTAGTAGTTGTTGGATCAATCCTTATGGGAATGATACTCTACTCATCATTATATTACTTGATCGGCTAGTGCACTTGCTAGTGTAAGCTATACACATCAACTGTCAGGGCTTTGATTGTGCCTGGGACTGCCAGGGATTTGAGAGTGCCTTGTACTACCAGATCTTTGATAGTGCCTGGGACTGCAAGGGCTTCGACTGTGACAGGGGTTGCTAGTCTTGGAGAGTGCCTGAGACTACTAGGGTTTTGAGAGTGCTTGGATCTGCCAAGGCTTTGATAGTATTTGGGACTTCTAGGGTTTTGAGAGTGCTTGGGATTGCCAAGGCTTGCCCAGGGTTGCCGGGAGTGAATGCAAGTGTGATAAAGAAACTTTATCACAATCAAAACCATATGAAAGGAAATAAACTTTATCACAAAATGTGCGTGTTGTTGATACATACATTAGTAATAGAGTTCAATAAGGAAGCAGGTATACTGAAACATTGCACATTTATTCATAAAATGGGTAAATGTAATGGTGGAGTTACAGGAATATAGAATTACCCGAAGTAGGGTTTCAACCAATTACTGTTGATTGTTCCGTCCTCTTCTTCCGTGTCTAAAGTTTTTAATACTTAGTAACCTGAAGTATGGACTTTTTTTATCAAATATGGCCCTTCCCATGTTGGGGCGAATTTTCCTACAGACTTTCCTTGCCTAACATTGATCGCTGTCTTTAGTACTTTATCTCCTTTGAAGCTTATGGATCTCGGATGTCTGTTGAAGTTCATGGCTAGGGCCTATTTATACTTTCTCTATTTTTGTAAAGCTATGTTTCTAATCTCATCGATTACCTCGAGCTTGTCTGCAAATAGCTAATCCATCTCCTCTGGCCTGATTTTCTTGCCCATCGCAAATGCTACTCTGGCGGATATAGCTTGTATCTCTACTAGGAGTACTACTTCTTGACCGTACACTAATGAGTAGGGCATCACCTGTGTACTCTTTTTGATAGAGGTGCGATAGACACAAAGGGTTTCTGACAACTTCTCTACCCAATCCTTTGGGTTATTGACCACTATTTTACTTAACATCTTGAGTAAAGTTTTGTTTGTGGCTTCTGCCTGTCCGTTTCCTTGTGGGTAATATGTTTTGGATGTTCCTAATCTTGCACTGTACTGCCCTAGGAGGTCATGGACTTCTTGGTTTTTGATGGATAGGCTATTGTCTGTTAGTATCTGCATTGGGACTCTGAATTTATGGACTATGTTTTGTCTTAGGAAATTGGCTATGTTCTTTGCACAAATTCATCGCAAGGGTATGGTCTCTACCCATTTGGTGAAGTAATTTGTTGCCACTATAATGAAGTAGTACCCTTTGAAAGGCGGGTGTATCTTTCCTATGAGGTCTACCCCCCAAGTATAGAATGGCCAGGGTGTGATGACTGGGTGGACACTATTGGCAGGTTTATGGATTCTTTCGCCGTGAACTTGGCACTTATGACATCTATGTACATGTCGCTGCGTATCCTCCACCATGGTTGGCCAGTAGAAGCCTAAGTGTAGGATATAGTTGAGTAGTGCTAGTTATCCTTGATGGGTTGTAGGTTCGAAGCTATCAACTACCTATAGTACCTCATTGATCTCGTCACCAACTAGGCATCACAAAGGCTTTCCTATGTGTGATTTTCTGTATAACATTCCATCTTGGAGGTAAAACCACCAAGCTTTAGATATAGCCTCCTCCTCAATGTAGTGTCAATGGTCAATGTGTGGTCTTTCAGATATTCTATATACATCCTCCTCCAATCCTCCTCATAGACCATGAGGCATTCTTTGCTGTCCACTTGTGGGATGCACTTACTGCATCCCCGCTGCACCTTGGTAGAGTCATACTTCATTGCAAGCCAGTAATACCCTAACCTTTGTAGTCTTCGGAATAGGGTACTTGTAATATTCCCACAATTGATTTTGTGCACTTCATTCAGCACTGCTTTAGCCTCTAATTTCCCTAGGCTTCTCGTTCTTACTCCATCTAACTCTCTACGGTACAGTACCACATTCACAAGCTGAATTTTGTGATCAACTTGATATCCTGTATCCCTATGGTCTGACTTTTCAGCTTCTGGATTATTTCGTACCTCTAATCATCCGTTGTTATTTCTTGCTCCTCTTCTACCCAATCCCTCAAGGTGAAGATTGATTTTTTATTGACTGACTAGATGGTGATTTCTATTGGCTTCGTGCTAGCTTGTATCTTGGACCCTAAAGTGGTTAGCACGTCAGTAAACCTGTTTTTGGCTCTATTTTGGTGTTTGAAATCTACACCCAGGTTGCGGACAAACCTCTGGATCGGGGTCCTATATGGCAGGATAGTTACCTCCTTTATTGTTGTACTTCCACCAAGCTGCCCGATTACTAGTTTAGCATCACCAATCACCTTTATCTTTTTTGCACCGACTTCTATTTCTTTGATTAGATCAAGGACTAGGGCCTCGTACTCGGCTATGTTGTGTGAATAGGGGAATTAGAGTTTGAAGGAGTAAGCGGATGTTTGTCCATCGGGTGAGGATAGGTTACCTCGGCGCCAGCTGAGGTGCTAGTGTTACTCCTGTCAAAGTCTAAGACCCACTCGTTGCTTTCAGCCACAACGATCATGAGCGTGTCTCCTAGGTCCATTTAAACTCAGAAGACTTCTTGATTAGCTTCATGAGTGGCAGCGTTGCATGTGCCAAGCCAGGGATGAACCTCCTTAGGTATGAAATCTTTCCTAAGAAAGTCTTTAACTAAGACTCATTGGTTGCAGGCGGTGATAAGTTTGTATTTTGATGCCTCAAGGGCATCATTTCAAGGGTCTTTTCAGCCTTAGAATAGTCAAAGTATGCCCATTTCCCATTTAAGTTCAATGTTGTGAGTTCTGAGGGTCTCTGTACAAATTCTATGCAAAACTGAGAAGGTTTTATGGCTGAATTGCAGTTTTTGGGAAGCTGGTGTGAAGTCCAGCTGAGAGAGGGGATGTTTTTGTGAAAAACTGAGAATAGGAGGGCATCTCCTATCTAATAAATCCAAAATGGCACCCCTCCTACTGTATCAGCATGCTCCTTTCTTAGCAAATCCTAGGGTGCCTTTTAACCCATTCTTTTCATCCTTAGCAAACCCTAGCCACCCCTAGCTGTTTAATCTCCACCTCCACCTCTTCTAATCTCTACAATTCATTCTAGGGCACTCTCTTTGTATCTTTTAAACCCTAGGGTGCCATGTAACTTCTAATCCTCACCATTCATCCCCTAACCACTAGATCTCAGCCATCCACACTAGGGCACCCTCTCTTTCTCTTTTCAGCCCTAGGATCACCCCAAAACCATCCTAATCCTTCATTAGAAACACTTGGGCATCCATATCTTTGCTAAAACCTAGCTACCACCCCCTTTTTCTTTTTATACCAGTTGGATTTTGCCCCCAATTATGACGGAAGGTTAATATTGAGAAGTTCAAGCATAGAGGAAGAGGAGGACACCTAGGCAAGAGGAGGGTTCCTACTTGCAGTTCACCAAAGACACTACTGCCACCTCTGGATTCGGATCCCAACCATTAGCTTTAGTTTTAACTTTTGTTCTATCATTTCCAGTTTCGTTATTTTCTTTTTGCAATTTATTTTCATTCCATTTGATCATCGTTTTCATTTCTATAGATCTAGAATTTAGCCAGGTAAGACGGAAGGCCTAGCTCGAGAAGGTCGAGGGTCGAAGGAGAGATCCAGAGACTACTACCTCTGATTGGATTACAAATTTTCTTTTTTCACTTTTGTTTCCTTCATTTATTTATTTTTCTACACTTTTAACTTTTAGCAATGTTTAGATTCTAGTTTTCTAGTATAATTAATTAATTTCTATATTTTTATAACTCCCACTTGTGTTCTCTTTCCCGGATCTAAGTACATAACGGTTTTTCCCTTGCTTCCCTGTGGATATGAACTGTTTTCACCATTTTACTGTGTTTGTAATTGTTTGAGAGTCAAAGAAAAACTATAAATATTAAAATGGGTGTTCCGAAGTGGTTAATGACACGCTTTCGGACACACCAGGCAGGAGGTCTAGGATGGCTTTGACTTTACTCTCATCTGGGTGTATCCCTATCTAATCTACTCTTTAGCCTAAGAATTTCCTTGAGTGCACAACGATTGCACATTTTAGTGGGTTTAACCTTAGCTTGAATTCCCTACATCGGGTGAAGACTTTCCTTAAAACCTCATAGTGGTCATCCTTTGCTTTGACAACTATGTCTTCCACATTGCGTTCGATTTCTTTGTGTATCATATCGTGGAAGATGCTAGTCATCGCTCTTTGGTAAGTTGCCCCCGCATTCTTTAGGCTAAAGGGCATCATCTTATAGTAGAAATTCCCTATCGGTATCGTGAAGGTTGTGTGGGGTGCGTCTACTGGATCCATAAATATTTGGTTGTATCCACTGTAGGTGTCTAGGAAGGAGAAGAGCTCATGCCCTGCAGTAGAGTCTATCAACACCTCCATGTTGGGTAGAGGGAATTCATCCTTTTGGCAAGCCTTTTTTAGGTTCCTAAAATCAATACAACATCTATGATAAGGTGGGGTTAGTATTTGGGTGATATACTATTGCTAAAGGACGAGGTGGGAGAACACTAACCTTATTTGTCTGTTCTTTTTCTTTACTAGAACCACATTGGCAAGCCACTGAGGGTGTGCCATAAGTTTGATAAAACCCACCTTCAAAAGACGTTCTACCTCCTCTTTGATTTTCAGGGTTATTTTTGGCTTGAAAACCCTCTACGACTTCTTTATTGGATAGAATTTTGGGTCTATACACAAGGAGTGTTTGATGAGGTCTAAGTCTAATACCAACATCTGGTCGTATGACCAAGCGAATACATCCTGAAACTCTATGAGAATACACAGGTTAGACTGTTTTCTGGTTCAGGTTTTTGCGATAAGGATAGTTCCTTACCTTTTAGGAGTGTGGTAAGATTTTCTTTGTCTTTAGCTACCTGCTTGGCGGATATATATTATGGTCTTTTGTCTGTTTCGTCAGCCACTAGGTTGATTTCTTCTAATGGCTCTTCTAGTGTGTCAATGGAATTCGTCATGTAGCCCGAAGGCGCTTTGACTTTTGATAACTCTGCATTTTGATGCCTTAAGGACATCAATTCAGGAGTATTTTCGGCCTTAGAATAGTCAAAGTATGCTATTTTCCCAGTTAAATTCAATGCTGTGACCTCTGAGGGTCTCTGTGCAAATTCTAGGGAAAATTGGAAAGTTTTCATGGCTGAAATGCAGATTTTAGGAAGTTGGTGTGAAGTCCAGTTGAGAGAGGGGGTGTTTTTATGAAAAGCTAAAAGCAGGAGGGCGCCTCCTAGCTGCTAAACCCAGTTTGGCGCCCCTCCTACTATATTAGCATGCTCCCCACGCCTTAGCAAACCCTAGGGCGCCTTTTAACCCATTCTTTTCACTCTTAACAAACCCTAGCCGCACATAACTGCTAAATCCTCACCTTCCATCCCTTCTAATCTCCACCACCCATTCTAGGGCACTCTCTTTTTAGCATTCTAACCCTAGGAGCCAACTAACTTCTAATCTTTTCCATTCAGCTTTTAGCCATTAAATCTCAGCCTTACATAAAATTGCGTGCCTTCTCCTTTTCTTCTCAGCCTTAGGATCACCCTAAAACATCCTAACCCTTCATTCTAAACCCTAGGGCACCCATATTTTTGCTAAAACCTAGCTACCGCTCCCTTCTTTCTCTCTAATCCCAATTGTATCCACCATTCTCTATAAAAAAAACCTAAAGGCTCTTGAGAAAGGGTTGGATTCTGCCCCCAGGTAAGACGGAAGGCTGATCTTGAGAAGTTCAAGGATAAATTAGAGAGCCAAATATGACAACTAGCCGAAGACAAGGTGAGAAGAGGAATAGGGAAACTATAGAGTCAACCAGTTGTGAACCCTAGGAATCAACCACCGAGTTTTCCTCCACAGAAGATTCAACCACCTCCTAAGAATCCTCAATGTGAAAATACCAAGACTATTATAACCTTAAGGAGTGAGAGGATTTTTGAGGATCTGTGTGAGGAAAAGAAAATTGAAGAAGAAAAGGAGAAGGAAGACCCTAAATTGGGGGGATAATAAGGAAATGAAACTTTAGAAGAAGAGCCTATAGCAAACCAAACCGTAGTTTCCTCTCCAATTGTAGTCACAGTCAGGCCGGTGCTAAAGAACAAAGAAACTCACAACAAGAAGAGCTAGGAAGTCCATATTAACATCCCTCTCCTCAATGCAATACAACATGTCCTGGTCTATGCCAAGTAGTTGAAAGAGCTATGTACTCAAATGATGGAGCCACAGTCGGCCCCATAAAAAATGATGCTCTTGGCAGAAGTTAGTGCAACTCTCCTAAATCAACTCCCCCAGAATATGAAAGACCTTAGTGCTCCTTGCATAAGCTGTGTCATCATTGGAATCACCTTTGGTTGGGAAGTAGTGGATCTTAGGGCCAGTATAACTCCGGTTCCATCCATTTATGATAGGTTCAGGATCAGCGAGTTAAAATCAACCTCGATAATTCTGTAACTCGCTGATTGGTCAGTTAACACTCCTCGAAGTGTTATTGAGGATGTCATGGTCAGGGTAGAGGGTTGTCACTTCCCATTGGATTTTATCCTAGACATGACCCTAATCGAGGAGTTGAACCATAACCCGATAATCTTAAGATGTCTGTTTCTAGAAATGGCCAATACAAACATCAATTGTAAATTGGGAGAAATGAACACTTCATTAGGGGAGCAGAAAGTCTAGTTAAACATTTGTAGTGCTTCTAAGTATCCAAACCTAGGGGAAGATGAGTTCAAGGTAGATATAGTGGATAACTTTTTAAATGACCTGTTTACCCCTTGGTTAGCCCAGTTTGAGCCTTGTCTATTGGAAGATGAAAGTGAGTCAGAGAGTGTAGACGGAAAAAGTGCTTGAATGTGTCCGGTTGAAGACATTAAACTTAGCGCTGGTTGGGAGGCAACCCAACATAATTTTTTCAGTTAATTTTAGAATTGGAGTTTTTTTTTTTCTTGATTCAAGACCATGTGGCTTACCTTGAACCCCTCAAGAAAACCCTATTCATTGTTCCCGTTGGCCCAAATCCTCTTTACATTAGTATAGTCATGCCATTGGGGACAATGACATTTAAGTTAGGGGGTGAGGAAAGAGAGAGAATTTTTTTTTTGAAAAAAAAATGACAAGCTAAGCCTTTAAATATGTAGAATTAAAATTTCACTAAATTTTTTTTATTATTTTCCATTAAAAGAGATTCCCAAATAGAAAAAGTTGAGGAAATTGATAAAAGAATATTGAATTTTGTAGAAATTGGTAGAAAGTGATAGGAGTCAAAATTGGTCTTATTTGAATATTGTCGAAACCATTTAGAAATTGGAAAATACTCCCAAGTTTGCCCTTGCCAAGATAAGAAGAGAAGATGGAGAAATTAGACACAAATTCTTTAAACTATTAGAAATAGTGGACTACCCTGACCACAGTATTGCAAAAAAATAAATAAATAAAAAAGAAAAAAGAAAAAAGAAAAATGAAAAATGAAAAATGAAAAATGAAAAATGAAAAAAGAAAAAAGAATAAAAGAATAAAAGGTCAATAGACACCCTTGACATAGTAACCGAGTCTCTTCACCTAAGTCAAGTGTTGAGATTAACGTTAAACGGAAATGGGAATGCCAAAGACAATCACCTAACACTTATTTACCGGGTTTCTTCACCTAAGGCAAGTGTCGAGATTCATGCCAAATGGTGGAAGGTAACAAAAACTAAGTATGCATAACAAGTTCAGGGGTAGAAATCCATTGTCAAAATTGATAAGAAGAATACCTGTCTAATTTTAAAATCAATCTCAACTTATCAAGATAGTCTACAAATGGAAGGGTATATAAGATTTTTAAGCCAAGTTTCTGTAATATTCAAAGCAAGACAGTTTTACCCCTTAAGCCCAATATCGATCTATGTAGAGTTTGAGAATTGTGGAACCAAGGTGCTTGACTAATTCTGTTAGGGATGATCTTGAGATGGGAAGGATCTCTATGATCAGTGTAATTTTAAGGCTGTATTGCTAAGGGACTAGCAATGGTTAAGTTGGGGGTGTGATAACCTTGCATTTTGATGCCTGAAGGGCATCAATTCAGCGGTATTTTCGGCCTTAGAATAGTCAAAGTATACCCATTTCCCAGTCAAATTTAATGTTGTGACCTATGAGGGTGTCTATGCAAATTTTGGGGAAAATTGGGAAGTTTTCATGGCTGAAATGCAGATTTTTCGAAGCTGGTGTGAAGTCAAGCTAAGAGAGGGGATGTTTTTGTGAAAAGCTGAAAGAAAGAGGGTGCCTCTTGGCTACTAAACCTAGTTTGACACCCCTCTTTCTGTATTAGCATGCTCCCCACGCCTTAGCAAACCTTAGGGCGCATTTTAACCCATTCTTTTCACTCTTAACAAACCTAGCTACCCCTAACTACTAAATCCTCACCTTCCATCCCTTCTATTCTCTACCATCCATTCTAGGGCACTCTCTTTTTAGCATTCTAACCCTAGGAGCCACCTAACTTCTAATCATCACCATTCAGCCTTTAGCCATTAAATCTCAGCCTTACATAATATTGGTTGCCTTCTCCTTTTCTTCTCAGCCTTAGGATCACCCTGGAACCATCCTAACCCTTCATTCTAAACCCTAGGGCACCTATATTTTTGCTAAAACCCAATTGCCGCTCTTTCTGTATTAGCATGCTCCCCATGCCTTAGCAAACCTTAGGGCGCCTTTTAACCCATTCTTTTCACTCTTAACAAACCTAGCTACCCCTAACTACTAAATCCTCACCTTCCATCCCTTCTATTCTCTACCATCCATTCTAGGGCACTCTCTTTTTAGCATTCTAACCCTAGGAGCCACCTAACTTCTAATCTTTACCATTCAACCTTTAGCCATTAAATCTCAGCCTTACATAATATTGGTTGCCTTCTCCTTTTCTTCTCAGCCTTAGGATCACCCTGGAACCATCCTAACCCTTCATTCTAAACCCTAGGGCACCTATATTTTTGCTAAACCCAATTGCCGCTCCCTCTTTCTCTCTAATCCCAATTGTATCCACCATTCTCTATAAAAAGGACCTAAAGGCTCCTGAGAAAGGGTTGGATTCTGCCCCCAAGTAAGACAGAAGGTTGATCTTGAGAAATTCAAGGGTAGAGGAAGAGGAGGTAAGAGGAGGGGTTCCTACTTGCAGTTCGCCAACACCATTATTGCCACCTCTAGAATCGGACCCCAACCACTTTTACTTTATTTTAGTTTTAATTTTTGTTCTTTCAATTCCAATTTTGTTATTTATTTTCTGCAATTTATTTTCATTTTGTTTGATCTTCATTTTATTTTCTATAGATTTGCAATTAGGCCAGGTAAGACGGAAGGCCTAGCTCGAGAAGTTCGAGGGTCAAAGGAGTGATCTGGAGACTACTACCTCTGATCGAATTACAGATTTTTATTTCGTTTCTTTTGTTAATTTTTGTATTTATTTATGTTTCTGCACTTTTAACTTTTAGTAATGTTTCAATTCTATTTTTTTCTTAGTTTAATTAATTAATTTTTGTATTTCTACACTTCCCTCTTGTGTTCTCTTGTTCGAATTTGAGTGTATATTATTTTTTCCCTCGCTTCCCTGTGGATACAACCCGTTCTCACCTATTTACTATGTTAGTAGTTGTTTGAGAAATAGTAAAAATTATAAGTGTTTAAACTGGTGTTCGGGGGTGTTTAATGATGTGCTTACGGACACACAAACTTTATTGCAGTATTCTAGGGCATTCTCCTTCATCTCCTATCGTGGCCCACATTATTATTTTTCTCAAATTCTAGGGGTTTTGTGTCTAATAAGTTTGTGGTTAAATGTTGTACCTTTGTATCATTCTCAATGACTAAATTATTGTTCGATGATACTACTACAACGACATTGATTTGCAATGCGGTGAAACGGTGCTGGTTGAAACATTACTTAAAGTCTTCCGTTAGACGATTATAGTGACTTTTTGACAAATAGATGTGTATTTGATTTGGGAAAACGTCAATAATAGATCATGCATTAGGGATGAACCTTTTAAAAAATATTTTTACCATTAGTACAAGTTGTGATAAGGCTACGTTAAACAAGATATATCATAAAAAAATCATACCTTGGGAATGGCCTTCTTGGCTGCGGGTGGTTCATCGTCTTTGCGCTCCTTGATGATAGTGTAGTAGTCTTTCTTGTCACTCCCTGTCATCCAGATGCATCCACTTCTTTTCTTGCATTTGGCGGTCCTCGTAGGCTTGCTCACTGGCGAATGAGGCAACTTTGTCCCTTTGACCTTGGCTATCCTCGTCCTCACCGTCGTCCGCCAGTTCTATTAAGTAAATGGCATCCTCTAGGTGTGTCTCTTACTTGTCGAAGGGGACCCTGGTGGATAGGATCCTTATTCATTGCCCCCGGTATCTAGCTTTAATGCACTAGTGATATGTCGATGGGATAAGGGCCAAGTCATGTATCAATGGGCATCCCAAGAGAGCATGGTAAGAAGTCCTCCTTGGGATTACCTGGAACTCTTGCGTGATGCTGAATGGGCCTATTGCTACCTTTAGCTTGATGGATCCTTCTGTGATGGATGGATTCCCATTGAAGTCTATCACTTCTAGTGGTAATCCCTTGATGTCCTCCTTCCAGACGTTCATCAACTCTAGCGTGTGGATGGAAATAAGATTGACCGAGCTTCGTAGGTCAAACATTTATCTTCTCATTTTGAAACCCCCTATTTTCACCATGATGTACAGGGGTCTGTTATGGTGGGGGTCAGCGGCCAACCTCTCTTCCGCCATGAGTTCCACATTGCTGCAGTCACGACTATAGGGCTGTAGCAGGTACCAAAGGACTTCCACTAGTGCTTTGATGGCAAGTTTCTGTGTTGTTGTGTTGGCCCCTTGCTTGGTGAAAAATTGTTGCTGCTCCTCGCTCTACTCTAGTTTTTCTATGAGAGCATCAGATTGGTACTGATCGGCTGGTCCAACTACATTGATACTTCCCCCTGGGTATGGGATGGGAGGGGGTTAGTTTCTACACGTGCTAGGTCTTTTTTGACGAACTGGTCCAGCTTTACCTTCTATACGAATAGTCTTCTTACGATGAAGCAATCCATCAGGTCATGATGTGGCATTTGATGGAAGTTGCACCACCTCCCGCCGTGCTTGCCTTTCTTTGGGTCCACTCCTACTAGTGGTGGCGGTAGGCTGATGGCCCTGTCTTCAACCAACTTGTTTAATATCATTATAACCTCCTCCCTTGTGCAAGGGAAGGGGGGAGGGGCACTCCTTCATCCTAGGGCATTATAGCATTGGTATGGCCCCTGTTTGACTCTTCCATTGTTTTTGGGCTTCCTGTCGACTATATACACCTCGTTTCTATTGTATGGAGGGGTTTCCTTGACGGTTCATGCCATCCTCTTGGCACACCTCCAGAGCTGGCTAAAGGTCTCGACTTTGATGTTTTTGATGTCGATCCTGTAGGTAGGGAGCATGCCTTGTATGCATTGCTTGATGAAACTTCTCTCAGTGGCATGTTCATCGAAGATAGAGTGTGTAAGTTTTTGGAACCTCATGACGTAAGCCAAAAGATCCTCCCCTGGTCCTTACTCTACATTCCGTAGATTAGCCATTGTTAACTTTCTTTCCAGGGTGAACCATTTTGATAAGAACTTTTTGGCTAGTTCGCCCCATGAATCAATGCTCCCTGGGGTGAAACTCAAGAACCATGTGTACACTGGGCTAGTCAATAACTTTGAGAGTTCTCATACTTTGAGATCCCTGTCGAGAGCAAAGGAACCAAGGATGTCCTCGAACTTGCTGATGTGCTCCTGCGGGCTGCCTCTCTACCCATCATACTACAACCACTTTTGAGGAGGGGTGTACCCGACAAGATAGGGCTTGTATAGGATATGGTCAAAGTAAGTCTTTTGCAGGACAGCTGAATCCTGGGCCCGGTTGCGGCTTTCAACTACCAGCCCTTGGAAGTATTCCCTTAGTTTGTCCCAACTGAGAGGGGCCTCTACTGTCGGGTCAGTGCAGGGAAAGGCATGAGATTGGTGGGTGGGTTGGTGGCCTATTTGGGTCGGGGTTGGGTTGACTTTGTTGGGCTGCTCAGGCATGGCGGACGTTTGGTTGGAAGCGTAGTGGTTGGGGTTGGGATTGGTGTTTGGGACGCCGAAGCTACTGTAGGGGTTTATTCAGCTTGGGCCGAACGGTTGAGTAGAATTTGGAGGGTTCTTCTCGTCTCCTCCTGCATTTGTTCTAGCCTCTTGAATCTATTTTTGAAAAGTGCCTCAAACTCGTAAACTTTGTTCGACAATATCTCGATGTCGGATTGGATAGGTGTTTCCATCTATGGTTAGTTTTTTGCTCCCGAATTGGTGTTCTCCGGGACATTGTTTTGCTCTTCAGGGATGGTGGTGAGGTTGATTCTTCTTGAGGCCATTCTTTGTGATAAAAAATGAACCAGAGGTTCTACTTTAGGTGGGGGGTAAGGCTTAGATAGGAGTGGTCTCTTTGAAACATAGAAAGAGGCTGGTGAGTAAGGAAATTGGCTTTTAGGCTAAGGATACTAGGGTAGGGAGCGAAAGCAAAAGAGTGCTCGGGTGCTGGATGTAGAATGTTGAGTGAGTCCCAATACGGGGAGGATTTCTATTTATGCGGGAGATCCCGAGATCCTAAAAGGTGGGAGATAAGGGTACTTGTGACGTATTAGGAAAGGGAATATTGGATTTTGTTGTCAATCGTTAAGTGCGTCATTGAGGTTTCGCCACGTGTCTCATGAGGATTTTCTTGAAGATCAGCTTTCCTTCTCCTCAAGATCCATCATTACTCACGTGTGCTACTACCTCTTGTGCAGTTTATCTTAATTGACGTGGTGTTAATGATGTCACCGCTTGGTGGGTGGTGTCTTGTTGACCCCACATGGCATCTCTTTACGTCTTTTGATGTTGTAGCTTCCACATGTCTTTGGGCACATATGGGCCTCATCACGGGTTTATCGCAGTTTTGCAATACGTGTTGTGAGTTCATCGCAAGGTTTGTAGTGTATTGCGGGTTCATCACAACAAGAGGATTGGCTGTGGATTGCTTTCACACGACTTTGTGGTGTTAGTTTTGATGTTTGATATTCTCTGAGGATCTGAGTGAACAGTATATACGTACATGTTATAGTTTGAATGAGGTAATTTTGGTTATGAATAAGTTAACTGAAGAAATTGTCGTTAAGGCTTCACCACCTCCTGTTGATCCGAAGAGAGATAAGTGTGGCGAACAATGATATGAATATCATTAAAATACCACTGTCATTAAAATACCACCCATGGCCTGATGGATTATTTCACTTATGAAGAATTTTCACAACCAAAGTCAAGTTCGATGACTTTCTTAAGAGGAGGCTGGCTCCCTAATCATCAGGGAGGAAACATCAATGTGGTTGGAGTAGTTAACCACCCCACTACCGCCTTTGACACGCTAGTTCAGTGGAGCATCGAGCTAAATTACTTTTTCAAGAAAAAGGATGCCAATGAAGTGATAAAATTGGTGACACTTAAGAGTGTTGGTCAACATTTTCAAACCTCCACAATGCTGACTCGAAGCATAACCGACTATTTTATGTAACAACAAAAGTGGGGAGATACGAAATGAAAAGAGTGCTGGTGGACCAAGGCAGCACTATAAATCTAATCTACATTCACACCTTACAATTGATGAGTGTGAATGAGGATAACATTAAAAGATTTCCAAAGGTAGTAACTGACTTTAATGGGAACACCTCTTCCATTAAAGGCTTCATCTACCTTCCTCTACACATGGAGCCATTCTTTGTGACCTAGGAATTCTGTGTTGTCCCAGGCCACACATTGTGTCATGTCTTGTTAAGCAAACCCTTAATCCATCACCTACCACTAGTGCATCAAATCCAAGCACAACAGGAAGATAGTAAGCACTCTAGCAACAAAAACGCCATTTGAGAGATTGGAAGCACACTTACATGATGTGATTTACTATACCGACCTGGAGGATGATGGTGAAGCATGTATAGAAAAGATAAAGGGCATGAGCCTACCCTTATGCAAAGAAAAGTAAGATGCAACACCAATGCTACAAGCAAAGAAAAAACAAAATTGCACCAAGATTAGTGATCTTGATGGCCACAGAGTAGAGGAAAATGATGAGTCAACCTAGAGTGGACCCAAGAAGGTGAAAGCAGAAGAGGTATGTATAGTATAGAGTCAATTTAAATAACTGTAATGCATATACCCTAACCGAATGTAATACTTTAATACATCTATTTTGCTTTGTGCGTTAGTCTTCATGTTTGAATCAACTATGGCATATCCTTCCATTACACACTTGGTAATTACTTTTATTGTATACCTTTCATCACATAACTCACACATGACATTCACTATGAGCAAGTATACCTTTCAAAACAAAGAATGTACAATGCCGATCCAACTGGAGAAAAACATCATATTTAATGTAAATTAGCCACAAAGAAACACATTAAAGGCATTAGGTAGATAAACTAAAACTCTCTCTATGCATAGGTTGAACAAATGAATTAGTTGAGTGTTGTGATAAAACCAGTCTCGCACCCAAATAATTGCAAGATTCCAACAACAAGGTAGAGGAAACCTTAGAGGAAATCAACAACGTAGACTCAGACATGGATAAAAGATCCCTATTCATTTTTGAAAAATTATAGGACAATTACAAGACAAGCCTCTTAACACTATTGAAAGGTTAGTTCCACTATCACACCTGTAGTTTAATTCTGGCACTTGTACTAAATTAAAATTTCTTCCATCACACAATTCTAAGATGTCTTTGCTTGGTTGTACGACTAAATGCCCAGCTTGGACCATAGCCTGGTCAAATACTTTGTACATTGATCCCAACTACAAGCTAGTAAAGAAGCCCCAATGAAAAAATAGCACTAAAAATGAAGGAAGTCGTAGAAAAAAGGCTAAAAGTGGGGTTAATACACCCTAAGTGGTTGGATAATATAGTCCTTGTAAAGAAAAAGAAGGGCCAACTTAGGTTAGTTTGCAAACATTAGATATACTCTTTCTGAGTCACACCATATTGCGACTAACCCTAGATTCGTAAGCACCCCAAAAGTGTTGCATTGGCTTCATGGATCTTGATAAAGCCTACCCCAATAATGAATTTCCCTTGCCTAATATGGATTTACTCGTAGATGCAATAATAAATAATGAGTTGTTCTCCTTCGTAGATGTTTACAGTGACTACAATCATATCTTCATGGATCCTTTAGATGCTCCTCATATGGCCTTCAGGACACTTGTAGGGGAATTTTTACTACCAAGTGATTTGGATTAAAACTTATCAAAGGGTGATGAACTGTGAATTTCCCCTACCTAATATGGAAATACTCATAGATGCAGCGATAAACAATGAGTTGTTCTCTTTCGTAGATGTTTACTAATGAAGTGCAAAATAGGGCCACTAATAGATGATGCACAATTTGGATGCTCCCTCGTGTGTTGCGACTCGGACTCCAACTGGCAGCAACCTGGTTGGGCTGAGCTGTGTGGACGAACTGCGAGCTGGGTATTCGAGTTGAAGAAATTTGTAAAAGGAGAAGAAGGTGAGAGTGCCCGGGTAGCTTTTACTCGGGGAGGGCACTCCGATGCTTAAGTCAGCGAATGTGTAGGAGTAATCTCTGAGAATGTATGGGAGCTTGGGAGTATCAGTGTGCATACCTTTCTAGGTGGATCTAGACATTTTATATTGGCTCCTGGACTTAGGTAACTGTCTTGAGCTCTTTGTGGAGCTGTTTCCTTATTTTCAGTCGCATTAAGGTGTTAGTTGCTAGATTTGCGCAGCAGTTACAGGTCGCCCGCGAGTCCTGTGGCATATGATTCAGTGAGCTATTCCTGTAGTGGCAGTAATGGTGTTTGAGTGGGCACGATATGCGGGATGATTTTGGGCGAGCTAGTGGGGCAAGCTCACTCCAGTTTGGCTGCGTACCTGATGCTGACTGCCACATATCACTTTGGTGAGCTGCTCATCTCTGCTGGACACTTTGGGCCGAGCTCGCTCTAGCTCGGCCGCATACCTGATGCTGACTGCCATGTGTCACTTTGGCAAGCTGCTCAGCTAAGTTGGACGTTGTGGGCCGACGTCGCTCTAGCTCGGCTGCATACCTAATGCTGACTACCACGTGTCACTTTAGCGAGCTGCTTTGCTATGCTGGACGTTGTGTTATGACCAGCATCCACATGTCGATAATTGTGTGGGGTGACCAAAATGCCCCT
The DNA here is from genome assembly GCF_056320005.1 of Nelumbo lutea. NCBI lineage: Eukaryota > Viridiplantae > Streptophyta > Magnoliopsida > Proteales > Nelumbonaceae > Nelumbo > Nelumbo lutea. The sequence continues at coordinate 59,819,386 of NC_142689.1, read as the reverse complement.
CATCAATTGCCCCACTCTTGAGTCACTACTTAGTAGACGAAGAGAGTAGAAGCTCTTTGGGGCATTTTGGGTCGGCTTGCTTCGACCGCCGATTCAACTTGGTCTACTCTCATAGCCAATTCGGCTTGTCCGTTTCAGCCTGGTTGAGATGCTCTGAAATAGTTTCACTGAGCTAGTTCGCTGACTTGGAGTTGAGGTGTCATCTGGAAGCCATATTTCGTTATACGATTTGGAGGACCAACCCCTCATCACTTACAGTGGCTACAACCATATCTTTATGGATCCTTTAGATGTTCCTCATATAGCCCTTAGGACACTTATAAGGAATTTTTACTACCAAGTGTTGTCTTTTGGATTAAAGAATTTTAGGTAAACTTGTCAAAGGGTGATGAATTGTAATTTCCATGATATGATGCAAAAGGAGATAAAGTGCTATGTTAATGACATTGTGGTGAAAGAAAAGAAGAAAGATAATCACATAAAAGTCCTTAGGAAAATATTTACGAGGTGCAAATAATAAAACTGAGGCTGAACTCACTCAAATGCACTTTTGGAGTAGAATCAAGAGAATTCTTAGGGGAACAAAGTTGACCAAGTAGGCACTCACCAAGATGATGTAAAAGTCAAGATAGTCTTAGAGATCCCTCCACCAAAGAATGAGTCGTAGTTGGAAACCTTCCAAGGAAAAGTTTCCTATCTGCACAAATTTATCCTTGGCCTAATTCCAACAGTAGCTTCCCTCCTTAACAAAGAAAACCAATAACTTCTAGTGGTTAGACGGGCATAGTAGAGCCTTCAAACAAATAAAGCTAGCCCTAGCCAAAATGCCAACCATGTCCCCTCCTCAAAGTGATAAGGATTTCAAACTATACATTGCATCTAATTAGAAAGCCATAGGATACCTAATTGTGCAAGACAATTCAAAAGGTCAGGAGTGTCCTACATACTATGCTAGTAGAACCTTGAGATAGGTAGAAAAGAATTACTTGTGCATGGAGCAACAATGTCTAGCCTCAGTGTTGTGGCATAGAAGTTCAAACATTATATCTGAGGCCAAAATGTGATCCTAATTGCAAAGAATGATCCATCAAATACTTTGTAGACATACCCCTTCTCTTAGGAAGACTGGTGAAGTAGCTGATGTAACTCAACGAATACACAATTGAATAAATGCATCCAAAAATAATCAAATGCTAGGCAATAGAAGACCTCTTTATAGCCTTTCCATCTAAAGATGCCTTAGAAATTTCAAGGGAGATACTAGGAGATATATGATGCGTTTAGATTACACTAGCAAGTGCACTAGTCGATCAAGTAATATACTGATGAGTAGAGTATCGTTCCCATAGGGATTAATCCAACAACTACTAGTACTGAATCAACTTTTTGTTATTTGATGATCCGAAAGGTTAAATAAGGAAAAAAAACCTAACTCCTAATTAGCAAATTATCCTAAGGGTTCTCGGATCAAACCGCCTTAATTAATGAGAGGAAGTGCTTCACGAAAATATTAGCAGAATCGGTTCAACGATTATACCATTGAGCTATCCAACCGAAGTTGAATTCAGTCATGGGTAGGCTAATTTCTAATTGTATGAGCAACCTCTTTTGAGCACAACCCACTCTATCTATGAGCAACAATTCCTATATTTCTATCAAAAATTTAATCGCCATAGATGCATTAAGGATAAAGAATTCAAAGGAAATCAATTCTTGCTGAATGAATGCCAAATGAATAATGCATATTATCTCTAAGATACATTCAATCTGTTTTCTTGATCAGTTGATCTGATTACCTAAACCCTTTCTCAAGCAATTCAAGTAATCCAAGAAACAAGAATAATTCAGCCAAAACTACTCTTATAATCGAAAACCCTAATAAAATATCCCAAGACTGAATCACTATCAATCGGATCAGCTTAAAATATTAATTACAAATCTGAATTATTCATCATGGTTCGCATAATAGAAAGAAAGAAAGATTCAACAAAGAAAAACCATTAAACCCTAATTGAATCTAGGTTACCGAATTCGTAGAATCAAAGAAGAAGACAACTTAGGATTTATGCACCAATCTTTGATCTCCTCTTCAATTCGCATTCAGCAGCCTTATGATCCTCCTCCTAGCACTTTCCTCTTCGTTCTTGTGTCAAAGGGTCGAACCCTAATTTTCTCTATCTTTTTTCTTTTATACTTTTCTTTTCAGCCTTTTGTTTAGAGTCCTCCTCCTTTTTAATTCTACTAAAGTCAGCTGCCTTTTGGAGCCTCCCATAGGGTTGCGGTTGGGCCTCTCTCCTTGGTGGGCCAAAGTCCTCCCCTTGGTGCCATATCACCATGTATTATGTTCTCTTAACTCTAAATTGTCCCAAATTCCCAATTTCCTGAAATTCAGCTCAATTAGTGTAAAAACCATTAAGAATCATCATCAAAACCATATATAAAGCAATAAAAATAATGTGTAGCATGCACACACATCAAACACCCCCACACTTAAGCTTTTACTTGTTCTAAAGCAAAGATAATACTCATAAACTAATCATTCCCTAGATTTTTTCCATCTATGGCATGAATATTAGGTTGAGAAAGCGTTAAGTGATCGGAAATCCTACATAAGCATTCTGATTCATCCCCATGATTGGCCACTCTTACCACATACATAAGAGCAAAGAAAGGGGAGAACATGAGATTCTTCATGCTCCAGCACTCAACTTCGTTCGATATATATAGCAGCTCCTTGATTGCCATAACCAACCATCACCCCGAGCTTGGTCTCAAATCCTGTCAATACACTAAATTGTATGTCCAACTATATTTTTGTCCCCTTGAACCTCAAGCGCCACCAAAATATTTATTTAATTTTTTTTCTCGGATGTAAGTGCATTTTATTCTCCATTTCGCACGGGTCACAGGCTGGAGGTAGATAACAATACTCATATTCCAAGTTGCTAATTTTACTATTCAACTTGAGATAGCAGAGTTGGGACTGAACTCATATCATGAACTGCTAGTCTTACTATTCAATTCATGACAGCGGAGTAAGTCAGACTTTCTCCCTTTCTCTTCTTCTCTTCTTTTTTTTTTCTTTTGCAATTGTTGAAATTCATGCATTAACAGTTCATGATGTTCACTAATGGCTCAAGTGTTCATTAAGACTTCAATCAAGTGCACTATACACATGAATAGAGTTGGTGCTGGTTATAATGAAAGTCCTATTTGACTTCCTCATCCTCATGTATTGTAACAAAATTGGATAAATCACAAGAACAAATTCTAGCACTTACAAGTGATTTTCCTCCAACTTCATCGTATTCTCTCTTAGGATTCACCTTATAGACAACAATAATTTTGAGGGGATTACCAGTTTATGTTGCCTATCAATGCATTTATGTATTGGGGTGATTGAGGTGCATAGCTATAGCCTCCCCCTCAATGTTCATATAGATAGAGTGTGAAGATGGTTTCAGCAATGTGGGCAGTGTGACTTCAAGCATTTGAGGGGATTTAGAGAACTTTCTTGAAGAGCGTTCTGAATCTGGAATGGCTCTGTTGTTTGGACCCTCTAGCCACTAAGGTTCAAAAGAAACTAGGAGGAGAGAATGAGAAACACTAGGGGTGATTAGCAATCTATGAAGTTAAGACCCTAAAAAAAATTCGAATGATACGAAAAAGAAAACAAAAAAACAAATAAATAAATAAATAAAGAATTACTTATCAACATTGGGTTGCCTCCCAATAAGCACTTGTTTTCTGTCTAAAGCTCGACATTGCAGTGTGATTAATGATAGTCTAAGTATACAGTTGATGGGGTAGGCAACGTTCCATCCACTATATATGGTTTTAGGCACTGACCATTGACCTTAAACGTGCCTTGTGTTGGGTGAGTGACCTCTACAGCTCCATGAGGGAAAACTTGTGATATGGTGAACGGTCCGGACCACCTCAATTTCAGCTTACCTGGGAACAACTGAAGGTGTGAATTATATAATAGTACTTGCTGTCCTACCTGAAAGTCACGCCTTAGTAAATTCTTGCCATGCCATCGTTTGGTTCTTTCCTTATAGATCTTGGCATTCTCACAGGCTGGAAGTTTGAATTCATCCATCTCATTCAGTTGCATTCATCTCTGTGCACCTGTGGCCTGTAAATCAAAATTTAATAATTTCAGGGACCAATACGCTTTATGCTCAAGTTCAATAGGTAAATTACATGGTTTGCCAAATACCAGCCTATATGGGGACATGCCAATAGGTGTTTTGTATGGAGTCCTATATGCCCACAACGCATCATCTAACTTAACAGAGTAGTCCTTTCTGGAAGAGGATACCGTATTCTCCAAAATATATGGGGTTGCTAATTTATCCGTAACACAATATTTTCACATTAGCCACTCAAATTGGGTGTTGTAAAAATGAGTTCCCCTGTCACTAATTATGGCGCGGGGTGTGCCGAATCGAGTGAATAACTTTTTAAGGAATTGGACTACTCTCCTAGAGTCATTTGTGGGTAAAGCCATGGCTTCCACCCATTTGGACACATAGTCAACAACAACTAGGATGTATTTATTTCCAAAAGAATTTGGGAAAGGTCCCATGAAGTCAATACTCCATATCAAAGATTTTACATATTAATATGTTGGTAAGAGGCATTTCATTCTGTCGAGAGATGTTACCTATCCTTTGGCATTGGTCACATGCGGACACATACCTGTGAGCATCCTTGAACAAGGTGGGCCAATAGAAACCTGATTGTAACACTTTGGCTGCTGTGCGGTTGGCTCCAAAATGGCCTCTCGCTTCTAGGTCATGGCAATATCAGAGTATCGACTCCATCTCCTCGTCGGGGACACACCTCCGAATGACCTGATCTGCACAGAGCTTATACAAAAAGGGGTCCTCTCACAAATAGTGTATCACATCAAAGAAGATTTTCTTCCTTTGCTGATATGAAAGATTAGGAGGGAGGACGTTTCCAGCAAGATAGTTGGCAAAATCAGCATACCAAGGAGATGTATCTACCTGAATGGAACAGAGCTGCTCGTTTGGAAACTCATCTCGGAGGGTGCTGGTTGTCTTCCCTCCCAAATCTGAATCCTCTAACCAGAAGAGATGGTCTGCGACAAGGTTCTCGGTACCCTTTTTGTCACGGATTTCCACATCAAACTCTTGTGGCAACAGAATCCACTTGATCAGCCTTGGCTTTGCATTCTTCTTTGCAAGTAGATGTCTGAGTGCTGAGTGATCTGAACACATAATAACCTTGGACAAGATTAGATACGAACAAAATTTATCAAAAGCAAAAATTACCACTAGTAGTTCCTTTCCCGTCATGGTGTAATTCTGTTGAGCTCCATTCAAGGTCCTGCTGCATAGTAAATCAGCTGGAAATGTTTGTTTACTCTTTGTCCTAGAACGACTCCAACTGCTGAATCACTTGCATCAAACATCAACTTAAAAGGGAGTGTCCAATCCGATGCTATTATGATCGGGGCATTAATCAACTTGTCCTTCAAGATGTTGAACGCTTCTACTCATTACCTTGTAAAATTGAAGGGCACATCCTTCTACAGCAAATTAGACAATGGCTTAGCTATCTTGGAGAAATCCTTGATGAGCCTTCTGTAGAATCTTGCCTGTCCCAAGAAGCTTCTCACAAACTGGACGGATGTTGGTAGTGGCAACTTCTCAATTGTCTCCACCTTGGCTCTATCGACCTCAATCCCTCTCTGTTAAACCTTATGTCCAAGCACAATACCTTCTTGCACCATAAAGTGGCATTTCTCCCAGTTCAGCACTAGATGGGTTTCCTTGCAACGCTTGAGTACCTTTTCCAAGTTATGTAGACATGCATTGAAGGAAGAGCCAAAGACTGAAAAGTCATCCATGAAAATCTCCATAAACTTCTCAACCATATCAGAAAATATAGCCATCATGCACCTCTGGAATGTTGCTGGAGCATTGCATAAACCAAATGGTATCCTCCTATAAGCAAAGGTACCATAGGGACATGTGAAGGTGGTCTTCTTCTAATCTTCCAATGAAATCGGAATCTGATTATAACTCGAGTACCCATTTAAGAAACAATAGAACTCATGTCTGGCTAGCCTCTCTAGCATTTGATCGATGAAGGGTAGAGGGAAATGATCCTTACATGTGGCTTTGTTTAGTTTTCTGTAATCAATGCACACTTGCCACCCAGTAACCGTCCTAGTCGGTATGAGTTCATTCTTCACATTCGGTACCACAGTCATGCCTCCTTTCTTTGGCACTACTTGGATGGGGCTCACCCATGAGCTGTCGGAGATTTGATAGATAATACCTACATCTAACAGCTTGATAACTTCTGCCTTCACCACATCCTTCATGTTCGGGTTCAGGCGTCTTTGGGGCTGAACCGTGGCCTTGCTTCCATCCTCCATCAGAATTTTGTGAGTGCATATGGACGGGTTGATACCCTTGATATCTGCTATCCTCCAAGCTAGAGCTGTCTTGTGTTCCCGTAGAACCCGTAATAGTTTTTCCTTCTACAAAGGGTTTAAGGTTGATGATATGATCACTGGTAGGGCTGATGGTGCTTCTAAGAAGGCATACTCTAGATGCGGTGGGAGTTGTTTCAACTCAAGGGTGAGCGCCTTTTCGATTGAAGACTTGTCTTTTGGCAACAAGGGTCTGCCCAAGCTCTCCAACTTGATTAACCCCTTTCCTTGAAACTGAGGATTTGCATTCAGGTATGCCAACATTCTTTGAATTTCTTCATTTTCTCCCATTATGGCTTCTCCTTCTTGTATGCATAGCTCAAGGGGACCGGCCGACCTGTTAACTTGAAAGCACCCACCAACCACATAATCAATGACATCTATCATATAACATAAATCATCACTAGAAGGCGCATGTTTCATAGCATCAGACATTTTAAAATTTACTTCCTCATCTTGAATCCTAAGGCTGAGTTGCCCTTGTTGGATATCAATCATTGCCTTTCCCATAGCTAGGAAGGGCCGCCTGTTAGACAATTTTGTATGCCCTTAGCTTCAAACTGATTTGATGTACTTTTGATATTTAATGTAAATAAATAAAGTGCATGTTTTATTCACGTTGTTTGGTATAATTCTGTGTAAGACCCTAAAACTAGACACTTATTGAGACTAGTGTTAGTTTTAAATGTTCACAACCATTGGATAAGTTTGTGGAGATTTATCCTGCCAAGGCTGGTACTGGTGTGCCGCCAAGTGTCGGGATGGCCTGTCTCGGCCACCAGGGTAAGACCCAAGGCACATGCAGTATGGGATTACTCGAATCCTTGAACCAGACCAGATTTCCAGTATTTCCCTGGACTTTGGAGACAGATGGGCAAAACTGGAAAGTTACACCCGACCCCTAGACTTGATTATGGCACTTCACTAGGTGTCGGATCGGGTTATCTTTGATATGCCAATTAGTGAGATCCTTAGCGGGGGTCAAAACCTGGGCATGTTGGGGCAGTCTGAGAATTCATCTGAGTGGGTGATCATAGTGACAGGATCAGCCCCTTTGTCGGACAAAGGTAATGATCGGGAATGCACTCTCTCTGATTGAAACCAAACTACTGGCAGTTGATTTCAATCGTTGGAATTTTGTTTTGCAAAATTTATACATATATATATATATATATTTGTACGGTTTCAAAATGTTTGCAAATGGTTTTAATTCTCGGGATCCATGTGAGTGGAGAGTGCAACACTGTTCCTTGCAGCCGAGGGAGAGGTCCTCTCTTGTCGGGCAGTGCTTGATCATTATGGGCTGAGAGGTTAAGTGTAAGGCCATTTAGGATAATACCTTATGGGCTAATCTTACACCTGCCCACGGTCCCTGGGTTTCTATAAGATGGCTTGACCAGGGACCACTTAATGTAAGTGTTGGGCCCATAGGGTCCATGTGATGGACTAAGGTGTTCACTGGGCTTCTGAGTGAATTCGGCTAGGCCTTGTAATAAAGGCTGGGCCGAACCCATGTGGTTGGTGTGTAGATCAATGCTTGGGTCCCACACCATACAAAGAAGCCCAACTGGGCAGCAGATTGGAAACAAGTTAAGCACTGAACACTTAATGGGCCAAAAGCCCATTTCGAACTGGGCTGATATGATCACCCATTTATGGGGATGATTTGAGATTAAAGTTAGCAAAAGGATTGGGCCTTTAACCTTATCCACTCTGGGAGACCAAATTCAAATCAGATTTGAATCTGGTAACCTCTTGTTAAGATTAGGAGTAAGCTAACTTAATCTGCAGATAGGATTAAGATCATCCCCTATCCAAATACTGATTTGGATTGTGATAACTCCTCCTTAGGAGGTTTCTTAATCAAGAAGAAAAGAGGAGAAACCCTGAGAGAACAAGATCAGAATTCGAACATAGGGTTTGTGTGCAAGAAATCATCTTGCGAATTGAGATTGGATCTAATACACACTCTAGAGAGAAGAGAAGCAGTTTCAGTCATCTTCATCTCAGGAGTTCTCCTCCAGTCGCCGCTATTTTTCTAACAAGATTCAATCTTTGAAGGAAAGAAATCAAGAAAACAGTTCTTGATATCAATTTTGTAGAAAGAACTGAAAAGATTTGGTGTTCATAGTTTCCAGAGGATTCTTGTGAAGAATTCAGTGTGTAGGATGCACTCTGTTGGTTCTGCTCCACATACAGCTGTGTCATCTTCAGCAGGAGCAGATCTGGGTGTCCTCTTTGGGCGTGAACACCAACTTTGGGATATACTGCTTCTTTGGATCAGGTATAATTCCTCTCATGTCTTTGGTTTAGATCTAGTTCGATTATGGTTCAAGTAGGATCCTTGAATATTCTATTCTTAAATTAGGGAATACGATTCCCAGTTGGAAGAAGGTAGGAAAATTTTTAAAATTCACCCACCCATTCCGCAATCTTTATGGTGTCTATACAATGGATCCTACAATTCTTTCAGTGGTTTCAGAGCCATAGGTTCGAATCTTGAACCAAACAGAATATCAGATCTGAACCTGCGCAGATGGACAGAAGATGTTCTGCCAAGATTTGCGTAGATTGTTTTCTTTATTTCAAGAAATTGTTTCTTGTTAAGGGCGATTGATCTGAAATTAATTTCTGTTAAATCAAAAATTTATTTAGAACTGTTCTTTATTTATTTTGATTTAATGGGTTGTTCGAACCAAGAGATCGCAGTGCAGATTTGGCGTAGATGGTCTGCGCACCCTTTTTTTTATTTATTTATTATTCATTTAATTTGGTCTGTAAATAATTTTTTTATTTATTTTCTAGACTGAATGTATGGGATTTGATCAAGAATGTAATTAATTAATAGAAATAGGATTTCTGTTCCTTTTATTTTCTTGATTGAAGAAGAAGGAGGAAGATGAAGGCGGCGCTAGAGATTTGCAGATGGAGAGATCGCTTTCTACGATTTGTAGTTTGTGAAACTACAATCCTAGTGATTAACCTCTATTTTGCAGGTGGTGCGAATAGTCCATATTTGGTTTGTAATTATTTAAAATCAAAATTATTAATTTCAGATCTTTCATGAATTAATTCTTGAATTAAAAATTAGTTTCGGACAATTTCATACTAGATTGGACCAAAACTGTTTGGACTGAATCTAGGGTTTGAAGGGGATGGTTTTCAGTCCATTTTCTCCCTCTTGTAGTTCCAAACCTTATGTTCAATTGCATGGATTAATTTGGCCCACCTGCAAAAGCCCACTCTTGTGAGAAATGCTGTATGGGCCGAACTGCTAACTGTGATTCAGCCCATATACCTAGTCGACGTTAATTGTTAATGTTATAGATTTTAAATGGGCTATCCAATGGGCTTTACAGCAGTTAATTGATTGGATCAATTCTTCCTTTACATGTGATGTTTGGATGTTTGATGTGCTATGACCATGGGCCATAAGGACTTGGCCCATGATGACTCGGTAGTGGCTCTTGCGCACACCATGGCTGAATGCACATCATTGCCATGGTGTCCCTTGATGTCATTGGATGACCCCTCTTTACTTGGTGGGCCCCACAACCCTGAAAAGGGACACGTGTGGAAACCCTAACCGATTAAGGCCCACCAGAAATCTAACTTTATGAAAGTCAGTGGGAGCTACTCTGGTTTGACCTAAATTAGAATTAGGACGTAAATTTGTTCCCTCTAGAAAATATGAGTGCATGTGATAGGGAGATTCATATGATGGACTCTCTAAAGGCCTTCCGTCATTAGCACAATGATGGGTCCTTCAGTAATGAGGAAACACACCATAAAATTGGGCTATCCATTTGCTGTTGGATTTGTCAGAGTGTTTCATAAGATGATAGGGGCGTCATAGACCGATGTGGGAGGGGCTTCACTAGAAAATGAGAACTCTTTCATGGTACCTTGGCGTAACCTGAATATGATGGGTGAGCGCTCACTGGATAGAAAGGTTTACCAAAAAATAGCTCTGAACCTTGTTTGACAGAGGCCAAAGGGAAACTCATTTGATGAATGGATATGATCCGTCATAGAAAGGTGGTGGGGTTATGCAGCTGAAACAATTGACTTCACGCACCCTATGTGATTTCCCACATTTCCAAAGACATTTCACCGTCTTCGTCACTAAGAAAGGAGGGAAATCTCAGAGATGAACAAAAGGGAATGGAACATAGATTAAAAACCATATTTGTGTAGGTAACATCAATCAAACTAAGGTTGTGGACTAATGTCTTTGCTATTTTATCAAAAAATAGCAAACAATCAATTCGCAAAGATTCTAGATGATAACAAGCTTAAGGGCCCAAACTATGCCGACTGGTACAAAAATCTTATGTTGGTCCTAACTTCCGAAAAGTTAGATAAGGTGGTGAAAAATCCTGCCCCGGAGCGTCCGGGTGATAGGGCTTCTGAGGCCCGTAGGAGGGACTACCAAGATTGGGAGGATAAGAACTCCCTAGCCCGTTGCTTTGTCATTTCCTCACTAGACAACTCAATACAGAGGTAGTTTGATCATATCGAACTAGCCAAGGACATATTGGATAGTCTAAAGACAATGTATGAAGAGCAGAATTGTTCTATTCAATAGAAGGTCTAGAAACTGTTCATGACCGCGCAGATGTCCAAAGGGCAGAAAGTTCATGACCATTGTCTTCGGATGATGGGCTACATTAACGAACTCGAAGCCCTTGGATCCGGCCTAGATCTTGGCACGCAAGTGGATGCCATCCTGAATTCTTTGCGCTATTCCTTCAATGCGTTCACAATGAACTACAACATGAACAAGCTGAATGTCAGCGTCCAGGAACTCAGTAATATGTTGCAGAGGGCTGAGGATCTACTTAAGAAGGATGAGCCTGTGGTTATGCTTGTTGAAGCTAACAAATCGGGCAAGAAAAAGAGAAAGACAAAGAAGCCCTAGAAGAAAGCTGCCAAGCCCAAGAAGCAGAAGAAGAACATGGTATCTGATGTCTATCACTTCTGCAAGTAGACTAGCCACTGGAAGAGGAACTGTCCTACCTTCCTGAAATCTAAGAAAGGTAACGTCGAAACTTGTGTCATAGAAACTAATATGTTAGTTACTTCTGTGTCCTGATGTGTTGACTCCGGGGCTTCAACTCATGTGTATAACTCACTGCAGGGGTTCAAAGTTAGCAGAAGATTGAGTGAAGGAGAAGTGACACTGTTCTTGGGAATGACTGCAAGTGTTGTAGCTACGGCAATAGGAACCATAGAATTAGTCTTTAGAGAAGGAGTGCTTGTACTTAAAGATTGTCTTTATGTATAGAACTTGAGAAGAAATTTAATTTCTGTTTCTAAACTATGTGCTGATGGATATATTGTTTATTTTAGTAATATGATTACTGTTAAACGGAATAACAAATTCATCACATGCAGGGAACTGGAGAACAGTCTCTATGTTCTACATCCTTCTTTGGAAACAAACTTAACCGAAACTACGTCGGTCAAAAATCCCAAGAAGAGAACTCGTGATACAGTAAATCCCACGTGCCTCTGGCATTACCGACTTGGCCACATTGGTGTTGACCGAATCACAAGGCTGGTAAAGGATGGTCCTTTGGATTTTCTAACTGTAGAAAATCTTCCTACTTGTGAGCCTTGCCTCGAAGGTAAAATGACTAAGCGACCATTTGATGGTTATCCTGAAAAATGTGAAGGCACACTTGACCTAATTCATACTGATGTATGTAGTCCCCTGAGTGTTAGGACACGGAATCAACACGTGTACGTCATCACCTTTACAGATGATTTTTCACGATATGGTTACGTGTACCCAATGAGACACAAGTCAGAATCCTTTGAAAAGTTCAAAGAGTTCAGACAAGAAGTCGAGAAATAGTTAGGGAGACAAATTAAGGCCCTTTGATCGGATCGAGGTGGCGAGTATCTCTTTGACGAATTTAGGGACTACTTGAAGGTCAACGGAATAGTGTCACAATTAGCTCCTCCTACTACACCTCAACTCAACGGTGTTTCAGAGAGGAGGAATAGGACATTGTTGGACATGGTCCGGTCACTTCTTGTACGCTCAGAATTACCCACATCCTTTTAGGGATATGCATTAGAGACTGCTATCTACGTGCTGAATCAGGTTCTAACCAAATCGGTTCCGAAAACTCTACATGAACTATGGACCAGAAGGAAGCCAAGTGTAAGACACTTGAAGATTTGGGGTTGTCCTAAAAGAACGAGTAAGGACAAGTTAGAATCCAAAACCAGTCGGTGCCTATTTATAGGCTAACCAAAAGATTTGATGGGTTATCTATTCTATGACCCAAGTGAGCAGAAAGTGTTCTGCAGTCGAAACGCCCAATTCTTAGAAATTGAATACATCCTGGACACCCATCGTCAGGAAATAGTTCTTGATGAGAAGAGCTCAGGAGCAGTGGGAGACGTCCCATAAGTTCTAGGTAGTGACCAACCTAGAAGATCCACTCGGGTATCTAGGCCACCAGTCCGATAAGGTTATGACCAGGATAGTTACCTGGTGGAAGCCTTGACTAGTGAGGAGGATCCCGTAACTTACGCGGAAGCTATGTTAGACATAGATTCCCAAAAGTGGGTGGAGGCTATGAGAGCTGAGATGGACTCGATGGAAACCAATGGGGTATGGACTCTAGTAGATCCATCCTCCGGGGTAAAAGCAATTGGTTGCAAATGGATCTACAAGAGGAAAAAGGGCCCCGATGGCAGGATTGAGACCTACAAAGCTCGTTTGGTGGCGAAAGGGTATACTCAGAAAGAAGGCATCGATTATGAGGAAACCTTTTCGCCCGTGGCCATGCTTAAATCCATTAGGATCCTGCTAGCTGTAGCAGCATACCATGAATATGAGATTTGGCAGATGGATGTCAAAACCGTGTTCTTGAATGGAGATCTTAGTGAAGATATCTACATGCAGCAGCCGCAAGGCTTCATTGCTGTTGGTTAGGAACACATGGTATATAAACTTAATAGATCCATATATGGACTTAAGCAAGCTTCTAGGAGTTGGAACATCCATTTTGATTCTACCGTCAAAGTGTTTGACTTTGAGAAGAATCCGGATGAGCCCTATGTTTACAGGAAGTCTAGTGGGGATAAGATCACCTTTTCGGTGTTGTACGTGGACGATATCCTACTCATTGGGAATGATGTAGGAATGTTGACTTCGGTCAAGGTATGGCTATCACAGCAGTTCTCCATGAAAGATAGATCGAAGCAGATAATTGGATTATCCCAGACTGCTTACATTGACAAAATTGTCAAAAGATACAGCATGGAGAACTCCAAGAAAGGAAACATTCCTTTCAGGCACGGAGTCACTCTCTCCAAGAAGATGTCTCCCAAGACTTCTGAGGAGATTGAGGGCATGAGAGACGTTCCCTATGCCTCATCCATAGGGAGCATCATGTATGTCATGTTGTGGACTCACCCAGACATTGCTCAAGCGGTGAGTGTGGTAAGCAGATTCCAGGCCAACCCAGTGCAGGAGCATTGGACTGCTGTGAAGAACATACTCAAATACCTTTGAAGGACAAAAGAGTTTTGTCTGGTATTCGATGGTAGTTCACTTCAAGTTCTAGGGTATACTGATGCCGATTTCCAGTCGGATCCAAATGATAGGAAGTCTACATCTGGGTATGTTTTTATGATAGGATCGTGTGCTGTTTGCTGGAAAAGCAACAAATAAGGGTCCACTATAGATTCCACAACCGAGGCCGAGTACATTGCTGCAAGTGAAGCTGCCAAGGAAGCCGTGTGGATGAAGAAATTCATACATGAATTGGGAGTGATTTTGTCCAGCACAACACCCATCCCGTTGTTGTGTGACAACAATGGAGTGATCGCCCAAGCTAAAGAGCATCGGGTCTACTCGAAGTCAAAGCACATCGAGAGGAAGTACCACGTACTATAGGAGATCATTGGTAGAGGGGACGTCCTAATTCAGAAGGTAGCATCAGTGGATAATGTGGCAGACCCATTGACTAAGCCACTGACACAGAAGTTTTTGAGAAACATGTGGAAAGTGTGGGACTCTGGCTTGTACTAGATTGGACCTAAGTGCAAGTGGGAGTTGTTAGACAGTTTTGTATGCCCTTAGCTTCAATCTGAATTGATGTATTTTTGATATTTAGTGTAAATAAATAAAGTGCATGTTTGATTCATGTTGTTTGGTATAATTCTGTGTAAGACCCTAAAACTGGACACTTATTGAGACTCGTGTTAGTTTTAAATGTTCACAGCCATTGGATAAGTTTGTGGAGATTTATCCTGCCAAGGCTGGTACTGGTGTGCCGCTAAGTGTTGGGATGGTCTGTCTCGGCCACCAGGGTAAGACCCAAGGCACATGCAGAATGGGATTACTCGAATCCTTGAACGGAACTAGATTTCCAGTATTGCCCTGGACCTTGGAGACAGATGGGCAAAACTGGAAAGTTACACCCGACCCCTAGACTCGATTATGGCACTTCACTAGGTGTCGGATCGGGCTGTCTTTGATATGCCAATTAGTGAGATCCTTAGCAGGGGTCAAAACCTGGGCATGTTGGGGCAGTCTGAGAATTCATTTGAGTGGGTGATCATAGTGATAGGATCAGCCCCTTTGTCGGACAAAGGTAATGATCGGGAATGCACTCTCTCTGATGGAAACCAAACTGCCGACAGTTGATTTCAATCATTGAAATTCTGTTTTTTCAAAATTTATATATATATATATATATATATATATATTTGTACGGTTTCAAAATGTTTGCAAATGGTTTTAATTCTCGGGATCCATGTGAGTGGAGAGTGCAACACTGTTCCTTGTAGCCGAGGGAGAGGCCCTCTCTTGTCGGGCAGTGCTTGATCATTATGGGCTGAGAGGTTAAGTGTAAGGCCATTTAGGATAATACCTTATGGGCTAATCTTACACCTGCCCACGGTCCCTGGGTTTCTATAAGATGGCTTGACCAGGGACCACTTAATGTAAGTGTTGGGCCCATAGGGTCCATGTGATAGGCTCAGGGGTTCACTGGGCTTCTCAGTGAATTCGGCTAGGCCTTGTAATAAAGGCTGGGTTGAACCCATGTGGCTATTGTGTAGATCAATGCTTCGGTCTCATGCCATACAAAGAAGCCCAACTGGGCAGTAGATTGGAAACAAGTTAAGCACTGAACACTTAATGGGCCAAAAGCCCCTTTCGAACTGGGCTGATATGATCACCCATTTATGGGGCAGATCTGAGATTAAAGTTAGCAAAATGATTGGGCCTTTAACCTTATCCACTCTGGGAGACCAAATTCAAATCAGATTTGAATCTGGTAACTTCTTGTTAAGATTAGGAGTAAGCTAACTTAATCTGCAGATAGGATTAAGATCATCCCCTATCCAAATACTGATTTGGATTGGGATAACTCCTCCTTAGGAGGTTTCTTAATTAAGAAGAAAAGAGGAGAAACCCTGAGAGAACAAGATCAAAATTCGAACATTGGGTTTGTGTGCAGGAAATCATCCTGCGAATTGAGATTGGATCTCATACACACTCCAGAGAGAAGAGAAGCAATTTCAGTCATCTTCATCTCAGGAGTTCTCCTCCAGCCACTGCCATTTTCTGACAAGATTCGATCTTTGAAGGAAAGAAATCAAAATAGCAGTTCTTGATATTGGTTTTGCAGAAAGAACTAAAAAGATTTGGTGCTCAGAGTTTCCAGAGGATTCTTGCGAATGATTCAGTGTGTAGGACGCACTCTGCTGGTTCCGCTCCACATACAACTGTGTCATCTTCAGCAGGAGCGGATCTTGGTGTCCTCTTTGGGCATGAACACCAACTTTGGGAGATACTATTCTCTGGATCAGGTATAATTCCTCCCTTATCTTTGGTTTAGATCTGGTTCGATTATGGTTCAAGTAGGATCCTTGAATACTGTATTCTTAAATTAGGGAATACGATTCCCAGTTGGAAGAAGGTAGGAAAATTTTTGAAATTCGCCCTCCCATTCTACAATCTTTATGGCATCCATACGATGGATCCTACCATTCTTTCACCGCCCTAGGATAAGAGGGACATCAAGGTCCTCTTATATGTCTAACACTATGAAATCTATGGGATAAATGAATTTGTCAACCTTAACAAGCACATCTTCTATGATTCCCCTAGGATGTTTGATGGACTTATCAGCTAATTGCAATGCAACTCTAGTGGGTTGAGGTTCACCCAATCCTAATTTCTTAAAAACTGAATAGGGCATCATATTTATAGTTGCTCTCAAATCACACAATGCCTTATTAATCTTTTAACTGCCTATAGTGCAAGGAATAGTAAAACTCCCTGGATCTTTCAGTTTCTGAGGCAGCTTGTTAAGGAGGATTGCTGAGCATTCTTCATTCAATGCAAATGTAGCCACGTTTTCCAGTTTCCTTTTTTTCACCAAGATTTCCTTAAGGATCTTTGCATAATGTGACATTTGGGCTAAGGCATCTACAAAAAGAATGTTAATATATAAACTCTTGAAAATTTCAAGGAACTTACGAATTCCTTTTCCATTTTGTGTCGCTTAAGCCTATTGGGAAATGGCACTTGTGGCTTTTGACTTGTCTCTTTCCTTGAATCCAACTGCTCTTCCTCCTTCTTTTCGGTCCCTAAGGTTGCGCCCATCTTTCCTTCTTCCTTTGCTTTCTTCTCCACCTCTTGCATCTCCTTACCACTCATCAAGGTAATGGCTTGCACTTGTTCCCTTGGATTTGCTTTTGTATTTCTGGGCAAGGTACCTTGGACTCTAGAGGATATCATTTGTGCCAATTGCCCCACTTGAGTCTCTAAATTCTGGATTGATGCCTCTTGATTCTGAAATCTCATTTTCGCACTTGATATGAACTTGGTCATCAGCTCCTCTAGATTAGATTTCTTTTCTGGCTGAGTGAAGTTTTGAGGGAAGGGTTTCCCTGCATTTTGATTTGACCAAGACAGATTGGGGTGATTCCTCCATCTGGGGTTAAAGGCACGAGGATAGTGATTGCCTTACTGCCTTTGCAAATTCCCTATGATATCTACTTGCTTAGAGAATTGCATGAATTGATTTCCAACTTGGAATTCGGTGTTGATATGACCTCCCCCACACCATTTACAGGCTATGGCTTGAACATGCATGGCTGCCAACTGCATCTCATCAATCTTCTTGCTGAGGGTGCCGATTTGTGCAGATAGTATTGTATAGGTGTCTACATTGTGAAGGCCAGGTTGTCTTCTAACTTGGGCTTTCTCGGAATGCCACTAATAATTATTTGCAGCCATTTCCTCAAGTGCATGGGTGACTTCAGGGGTCTTACTATTAATGGATCCCCCAACTGCAGCATCCATAATGGTATTGTTTGCTTCAGTCAATCCGTTGTAGAACGTCTGAACTTGGAGCCATACGGGAAGTCCATGATGAGGGACCTTCCTCAGTAATTCCTTGTAACGCTCCCATGACTCATACAATGATTCCCCGTCCTGCCGAGAGAAAGTAGTTATATCATTCCGCATCTTTGCAGTCCTGGACGGAGGAAAATACTTGGATAGGAAGTGGTTGGCCATTTCGTCCAAAGATGCGATTGATCTAGCTGGTAGAGAGTTCAGCCAAGTCTTAGCCTTGTCCTTCAATGAAAAGGAGAATAATCTGAGCCTTACAACATCGTCACTAACTCCATTATGCTTGAATATGTCACATATCTCCAAGAAATTGGCGATATGAGTGTTCGGATCTTCACTAGCCAAGCCATAGAATTGAATTGTGTTCTGGATCATCTGAATGATTGCTGGTTTGATCTCAAAGTTGTTAGCAGCTATTGCTGGTCTCACAATGCTCGAGGCTGCCCCGGTGAGGGTCGTTTGGCATAGTCCATCATAGTCCTTTGCTCGGCCATCTTTGTACTTTCAGCTTTCTCTTGCTTAGAAGCTCTAAGGTAGCGGCAGAGAGTTTGTTCAATCTCTAGATCGTAGATGATGGTCTCCTTTTCACTTCTGTGTGTTATAAACTGAACAAGTCAAAGTAATAAAGATACTAATACACACATATCATGAATATATTGTACAAAATCAGAATTAACATCCATCATGGTTCGCATAATAGAAAGAAAGAAAAATTCAACAAAGAAAAACCATTAAACCCTAATTGAATCTAGGTTACCAAATTCGCAGAATCAAAGAAGAAGACAACTTAGGATTTCTGCATCAATCTTCAATCTCCTCTTCAATTCGCATTCAGCAGCCTTGTGATCCTCCTCCTAGAACTTTCCTCTTCGCTCTTGTGTCAAGGGGTCGAACCCTAATTTTCTCTCTCTCTTTTTTCTTTTATACTTTTCTTTTCAGCCTTTTGTTTAGAGTCCTCCTTCTTTTTAATTCTACTAAAGTCAGCCGCCTTTTGGAGCCTCCCATAGGGCTGCGGTTGGGCCTCTCTCCTTGGTGGGCCAAAGTTCTCCCCTTGGTGCCATATCACCATGTATTATGTTCTCTTAACTTTAAATTGTCCCAAATTCCCAATTTCCTGAAATTCAACGATGCACCGGGGTCAAAATATCTTGTGCAACCACATACTACATCTAATGTTCTACCGGGCAACAATTCTTGACAACACATCCAAACATGTGAAAATGTGCTATATCTATCAAATACGTGTTGGGTGAAGATGTAGTAGGCAAAACAAACCTACCCTCTACCCTCTAAAGGTTACTACTAATTCATAATAATTTCCACTGACTACTTCACAAACTAGTACAAACCTACCCTCTAAAGGTTATCTATCACACTATGGGCATACAAAACTTCAATTAGGAGGGGAGAAAAAGTGAGTTCATATTCCCTAGTATCTGGACACAAGATAGTACTATCCGCTGAAATACAAATAGTTTTAGTGTGGGTAGCATATGCAATGGGAAAGAATTTCAGCATGAAGGAGATGAACCAAATGGCTTGTAACAGGCTGGACACCCTAGATGAAATAAGAGGGGAGTAGTACTCTTCATTGCAACATCACTGCATGCTAGAGTAATACTCTACATAGAACAAAAGCTTAGTTGGCAATGTATAAAATGAAACAATACATATAAGTTTGAACAAAACCACAATGTACCTTTGGAATTCATGGCCGTGAGGTCATCTTCTTCATTCTACCACCTTGGACCACAAGCTAGGTCCCTACAAAGGTTGGCTTGCTCTTGTGTAGACTTTGGCTGGGGGGGGGGGGGGGGGCGCTGATAGCACCAACTCTCTCCTCCTCACTAGAAGATGCCACTTCCACAGGGGCAGGATCAACTCCTCACGTCATGACCCATGACCACAGACACTTGGTGGGATAGGGAAGAATTAGTGCCAATTCTAATAGCTGGGGAGACGATGCTTTCTTCTTTGAAGGTTGACTCTCCACAGTGTTGGATACCTTCTTTTTCACTTGCCTCGTGTCCTGCGTCAGAGGCTTTCTCTTGGCAACCTTCCTTGGCTGTGTTGGAGCCTCTTTTCTGCCTTCCCCAACCATACTCTCTCCTTTCCTTGGCTATTCCACTTCCTCCTTGACCTGTGGTGCAGCCATGCCATGACTACGTCTTGGTGTTAGCACAATAAACTGAATCAAGGTTTGGTATTGCTACACCAATGACGCCAACTCCTCCACCTGAACAATTGAGATTTCTACGAAAACTAGCTAATGTAGGAAAACGCTTGACAAACCACATAAAGACAAAAGGGGGTGCAAATGTAGGAAAACACTTGATACCGGTCCAATATTTGATGAATGGTTTCGTCGAACCAATCACATGGATACCTAAGAAGCATAAACAAATAGGGCAACTTATACAGCCATCCAGGAGATTCCAAACTCCTTGAAAGCATCCAAAAATGTGTGGGTTCTCGGACACCAATTAGGCAAGAGGGTTTCTATATACTCCACCCCTCTCCTCTTGGCCATACCTTCGAAGCAGTCCACAACCAATAATAACCTAGCTTTCGTAATGGTATGTTTGGTTGCTGAGAAAGGAAAAGGATGGGAAGCATATTGGTGGAACATTCCACTTTTCTGGTGTTTGTTTTGCATGAAACAACACTATGATTAGAATAGAAAGGAAAGGGACGTGGAATCCGAGAAGCGAGAATGCGGAGTCACACCAAAATAGTGAGGCCTTGCTGAGAAGAGAAAATAAGTGTGTAAAGTGAGAAAATTTTATCGAAGCTATTAGAACACCAGACTTAGGTCTTCGTCCTCTGCCTACACATCCTCGAAAAGTTATTTCTCTAGCGACGTTTCCGGTGGTTTCGTGCAATGGTAAGTACAAACCCAACATCCTTTCACGTTTTACTTTTATTTTTGCAGCATTTTCATAGTGTTTCATTGATTTCTTCTCCTTTCACATCCCATCATCTTACCCCTCCAACATTGGTTTATAGATCTAGCAAGAGATATGTGTTTGTTCCAAATCTATTGTATTTCCCATGGTTTCATCAGATTAAACATGGCTTCCACTACTTTCCTCCCATTAACATCAATGTTCCAGATTTGTGTGTTATTTTTTGTTTTTTTTTTCTTGATTGTTACTTATTTGATTAAACATGTTTGTGGACATGCATCCGATTTTTATGCCGTTTTATGCGTTGTGATGCTTACTCGATTGACATGTTTGATTTTTTTTTTTTTTGGTGCATAAAAACTTGTAGATGTACATATCTATTCAACTTATTGAATCTTTGATTTCAGTTTCTATGTGTGAACGAATCTTTTGACAGGTACTTGTACATTTATCCTCTTTTCTAGGAGGACTTTAGATATTTAAATCTTTTCTTTTTAACCAGTTGAGATATCTTCTTTGCTTCTCAAGTAGATTGGTTTAGTTATTTTCTGGTCAAACATTATATGCTAATGGACATTGTGTTTATATGCTTGCATAAAAAATAATAAGATTTAATTACAACTTAGTTCAAGTGTCTCCTTATTACCAATAGAATATCCTAACTTCAAATGGTGAGAAATGAGAGCTGGTAAATGGAATATTGTCAGAAGTTGTAAAGAAAGATGGGGATAAGGATAAGAAGAAGAAAATGATTATGAGACAAAGAATACTCATAAATAGCAAAATACTCATTATGGGATAAATAATATTCGTAAATGTTGAGGATAAGGATAAGAAAAAAAGTCCATAGATATTCATATCTTCAGAATTTCTCTAATTTTGTTTTGAAAACCATTGTTTTGGTGGTTTTAAAGAGATGAATTATTGTTATTTAAAATTAAGCCAATGTCTTTTTTGTTTTTGGTTCCTCAAAACAAAATCAGAATTCAAGAATTTGTTTCACTTAGTATTGCTAATGAGGCAAACAAAATATTCATATTCGTAGGGAAAGCCTCACCAAGTCCATAGGATTTGAAAAATGAATTATATTGCAGATGTTACAAGTAACTAAATTTTTTCTTGTAGCCTAAAATTGATTCTCTATTGTTTTAAAATATCAAAGAGATTATTTTAATCTAGATCCTTTTGGCTCAGACTCAATTTGCAAGAAGAAAAGTTAACCCATTGATTTAGGAAGGGGATGGGTAGCTAGGAAATAATTGATATAAGTGCAAGTGATCTGGACAGTTGGTGCTCTGGGACCTCGTACATGCTCCTCTCACTGTAGCAAATGCTAGTCCACCTTGGTACACAACATATAACCACCAACTTGCAATAAACAAAAGGAAAACTAGATATTAGTATAATTCTTTTCATGGAGGAAGGAAAAAAACAAAGAGGATGAAATGGAATTCACATCAAATCTTCTCCGTTTTAATAGGAAAAATATAGTGAAGTAAGTCAGAAGCATTTATATAAGCTATATTTGGTGGTGAATGAGGTTAGAGCTTAGATCATCTGTACTTTACATCCATGTATTTTGAACCCAAGAAGTCAAATGGATCAAATAGTCCTCCTGTTTGAACCCAAAATATAGAATTAGGAGAGGGTGATCTTTAGACTTTATAGCCAATTAAAACTAAATATTATAACAAGATTAGATTAGAGTTTATCTGGTAGAAGCTTTTCTCATTCCACTACAGAATAATGTGAGTTGAGACTCACAATTATCATTTTTTTTATACTAATACAAGTTTCTTTTCTTAATTATAGTTGCCTTGGTTATGTTGATGGCCCAGTTTCATTAATTACCATGCTAATATGAAGTTCATTAACTCATATTGTACACTGATTTATCATTTTAATTGGTCAACTAACAATTATAGATATTATGGGTAGCACCACTTTTACAAGAAAATGTACCTTAGCTGCGTTTGTTTCCAATGCAAACGCCCTTCATCTTGCTTCATGAATGTAAAGTCGGTTCACAGCTTAATCCGTTTTTTGTACTCTTCTTGTTTGTTAGGAATTGAGGTAAATGAGTGTACAAATTTGCTGACATTTGGTTGACATCGATGCAATCTATGAGAGCATACATAAATGCGCTAACTGCCTACTCTCCACTGTGTTGAACTTTCGGTTAAATAACCATCAAACCAGCTTCGATGAAATTTGGACTGTCCATTCTAACCAAGATCACATCATAAGAGGATCGTGCACTCCTTTTCGGAACTCCACTTCTTATTCTTCTTCCTTTCTCTCTGATCAATCAATCCAGTGCTCTCTCTCTCTCTCTCTCTCTCTCTTTGAATGTTAAATAAATGGAAGCCAAGAACCCGGGACTCTAGTATTATTCCAGCCTAGGACCCGCAAAACACTGCATTTTTTTTCTTCAACGACTCAATTTGGCTTACATTTAATTGGTGCCTACCGTTTTTGTTGTTGTTGATGGCGTTTGATTAGAGCTCCACCCAGAAAGACCTCCGACAGTTAGATGTTGCTCGGACAGTCGCCAAAGAGTCACATGATGCCATTGGTTTGGCAACAGGGAGGAACGCCGAGGGATTTTTCCCTAATTCGGCTCGTGATGTTGGTAGTCCTGGGTCTAGACAACCACTGTATTATGCGGCGACGGTTCCCGATATTGGGTATGTGGGGTTAGGGTTTGCGAATCCGATGATGGCTTGGTGTTCTCGTCCGCTTGTGCTCATTGGCATCGCTAGTGGTGTGCCTGTTGGGTATACTAAATTTCCAAATGTTGGAAATCGGGTTGGAGGTAATGGGGCCGATCGGGCGAGCAATGAGGGTGGCAAAGAATCGGTGTAGGGGAAGAAAGTTAAGTTTTTGTGCAGTTTCGGAGGTAAGATTTTGTCGAGACCAAGAGATGGGATGTTGAGCTATGTCGGAGGTCAAACTAGGATAATTGGCGTGAAGAGAGATTTATGTTTTCAAGAACTACTGCAGAAGATGACTGACATCTATGGCCAATCCGTGCATATCAAAACACAAGAGGAGCTGAACATCTCACCCCCATCTCCGACCAGCGACGACCATGCCATGGTCGGAGATGGGGTGAGAAAGTTACCATTGGGGGGAACATAATGCAGCAAATCTCCTCTCCTTCGAACAACTATTTTCGTTTCATCAAACAACAGCACAAACATATACCCTATTTACATCATCAGTCAGAGAGAGCAAGTTTGCATCTAAAAAGTCGATGCAATAATGCATTCTTGAAATGAAACAAAGCTGTCAGAAAAAAACAATTTTACCCTCTTAATCGATGCAGTTATGTATGCCAAACAAACGCTCACTAACATGAATCAGAATACATAAATACCCTGGTTTGGCGTTTGTATCGCAAACAAACGCAGCCTTAGAGTTTATGATACTCATGACTAGATGAATGCAATTGCTAGCCATGACACACAACTTTATCTTGATTTTTTACCCTTCCTCTCAGCTAATGCTTCATTGACGTTTTGAGAACCTGGGTCCTAGCTTTACTTAAAACCTCCATCCCATTTTGATGGAATATGTGTTTGTGTGTTTATAGGTACTAAAATGGAAAAATATTGTGTTGTAATCAAACGGTGCCAACCAAGAACTTATTTTACATGGGCAGAGTGCAATGCCCAAATGCATAGATTTAACAGAGCAATTATTTATTTATTTTTTGCTCATATAACACCTATGAAGAAGTTGTATTTCAATTACAATGGTACCAACACAATTTAGATCCAATACCCAACACCCTATATAAAGGATACTAACTCATAGGTGAAGGCATTAAAAGAACTCCATGTGGCATGATAATGTATGACTTTGGGAGCTACTTTTGTCAACTTAAATACTATGAATATATTATATTTTCAATGTCTATGGCTTTTTTAATATTACCATGTCAGCATGCCATGTGGCAAGATTCAAATACTACTATGCCATGTCACTCCATAAATAATAAGGGTTATGTTGTGTGATTGATGAGATTAATCTCGAGATTACTAGGGAGGTCACTGATGAAGAAATTTATAGAAACCTTATAATAATTAATGACATGAAAGCCCACGGGCCGGATCGCCTCAATGCTCTCTTTTTCAAAAAAAAAAAAAAATTGGAATGTGATTGGGGACTCAATTTGTTATGCTATTAAGGCTTTCTTCCACTCAGGGAAGATGAATAGATTTCTAAATTGAACTTTCATCACCTTGATTCCCAGAACTGAGAATCCTAAAACTGTGAATAACTAGCTATTGACCAATCAGTTTGTGTAATGCAATGTTTCAAAAACCGATCTAGAGGCCAAAGTGTTTTTTCCTTTGGGTCGCCGGGTCACTAGTTCGACTGGCCAACTCAAACGGGTCACACCATGCCACATCAGCCATATGGAAATATATATATATATATATGTATGTATGTATGTATGTATGTATGTATGTATCTGTATATGTATATACATGTACATATATGTGTACAGGTATGTATAAACAAGTATTTTATCAATAAATAATATATAATTATGTTTTACATATAATATATGAAATGTCTTATATTTAATATATGTTTTTTAATTCAGTTTTAAATTTTTTATTTGTAAAAAATATTAAAAATTGTAATTTAAGGCCAAAAAAGGATTATCTTGGAAAAAATAAGGAGGCAAGGCACCTACGCATAGATCTCAAAAAGTTACCCAAAATAAAAAAATCACATCAATCGAACATTGGAGTGCAAAGTTATGGCCTATTAAAGTTTGCAAATGCAGTTAGTATACAACCCGCAGCTCGATTACTAGGTCAAATGGGTCAACGGTTCAACCATTTAGGTCAGACGATTTTTTTGACCTTTTCTGGGTTTTGTTCAAACCAGACCCGGAATCTTAACCGAGTGATGGTTTGAGTGGTTCAACTGGTTGGATCAACAACGGGTTGAATACACTAATGTAATGTGATCTACAAGATTATTTCCAAAGTCTTATTCAACAGAATAAATCATATTTAGATGAAATCATTTCCCTCATACTAGAGTGCTTTAGTCCCGAATAGACAAATCACAAACAATATTCTTATTGCTCATGAGATGATGCACTTTATGAAAAGAAAAAGGTAAAACAGGGATTATAACCTATAAAATTGATATGGGAAAAGCCTATCATCGTTTGCAATGGAATTTCATAGAGATAGTTTTAGTTAAATTTGGCTTTCATAAACAATGGGTGACTTGGGTTATGGAATGCATTAGATTCGTTTCCTTCCAACCATTCATTAATGGATCTCTGCTCAAAATTATTAAAGCTTCTAGAGGTATTAGAAAGGGAGATCCCTTATCTCTCTACATCTTTATCCTTTGTGCTGAAGCCCTTGCTTGTAATCTTGAAAAGGAAGCTAATTATGGAGATAAACTTATTAGGTGTAGAATTTCGAAGGATAGTCCACCAATCCCTATCCTCTAGTTTGTTGATGATTACATTATTTTTGCAAGAACCTCAATTAATGCATGCTTAAAAATTAAAGAAATTATGGATAAGTTTGCATTGGCTTCTGGTCAATCTCCAAATTTTACTAAATCAGCCATTAGCTTTTCTAAAAATATCCCCCTCAAACTATAAAAATTATGGCAACTGTGGACACTTCATTTTTGCACCCTTCAATTTTTTTTTTATAGTACTTCGAGATTCAAGCATGCTTCAGCTAACCTCCCAATCGATCTAGGGGCATTTTTGAAATTTTACAAAAGTTGGGGCATCTATGACCATAGATACATAGATCCCAAAACCCTAAATTAGAGGACACCAAGATCACTCGAATTTGACACCATTTACCCCTTCATCCAACAACCCGAAGACGGAATCGATTCCGGTCATCCAATCAGTCATTTTGATCATAAACCTAATCTCATGTCAAATTAGAAATCCAAAATTGGAACTGATTTCGATCGTCCGATCAGAGTCATTTTGATCCTGAACCTCATTTCACGTCAAATCAAAAATCCAAAAGCATAGGTACAGAGAGCCCAAAAATCTAAATCCAATAACACCAAGATCACCTAAATCCAACACTATTAATACCTTCATCTCAAGACCCGAAGCTAGAACTGATTCCGATCATCTAATCAAGATCATTTTTTATCTTGAATCATATCACATATGAAATTTGAAATCCAACCTTGTAGATGAATAGAACTCAAAATTTTGAGTCCAACGGTATTAAGATTGTCCAATTTTGACACTATTAACCCCTCCATCTTGAGACCTGAAGCTAGACTCGATCTGAGCCTTTTGTCTAGAATCCTCTTCACACTAACTTCAAACCTAGGGCATCCCACAATTAAACCTTTCTCCCACTTCTAGAATCATGTTAAAATCTAAATTTTAACCAGCTAAGATCCTCCGATAAATTGGTAAAATCTTACATTCATTGTCTTGATTGATTGAGAGGATATCTATCAAAGCTGTCTTAATAGTCCATTCTCTCAATCAATCTCCCTCTAAAAATCCTTTAAACATCATCAATTGATCTCTTATCTCAGTCCTCCATTCCCCTCTTAAAAATTCTATAAATAATCCCCTTTCTCACACTCAAGACACAAAATCTAGCTTAGGGAGAGAAGTCTACCTCCATTATCTTAGAGAATACCCCTCTTCATGTCCCAAAGCCTCCCCACTCACTCTCCAACGTTCCTACAATCTCCCCATATCAGTTTGAAGCCAAAAAAGAAGTCATGCCTCTATTCAAGAAGGAAAACTTGAAGCTCTCTTGAAGCAACAACAGTGCAGCAGAAAAGTGATCATCATTCAACATGTTTTCCAAAACTTGGGCCACATATCACACCCAAGAACGGTCCAAGAATGGTTGAAGAGCCTTTCCGAGTATTGTAGTAAGGGCGAAGACGTTAAACTCATTCTCTTATATCTCTTATTGCATGAATGGGCTTGTACACGGCCCTCCTTTCTTTTTACCACCCAAGTAGGTATTCTTTATTGATTATAGGATCTGTTATGTCTTAATATTAGAAGTAGAGTCCTTTTTTCTTACAATCATGCATGGTGTTTTCTAGTTTCTATTTTGTTTTTGTTTTATTTTATTTTTTTGCTTTGTCATTTCTCCTTTCTTAAGTAATCAAGCAGCTGAATAGTTGATTGTTGTACTTTCTTATTTCATACAGACAAACCTCGGTTTCTAGTTATAGTTTATTCATTTCTTGTCTCCAATATATGTTAGCCATTAGTTTGTTTAGTGCTACGACTTCTTTTTAATTCTTTGTTGTTTCTTTGTTTCAGTAAATATTAGTAAGTGCTAGTGTCTTAACGCATTTCAATCTTTAGTTCATTAAAAGTGCTTCAATTGGTCTATAGCTATGTCTTTATTTTTTTTTAACTATCCCTTTTAGCGTAAAAGTTTTTGTTTTTGTCTCTCATTTAGATTAGCATGTGTATTCTATGGTATAGCCATAGGGATCCTCATCACTTCCACCTATCTCTTATTGTCTTATGTGCTTAAATAGGTTTCCATCCCGTTAATTTAATTAGGACAGCCCTCATACAACATTTAATATCCATTTTTTTTAGTTCACTTGTTCAGCTTCTCTTGGTTTAATTTCCTTTCATGCACATCAATTTAGTTAGCACCATTAGAATTTTTAGGTTACAACCTTCATTACTTTATTGTTTAAATCACCTGAATGGCATAGATGATCTGTCTTAGTTAGTTCATTACTTCCTTTTCATCCTCTTGTTATTTTCATAAAACATTATCTTAGTTTACATTCATTTACTCTCTCTTTATCTAGCGTAACCCCTTTTTAGGTAGCTTGTCTTCCCTTGCATATTTTAATTAAAATTGAATAGTTAGATTCTTGCTCATCACTTAGCTAGGTTTATTTTATTTAGTCTGTCAATTATCTCTTTTGCATAAATATTCATTCACACCATTTAGATTCTAGACAATCATTTAATTATTTGTTGCAATTGTTAGCTTGCCTTAAAGTTAGTTTCTCGTTCAATTTTGTTTAACTTTGTGTTTCCCGCTTATTTAATTTACCATGTTTAGTGAATGTGTATTAGTTTCGGTAAACTAAAAGGAGGCCCCAGAATTACTAAATCATCCTTGGAAATTTGGTAAAGTAGAAGTCAGTTTAACGGCGGGGTGCATGTGGGGTGCCTAACACTTTCCCACACTTTACCTTTGTTCCCAGACCCTAAGAATCTCATCCCCACTGGAAACGAGTCACCAAGAAAATCAAAATGTTTTTTTTTTTTTGTTTTTAAATCCCAGATTTTCTGAAATTCCCATTTCCGAAAAATTCAAGTGGAAACTCCACATTCCATCCATAATCAATTATCCATCCATTGATGGGAGGGTCTCTAAGGATTTATTTAAAACTCTCATTGGTAAAGTTTCTAATAAACTTATGGAGTGGAAGAAAAATTCCCTATCACTAGTGGGGAAGCTTACTTTGGTTAACCTGGCTATAGGCATGATCCCCTAGTTTGTTATTAGATCTTTTAAATTCCCCAACACTGTTATTGGAAACATTGAGAAAATTCAGAGAAATTTTATTTGGTCTAGTTCCAATGGGAGAAAGCCTATTTACCTCTTAAACTGGAAAAGAGTTTGTACCCCAAATGCATGGGGTGGAATCTCAAATGGGTTAATAAAGTTTTTCTAGCTAAACTTCGCTGGAAAATTCTGATAGATAAAAACAATTTGTGGGTTAAAGTGGTTACAACCATATACTTGAGAAAGAAAATTTTGTGGGAGGTCTCTCCAAATAAAAGTATCTGGTGGGCTTGGAGAGGCATTCTTCTGGCCCGAGACCTCATTAAGCGGGGTGTGGGGTGGCAATGATGAAAGTATTAACTTAATGATACTTGGACCTGGAATTCCCTTCTTATTGATGAAATTAATCTTGGTAGTAATGTAGTATAGAAAATAATGAGATGAAGGTTGCCAATGTTTGACAAAGGCAGGAATATTTGGAATGAGATCTTATTATATTGTTGGTTCCTGATTCGGCTTGGCATAGAATTAAACATATATTGATTCCTTCCGTTGTACGTAGAGGAGGATAAGATTTTGTGGAGATTTTCTCTTGATGACTATTTGTTGACCAAATCTGCTTATAAAGAGAAATGCCAATTCAATGGAGGTACTGGCATTGGAAATAAAATGCTAAATAAAATTTGGAGATTGTGCATTCCCCCCAGAATTAAAGTTTTTCTTTTTATGGTCCTCAGTGATAAACTACCTACGAAAAATAATCTTATTCTTAAAGGGGTTTAGTATCGATGGTGCTTGTTATCACTATAGGGATGAAGAAGACTTAAATCATCTATTTTTAAACTATAGATACTCTAAATAAATTTGGATGGGTGCAAACCCGGACTTTTCAGTTCCAGTATTGAGGATGCTTTTGATTAGGGGTGATCATTTTAGTTCAGTTAGAAAATTTTGGGTTTGGGTTTGGGTTTTGTGTTCAGGCTTGACCTGGGCCTAGGCCCACATTAGGCCGCAAATTTTAGGTCCGGGTTTGGGCTTAATACTTTAAGCTTAGGAAGTTCAGTCCGGGCCTGGCCCAGTCTGCATATATTTAAACTTACACATTTTTGTGTATAATGTGTACATGTTATTTTACATTATATTATATATTTTATATATAAATATTATAACATTACATGTATAATTTATATTATATATAATAATTTATATTATATAATATATAAAATAAGTTTATATGCATATTATCTTATTTAATATAAAATATGATAGACATGTAATGTTTTATATATAAAAGACATTGGCCTAGAATCAAGTCCGGCCCAGCCTGGGCCCGTATAGGCCTGAAATAGGGTTTATATTCTAGGCCCAAAACCCCAGGCCAGGCCAGGCCCGGGCCTAAATTATAGCCCTTATCATAAGTGCAAAGCCCGATTCGGGTCCATGATCACCCCTACTCTTGACCCTCTAGGCAAACAAAAATTTGAAATTCTCTGGTGGTATATATGGAAGAATAAAAATAATCTTCTGTTATCTTAATGATGAATCGATTAAACCCCATAAAGGGTGGAGAACTATTGTGTGGAAAGCCCCAAAAAAGAGGCCATTAAAATCAACTTCAATGCCTCATGTATCTCGGAAGGTTGGTGCTCCTTTTCTTGTATTGCTAGAGATCAGTGTGGGTTGGTGCATGACCTGAAGGTGAATTGCACCGGTTTTGCCTCCGTCAACATTGCTAAAGCTTGGGTGGCTTGGGAAGAGCTGAATATTGCCATCAACTTCAAGGATTCCCCATTATTGAAGGAGATTTGAAGCTCATCATCGATTGGCTAAAGAAAACAGTGGATCCGTCGTGCAGATTAAGTAACATCATTGCTGAGTGTGTGCTCTTGAGTTCCTAGTTCGACTATGTTTTTGTGATCTTTGGGGATGTGCTACCACCAAGCGTGTTTAGCACCTTTCAGTTTAATCAAAAAGAAAAAGTTGTTACACTGCTTAGTGAACCACTCCCCTGCTTAGTGACATGGGCCCACATGTCACTAATAATAATAATAATAATAATAATAATAATAATAATAATAATAATAATAATAATTTCACAGAATTATTTTAATAAAGTACTTTTGTAAAATTACTTTTAGAAAGTACTTTTAGAAAATTACTATAAAACGTACTTCATTGAATTAGTTTCATAAAAAGTAATTTTCCAAAGTACTTCAAAAAAGTAATTTCACAAAAGTACTTCTTTAAAAGTACTTTTATGAAATTACTTTTAAAAATACTTTTAATTGTAAGTACTTCCCAAGAGTAATTTCACAAAACACTTTTACGAAAATACAATCAATAAGTACTTACATAAAATTACTCTCAAAAAG
This sequence comes from Nelumbo lutea, assembly GCF_056320005.1. Taxonomy (NCBI): domain Eukaryota; kingdom Viridiplantae; phylum Streptophyta; class Magnoliopsida; order Proteales; family Nelumbonaceae; genus Nelumbo; species Nelumbo lutea. The sequence continues at coordinate 59,787,710 of NC_142689.1, read as the reverse complement.
TAATTTTCAAAAAGCTACTTTCAAAAAAGTACTTTTACAAAAGTACTTTCAAAGCTGTAAATCTACAAAATATAATTGCAAAATCAATGAAACATGAGGAAAATAACTAAAACATATTTCCCAATATAAAGCATTCCAATAACATAATACTACGGATGTTTGTTGTCAATTTCATAAAATTGTATCTTACTTAGACATGTACATCTCACCCAATGTAACTGATAAAGGGTGATTTGGCACAACCTAACAAGAAGGGGACACGTAGGCACAATCTGATTGAAGGATGACAACTCAGCTAGGCAAGCTCAATTCGTAACATTGATAGTTTGGGTACCCAGCCACCTCGGCCCAAAATCCGCCTTGCGTAGAGGCACCTCGACATACGATCCAATTCGGGACTAAAGAATCGAAATTCCAACTTGGAGCTAAAAAGCCAAAGCGTCGTATAACCAATTCCAATGGTCTCCCCAACAGATCCCGAATCTCTTGGGGTCATGATGAGCCAACAGATCCTGAATCTCCCGAGATCACGATAAGAACTCATCCCGGTCCCGCCTGAATCGGAGGTAAACGGTAAGCCTCATCCACATACTGCTATCCTTCAAAAACGGAACCAACATTATCTCTACAGCCCAGAGAACTCAGAGCTCTTTCGTAAAACCCACGGCTACTATAGTATATAAAGACTCAAAACCTCAAAGCAAAGATACCTGTGATTACTCTACTCACTAGTACTCAAGCTCTCAAGCATTCAGCTCGCATTCACAGCATAATTACTGACTTAAGCATTGGAGCAACCTCGTCGGATTAGCTACCTCGGGTTCTCTGATACATTGTTTTGCAGATCGAACCAGCTCGTCGTCCATCTAGAGTTCGAATCGCCCTCCAGCTAGGAGTATCCAAATCGCACACCATCAGTAACCAATTAGCATAACACACATAGATGCCCAATACAAAATGGTTAATTTGGACATAAATTTGTCTACGAAAAGTGGCTCATTTGGAGATACATTTAGCTTGAATCACCAAAAATGATACTCTGCTTCCTCGCATGTTTTGTATGAGTAAAAAATTACACCATTGTATCGATTAACCTATATGTACATTGCACTCAGCCTAGGTATTGTACTAAGACCAACAAACACTACAAAATACTTTCTACCAACCATTAAACACCTGTAGTGAGGTAAAATATATCATTATCAATTAAATAAACACAATATTAAAATCATTCCAATAGTGTACCTACCTATGTTCCATAAAACACAAAACCTAGTCAATGTATAGTGAATAGAAAAAAATATAGACAAAGATCATGTTTAACAATCAATGGGTATTTCTTGTGTAAATGTACATTATGTTGACCTTCACCTCCTTGATGGTAGTTGAGCATTATCAACATATAATGCATCTACAATTTGATGCCTAAGCATTTGCATTTCTTGTTATTGAGCCACACTAGCAATTGGAACCTCCTTGCAATCTTCCACACTTGTTCTAGAAGGAGATAATACCTTAAACTCTTCATCATTTTTGAACTCATAAAATAGAGAGTTGGTGTTCTAGTTGTTATTAATGAAGTTGTATGTATTTCCATCCAAGCCTTAATTATCAATTGTTATGTCTTCAATGAATAGCATGGCATATACTCTTCAAACTAGGAAACCAAGCCTTTAGCACACCAAAACACCATTCAATGACACTCCTAACTAAGGTATAAGCATTGTTAAAGTACTCTTTTTTAGTTGTGGTCCATCCACCCTTCAAAAATTAGGCAAGTGATATTGTGTATTATCATATGGTGCCATGTAGCCAATTATATTGGGGTAGGCAGAATCCACAACGTAGTACTTGCTTGAGCATTCAAATTATAAATTAGTTTTACACATGAATCCACATTCAAATTATAAATTAGTTTTGCAAGGCCCCATCTTGTGATGGTACGGTGTTTACATATCAGTAGAGATGCACACAGACATGTGTGTCCCATTGATGGTTCCTATACCATTTATAAAATAAACATTCAATTTTATATACCTACTAGCAGGACCCATGCAATGCACAAGATTTGTCAAAGAAAAGTGAAAATGGAAACTAATAACTATTATAAGAAACATGCAATGTTATTTAAAATAATTAATTTTTATTCTAGTAATTTGTTACAAAAATAATTTAGTAATTTAGTAATTTTGATTAATTATATTATTAAGTTTTAACAAAAATAATAAATTGTTACTAATTATTTAATAAAATAAGAGAAATTTTCCGATAGGTATCCTGTACTTTAAATCGAGTACCAACTTAGTACTGAACTTTAAAACACTACATCTAGTACCCCAACTTTCAAAATGCAACAATCTGATACCTGCCGTTAATGAATCGTTAAATGGCACATGAAAAAGATTGAAGTATCATCTAATTTTCTTTATCAACCTATCCGCTAAAATCAAAATCAACCCTATGAAGATCATATTCACACTATCACAGAGAACTTGGTGAAGGTAAGAACGTCTTCCAGTCAGTATACAGAACAAAGATTGCCGGCCAGTGCCGTCTGATCACTGCAATGGTGTAAGAATCTATTACTCCATGGCCTCTGCGCTTGTTAGCAAATCAGACATGGAGACATGGAGAATTCCCCTCCACTGTCAAACCCTGCAATAAATCTTCTGAAAAAAAAAAAAACAGAAAAAAAGTGGACATCTGGACTTGAGTAGCACGGCACAACAAACCCAATACGCAGAGGTTCCAATTTCCTAAATGGAACGAGCTGTTTCCTGAATTGGGTTTCTGTGGATTTGGACAGAGGAGTAGCTTTGGTGCTCAAATGTGGTAAAAATCAGAAAGTAGTGTACATGGATGGGAGGGACAGAGGGAAAAGTTGGGTTAGGGGCGTCTTCTACTTCTAGCTAGTAGTCCTAATACTTCCATAAGAATGGCTCCTCCATTTGGAATCCGAAGTCGGCTTCTCCCGGTGAAAGCAAAGGCGAACAGAAGCGAAACATGTCGATTTGATTGCTGCTGAGGTCCAGGAATAGGTCGGGCAGGTTGAAGAACAGGCTGTCCTCTTCATCTGTGGACAGAGAAACTGAGAATTTTTGGGTGTCTTCGGACATGGTGGTGAGAGATGGGTAGTGAATGATTGGAAGAAACTCCGGTTCCGGTTCGCTAGGCCTGCCTTAGGCGTCGGCTTCATGAGATGGTTGCTCGCCGAAATTGAGTTGGCACATCCAATCTGTCAGTGGGTGGGGTTAACTGATATATAAATCCATAAATTGATAAATTGAAAATGGGGTTTTAACTTTGAAGCAGTCCACTCTCCGCTTCGGGTTAAGTTTGAATTGAGAGAGAGCGAGGGTTAACAGATGGAGAGGATTAATGGGGCTGCTCAAATCAGATGTCAAAGAGTCTTGTGCAATTGAGCCAGATGTCAGGTCTGCCTCTCTACCTTCTAGCCCCTTACCCCAATTAATAAATTGAAATGGGGTTTTAACTTTGAAGCAGTCCTCTATACCGTCATTCTCCGTTGTTTTTTAACAGTACTTGCAATGTGTTTTTTAATGAACACAGTACTTAGCACAGAAGTTGGTACATTCGGCTTCTTGGGCTTTCCTTGATCCTTTCTGTGTTGCTGCTGTTAGAATTCTTTTGGGTGTGGTCGAATTCTATGAAGGTATTTGCGATTGTAGAAGAAGAAGAGAAAGAAGAAAAGGTGGTGCAGGAGGTAGAAGAAGAAGAGGAGCAGAACCGGACTCTGATAGAAGTTTGGGTTTTTCCCTTCGTTTATTTTGGGCTCTTGGAGGATTGCGAGCGACGAATAGATTGGGTTTTCGTCTGGACTGTTGAGAGTTTGGGATCTGTGTTTTATTTTCGTGAAAAAGAAGATAATGAATAGTATTTTATTTTAAGGGTAATTTTGATATTTTCTAAAATATTAAATCACACACAAGATCACATGATATACATAACTGATGCTAGGTACTAAATTTCGTGTTTCAAAAGTTTGGGTACTAGATTGTTGCTTTTTAGAGTTGGGGTACTAAATTGGCACTATGCTTAAAGTACAGGGTACCTATCTGGAATTTTCCCATAAAATATTTGTCTTCTATATTATCCATTAGTGTTTTATTTTATTTATTTTACTTTATTGATGATTAAATGTTATAAGTGTTTTGTAAATGTTACTTAAATATTAATAAATATAAAATTAAGTTATAGTCATATTTAAATTAATCTAAGATTGAGCTCAAGGTTTAAGACTTCAAGCTTTAGTTGATCCTCAACTTAACCCACCCCTGTAAGTTTCACTCCTAAGAGTAATGTGACATTCATATTTAGGCTGAACCAAATTGAGCATAACACGTGCACACATTATTTTTAGGTTTTTAACTATTTTTACATAAAAATTATTAATATTGAACCTGAAGGAGCTATGGGGATGGGCTACCCCATTGTTTAGCCTAATGAACCAAAAATATAAAAGATCCCATGCATGCAATATTTTAATAGTGTATTAACAATTTTATAGGTTGCCTAGCACATCATGGCCCACACCCCAAGTGTAATAATATTTGTCTAGGGACATGCTTGCCTGTGTTAATTGTAAAACTATGATGTTTTTATAAATTAATTTGTTTATTTAATTTTAGTTTATTATATAAATAGATAAGATATACCTATATATTTGTATAAAATTTGTTACCTAAATATATTGTATATAGCTTCTAAGTTGAGCTTAGGGGTTAGCTTAGTCCTTGCCTGCCAGGGTTGTCAATGGACTATGAAAATCCAATAGACGATTTGACTCAAAATTTGATTATCCTGGACTTAGATGTTAGAACTTGCATCGAATTAATAGTTGGATTGTATTGTGGATTTCAACCCATCCAATCCAACTAAAGTGAAAATCCAATAGTCGGATTTATACATTTATTATACATATATATTTTAAAAATATTTTTTAACTTTTTTATTTTTTTATCATTTTAAACATAATAAGGTGGTTGCAAATTAAATCCAAATATGATCCAAAATCCGACATAATAATCAAATGTGAATGCAAATCTAAAGATTTCATAATCGAATGTGGATGTGGATGCAACTAGATCTAATCTGAATCCAATATGTTTATCGTCCTATTGTTTGCATTATGTGTGGAGTTGGTTAGATCTTAGTTAGATGAAGCTTGGAAGACAATAATTTCTTTAGCTCAAAAATTTGTAGGTCTATTTGAGTTTAGACTAAGTTAAAAATAACCCTATGTAGGAGTCTTATGACATTTATAATTAGGTCATTATTAGTTTTATTATTTTAATTAATTTTTATAATTTTTATATGGAATGCAACGTGTTTGCTTTATTGTATTTAATAATTTTTTACTTTTTTATTATTTTAATTACCATATCAGTATTATTTATTTTTAAATAGAATTCAAATGTATTTTAATTTTTAATTTATGAGCTACTATTTTTACTAATTTCTTAATTTTTAATAGTTGCTAGATAAAAACATTGTAAAATTTAATATTTTTTATTAATTTTAGTTATTTGGTTTCGAATTATATATTTTGTGAAAATTAACTAATTAATAGGATTTGGATATGAATAGGGATGGCAATGTTCCCCATCCCATCAGGAACTCAGCTTCCTCCACCCCATCTTAGGTTGGGGATGGAGATTATCTTGGTGGAGACGAGGATTAATATTGATACACAACTGAGGATGGAGGCGAAGATGGGGGAGTGAATTCTTCATGCACTAACCCCGATTATAGATATAATTAAAATATTTTTATATTTTAAAAAAATCCTTATTTTAAGAATCTATTTTTTAAAAATAGTTTTAACTTAAAAATTTTGGGGAGTTAGGTTCCTTGATGAAGTACCCATCTCTATTAGGAATAAGGGGTGGAGGGTCATTTTTATCCTTAGTAGGGATCACGGTTAGGGATGGAGAATATGGTCTTTGCCCCATTTTCATTTCAAGATATGAAAGAGATAAATGGAATTTGGATGAGAATAAAAATTCTCTTTCTCTCTCTTTCATTGGTATACAATAGGCTAATAATGGAAGAGGCCTATAGGATTTCTCTCTCACTATTTTTTTGATGTAATTATTTATGAGCAAGGTGCCAATCAGCTGTTTGGTAAGGTCTCCTGTTGGTCGTAGCGGAGACACGGGATTGAATCTTGCCTATACTTGGGTTGGGGGATGCACTAGTCCCCGTTGTGTAGCCCTTAAAGTAAAAAATTATTTAAGATATTTTAATTAACTAATTTTTAAATTGTTCTTTGTTTATGGGCTAGGTGGACTCAAGCCTAGGGTAGATTAAAAATCAACCCTAAGAAAAATGAAAAATAAAAGAGTAAATAAATTTTAAGAAATTTATTAGAGTAAATGAGAGGAGAGAGAATTAGTGGAGTGAGTTATTTGGAGAGAGAGAGAGAGAAAGAGAGAGTTAATGGAATGATTAATAAGGAGTTAATCAGAAAGAGAAGAGAGAATTAATGATGAATTAATTAGGAGAGATGAAAGTATTAAAAACTTAAAATTGATTGGTTACTCAACTAATTTTATCCAATTTTGAAAATAAAAATTCTAGAAAGACTAGAAAATAGATAAATGGCAAGGGAGGAATAGAGGAAGTAGAGGCATGCTGAATGGCATGTATTGTTTTATTGTTAAATAAAAACATAGTGTGTACAGGTTACCTTAAAAGTAGGGCTAGTATTTTGGATTGTGTTTGATGTGTGGGTGAATAGTGTTGAAGTTAAAACTTAGAAGGACTTATGTTAGTCAACAAAAGTTTAATTACTTCCATCAACACGTTATTTGATTACTCTCATTATGTACAATAATACGAAGGAAAATGACTAATTGTTGTTCAATTGTAACATCTCGGCTATCTTCGAGGAGGCCACATTCCTTCAAAGTATTGTGCAGTCCATGGTGTATTTAGATTTCTTGTGAACCAGATATGTTGTCTCACCATCCCCTTATCAGTATCTGTTGTCTAATCACATAACATACCCATGTCGGTTCCTGTCTCTCTATATCTGATACCAAGTCACTCTCCCTTTCAATGTTCCTATCGGTATCCATCATTAACACTATATTGCAAATTAATACAAAAAATAAAATATAGATGAAAAGTAAAGCACACCATGCATTAATTGGTAATATCAATAGTGCATTAATCAACATCAGTTCCAAACTAAAATAATCAAAATAAGACCAAAGATGTTCAAGGAGAAAAATAAGAAATTAAACATCATTTGAGTTTTCAACAATTATTCCAATAATTATATATCCGATTTGACCTATGGAAGAATATGCAAGCATACGTTTTGAGTAATAGCAATGAGATTCCCCGATATGATGCTAAAAATAGCTAGGATTTTCAGAAGAAGATGCCATTCGTTTGATGAAAAATAAAAAAGAATATCGAAAATTCAAATGGCTAGGATTCCCCTCTTCCATTCCAAGGATTTCATTTTAGCAGCCTCATGCACTGTTCTATAGAGACCAGCCTTTGGAATTTCTTTCATTTCTCTGGCAACCCTCTGAGTAGCCATAATTTCAAATGAAAATGCAATTCTCTCCAGGTTTCTTCCAATCTGTGCACCCCTATGATCCTTTGCTTCTTAGAAGAGGCGCTACTCTCACCTGAGTCTTTAGGAAGGTTCCTACTCAAGTGAGTAGGAGTTGGTTGGAGGCCTCCACTTTGTGTATGTGATTCATTAAAAAATGAATCATCCATTTGGTCACCATTCAAAGATTGATGAGTTAAAGGCCCCACCTCCGGTATAGTACACCAGGTGACCAATTGTAGTCACCATAAGCAACCATACCACCAAATATGATGCAAGTCTACCACATGGGGAGACCTTGTACCTAAACTACGACGCATCAAAACATGTCTATATGACATAATGACATCATTATTTAGGGTTTTACCTAAAATAAAATATATTATTGTTAATTTATGACTTTTAAAGTAAACATTTATTATACCTTCAAATAATCATCTCGACTAATGAATATTTCGTTTATAGAGGCCCAACCCAAATTGGTGCATATAAATTTATGAAATATCTTCCACTCATTTTTTACTATATCTAATTGATTTTTCATTTGTTTTTGGGAATAGTTTTTCCCTGTTATCTGCATCATAAATGACCAGTCTTGCCTATTCATGGTAGTATTGATCCTATAGCTAGTCAGTACCTGTTTTAAACACAGATCTACTCAAACATGGTAAGTCATCGCACTAAAAGTAAAAGCTGGACTTGTAGGGCAAAGAAATAAATGAGTTGCATTAAGTAGTTTTTTGCCATCAATCCCTATTTTAATTAAATGAAAGGTGAAAGTGCAACTCTTAAGCTCTATCTCTATTCAATAATAAATATTTTGCAATGCATTTCTAAACATACATTTTTAAAGTCAAGATAAATTTCAAAAACATAATGAAGGCAAGCATATCTAAAACATGGCTTCATGAAAGCAAGATACTAACATATACAGGGGTTCTAGAATCCACATTTACTATTATGGGTTAAACAACCTTAATTAACCAAATAAATAAGCACATGTATTCAATTCACACAAGCATCAGTAGACAGAAATTCAAATTGAGTACCAGGAATGAAGCTTCGATTGAACTCTCTGTCTTCACCGCAAACTCTCTGGCTTTAATTCTTCAAAACGGTGCGTATTCGATTGAACTCTCTGTGTACACTACAAACTCTCTGGCTTCAAATCTTCAAAACGGTGGGGTATTCAGAAGTTCATTGCTTCAAATTGACCTCTTTGAATCGGTCAAGTATTCAAATCGACCTCTCTATTCGTGGCTTCGATCAAATCGACCACTTTCAATCAGTCCAGAATTCAAATCAACCTCTATGTTCAGGGTTTCAACTATTCCTCTCTTCACAATTCTCCGAATCGCTTCACAGTTCTAGCATTGAGAATGAAGGACACGAAGTAGTTCTCTGATTCGGTTAAGATTGGAGGATATATAGGCTCGAAGAAGCAAGAAGATAATGGCATGAGATTAGGGATTTAGTTCTCTGAATTGGTGGAGGAATTGAAGAAAGATGTATATTCTCAAAGAAACCAAGAAGGTAATGGCATTGAGATTCATGGAACCCAAGATTTTTTCAGCGAGGGATTCGTCGTTTGGCATTAACGACCCCTCTCTTGGCGCAACTTAACTGTTTTGGCGGGACCCCTAAAAATTATATCTCAATTGCTATTATTTTTAATTTTATTTGCCAATAAAAAATGCCGGGATGCGTGGTGTGTTACATGATCCCTGTTTTAATTAAAATTTGACTGCCAGCTCCTAAAAGGGTCGTTTTTTGTTCGAATTTGCTTATCTTTTCCAACATTAGATAAGGCCGCCGGAAGAAAACCACCGGCCTAAGCCGTTTTTCTTGTAGTGGGAGCTTCCCCCACTTTTCCCTTGACTATTAACCATTACCAACAAACTTTAAAACTACCTTTTAAAGTCATCAACATATTTATATTAATAGCAAAGAAATAATAATAATAATAATAATAATAATAATAATAATAATAATAAAATCTTTGACATTGAATACAAATTACAATATTGTTAACGAAGTTATAATATCATTTACTATAATGATAATACCAACAAATAACAATAAATAATATTTTGGTTACCTATATTACTGTTAACAAGAACATTATTTCTAAACAAAAATTGGTAATAATATTTATGTTAACAACGAGAATAATAATATAACAATAATAGAAATAACAGTGATAATAATGGTAACACTAATTAATTTAAAAAATTAATTATAGTAATTCTGTACAAATATCAATTTCATAGCAAAAAAAAATTAAAAGAACATCAAATTAATAATAACAATTCAGTTCATGTAACTAAAATAACATATCAAAAAATAGAAAAAAATAAAAAAAAAAACAATTCAAGCACCAAATTAATCCAAAATAATCTTCCATTAACATGTAATATTTTTTTTTCGTTTTTTTTCTAAATAATCTAAGAATAAAATGCAATCAACATCATAAGCAAAAATATTAAAAATATCCCACAATTTATGTAAAAAAATTTCAAGTAATGGCATGTTTATTCACATTAATATGCAAAAAAAAAATAAATCAAACGGTTCGTATTTTTCTATAAAACTAAAAAAATTGATTAAAACTTAACTTACCTCATTTAGCCGGTGATGGGATCTGTCTTAGTCGTCTCAAACTTACGTCTGCACAAGAATGGTGCAAATTTGGTTTCAGACCAAAAAAAATTGCAAAAATTACAAGAAGTGACCATTGAATTGTGAAATACATGGGAGAACGATGAGAATCACCATACCTGAGAGCCAAATAGCAAGAAGAATCACCAGTTACTGCCCCGCGGGTATATCCCCCTGCTGCTGCCACAATCTCTATGCACGAATGGAGAAGACGATATAGTTTTCTCCATTCGAAGGGGTAATGTTGGCATTTTGAAAATTTTCAGGGACATTCTTGTCCCTAAAAAATAAATAAGCACTTTTTAAGTATTCAAATATGTTTGGCTTTTATGTGAAACAGGAATAAGTATTTATTTACCACTTACTCTGTGGTCCCACCATTTATTTTCTCTAATTTGAATAAATAATTATGTTAAGTGATACCAAACAACCACTAGGCGTACCATTGTTGTTGCCCCAGAAAATGGCGCCACATCAGTGCCATATAAGAAAAAAAGTTTCTGCAGAAGACAATCATCTATTTAGAACTGTTTTTTTCATAAAAAACAGTGTTCCAAGCTATACCTTGGAAATTGGAAGGTATGTCTTGGAGCAACACCAAATTTGGCGGTTGCATTTTGTTACTACCAATAGAGCAGTGATGTAGCAATATGGGTAGAAGCATGGAAAACATTTCTTGGAGCATTGGTACCAAATAAAAAAAGTTATTGTTGCTCTAGGAAACGTCTTACCTAGCAGCAACAATTTCTAAAAAAAAAAAACATCGTTTCTGGTGCAACTATAACATCGATGCCAAACATATACTAGATGTGTTAAAGTAATTGGTTCGTGTGAATCATTTTCAGTGATTTTAAAGAGTCCAAATCATTTAAAATATTTTAATTTGAAAATGAGTTTAGGCTGAGTTGATATAGATAAAAAGATTGTGCTCATTGATCAATATGCCCCAGAAATCCCCAAACTTTTGCCTCATATTTATTGGTTTCACTATGGCATTAAATATTTGAATAGTAGAGTTCACTTGGGGGTGTCCTCCTGGTTTATTTTTTCTTCCTATTTGACTTTGTTTTATTTGTTAAAAATAAATTAAATAATAAATGAAAGAGAATGCAAGTAAGGTTGACGGTAGGGTGCAATTTGGGTTCTTCTCAGTTAACATTATACATTGCTTACATTGCTTTGAGATTGGGTTTCAAGTTGGGCCCATTCGAAAATTCGAACCTTTGACCCCCACTTTATATGACAAAGAATTGAATTAGGAAGGTGGCATAAATTGCATTAGTTTTTGAAGTGCAAAATTTACATTGATAGTGAATGCAAAAGAGTAAAAAGTATAAATGCTATATCAGATATGAATGCAAATTATAATTATAAATAAGTAAAAGCAAATTTTATCCAGGTACAAATTTTGCATCCAGTGAAGATTTACATAATTATGTTACAACCAAACGTAGCCCAAGGCTCAATTTGTTTGAGAATACGAATTTCATGTACACTGATGTAAAAATGGGCTGAATGAATATTCTGGTTTAATTTTGCTTAAAATTTGACTTTTTCTTATTTGTTTATGAGAAATAAAAAAGGAAGCTAAATGATGTGATCCCACATTATAAGAAAGAAAATGGAAGGACATTTACTTATTTTGGACTAAGGATGCAAGATGATGTGATCTTCACTTTACATGAGAGAGTTGAGATAGGAGGAAGGTGATGAGAATTTTGCATGTTTTAGGATGCAAATTTTGCAGAAGTAGGGACTACAAACAAGACAAAAACATACAAATTTTCTATCAAATAAAAGTACAAATCTTAAATACAAACAAATGGATGCAAAACTAAATTAAGTGCAAAAGTTGTATCTGATTCAAATTTGCACTCCAAACAAATAGAGGCTATAATACCAAACTTCATTTTATTCTCTCATTGAATTGGCTTTCGAGATAATCATCCACCTTGTCTGACTAAACAAATAAACACATATTCACGTACTGCATGCACTCAATAGTGTTATCAATCTAGTTTCATGCCCATATATCCATGTATCATGCGTTGTAGCCCTTCTTGTGTCTATTCTTATGCCTGTGGTTTGTGCCACCATGGTCTTGACCTCCTCCCCAACCCCAACCCCCACCTTCACCCCCTCCACCACCTCCTCCTCCACCACTACCACCACTACCACCTCCACCACCACCACCTCCTCCTCCTCCTCCCCCTCCCCCTCCCCCTCCCCCTCCACTACCCCAACCCCATCCATAACCTCCGCTTCTTCCCTGTCCACCCGCACCCCCGCCTCCCCCACCTCTACCCCCACCACCACCTCCTCCTCTACGACTACCACCACCTCCACCAGCACCCCCACCCCCGCCCCCACTTCCTTCATTACTTCTATTACCATTGTCACCTCCTCCTTTACCACCTCCACCCCCACCTCCTTTATTGCTTCCACCCCCATTGCCACTTCCTCCTTTACCACCTCCACCTCCACCTCCTCCATTACTGCCACCCCTACCACCATCTCCTCCTCTACCACCTCCACCTCCACCTCCTCCACTACTGCCACCCCCACCACCACCTCCTCCACTGCTTCCACCTCCACCCCCACCTCCTCTACCACTGCCACCCCCACCCCCACCTCCTCCTCTACCACCTCCACCCCTACCCCCACCTCCTCCTCTACCACTGCCACCCCCGCCCCCACCTCCACCCCCACCCCCACCACTAAATCCACTTTCACCCCCACCTCCTCCTCTACCACTGCCACCCCCACCCCCACCTCCCCCATTGCTTCCACCACTACCACCACCACCTCCTCCTCTACCACCTCCACCCCCAGCCCCACCTCCTCCACTGCTTCCACCTCCACCACCGCCTCCTCCTCTACCACTGCCGCCCCCACCCCCACCTCCCCCATTGCTTCCACCACCACCACCACCACCTCCTCCTCTACCACCTCCACCCCCACCCCCACCTCCTCCACTGCTTCCACTTCCACCACCGCCTCCTCCTCTACCACTGCCGCCCCCACCCCCACCTCCCCCATTGCTTCCACCTCCACCACCACCTCCACCCCCACCACCACCTCCCTTATTTCCACCCCCATCTCTTCCTCCTCCACTATGTCCATTTTTTCCTTCTTTTCCACTACCTTCCCCACCTCCACCTCCACCACTGTTGTAATTATTTAATGCAACTTCACTATTTGAAGTTGTGTTGGTTTGTTCTATATCTCCAACTGAACCATGAATTTTCTGTGGTAGCGTTGAGACAGTACTAGTTGAAGAAACAGCATCTCTCACTTCATCCCGACTCAGCCCATCAACCCAATATGGGTAGAGTACAAAGGGAAGAAACAATACAACCCACAAACATCTGGCATTCTCCATCTTCAACTATGTTCGATGAGGTGAGACTCACACATTCCCTCCCTTTTTATAAATCATATATTTGAATCTGAATGCCCATTGCCACTTCACCAACTAGACGTTATTCTATACTAAAAAAAAACAGATATTTTTTGGTAGTGAAATCCAGATCTTAAAGCAAACCTCTCCTAGGCAAAGCTTCAGAGAGATAGATGCCTTAGCGCTCACTTTGTCCCCACCTGCATTTGAAGAAAGGAAACCAAACCTTGTACAAACGGATGCACTACAGCACTAGTCATGAACATAAACTCGAAAATCCTCCTTTACTGGTTTTTGCTAGCTGGGGGCCACCACCTCCATAAACTCGAAAATCCTCCTTTCTCTGTTGCATTTACAGTCAAGGCTATCCACTTAGGCGGTTGGATGATTTTATGTCCTGTTGGGAAATACTCGTACTCAGTACCTGAGATCGTGAAACAAAAGAAAAACAAGGGAAACTCCACGATTCAGTGGATGGTTTTATGTTTGTTCTGAGTGAGTTAGCATTATGTTAAGCAAATAATATATATATATATATATATATATATTAATTTAGATTTTAGAAAGGAAAAAAGCACTTAAATTAAGCAAAGAACAGCTGGAGAACCTAAAATAAACCCGCTCTTATATATGTGGGGTTTATATTTAAGAAACATACCCATGGTCCACTTGTTAATGCAACCCTCTAGTCCCACTTAAATTAATTTTTATGTAATCAACATATATACTTGATCATCATGGTTCTAGATAATTAAACAAAATCTTCTCAGACCAAAGTAGAACAAATTGTAGGTAAAAATAATGATATATTAATTAGCAGGAAGAAAATGGCCTTAATGCATGTAAATTTGTTTATTAATTTCTTAATTGTAGAAGGATTTGCAACTTCATTTAGAGAATTCTTGTTTAGTTGTAAATTTAATGCTCGCTCAATTTTGTTAATTATATATGCCGAGAAAATGTAAAGAGAAAACTATAACAAAATCAGTCTCCCTTGGATGGAGTCTATGGATCACATAATGGAAACAACGAATCATTTCATTTCAAGGGGTATTGATATATATAGGCTGTAGATCACATGATGGCCATTTCCAGGGGAACACAACAATTGGCTATAGTTGGTCTTTTTTTTTTTTTGGAGGGCTAGAAATATTTATTAACACTGTAGCAGAACTGGTCCTTTTAAAATTTATCGGTAGAGACATGGGAATTTCCAGTTGACTGATTCTAACGATAATGAACCTTACTTCCCTAGGTTTTGAGCAAGGTTTTTAAAATCGAATCTGACAACGATCCTATCAGGGGTCCGGTTCTTGGGTTGAACGGCCTGATCGTTTGAATCGGACGGACAATCCCTTCTGACAAAAAAATTAAAAGATAATAAAAATAAAAAACAGTTAAAACCGTTGAACGGTTCAACCACCTAATGTTTTTTGGCAAAATTCTGGTTTTTGAGAAAAACAGAACTCGTCACCTGACTAGTTCCCGGTTGTTTGGTCTGACCATCCGGTCTGGTCTAATTTTGAAAACCATGATTTTGAGAGACGGCATACGATAATGGAGAAGTTTCTGATTACTAGCAAGATGACTGTATAGTCATATAGAGAGACTCAGACCAGAAAGTATTTAGGAAATTAAAAGTACTTAATGTAAAGAAAAAACAATGGATGATATGGAGCACATTTTATACCGAAAAATCAAGGGACGTTAAGGGCCGGTTGAGGGAAGGTTTAAGACCTTTTCAAAAAAACCAAAGGGAAATTTATGGGATTTACTTTGAAGATGTATGTTGACAGAAAAAGCTTGTTTGAAATAGCATATTTTCTAAACAGTATGAATTTCGAGGTTAATATTTCTTTGTTAATTGGTTGGCAAATATGTAGAGTGTAAGAGGGTTCGTATAAATTGCAAAGTTGGGTTAGTTTTGCATTGACAAATTTACCTTCTCATCAAACAGATTTTTAGCTTTAATGGATGCAAATACAAATTCCAATAAAACACATACTTTTTTTTTTATCAAAAGCCCATTTGAATGCAAATTTACTTCTCTTTTATTGATGTACTTATATCTTATTATCAATGTAAATATGCTTTGGTCTGTCATTTGTCAATGCAAAAATGTAATGTTTCCAAAATAGGCAAAAGTGAATCAGAGTACAAATTTACCCTGAATCAGGATTTACACTCTATTTGCATCATTTCCAAACGCAATCAGAATTTTATTCTGTGAATTTCTTTCAAATTTTATGAATCCGATTCAATAAAACAAAAAACAAAAAAAAAAAAAAAAAAAAATCTTTTGTGCATAATAGCGTATAGTGTGAGTTTCTTTCAAATTTCAAACAAGAGAGCCTGATCCATGCATCGCTTTCATTCCAAGCAACACCACCGTCCCTTAATGCACAGCCACCAACACCTTAGTGCAATTATACAAGCTTACTAGTAATAGTGTATGCATAGTATACATTGCAACATGGAATATGACCCATCCTCATCAAACTTTAACAACAATAATAATCAATAAAGTATAATAATAAAAGTACTTTCGTTGTGTTTGATACTATTTCCGCTTCTACCTGAAACTTATGGAATTGATTAATACAAATCAATTTTTGAGAAATATATGTCATATCACATTATATAAGATCAACTAAGAATTACATTTGTATCGTTTTACAAATTTGTATTCATCAACCCCAAACATTGAAGATAGAAACAGTAATAGCACAAAGCACAAATTGTCTATGGGTTGGTGGTGTTAAATGAAAGTAATCAAACTCATTTTGTCATGTGTGTAGCAGTGGTTATAAGTTGCGAGGAGTTGGATATCTGGGCCCTGGGATAGTGAGACTCCCACTATCCAGTATCCACAATGGAAGAGTTTTGGGTGGGCAACAGATGGGTTGGTTAGTTGGTTGGTTACATGGCATAGATGAATTATGACTGGCAGGTTTGGGAATTCTTAAGAACAACACAATCAAATCCCACCAAATGATGGGTGTGAGTGGGCGTGTGTGGTGTTATATTTCTTGGAAACTAACCACTACAAATTCGCGTAAAAGAAATGCTCATCTTGATGGATGCAACCACTATAGAGATAGAAAAAAAAAAAAGAAAGAGAGAGGGAGATAGAGAGAGACTTTTGGCATTATGGAAAGCGTTTGGCTACCAAAAAAATTGTTAAAGAATACTCAAACCCCTCCGATTTTTAAAAGGTCAAGTTTATCATTTTTTTCTGAGCTAGTGGATCAGTCGATTGTTTTCAACTTAGGGACCGTTTGATTCACTTCCAGAAAAAGAATTGAAATTGGAATCAAAATCCCTCAAAATTGGAATTAGAATTAGAAACAGCTGAAATGAGATTTCATTCTGAAAAAAAGGGGAGGAAATGGTTATTCCCTTAAATGGGGGAGTATCATTCCACTAAGAATGGAAATGGCATTCAGCCCAACCAAACAATTGGACTATTCCAATTCTAATTCCAGACCCCTATTCATGCCAACCAAATAAGCCCCTAATTTGCTTATGGGACAAATTCGGTTGAACATCCCCAACCGGCCCAACCAGCCCACTACAAGGCACCAGCTCTGGTTTTTCTTATTTTCTTTTTTCATTTTCCTATCTCTTTTTTCTGTGCAAGGATGATAAAATGAATATAATTGCATCAAATTTTGGCATTTTCTCGGGACTGGTAGGATTTTGCCCAAAATTTTGGATATCTTGCAAAAACACATCCAAAGATTGTTAAAATTCTGAATTTCACCATGGGTAGAATTAAGGAACCCTACCGTGTCTCCATGTGGAAGGACGGTCATTGGAGGAGTTATGGATGAAAAGTCAATGGGCTAGTTTGTTTTGTTGGACCGAGTGGCCCATGGCCCTCGATGTTATCCTCGACATGTAGGATTATCCGTGGGCCAATGGAAATAATCACATGATCGATGGAGTATTTGTTCTATGTGGACCAGTATGTACATTACAATCAATACTTTTTTTTAATTATTATTATTATTTTCTTATAAAATAAATCTGTTTTGAGTTATCTCTTTATAAGCTTGGTCGACAAGTGCAGTTATTGATTGAGAAAATGTCTTAACAAATAGGGACAAGCGTCTCATCCCAGTAGTGGAGGCTAATTCCAACTGTTTAGAGAGATTTATAGGAAGTTCCTGTCCATTAAGACAAATCCAACAGTCATAAAAAGGTCTATGAATAGAACCCAAAGTAATGAATACATTGGAGTTACTGAAAACATATTTCCCTCTCATCATAACACTCTCTCTTGCCTTGATTATTAACAATTTTGGGCTGTTGAAAAAGTTTGAACCCCATGTTCAAACTTGGCAAGAGTTCCTGAATTCTCACATAGTGTCATCATTAGGCTATGTTTGGTTGGAAGGAAAATGTAGGGAAAAAAAAGGAAAAGGTAGGGAAACCTTTACAAACCTTGTGTTGGTTTCCCTGTCTTTCCCTTCCTTTTCTTACATTTTTCTTCAAACCAAACATAACCTTAGGTTTGACATCGTTTTAGAAGAACTTGGGCTTGGGTGTGATATGCATTAGTGAGTAAAGATTTTAATTCATCCCAAGCAATCAACTGATCAAGCCCAGAACAACATAAGGGTACAGCTCTGAATCCAGCAATTCCAGAATGCAAACGATGTCCTCAGATTTGACTTTTGATAGTTGACTAACTTAATTACCTTTCCCTACAACAAGATCAACTTAATTCGTGGATTCAAACTTCTAATCGCGAGTATTAACTCGTAATAGATATTTTGTACTTAGTACTTATGCGTATTAATTTGATAATAGGATAGATTTTGGTATTTTTGCAATAGTTTCGAATATCGGTTATCTTATGTGGCCCAATTCAAACTATTTGGTCTGGAGGCCCATTAACATTGAAAACTGTGCAAATGCACCAAAATGGATTGTTGGAAGAGTGGCTCACATCATGGTTAGTGTCTTGAGATATATTTGCAAAGTGATGAAGAACAAGTTGCTGAGAAGTTTTTGAAGCCCAAGATCAACAAGGGAAATAGAAAAGAGGCCAAACAAGAAGCCCAAGATTAAAAGCCCAACAATTGTCTTGACGAGTTCAAATTTTATCGTTTTGATCTTTAAAAGTAGGGTTTTCTAAAAACTTTCTTTTTATGATAAGTTTTTTTTTTTTTGTTTTTTTATCTACCATTTTAGCATATTTTGAGTTTCGATTTGTTTAGGAAATCTTCAAGTTAACTACGTTGTTTAAAAGTTTGAATGGAATTAAACATGTTACTATTTAGTAGGGGATTCTACACTTGTAAGCCTGTCAAAAGACAATTTACAAGCCCAAAAGCATCGATGATGAATTGAAGTACAACTTTTGTGAACTTGGATTCAGTCTTTAGCTCACACATTACTCACAGTCATTTGCAACGGTGCATTGAAAATATCCCTATGATAAAAGTATACAAGTATGGAGATATTTCCAATACACCATTGCAAGTAGCTGTGAGTATGGTATGAATACAGTCTTGTGAGAACAGAATCCGATCTCAATTTTTGTGGGTCTGTGTGTGTTTCACACATACATCCAAAGAGAGTTTAAATGTTCATAAAAGAAATGCAGCTGGTTCATTTGTTATGGATAGGGGTGTTCATTATACGGTTCAAAGCGTAAATCCGAACTGAACTGAACCAAACCGTCCGTTTATAATAAAAATGGTTTGGTTTGGTTTATTAAATTTTATAACCCAAACCGTAAATTGTATTATTATTATTATAATATATATATATATATATATATATATATATAATAAGTATTTATTTTATAAAAAGATAATAAAGATTAACAACTAAAGACTTTTAATTTTAATTTTAAGTTTTAATTAATAATCAAATTCTCTCTCTCTCTCTTCAATGCCCTAGCCCCTTTCTCACTTTTCTTTCTCATTTTTCATTCTCAACCAAAGTCCTAGAGGTGTAAATCGGGCCGGGCTGCGGGAGGCCTCGCCCGACACTGCACGACGGCTAACGGGGCATGCCAGGCTCGGCATGAAGGTCCATGCCGTACTGGGTCAGGGGTTCGAGGCCCATGGGCCGGCACGGTCTAGCCCACGGCATGCCACAAAGCATGGCCCGACACGGCATGGCCCGGCACGGCACGGCCCATTAGGCTTGTAACGGGCCGCACTCGGCCCACTCGGTTGAAAAAATGACATAAATGCCCCCCAATAGCTATATAACAACTAGTTTAGGAGGCATTTTGGGTAAAGTTATAAGTAACTTTACAATGACCAAAATACCCCTCCCAACAACTAAATAGCATATAGTTTTTTGGGTATTTTGGACAATTGAATTATGTTCAATTCCTATAAATAGCCATATCCTCCACCAGTCTCATGACACCAATTCAACAATTCTCTTAATTCTCTCTCTCTCTCTCATACTCATACATTCTTAATTATCTACAATTTGACAAATTTTGATTAGTTGATTGTTTGATTCTGCATTCTCCAATTCTCAAGTCTCAACTTTATCGAAGTTTCGACTTTCAACAAGAAAAAGGCTTGCTCAACCAATTCAAGTATCTCAATTCGGGAGGCTTGGATGTTTAAAAGCTTCAACTGTTGAAATCAAGTTGGGATTTTGAACCGACAATCCGAATAAGTCGAATTAGATTAATTTTTATCTTTTTAGAATTAAAAGAAATGATTGGCCCTTCTCAAAACTGATTCCCCATTATGTTCACCATGGATGACATTCAATCACATCACGATAGTATATTAGTGTTAGCACTGATGCATTTGATGTCGATGGAAGTGGAACTTTCACCCCCAGTAGTAGTGATACTAGGGGAAAAAGGAGGGATTCTAAGCTGAGTAGCCCGATTTAAAAAGTTTTCGAAGTAGAGGATATTGAGGGAAAGGTGAAAGGGTTGTTTGCCAAAAATGTAAGAAAGACTTTAGTTATTGTAGCAAGGGTGGTACGGGTTATTTGATCAGACATTTGCTCACAAATGAGCGAGAGGAAGATGAAGGGAGAGAAATAACCCAAAACAGATTGGGAAGGGGACTAGTTTTGGTACTTTTAGATATTCGTATGAAAAAATGAGACAAGAACTTACTAAGTATATTGTACATGCAGAACAACCATTTATGTTAGCTGAAGATCCAAAGCTAAAAAAATGGTTGCGTAGTTCTGTAAACTCATAATATAAAAAATTTTCTAGGAATACTATAAGAATTGATGCTTTAAAAAATTTTATTCATATAAACAAAATTCAATTTCTTTGTTAGCAAATCTTAATTCTAAAGTTGTAATTACTTCAGATGTTTGGATATCCAAATTTAATATTAGTTATATTTGTATTACCGACCATTTCATTGATGAAAATTGGCTTTTGAATAAAAGAATTTTAAGTTTTACTAGGCTTGAATGGCCACATAGTGGCCCAGCTATTGCTACAAGTATTTTAAATACTTTGCATGCTTATGGAATAGAAAACAAATCGTTTTGATAATGCTAACAATAATGATTATGTAATAAATATTTTAAAATCTCAATTAAAATCATGCTTAAATGGTAAATTATTTCATATTAGATGTGCTTGTCACATCTTAAATTTATGTATTCAAGATGCCTTGAATATTATTTTAAATCATATTTCAAAAATTAGAAATTGTATTATATATATAAAAATTTCAGGGGCAAGAAAACAAGAATTTAAATATTTACGCCAAAATTATGGTTTAAAATATAAATACTTTATATTAGATGTAAAGCATAGGTGAAACTCTACCTATGCTATGTTAGAAAGGTGTATATCTCATAAACAAATTCTTTCTGATTTTTATAATTTAAAAATGCCTAATGATATGATATTTGAAGAAGACTGGAAATGACAGTTTGTATAAGAGATTTTTTAAAACATTTTTATGATTTAACAAATGAATTATCTGGAATTTATTATCCAACTAGTTGTAATTTACCGTATCAATTAATGGTAGTTAGTGATTGTTTTGCCAAATATAGGAATAATCCACAATTTTAATGTATTGTTGAAATTATGGAAAATAAATTTAAAAAATATTGGGAGAACATTTCTCCTCTTTATTGTTTAACTACAATATTAGACCCTAAGATTAGGAAAGATGGTTTAGATATTTTACTTGAAACATATTATGAAAATATGAATATTGATATAGGAAATAAAAAAGAAGAAATTACTAATTTATTATTTGAAATGTACAGTTTGTATGAATTTGAACAACTTGTTCATCTTCTTTTTCTTCTCCTTCTAACTTTGAGCCCAGTAGTAAAAGATAAAAGCTTTTTTATTTAGTAAGTAGAAGGCAGAAATCTGCTAGTTCTACAACAAGTTCATTCATTGAACTTAATTTTTATTTGTAAGCAAATTTTTCTAATTTAGGTGAAGTATCAAATAATTTTGATATTTTAGCCTGGTGGAGTGAACACTTGAAAAATTATCTGGTTCTCGCACCGCCATGGCACATGATCTACTAACCCCTCCGATGTCTACAGTTCCATCGGAGTCTTGTTTTAGTGTAGGTACCGAGGTGTTGGATGACAAAAGAAGCTACATGAATGATGAGAGAATAGAGATGTAAATCTGCTTCCAATATTTGCTAGATGTAGAAGATAGATTACAAGACAAGGGAGGTTATGATACAACACCGGACATTTCTCCTGAAGCAGATGATGAAAGTCATGAATGATGATTCATGAATTTGACTACTTATAGAATTTTTCATTTTTTCAAATTATTGTAAAATTTTTAAATTTTATTTAATTTATTTGATATATTTTTTTAATTTTTTAACAATGTAATTTTGTATTTTCAATTTGTAACCATATTGTATTTTTTATATTTTATTAATTTATTCAATTTTTATATTTCATTCAACCAAGTATGCAATGATCCAATCATTGTATTTGTAATTCACTAATTTGTAACATTAAAATTTAAATGAAATAAAATTCCTATTTTTCTTCCAATTTGTTATTCCATCATTCTTATTTTAATTTGCTTAAGTATTTTTTTTTCATTTATGTATTAAATAACTTAGATTTCTCATTTCTTAATTTTTTAAATAGTTCCTAATTCCCAAAATTCATAAAAAAGTTAAATATTTTAGTTTTACAATTTTACTTAGAAAAAAAATCAAAATTTCAAAAAAAATAAAAAATAAAAAAACAGTGCAACTCAATTCGGCCTAGGCCCAACCGCCCTGTGGCTTAGCCTGGCACGGTCCAAGGCCACGGCATGTCATGCAGCCCGGCCTGGCCCAGGCCTACGTGCCGGCACGGCACAGCACGGGCTTGCTTGGGCCTGGGCCATGGGCCATGATGGGCCGACTGCCAAACTTTCCACCGGGGAGGACAGCACGGCCCGTGGCGGTCTACAGGCCACCCACGGGCCATGCCGGGCCCCACTTTACACCTCTACTCTATATACAACCGCCAACGCCGCTCCACTGACCACCCTTGCCGCTTTCCGGATTGTTGCCACCATGCATCGATCACTCCATTGCCATCCAAGCATCCACTCTCCTTCCCTAACCCTCTTTTTTTGTCTCTGCCCCACCATTGTCACCAATTCACCACCAGCTGCTCTATTTTGGCCATTGCAATCTCTCTCTCTCATTCTTTGAAAAGGAAAAGCCCTAACTCTTTCTGTGACTTTGGTCTGTGTTCAACTGTAAGGACTGAGGAACTAAAAATATAGGAACAAGAACTCAAATTTGGACTTGGGAGACAGGTAAAATGTTCAATTATATGTTTTACATGAGAATGTTTATATTCATGTTATGATTCTTTACTGCATTTATTTAATTGATTGTTTTACGTTGTTCTTAAGTGTTTCGGTTTTATTATACATTGTATATATTTAAATTATCAACAATAAATTGATATATTTTTTATTGTTTTATTGTTTTATTATACATTGTATATATTTAAAATATATATTTAAAATATGTATTTTTTATTGTTTTATTATACATTGTATATATTTAAAATATGTTTCATCGTTCTTTGTTTATTAACAGATTTACACACTTGTTTGGGTCAAAATAAATATGAAGAAAACAAATATGATCTATTAATTAGGCTATGTTTGTTTTGAAGGAAAATGTAGGGAAAGGTAGGGAAACCTTTACAAACATTGTATAGGTTTCCCCATCTTTCCCTTTCTTTCCCTACCTTTTCCTTCAAACCAAACATAGCCTTAATGAATTCTATAATGGTTTTCATATGTTATTTGTTTTACATTTAATAATATAGATTCACACTAGTTCTACAATGGTTTAGATGTAATGGATTGGCTAATATACATTTATTTAGTTTTCCTTTTATATAAGATATTATTTTAATGCTTTTTATACCCGTCCAAGTAAATCATAAAAGGGTCCAAAGTCCCTAAACCAAATTAAAAACCGCACCAAACTATAATAAAACATTTTTGATGAGGGCGGATTTGGCCCTCCAATGACATTGTGACACTTGACAGCCTCTTGACAACTAAGTGCAGCCTCTTGGCAACTATCCAGCTCGCCACAGGCAACTCACCACTAGGTAGCTCGTCACTAGGCAGCTTGCTATAGGTAGCTTGCCACAGGCAGCTCGCCCTCATGTAGCCTGACACCTCAAAACAACTAGATGACACCCGAGACTACTTTGACAACGACTTACCTTTGCTAAGTTGATGGTGTCCCACCAGGCGGCCTGGCACAGGTGCGACCTGGCCATGGCACGAGCTGGCAGCCTGGCCCTGGCACGACCTGGCCCTGGCACGAGCTGGCGACCTGGCCCAGACACCCACCTACAGCCTGACAGGCGCCAACCTGACAACCTCGAGGAGCTCACCACCGTACCCCGCATTTTATGGGATTGTGACTTGTAACGATTATATTAGCTCACCCACTCCCTAGTTATGATGGAAGGGACAGTATTACCGTTTGACGACGTTTCACCCACCTAGCACGAAAGCAGGTCCCATCACAGTGGGAATCCAGGAACTGCTCCACTAAACCCACGAGGACTCCAGTATATAAAGACCTCATCCCCCAAGGGCAGAAGAGGGCCAAGAGGCTGAAGGAAGAGGTGTTAACCCTTGCTCTCCAGCTCTCTCATTCTCTAATATCATTCTTCAAGCTCTCTTTACTAAGTGCTAACTTAGCCATCGGAGTGACCTCGCTGGGTAAACACCCCCGGGTCCTCTGACATTTGGTTCCTTGTAAGCCTCTAAAAGAGCAACAGAGCTTAAGGTAGCTCACCTCCAAGCAACTCATCAAGGTAGCTCACCACCAAATAGCTCACCAGGCAACTCACCACCAGGTAGTTCGTCACTGGGTAGCTCGCCACCAGACAGCTCACCACCAGGGTGCTCCACTTCAGCCTCTGATTCACAAGCCACTTGGGAGCAGACATCACTGACGAGGTACTTAGCCAAAAAATTGATACATCACGAAAAAATGATACGTGACCAGAAACAGTTACATCATTTGGCGTCGTTTGTGGGAAAACACTACAAAAAGCTAAGTTCCCATCCTACAAAAAGCTAAGTTCTTATCTTACAAAAATCTAAGTCCTCTTCTCCCAGAAAGCTAAGTCCTCACCTTTATAGAAACTGAAGCTCCTGCTTTATAGTTTCCTTTTATTTATGAACTCAAAAAAAAAAAAATTGAGGCTCTCGCTTCATAGAACTAAGGTGCCCCCCTGGTGGCCTGGCGCAGTCTGCGCGTGACCTGGCATGGCTTGCGCACAACCTGGCGGCCTGGTGTGGCCTGCGTGCGGCCTGGCAGCCTGGCACATGCGCCGACCTGGTGCGACCTGGCACGGGCGCCGACATGGCGGCTTGGCCCAGGCGCGAACTTACAAACTGAAAAGGCACCAGCCTCAGAAACAAGTAAGCAAGCTCTAACTCTCAGATTGTAATTTCTATCTCGCAGCCTACTATGAGAGTACTAACTTAGCCGATGGAGTGACCTCACCAGGTTAGCCACCCCGGGTCCTCTGATATTTAGTTCCTTACAGGTCTCTAAAGAGCAACGAAGCTCATCAATCCAGCCCAGCACCTGGTCAGCCCAGCACCTCACAGGCAACTCGACACATGGTACCTCGGCGCTACAACAAGACCCAGTCGCCTCTTCGGCATGGGCAAGAGTTCAGGAGTGGACTACGAGTCCCTCCCAAAGCCTAAGGGCCACTACTACTGAAAGACCCGGTCGCCTCTTCAGGAATGGGCAAAGTTCTAGAGTGGACTACGAGTCCCTCCCAAAGCCTAAGGGCCACTATTGCTAAAAGACCCAGTCGCCTCTTCAGGCATGGCCAAAGTTCAGGAGTGGACTACGAGTCCCTCCCAAAGCCTAAGGGCCACTACTACTGAAAGACCTAGTCGCCACTTCAGGCATGGGCAAAGTTCGAGAGCGGACTACGAGTCCCTCCCAAAGCCTAAGGGCCACTATTGCTGAAAGAATCAGTCACCTCTTCAGGCATGGGCAAAGTTCAGAAGTGGACTACGAGTCCCTCCCAAAGACTAAGGGCCACTATTGCTGAAAGACCCGATCGCCTCTTCAGGCCTGGGCAAAGTTCAGGAGTGGACTATGAGTCCCTCCCAAAGCCTAAGGGCCACTTCTGCTGAAAGACCCAGTCGCCTCTTCAGGCATGGGCAAAGTTCAGGAGTAGACTACGAGTTCTTCCCAAAGCCTTAGGGTCATTACTGCTGAAAGACCCAGTCGCCTCTTCATGCATGGGCAAAGTTCAGGAGCGGACTACGAGTCCCTCCCAAAGCCTAAGGGCCACTATTGCTGAAAGACCCAATCGCCTCTTTAGGCATGGGCAAAGTTTAGGAGTGGACTACGAGTCCCTCCCAAAGCCTAAGGGCCACTACTGCTGAAAGACCCAATCGCCTCTTCAGGCATGGCCAAAGTTCAGGAGCGGACTACGAGTCCCTCCCAAAGCCTAAGGGCCACTACTATTGAAAGACCCAGTCACCTATTCAGGCATGGGCAAAGTTCAGGTGTAGACTATGAGTCCCTCCTAAAGCCTAAGGGCCATTACTGCTGAAAGACCTAGTCGCCTCTACAACATGGGCACTACTACTGCTTAAGACCCAATCGCTTCTATGGCATGGGCAATAGTGCTGCTTAAGACCTAGTCGCCTTTTCAGGCATGGGCAAAGTTTAAGAGTGGACTATGAGTCACTCCCAAAGCCTTAGGGCCACGATACTGCTCAAGAGCCAGCCGCCTCGTCGGCATGGACAAGATCAACAAGAGTGGACTATAAGTCGCTCCCAGAGCCTAAGGGCTAAAGTACCGAACTGGAAGAGACCTCAGCACCTTACGGGCAGCTCGCTTCCAAGCAGCCCCCCAAGCCTAAGAAATTGAATCAGTGCTTACGAGCTCATCGACTTATGGGCCAAAAGGAGAAACCTACTCCCTTTGCCGAGTTACTTTTTGCTCAGGAGTGGGAGGCAAATGATAAGGGCGAATTTGGCCCTCCAATAACATTGTGACACCTGACAGCCTCTTGACAACTAAGTACAACCTCTTGACAACTAGGCAGCTCGTCACAGATAGCTTGCCACAGGCAGCTCGCCACAGGTAGATCGCCCTCATGTAGCTTGGTATCTCAGAACAAATAGGTGACACCCGAGACCACTTTGACAATGACTTGCCTTTGCTAAGTTGGTGGTGTCCCACCAGGCAGCCTGGCATAGGGCGCGACCTAGCCATGGCGCGAGCTGGCAGCTTGGCCCTGGCGCGACCTGGCACAGGCACGACCTAGCCATGGCAGGAGCTGGCAGTCTTGCCTTGGCGCGACGTGGCCCTGGCACGAGCTGGCAGCCTGGCCTTGGCACGAGCTGGCGGCCTGGCCCAGGTGTGACCTGGCGGCTTGGCCCCAGCACCAACTTGGCATCCTGACAGGTGCCAACCTGACAACCTCGAGGAGCTCACCACCGTACCCCACAATTTACGGGATTGTGACTTGTAACGACTATATTAGCTCACCCACTCCTCAATTCTAACGGAAGGGACAATATTACCGTTTGACGGCATTTCACCCACCTAGCACGAAAGCAGGTCCCATCACAACAGGAATCCAGGAACTACTACACCAAACCCATGAGGACTCTAGTATATAAAGACCTCACCCCTAGGGGTAGAAGAGGGCCAAGAGGCTGAAGGAAGAGGTGGTAACCCCTGCTTTCTAGCTCTCTCATTCTCTAATATCATTCTTCAAGCTCTCTTTACTAAGTGCTAACTTAGCCATCGGAGTGACTTCACCGGGTAAACACCCCCGAGTCCTCTGACATATGGTTCCTTGCAGGCCTCTAAAAAAGCAACAGAGCTCAAGGTAGCTCACCTCCAGGCAGCTCATCAAGGTAGCTCACCTCCAAGCAGCTCATCAAGGTAGCTCACCACCAAGCAGCTCACCAACAGGCAGCTCGCCACTAGGGAGCTCCACTTCAGCCTCTGAGTCACAAGCCACTTGGGAGCAGATGCCACTAACGAGGTACTTAACCAAAAAATTGATACATCACGAAAAAATGATACATGATCAGAAACAGTTACATCAGTTTTGGTTTGGTCTACGAATTTCTTAAGTTGTAATTTACAGGTTCGGTCAAAAATATTCTCCAAACCACACCAACCGGACTGCAAACACCCCTAATTATGGATGCTCATTGCAAATTCCTGTTGGAAGTGTGGGTGTAATTTGCATCCGATTGAGTTGGGAATTTGTTACTTTTTTTATTTCCAAACCCTAACCCAAGCTCATTGTAGTTGAAAATTCTTCAAGTTGGGCAACCCAACTTGCACCTTGCACCAGAATCTGGAGGACTCTCTTGACCCTATTTCACATATTTGCAACTCTATTTGAGTTTGAATCTACTTCGAACAAAACATGTTTCAACATGCTTCTAACATGATTCATAGCTGTATATCTCAAGCATGTTTCATATAAAACCATCAATGAATACTATTGGGGTGGAAGTAGCCTCCATAGGATTCTAACACGTGGCAGCTCTGAAGGTATCTATACCTCAGCCTATGAGCTCCCCAACTTGGTAGACCGATACCACCTCGGACCTATGGAACTTACCTCAGACGCCCACTGATCACCTCACTCCTACGTAGCTCGTTGGTGACAAGTTGAACTCACCCGGGCGAGCTGATCACTGTTTTGAACCATCGACACGCTAAGTAGCAGCTCGATAGACGACCTGAACTCCATACATAAAGAAACACACTCCATCGAGCTGAGCTACAGTAGCACATCCGAGCTCCACCACATGTATATAGACCCACTGGCCATCTGGTATCCGTGCCTGACATCGTCATCATCACACATGTATATCTCATCAATTAGTGGGCCGCAAGCTTTCTCCATACATCAGCAACGTGGCGTGTGAAAATCCAAACCCTATTTAAAAGTGGAACGGCATCTACTCCTCACACATTTACGCCTCACACGCACATCTGTGAATAATAATTTATAAGTACGAGAGATATATCTCCAATGCATGGTAAATGTACGTATGAATTCGGTGTGAATCACCGTGTATGAGGAAAATATCCTATCTCTTCAAAGTTAGTTCTGCATTTATTTCACACTTTTGGCTTATTTAATTACCTACCTAACCCCCTCATATAGCTTGGCCTTAACTGAGTTGACGGTCAGAGACCTAAGCCCAAAATCTCATCCTGGGCCCTCTGACTTCGTCTTCTCTTCTAGGCCCGGCCTCCAGCAACTTTTAATCTTCATCAAGTATGATGTTTCATATATTATGTTGGAAGCATGTTGGAACAATTTTGTTGGGAGCAAGTTTCAACTCATACTATAATATCCCTATGAGGAATATTTCTATTGTAACTTCTATCTATGAAAGCATTTCCCACACGTCCTCTATACAACAAGTACAAGTTAGTAATTAGTGGCCATATCCTGTTATATGTGCACAAAAATGTTTATAAATACTTTTTGATAATGTTTTTAATTTGCATTAAAGAAGTATAATATTCTAATAATAATATATTAAAAAATAAAAAAAAAAAGCTAGAAAATTTAATGTGCAAATTAGTATCAATATGATATTTAAATTGAATTTTTATGACCTGCATGCATAAAACTCAAGGCAAATATATGTTTTATATGGTATAGATAGATAAGAAGAATTTTTTTACACGCTATTACTACTATTTTACTTGAATGATCACTTTCTGTACAATAATCAAGAGGACTGATCTTTTAAGTTCATATTAAAGTGGCAAGTGTGGAAGAAAATATTTTTAATTTATCCAACTTTTTATTGATCAAGAAATGTCACCTTCATGAACAATACTGTTTTGAATACTTAATTTTTTAGTTAAAAAGCTTGACTTCTTTGCCTAATATATTCATCATTAAGGCTCAACTTGGAAGGAGTACAAATACAAATATGTACAGTATAAATACATACAAAATACAAGGTCTTGCACTCTACATATTTGTAATTGTGCTCCTTCCAAATGGAGCCTAAGGATGTGTTTGGTTGCAATGCAAATAAATTAATACTGATGCAAAATTATAGCAGTGCAAATGTTTTAAATGTAAATTCTGACCTATTTTTATTTCAAATTTTAGATTATTTTGTTTGATCACAGTATGAATAAAGTAAATTAAGACATGAAGCAGAATAAAGTAAAACCCAAAACAAAATTAAACGAAATTTTGCATTTTTTCTTCATTTGCACTCTCTTGCATTTGTACTGGTGCAAATAAAATTGTACTGTAACCAAACGCAGCCTAAATGTTCCACCAGGTAATTGAATTGTTAATTCTTGTTAGAATCGGCATGTAAGATTTGATAACTCTCTTTTAAACATAAAAAAATGTGAATAAGTTTAAAAAAGTGATGGCTCTCTTTCTTGTATTCACATTTTTTTTTTCAACTACCCGCATTCATTTGTTTGTGTCCATTAATTAAAATAAGATGTTATTTAGTTTGTCATTTTAGGTGGTACCAAATTTGTAGACAAATCATGTTTTTACAACCAAGGATACGATAAAAGTAAAAAACATCACAAGGATACTACAAAAGTAAAAGAAAAACATTTCAACCAAGGATAAAATATGTTTAATGTATTTTTATTTTAAGAAACAAACTTATTTAAACCATTTACTTGCAAAGTTAAATCATAAAAAAAAAAAAATCATGTTGAAGAAATTCATTACCTTATATCCTTTTGGATATCCATTTATAATGCATTCCGTTAAAGAATAAAAACCTAGTTAGGGACCTCACTAACAATTTAGGGGGTGTTCTACAATGTGAATTGTTTTTCTTGTTGTTGGTTCCAAAAACAAATCAAAACCATTTTATTTGAAAATAGATTAGTTCTTAAAGCAAAAATACAAAAAACGTGCTGTGGTTGTGTGTGTGTTTTGTTTTCAAAACTGAAACAAAAAGCATGTTTTCATATGATTATTCAACACCATGTTCTATAAATCATATAATTTCTATACTATAAAATTTTGTTTTTATTTTAAAACCCAGTACTTTGTAGATTTCAAAAACATGTATTTTTTTTTGAAACAAAACCAACTTATTTTTTTTCCTTTGAAAACAAAAACATTCATATTGTAGAACGCCCCCTTAAACTTATCACTTGAACAATTCTTTGAGATGATATTTTGACCAAGTGGTATGGTGTTCAATCCTCATCACCCCATTATAATTAATTAAATTTAACACAAGTATGAATGAATTAATGAGAATACATCCCCACTCTTAAAAAAAAAAATACAAAAAACAAAATCGATGCATATATATTGAGCAAATAATGTGTTTAATAGTTGTGCCATTGGTACAAAAAACCAGCTGTTGATGCTTGTGGAGGGGCAACTCCCACCATATAACAAGTACCCATCAGCACCCATTAATTCTTTCTTTACCTCAACCATTTAGATTTATATGTCCACACAGAGAAAGCAAGGGCTTTCAGAGCAGGAAGAGTCTTTTGCAAGAACTTCTCTAGCTAGATCGGGAAGGGCCATCGGAAGTTCTCGTTTGGTGCACTCTAACCACCAAAACGATATAATAAATTCCGATGGAGTGTCATTTCCAATGAATTAATGATACTAATTAAAGCACTAATCGCAAAAGCCCTTTAGCAAGCAGAATATGGTTCTAGAATCCATTGTCATAGACTGCATCAGTCAATTGGTGGGTAAGAAAGGCGTTTCATTAAGATGCTGTCTGTTATAAATTTCAAATAGAAGGATGCCATCTTCCTATATGGGTTGCCTATGAATGTTTAGTCTTGTCTTTAGGGTTGGTTATAAACACCTGTTCAATCAATGGATATAAAGTTGGGGCTAGGGGTGGATTCAAGGCGAGCCGAGTGAAATTCTATCAGGCTCGAGCTCGATTCAAGTCAGAACCTTGAGCTCAAGCTCGGCTTGACTATTCTACAAGGCTCGAGCTCGGCTCAAGTCAAAAATTCATAAGCTTGAGCTCGGTTCAGCTTGAGCTTGATTTTGAGAAAAATGTTTTATAAAAATTAAAAATTATATATAAAAATATTTTTTATTTGATATTTAAAAAATTAAGATTTATAATGGTTAATAATTATAAATTTTATTATATATATTATTTTCTATAATTTTATTTTATATATATATATATAGATATATATATTCGAGCTGGTTCGCGAACCTCATGAGCTGAGCTCTAATAGGCTCGAGCTGGGCTCGTTTAATAATCGAGCCAATGAATTGGACTCGAACTCGAGCTTGAACTCGGTTGAAACCGAGCCGAGCTAAGCTTTTGACAAGTCAAGCTCAAACAACAGGTGAAAAACTTGGCTCGTTGCCACCCCTAGTTGGAGCCTAGAACTGTTAGCGGGTTGGTTTGAGTTGGGATAGGATATAACTGAAACTGACCTGACAAGAAATATCAAGGAATTGGAACCGAATTAGACCCTATACGATTTATAATTTTAGACTAGAACAAATCGCACGATTAATTCTCTGGATAATCTGATCTGATCTGATAAATCTAATTATGTATGTATATATAAAATTTGGGTCTGAATTAATTCCTGACTGGGTAGAACCAAACCGATTTCAATCCAATAAGAATCAGGACAAAAAATTAGAAACCAGAACCGACCCATCAGTTCAGATCCTGGAACCAACCAGCAGCCTATCAGGGCCTGGGGGAACCAATTGGATGGAACCCAGCGACTATACGGACTAATCAAGTTCTCTCAATGGGAAATCATGATTACACATCAACAAGCATTCTCCCAGAATTGGGTTTAATGCCCAATAAAGAACATTTCTGGTTATTTTTTGCTTATTTTTAACCACTAGAGAGCATTTCAAAATCCCATAATTATTCAATTATTAGAGATTTAAAATATATTTTATTTTATAGCTTTTATTAGTGGATAATAAATCAGAAGTTTGGGCAGACTTAACTCTCTTTGTTAACTCACCATTCTCTCTCTCTCTCTCTCTCATTAATTCTTTAAATTATGTCTCTTTATTAATTATGTTTCATTAAAACTTTCTCCTTCAATAATTCATGCCACTAATTCTCCCTCCTCTTCATTACTCAATTAAATTTCCTAAAATTCATTTACTTTATTTACCTCTATATCCATTTCAATTTAACTATGATTTTATATAAATTAGATGTATTTACGTTAAATTTTATTTATTAAGAAAATTAATTCTATTGAAATGGAGATATTAAATGACATATTATTTGGTAAATAATTTCATTTATAGATAGTTAATTTTTAAGTTAATTAATCAAGTAACTTATGTTTCAGAATAAATATTATTTACTCCACCCAACAAATAAAACTGATATTTTAAAAACTGACTTGGAAGTTGAATAGTTTTTGCCACTAGGTCACAGGTCAACAGTTCAATGTCTGAATTGTACGAGTCAAATTGTAGCACATCATTCATCTATATTATTTTTACTTTTTTATAAATATAAGAGCTGAAAATTAAAATTTGAGGCCAATAATTGAGTTTTTATTGTATAGTGGGGCTGCAAAGATTGTGAAAAGTTATCTAAAACACAAAAAAAAAAATGATCATCCCCAATCGAACAATTGAGCACAAAGTTAAATCCTCTAAAAGTTTTCAATACATAGTATATTGTAACCTATAATGGTATGATCCAATGAGTGGATCAAAAGAGTCAACAGTTCAACTACCCAAGTCAAGCAAAGCAGGTTGTAGCAAGCGTAGATTTAGAAATAGGGTTGAGTGATGGTTTAAATGGTACAACTATCCAAATAAACAATAGGTTGAAAACATTGAATAAAATATCAAAAAAATATAATCCACTTATATTCCATTTGAAAATAATAAAATTTAATTACCCTTAGAATAAATAATTTAGTAAGTTTCTTAAATAAAATAAAATAAATATTAATATTGATATAACTATTTTATCAATATAATAAAAATAATTTAATTAATAAAAAGGAATAAGATAAATTAAAAACTAAAATTAATTTAAATTAATATAAAGCTAATACAAAACTATCTAACAATTCTTAGTTTTATAATTATTTTTTACTAATTTAAAACCAACTTAAGTTCCATTAGCAAATAAAAACATAATATAGTTAATTAAATTTAATAAGGATTAACAAATTAATATAAAATTATTAATTTTAAATATAGTTTAATTAATTTAAAATCAATTTAAATTCCATTTAAATTATGAAAAATTACAAAACATCCTTGGGTCTTCTAACAATCCTATGAAACTCCCTTATGTTTTGACCTTAACAAAATCCTCACCTTTTGTTTTGAAAAAAAAATGTGCAAATATCTTCCTTTTGTTAGCATTCCAAATAAAAGATGTTGATGTAATGCATTATTATTTTTAAATACCAAATTTACCCTTAATCAACTTCATTCGCATGTAAATTTACTAAAATACCTTAAAAAATATTTGCTTCCTTTTACTCCACTTTGGCCTTTTTACCTTCATCCAAAAAGAGTAGGGGGAATTACTCTTTGAAAGTTGTATGGAAAAATAAATTAGTGAAGAGTAAAGTTGAAACTTTAAATTGTGTATGATAATGCCTTAATAATGATAAGGGTTTTTTGGTAAGTTCAATGTCTTTGTTCCTAAAAAGCCAAGGAAAAGGAGGTATTTGCACTATTTTTTTTCAAAACTGTAGGGGAGGCCTTTGTTAGGGTCAAAAGACTCAAAACATAGGTGGTTTATAGGAAGTTAAAGCAATAAAAATTAATGAAAAATTATAATTAATAAATAAAAAGTAATACAAATTTATCTAAAGCATAGGAAAATTGCTAGTCTCACTAAAATATAACTTAGATTGTGATTGGATAAACTAAACATAACCCAAAAAGTAATACTTTTTTTTTTGAATCCAAAGGCAATAAAACTTATTTCCTAAAACAGGTTACATCTCAACCAAAGTAATAGACCTAACGAAATCTAGAGGAGTCGACCAGGTCATCGCATGATTATATTTGAAAGTGTGATTAGCTAACCCGTGGACTAAGCAATTACAAGAGCGAGAAGTATGAATAAAGCTGGTTGACAAAAAGCAAAAAGCAAGATACCTACATTCTAGAATGGTAGAATGTAATCTCCAGGGAGGATTTGCACCCAAAGAGTGAATATCAATAATGTGCTTTGCATCACTTTTGATGATGAGAGCATTGAAGTCCATTGCAATGGCACACCTCAAACCTTCCAAAATTGCTAAGGCTTCAACTTCTGCAGGGGAAGAACATTAGAGGGGAGCACACCTTCCTAGAATGAAATCACCATTGTGATATTTGATAACAACTCCTAATGCCGAGTGAGAAACACTCCACTCCCTATCTGTATTAATTTTAAGGACTCCAATAAGAGGTTTGATCCACCTTTGAAATGGCTAAAGACCTGTGCTGATTTGAGAGTGAACACTGTTAGTGTTTGAATCTGAAACAGTAGCTCTGGAAAGTAAGGCACAATGAACTTCAATGGCTTCAAGTATCTAAATTGTATTAATAGGGCATTGCTAAAAAATCACTTTGTTTTTATGCTTCCAAATGAACCCTAGTACAATTACCCCTCGAGCAAACATTGGAAAGCAATAATGTTGATCCCTTATTTTGTCAATGTCTCCAATGTTGTAACCAATAGCATAAATTACTATTCTAAATATTCTCAGTTCGGGTATCCAAGGAGGCAAACCAGATAGGCTGAATAGTTGGATAGTGAAATAAGAGGTGATCCACAGTCTCGTCCGAATCTCTACACAAGTAGCAAGTTGCTTCAACCTTAGTTGATCTTTTCGCTAGCTCTGCATTAACTGAAAGAGTTCCCTTACAGCATCTCCATAAGAACATCTTGACACAGGGAATTAAAGTCTTCATTTTCCACAATTCTTTCTAGCTATGCAAACCCAGGAAGCATGAAAAGATTCTGAAACCTCTTGACACAACAATTTATATCCAAAGTTGCAGGAGTACCGTCCATGGGGAGTGAAAGACCAAATCAGCTTGTCTTTAGTTAAAGGATCCACCTAAGGGATAACAATTTTTGTAATCTGATTAATAATGTCCTTATCAAAGAACAGATTTAAGAGTTGGATGTTCCACGTCCGAGAATTCTAATTAAAGAGCATGGCTACTTTACAACAAGCAAGTTCCCAGTTAATTGGCTTTTCAGTCAGTCCCTCAGGAATCCACGAATCCTTGAAAATATCTACTTCTCAACCGTTTGAGATTAGCCATTACAACCCTTAATGAGATCTTCCCGGCAAGCTAATAAGCTAGACCACAACAATGAGTGTCATAGAGCTTTGTAGTTTTGGACGGACTAATCAAGTTTTCCAAAACTTTTAATGATGGTACTACTCCCATTCCAGTACTACTAGATAGAGCTTTAAATATGTTCACGGAAATTCTTGATGGGAATAAATTCAGTACCTCTACCACATCTCACAAGTGGTGGAAACAATCAGTTGGAATGCTCCAAAATATGGTGTTATCAAAATAAACTTTGATGCCTCTCATAGTAGTGAAGGAAAATGTTCAGTGGCCTGTATAGTCCAGGACCATCTTGGTAAGGTGCTAGCAGTCAAAGCATATAAACTTGGTATTTATTCCATTAACCAGGCTGAAACTTGGGTTGCATGGGAAGCCCATGTCCAAGCTTCAAATTTCAGGGAGTTTCCTATAATCATAGAAGGAGATTCGTCTCTTGTCATCTCTTGCCTCAAAAGAAAGGTGGATGTTCCTTGAAATTTGAAAGGTACCATCTCAAGCTACTTACGGAAGAGAGATCTATTCGGAGGAGATCTTCACTATCAACATGTCTACTGAGAAGGAAATCAGGCAGCTGATTGGCTAGTTTGGGGGTGTACTACCCCCTGTTGTGTGTACATTTCGGTTTATTTTCAATAAAAAAAATGATTACACATCAACAAACATTCTCCCACGATTGGAGTTCTGGACTTATCTTTTATTTTTTTTTTATTTTTAAAGCAGAAAATAGCATTAACGGGTCTCCCAATAAAGAAGCCATAAAAACAAGATACAATTAGCAATTAGTTGAACACAATAGCTGTTGAGCGGGCTGTGGAATAGGTCATAATGCCTGATATCAGCCATAAAATACATAGTACTCACAATCATTCAAATGTCTCACACTGGGCCTCAAACAATTTTTGACTGATATGAAGCAATTATCATGGTTCTACAGCCCCGCTAATCAGTCCAAATGAGTGGAGACAAAATCATGTACACCGGGTTGGGTTATTTATCACGCCGTGTTCATTTGTGATAAATAGCCTAACCCGGTGTACATGATTTTGTCTCCAGCCAACTCAGGCTCCCCACTAATCCAATTTACTAAGGCACTGATCAAATTGGAGTGGTAAACAAATGGAGAATTGAGATCATGAATATACATTAAATGGCTAGTAAATAAAATAGAATAAAAGGAGTAGCGTTTTCTGCGGCATTTTCCTTTAATACAGGTCTGGATCTATTCTTCACAACGCACATATCACAACAAATTCATAGTATGTCCTGGCCACAAATCGGGAACATCTCCCATACTTCTATTTATTATTCATAGGGAGATGTTTCCAATACAGGGTAGGATGTGGCTGTGAGGTCAAAGTGAGGCACACTCTGTGAGGAGGAGATCCAAATTCCTTTAATACAATGCATCAACCTTTCATGGTGGGATGCTTTACTATAGAACACAGCCCTCCTATTTGGCTAATCACCTAGTATGGTCATTTGCCTTCTAAACACATGTTATAGTTTTTGAAGGATGAACAAGTAGGAAGGTGTTAGGAAGTGGTAATTATACAAGGGCTTGAATGCATAAATAATTAAACTATTTAAAATGTATAAGAGCAGAGTTTGACTTCACTAGATCTTCATTTAATCTATACTATTATTAAAAAGTATGAATGAGACTGGAAATTTTGTTTGATTAAATCACCCCAATTTTTGAATTTGGTCCCTTTCTAATTGTAAGGGTACA
Source organism: Nelumbo lutea (assembly GCF_056320005.1). NCBI lineage: Eukaryota > Viridiplantae > Streptophyta > Magnoliopsida > Proteales > Nelumbonaceae > Nelumbo > Nelumbo lutea. Next base: position 59,749,519 of record NC_142689.1, on the reverse strand, counting down.
AAATGTAATTTTTGTTATTACATTCTCCTCATTCAATTCCCTCTCCTTAAGTTATATTTATGATATTTACTCCTATTCTTTCATTGAATTCTTTATTAAGTAACCATATTAAATATTAAAGAAAGTTGTGTGACAAAGAATAATTGTTTTTTATGATAGAAATGAAGTACAAAGTTAAAACCAACCCAAAAATTTGTTGTCCTATTTGGTAGCAAATCAACAACTCAACCTTTTGTGTCAAATTTATCAATCCTCAATGTCATAATTAAATACTAATAAAATTTAAAATAGATGAAAACAAAGAACAATATAAAAATACAAAAACAATGTAAAAAACATTTGGGACAAAAATAAGACTAGTGGTCAACTTAGGCACAAAAAAAAAAGGTTTTGAAAAAATGTAATGGTGTAGACTCAAAAGTGGATAGAAATAAATCATTACACCCATATACAGGAAAAGAATCACCATTAACAATAATAATGTGGTTAATAGAGGTGTAAGGTTTAGAAGACTGACCAATGGAAGTTATTAATATCGTCCACATCATCGCTAGTGACAAGGATATCATCAACATATACTAGGAGGAGAGTCAACCCTTTTTCTTGCTTAAGGGTAAAAGTAGAGTAATCTGAAGCACTTTGCTGGAAATCAACCTCCAACACCATTGTAGAGAAGCGGTCAAACCAACCTCCTTCGGTTTTCTAGCAATCCCCTTGCATATTGTTGCAATAGCTACAACCTTATATGGCCTAGAAACAAGTTTAAAAGCTTTACTATCATAATATATTACTTTTTCCTATTCTTAACCCAATAGCAAGATGAGGTCATAATCAACTTAAATATAGCATATGTTAGATGTTAGAGATCACAAATACATATACACCTGGTTATTTATCAAAAGAAGAAAGAAAAGAAAGAAGATACCATTACTTGGTTTATTAAGGATCACAAACACACATGACTACGGGAACCCCTTTGGATCAAATTTGACTATACACATATCCAATCCATTTACAAACCTACATGAAAAGATGCATCCACTATTCTACCCAATTTTGGGATCATCAATTTAATGCATTTCCTTTAAAAAAGAAAACTTAACAAAAAAGGAAGATTGTATAGAGAATTATATACCTTGGACAAGTTGAATTGTGGTAAATGTGAATTAAAACTCAGAACAAAACTTGAATGATGACTTTCACTTCTTTGACGATTCTAAGAGATGGATGCAAACAAGCATGGCACCTTCCTAAACATGGCTACCAAATCAATTACATTCTGGAATTCTGCCTGGCAAAAGATAAAAACAATATATTGTAAAGATTTGTGCATAAAGCTAGCATCCGAAAGTCTAATAGACATTTCATATTTCTTTCTCCTCTAAAGTAGGATGGATCTAAATATGCATTCCTCATATAACAAGACACCTTTTACCGGCCACTCTTAAGTTCCCACAACTTGACTGAAATATCCCAAGTTGAGAAGTGTGGTTACTTGGCTTTACCCTACTCTCATTTTTCTCATTTAGATCCACCCTTTCCCATCCATATGGTAATCATGGAAGTAAACCAATGACACAAAATTTCTTAATCAGTTGCTCATGCCATTATTAACTAACAAGATCCTAATATATAGTAACCATGATCAATTACTTTGATAGGAACAGACTACAGTCGACGGTTTTGACAGTTACTAGCAGGAAGTTTTGACAGCTATTGGCAGTGCAGGGCTGTTAGGAGCTTAACAAGATGCCAAGTCAATCTGGCTGAGTCACTAGTCCAGCTAGCTAAGTTTCCATTTTTAATAAGCTATTACCATATAGTTGTACTTATAACTACTTTCCATTACTTCTATTACTCATGTAAAGAACAATACGTAAGCCTCAGGATGGGCAGAATAAGGATAGCAGATTTGTTACTTTCCCTCAACTCCTTTCTTCCTCAAATTCTTCCCCATCTTCTTCTCTATTTCTTCCCATCCTCTACTTCTCTTCTTCTCATTTTCATTATCAAATCTTCTGTTTTCTAAAGATTCTGGAGTTGATACACAAGTGTGTATCAAGTGGTATCAGAGCTTGATCTTGGCACCATTGCTTAAGGATTTCAAATTGCATCAGACCAGTCATGGCAAAAGGTACTAGGGTCCAAGAAGCTAGGAGGCTCAAGGAACCCTTCAAGAACTTTACGTGTGAGGCAAATCAGAGGCAAGTTCAAGCAGATGCTTGAATTGTTGAGTTAAGTAAAAGGTTTGACAGATCTCTAGCTGAAATGAGGGAGCTACTTACAACCTTGAACTTCCAAGTTCAAACCATTAATGCTCAACAGAACCAGCAGATGAACATGCCACAACAGAACGCCTTCAGAATAAGATCAGGGTAGTCGCAATCCACTCAAAAGGTAAGGCCCTGCAATGGCATCAAATGTATGTTAAGAGTAGGGGGTTCAGGGGTTTACCTATTTGAGAGAACCTTCAATGAGAGATTTGGTAAAAAAAAAGTTATGATGATCCCCTCACTGAGCTCAAGAACCTTAAGCAAACAAGCTCCCTCCAAGATTACTTGGATTAATATGATCAATTATACACACGAGCATATGTGACTAAGACCCAAGATCTCAGCTTCTTCCTTGCAGGCCACAAGAAGGAAATTCATAATCCAGTTAGGATGTTTAACTCAGTATCACTCTCCCAGGCTTATGGAATGGCCAGATTATAAGAGGTCACTAATGAGTCATTACATGCAGTGACCAAGACTCTCCTTAAACCACAATATCAGCCCCTTCCAAGGCCTCAACCTATTGTATTAATGAAACCACCCCAACAAACTTTATTGCCTAGACCTCCACAGTAACCCTTGTTGCCAAGGCCATCACCACCAGCTCCCTAAGCTAGAAACAATCAGGTTGGAATTCTACCGTTGCCTCCCAATGCACAACCCTTGAACAAGGGTAACTCTAGACATACTAGAAACCTTATCTAGTAAGGAGTTGGAGGAGAGAAGAGCCAAGGGGTTGTGCTTTACATGTGGTGATAAATATGAACAAGGACATAGGTGTGAGGGAAAACAGTTGTATTCCATCACAATTGTTGAAGAAGAGGAATGTGGATCAATTGCCTGTGAAGGGGAGACATCTACTACTGAAGGGGAGCCTCTACTCATTGAAGAAGAAACACTAGTGGAGGATCTACAACCCTTGATATCTCTCAATGCTCTATTGGGGAAAATTGAGACTATTCAATACAACACCATGAGGATCACTATCTCTATATGAGGAGGAATTTTAATACATTGATGGATTGAGGAAGTTCACATAACCTTTTGGATGTTGTAGTGGCAAAGAAGATAGGTTGTGCACTGGAAATCACAAGGGGCCTCTCAGTCAAAGTGGCAAATAGAGAGATGCTGACTTTGCAGTGCAATTTGTAGAGGCTTCACTTGGTCCATGCAAGGGTATGCTTTTACAATTGATGTGATGATACTAAATCTAGGTGGTTGTGAGCTTTGAATACAGTGGTTAGAAACACTTGGTGATATTTTCTAGAACTTTAAAACCTTGAGAATGGAATTCACCTTAGCTAGTAGACAAATAGTGTTGTTCGATGAGAAAACTACAATAGTAATGATAGTACTTGAGAAAACCTTGTCTTAATAGCTGAAGAAAACCACTCACAGTGGACTTGTTCAGCTCCCTACTATTCATGTCAGAAGCAAGGAAAAATCAGCTACACTTCCCACAATTATGCAACTAGTAGCAGCTAGAACTTTGGTAACCCCTACCTCCATTCAGGCTCTTTTAGATGAATTCAATGATGTTTTCAATGAACCTAGAGGGTTACCACCACATAGAGCACATGATCACAAGATAGAATTAAAGGACATCACTAATCCTATCAGTTTAAGGACCTATAGGCACTCATCAATTCAGAAGGACATTATAGAATAGATCTTTAAGGAAATATTAGATACTAGAATCATAAGATCCAGTAATAGTTTATTCTCCTCCCCTGTTATTCTTGAAAAGAAAAAGGACAACACTTAGAGAATATGTATTGATTACAGAGCTCTCAGTAAAGCCATTGTAAAGGATAATTTAACTATTCTTGTGATTGAAGAACTCTTAGATGAATTGCATGGGGTTGTTATTTTCTCTAAGATTGACCACAAGTCTAGCTACCACTAGATTAGACTGCATGCTAGAGATGAGTATAAGATTGCATTTAAAACTCATGATGGTCATTATAAGGTTTTTTCCATGCCATTTGTCCTCACTAATGCACCCTCAACATTTCAAGGCTTAATGAATGAGTTGTTTAGGGCCTTCTTAAGGAAGTTTGTACTGGTGTTTTTTGATGACATATTGGTGTATAGCTTACACTGAGCACAAAGATCCTTCCCATCTCAAGATCGTCCTAATATAATTAGTCAAGCATCCTGATTCCAGAATTCTCAAACTTTGTATAAATCGATATTGAGCTTAAGGGGTAAAACTGTCATACTTTGAATATTATAGAAACTTGGCTTAAAAATCTTATATAACCTTCCATTTGCAGACTGTCTTGATAAGTTGAGATTGATTTTTTGAAATCAGGTGGGTATTCTTCTTATTATTTTTTGCAGTGGGTTTCTACCCTTGAACTTGATATGCATACTTACTTTTTTTGTTACCTTCCACCGTTTGACGCAAATCTCGACACTTAATTTAGGTGAAGAAACCTGGTTACTAAGTATTAGGTGATTGTCTTTGGCATTCCCTTTTCCATTTGACATGAATCTCAACACTTGAATTAGGTGAAGAGACCCGGTTACTAAGTCTAGGGTGTCCATTGACCTTTTATTCTTTTTTTTCCCTTTTTTCTTTCTTTCTTTTTTTTTTTCTTTGCAAGCATTGTTCAGGATAGTCCTATGTTTCTAACAATTTAAAGAACTTTTGTCTAATTTCTCAATCTTTCTCTTCTTATCCTGCTAGGGGCAAACTTGGGAGTATTTTCCAAATTTTAAACGGTTTCAAATAAGACCAATTTTCACTCCTATCACTTGTTACCAATTTCTACAAAATTCAATATTTTTTTATCAGTTTCCTCAACTTTTTGTGTTTAGGAATCTCTTTTAATGAAAAAATTTTAAAATTTTTCAATAAAATTTTAATTCTACACATTTAAAGGCTTAGCTTTTCAATTTTTTAATTTCTTTCTCTCTTTCCTCACCCCCAACTTAAATGCCATTGTCCCTAATGGCATGACTAGAATGATGCAAAAAGGATATGGGCCAAAGGGAGCAATAAATAGGGTTTTACTGAGGGGTTCAAGGTCTGCCACCTAGTCTCGAATCAAGAAATGAAAAACAAATCCTAAAATACTTCAGCTAGACACAATTGGATAACTCAGACTAATGTTCTCAACTCCTCTACTCTCAAATACTTCTTCTATCTATGGTTTAAGCCTTTGACCATTGACTTTGAATGTGCTTCCATTCTTTGGATCAACAATTTTAACTACATCATACGGAAACGCTTTTTCCACAACAAATGACCCGTCCCACCTAGACCTTAATTTACCAGGGAACAAATGCAGCCTAGAATTAAAAAGCCAGACATTTTGATTCGGTTCAAAAGTTTTTCTTGAAATGTTTTTATCATGGAACACTTTTGTTTTGGTTTTATAAATGTGAAAGCTTTCATAGGCCTCATTGCGCAATTCCTCTAGTTCACTTAATTATAGGGCTCAATGGGATCCAGCTTGGCTTAAATCTAGATTGAACTTTTTGATGGCCCAATAAGCTTGATGTTCTAATTTGATGGGAAGGTGACATGCTTTACCAAAAGCCAACCTATAAGGAGACATCCCAATGAGAGTTTTGTAGGTAGTCCAATAAGCCCAAAGTGCGTCGTCCAATCTGTCAGACCAATCTTTTCGGTTGGGCCTAATGGACTTTTGCAGAATACTTTTAATTTCCTTATTGGACACTTCCACTTAACCATTTGTTTGGGGATGGTAGCGGTTAATATCTTTTGGATGACTTCGTATTTGTGGAGCAAAGCACAGAAGTGTGCATTAATAAATTGTGATTCCCCATCACTGATGATTGCCCGCAGACACCCAAACCTAGAGAACAAATTTCATAACAACTTTGTGATCATTGGTTCGAGTTGCCACCACCTTAATCCATTTTGATACATAATCAATGGCTACTAAGATGTATCCTTTACAAGATGATGGAGGGAATGGTCCTATGAAATCAATACCCCAAACAGCAAAGATTTCTACAACTAGAATAGGGTTAAGTGGCATCATGTCTCTACAGGACATATTCCCAACAGATTGGCATCTTAGGCAATTTTGGCTAAAGACATGGGCATCCTTAAATAAACCCAGCCAGTAAAAACCACTCTATAGAACCTTGGCCATAGTTTTCTTTCCCGAAAAGTGCCCTCCACAAGCGAGAGTGTGACAAAAGTCGAGGATGCTTTGGTATTTAGACTCGGGGACACAATGCCAGAGTACTTGATCCGAACAGATACAAAATAGCTCAGGATCTTTCCAAAATTAGTATTTGAATTGAGAAAAGAATCTATCTTTCTCATTCTTAGACCACCCCTTGGGAATTTTACCTACTACAAAGTAATTGACAATATGAGCATATCTGGGAAGGAATAGTCATGGACAGGCTTGCAATAGAAGGATCCATCCGATGAGCTTGGGTTTGGCCTCTTTCTTTGACAACAAATGTCTTAGGGCCAAGTGATTAGAGTATATAACAACCTTAGTGCCTAATAGGTAAGGGCGGATTTTTCCAAAGCAAATACAACAACTATCAGTTCTTTCTCTATGGTGGTATAATTCAATTAGGCTTCCGAGAGGGTACATCTTGTATAATAGATTACCATAGGATATATACTCACCCTTTGTCCCATAACAGATCCAAGGGCATAGTTGGAGGCATCACACATGGTTTTAAAGGGCAAAGACCAGTCAGGAGGTTGCAAAATTAGAGCCTTGGTCAGTGCTTCTTTCATGTACTCGAAAGCGTTAAGACATGCTTCACCAAAATTGAATGGGACATCTTTTGCTTGAAGGTTGCACAATGGCCTAGAGATCTAGGAGAAGTCCATAATAAATCATCGGTAGAAGCCGACATGTCCAAGGAAAGAACATATTTGCTTGACAGAAGTGGGGGGTGGAAGTTTAGAGATTAGGTCAATTTTTGCATTATCCACCTTAATACCCCATTCGGAAACTATGTGACCTAAAACAATGCCTTCTTTGATCATAAAATGGCTCTTCTCCCAACTGAGGACCAAGATTGAAATGGGTGAAGAGACTTTATTAAGGCATTAGCTTCTTCCGTCGGCTCATCTACTGTGACCAAATTGGTTTCTCTAGGGTTTCTCTTTACATCTATCATACAATAATTCCTATTCTGTTCTAGGTATGCAGAAGGACTCTAGGACTCACACAGGTCTTCAAACTTTCCTTTTTTTGAAGAGATGAGGTTTCTTCAGCATTTTCTATGTATGGGACATTAGAGGTTGTATGATCTTGGTATTGGGGAAGACCTAGGGATTTGTTTCTGGTATCGACAACCGGCTGACTAAGCATTGAATCATTCTTCCACTGTAGGTTAGCTTCCATGAGATAAATTACTTGGCTCTATAATCTTAGGATTAGATGTTGTTGAGCTAAGATCAGCTATTGGAGCTGCAAAAACATATCATCATGCGAATCAGTTTGATAAGGCTGAGGGGAGGTTTGACATGGCTGAGCCGATTGAGTCCTAGGGTAATCATTATACTCATAGTGAATCTGGGCTTCTGGCCATTGAGAGTGCTCATTTAGCAGTGTGATTTCTTGGGCTTGGACCCATTAAGCAAAGTTGGGCTGATTTTCCCACCCAAAGTTATATGGGCGAAAGAATGGGTTAGCATTGGGTTGGAAAAATCCAATAGCTACATGTACTTGCTTTGGAATGACTGATTGACATGGGCCCGCTGTAGGGCACTGGCTAACATGATGGGCCGGGCTGGCACAGATGGAACATGTTGGGTAGGATGATAAGGTTGGGTATGGGCCAATTTGTTGACGAAATGCAAGGACTTGATCAAGTATTTGGGTCATCCCATTAATCTTATCTAGTTGGGTATGGGCCAATTCAACAATTTAGCATAAAATAATAAAACAAACTAATTCAGTACAAGGAGCAATTGAAAATGAAAAACCCTAACACATTAACAACTAACAAGATAATTTCAGCAATTAAATAATCCTATATGATGCATGCTCTAGAACATATCAAACCCTAAATGTTGGAATGCAAATGCAAAAAATTTTAAAATATTTATATTTTTGTTTATTTATTTATATATATACTTTTAAAATTCGAAATTTAAAATTTAAATTCAAATTCAAATTCAAATTCAGATTCAAATTAAAATTCAAAATTTGAAATTTGAACTCAAATTCAAAATTTTGAATAACTTCCTAATTAACAATCAATTATTCAATTGAACCACTAATTAAGGGAGCAATTAATTACAACAACAATTAATTATAGAAAACAGAAAAATAAAGGAACTAATTTTGCAAAAAAAAATTAATACTACAGAAATGAAGATTAAGAAGGGAGTTCGCTACTCTAAAGATTAAACAGAAAATAAAAACAAAAAAATAGGATTAAATTGGGATGACTACACCTGAATTGCAATCCCAATTTCTCTTCTCTTCTCTTCTCTTTTCTTCAATAGTCCGACAACGCTCCAGTACCCCACCTTTTGCTTTACATCCTGCAAAATCAAAGAGAAACAAGAATTAAAATGAGATTATGATCAAGTAATTTAAAAAAATAATGAAATAGATTTGAACAAAGCAAATAAATTTTTTTCTCCGTTGCTTCCCCGACAACGGCACCAAAAACTTGGTGCGTCCGGAAGTGTGTCGTTAACTACTTTGGAACACTAGTTTCAACATTTATAAATTTTTCGATTCTCAAAATAACTACAAAACGCAATTGATAACTCTGGATTTTGATGCCTTAAGGGCATCAATTCAGGAGTATTTTTTACCTTTGAATAGTCAAATTGTGTCCTCTTCCCAGTTACTTTCAATGTTGTGACCTATGAGGGTCCCTGTGCAAATTCTGTGCCAAACTGGGAAGTTTTAATGGCTGAAATGCTGATTTTGGGAAGCTGGTGTGAAGTCCAGTTGAGAGATGGGGTGTTTTTGTGAAAAACTGAAAGCAGGAAGGTGCCTCCTAGCTGCTAAGCCTAGTTTGGCACCCCTCCTACTGTATTGGCATGCTCTACACGTTTTAGCAAACCCTAGGGCACCTTTTAACCCAATCTTTTCACTCTTAGCAAACCCTAGCCGGTTAATCTCCACCCTCTACTCCTTCTAATCTCCACTATCCATTCTAGGGCACTCTTTTTGTAGTTTTTAAACCCTAGGGTGCTACCTAACTGCTAATCCTCACCATTCTGTCCCTAACCATTAAATCTCAACCCTACATAATATTGGACACCCTCTCATTTTCTTTTCAACCTTAGGATCACCCTAGAACCATTCTAACTCTTCATTCTAAACCCTAGGGCACCCATACCCCCTCATTCTCTGTAATTCCAGTTTTATCCACCCTTCTCTATAAAAAGGACCCAAGAGCTCTTGAGAAAGGGTTGAATTCTACCCATAGGTAAGACGAAAGGCTGATCTTGAGAAAATCAAGAGTAGAGGAAGAGGAGGATGCCCAGGCAAGAGGAAGGGTTCTTACTTGCAGTTCGCCAACACCACTACTACCACCTTTGGAATCGGATCCCAACCACTTTTTCTTTATTTTAGTTTTAATTTCTATTCTTTCAATTCCAATTTCGTTATTTCCTTTTTGCAATTTATTTTCATTCTATTTGATTTTCGTTTTCTTTTCTGCAGATCTTCAATTCAGCCAGGTAAGACAGAAGGCCTAGCTCAAGAAGTTCAAGGGTCAAAGGAGAGATCTAGAGACTACTACCTCTGATCGGATTACAGGTTTTTATTTTGTTTCTTTCATTTATTTATTTCTATATTTATTTATGTTTCTACACATTTAACTTTCAATACTATTTGAATTCTATATTTTCCTTACTTTAATTAATTAATTTTTATATTTCTGCACTTCCCTATTGTGTTTTCTTGTCTGGATTTGAGTATGTATTAATTTTTCCCCCACTTCCCTGTAGATGCGACCCATTCTCACCCTTTTATTGCATTTGTAACTATTTGAGAATCGAAAAAATTTACATGCTTCCGCAAACACCAAGCTTTTGGCGCCGTTGCTGAGGAACAACGAAGAAAAAATTTTATTTACTTTTTTTCGGATTTGTTTCATTAGTTTTTCTTTTTTGTTTTATTACTTGCTCCATTATCTCAATTTATTTCTTGTTTCTCTTTAATTCTATAGGATGAAATAGCAAAAGGTGGGGTACCGGAGCATTGTGGGACTACAAGACGGAAGAGAAGAGAAGAGAAACTGGATTGCGTTTAAGGTGTAGTCATTCCATTTTATTTTTAATTTTCTTATTTTTATTTTCAAACTCTTTTTCTTGATAGAATAGATATTTTTGAATTTTTGAATTAAATTTTTTTTTCTAGATCCGATTTTTTAGTATTATTTTGCTACCATTTTGTTTCTAGATCTATTCATCTTTCTTTATTTTAATTTCTTGTTTGATTTTTTTTGCTTTATTAGGTTTGTGTTTTTCTTTTATTTCAAATTTAAAAAAAAAATTGTTTATTTTATTTTATTTTATTTTTTGCTGCATAATTTTCTTTTGTTTATTTTATTTTATTTTTTTCTTTTCGGTTTTAATTTTAGATTCATTTTTTCTTTTACTTCAGATAAAAAATAATAAAAAACAAAAAAAGAAATAAAAAGAATTTCATTTATTTTATTTTATTTTATTTTTTCAGCATATTTTTCTTTTGTTAATTTTATTTTTGTATTAATTTTTAGATTTGTGTTTTTCTTTTATTAGAAAAATGAAGAAAATATAAATAAAAAAATTGGCATATTTTTTTCTTTTGTTTTATTTCATTTTTGGTTTAATTTTTTTTAGATTTGTATTTTTTTCTTTTATTTATCTATTTCATGCCTAATTTTCCTTTTTATCTTTTTATTTTTAGTTTAATTTTTAGATTAGCAATTAGTTTGTTATAATTATTTGTTGCCTTATTTAATTCTTTCTTTTTAGTTTTTAATTGAATAATTAATTGCTAAATAGAAAATTGTTGAAATTTTTGAATTTGAGTTTAAATTTCAAATCTGAATTTAAATTTATATTTTAATTAAAATCTGAATTTGAATTTGAATTTGAATTCGAATTTCAAATTTCAAAATTTTAAATTTAAATTTTTGAATTTAAAAAAATTGAAAAAAAAAGTTAAAAATTAAAAAAAAAATCATGTTTAAATTTTAGGAATTTAAATCTCTAAATCTGAATTTGAATTTAAACTCCCACAAATTTAAATTTTGAAAAGAAAATAAAAAATCAAAAACGATTTTGAATATTTCTCTTGCATTTTCATTCCATTATTTAGGGTTTGATATTTTAGAGCTTGCATCATATAAAGTTTCTTTATTTGCTGAAATTACTATTGTTTGTTGTGAATGTGTTAGGTGCTATTTTTATTATTTTAATTGTTCCTTTTACTTAGCTGTTTGGTTTATTCTTTTAGGTTTAATTGCTGAATTGCATCTTAGAAATAATTATTCATGCATTGTAGTTAGTTGCATTTTGTTGTGTTTATTTTGTCTTTCCGTTAATTCATTTAAGGGCATCCAATCTAAATAAGATAAGGTGGGGATTTCATCACCCTTCCTTGGCCCAAAAATCACAATCATTCACTTGTGGTTCACCCTAACCCTAGTTTAAAATTTGGATAGAAAGATCCCTTAGGGAAGCCTCACTTTTGGTTCAAAAGTGTGTTGAATTTTAGGAGAGCTAGAAATTATTTTTCATAACCGGCTGTTGGTGTCTAAGGAAAGAGGTTAAATGGCTAAGCCTAAGTGGGTTTTGTGGTTACTTAATTACATCCTTGCAAGAGCAAGGAGAGCCTCCCACATCCCCACCTCTTACCTAGCTAACCAAATGATGTGGGGAATTTTAAGTGAACTTAAAAGGATTTGCATTGGTTGAACCACTTGTTTAGGAAACCCTGGGTCAGCCCTAGGTCATGTGGTTGATTTGCTTGCATTTTTTTTAATTTAAAAAATCAAATTTGAGTTTAAATTTTAAGTTAAAAAATAATAAATAATAAAATAATAAAAATTTAAAAATTCAAATTTGAATTTAAATTTTAGGAATTTAAATTTTAAAATATAAATTTGAATTTAAATTTCAAATTAAAAAGAAAAAAGATAAAATTAAAAAAATTAAAAATTCAAATTTGAATTTAATTTAAATATAAAAAATTTGAAGTTAAAATTAAAAAAAAATAAAAAAACCAAGTTTGAGTTTAAATTTCAAGATCTAAATTTGAAATTAAAATTCAAAATTTAAATTTCAAATTTCAAAAAAAAAGAAGAAAAAGGGGTTAAAATAAAATGAATTCAATGGCCGGAGTTGGAATGAGAAATTACTTCCAACTTGAACCACAAATTGATTGGAACCACGTGTCTTGACAACTGGACAAGATTAATGGTATGGCCCAAACACTTGACGAAGTCCTTGCACATCATCAACAAAGTGGCCCATACCCAACCTTGTCATCTTATCCATCATGTTCCATTTGCGCAAGTCCGGCCCATCATGTCAGTCAGTGCCCTGCAGTGGGCCCATGTCAACCAATCCGTCCAAGCCAAATACATGTGGCCAACAGATTTTTCCAACCCAAGGCTAACCCATTCTCTAGTCCATATAACTCTAGGTGGGAAAATCAACTCAATTTCAATTATAGGGCCCAAGTCTAAGAAAACCCCCTGCCAGATATGCACTCTTAGTGGTTTGAAGCACAGACCCACTGGGAGTACAATGATTAAAATGGGACTCAACTGGCTTAACCATGTCAAACCTATACACAATCCCAAAACAACCTATCTAACTCCATGGCCCACCAATTTTAGAGGCCACAAATGCAAAGTCAATTCCAGCAGATGCATCCTAGGAACCAACTGACCCAATTCATGCAGCTGATCCTAAATCAGCAACAGCCCATTGATAGATTAGAGAGCCAAATAGGACAGCTAACCGAAGCCAAGGCGAGGAGAGAAGTAAGGAAAATACCGAGTCAACCGGTTGCAACTCCTAGAAATCATCCACTGGGTTTTCCTCCACAACAAATTCAGCTACCTCCTATGAACCCTTAGTGTGAAAATACTAGGGTCATTACAACCTTAAGGAGTGGGGGATTTTAGAAGACCTGTGTGAGAAAAACAAAGTTAATGAAAAGTCGCAGGAAGACCTTAAGTTGGGGGGAGAAGAAGAAGGAAAGGAAACTTTAGAAGAAGAGCCTATAGTAAACCAACCCGTAGTTCCCTTTCCAATTTCACTCACAATCAGGCCAATGCTAAAGAACAAAGAAACTCACAACGAGGAGAGACAAGAAGTCCATATTAACATCCCTCTCCTCGATGTGATCCAATATATACCAACCTATCCCAAGTTCTTAAAAGATCTATGTACTCAAATGATAGAGACACGATCCGCCCCACAAAAAATGATGCTCTCGGCAAATGTTTGTGTAGTTCTCCTTCCCCGAAAAGTGAAAGATCATGATTCTCCTCTCATAAGTTGTGTCATCTCTAGAATCACCTTCAGTCGGGCTCTATTGGATTTTGGGGTCAATATAAATATAAGCTTTCGTTCATTTATGATAGGTTCAGGATCGATGAGTTAAAACCTACCTCGGTAATTTTGCAACTTTCTAATTGGTTAGTCAAGACTCCTCGAAGTGTCATTGAGGATGTCATCGTTAGGTAGAGGGTTGTCGATTCCTAGTGGATTTCATCATCCCAGACATGACCCTAATCGAGGAATTGAACCACATCCCGATAATCTTAAGATGCCCATTTCTAGCAATGGCTGATAAAAATATCAACTGTAAATTGGAAAAAATGGACATTTCATTAGGGGAGAAGAGAGTCTAATTAAACATTTTTAGTGCCTCTAAGTATCCAAACCTAGGCGAAGATATGTGCAAGGTGAATATAGTTGATGATCTTTTAGATGGCCTGCCTACCCTGTGGTTAGCCCAATCTGAACCCTGTCTGTCGGAAGATGAAAGTGAGTTGGGGAGTATAGATGGGAACAATGCATGAATGTGTCTAGCTGAAGACATTAAACTTAGCGCTGGTTGGGAGGCAACCCAATGTAATTTTTTTTTCAATTAATTTTAGGATTAGAGTTTTTATTTTCTTGATTCGAGACCAGGTGGATTACCTTGAACTCCTCAGGAAAACCCTACTCATTGATCCCTGTGTCCTAAATCTTCTTTGCATCATTCTAGTCATGCCATTAGGGACAATGGCATTTAAGTTGGGGGTGACGAAAGAGAGAGAAAAATTGAAAAAAAAAATTGTGAAGCTAAGCCTTTAAAAATGGAGAATTAAAATTTCACTAAATTTTTTAAAATTTTCCATTAAAAGAGATTCCCATATAGAAAAAGTTAAGGAAACTGATAAAAGAATATTGAATTCTATAGAAATTGGTAAGCAAGTGATAGGAGTCAAAATTGGTTTTGTTTGAATATTGTCAAAACTATTTGGAAATTAAAAAATACTCCCAAGTTTGCCCCTGTCAAGATAGGAAGAGAAAGATTGAGAAATTATACAAAATTCTTCAAATTGTTAAGAGACAATGGACTACCCTGAACAATGTTGCAAAAAAAAATGAAAAAAAGGGGGATAAAAGGTCAATGGATACCCTAGACTTAGTAACTTGGTCTCTTCACCTAAGCCAAGTGTCGAGATTCGCGTCAAACAGAAAAGGGAATGCCAAAGACACTTACCTAACACTTAGTAACCGAGTCTCTTCACCTAAGGAAAGTGTTGGGATTCGCATAAAACAGTGAAAGGTAACAATAAAAATAAGTTCAGGGGTAGAAATCCACTGTCAGAAATAATAAGAAGAATATTTGTCTGATTTTAAAATCAATCTCATCATATTCAAAACAAGATAGTTTTACCCCTAAAGCCCAATACTGACCTATACAGAGTTTGAAAATGGTAGAACCAGGATGGTTGACTAATCCGTTAAGGATGATCTTGAGATGGGAAGGATCTCTATATTCAGTGTAATTTTAAGGCTGCATTGCTAAGGGACTAGCAATGGTTAAGTTGGGGGGTGTGATAGCTCTGCATTAAGACTCAATTCAGGAGTATTTTCAACCTTAGAGTAGTCAAATTATGTTATTTTCCCAATTAATTTCAATGTTGTGACCTATGAGGGTCCCTGTGCAAATTCTATGCAAAATTGGGATGTTTTCATGGCTGAAATGCAAATTTTGGGAAGCTAGAGGGTGTGTTTTTGTGAAAAACTAAAAGCAAGAGGGCACCTCCTAGCTGTTAAGCCCAGTTTGGCACCCTTCTTACTATATTAGCATGCTCCCCATGTTTTAGCAAACCCTAAGGCACCTTCTAACCCATTCTTTTCACTCTTAGCAAACCCTAACTTCTCCTAACTGATTAATATCCTCCCTCCACTCCTTCTAATCTCCACCATCCAATCTAGGGCACTCTTTTTGTAGTTTTTGAACCCTAGGGTGCCACCTAATTGCTAATCCTCACCATTCAGCCCTTAACCATTAAATCTCAGCCCTACATAATATTGGCCACCCTCTCATTTTCTTCTCAGCCTTAGGATCACCCTAGACCCATCCTAACCCTTCATTCTAAACCCCAGGGCAACCATATTTTTGCTAAAACCCAACTGCCATCCCTTTTTCCTCTCTAATTCCAATTATATCCACCTTTCTCTATAAAAAAGACCCAAGAGCTCTTGAGAAAGGGTTGAATTCTACCCCCAGGTAAGACGGAAGGCTGATCTTGAGAAGTTCATGGGTAGAGGAAGAGGAAGACGCCCAGACAAGAGGAGGGGTTCCTACTTGTAGTTCACCAACACCACTACTGCCACCTCTAGAATCGGATCCCAACCGCTTTTACTTTATTTTAGTTTTAATTTATGTTCTCTCAATTCCAATTTTGTTATTTCCTTTCTGTAATTTATTTTCATTCTGTTTGATTTTCATTTTCTTTTCTGCAGATTTGCAATTCGACCAGGTAAGACGGAAGGCCTAGCTCGAGAAGTTTGAGGGTCAAAGGAGAAATCTGGAGACTACTACCTCTGATCGGATTATAGATTTTTATTTTATTTTTTCATTTATTTATTTTGTATTTATTTATGCTTCTGCACATTTAACTTTTAGTACTATTCGAATTCTATACTTTCCTTAGTTTCATTAATTAATTTTTATATTTTTGCATTTTTCTCTTGTCCTGATTTGAGTCTGTATTAATTTTTCCCTTGCTCCCCTGTGGATACGACCCGTTCTCACCCTTTTACTGCATTTGTAATTGTTTCATTGGAAAAATTTATAAATGTTTAAACTGGTGTTCTGAAGTAGTTAACGACATGCTTCCACAAACACCAACAGTTAGTGGTGAGAAAGGGGTTGCATCCACAGGGAAGCGAGGGAAAATTTGTTATGTACTTTAATCTGGACAAAATAACAAGATTTGAGATTCTAGAAACACAATTTAATTAACTAAACTAGAATCCATTAAAATAAAATTCTCACAATGCTATAGAAAAATAAAAAATAACAGAAAAAAACTAAATTAAAAATCTGCAACTCGGTCAGAGGTGGCAGTATCTGGATCTATCCTTTGATCTTCAAACTCCTCGAACTGGTTCTTCCGTCTTACCTGGCCGAATTCCAGATCTGCAGAAAGGAAGACAAAAATTAAATTTGATAAAAATAATTTGCAAAAATAAAATAAAAACTAGAAATTAAAGAACGAAAAATAAAAACATGCATAAAAAGTAAATCTAAAACTATGGAAAACTTGTTGGGACCTGAATCAAGAGGTGGTAGTAGCGGCTAGGCGAACTGCAAGTAGGAACCCCTCCTCTTGCCTGTGTGTTCTCCTCTTCCTCTATCCTTGAACTTCTCAAGAACAACCTTCTATCTTACCTAGGGGCAGAATCCAACATAAAAGATTGCTAGAATAAAAGTAACATAAAAGAAAATAAAGAAAATGAAATGGATGGCTGATCAAATCCAGTGGCGATAATTGCAGATTGGTTGGACTGCTTGCAGAAACCCCTCTTGACAAGATCTAGGCATCCTTCCCTTCTACAACCCTTGAATTCCTTAAGAAACCTTAGCCTTGTGAACTGGGTGAATTGACCAACCACTTCTCAAGATCCCTTGGGTCCTTTTTATAGAGAAGGGAATGATAAGTTTGGGACTAGAGAGAAAGAAAGGGGCGGCAACTGGGTTTTTGTAGAAATATGATTGCCCTAGGGTTGAGAATGGAGGGTTAGGATTGCTCTAAGATGATCCTAAGGCTGAGAAGAGAAGGAAAGGGTGCCCAATATTATGTAGGGCTGAGATTTGGGCGCCCAGAATGGAGGGAGCAAATTTGGGTGCCTAGAGCTGGAGAAATGTGATTGGTTGGTGTGATGTGGCTTCCTTCGGTGATTAGTTGATTTTTAAGGAGTGAGGTGTAAGGCTAAGATGCTGTCTAATGAGAGATTTGAGGGTATGAGAGGTTGTTAAGGTTTGGATGATTGAGATTAGAGGTTAGGAGAGAGTAGAGGGTGGAGATTTGATAGCCTAGGGTGGCCAAGAGAGGAAAAGATGAGGGGGAGGCGCCTAGGGTTTCAATGAGGAGAGAGAGTTCTGCTCATTTAGTGGGAGGGCCCCTATCTGGGTTTGGCAGATAGGAGATGCCCTCCTATACTCAGTTTTTTTACGGAAACACCCCATTTCTCAATTGGAATTCACACTAGCTTCCCAAAAATTGCATTTCATCCTTGAAACTTTCCTAGTTTCCCCAGGATTTGCACATGGACCTTCAGAGGTCACAATGTTGAATTTAACTGGGAAATGGCATATTTTGACTATTCTATGGCCTAGGTAACCCTAAAATGATGTCCATCAAGGCATCAGAATACAAAGTTATCATACCTTCCAACAAAAAGCCCTTATCTTCAAGGGTACAGGGTTACACTAGACTTCCTTTGTGGGAAAAGAACCTACAATGCTGGAAGATTGGAGGGGGGCAGTGAAGAAAGAAGCACATGTAAAGTAGCCAAAGGATGACACCAACCAAATTTTATTGTATGAATAGGAAAGCTCCAAGAATTACTATACTAAGAAGGGAAATGAGTTCATCTACTAACCGCATTTCAGACTCCCTTAACCCTCTCCTTATTCCCAAGTCCAAGAATTTTCAATACCAAGAACATTGGAAATTGTTGACTCTTTGTTTAAGGAAATGGAATAAATAGACAGAAGTCTATCTTTAAGAGAAGACTCCCAAAACCAAACATCTTCCCCAAACCACACTTTATTACCTGTACAAGTATCATACCTGATATACAAAAGAAAGGAAGGCAATAAACCATGGATTGCTTTTTAGGGAGAAGACTGAGATACCTTAGGGTCAAAACCAGCACCCCACCCATTGTCTTCCATACCATGAATACTCACAATCACCCTTTGGCCTCTGGATTTGCTACCACTACTTGTTCCCACATCTATACCCATGGAACACCACCGCCGTATATAAGGAACATCTCCTTATGAACCAACAAGGAGAAATTCCCAATGCACAACTGTTATGTTCCATGGGTAGGGATGTGTGAACAAGTGGTGGGTAGCAGATCTGAGCCCCACCTTATGCCACAAATTGTCTTGTTCTGGGGGTAATCTCCACCACCATTTTCCTAGCAGTGCAAAATTCCTTAGTTTAATATTCCCTATCCCTAGAACCCCATTATCCCTACTTCTAGACACTATCTACCACTTCACTAGGTTATTTTTCTTTGTGTCCACTGGCTCCCACAAGATAGGGCTATCAATTGGACTGGATTTGGTCTAATCTGATCTAGTCTAACATTGGTCCATTTACAAATGGACTAGACCAAATTTGGTCCAAACCCAATACAAACTAGATCCAATCCAGTCCAATTGAAATGCAAATGGACCGGATTGGACCCAATCCAGTCCAAACTAAATGAAGTTTGAAAATTACCTAAAAGCCCAAAAATATAAAAAAAATGTAGAAATAAACTAAAATTTTCACAATTGGGATTAGACCATTCGTGAATAAACCCATCACTGCAATTGGACTTGGGCCATCTCAGTGAACCTCTGTGGCTGGGCATGTACCACTTACCAGGCAAAACCTTGACAAGTGAGATGATCGAACTTGTCTCAGACTCTCTGACTCCACAAATTCCCATCACGAGTCTCGCATTAAAGCCTTGCTTCTTGGTGCTTACTCTAAATTCTAAACATTAGAAAGGTCTATTTCATCCTACATTGACTACTCTATCAGCCAATTAAACCACGAAGTTATAAAAAATAACCAACACTTCCATCTAATAAAACATTTGATTCAATCCAACTTCAAGTTTTAGTCACCAATAAGCAGAACATCAAGCTTATTGATAATTCCAAGTACCATTATCCGTGCTCAAACAACATACTGAAAAGAGCATTTTCTATGCAAAAGTTTTAATTCATCTTAAATAAAAGCCTACAGTCTATAATCCAAGATTCCCAGTGGGCTACTGGGCTTCCATTATTTGATGCAAAGGAGCATTTTGGTTCTAGGCAGTTCCTCTCACCGCTTTCACCAGTCACCAGTCACTCTCATCAGTTAGTCAATCACATGAGGGATGCTAAATGTTGGTTGTTTTCTATTTCCCTGTCAAAAGTAATAAACTTTGTTTCTCTATTTCTCTACACAAGTAACTACTATCATGTAAAAAGTAGGTCACAAAATTCAATGAAGATGTAAAGGAAATATTGTGGGACATCTGAACTATGATTTAGGCGTGCTTAAATTCAAGAAATGGTTCCAGTGCAGCAATATTTTCTATTTTATCACCCAACACAGACATACAGGGATGGCAGCATGAGCAGCTCTTAACCTTACCCTTTTCTGTTATATTTAATAGAGATGTTACAAAAATGTTTGAGGCATCAAGTAAATTATATCAAGAATAGTGTTATAGAATCCAATATTTCTATAAATGTTACTTTTATGGAAATACATATATTTATTGTATTTATTAATAAATATATGTTTCAAAAATGTTTTGTACAAATCTCTGTATACAAATTTCTAGGAATATTTCAGTTCAATCCAATATAGGACCATATATATTTATTAAATTCTACATGACACATTAAGGTAAACCCCCTTGCTGTTATGAATGCCAAGTCCCCACATAACAAATAGCTAGAAAGGGAATCAGTACAAAGAAATAGAGGATATTTCTGTCAATTAGATTCACAAAGTAATTTTTTATTAGCAATGAAAACATGCATTTCATCGAGTAAAATGAAGGTGGAACAGTGCATGCATAGACGTACAAAGCCTTATTCTTGATCCTAAACATAGAATCAACATGGAAGAAACAAGAAAATCTTTGCATGCTATGCATAGATTAGAGGTTGGAAAAACAAAATGGCTAGGTAATCATATAGGAGTAACATTGGAGGCCCCATTTGTGATTGTTGGCTAGTTGGTTAACACATCCACTAGGAGGCATAGGTGGGGCAGGCTTCCCAAGCTGGTTGACAGGAATTTAAATCTGGCCAACTCATAATATCATGTAATTCTTAAACATTTTCTGTTCTATGGGCTTAGTCTCCTTGAACTCATAGTTAATCCTTATCTGTGTGGCCTTTGTTGGTTAAAACCTGAGTTTGAAACACAGGAAAGTGACTTTGAAGCTTGGAGAATTACAATGATTGCAGTCTACAATGCAACTTTTTGTTGCTATCAAATCTTTAACCAAGTTCAAACACTAGCAGTTTTCAACTGTTTGCTACTAAGACATGTATAAAGAATTTATATGAAAAAGAAGAAAAGCTTTCCCTGTTTTCATGACTGCATCATTTTCTTTGTTTTTGAGAAGTAAAATGGGAAGTAGAATGATGTAGTTCCCACTTTAAAGCAAAGAAAATGAAGGTAGGTTGTTTGTTTGATAACATGCTCTATAATTCAGGGTTACACATCTTGAATAGATTAAGGATTGCCCTCAAAAATCAGTATGATTATATGGGATCCATCATCCTCTAGATCAGCAATGATGGGGGCACCAATTTTGTCTTTATGTAATCAGTAATGCATAACATACACTTATTGAACAAGAGGTGTCTGCAGTTTTTAAAGATTTTAGGGGTTTTAACAAGCAATCTAAATGGGAAATTTTATCTATTATGAAACCAAGCAAGGATATAATTCAAAAACATAATACTAGTTCAT
This sequence comes from Nelumbo lutea, assembly GCF_056320005.1. NCBI lineage: Eukaryota > Viridiplantae > Streptophyta > Magnoliopsida > Proteales > Nelumbonaceae > Nelumbo > Nelumbo lutea. Next base: position 59,728,055 of record NC_142689.1, on the reverse strand, counting down.
ATTAAAGTAAAGAACTTAGCTGTCCAATTTAATTGGAACCTCTATAGCTTGTTGGGTATCAAAATGTCAATATTTATAGGGATAAAAATAAAGTTCTAAAACTATAGATTGAATTATTCAAAATAAGTCTCTGTACAGATCTTTGTATACTAGAATCCTCTACAACTAAAACCAAATATAAGAGGCTAGGGAAGAGAAAGAAATGAACAAGAGCAAAAATACCTAAATGAGCGTAACAATCGCAGAGGTCAGAGGTCAAAGGAGCCAATCACTTGAGAGAGAGAGAGAGATGCAAGAGAAAAATTGACCAAAATACCACCAGAGTGTTGTCGCTAAGAGAAGGGGGAGTGCTTTCACTGGAGAAGGAGTGCTATTGTTGGAGAAAGTGAGAGGATGAGAGAAAATAAATAATGATAAATCACTGGATAGAGAGAAATACCATCGGGACTACCACTAGAGTTAGGAGAATATCACTGGAGAAAAATGGAATACCGCCAGAGTTTGTTCAATCTTTAGACTTTGAGAGGATGGAGTGATGGAGGCATCGAGCCCTATCCTTTGAAAGTTTCCAAGCTTCAAACGAAATGAATGGCCAGCAGACTTATTTGAACTAATTGGCTTTGTCCACTTCCGGTCCATTCTACGCATGGATGATTCATGTTCAGGCCGTTCTGAGTCCATATCATTTTTAGGACCGTCCAGTCTGTCCATAACACTTCCAATTTGGACAGGATCCAACCCGAAACTGGTCCATTGACACCCCTACCACAAGATGCCACTCATTAATTCTCTAGTTGGTTGGCCACTTTGGAGGGGATCCTAAAGGTAAATTAATAGTACATTGGTAGACTAATCAAAGTTGAATTTATTAGAGTTATTCTTCCCCCTAAAGAGATGCAATTTCTTTCCCACCCTACCAAACATTTTGTGAATCTTTCAACTACTGGATACAAAAAGATATCAGAATTTAGGTTCCCCCCAAAGGCAGTCCCAAGTACAGCCTCGACTAGTCTCTTGACTCACACCCCAATAACCTAGCAAGGTTTTCTAATTCCTCTTTCTCTCTATTTTAATCCCACTATGTAGTTCTTGCCCCAATTCACCTTAAGGTTAGAAATCCTTTCAAAGTAAGTTACTAGCCTTGGTAGATGAGTCGGTTCTTCCCCTTCCCCTTCACAAAATATAACAATATCATCTGCAAATTATAAATGTGTAACTGATAACTCTGCATTTTGATGCCTTAAGGGCATCATTTCAAGGGTATTTTTTTCCTTAGCATAGTCAAAGTATGCCCTTTTCCTATTTAAATTCAATGTTGTGACCTCTTAGGGTCTCTAGGAAAATTCTGTGGAAAATTGGGGAAATTTCATGGCTGAAATGTAGTTTTTGGGAAGATGGTGTAAAGTCCAGCTGAGAGAGGGGATGTTTTTGTGAAAATTGGGAACAAGAGGGTGCCTCCTATCTGCTAAACCTAGAATGGTGCACTTCCTACTGTATTAGCATGCTCCCCTCTCCTTAGCAAACTCTAGGGCGTCTTTTAACCCATTCTTTTCATCCTTAGCAAACCCTAGCAGCCCCTAGCTGTTTAATCTCCACCCTCCACCTCTTCTAATCTCCACCATTCTTTCTAGGGCACTCTCTTTTTTGTTTTTAAACCCTAGGGCACCACCTAGCTGCTAATCCTCACCATTCAGCCCCTAACCACTAGATCTTTGCCTTCCACTCCATCATCCATCTCAGCCATCTACTTTAGGGTGCCACCCACCTCTTTTAATCTCCACCATTCAACCCTAGGCGCCTCAATCACTTCCATTCATTTCTGGGCACCCAAATCTTAGCCCTACATAATATTGGGCACCCTCTCCTTTTCTTTTTAGCCCTAGGATCACCCTAGAACCATCCTAATCCTTCATTAGAAACCCTAGGGCACCCATATCTTTGCTAAAACCCAGCTGCTACCCCCTCTTTCTCTCTAATCCCAATTGTATCCACCATTCTCTATAAAAAGGACCCAAGAGCTCCTGAAAAAGGGTTGGATTCTGCCCCCATGTAAGACAGAAGGCTGATCTTGAGAAGTTTAAGGGTAGAGGAAGAGGAGGACACCCAAGCAAGAGGAGGGAATCCTACTTGCAATTCGCTAACACCACTACTACCACCTCTCGATTCGGATCCCAATCATTAGCTTTAGTTTTAATTTCTCTTCTTTCAATTTCAATTTTGTTATTTCCTTTCTGCAATTTATTTTCATTCTATTTGATTTTTGTTTTCTTTTCTGCAGATCTGCAATTTAGCCAGGTAAGATGGAAGGCCTAGCTCAAGAAGTTCGAGGGACAAAGGAGAGATCCAGAGACTACTACCTCTGATTGGATTATAGATTCTTTATTTCATTTCTTTCATTTTTTTCATTTATTTATTTCTGTATTTATTTATTTTTCTGTACTTTTAATTTTCAGCAATGTTCAAATTCTATTTTATTCTAGTTTAATTAATTAATTTCTATATTCCTGTGGATACGACCCGTTCTCACCATTTTACTATCTTTGTAATTGTTTAAGAATCAAAAAAAATTTATAAATATTAAACTGGTATTCTAAATTGGTTAACTACATGCTTCTGGACACACCAATAACCACCTCTTCCCTTCCAATTCTCAAACATTTTATTAGATTTGTAACATCAACCCTTGAGATCAAATCACTCAGTTGTGAAAATACTTTTGGGAGTGAGGGACCAAATTATCTTATCTAAGCGGTTAGGTAAAAGATAGACTTCAGAAATTTGAAAATTTGAAGTTATAGGCTCTATTAATTCAGCATCTATGAGGGCTCTATAGAAGTTCAAGTTATAGGCTATCTAGGGGGAGTGCTCATGCCGAACCATGGGCAATTTTTTGAAACTGAAGTGGTCCTACTGGTTTCTACATTTCACCAAACCGAAATTGGAACATGCCATCGGTTAATCGACTGAGTGGTTTTAGTTTTTGACTAGTTCAATTCTTTGGTTTTTTAGTTTTTTATATTTATAATATATATCATAAATATCCACAATATATAATATATTATATATTATAAATAGATTATTATAAATATAATATATGTATATATTTATATATAATATATAGATAATATGTGACATATATTAAATATATATATATATATATATATATATATATATATATAATATACAATGTCATCAAGGCATTACTATCCATCATATTTTTATATTTAAATCAGTTATTTGATCAAATATTCATACATAAGTTGTGAGAAAATAAGATCACACAATTACCATTGTCTTCTTCATCATTCAATGCCATTCTTTGAAGCAAACAAGTACCCATTTCCCATAGTGACTCTCAGAATTCTGAAAGTAAATACAATTAAATGAGAACATAAATCTTAGACAGTGCCAAATGTAATGATTATCCACAATGACAAAAATGTGAACATCTTAAGAGAAAATTAAAGCTTTTTTTCTTTTCTCCTAATTGGTAGAATTTGAAATTAATTATGAAGAAAGCATATACAAGTCCTTGCTCAATGAGAAATTGAGCAGGGATCAAACAACAAGATTTTGTAAACTCATTACACAATTTACATTGTATACCTAGGTACAAAAAGATTACTAATGCCAAAAAAAGTACTATAAGGAAACTACTTGTGAGCTGGTTGTCATGAAGTGACACAATAGGGTGCTTGACTAGAGGTTTTCTAGATGTTTCTTGAGGCTTCTAGCCAATTATGGAGCATTCTAGGAGATTCTGGGGTGTTCTCCATGATTCTAGAAGGGTCTAGATGTTGGTGGAATGCTCTAGAACTTTGTAGAACCATCCAGATTTGTGTGGAACAACCTAGAAGGATTGAGAGCAATCCATACTTCCTCTAGAGTATTCTTCTATCTTATGGAGTAGGCATCCCCTAGAAGAGTGTAGAAGGTAGAATGTTCTAGAGGTGCTTCTAGATGATGCCAAGTTGAAAGAGCACCTTTTGAGTTGTAAGCTTTCTTCTAGTGCAATACATTCTCTTCTTACAATACGTTTTGTGCTCTTATGTGCCTTGGTGTGTGTCCTTAGCACTTAAGTAGCCTAGCAAGAAGGGTCTTGGGCATGCAGTTTGGAGGGGGCTAGTGTCTAAATAGGGGCCTGCTCCTTCATTTGCAATAAGCATCCAAGTTGAAAGAGCACCTTTTGAGTTGTAAGCTTTCTTCTAGTGCAATACATTCTCTTCTTACAATACTTTTTGTGCTCTTATGTGCCTTGGTGTGTGTCCTTAGCACTTAAGTAGCCTAGCAAGAAGGGTCTTGGGCATGCAGTTTGGTTGACTTGCTTGGAGGGCCAAGTGAGTGCCACACGACTTTAGCTAATGGGAGCAGTTGATTCGTGACTAGTGGTATCAGAACCTACATCTTGAGTGCTCACAACTGAGGGGTAACCATGTTGGAAACAACTGAGGTGGCTTTTAGGAAGGAGCTAGAGGGCCACACCAAGAAGAGGGATAAGTCGAGGGATATCATTGCTACCTTGGATGCTTGGCTTGCCAAGGTAGAATTGTTTATGGCCGACAAGAGGGACAAAGTTGAGGAGGTCAACTCGAGCATGGAAGGCATGGCGGGAGACTTCGGAGACCTCAGGAATAGTGTGCTTGTCACTCTCAATGAGTTGGTGCATGAGGAAACTCTGAAGCGAGATGCCCTCGAAGCTAAGGTCATGGGCGATATGGAAACACTCAAGGCGCAATTGGAGGAGATGAAGGGTGACTTGACCTTGTGCAAAAAGGCCATGTTAGCGGGGGGAGTGCTCTATCCCCAGGAAGGACGTATGGGTTAGGGCACCCAAGCCACCATAGCTTAATGGGGCTAGAGATGCCAAGGCCTTAGACAACTTTCTATGGCATGCGGAGCGGTACTTTGAACCTATCCATATAGAAGAAGATGAAGCCAAGATTCAAATTGCCACTAGGAACCTCACTGACACTGCAGCCTTGTGGAGGAGATGCCGCTACATGGATATGGAGAAGGGGCAATGCTCCATCAGTACTTGGGCAGACTTCACAGCCAAAATTAAAAGCCAATTCTATCCTAAGAATGTGGAGTATCTAGCCCGAAGAACCTTAAGAGACTCAAGCACACAAGCTCTTTTCAAAACCATGTGAAGGATATCTCATGAAGGATATCTCATCTTTGATGATGGAGATTCCAGACATGCCCAAGAAGGTTCTCTTATTCAACTTCATGGACGGCCTACAGCCATGGGTAGAATAGGAGCTACATAGGCAGAATGTCCAAGATCTTGCTACAGCCATGGCCGCAGCCGAGCAGCTAGTGGAGTTCAAGCGGCCAGATCAGTCCAAGCAGAGGTCTTCCAAGGCCAACTAGGGTAAAGGTGGGGGAGACGGGTCACCCACTCGTAAGGATGACAAAGCTCCTACCTATAAAGAGGGGAACAAGTCATTAAGCTATAGGGAGAGCATGCCAAGTAAGTCCAAGGCCAACGACAAGTCTAAGCCTAGGACTAGTTGCTTTATCTGTGATGGCGACCATTGGTCTAGGGAGTGCCAGGAAAGGAAGGCCCTTAATGATCTTATTGCCAAGGTAGAAGAGCAAGAGGCTGACGGAGAGGCCAAGGTGGGTTCTCTCCAACTTCTTAATACTCTTAAGAAGCAATTCACACAGTCCAAGACTGTGAACAAGGGGATCGTGTATGTTGAGGCCCGCATCAATGGCAAGATGACACAGACCATGGTGGACACTGGGGCTACCCATAACTTTGTGTCCTTAGGTGAAGCTCAGAGGTTAAACTTGCCTATAACTGAGGAAAAGGGATGGCTCAAAGCTGTCAACTCACAAGTTAAGCCCATCCATGGCACTGCCAAGGGAGTTAGCATGAAGATTGGCAACTGGCATGGAACTATTGATTTATCAGTAGTGCCCATGGATGACTTCCAAGTGATCCTTGGGATGGACTTCCTAACCCATTCAAAGGCTTTTCCTATGCCATTTTTGAACACCATCTGCATCCTAGAGGAAAACTCGCCTTGCATGGTGCCTACAACCCAATGAGATAAGCCTACGGCTAAGATGATTTCATCCTTACAAATAGCCACAAGCTTGAAGAAAGGTGAGACACCTACATAGCAACCCTTGTAGAAGACATTGGCAGAACCCTGTGCAGCCTACCATCAGAAATAGAGCAAGTCTTGAAGGAGTTCCAAGACATCATGCCTCCAGTGCTACCCAAGAGATTATCTCCTAGGAGGAAGGTTGATCATAAGATCGAGCTAGAGCCAAGAGCTAAGCCGCCAGCCATGGCCCCACTTGAGCTGGAGGAGCTATGGAGACAGCTTAAGGAGCTACTTGATGTTTGGTTTATTCGGCCATCTAAAGCCCCATACAAAGTTCCCATCTTATTCCAGAAGAAGCACGATGGGTCTTTGTGCCTGTGCATAGACTACCGAGCCCTCAACAAGGTAACTATCAAAAACAAGTATCCCATTCCATTAATCGCTAACTTGTTTGATTAGCTAGGACATGCAAGGATCTTCTCCAAACTTGACCTACGCTTAGGATACTATCAAGTAAGGGTAGCTGAGGGAGATGAGCCAAAAACTACTTGCGTGACCAGGTATGGTTCCTTTGAATTCTTATTCATGCTCTTTGGCCTCACCAATGCCCCAGGGACCTCTTGCACCTTAATGAACAAGTTGTTTCATCCCTACTTGGACCAATTTGTAGTAGTATACTTGGATGACATAGTCATCTATAGCCAGACATTGGAAGAGCACGTACAACATTTTAGGACCATCTTCCAGGTGCTACAAGAGAATCAACTATATATCAAGAAGGAGAAATGCTCCTTTACCCAACATGACGTGACTTTCTTAGGGCACAAGATCATAGATGGAACCTTGCAAATGGATTAGGGCAAGATTTGGGTCATCCAAGAGTGGGAGCCACCCACTAAGTTAACTGAGCTAAGATCTTTCCTTGGCCTAGTTAACTATTACAGGCACTTTATCAAGGGATATTTTGGACGACCAGCACCACTCACCAACCTTCTTAAGAAAGGTCAGTCTTGGGAATGAATGCCTAAATTCCAAGAGGCCATTGAAGACTTAAAGAAGGCCATTATGGAGGAGCCTATTTTACATCTACCAGATCAGCAAAATCCTTATGAGGTTCACATTGGTGCCTTAGACTTTTCCATTAGAGGGGTTCTTATGCAGGAGGGACATTCCATCGCCTTTGAGAGTAGAAAGCTAAATGAGACAAAGAGGCGATACACTGTCCAAGAGAAAGAAATGACTGCCATTGTGCATTGCTTAAGGGTTTGGAGACACTATCTTCTTGGGGCAAAATTCACAGTGAAGACAAACAACATTGCCACTAGCTACTTTCAATCTCAAAAGAAGCTTAACCCCAAACAAGCAAGAGGGCAAGATTTTCTAGCAGAATTCGACATGGTCTTAGAGTATAAGCCAGGATGAGACAATCATGTAGCCGATGCCTTGAGCTGAAAGGCTGAACTAGAAGCAGTGAGAAGAGACTACTTGGCCACTATCACTCAACTCCAAGGTGCCATGCCGGTCAAAATCAAAGAGGGCCTAGATAAAGACCCTATGTCCAAAACCATTTTGCCCCTGATCCAAGAAGGTAAGACACGTCGATTTTGGCTAAGGGAAAGGCTCATCTACACCAAAGGCGATTGCCTATATGTGCCTAAGTGGGGGAACCTTAAGCACACCATCATCAGGGACTGTCATGACACTTTATGGGTCGGGCATCCAGGCCAACACATGATATTGGCATTGGTTGAAGAATCTTACTATTGGCCTCAAATAAAGGATGACATTGAGGCCTATGTGCGGACTTGCTTGGTATGCCAACAAGATAAGATAGAGCAACATGGGCTAGGAGGTTTGCTGGAACCACTACCAATTCAAGTAGTCCTTGGGAAAGCATCTCCATGGACTTCATATTGGCCCTATCCAAGTTTGAAGGGTGTGGCTCTATCATGATAGTGGTAGACTGATTCTCCAAGTATGGCACCTTTATACCCTCCCCTATTGATTGCATTGTAGAGGAGGCAGCCTGATTGCATGTCATTAAGTATTGGGGATTGCCACAAACCATCATTAGTGACAGAGATCCTCGATTCATAGGGTGTTTCTAGATGGAACTCTTCAAGCTTATGGTTTTTGAGATAAATCCTTCTACTAGCTTCCATCCCCAAGCCAATGGGCAAATAGAGAGGGTAAATGCTTTATTGGAGCTATTTCTTAGGCACTTTGTTAGTGCCAATCAACAAGATTGGGCCTAGTTGCAGAGGAGCGGGTCTACTAACCATAGTCCATTTGAGCTAGCAATAGGACAACAACCACTCACACCACACACTCTCACAGCTAGCTACACTAGTCGGAGCCCTTCAGCCTCCAAGTTTTCCAAGGAATGGCATGAGAAGGCAGAGCTAGCCAAGTCTTATCTTACTTGGGCATCGAAGAAAATGAAGAAGTGGGCAAATAAGAAGCGACGGCCAATTGAATACAAAGTAAGGGACTTGGTGATGGTCAAATTACTACCACAATAGTTCAAGTCTTTGAGGGAGGTACATAAGGGCTTAGTGAGACGATATGAGGGGCCCTTTCCTGTAATCAAAAGGATTGGCTGAGTAGCCTACAAGGTACAACTACCATCACAGCTAAAGATCCATAGCATCTTCCACACTAGTATGCTTAAGCCATATCATCAAGACAAGGAAGACCCTTCGAGGGGTATCTCATCAAGAGCAACTACAGCAGTCACCACCTCCTTTGACAAAGATGTCGAGTATATCATGGATGATTAGGTCATACATCGGTGAGGAGTTCCACCATGTACCGAGTACCTGGTACAATGGAAACATTTGCTTGATAGAGAGGCTAGCTAGGAACGTGACAACACATTATGGCAATTTGAGAAGCAAGTACAACAATACTTGCATGGGACATTGACGAGGATTTGATGCACAAGCCAACTGAGTGCAACGAGAGCATTGCACAATCAGGTGGGGGAGAATGTCATGAAGTGACACAATAGGGTGCTTGACTAGAGGTTTTCTAGATGTTTCTTGAGGCTTCTAGCCAATTCTGGAGCATTCTAGGGCATTCTAGGGTGTTTTCTATGAGTCTAGAAGGGTCTAAATGTTGGAGGAACTCTCTAGAACCTTGTGGAACCATCTGGATTTGTGTGGATAAACCTAGAGGGGTTGAGAGCAATCCAAACTTCCTCTAGAGTGTTCTTGTATCTGAGTAGCCATCTCCTGAAAGAGTGTAGAAGGTAGAATGTTCTACAGGTTATTCTAGATGATGCCAAGTGTACATAGTTCTAGAGGATTCTTGGAGGGGGCTAGTTTATAAATAGGGGTCCCCTCCTTCATTTGCAATAAGCATCCAAGTTGTAAGAGCATTCTTTGAGTTTTAAGCTTTCTTCTAGTGCAATATAATCTCTTCTTAGAATACTTGGTGTGCTCTTGTGTGTCTTGGTGTGTTTCCTTAGCACTTAAGCAGCCTAGCAAGAAGGGTCTTGGGCATGCAATTTGGCTGACTTGCTTAGAGGGCCAAGTGAGTGCCACATGACTTTAACCAACGAGAGCAGTTAGGGAGCACCTCTAGCTCGTCCACCCGGAAGTCTGGCACCATTTTCAAAAGTGCCTTCTTGGTATCCTCGATGCCTTCCAAGTAGGCCTCATAAGCATAATCAGCCAAGCACTTCTGGTACTTTGGAGTTTGCTGCCAGACCTAGACAGCATTCCAGTAGTCGGCCTTGGCCTCCGATGCTCGGGCCTCAACAACCGCTACCCGCTTCTGGGCCTCCAGTGCAATCCCATCGATGCAGGCCCGCTCCTCCTTGGACTTCTTCAGCACCTCCTAAATTTGGGTGAACCGAGCCTGCTCGGCCTTCATATCATCCTCCAGTGTCTACTGGAGTTGTTCAATGCTGAGTGGGTCTTGTTTTGACTACTCTCCGTGGATGCCACCCGCATCTGGAGTTCCTCATTCTTCTTCTCGAGCTGCTTTGCATAGTTGAGGAGCGTGACCTAGTATCCTAGGCCGACGTAGTGACGGATGATCTACACCAAACACATCATCAGCAAAGCAAATGGAAGCTAGCAAATAACAAGTCAAAAAATTTGAAGGAAACTCAGCTCGGCCAAGTAGTCAAGCCCTTTGTCCCAAACGATGAGAGGATCCATCTTCATTATCCCATAAAGGTTTCTCAAGGGGACCACTCCCTTCATTAGGGCCCTACCGACCTCCTCGATGTCGATGGATTCCCCTTCACGGACCTTCCACTTGGGACGGAACAACAGTTAAGGCACTCCCCCTCCTTGGTTGGATCTGATGAAGAAGGAGAAATAGACAAAGGCCCAGTGGTAGGCCCTTCATGGAGGTCCTCCTCATAGTAGTAGAGAGACCCCCCTGATCATCACCCTCAGTAGGACAGCCCTTTTGCACTGGCCTCTTCGTTGGACGTGCATGCGGCACCTTGGGAGGCCTCTTTTGGCCACTCTCCCTCGGGCGGCTTCTTCCCATTGGAGTCCCATACTCTGGCAAGGGCCTGTGGTAAGGAGATTCCCCTAGTAGGTGCGGGCCCCCTCTTCTCTCTTACAGGAACCACCTTGGCAGGCCTCCTCGATGTTTGCCCTACTAATGTGCTGCCCAACTAGCCCTTCTTTCGTGCCAGGGTACTCTCTAATAGAATTTGCTTGGCATCCATCGGTATCTCTATGAAGAAAAAAAGAAGCAAAAGGTTAGTGCACCAAAAAGGAAAAATAAGTTGAGCATGTTAAATGGCTGGAACAGGACTTCTCCTACCAAGGGGGGCGGAGCTGAGCCCCGTGAATACCAAATGGTGCTCCACCTCCACTAAGGGCTTAACCCAGATCCTCCCCAGCATGAGTAGGTGGGCTACCGTAGCGGTCCTTTCATCCTGGAGTGAGGGAAACCTCTCGGACATCGTACAGACCTCCCCCATTTTGACATAAACGACCAGCCTTCAAGACAACAGACAAAGAAAATCTTGATCTTCCAATTGTGGATGAACGAGGGGTTGTCTCCAAGTTTACCCTTCTGAGGCTAAAGATAGTACACACCAACCTCGGTGAAATGCTTCCTCGGCATGAAGAAAGCACAGAATAGCTTCGTCATCAGCTCTACATCCAAAAGCTGAGACACCACCAACATGGCTAGTATGGTCCTAAGGGCATTAGGGCTAACTAACTAATGGTGATCCCATGCCACTTTAGCAGCTCAAAGATCAAAGGATGGAGAGGAAATCTGAGGCCAAACTCTAGGAAGTGCAAATACACACAGATCTCCCCCTCCTTCGGAGTCCACAACCAGTTATTGACGTCGAGAACTCTAAGACTATATGATTGGAGAATACGATACTGCTTGGCCAAGGACTTTACATGGTCGACTTCTAGAGTACTGTCATACTTCAAACAAGGTAGGCAATCTATTGTCACCCCTCGGGCAGTGTACTCAATCACCATTCTCGGGCTTGGTTCATGAACCTCTTCCCTTATTGCCACTTAGGGGGACCCCTTGGCCTCCCTTGGCATCGTAGATGCAACACCTTCACAAGGAGAACCATCACTTCATTGACTGCTCTTGGAACCCCTAGAGGCAATCCTCTACCTCTACACTTCAACCTCGTGCTTTGGGACAGGGACCTCGGCTATTGAAGAGCCTCGGTTGGAGCTAGTAGGCATGGGAGTCTGATGGGAGCTCACTCCTGGGAGGTCAAGAATCTCATAGCACTCGGGCCCAAAATCAAAGTAAAACATGGAGACGAGGTGTTTACCTAAGACGAGGATGAAGGCTAAAAGAAACTAAGGTAGGCAATCTAGTCAAAGGCCCTGGAGGCAAAGGTCACTCGACAACAAGGGTGCTCAGAACCAAATGGCAAGAAAAATCGCGACTAAGGCCCCTATTTAAAGGAAAACAAATGTCCTAGATCGTTCTTGATCCCATTTTCTGACCAACATGCATCACTTGCCTCGGGAAGACAAAACAACACCGAGCGAACCAACGGGTCCATTCACTGCAGCCCACCGGTTTGCTTGGTTGTGTGGACCCAGTTAGCGCACGGCTCGGTTCACCCAGCATTCTGTCTCGCATATGAGCGCAACTTGACAACCTGTTGCAGGCATGGTCCCGACCCACCAGTCTGAGAACCTGCGTCATGCATGACTCCAACCTACTTCCATAACAATCAAGCCATTAGCTTAGCCAACTCAACCTTCCCTCTCGGTTTTCATAGCCAAGGCCAAGGCCTCCGTGTACCCACCATTGCAATGACATGGAACTAGGGTAGGGGGCAAGGCATCCCCTCGATTGCCTATGGAAACAACCCCATTTGGCTGCGAATGCAAGATCGAGATGATGCCACCACAGGACTCACCTTGTCAAGACACCCAACAATGCCTCCTTGCATTATCGGAACTCCCTTCAACTGAAGCAAAGCCCTCAGCCTAGGCCTCCACCTTGGCCTCGGGAGTGGGGGGAAAATGATGTAGGCACATTTAGTTGGGCCAATGGTAGGCCTACACATGTCAGCTGGCAAAGCCCAGAGTGGAGCTAATCAGGGCACGTGCATAGCCGAATTCGACACCTCACGTGGGACCAATCAGGGTGCGCGCGGGACTAGGCCTGATAGGCCTTGCAGAGCCAATCGTGCGGCATCACACGGTGCTCTTAGATGACTGCACCCCTCAGTATGAACCACATCCAGACCGTCCGTGGTCACCCGCCTCCAGGCGGCCTCAAGCATAAATAGGGGTGACCCCCACAAGGTAAAGGATCCAGAACTTAAGAACTCCCAAGCACTCTTACCAATCTCTAAGATCTCCTACTCTCTAGTGGCCTCATCTGGGTGCTCATACACAAGACCTCATCCACCCTCCACCTCTTGTTACTAACGTGACCATCAAAGCCTCCACCTCGAGTACTAACCCGAGGCCTCTGATGTGCGCTCTTACTTTGCAGGTCGATCTACCCACCCTTGGCCACCTCATCAAATACCTCGGCTTCAGGAACCTCACACCTCGGCTGCACACCTCGGCTTAGGGGTGAATTGATAGTGTTGACCTTGACCAATCCGAGCACCAAAAAGTACCATCTTAAGGAACCCTTCAACTTAAAAGCTTAAGCTATTAGGTAAGGTCCTTGAATAGGTTTTTATTCTCTAACAGTTATTAATGTTGAATTCTTTTCCTTTTTTATTGCTTTTGGCAATTGAGATGAAGAGTCCAAAATTTCAAATGAAGCAATGGTTTTTGTATTGTTGAAGAACTAAAATTTCCAATGTATTCTTTAGTGAGGACTCATAAATTATGATTCCTCAAAAGTTATATCTAGGAAAGCAAATAACATAGAGGAGCCCAAGGAGATTGGTTTCCATATGTAGAACAAATACCAGATCCTATTGAACAAACACCGCATTAAGCAAGTCTCCATAAAAATGCTAACACATTGACTAATTGGCATAATGTGTAGTTGGCTCCATTTACAAAGCTCACAAGCTTTTTATTCCAATGACTAATAGATCTCTTACATCTATTAAAACAGTAATATGTGAGAACCTATATTTGCTAATCAAAGCATAAATTTGATAGAAAGTGCTTTCACAAAACTAAACATCTATAGCAAGTTGACAACAGTTTTATAGGTAGAGTTTCCTCAAAGAATGAAATGAGCTGAAGTGATGGGAGATTCATCATATGGATGGCCAAACCATGCAGGTGGCTGGGCGAAATTTCAAAAATTTCTTTCTCCCATCTGGGATTCCTATTCCCTAATTTAGAAAAAAACTGCATTTTTCAATGTTGGTTCTTGAAACAAATCGGACCAGATCTGAAACCGAAAGGAAGCAAGTAGGAGTATACCTGATACAGAATAGCAGTAACTTCTAACGTAGGTGTTCATGCCCAAAGAGGTTACCAAATCTGCCTCCACTGAAGATGACACAGCTAATGTTGAGGCAGGATCAACAAGAAAGGTTCTTCCGCAAGAACCTATAATTTTTCAACAAGAATTGTGTAGGGTTGTGTGAGCACGACTTTAGATTGCTTCTTCAGCAAGAAACAATATCAATAACAGTTATTGATCACTCCAAGAGGTGGAGGTCAAACTAGGCAGGGCAGCAAGAGCAGATGGAGAAAAAATATTATAGAAAAGAAGTGATATTTCTATAGAATTCGCCCCCTTATTTATAACCATCCCTGGATTAGCTTCCTAATCCAATTAGGAATGAATTTCTTGATCCAAATCTGATATTTGGATTTGGACTCTCAAGTGGATAAAACTTATCTTATCTAACTACTAATCCAAATTAGATTATAAACCCAAATTCGCCAATTTAATTAAATCACTTAAGCCCAGTTCGAAATAGGCCTTAGGCCCATTAAGTCACACTACTCACTTTACCCTTTAAATGCTGGCTAGTTTGGCTCTCTTTGTATGGCGTGGGACCCCAACATTGATCTATACATCAACCACTTGGGTTTAGCCCATCCTTTACTACAAGGCCTGGCCGACTTCACTACAGAACACAGTGAACCCTTGAGTCCATCAGTATGGGCTCCCAATGGCCCCAACATTTACACTAAATGGTCATTGGGTCCAGCCATCTTGTGAAGGCCCAAGGATTGTGGGCAGATGCAAGATTAGCCCATCAAGTATAACCCTTAATGGTCTTACACTTAACCTCTCAGCCCATAATGATCAAACACTACAGGACAAGAGAGGACCTCTCCCTCAGCTGCAAGGTACAATGTTGCACTCTCTTACTCACATGGATCCAAAGAATTAAAACCTTTTGCAAACATTTTTTCAAACCATAATATATATGTATATCTCTATTTAAATATAATTTGCAAAACAAGTCTCAACACTTTGAAATCAACTGCCGACAGTTTAGGTTTCCATCAGAGAGAGTGCATTCCTCGATCATTAACTTTGTCCAACAAAGGGGCTGATCCTATCACTATGATCACCCACTCAGGTAAATTCACGGACTATCCCAATGTTGTGTGGTTTATGCACAGTTAATTTAGGTAAGTGTACCTTAGTCAAATGCATATATAATGATGAGAAAATTGTTGATCCCACAGAGACTACATTACAGTACCAAATCAATTTTAAACTAACCTAAGTTGAACTCGTGAATCAATTGAATGAATAAAAACTAAAAAAATTAATGCAAATCCAAGAACTTAACAAAAACTGAATCGATGGATGAATGTAGCTAGGGTTTAGATTTCATTAAATCAAGGTTATATAATTACCTATTTAATCCAACTCAAGACCAAAATTACACTAAATTATATTAAATTTATTTGCATGTAACGGTGGATTTCCCTAAATTAATTAATAAGCTTTATCAAGTCATATTAATCCTTTATTAATCCAATTTACCATCAAATTTCTAAGTGGTTGTCAAAAGGAAAAATACGCATTAAGTTATTGGGAAACCTCTAATCGTAAAATGGAATTGACTCACTAAGCTTCTTTGATTTCCACACATGAGCTAATCATCTTTCGATAACGTAGTCTATCATGCGATTTTTATTGCCTAGGGATCTAATTCATAGCAATCCTTTGGTCAGTCATGCATGAATCATCAAATCATTAAAAGATTGGCCAATTCTTTTAAAGCATTAATCACAACAATAAAAATTTCTCATGCAAAAAATAAAGGTCTTGAATTGAATTAAGCAAGTAACTATATAATCTTAAGATCAAAATCCATCTAAACCCTAGCTAAGAGAATTTAGCTAGAATCGCACTTGGTTGGCGACGGAATTAGGATAAGTGATAAACATAAGAGTTGTATCCCTATTTCTTAGCTTTAATTAGCTGTTTGAATCACCTCAATCTGAGTTATAGGCAGAAGGTTATGCTCAAAATAGAGAAACTATATTAAAATAGGAAATTTCCCAATTTTTGTGCATACATATCAAATACGATTTCAATGGAATCTCTCCTTCATGGCTACATCATGGAGCATCATTGCTGCATGGTCCTTCCTCTATGATTGTATTGATCAATTAAATTGAACTCCTCTTAAAATTTCACAATTAAGCTCCAAATCACCTTGAAAGACAATTTCATCATAATTAGTGCAATACCAAGCTAATTCCAAAAACATTATTACCAAAATCATCAATTTCATCATAAAAATGTAGGCTTATCAAATACCCCCAAGCGTAGATTTTGATCATCCTCAATCAAAACATGACTGAAATCATACTTAAGCTCATAAGTTGATCATGCTTTACTTATCTTGATTTTCCAAATTATATGCCTCAAAGATTGCATAAGGTATATAAATTAGAAAACATTCAAAATATCAACAAAGAATTATCATAAATCTTATGCTAACAAAATCTTATCATGAAAATTGAAGTGTGTGTATATTTTGTCAATTTCCGAGTGTCATGCATGATTCTTAGTTCAAATTATGCAAACCAATGGATCTTTGAAATTTTTGGATATTCCATAGGTTTTCTTTTTATAGTCCTTGTCCACTAATATAGACAATCATAAAACTTTAGATCAATATGTCTTTACTAAGCTTGTAATGTGAGGCCTAGGTAGGGATTAACAAAGGAAGGATAAGGAATTACAAAGCAAGAGAGCATAGAAGAATATGCGCATATAAATGTACTCTCTGAATATCTCCATATTCTTTATTTTTCTTTCCACATGTATCACAACCCCCAAACTTATTTCTTTTGATCTTCTTGGGTAGTGAATAAACTTTTCAGCACATAATTTTTAGGCTCATGATATATTTTTGAAGCATCTTTTATTTCTCAACACTTTTTTTTTCATCTTCCCTTCTTTCATTCATTAACATCATTGTGTTAAAGAAAAGAATTCAAATGGTGGTTAATCGTATGCTTTGCATATGCCATTCTTTTGAAAAGACTCAAAATGGTAACTAAGGATTGAAATATATCAAGGTTGACTTGAAAAGGCACAAACGATCCAAAGATGGCCTAAATCATCTCCAAAGTAATATGTTTCCAAGGATTTCGCCTCAAAAGCTAATCAAACAAGTTCTAGAATATCCCATAATGACCATAATGTTCCATATAACTCATATAATCATTCACCAAGTTGCACACAATTCACAAGATCATGGCATAATGTGCTCAAGAATTTCAACTTTCATGATACAATAGAGTTAACATGAGAATCAATCAATCCTCAAGGTTAGCATTTATCTTCCTTTTCTAAGTCATATTCGATTTTAATCAAGAATGTCATCAAGAAAAATTCAGCAATCACAAAATTAAGCTAAAGCATATTTCGAAAAAAAATTTGGTGCAATCATACCATGCTCATGCTCTCAGGTTTACAAAAATTGCAATCTCCTCCCCCCCAAACTTAAGTTTAACACTGTCCTCAATGTCAAACAAGGGAAAGAAACTTCCATTCGAGTTGGTCTTGGTTTCATCTATACATGTTGAAATTTCCTGTCCATAGACTCTAATATTGCAACCTAACTTTCATCAATCAAAAGAGAAGAAAAAACAACAATAACAAGTGAAAGCAAAAATTAAAACAAAACATAAAAGGAAATAAAAAAATATGAAACAACTAGAAAAGTATAGTTCTAAGTTATAGTCATTAGCTTGACCCTGTTTCCATTTTCATTGATCATTCAAGTGAAGGGTGGGCTTGAAGACAGGATTATGTCCACCATCAATGTAAGGCTTCAATCTTTGCCCATTGACTTTGAAAGTCCCCTTAGTTTCATTAGATACTTCAATTGCACCATAAGGAAAAACTTTAGTCACTATGTATGGACCACTCCATTTTGACCTTAGTTTGCTGGGAAAAAGCTTCAATCTAGAATTATAAAGAAGAACGTTGTCTCCTACTATGAAATCCCATTTTTTAATATGTGCATCATGCCATGCCTTGATTCTTTCTTTATAAATTCTAGAATTCTCATAGGCTTGGTGTCGTCATTCTTCAAGTTCATTCAATTTTATCTTTCTTTGTTCACCTATAACTTACAAATCAAAGTTAAGCAGTTTCATTGCCCAATATGCTTTATGCTCTAATTCAACAGGGAGGTGACAAGCCTTACTAAAGACCAACTTATAAGGAGACATTCCAATGGGTGTTTTGAAAGCTGTCCTATAGGCCCAAAGTGCATCATCTAATTTCATTAACCAATCATTCCTAGATATGCTCATAGTCTTTTCCAAAATACCTTTCAATTCCCTATTTGAAATTTCTACTTGTCGACTAGTTTGGGGATGATAGGGGGTAGCAATCTTATGGGTAACACCATATTTAACTAATAAATTATCAAACTATTTATTGCAAAAGTGTTTACCTCTATCACTAATGATAGCCCTCGGTGTACCAAATCTAGTAAAAATATTTTTTGCAAGAATTTGATTACAACATTTGCATCATTAGTGGGATATGCAATTTCTTCCACCCATCTACTCACATAATCAACAGCAACACGTATATACTCATTATTGAAATATTTTGAAAATAACCCATGAAATCAATGCCCCAAACATAAAAATATCACAAATAAGAATATTGTTTAGGGGCATCTCATTTTTCCTTGATATATTTTCTATCTGTTGGCATCGATCACAAGAACTTACATAGGCATAAGCATCTTTGAATAATGTAGGCCAATAAAATCCACATTGTAAAACCTTCACCACCGTCTTGGATGGTCCATGGTGTCCACCTGCTTATTTGTCATGACAAAAACTAACTATACTCCACACCTCTTCCTTTGGTATGCAACTTCTTACCATGCCATCTGCACAAATCTTGTATAAATATTGTTCCTCCCAAAGATAGTGCCTTACATCAGATAAAATTTTTCTCTTTTGATGAAAAGAAATGTTAGCGGGCAACTCGTCACTTACAAGAAAGTTAGCAAAATCAGCATACCACGGTTCATCATTATCATGCAGAAAACATAATTTCTCATCAGAAAATTCATCATGCAAAGGGTGTTCATCCAAGCTCTCCACATACTCCCTGTCCAATCTAGATAAGTGATCAATTACCATTTTTCGATGCCTTTCTTGTCTTTGATTTCTAGGTCAAATTCTTGCAACAATAAAATCCATCTTATCAACCTAGGTTTTGCATCATTTTTAGAGAGTAAATACTTCAATGCAGAATGGTTAGTATAGACAATCACTATAGACAAGATCAAATAAGGTCTAAATTTTTCAATAGCAAATATTACAACAAGTAGTTCCTTTTCGGTTGTTGTATAATTTTTTTGTGCTTCATTCATGATTTTTCTTGCATAATAAATGGTATGAAATTTCTTGTCTATTCTTTGTCTTAAAACTGAACCTAAAGTATCATCATTTGCATCACACATGATCTCAAAAGGCAAATTCCACATGGGGGCCAAAACTATGGGAGCTTGGATCAATTTCTCTTTTAAACAATTAAATGCATGTAAACAAGCACTATCAATCACAAACGGTGCATCCTTCCCTAAAAGATTAGTTAAAGGCCTAGCAATTTTAGAAAAGCTCTTAATGAACCTTCTATAAAAACATGCATGTCCCAATAAACCTCTAACTTCTTTCAACGATTTTAGAGGGGGAAGTTTTTCAATTAATTTAATTTTAGCTCTATCCACTTCATTACCTTTAGAAGATACTTTGTGGCCTAAAATAATTCCTTCCCTAACCATAAAATGACATTTTTCCCAATTAATAACAAGGTAAGATTCCTCACATTTTTTAAGCACCAAAGACAAACTATGCAAGTGTGCATCAAATGAAGAATAAAAAACAGAGAAGTCATCAATAAATATCTCCATAAAATCATCAATGAAATTCGAAAATAGAGACATCATGCATCTTTGAAAAGTAGTAAGGGCATTGCACAAACCAAAAGGCATTCTCCTAAATGCAAATGTTCCATAAGGGCATGTAAAGGTAGTTTTCTCTTGATCTTCAGGAGCAAAGAAAATTTGGTGATAACCAGAATAACCATCAAGAAAACAATAAAATTCCTTACTAGTAAGTTTTTCAATCGTTTAATCAATAAAGGGAAGGGGAAAATGATCTTTTCTAATAACATCATTCAATTTTCTATAGTCGATACATACCCTCCAACCTGTTACTGTCCTTGTAGGGATTAATTCATTATTTTCATTTTTTACTACAATGGTCCCACCCTTTTTTGGCACAACTTGCACAGGACTTACCTAAGAAGAATTAGAGACAGGAAAGATAATACTTGAATCAAGCCATTTTATCACCTCTTTCTTTACCACCTCTTTCATATTATGATTTAACCTCCTTTGGGGCTGCACCATAGGCTTGAATCCTTTTTCCATCATGATTTTATGTATGCAAACTAATGGACTTATTCCTTGAATATCGCCAATGCTCCATTCAATCACCCTTTTGTTATCCCTAAGCACCCTTATCAACTTTTCTTCTTCAAGACCTGTCAAGTAAGAAGAAATAATCATAGCTAAGGTAGATGAATTCCCCAAATAAACATATTTTAAATGTAAAGGAAGATGTTTAAGTCCAAGAGTAGGAGGCTTCTTAATTGATGGCTTGGCTTTTGAAGAAGAGGAAGAAATATCCAAAGGCAAAAAAATATATCTTTTTGTCATGAATCCTCTTTGCTTTTCTCCCAAATAGCCTACAACCTCCTTATGCCTCTCATCTAAAATTTGTTCATTTACATCAAAAGAGTTAACAATGCAATTTTCTATGGGATCATTTAAGCTAAATGTATGAAACTTTCTATCTACCAAACCATCAATGCACTATCATTAAGACTTCTTTTTCATCATTGGAGTGTTTCATAGCCTTAAACACATTAAAAATAACTTCCTCATTATTAATTTTAAGGCTAATTTTTTCTTGTTGGACATCAATTAAAGTTCTTCTTGTGGCAAAAAAGGTCTCCCTAAAATTAAGGGCATATCATAATCTTCTTCCATGTCCAAAGCAATAAAGTCAACAGGAAAAACAAAATTATCTAGTTTTATCAAAACATCTTCTACTACTCCCCTTGGATATTTGATACTTCTATCAGTCAATTGTAGAGAAACAGTGATAGGTGTTGGCTCCCTTAATCTAAGCTTTCTAAAGACAAAAAAGGGTATCAAATTAATGCTTGCACCAAGATCACATAAAACCTTATCAAAATAAATTTCGCCAATGGTGCATGGAATAGAGAAGCTCCTTGGATCCTTGAGTTTTGGAGAAAATTTATTTTGTAGGATTGTTGAGCATTCCTCATTAAGTTTTACCATCTCAAACTCCTCTTTCTTTTGTTTGAAATTATTTTTTTCAAGAATTTGGCATAACTTGGCATCTGAGAAATAGCATTAAGAAGAGGAATGTTAATATGCAACTTTTGAAACACCTCTAAAAATTTAGTAAATTGTTTATCCAAATTAGCCTTAAGAAATCTTTTAGGAAAAGGAAATGGGAGTTTGTAGGGTTTTAAATTAAGAGTAGAAGAACTTCCCTTTTTCTCTATTGATGACTCACAGTGTCCTTTGTCTTCATGGTTTTGGCTTTCTTCCTCTTTTACATACTCATCATCTTTTTCTTCTTTTCTAAATTCTTTTCCACTTCACAGAGTGATGGCCTTTACTTGTTCCCTAGGATTCTTCTCGGTATTGCTAGGTAATCCTCCTTGTGGTCTTGCCAAAATTGTTTGAGAAAGTTGTCCAATTTGAGCTTCAAACCCTTGAATTCTTGCCTCTATACTATTGATAAATTTTGCCATCATATCCTCCAAAGTTGGCTTCTTCTCTTGTGGATTTTGTTGGTGTTGTTGAAATCCAGGAGGTGTTCTTTGTTAGTTATTACTCCAAGAAAAATTTGGATGGCTTCTCCATCCTGGATTGTAAGTGTTGGAGTAGGGATTGAAATTGGACATGCCATGGTAAGAAACAAAATTAGTTTGTTTGGAAGAAGAAGAAAATGGATTTCCTACTTGACAGTCTACACTAGCATGTCCCCCTTTCCCACAAAGCTCACACGAAGGAAAGGGAACAGAAGAAACATTCATAGCTGAAACCCCAAAATTTTCCAATTTCTTATTTAATGCAGCAAGTTGAGCTGATAAAGTAGTGATAGAATCAATATTATAAATTCCAAATCCCTTTTTATTTTCTCTCATTGCCCCATTGATAGCTATTGGCCGCCATTTCCTCCAAAAGTTCATATGCTTCTTCAGGAGTTTTCTTCATAAAGGTACCACCTGCAACTATATCTAATATTGAATGATTAGATTGAATAATGCCACTATAAAAAGTTTGCACTTGCATCCAAACAAGTAGACCATGGTGAGGACACTTCCTAAGCAGTTCCTTAAATCTCTTTCATGACTCATATAAGATTTCATTATCAAATTGAGAAAAAATTGTTATGTCATTCCTTAATTTAGCCATTTTAGTAGGTGAAAAATACTTAGATAAAAACTTTTGTGCCAAGTCATCCCATGTAGTAATCGAACCTACAAGAAGAGAGTTAAGAAAATTTTTGTTTTATCCCTTAAGGAGAAAGGAAACAACCTAAGTCTAATGGCATCATCACTAACTCCATTATGCTTAAAAGTATCACATATTTCAAGAAAATTAGCAATATGAGAGTTATGGACATCATTGGGACCAGAAAATTATACACTCATCTAGATCATCTGAATAATTGTAGGCTTGATCTCAAAATTGTTTTGCTTGCACATTCAGCCTCCTAATGCTTGATGTGTACCATCAAGAGTACTATAATTATTTTGGTCTTGAGCCATCTTGTTCTTTCTCTCCCTCGTTTGCTTTTTCAAAGTCCTTTCGATTTCTTGATTAAAGGGTATTAATTCTTTACCACTAGTGCATGTCATCCTCTAGGAACCTACAAAGAAAAGAAAAAATATTAAAGATTTCCTAAAAAAAATTTATAAAGCCGAACCCAGTGGAAATTAAAATGGAAAATTTTAAATTCAAAAATAAAACAAATAGATATTCAATCTAAAGCTAATTTAGGTAGTTTTGATATGCAATAAACTAGTCCCCAACAATGGCACCAAAAACTTGGTTGTGTGATTTATGCACAGTTAATTCAGGCAAGTGCACCTTAGGCAAATGCACGTATAATGATTAGAAAAGTGTTGATTTCACAGAGATTAGATCACAGTAACAAATCAATTTTAAACTAACCTAAGTTGAACTCGTGAATCAATCGAATGAATAAAAACTAAAAGAATTAATGCAAATTGATGAGAATGCAAAATATCATATTTTCTCCCTTAATGTTTAGTCTTTTATACTTATTTAGTGCCTAAATGGACTCATTATTCTTATATTTTGAATTAGGGCACAATTGGAGGCATTAAGTGAAAAAGGGAGCTAATTGGGCAATTCTAGACAGTTTCGGCATCAGTTTGTAATCTGGGCATAACTCTCTTATCTGAACTCCTATTAAGATGTAAGATTCTTTGAAATAACAAGGAAAATCTCTACATCTTTCATGTTTTGAGTTTTGAAAGATACTGACTGTATCAAGGTCAAAATCGGGCTTGAAGTAGCTAAAACCGCACTACTGACGTGCTGGAAATGTTCCTTAGCCTACAAGTTTTCATATGCGGAAATCACCACTCTTCCACTTGCATTAGAACTTTGTTTTATCTTATTTTTAATATTTTTCTTGATAAGTCAGACTTGGAGACTATTATCTAGAGAGAAATTTTAGGAGATTTGGTAGGGTTCTCTTGGGAAGGGGGAAATATAGAAAAAGAAAAGAAAAGAAGAAAAACAATCAACTTGGGCTGCCGCACCTCCTCTCTTCTTCTCCAATTCTTCCTTGAGTTTTCATCATGACCATGTGTGACTAAATTCTAATACTTGGTCGAAGGAAACAGAAGCCTCAGAATCAACAAAACTATGAGATCTAATTTAATTTTTACTGTTTGATTTATGCTTTGAATATCAAATGTTCTTCTATGCTTATGTTCATGATTAATTCATCTAATCGCTAGGAGGCCCCTACTAGTTTATTATTTGTTGCAATCTACTGCTAGGTTAGATATCAGATCCATAATTGTTTGATCCCTTTAATCTGTGAAGCAACTAGGGTTTAATGATTCATTGCGTCAAAAATTGTTAGATCTTAGAAAGAACACTTGACTAAATTAAATGCAACTGCTTGTGCTTGTGTTATTTAGCTTCATCAATCTCCAATTCTTAAGGTTGCTATTGGATTAAATCTTGAATACTTGTTTTGGGTTATTTAGTAGTAAGGGTTAAGTAGATCGCTTGTTTTCTAATTATCTGCAACTAAGGAGAGATAGGAAAATAGTTCCAATGGTGAGTATTCAAGGTGTGAATTGATATATTTTTGCATCGATGATCAGTAGTAAAATTCTGATGGTGGATGTTGACTTAGACCAAGATTTCTTCTTTCGATTAATTTTGATCATTCAATTTGAATTGCTCCTCATTTGATTTTCTTTCTTTTTAAATTTAATTTTCGTTATACTCAATCCCCCCATCCTTATTCACGTAGCACAAAACTATGCTAGATACTCTCTGTGGTAACGATCCTTACTCGCACTAGTACATGTGTTTTTAGGAGTATAGGTTTTATTTTTGGGTGCCTGCGACAACGTGCCAAATTTTGGCATCGTTGCCTAGGAGTTTTCTAGCAGATTTTTGTGCTTCTTGTGATCCTTATTTTGTTCTTAAAATTTTTGAAAAAAAAAGAAAAAAGAGAGATCACTTTGATTGTTTGTGTTTTAGCATAGAATTTTTCTGTTTTATTTATTTATTTATTTTCATCACTCTAGATTTTTTTTATGATATGTCATTCATGGTTTATAAGGGTTTCCTTGATTTATACATGTAACTCAATTTTCTAAGCAAGGTGTTTTGTAGTACGATCCAGAAATAGAGGGAACTTTGCGCAGGTTAAGGAGGGAAGCTCGAAGTATTTCTGACCAGCTCTTGATTCCCTATCTGTTAGATGTTTTGGTTTATTAGGGTTTCCTTGATTTATACATGTAACTCGATTTTCTAAGCAAGGTGTTTTGCAGTACGATCTAGAAATAGAGGGAACTTTGCACAGGTTAAGGAGGGAAGCTCGGAGTATTTTTGAAGAGAACGATCCAGCTCTTGATTCCCTATCTATTAGCGGTTCTGATTTGAGAGAGGAGGAAATCATGGCTAGAAATCAAACTTTGAAAGAGCTTGCCACCCCTGATTTGAATCAACAACCCTTATGCATAACGTTTCCTGCTTTAGATGTTGCTGCTACTTTTGAATTGAAATCTGGACTGATACATCTCTTGCCCACTTTTCATGGTCTTGCAGGTGAAGATCCTCAGAAGCATCTAAAAGAGCTTCATGTGGTATGCACGAGTATGAAACCCATGGGGGTGACTAAAAAGCAAATTAAATTAAGAGCCTTTCCATTTTCTTTGAAGGATTCGGCTAAGGATTGGCTCTATTATCTACCCTCCAGGAGTATTACCACATGGAATGAGATGAAGAGGTTATTTTTTGAGAAATATTTCCCAGCTTCAAAGGCGGCCAACATTAGAAAAGAAATTTGTGGTCTAAGGCAGTACAACAGAGAGTCCCTACATGAATACTGGAAACTGAAGATTCAATTTTTTGTTTAAGTATCAATTTTTTGTGCTAAGTACTACGTCATTTCGTATGCTTCCAAATGGCCGATGACTCAGGCCGAAGTGAACTTTGGCTGCCATGCTGAATCAAGCTGGGCAGGCTAGGTGGCGAGCTAACTATAGTGTCGAGCTGCCTATGAGGTGCTGAGCTGACCAAGTGGCGAGTTGCCTGTGAGGTGCCGGGCTGACCAGGTGCCGAGTTGGATTGATGAGCTTCATTGCTCTTTAGGGACTTGCAAGGAACCAAATGTAAGAGGACCCGGGGTGGCTAACCCGGCGAGATCGCTTTGATGCTTAAGTCAGTACTCTCATAGTGGACTGTGAGCTAAAAATCACAAAGTCTGAGAGCTAGAACTTGCTTACTTGCTTGCTTCTCACTTGCCCCCCCGGTCATTGGGGTTGGTGCCTTTATATAGGCCTTGCTCACGTACCACCCCCAAATCCTCGGAGGTAACTGCCATGCACGTTGACCATCTTCTGGAACGAGGCCAAATTCCAATGATTGTGGGGTATGCATGTCGAATTTGTTAGCGAGCACACCTCACAGGTCGCCAAGTTGGCGCCTATGCCAAGCCGCTAGGTTGGACACTATCAACTTGGCAAGTTGTTGCCTAAGTGATTCCAGGTGTCACCTAGTTGTTCTAAGGTGCCATGTGTCACAATGTCATTGGAGGGCCAAATCCGCCCTCATCATTTTCCCTCCACTCCTGAGCTGAAAGTAACTCGGCGAAGGGAGTAGATTTCTCCAGAATAATTCGATGAGCTCATAAGCGTCGATTCAATTCCTTAGGCTCTGAGAGCGACTCGCAGTCTGCTCCTTGATTTTTCCCATGCCGAAGAGGTGACTGGGTCTTATGTGGTGACGAGGTCTTCGCCAGTTCGACATTTTGGCCCTTAGGCTCTGGGAGTGACTCGTAGTCCACTCTCCTTGATCTTGCCCATGTAGAAGAGGCGACTGGGTCTTATGTGCTATTTTAGTCGTTGGGCTCCGAGAGCGACTCATAGTCCACTCTCCTTGATTTTTCCCATGCCGAAGAGGCGACTGGGTCTTATGTGATATCGAGGTGTACGCCAGTTTGGTACTTTAGTGCTATGGCTGCACTGCATCAGCCTCGTGGCGCCGGTCACCCACTCCTACAAGAAGCTACTAGGAGCTTAACCTACAGGGGCAGCACTACTGACTTTAGGTCGCCAGCTCGCATGGGAGCCTTGAAAGGCTCGACCAACAAGGGTGTCCATGCAATCTATTGGCCGCCAACTCCTGCAGAAGCCACAAAGAGCTCATCTTTGTAGAGGGGACCTCGCGAAGAGGACTGATGAGGCTTTATCCGAGTTGAAATAAAGTTGGTAGAGCTACTTAGTATGTTTGCTATCAACTTCCTGCATAGTCTCTTTGAGTTCATAAAAAATGGAAACTATAAAGTGAGAGCTTTAGATTCTAAAAAGTGAGGACTTAGCTTTCTAGAAGAAGAGGACTTAGCCTTTTAGAGGATGAGAACTTAGTTTTTTGTAGCATATTCCCATAGACAGTGCCAATTCAAGAATCAATATTTTGTTTAAGTATCAATTTTTTGTGCTAAGTACCTCATCATTTGTAGCATCGATTTGAAGACAATGTATGAAGAGCAGAATCGTTCTATTCGGCAGAAGGTCTTGAAACAGTTCATGACCGCACAGATGTCCAAGGGCCAACAAGTTCACGACCATTGTCTCTGGATGATGGGTTATATCAACGAACTGGAGGCTCTTGGATCGGGGCTGGATCTGGTAACATAGATCGATGCTATTCTCAACTCTCTGCCTCCATCCTTTAATCCGTTCATCATGAACTACAACATGAACAAGCTGAACGTCAGCTTACAAGAACTCAACAATATGTTGCAGAGGGCCGAAGAATTGATTAAAAAGGATGAGCCCATTGCCATGCTTGTTGAAACTAGCAAACCGGGCAAGAAAAGGAAGGCAAAGAGAAATCCCTAGAAGAAGGCTGCCAAACCCAAGAAACAGAGGAAGGACAAGGCATTAGATGCCTATCATTTTTCAAGAAGACCAGCCATTGGAAAAGGAACTGTCATGCCTACCTGGAATCCAAGAAAGGTAATCTCAAAACTTGTGTATTGACTCCGGGGCTTCAACTCATGCGTGTAACTCACTGCATGGGTTCAAGGTAAGCAAAAGGTTGAGTGAAGGAGAAGTCACGCTCTACTTGGGGACTACTACAACTGTTGCAGCCGTGGCCATAGGAACCGTGGAATTAGGCTAAAGTGAACTTTGGCTGCTGTGCTGAGTCGAGCTAGGCAGGCTAGGTGGTGAGCTAACTATATGTCGAGATGACCAGGTGGCGAGTTGCCTGTGAGGTGCCGGGCTGACCAGGTGCTAAGCTGGATTGATGAGCTTCGTTGCTCTTTAGAGACCTGCAAGGAACCAAATGTCAGAGGACCTGGGGTGGCTAACCTGGTGAGGTTGCGTCGATGCTTAAGTCAGTACTCTCATAGTAGACTACAAGATAAAAATCACAAAGTCTGAAAGTTAGAACTTGCTTACTTGTTTGCTTCTCACTTGCCCCCCTGTCATTGGGGTTGGTGCCTTTATATAGGCCTTACTCACGTACCACCCCCGAGATCTCCAGGAGGTCATGTCTAACTGGTCTAAAATCCTCAGAGGTAACTTCCATGCACGTTGACCATTTTCTGGAACGAGGACCAACCTCCAAGGATCGTGGGGTATGCATGCCAAATTTGTCGTCGAGCACGTCTCACAGGTCGCCAAGTCGACGCATGTGGCAGGCTGCTAGGTTGGACACCATCAACTTGGCAAGTTGTTGCCTGAGTGGTTCTGGGTGTCACCTAGTTGTTCTGAGGTGCCATGTGTCACAATGACATTGGAGGGCCAAATCCACCCTCATCAGGAACGTTTTAAGAAATTATATGCAAGTTGTCACCATCATCAGATTAGTGAGTAGCTACTTATCCAGTATTTCTATGAGGGCATTCAACCCACTGATAGGAGCATGATTGATGCCACTAGTGGAGGAGCTTTGGTGGATAAAACTCCCGAGGCTGCGAGAAACTTGATTGCAAATATGGCAGCCAATTCTCAACAATTTGGCACTAGGCTTGACCCTCCTTCAAAGCTTGTTAATGAGGTAAATATTTCCTCCCTTAAACAACAAATTGCGAGTCTAACTTATCTTCTTCGTCAAATGGTTGTAGGTAATATGAAAATGGCAAAGGCTTGTGGGATTTGTACGGTAGTAGGGCATCCAACCAATATGTACCCAACTCTTCAAGAGGAGCCCATTGAGCAGGTGAATGTGGCAGGTGGTTTTCCGGGGCAACAACAAAGGAAGTATGATCCCTATTCGAGCATGTATAATCCGGGATAGAGGGATCACCCCAATCTCAGCTATGGGAATCCACAAAACCGCCCAAGTTTCCCACAATATCAGCAGCCATACCCCCTAGACAATAGTAGGGCCAAACTTATAATTATGATGTCTTTAGAAGATATTGTTAAATCTCTTGCCAATAATACTTTGCAATTTCAACAGGAGACCAAACAATTTCAGCAAGAGGCGAGGGCTAGTATCCAACGGTTGGATAATCAGATGTGCCAGATGGCAACTGCAATTAGTCAGTTAGAGGTGCAAAGTTTGAGGAAATTTCCCTCTCAAACGATAGTGAATTCAAGAGAAAATGCAAGTGCAATCGTTTTGAGAAGTAGTAAAGAGGTTGAGATTCCAGCAAGGGCAGCCCCTACATCGTCGAAGCAAGAAAAGGAGAAAAGTCATTCCCAATGATGATGACGTACCTAAGCGTAAGTTCCCACCTCTTTCCAATTATAAACCAGTACCTCCTTTTCCTTAGGCTTTAGTAGAATCTGGAAAAGATGAGCAAATTAAAGATTTATATGAGACTTTTCATAGATGCGAGGTAAATATTTCACTTTTAGATGCTATTAAACAAGTACCTCGTTATGCTAAATTCCTGAAAGAACTATGTACAAATAAGAAGAAACAGAAACTCAAAGAATGTGAGAAGGTGAAAGTAGGGGTGAATGTTTTTGTAGTTATTCAAAGAAAACTCCTAGTGAAGTGCAAAGATCTAGGTATGTTCACTATCCCTTGTATGATAGGTAACACTAGAATTGAAAAGGCCATGTTAAACTTAGGAGCTTCTATCAATGTCATGCCATATTCTATATATACTTCTTTGAAACTTGAACCATTGAATAAAACTGTTGTTGTGATTCAATTGGCTGATAGATCTAATGCCTATCCTAAGGGTGTAGTTGAGGATGTTCTTGTGAAAGTTAATGATTTGGTTTTCCCTGCTGATTTCTACGTGCTTGATATAGATAATGGTGATCAAACCACTCCTATTTTGTTAGGAAGATCATTCTTAAAGACATGATGTTCATAGTGGCACACTTACCATGGAATTTGATGGTGAAATTGTTAAGTTTAATATTTATGATGTCGTGAAATATCCTAGTTATGATAATCCCATTTATTCTGTTGATAAGATTGATTTTTTAGCACATGAGGGTTTTGAACTTTATGGGAAACATGGATTGGAAATTTCCATTAGTAAGCATCTTGAAAAAGAGGAGTTAACCTTGAGTGCTGATTTGCAAGAAACTATTGCAGCATTGAATGATTCTCCGCAATTGCAACAGTCAGGTAACGTTCCTTATATTACGTTACCAATTTCTAATGGGAGACCTTTACCCTCTGTTTTGTAGGCCCCTATTCCATATTTGAAGCATCTCCCCAGTCACCTCAAGTATGTGCTCCTTGGAGATGAAGGGACGTTACTAGTGATCATCTCCAGTACCCTTAGCACACCACAAGAAGAATAGCTTGTGTAGGTCCTTAAGGAGCATAAGACGGCTATTGGATGGACAATTGTAGATATTAAGGGAATCAGCCCATCTACATGCATGCATCATATCTTACTTGAAGAGGGAGCAAAACCTTCCCATCAACCACAGGGAAGATTGAACCCACCCATGATGGATGAAAGGGGAGAACATAGGAAGTTGCAACTACAAGAATTAGAGGAAATTCGCAATGATGCCTATGAAAGTGCAAGAATTTACAAGAAAAAGACGAAGGCTTTTCATGACAAGATGATATCTAGGAAGGAGTTTAAAGTTGGTCAAAAAGTTCTTTACCATTCATGGCTTCGTCTGTTTTCGGGTAAGTTGCATTCTCATTGGATTGGACCCTTTGTTGTTACTAATGTTTTTCCTCATGGTGTAGTTGAGATTCAAAGTTTAGCAACCTCCAAAGTGTTCAAGGTACCCTTACCCAAGCCGTAGAACTAGTGGAGCATTATTCATCATTATGATATGTATGGATGTGCAAGTTTTGAGTGTGGGGGTGTCTGGATTCGTGGTATGGTTATGAATGGTGAAATGGAACATGTTTTCATTCTTAATTCGTGAGTTCCAGTGATTGATATGCTTCTAAAAAAAAAAGAAAAAAAAGTAAATAAAGATGAAAGGAAGGAATGGAGGAAATTTTTTTTGATTTTACAAAATATCCATATTCCTCCTAAAATTCCAAGAAAAGGGGGTCTACTTATACATGCAAAGGTGGAAGCTGTTGCAAAGGATTGCTCCCTGTTGCAAACAAAAAGTGTTCCATTGAACGATATCTTTTCTAATGCAGGAATTTTACATGGTTTAAAAGCATTAAAGCAAGACTGAAGAAGTTGCTGAATGGAGTGATTGGTTTGACATGTCTTGTACATTCGAGCTTTAGATGATTCATTTTTGCTCCACTAGTTTTGATGGCTTTTGAGATACATTCACAATTATTTCCCACCTTGATCCTAAGCCCCGTTACAACTCTTAAAAAGTCCTTTTGATTCATGTTATGCATATGATTCCAGTGGTGGAGAATGAGAAGATATGCAAGGCTATGGTAGATCGTTTCCATTGGAATGAAATTGAGTGAAACACATACCCTTCAAACACATGAGAGTAGAGTGTTTATTTCTGTGAGAATCTACGTATTTAGTTTATTCCATCTTCGAGTGAAAATGCTTACTAAGTAACTGAAAGTTGCTAAGAATGTTTGTT
Source organism: Nelumbo lutea (assembly GCF_056320005.1). Lineage (NCBI taxonomy): Eukaryota > Viridiplantae > Streptophyta > Magnoliopsida > Proteales > Nelumbonaceae > Nelumbo > Nelumbo lutea. The sequence continues at coordinate 59,696,265 of NC_142689.1, read as the reverse complement.
CATGATGTGTTATGAGTATTGAAGAGCTTAGTTGTTCTTTATTGATGACATTGTAACATTGGTGTTTTTGGGAAAGTGAATTTGAGTTTTGCCTGAGGACGAGCAAAAGCAAAGTGTGGGGAGATTTGATGAGAATGCAAAATATCATATTTTTTTCCTTAATGTTTAGTCTTTTATACTTTTCTAGTATCTAAATTGACTCATTATTCTTATATTTTGAATTAGGGCACAAATGGAGGTGTTAAGTGAAAAACGAAGCTAATTGGGCAATTCTGGACAGTTTCGGCATCACTTCGTAATCTATGCATAACTCTCACATCCGAACTCTGATTGAGAAAAGAAAAGAAAAGAAGAAAAACAATCAGACTTGGCTGCCGCACCTCCTCTCTTCTTCTCCAATTCTTCCTTGAGTTTTCATCATGACCATGCATGGCTAAATTTTGATACTTGGTCAAAGGAAACAGAAGCCTCAGAATCAGAAAAACTGTGAGATCTAATTTAATTTTTACTGTTTGATTTATGCTTTGAATATCGAATGTTCTTCTATGCTTATGTTCATGATTGTTTCGTCTAATCGCTAGGAGACCTACTAGTTTATTATTCATTGCAATCTACTGTTAGGTTAAATATCAGATCCGTAATTGTTTGATCCCTCTATTCTGTGAAGCAAATAGGGTTTAATGATTTGTTGCATCAGAAATTGTTAGATCTTAGGAAGAACACTCAACAAAACTAAATGCAACCACTTGTGCTTGTGTTGTTTAGCTTCATCGAAATCCAATTCTTAAGGCTGCTACTGGATTAAATCTTGAATTCTTGTTTCGGGTTATTTAGTAGTAAGGGTTAAGTAGATTGCTTATTTTCTAATTAACTGCAACTAAGGAGAGATAGGAAAATAGTTCCAACTGTGAATATTCAAGGTGTGAATTGATATATTTTTGCATCGATGATCAGTAGTAAAATTCTGATGGTGGATGTTGACTTAGACCAAGATTTATTCTTTTTATTAATTTTGATACTTTAATTTGAATTGCTCCTCATTTGATTTTCTTTCTTTTTAAATTTGGTTTTCGTTATACTCAACCCCCCCCCCCTCATCCTTGTTCACGTAGCACAAAACTATGCGAGATACTCTCTATGGGAACGATCCTTACTCACACTACTACATGTGTTTTTAGGAGTATAGGTTTTATTTTTGGGTGCCTACGACAACACGCCACAAAGCCAAGAACTTAACAAAAACTGAATCGATGCATGGATGCAGCTAGGGTTTAGATTTCATTAAATCAAGGTTATATAATTACCTATTTAATCCAATTTAAGACCGAAATTACCCTAAGGTATATTAAAGTTATTTGCATGTGATAGTGGATTTCCAAAAATTAATTAATAAGCTTTCTTAAGTCATATTAATCCTTTATTAATCCAATTCCACCATCAAATTTCTAAGTGGTTGTCAAAAGGAAAAATAAGAATAAGTTATTTGGAAACCTCTAATCGTAGAAAGGGAATTGACTCACTAAGCTTCTTTGATTCTCACACATGAGCTAATCATCTTTTGCTATCATAGTCTATCATGCGATTTTTATTGCCTATGGATCTAATTCGTAACAATCCTTTGTTCAATCATGCATGAATCATTAAATCATTAAAAGATTGGCCAATTCTTTTAAATCATTAAGCACAACAATAAAAATTCTTCATGCAAATAATAAAGGTCTTGAATTGAATTAAGCAAGTAACTATATAATCTTAAGATCAAAATCCATCTAAACCCTAGCTAAGAGAATTTAGCTAAACATAATTAAATTCAACACACTCAAGAAAATTAAAGAAGAAACACAACAAAAATACATCAAGGAATGAATAGATCAATATGAAAACTTTAACCTTTGAATGTAGAAGACAAGTAAAGCAACTAAGCATTTCTCCCTCTTGAATTTGGATTCTTACTCTCCTTCTCTAGCATGCCGAAATTGCTTCATCTTCTCTTCTGATGTGCTGAGACTACTTCTCTTCTCTGCTGAATTCTCTCTAAGGATGTGTCCCCTTGCCTTGAGTCTATGGTCCTTTTTATAGTGTAGCCTCCCCTCAATTCTTTTTTAATGTAGACTCCTAATTCAACACAAATTAGGTCTCTTACTCTTTATCTTAGTTGAATCCCTATCCTTTCTACACTGCTAACTATCAGACGTGAGACTTGTTGCACTTGGTTTGCGGTGGAAATAGGATAAGTGATAAGCAAAAGAGTTGTAGCCCTCTCTCTTAGCTTTAATTATCCATTTTAATCATATCAATCCAAGTTATAGGTAGAAAGTTATGCCCAAAATACGAAAACTATATCAAAATAGGAAATTTCTCGATTTTTGTGCATACATATCAAATCCGATTTCAATGGATTCTCTCCTTCATGGCTACATCATGGAGCATCATTGCTGCATGGTCCTTCCTCTATGATTATCTTGATCAATTAAATTGAACTCCTCTTTAAATTTCAAAATTAAGCTCCAAATCACCTTGCAAGACAATTTCATCATAATTAGTAAAATACCATGCTAATTCCAAAAACATTATTACCAAAATCATCAAGTTAGAGGTAGGAAAATATGTATAAATATAGGCTTATCACCCAACATACCTAGGTTTTGACCCAGTTAAGAATCTCACTGATTGGCATATCAAAGATAACCCAATCCGACACCTAGTGTAGTACCAAATCGAGTCTAGGGATCAGGTGTAACATTCCAATTTTGCTCATCTGTCTCCAAGGTTCATGGCAATACTGGAATTTGGTTTGATTTAGGGTTTCAAGAAAACCCACACTGCATGTGCCTTGGGTCTTACCTTGGTAGCTGAGACAGGCCACCCCAACCTTCTTGGCAACACATCAGTGTCAACCTTGGCAGGATAAATCTCTCCAGATCTATCCAACGGCTATGAAGATTCTAAACTAACACAAGTCTCATAAGTGTCTAGTTTAAGGGTATTACATAGAAACACACTAATATAACATGAATTAATTATGCACTTTATTCATTTACAATAAATGTCAATCAATAAGTACATCAATATGATTGGAGCTAAGGGCATAACTGCCCAACAGCTCCCACTTGCACTTAGATCCAATTAGATACAAGCTGGAGTCCCATACTTTTCACGTGTTTCTCAAACACTTTCTGTGTCACTGGCTTAGTCAATGGGTCTGCCACACTCTCCGTTGATACTACCTTCTAACAATAATCTCCTGTAAAGCTAGTATTGTCACACAACAGTGGAATGAGTGATGTGTTAAATTCCTAATTCCATAATGAATAACTTTATTCATTAGGCAGCCTCACTTACGACAATGTGCTTGGTCGGTCGTGAACTATTTTTCTTATTACGTAGGACCCCATTGTGAAGATGTAACCAGATGTAGATATTCTATCATCGAGGTCTGACTGGAAGTCGGTATCAGTATACCCAACGATCTATAGTGAACTACCATCGAATACCAGACAAAACTCCTTTGTCTTTCGAAGGTATTTTAGTATGTGTTTCATAGCTATCTAGTGCTCCTAACCTGAGTTAGATTGAAACCTGCTTACCACACTCATAGCCTGAGTAATGTCAGGCCGAGTGCACAACATGGCATACATGATGCTCCCTACAGCTGAAACATAGATAACCTCTATCATGCCCTCAATCTCCTTGAGAGTCTTGGGAGACATACCCTTGGAGAGAGTGACTCCGTGCCTGAAAGGAATATTTCATTTTTTGGAGTTCTCAATACTTTATCTTTTGACAATCTTGTCAATGTAAGTAGACTGGGATAATCCTGTTATCCTCTTCGATCTATCTCTATAGAGTCGAAGTCGCAAGATGTAAGACGCTTATCCTAGATCTTTCATGGAGAATTGTTGTGAAAGTCATACCTTCACCATAATTAACATTCCTACATCATTCCCAATGATTAGAATGTCATCTATATACAGAACCAGGGACGTAACCTTATCTCTGACTATCTACTTATAAATACAGAGCTCATATAGATTCTAATCAAAGTCAAATTGTTTGACAGTAGAGTCAAACCAAATGTTCTAGCTCCTAGAAGGTTGCTTAAGTTCATATACGGATCGATTAAGTTTACATACCATGTGTTCCTGACTTGCAGCAATGAACCCTTGCGGTTGCTACATGTAGATATCTTCAATAAGATCTTCATTTAAGAATGCGGTTTTAACATCCATTTGCCAAATCTCATAATCATAGTACGCTGCTACAGCTAGTAGGATCCTAATAGACTTAAGCATGGCCACTGGCGAAAATGTTTCCTCATAGTCAATTCCCTCTTTCTATGTGTACCCTTTCGCCACAAGATGAGCTTTATAAGTCTGAATGTTACCATCTGGGCCCTTCTTCCTCTTATAATTCCATTTGCAACCAATTGATTTCACCCTAGGGGGAGGGTTTACAAGAGTCTAGACCTTGTTTGTCTCCATCGAGTCCACTTCGGCTTTCATGGCATCTACCACTTCAAGGAATCTATGTCCAACATGACTTCCATATAAGTCACAGGATCTTCCTCACTGGTTGTGGCTTCTATCAAGTAATTTTCTTGGTCATAGTCATAACAAACTGGAGGCCTGGATACCCGGGTAGACCTTATAAGTTGGTTATTATCTGGAGCTCGTAGGACATCTCCTACTACCCCTAGGATCTTCTCATCAAGAAGAATTTCCTGATGATAATTGTTCAGAATGTAATATTTCTCTAGGAAGTAGGCATTTCGACTACAAAATACCTTTTGCTCTTTTGGATCATAGAATAAGTAACCTACAAAGCCTTTGGGGTAACTTATAAATAGGCAATGAATGGTTTTAGATTCCAATTGGTCAGAACTTGTTCTTTTAACATGTGTTGGACAACCCCAAATCTTCATGTGTCTTACACTTGGTTTCTTACCAGTCCAAAGCTCATATGGAGTCCTCGCAATGGATTTGGTTGCAACCTAGTTTAGCACGTATATCACAGTCGCAATTGCAAATCCCTAAAAGGATGTAGGGAGTTCTGATTAGACGAGAAAATTTTGTAGGAAGGCCCAATCAGCAGCTGAAGCCCAACTTGCAGAAAAGCCTAGCAGCAGCCCATTTCGCAAAGGAGGTCTAATACGAATCCAAGAACAAGAAACTGAGAAGAGTCTTATCGGATCTAAATTTATGATGTAATCCCATAAAGATAAAGAGATTGAGTTCAATAGATAAAGAGATAAGAGTATGATTAGACTAGGACTTTCCATTTTTAAGAGATTAACTTCAAAAAATAGTAGGAGACCACCCCCTCCCCTTAAGCTATATAAAGGGGTAGGGGTGGACTAGAGAGGCATCAAGAAGTAGAGGAGCAATTAGTCAAGAAAGCAAGAAGACTGCAAGAAGAAGGTGGCGGCAAGGAGAAGAGGAGATTTCAACTTTAAGGATGAAACCATGAGTTCTTTCTTTCCTCTTGTTTATTTTATTTATGCTAATATGAACTAATTTATCTATAGTTAGGGTTGTGGAAAGCCAAATCATATCAATGAATATATTTTTATTCTGATTTATTCAAGATCATGATTTCCATATAGTTTATGAATTATCTTGCTTAATGCTATTAGGAGTGACCATCTCTTAATTGATCAGGCGTCTGTGAATGAATCAAGAGAGGAATTCACATAGTTGACCACATAATTCATGGTGTGAATTGAATGGTATATAGGAGTATATACACATGATTCATCTAAATATAATAGTTTTTCCTTGGACTTAATGGACTTCTATCTTGAGAACTCTAGTCGAGAGATCGAGGGGTTTCCTGATAGAAGTAGTTTTAGTATATTTTTAGAGAGAATATTAAATAAAATTGGAAAGACTTCAGCTTATGGGAGTGACAAATTATCTTGGATAATCTCATTCATTAATATTCATTGGAATGGTTAGATGGACCGAAATCCCTAGCAAATTCAACCAATCGTTACATACTTCAACATTGTTACTTCTACTCTTGTTTTCATTTTTTCTACTTTTCATTAGTTTTTATCTTCAATCTGAAATTAGATTGTCCAAATAATTAAGGAAGGTTGTAATTCTAATACTTATTTTGTTAAATCCTCGTGGAAACGATATTTTTATACTACTTGATAATTAGTGCACTTGCTAGGGTTATAATTATAGCTACCAAGTTTTTGGTGCTATTGCCAGGGATTTAATCATAAAATAATATTAGAACTTATTAACCTTGGTTAATTTGGATTTTTTTCCTTTCTTTATTTAAAGAGATGTTTGGGAAGTATCCTCACCATGGGATACCTGTTTGACATCAAATTAAAACTTTTTATAATGGTATTACTCCATCTAATCGCTCCATTATTGATGCAGATTCAGGAGGCACAATTATGAGGAAAACTCCAAAGGAAGCCTATAATCTAGTGGAAGAAATGGTATCAAACAGATCCCAATGGAGTAATGACCGAACCAATCAAAAGGGAGTACACCATATCGATCCCCTTGTAGCCATATCTACTCAACTTGCTAATCTGAATAAGAAATTGGATACTTTTAATATTGTAGCAATTAATACATCTTCTTGCATCCCATGTGATTTTTGTGGTCAAATAGGACAGTAATTATGGTTGTCCATTAAGTAGTCATTTTACTTCACATGAGAATGCTAATTTGATCTCTGATGTGTGGCTCATTGTGACACTAGCAAGTGCACTAGCCGTTCAAGTAATAAAGTAGTGAGTGAAGTATCGTTCCCACGAGGATTTAGGAAACAATTACCAATACTAAATTGAACATTTCTTATCTGATCAACAAATAAATCAAAACTCTAATGAAAGCTAAGAAATCCTAAATTAAAATCTATCTAAATCATTGGTCCAATTGCCTTCAATTCAGGTTAGAAGAGTAAGCAGTAAATGTCAATCTCAGAATTCAGCAATCTATCAATTTGGATCATTCGAATGAATCATGATTGAGCCTTGGTTTGGTGAAACCCCAAGGTCATGAACAGCCTCTCTCAAGTGCATGTTCATCCTATGCATGAGTGACGGTTCTTCTATCTCTAGCAAGAATCTAATCCCCATGCATGCATTTCTTCAAACACTTCTAAGGCATCAATTCAAATCTGAATTGATCACCAACTGAATTGTGCAAGTTATCTCTAACCTTGCACTCAATTCAGTTCTTGAATAGTAGATTTGAATTCCTAGAGTCTCTCTCAAGCACTCTAGGAATTCCAAGCTGTAGATTAATTCACCCAATCTGAAAATTGCAGATCTGAATTCTCTTTCAAGCAATTCAGATCTTGCAATCTCAGATCTGAGAATTCAGATCTGAGTTTTGAAGGTTAGTTGGCCGAATTAATCTACAATCACACCCTTATTCAAGAAACTTCAAATACAATGCATGACCATTTGAATGAATCAAAAGGAATTAGATTGCTGAACTGAAATTTTACAAGCTGAAATACATCAAGGAAGAATGGAAACAAGGAGAAAGAAGAAAGAACATATAACTAAGAAACTGAATTCAAATCAAAAGAGAATGAAACTACAAATGATTTATTACAGAAGATCTTTGAATCACAAACTCTCAATTCGAACTCACCTTCTTCTTCTAGCTTGCTTGTCTTGAACTTCCTTCAGCCCTTCTTCTTCTTCTTCCTTGCGCCTAGCCTTCTTCTCTTCTCTTCTCTCAAGGTGGCCGAACCTCTAAGAGTGGGAGAGCCTTCCTCTCAAGCAATTGAACAACTTTCTCCCCTCCTAGAGGCCTCCTTATATAGTTTTTCAAGGGGGCTCTTGCCCCTTCTTGAAGCCTCTAGAATGGGGTGTATTACACCCCTCATGAACCTTCTAGAGTGCTCCCTCCTTCTCTTCAAGAAACTCCTAGAAGTTGCCGCCCCTAGCTCCCTTTGGGCTGCTATTTGGGCTACAACTTAGCTTGCTTTTGAGCTCATGTGGGCTACACTCTAGGCTGTTATTTGGGCTAAAAATGGGCCTTCCTTGCTGGGCCGAATTCTCTTCATAGCTAGGCTTTATTCTCTTGGGTTTTCTCAAGGAATTCACTTGCTCTTTTTGGGCCGAAGTGCTCTCTCTTGCTTCCATGACCGGGCTGGACTGAAATTGGTCTTTTTGAACCTTCTTTTCTTGCCTTTTTCCTTCCTTTTCTTGGATTGATTATCCCTGAACTTATTCTTAGCATTAAGCTAAATTAAGGCAAAAATTAATAAAACCGGCATAAAAATCCATGCTAAAGTCCTCAAAAATTATAGATAAATTGTAAGTTCATCAAATACCCCCACACTTAAGCTTTTGCTTGTCCTCAAGCAAAGACATCAGCCATAAACTTAACATTCCCCCCTTCTGTTCTCACCATTTACCTGGTGAACTTTTTTAGATAGAAATGCATTGAGTAGTCGGGGAACTTTTGTAAGTGCTCAACTCTTATTCTTGTAAATTACCATTTAAGATATGTATCAGATCTGAGGAAAGGAGAATATGAATTTCATCATAGTCTAGCCTTCACTCCTAATTCATATATAAATCAGCTCCTTAATTGTCAAGGTTAATAATCAAATTTCACTAAGTTTCACATCTGTAACTAAATCTCTATGAGAGTTCAACTTTAGAGTGCCCCTTTGAACCTCGGTTGTCACCACAATTACTTATTTCTAAGGGTGAGTGCATTTTATGCTCCATCTCACCTTTTTTTTTTTTTTTCTTTTCGGTGTGAGTGCATTTTATGCTCCATCTCACACTTTTCTCTCTCTTTTTTTTTTTTTTTTTTTTTTTTTTTTTTTTTTGGTGTGAGTGCATCTTATGCTCCATCTCACACTGGTCACTTGTTTGAGGTAGGTAAATAGGACTCATGTTCTAAGCTGCTAGTTTTACTATTCAGCTCAGAATAGCGGAGTCAATTTGGGCTTTTGTCTTTCTTTGCAATTATTGAACCTCAAGAATTAGCACTTCAGATGTGCACTAGCTCTCTTGACCATTAACAATGAAATCAAGGGCTTCCATACACATGAAGGAAGTTAGGGCTAGTCATGCTGAAAGGCATATTCAGCTCCCCTTTTCTCCTGCATAAATCAAATTGGGTCATTCACAAGAATAAAAACTTAACAAGTACATCAGTCTCCCTCAACTCATTGAATTCCTTCTTAAAAAATCATCAAATAAATAGTAATGAACTTGAGGGGTTCTAGTCTTTTTTTTTTTTTTTTTTTTTTTGTGATGTCATTGCTTGCATATGTGTGTTGGGGTGCATGAGGTGCATGGTTTCAACCCCCATACCCTAGCCTCGGGCTCACTCCCCCACACTTGAGATGAACATTGTCCTCAATGTTCGTAGTGTTAGGGAGTCACACTTGCTAGAGCAAACTGAAGAAAAGAAAATGATGAACTGAGTCCTTAAAGAATTGGAATTTTGAGAAAAAGATCTTTATTTTACTAACTAATATTCTAAAAAGATAAATGACAAAAAGATTCCTTAACTTGTTCATGAGCAAGCATAAGAGATTATTGGTTATCTAGATAAACAGTGGATGGAGGGGGTACAGTACTGCCCATTAAATATGGTTTTAGGCGCTGACCATTTACTTTAAACGTGCCCTGAACCGGGTGGGTGAGTTCTATAGCCCCATGGGGAAAAACCTGTGAAATGGTAAAGGGTCCAGACCACCTGGATCTCAGCTTACCTGGAAACAAGCGGAGACGGGAATTATATAACAATACCTATTGGCCTACATAAAAGTCCCGTCTCAGCAAGTTCTTATCATGCCAGTTTTTTATTCTTTCTTTATAAACTTTGGCATTCTCATAGGTGGTAAGTCTGAATTCATCCAATTCATTCAATTGCAACCGCCTTTTAGCCCCTGTGGCCTGAATGTCAAAATTTAAGAATTTAAGAGCCCAATAGGCCTTGTGTTCCAATTCAACTGGTAAATGGCATGCTTTACCAAAGACCAATCTGTAGGGGGACATGCCAATAGGTGTCTTAAATGCAGTTCTGTATGCCCATAATGCATCATCTAATTTGATGGACCAATCTTTTCTGGTGGATGCTACGGTCTTTTCCAGAATTCTTTTGAGTTCCCTGTTAGCCAACTCCACTTGGCCACTGGTTTGAGGGTGATAAGGGGTAGCTAATTTATGTGTAATTCCATATTTCTGCATTAACCTCTCAAATTGGCTATTGCAGAAGTGAGTTCCCCTATCACTAATTATAGCTCGCGGAGTGCCAAATCGGGAGAATAGCTTCTTTAGGAAGTGTACTACCCTTCTTGAGTCATTTGTGGGTAAAGCCATGGCTTCTACCCATTTGGATACATAGTCAACTGCAACGAGGATGTACTTATTCCCAAAAGAATTCGGGAAAGGTCCCATGAAATCTATACCCCAAACATCAAAGATTTCACAGATTAAAATATTGGAAAGGGGCATTTCATTCCGTCGGGAAATGTTTCCCGATCTTTGGCATTTGTCACATGTGGACACATACCGATGGGCATCTTTGAAGAGTGTGGGCCAATAAAAACCTAATTGCAAAACCTTGGCTGCCGTGCGACTAGCTCCAAAATGACCTCCTGCTTCTTTATCATGGCAAAATTGGAGTACCGACTCCATCTCCTCCTCGGGGACACATCTCCTTATGATCTGATCTGCACACAATTTATACAAAAAGGGTTCCTCCCACAGATAGTATTTTACATCAGAAAAGAATTTCTTTTTCTGTTGATATGAAAGGTTAGGAGGAAGGACTTGTGCAGCTAGATAATTAGCAAAATCAGCATACCAAGGATATGAGTATTTCTGTATTGAGTACAACTGCTCATCCGGAAATTCTTCTCGAATGTTGCTGGTTATCTCCTCTTTTGAGCTTACCGTGTCCAACCGGGAGAGATGGTCAGCAGCCAGGTTTGCAGCACCCTTCAGGTCTCTAATCTCAATGTCAAACTCTTGCAATAAAAGGATCCACCTGATCAGTCTTGGTTTTGAGTTTTGCTTGGTAAGCAAGTGCCTTAATGCCGAGTGATCTGTGTGGACAACAACCTTGGATAATATCAGATATGAACAAAACTTATCAAGTGCAAATATTACTGCTAACAGCTCCTTTTCTGTGGTGGTGTAATTGAGTTGGGGTCCAGTCAAGGTTCTGCTAGCATAGTAAATTGGCTGAAAATGTTTGTTCATTCTTTGTCCTAAAACAGCTCCTATAGCAAAATCACTCGCATCACACATCAATTCAAATGGGAGGGTCCAATCTGGTGCTATCATGATAGGTGCATGGATCAATTTGTCTTTCAAGATGTTGAAAGCATGAAGACATTCAGTTGAAAATTCAAAAGGCACTTCTTTCTGAAGCAAGGTAGATAATGGCTTGGAAATTTTTGAGAAATCTTTAATAAACCTTCTATAGAAACCGACATGTCCTAAGAAACTTCTCAAAGAACGAATAGATGTTGGGGTTGGTAATTTTTCAATTGCCTCCACCTTGGCCTTGTCGACTTCTATACCTCTTTGAGAGATCTTGTGTCCAAGCACTATGCCTTCTTGCACCATAAAATGACATTTCTCCCAATTCAACACAAGATGTGTTTCTTTACATCTAGTAAGCACCTGTTCCAGATTATTCAAACATGCATCAAATGAAGAGCCAAAAACTGAAAAATCATCCATGAAGATCTCAATAAATTTTTCAACCATATCAGAAAATATAGACATCATACATCGCTGAAAGGTTGCTGGGGCATTGCATAACCCAAAGGGCATCCTTCGGTATGCAAAGGTTCCATATGGGCAAGTAAAAGTGGTCTTTTCTTGATCTTCTGGTGCAATTGGTATCTGGTTATACCCTGAATATCCATCCAAGAAACAATAATACTCATGCCCGGCTAGCCTCTCCAACATTTGATCCATAAATGGGAGAGGAAAATGGTCCTTCCGGGTGGCTTCATTTAATTTTCTATAGTCAATACACACACGCCATCCGGTAATGGTTCTAGTAGGGATGAGTTCATTTTTCTCATTTGGAACAACAGTCGTACCCCCTTTTTTCGGCACAACTTGCACAGGGCTTACCCAAGAACTATCAGAAATAGGATAAATGATCCCAGCATCTAACAACTTAATTATTTCAGCCTTTACCACTTCTTTCATGTTGGGATTCAGGCGCCTTTGGGGCTGAACGGAAGGCTTGCTGTCCTCTTCCATCAAAATTCTGTGAGTGCAGATTGATGGATTAATGCCTTTGATATCTTCTACCTTCCAAGCTATAGCATTTTTGTGTTCCCGCAGCACTCTTAATAATTTTTCTCTTTGTAAGGGATTCAGTGCTGCGGAAATTATCACGGGGAGATCTGATGGTTCCTCAAGGAAAGCATACTCTAAATGGGATGGTAATTGCTTCAGTTCAAGGGTGGGGGGTTCTTGGGGTGATGGCTTACCTGATGGTCCAGGCAATTTGCCTAAGTTCTCTAATTTAAGAAACCCCTTTCCCTTGAATTGAGGCTTATCGTTCAGGTATGCTATCATGAGGTTTATTTTTTTATTTTCTGTTTCTTCAAGTTCTCCCTGTTGGAGGCAGAGTTCAAGAGGATCAGTTATTCTACTTACCTGGAAGCATTCATCAATTGTCAATTCAATGGCATCAATCATAAAACAAGAATCATCACTAGAGGGTGCATGTTTCATAGCATCAGACGTTTTAAAAATTATCTCCTCATCTTGTATCCTAAGGCTGAGTTGTCCTTGTTGGACATCAATCATTGCTTTCCCAGTAGCCAGGAAAGGTCTCCCTAGGATAAGCGGGACCTCCACATCTTCTTGCATGTCTAACACAATGAAATCAACTGGAAAAATGAATTTGTCAACTTTAACTAACACATCTTCTATGATCCCCCTAGGATGTCTAATGGATCTATCAGCCAATTGTAATGCCACTCTAGTGGGTTGGGGTTCATTCAACCCCAATTTCTTGAAGATAGAATATGGCATTAAATTGATGCTAGCTCCCAGGTCACATAAAGCTTTTTCAATTTTTAAACTGCCAATGGTACAAGGAATAGTGAAACTCCCTGGATCTTTGAGTTTCTGAGGCAGCTTGTTCAGAAGGATAGCAGAACATTCCTCATTTAATGCAACTGTAGCCACATCTCCCAGTTTCCTTTTGTTTGCCAATAATTCCTTCAAAAACCTTGCATAGTGTGGCATCTGGGCTAAAGCATCAGCAAAAGGAATATTAATATGTAAACTTTTAAATATTTCAAGAAACTTACCAAATTCCTTCTCCAATTTTTGTTGCTTCAGCCTGTTAGGGAATGGAACTTGTGGTTGTTGGTGCATCCCTTGTTGTGCTTCTGGTTGTTCCGTCTTCTGTTGTCTGGTTCCAAGGCTTGTTTCTGCCTTGGGTTCAGCCCAATTCTTCTTTTCTACCTCAGGCAACTCTTTTCCACTTCTTAAGGTAATAGCTTGCACCTGCTCTCGTGGATTCACTTCAGTGTTGCTTGGAAGAGTTCCCGGCAGTCTGGAAGAGATTAATTGTGCCAATTGCCCCACTTGGTTTTCCAGGTTTTTGATTGAAGCTTCCTGGTTCTGGAACCTAGTTTCTGCACCTGCTATAAATTTTGTCATCAGTTCCTCCAAATTGGATTTCAGTTCAGGCTGATGATAAGTCTGGTGGAACGGCTTGGAAATATGCTGATTTGGCCAGGACTGGTTTGAATGTCCCCTCCATCTTGGATGAAAAGTATGGTGACTCTGGTAAACCTGCTGTCTTGACGAATTGCTGACATAGTCAACTTGTTCAGTAGATGGTCTGAACTGATTGCCAACTTGGCAGTCTGTACTGATGTGGCCTCCCCCACACAATTCACAATTAAGAGGCTGCACATGCATGGCAGCTATCTGCATTTCATCTATTTTTTTACTGAGTGCTCCTATTTGTGCAGCTAGTGCTGTATAAGTGTCAACATTATGCAAGCCTTGCTGCTTCCTAGTTTGAGTCCTTTCCGAATGCCATTGATAATTGTTGGCTGCCATTTCCTCAATAAGTGCATGGGCAACCTCAGGAGTTTTATTATTTATGGATCCTCCGGCTGCAGCATCTAATATGGTCTTATTTGAGTCAGTAAGACCATTATAGAAAGTCTGCACTTGCAGCCAAATGGGGAGGCCATGGTGAGGAACTCTCCTTAACAGCTCCTTGTATCGTTCCCATGACTCATATAAAGATTCCCCCTCTTGCTGGAAAAAAGTAGTGATGTCATTCCTCATTTTAGCAGTTTTAGAAGGGGGAAAATATTTAGAGAGAAAACGGCTGGCCATTTCGTCCCATGTGGCTATAGATCCTGCCGGTAATGAGTTCAACCAAGCTTTGGCTTTATCCTTCAAAGAAAATGGGAATAACCTCAGCCGGATGGCATCATCACTTACCCCATTGTGTTTGAAGGTGTCACAGATTTCCAAGAAGTTAGCAATATGGGCATTCGGATCCTCATGGGCCATACCACAAAACTGAACCGTATTTTGTATCATTTGGATTATGGCCGGTTTAATTTCGAAGTTATTGGCAGCAATAGTTGGCCTGATAATGCTGGAGACAGTCCCGGTGAGGGTAGGCTTGGCATAATCCATCATAGTTCTTTGTTCAGCCATTTCTTGTGCTTCTTGTCTGACTTGCTTAGCAGCTCTCAAACGGACACGGAGAGTCCGTTCAATCTCCGGGTCGTAAAGGATCTCTTCCAGTTCAGGTCTGTTTGTCATAAACTGTTAAAGTCAAAGCAATAAAAATGCCAATATTCACAAAAGAAAATAAATAACTAATCCTATCACACTGAAAATGTAAAGTGAAGTATTGGAATACAAAACCTACATCCTATCATGAATAAATGAAGCCGATTATACTAAAAGCAGATTTAAACCAATCATCTTATTCAAGGTTCCTTTATCTACATCCATCGATTGCAACATCTGAATTCAGACCCAATTTAGATCTGAGTTCAGATCTACAAGTCTTTGGTATTGTTAGTCTAGAGAAACTAATAAATAATAATTCAGATCTGAGCTGGATATCTCATACACACTCATTGGTATACACTACAATATACATCCATTAAGGTTGAAATCAATTCTGTGATGCTTTAGGGCTGAAATCAGATCTGATCTGAAAAAAAAATTTAAAAGGATCTGAAATAAACTAAAACCAGTCCTGAGTTAGGCTTGGGTTAAAAACTCTACAATTGAAGCTCAAACCTGTATAGCTGATGCATATCAAACACTTGCTAAGACCTGAAAATTGGGTCTGCAATGTTTGGTATTGCAAGCTATTCGGCCCATACAACTTTTGTAGAAATCTGAAATCAGGTCTGCTAACTGTTGCACTATAGCAGCCCTGCTACAGATCTGAATGCTAAAAGAAATACTTGGAAAGTGCTAATTTTTCTTAAATATCTGAGGCATAACAATTATTCAATCCAAACATACACCTCCTTAGCTAATGTAGCTCGGTTACAAGTGGGTAAAGCCAAGAATTCAGTCCACCCAGAATTCATAGTATGCTCTGTATCGGTTCAGTCCTCACATCATATCAACTGCATTTCAGATTTGAATTTCTCTCATTCCTTGCTATCCATTCACCCTTGAGGCAGGTTGGATGTATCCTAGGGTGGATTGGGGTAGTGATGGCACCCAATTCACCTCAAACTTGCATCGGTTCAGATCTGAGTTCAGAGGAATTCAGATCTGAACTGAGCAGATCTGTAACAGTAGAATTCAGATCTGAACTCAAGTCTGAGTTTGGATCTGAATTCTCAATTGCCTTACCTTCAGTTATTGCTACCAAATTGTTTTTGGGGAATAGCAGAAGTGCCCTAGGGTGAATTGGGGTGGTGATGACACCCAATTCCCCTCAAAATTTCATCAGTTCAGGTCTGAGTTCAGAGGAACTCAGATCTGAACTGTTGCAGATCTGCAATAGCAGAATTCAGATCTGAACTCAGATCTGAGTTCTGATCCGAATTCTCAATTGCTCCTCTGGTTGTTCAAAAGATCTCCCCCTTTTTTCTTCATTTGTTTTTTTTTTCTTTTTGTAATGAAAGAAAAGAATAATAAAATCTGAAACACAAGCAACTCTTTTCGGCTGAGTGCTGCAGATCTGAAATCTGCTGATCTGAGTGCCGAATGCAACTCAGATCTGCAACACTCATGTTTATGTGAATTTTATTTTATTTTTTCTTTTTGAAGGGAACAACATCAAGATTGAATAGAAATCAAATATGCCTTTATTAAAATGAAACTGAAACCAAAAAAAAGAAAGTAATCTACTTAAGAAAGAAGAAACATAACTACAGTAGTACAGCAGTTGCAGTCCAAGCTGAAATGAAAAAGTTAGCAAATGTTTCCTAATATTGCTTCTATAAATCCCCGGCAACGGCGCCAAAAACTTGATGTGTGGCTCATTGTTACACTAGCAAGTGCACTAGCCGTTCAAGTAATAAAGTAGTGAGTGAAGTATCGTTCCCACGAGGATTTAGGAAACAATTACCAATACTAAATTGAACATTTCTTATCTGATCAACAAATAAATCAAAACTCTAATGAAAGCTAAGAAATCCTAAATTAAAATCTATCTAAATCATTGGTCCAATTGCCTTCAATTCAGGTTAGAAGAGTAAGCAGTAAATGTCAATCTCAGAATTCAGCAATCTATCAATTTGGATCATTCGAATGAATCATGATTGAGCCTTGGTTTGGTGAAACCCCAAGGTCATGAACAGCCTCTCTCAAGTGCATGTTCATCCTATGCATGAGTGACGGTTCTTCTATCTCTAGCAAGAATCTAATCCCCATGCATGCATTTCTTCAAACACTTCTAAGGCATCAATTCAAATCTGAATTGATCACCAACTGAATTGTGCAAGTTATCTCTAACCTTGCACTCAATTCAGTTCTTGAATAGTAGATCTGAATTCCTAGAGTCTCTCTCAAGCACTCTAGGAATTCCAAGCTGTAGATTAATTCGCCCAATCTGAAAATTGCAGATCTGAATTCTCTTTCAAGCAATTCAGATCTTGCAATCTCAGATCTGAGAATTCAGATCTGAGTTTTGAAGGTTAGTTGGCCGAATTAATCTACAATCACACCCTTATTCAAGAAACTTCAAATACAATGCATGACCATTTGAATGAATCAAAAAGAATTAGATTGCTGAACTGAAATTTTACAAGCTGAAATACATCAAGGAAGAATGGAAACAAGGAGAAAGAAGAAAGAACATATAACTAAGAAACTGAATTCAAATCAAAAGAGAATGAAACTACAAATGATTTATTACAGAAGATCTTTGAATCACAAACTCTCAATTCGAACTCACCTTCTTCTTCTAGCTTGCTTGTCTTGAACTTCCTTCAGCCCTTCTTCTTCTTCTTCCTTGCGCCTAGCCTTCTTCTCTTCTCTTCTCTCAAGGTGGCCGAACCTCTAAGAGTGGGAGAGCCTTCCTCTCAAGCAATTGAACAACTTTCTCCCCTCCTAGAGGCCTCCTTATATAGTTTTTCAAGGGGGCTCTTGCCCCTTCTTGAAGCCTCTAGAATGGGGTGTATTACACCCCTCATGAACCTTCTAGAGTGCTCCCTCCTTCTCTTCAAGAAACTCCTAGAAGTTGCCGCCCCTAGCTCCCTTTGGGCTGCTATTTGGGCTACAACTTAGCTTGCTTTTGAGCTCATGTGGGCTACACTCTAGGCTGTTATTTGGGCTAAAAATGGGCCTTCCTTGCTGGGCCGAATTCTCTTCATAGCTAGGCTTTATTTTCTTGGGTTTTCTCAAGGAATTCACTTGCTCTTTTTGGGCCGAAGTGCTCTCTCTTGCTTCCATGACCGGGCTGGACTGAAATTGGTCTTTTTGAACCTTCTTTTCTTGCCTTTTTCCTTCCTTTTCTTGGATTGATTATCCCTGAACTTATTCTTAGCATTAAGCTAAATTAAGGCAAAAATTAATAAAACCGGCATAAAAATCCATGCTAAAGTCCTCAAAAATTATAGATAAATTGTAAGTTCATCAATCTCTCATGCTGGTAGGTCGAATTTCAATCCCTACTCAAACACATACAACCTAGGGTGGAGGAATCATCCAAACTTTTCATGGAGCAACAATCAGTAAAAAGCACCCATGGGATTCCAACAACAGCCGCCCCCACAAGAAAAAAAGAGTAATTTGGAAGAGACGATTTCTAAGTTCATCAATGCTACTGAAGCAAAATTCCAAGAACATGAAGCATCAATCAAAAACTTAGAAGTTCAAATGGGGCAGATTGTGAATCTGTTATCGAAAAGAAAGGAGGGATGGCTACCCAGCAATATGGAGAAGAATCCAAGAGATCATGTAAATGCCATAGCTCTAAGAAGTGGGAAGACAATTGGTGAGACCTAGGATAATGATCAAAAAGTTGAGGTAGTCGATTCTCAAATGGAGATCGAAGGGAGTACACCTAAACTGAATTTAGATGCTATTCAACTTCCTCTCCCCTACCCCAAAAGAGTTTTGAAAGATAACTTGGATGAGGAAGTTTTGAACTATTTGGGGGACGGTCAAGAATGACAAGGTAATACTCATTATATTATGTTGTCAATTTCTAATAAGAGACCGTTACCATCTGTTTTGTAGGCCCCTATTCCAGATTTGAACCCAACCATGATGGATGGAAGGGGAACACACCGAAAGCTGAAATGATAAGAGTTAAAGGATCCAATTCACGATAGGGAAATTTGTTTTTCCTTTTTCTTTTTGTTTTTACATTTCTAGTTTAGTTTTTCTGCCCTTTCTTTGCATTTAACCTCACATTAGGGACAATGTAAGTTTTAAGTGTGGGGGAGGGGATTTAGGATTTAGGTTAGAATTTAGGTTGTGTTTTGAATTTGATTTAGGTTGTGTTTTTCACCAAAAAGAAAAAAAAAGACTCAATTCTTTTGGAATCAATTGAAACAATATTCTGGGAAAATTCTTGTGGACTTAGTAATGATGTACAATTAAGAAGTATACGACCTATCTGAAGCCATTTCCAGTTAAGCTAGTCCTAAATTCCAATTTAAGTACATAGGGTGAATATTTTTGGTAGGATGGGGCATAAAATGTACCTACCAACCAAGTAATTCAATAGTAGGATGGAGCATAAAATTTACCTACTAACCAAGTAATCCTAAAAGTGAGATGGAGCATAAAATGCACTCACTTCCACCAAAGAGAAAAAAGAGAGAAAAAAAAAAGAAGAAAAAAAAGAGAAAAAAAAAAGAAAAAAAGAAAAAAAAAGAGAGAGAGAGGAGATAAGCAAGAATTGGATTGACAGAAGAATGAGTCGTGTATGACTTAGTTGTGTTGATTTAACGGTTTTCAATAGTTAACCTAGAATATTTGTGGAGGAAGATGAAGGAGAGTTGAGTTTAAAAATCGGTAGGATAGTTAATTTGTTCCTGTTTTATTTTTTTTAGTTTTGTCTTTCTCGAGGACGGACAAAGTTTAAGTGTGGGGGGATTTGATGAGAGTAGAATTTATCACATTTTTATCCCCAAATATTCTGTCTTGCATATTTAATTAGTAGTTAATTCGACTCATATTTCTTGTATTAAGGTTCAGGGCATGAAAGAAGGCATCAGGAGCAAAGAAAAAGGCAAATCGGATGATTTTTCACAATTTTGGCACCATTCAATAATCTGGGCCTAACTCACGTATCCGAACTCCAATTGAGCGGATTCAAGACCCACTGGATAGATAAGAGAAAAATCCACAACTTTCATGTTTTGGACTTTGCAGATTCGGCCTGCATCAAAGTCAAATCCGGGCCCGAAGTCGGAGAAAATTTGCAAGAAGGCCCAATCTGTAGCTAAAGCCCAACTTGCAGAAAATCCTGGCAGTAGACCATTTCGCAGAGGAGGTCTAATACGAATCCAAGAATAAGAAACTGAGAAGAGTCTTATCAGATATAAATTTATAATGTAATCCCATAAAGATAAAGAGATTGAGTCCATTAGATAAAGAGATAAGAGTAGGATTAGACTAGGACTTTCTATTTTTAAGAGATTAACTTCAAAAAATAGTAGGAGACGACCCCCTCCTCTTAAGATATATAAAGGGGTAGGGGGTGGACTAGAGAGGTATCAAGAAGCAGAGGAGCAATCAGTCAAGAAAGCAAGAAGACTGTAAGAAGAAGGTGGCGGCAAGGAGAAGAGGAGATTTCAACTCCAAGGGCGAAACCATGAGTTCTTTCTTTCCTCTTGTTTATTTTATTTATGCTAGTATGAACTAATTTATCTGTAGTTAGGGTTGTAGAAAGCCAAATCATATCAATGAATATATTTTTATTCTAATTTATTCAAGATCATGATTTACATATAGTCTATGAATTATCTTGCTTAATGCTATTAGGAGTGACCATCTCTTAATTGATCAGGTGTATGTGAATGAATCGATAGAGGAATTCACATAGTTGACCACATAACTCATGGTGTGAATTGAATGGTATATAGGGGTATATACACATGCTTCATCTGAATATAATAGTTTTTCCTTGGACTTAATGCACTTCTATTTTGAAAACTCTAGTCGAGAGATCGAGGGATTACCTGATAAAAGTAGTTTTAATATATCTTGAGAGAGAATATTAAATAAAATTGGAAAGACTTCAGCTTATGGGAGTGACAAATTATCTTGGATAATCTCATCCATTAATATTCATTGGAATAGTTAGGTTGACCGAAAACCATAGTGAATTCAACCAATCGTTACATACTTCAGCATTGTTACTTCTGCTCTTGTTTTCCTTTTTTTTGCTTTTCATTAGTTTTTATCTTCAATCTAGAATTTGATTGTCCAAATAATTAAGGAAGGCTGTAGTTTTAATACTTATTTTGTTAAATCCTCATGGGAACGATATTTTTATACTACTTGATAATTAGTGCACTTGCTAGGATTATAATTATATCTACCACCTAACATTCATGGGACCACATACATTAGTATGAATAAGGTCAAGCGTGCCTATAGATCTTTTAGGCTTACTCGTAAGTGGTCGCTTCATCATCTTACCCTGAAGGCAAGGTTTATAGGTTGGAAGATCTTCTACAGTTAGAAAATCCAGAGGACCATCCTTTACCAACCTTGTGATATGATCTATATTAATGTGGCCAAATCGGTAATGCCACAGGCACATGAGATTTACTGTATCACAGGTTCTTTTATTGGGAATTATTTCTGACGTAGTTTCGGTTATGTTTGTTTCTAGAGAAGGATGGAGAACAAAGAGACCATTCTCGAGTTCTCTCTAAGTGAGGAATTTGTTATTCTGTTTGATAGTAATCACATTACTAAATAAAATAGAATAACCATCCAAACATAACTTTGAGATAGAAATCAAATTTCTTCTTAAGTTTGGTGCATAAAGATAATCTTTAAGTACAATAATCCTTCTTTGAAAACTAACTCTACATTTCCTTTAGCTATAACTGCAACTGTTGTAAAAGTTCCCTAGTAGAGAGTCACTTCCCTGTCACTCAGCCTTTTGCTTGTCTTGAACCCCTATAGTGAGTTACACGCTTGAATAAAAGCCCTAGAATCAATAAACCAGGAGGAAAAAGTGACCAACAAATTGGTCTCTATGATGAAATATTCAAAATTACCTTGCTTCTTAGCCTCCAAGCATTGAGGACAATTCCTCTTCTAGTGGCCTGTCTGCTTGCAAAAGTGACAGGCATCCGATGTCTTGTCCTTCTTTTGCCTTTTTGGCTTGCTAACATTTTTCTTAGGCTTCTTCTATTCCCTCCTCTTTTTCTTACCCGAATTGCCACCTTCAATAAGCATGGCTATTTGTTTGTCCTTTTTAATCACTTCTTCAGCCCTCTACAACATATTGTTGAGTTTCTAAAGGCTAACATTTAGCTTATTCATGTTATAGTTCATGATAAACTGATTAAAGGAGGGAAGCAAGGAGTTTAGGATGGCATCAACTTTGGTGACATGATCAAGCCTTGACCCGAGAGCTTCTAGTTCATTGATGTACCCATCATCTTTAGACAATGGTCATGAGTCATTTGGCTCTTAGTCATTTTAGCGGTTATAAACAGCTTTAGGATCTTCTGTTGAGTAGAACAATTCTGCTCTTCATACATCATCCTCAGACTATCCAAGATATCCTTGAACACTTCGATTTAATCAAACTATCTCTGTATCGGATTGTCGAGGGAGGCTATGATGTAGCACTAAGCAAGAGATTTCTTCTCTTTCCATTCTTGATATTCCTTCCTACGGGCCTTAGAAGTCCTATCACTCGAACGATCCGGAGCAGGGTTTTTAGCAACCTTATCCATTTTCTCGGACATTAATACCAGCATAAGGTTATAGAACCAGTCAGCATAGTTTGGGCCCTTAAGCTTGTTGTCATCCAACAATTTGGTGAACTATCTATTTTCCATTTCTGATAAAGGCAAAACAAATTTTTAGTCCACAACCTAAATTGATTCATGTTAATTACATAGAAATGACTTTTAATCTATGCTTCATTTCTCTTTATTCATCTCTGAGATTTCCCTCCTCTCTCAATGACGAAGACTGCGATGTATGTCTCTAGAAATGTGGAAAATCATATACAGTGCATGAAGCCAACTGTTTCAACTGCATAACCTTACCACCTTCTATGAAGGATCATATCCACTCTTCTTATGAGTTTTCCCTCTGGCCTCAGTTAAACAAGGTTCATTGCCATTTTAGGTTAAACCTTTTTGTCCAATAAGTGCTAACCCATCATATTCGTGAACGCCAAGGTATTGTGAGAGAGTCTTCCATTTTAGGATAGGCCCCTCCCACATATGACGCCTCTATCATCTTATGAAACAATCGAACAGACTCACCAGCAAACCAAAGTGCACTTATATTTTGCTAGAGGGAACAAGTAGTTACGCCCTAATCCTTATTTAGGTCAAACCAAAGTGGCTCCACTGACTTTCTTAAAGTCAGATTTAGATGGGCCCTAAATCGGCTAGGGTTCCTCTTGGGGAGGAAGCTGATGTGGGGCCCATCAAGAAGGGAGATCATCCAATGATCTTAAGGACACTATAGAAATGATGTGCATTCAGCCATGGTATGCATAGAGAGCCACTAATTGAATGAACATGGGCCAAGTGCTAATGACATATGTGCGTAGCACATCACATATCATACATCACATGCATGAAACAAACACATAATTGATCCAATCAATTAAATCAACTGTGAAACCCTAAATTAATTCAAGTTCAATCAATATCAGCCCATTAAAGCCCATAATATTGTCTAATAACATTATCTTGGTATATGGGCTAAACTGCAAAAGGCAGTTCGGCCCATATAGCAATTATGCTGAAAATGGGCTAATGCAGTTTTAATTTGTCAAAATTGGGTTTTACTGGGTGGGCCAAATTGCATCTTGTAATGGGCCATCAAACCTCTGGCCCAAATTGAATTTTTTGGGACTGAGAACAGACCCTATTGAACCACAAATTCAGTTCAACTAGTTTGGACCTAATCTAGGTCAAATCGGCCTGGGATCTAGTGTCCATCACAAGATCCAATTCAAGATTATGATCTAAAAAATAAAAGAAACTAAGCAAGACAATCAAGATCAGCAAGAAACGAAATCAGAGGGATGTCATGTGATAGTCTTGGATAATCTGCAAACCTGCAAGAAACAAATTAATTGTAGAAAGTAGAATTGATTTCTGCAAATTATAGATAGTAGATCTTGCATCTACGAAAAGTCTTCTTCTCCTTCGCACGTTCTAGCAATTCTTTGGATGTAAAAAAATAAAAAATCCTAATTTTTCTATTATTACATCAGATAAAATCATATACAATTTGTCTAAAATAAAAAAAAATATTTACAGACCAAATAAAATAAAATAAAATAAATAGGGTGCACAAGACTTGGTGCCAAAAAGATTTCGATCTCCACTACATGTGCAGCCCAAAATTCAAGAAACATCCAAAGAACAATTCCACAAATATAATAGAATAATAAATAATTTATCTTTCTGATCATACGCCCAAAACTGGGAACCAATTCCCAATAAAACTATAAATTGTGCAAATCGAGTAGAACACCTTCTGCCCATTTGCGCAAATCCAGATCTGGTCTAATTTTGGTTCAAGACTTTAGCCTGACTCTGATACCACTGAAGGGATGGGAGATCCATCATATGGATGGCCAAACCTTGTAGGGTGGCTGGGCGAAATTTCAAAAGTTTCTTTCTCCCATCCGGGAATCCTATTCCCCAATTTAGAAAAAACTACATTTTTCAAGGTTCGTTCTTGAAACAAACCAGACCAAATCAGAAACCAAAAGGAAGCAAGTAGGGATATACCTGATACGGAATAGCAGTAACTCTCAACGTAAGAGTTCACACCCAAATAGGTTACCAAATCCGCCTCCATTGAAAATGACACAGCGAATGTTGAGGCAAGATCAGCAAGAAGGGTTCTTCAGCAAGAACCTGGGATTCTTCAGCAAGAATCGTACAGGGTTGTGTGAGCATGACTTCAAATTGTTTCTTCACCAAGAAACAATATCAAGAACAGTTCTTCATCACTCCAAGAGGTGGAGATCGAACTAGGCAGGGCAACAAGGGTAGAGGGAGAAAAAGATTGCAAAAAAGAAGTGATCTTTCTGTAGAATTTGCCCCTTTATTTATAACCTTCCCTGGATCAGCTTCTTAATCCAATTAGGAATCAGATTCTTGATCCAAATCTGATATTTGGATCTAGACTCTCAAGTGGATAAGACTTATCTTATCCAACTGCTAATCCTAATCAGATTATAAACCCAAATTCACCCATTTAATTAAATCACTTAAGTCCACTTCGAAATGGGCCTTAGGCCCATTAAGTCACACTGCTCACTTTACCCTTTAAATGCTAGCTAGTTTGACTCTCTTTGTATGGCATGGGACTCTAGTATTAATCTACACATCAGCCACATGGGTTCAACTCAGTCTTTGTTACAAGGCATGATCGAATTCACTGCAGAATACAATGAACCCCTAAATCCATCAGTATGGGCTCTCAATGGCCCAACATTTACACTAAATGGTCCTTTGGTCCAGCCATCTTGTGAAGGCCCAAAGACTGTGGAAAAGTGCAAGATTAGCCCATTAGATATAACCCTCAATGGTCTTACACTTAACCTCTTAGCCCATAATGATCAAACACTGCTTGACAAGAGATGACACCTCCCTCGGCTGCAAGTTACAGTGTTGCACTCTCTACTCACATGGATCCCAGGAATTAAAACCTTTTGCAAACATTTTGTCAAACCATAATATATATTTGTATATCTCTATATAAATATATTTTGCAAAACAAATCTCAACAATTTGAAATCAATTGTCGGCAGTTTAGGTTTCCATCAGAGAGAGTGCATTCCCCAATCATTCACTTTGTCTAACAAAGGGGCTGATCTTGTCACTATGATCACCCACTTAGGTGAATTCTCGGACTACCCCAACATTCCCAGGTTTTGACCCGGTTAAGGATCTCACTGATTGGCATATCAAAGGCAGCTTAATACGACACCTAGTGCAGTACCATAATCAAGTTTAAGGATCGGGTGTAACATTCCAATTTTGCCCATCTGTCTCCAAGGTCCAGGGAAATATTGGAATTTGGTCTGGTTCAGGGTTTCAAGAAACCCACACTATATGTGCTTTAAGTCTTACCCTGGTAACTGAGACAGGCCACCCCAACCTTCTTGGCAGCATATCAGTGTCAGCCTTGGTAGGATAAATCTCCCCAGATCTATCCAACGGCTGTGAAAATTCTAAATTAACACGAGTCTCATAAGTGTCCAGTTTGAGGGTATTACACAAAAACACACCAATATAACATGAATCAATTATGCACTTTATTCATTTACAATAAATGCCAATAAGTGCATTAATCTGATTGGAGCTAAGGGCATAACTATCTAACATGAGCAAGATGGGGCATGATTATTTTTCATGGTGCAAGCTAGTCAAATTTTGTGCTATGGGGCTGATTTTTCATTTTAAAAAGAATGTGGCCCTGGGCAAGAATTTTGTAACCAAACACTCTAATGCTATTCATTCTTACCCATTCTTGCCTAAAATGAGCAAGAATTAAGAAAATGAAGCCCAGGGTAGTGAA
The DNA here is from genome assembly GCF_056320005.1 of Nelumbo lutea. Lineage (NCBI taxonomy): Eukaryota > Viridiplantae > Streptophyta > Magnoliopsida > Proteales > Nelumbonaceae > Nelumbo > Nelumbo lutea. Next base: position 59,670,074 of record NC_142689.1, on the reverse strand, counting down.
TCAAACATGGCCAGTTGTTGATTACTAGCAAGATGATATGGTCATATATATGGAGAGACTCAAGTGTCAGACCACAAAGTATTTAGGAAAGCAAAAACTTATAATGCAAATAAATAAATAAATAAACAATGGATGATGGAGCATGTGTGTTTTATATTGAATAAATCCTTGTAGATTTTTCCTAATTTTAACTTTAAACTATTAATACAATAAATATGTTTTAGTATTTCATTTTTTATGCCATAAAGAAACTCGTTTTTGGGTAAAGAAAGTTTTTAGGGTATTTTATTTTATTTTTGTTAAAGATTTAAGAGGTTTTTTATGTTAAAGGTTTAGGGGTATTTTAGTCATCAAACATTTGATAATCTTACATTAGGGCAAAATTGGTTTTATAATATGTTTAATCCAAGACATTAGAAGTTGCTGTTAGTTTTTTTTTTTATCTTTTAAGTAACAGAAGGGGTCGGTAGACATGGGAAGAGTTTTTGTGGGCAGGAGATCCGGACTCGTATATATAAGTCCCTTAATTCCCAAAAATCAGGGGAAGATTTAAAGCAATTTAGATCTCCTACCCACAGAATCCTACCCACCCCTCTACCCACATGACTCTACAGCTATACATAGGGAACATCTCTTGTGATGATAACATGCAAATATAGGAGATATTCTCACTGTGCAGTTATAATGATGTATGGATAGGAAATCTGAACACGATTTAAGGGAAGGTTGAAGACCTTTTCAAAAAACCAACCAAGGCTAGGTTTAAGAGATTTACCCTTATATTATATCAACTATTCTTCTTTTACTAAAAAAGTTGAAAGACAATCTAGCTAGTGACCCCTCCTTTCAATCCACTTTTGTTATAGTCTCTCTCTCTCATGTTTAAAAGAAAACTGTCATTTTATTGAGGATCCTGCAATGGGATCTAGTCGACTCAATATGTAACCAGCAGGTCCGGACTGTAGATTTTGAAGATGTATGTTGATAGCAAAAGCTTGTTAGAAGTAGGTTTTTTTTCTAAACATTACGAATTTTGAGGTATATTTCATAATATAAAAAAGGTCGGTGAATCAGAATTTTATTCTGTAACTTTCTTTATTTTATGAATCAGATTCAATAAAAACGGTGCTATTTGACAAGTCTTTTTTTAAAGTAAAAAAACGTAATGCATTTTTATATAAAGATCTTGGCAGCCCATAGACTGTTTGGTTAGAGGTACATCGTTCCGCACGAACATGAGACGTAAAAGATTAGAAACTCTATATCTAACTTCCCAAAATAAACTTGAATTGAGTTTCTCATGTCTTTTTGGAGCAGTCTTTTGACAATTAGATTTTCCCCCAACCAAACAGGAAAAAACAAGATTGTGAACTATCGGACTTCTAAACAGTTAGACAGCCTGTGCAGAAAGACACACTAACAGAACCATTTCTTTTGTGCATAACAACCCAACTTTCTACAAAAGATTTCTTTCTTAAGCAAGAGAGCTTGATCCATGCATAGCTTTCATTGCAAGCGACACCACCGTCCCTTAATGCATAGTCACCACCACCTTAATTAGTGCAATTATGCTTACTAATAATAGTGTATGGTATGCATTGCAACATAAAGTATGATATATATTATTCATCCTTATCAAACATCAACAACAACAATAATCAAGAAAGTTTAATTAAAAAAGTACTTTCACTGGTACTATTTCCGTTTGTACCTGAAATGTCTGAGTTGATCAATACAAATTTTTCAGAAATATATTTTGTCATATCACATAAGATGGTCACTTGAACTTCAAACAAATTTGTATCGACCAACCCAAACGTCGAAGGTAGAAATAGCAATGGTATTAAATACAAGCTTTCTTAAGGTGGATCCATTCAAATGAGTGATCATATATTCAGAGAAGATGCTTAATCTATAGCTAGCTTGGACCTAGCTCTTATATTTGTGTCAATATTGGGTCAGATGGGCAGAAAGAGAAACATTATGGTTTAAAGAGACTTTAATTAAGCTATACGTATCTTGTGGAGCCTCTGTACTTTGTGCATTGTCCATGGGTTGGTGGTGTTAAATGAAAGTAATCAAACTCATTTTGTCATGTGTGTATTAGTGGTTAGTTGTGAGGAGTTGGATATAATATATGGAGAGAGAGAGAGAGAAAGAGAGAGAGAAACTTTTGCATTATGGAAAGCGTTTGGCTACCAAAAAAGCTTGTTCAAGAATACTCAAATCCCTCCGATTTTTTCTGAGTTAGTGAATCAGTCGATTGTTTTCAATCTAGGGTCCATTTGGTTTACTGCCAAAAGCGGAATCAGAATAATCTATTCCCATAGTTTATTTGGTTCAGGTGGGAATTGTAATCAGAATTAAAATAAGTTGGAATGTGATTTCATTTTCAAGGGAGGGGGAGGGATTGACTATTCACTCAAATGGGAGAGTCTCATTCTACCAGGAATGAGAATAGGATTGCAAATTGGATTTTAGATCCATATTCTTACGAACCAAAAGGAACCATAATTTGCTTACAGAAAAATTTTGATCAGATATTCCAACTGGCCCAACCAGCTCACTGCCAGGCGCTAACTCTAGCTTTTCTTTCTTTCTTTTTTTCCTTTTTTCTCTTTTTCTATGAGCAACGATAGTAAAATGAATATAATGGAATCAAATTTTGGCACTCTTGAGGCTGAAAGTAAGGCTGCATTTGGTTGCAATGTAAATTTATTTGTACTGATGCAAAACCATGAAATTGTAAATGATTTCAATGTAAAATATGTATTACTTTTATTTTGAAATTTACCTTATTCAGTTTTGATTGTAGAACAAATGAAGTAAAGTTAGACATGAAGCAGAATAAAGTAAAACCCAAAATAAAATTAAATCAGAATTTACATTATTTTCATTTGCACTCCTAAGCACTTGTGCTAGTGCAAATAAAATTGCACTGCAACCAAACATGGCCTAAGGATTTTCTCTATATCTTGCAAAAACACATTCAAGGATTGCTAAAATTCCATGTATCACCATTTAACACAAGGTGAAAAACAATGGGTATAATTAAGGATCTGTTTGGTTTGTTTTTGAAATCGGAATTGCAATTGAAATCAATATCCCTTGGAATCAGAATCAGAATGGTCTATTCCTATAACATGTTTGGGACAGATGGGAATCAGAATCAAATAAGAATCAGCTGAAATGAAATCTCATACCCATGGGAGAAGAGAATGGCCAATCCCTCAAATGGAAAAACACCATTCCACCAAGAATGAGAATGGGGATTCCAATTCTACCCTATCCCCATGAATCAAATGGGTCCTATTTCCATGCAGGAGGACGCTCATTGTAGGAGTTGGGATGAAAAGCCCATGGTATGATTGTTTTGACATCGTTTTAGAAGAGCTTGGGCAGGATGCGATATGCTGAGTCAGTGCATTAGTGGGTAAAGATTGTAAGTCATCCCAAGCAGCTAAGCCCAGAACAACATAAAGGTACAGCTTTGAATCCAGCAACTCCAAAATGCAAACGATAAGTTTGTCCTCACATATGACTTTATGAAGCTTAATTAACTTTCCCTAAAACAAGATCATCAACTTAATCCATGGATTGAAACTTTTAATCGTGAGTGTTAACTCGCAATAGTTATTTTGTACTGAGTCGTATTAATGAGTATTAATTTGACAATAGGATAAACTTTGGAATTTTGCAATAGTTTCGAGTATAGATTATCCTATGTGGTCCAATTCAAACTATTTGGTCTAGATTAACATTGAAAACTACAGATGTAGTAGCAATAGGATAAAAAAAGCTTGATATTATAATATTTTTTTTGGATAAAACACTTAAATCTTCCCTAATATATTTTAGACCTCCCTTATGTAAATGAGGCACTGCCTAACCCAACTTTGGACCAGCCTAGCACGACACAGTACAACAGCACATGGGCCATGTCAGGCATGGCATGATGGTCCATGCCGTGCTGGGCCTGGGGTTCGGAGGCCATGGGCTGACATGGCCTAGCCCACAGCACAGCCTGTTAAGGGCCAGCACGGCATGCCCCGTGTTCCCATAGTGGGCCACACTCAGCCCGCCCAAGAACTAGCCATTGAGGACCCCCCTAACAGTTATAAACAGCTTTATGGGGGGGTACTTATGTATTTTGGTTATGGGGAGAGAAAATGACACAAATACCCCCCAACAACTATATAATAGCTAGTTTAGGGGGGCATTTTGGGTAAAGTGATAAATAACTTTACAATGGCCAAAATACCCCTCCCAATAACTAAAAATAGCTACTTTTTAGGGTATTTTGGGTAATTGAATTATTTTTAATTCCTATAAACAACCTTATCCTCCACCATTCTCATCACATCAATTCAACAATTCTCTTAATCTCTTCTCTCATACATTTTTTAAAGTTTGAAGTGATATGAACTCTAATTGACTGATTCTCCGATTCTCAACTTTATTGAAGTTTCAAAAAGAAGAAGGGTTGCTCAGTCAGCTCAATTATCTCAAGTTAGCAATTTGGGAGGCTTGGACTCTTGGAGTTGAAAAGCTTCAACTGTTAAAATCAAGTTGAGATTCTGAACCAACAATCCAAGTAAGTCCAATTAAATTAATTTTTATTTTTTTAGAATTTAAAAGAATGGATGGCTCATCTGAAAAACAATTCCCCAACATGTTCAATGTCGACGATATTTTATCGCATCATGATAATGTTAGCACCGATATAGATGCTATTGATATTAATGGAACTTCTAACCCTAATACTGAGACTAGGGGAAAGAAAAAGAGGGCCTTTAAGTTGGTTAGCCCGGTTTGGAAAATATTTAAAGTAGAGGATGTTTAGAGGAAGGTAAAAGGAGTTGTTTGCCAAAAATGTAAGAATGACTTTAGCTATTGTAGTAAGGGTGGTACTAGCCATTTGAGTAGACATTTGCTCACCCATGAAAAAGAAGAAGAAGGGAGAGAAACAACACAAACACAAATTGGACAGGGGGTTTTGGTAGATTTAAATATTCTCAAGAAAAAATGAAGCGAGAATTAGCAAAATACATTTGAGTAGACATTTGCTCACCCATGAAAAAGAAGAAGAAGGGAGAGAAACAACACAAACACAAATTGGACAGGGGGTTTTGGTAGATTTAAATATTCTCAAGAAAAAATGAAGCGAGAATTAGAAAAATACATTATACATGCTAAACAACCATTTTTGTTAGTTGAAGATAATAACCTTGAAAAATGGTTATATAATTTTATAAATCTACAATATAAAAAAGTTTCTAAGAATACTATTAGATCAGATGCTTTAAATTTTTTTTATTCATATAAACAAAATTTAATTTATATGTTATCAAATCTTAATTCTAAAGTTGCAAATACTTCTGATGTTTGGACTTCTAAATGTAACATAAGTTATATTTGTGTTATCGCTCATTTTATTGATGAAAACTGGATTTTAAATAAAAGGATTTTAAGTTTTACTAGGCCTGAATGGCCGCATACTGGCCCATCTATTGCTGCAAGAATTTTAAATACTTTACATGCTTACGGAATTGAGAATAAATTATTTTCTATTAATTTTGATAATGCTAGTAATAATGATTTAGCAATAAATATTTTAAAATTTCAATTAAAAACATGTTTAAATGGTAAATTATTTCATATTAGGTGTACATGTCACATCTTAAATTTATGTATTTAGAATGCTTTAAATATTATTTCTACACATATTTCTAAAATTAGAAATTGTATTATATATATTAAAAGTTCAGGAAAAAAAATAAGAGTTTAAATATTTATGTCAAAATTATGGTATAAAATATAAACATTTTATATTAAATGTTAAACATAGATGGAATTCTACCTATGCTATGTTAGAAAGTCGTATTTCTCATAAACAAATTCTTACTGATTTTTATAATGCAAAAAAAAAAATGCCTAATGATATTATATTTGAGGAAGACTAGAAAATGGCAATTTGTATAAGAGATTTTTTAAAACATTTTTATGATGCAACTAATGAATCGGATATTTATTATCCAACTAGTTATAATTTACCTTTATCAATTAATGGTGATTAGTGATTTTTTTGCAAAATATAAAAGTAATCCACAATTTAAAAGTATTGTTGAAATAATGGAAAATAAATTTACAAAATATTGGGAGAATATTTATCCTCTTTATTGCTTAGCTACAATATTAGATCATAAGATTAAGAAAGATGGTTTAGATATTTTAATTGAAACATATTGTGAAAATATGATTACATGAAATTGGAAATAAAAAAGAAGAAATTAATAGTTTATTATTTGAAATGTACAATTTATATGAAACTAAAATAATAGGAAATAATTCTACAAATTATACAGTTGTATCTTCAACTTCTGAACTTGAACCTAATCGTAGAAGGGAAAAACTTTTTTATTTAATAAGTAGAAGGGCATAAATCTACAACTCAACAACAAGCTCATTTATTGAACTTTAATTTTTATTTACAAGAAAACTTTTCTACTTTAAGTGAGGGAAGAAATAATTTTGATATTTTAGCCTGGTGGAATGAACATTCAAAAAATTATCTAGTTCTCACCGTCATAGCACGTGATCTACTAACCCTTCGGTGTCTACAATTCCATCAGAGTCTTGTTTTAGTGCAGGTAATAGGGTGTTGAACAACAAAAGAAGGTATACGAATGATGAAAATATAAAAACGTGCATCTGCTTTAAAGATTGGCTAGATGCTGAAGACAGATTACAAGACAAAGAAGGGCATGACAGTACATTTGATATTTCACTTGAGGCATATGATGAAAGTCATGAACAATAGTTGTATAACATTTTTTCAAATTATTGTAGATTTTGTTTTAATTTTATTTATTTTATTTGCTATTTTTTTAACAATGTAATTTTATATTTTCAATTTGTAACTATATTGTATTTTTTATATTTTATTAATTTATTCCATTTTTCAATTTTCATATTTCATTCATCCAAGTATCTAACAATTTTCCAATTTGGTTAAATATTTTTTCATTTATTTGTTAGACTTCTCATTTCTTAGTTTTTTTAAATAATTTCCAAAGCCCAAAGGAAAGTTAAATATTTTAGTTTTACACTTTTAGTTAGCAAAGAAATTAAAAAAAAAATCAAAATTTTCAAGAAAAAACAAAAAACAAAAAAAAGGTAAAAAACTAGTGTGGCCCGGCTCGGCAGGGTCTACTACCCGGCTCAGCCTAGCCCCATAGCACAGCACGACATGGGCCTGCACGGGCTTCCGTGGACCATGCCGGGCTGACCCCCCAAATTATTCCTGTGGAGGATGGCATGACCCGGGACGGCCCATAGGCCGTACCGGCCCAGCACAGCTCGTTTTACAACCCCTATCTTTAGAAAAAGGATAAAGTCCTCATTTGTAGAATGACATCATCAAACAAAAAACACTCCCCTATATAAATTTATCAAATATATATATATATAGATAGATACAGCAACAATAGGGTGAGGTGATTGAAGGTGCTCCTAATTATACCACCACCAACAGCATAGTGGATATTGTCAATGATGAATACTTTTTACTGGAGATTCGGGCAATAAACCCGATTTCTTGAATCTCACTATGATGCTCCAGGCTTCTTCGTTTAGTAGCTATGGGTTTTTACTGTCTGTTTTTACGAAAATTCTTCTGTACAATGAATTAATTCAATCATGGGAACCATTGGAAGAACCTGAAGCATCCAACCCGGATGTGTTTGAGGCCAATCCAACTGAGACTCCTAATTCAAAACAGAGCCTTTTAGCTCCAGAACTAGTTCAGAGAGAAAGAGAGAGATGGGTTCCAGAACAGAACCATGGAACCCCTATGCTCAAACTAGCAAAGTTCCTCCATCATAAAGGTTTTTACTTCACCTCGTTAACACTGAATTGAACCTCGGTTGCCTCCTTAAGGCTATGTTTGGTTTGAAGGAAAAGGTAGGGAAAGGAAGGGAAAGACAAGGAAATTTATACAATGTTTATAAAGGTTTTCTTATCTTTTCCTTCCTTTCCCTGTATTTTCCTTCAAACCAAACATAGCCTAAGTATAGGAGACCTAATTCCTAAAGGGCTTGTTAGCAAATTTATTGGAAACTGTACCCAATTGACTCCCACTATTGGATATTGACACCACCCTAGGAAAACTTTTTTAATCCCATTGTATCCTCTTCTATCTCAATATGAAAATTTCCATCGTCCAAAATTCCTCCTATCGTCTCACAGAGATGCATGGGCAGTTCTCTTTCAGAAGGCGGTACAAAGACTAGTACTGAACGAGAAGAATACAAAGAGATAAAAAGCCGTAGACAGCTAAGCTGAAAAAAGTGTTCCTCATTTTGCATGGGTGGACTGATAAGTGATATCTATGAAAGGTATTGAAATATTAAGAAAGGGAGGGTAAGAAAAGACTTTTTGATGATTTTGTTAGACATAACCGTGACAGGGGAGGTCTTAGTCTTCTTTTTAAAATAAAGGGGAAGTCCAAATATTTAGTATAAATGTTATAAGCTCACATGGAACACCATGGCCGCTTGATGATATAATCTAAATATAAATAAATAAATAAATATATATATATATATATATAGAGAGAGAGAGAGGATCCATTTGGTTTGCGATCCGAATGCTTTAGAATTGGAATTAGAATGGTCTATTCCAATAATCTGTTTGGTTCAAACATAAATTGGAATGGGAACTAGAATTAGGTGAAATGGGATGCCATTCCCAAGGGAGGGGGAGGGAATGACCATTCCCTCAAATGGGGGAGTGCCATTCCACCAGAAATGGTAATGGGATTCTGATTCTGCCCAACCAAATAATTGGAATCAGAATAGCCCATTATATTCCATTCCAATTCCAGACCCATATTCCCGTGAATTAAACGGGACTATAATATAATATTTTATAATAGATGAGATCACATCCGGTCATAGTGGATCAGATTGGGGTATATTTGAATTCGATCTATTAAGTAAGCGGATCAACTTTTCCGATTTATTAGGCTCAGTTTGGAAGGAATACAAATACAAATATGTAAGTGCGAAAGCTTGTATTTTTTATGTATTTGCAGAGTGCATATTTGCATTAAGATCAAGGGAGGTGATGAAGGAAAATTTGGCCCGACCTCTTTATTATGAAACACGTGGCAGAAACGACAGCTCGGCAAAAGGGGTCAAGCCTAGGCGGCAAGAGCACACTTCGCCGAACTGACCGCCTTGTAACAGCTCGGGATAGACTTCGCCGAACTTCGCCTTGTAACAGCTCGGGGTAGACTTCGTCGAACTGACCGCCTTGTAACAGCTCGGGCGAACTGACCGCCTAGTAACAGCTCGGGGTAGACTTCGCCGAACTGTGCCTTGTAATAGCTCGGGATAGACCTCGCCAAACTACCTTGTAACAGCTCGGGGTAGACTTCGCCGAACTGCCACCTTGTAACAGCTCGGGGTAGACTTCGCCGAACTGCCACCTTGTAACAGCTCGGGACAGACTTCGCCGAACTGACCCACCTTGTTACAGTTCGGGATACCTCCGAGCTCAAGACCGCCTCGCTCAGCACTTCACATCATCTTCTAGGCACCAAAGCCAAACAAGTCGTACCACGCCTGGCACCAGGGAATTCCGTGCCCGAGGGCGCCACACCTGACTGATTTGGGATCTAACATTTGGCAGCTGCACTCTAAACGGCCACCTGCCACCGCCACTGACGCCGCCATCTCCAGTTGGACGGTTAAGCAGTGACGGTTAGGCAGTGACGGTTCTGTCTCAGCAGAAGGGACGACAGCCGAGTTGACAAGCGCCAGAGTAATCATACCCGATCTGACAAGGGCCTCGGGGCGAGTACGCGAAGCGACTATAAGAGCCCCCTGCCCCCCCGATAAGAGAGGTATGCAAAAACCTTGCGCTATCTGGTATTACCTTGCTTTTGAAAGATTCTAACTTGAGCTTTGGAGCCTATACTCCGGGTTCCCCCCGGAGCTTTCCCATCTCTCCCGTTTTAGGATCCTGACTACCTCGTTCGAAAGCAAGGCGACGGACAGCTAAGACCAGCCGGATCGCGCTCCATCAATTGGCGCCGTCTGTGGGAAAACGCTTCAAAAAGCCTCCCTCCAAACTTCGATACCCCCCTTTCTTGTTTAAAAATCCCAATACTCATGGCCTCCTCCAGCAACACTGGACGCGGCACGGAGACAAACGCCACCGGGGAGCAACTTCAGGTCCCCGTGGTGTGCGTTGGACAGTTCACCATCCCCCTTTCGGCGGATGGGATCCCCATCCTGAACACGCCACAAGCAGTGGCACCCGTAAACCCTCCTACCACAAACGTCCCCTTTCATATCCCCATTGAGACAACTTTCACTGAACCAACTGCCGTCCCCCTGGTAGCTAGCCAAGACCGGTTGGAGGACCTGGTGCAGTGCATGCGGGCAATGCAAGCCCAAATGCAATAGTTCTAGCAACACCAGCTTCACCAGCACCAAGTGCTGCACAACATCTCCCAGTATCACTACCAACAGCAGTTCCCCCAACTGCCACTGAACCAACCACTACTTCCACCTCGCCACCCCGCTCCGAGGCCGGTCAAGGCCTCCCCGCAGGATGGGCGCCCCCGCCAGGCGAAGGCCTCCCGGCCCCAAAACCACCCCAACAGCCAGGCCTCGTCCCCAGGCCGAAGAAAGAGAAATGTCATCCCCTTCTCGCAACCCGCGGGTGGGTCGGGAACCTCGGCCGCGAGGTCGGCACCCCGGCGCTCCAAGCCCGAGCTCCCACTCACCGAAAATCGATTCAGCGCCCTGGCGGCGGACTACCAGCACTCCGGGCCCATCGAGGTCGGTAACATGGAGGCCAGCAGCGCCAGCACAAGGCCCGCTCAATGGTGAAGGCGTCGGCGAAGCCGCCAGACCGCCACCCACGCCTTGTCGGAAGTCAGAGGCAAAGCCACAAGCTCAGACGAGGTAGGGGCTACCCCGGCTCTCTCCGTTCCTTCCCCCCTCGCATCGGAACTCCTGGCGGTCCCCTTACCCAGAGACTTCAAACTCCCACCTCTGGACAAGTACGACGGGTCCATCGACCCCAACGACCACATTGACGCCTTCAAGTCGCAAATGCACCTCGCCAGGGCTAGCGAATCGTGCATGTGCGTGGCCTTTACCACCACCCTCAGGGGGGTAGCCCGCACTTGGTACAGGAACCTGGCCCCCGGGTCGATAAAGTGCTGGGCCCAGTTCGTGCAAGTCTTCACCATGCACTTCGTCACCAGTCGACGGTGCCCCAGAACTGAGGAAAGCATCTTCGGAGTGGTCCAAAGAGAAGGAGAGTCTATTCGGGGCTACATCAAGCGGTTCAATGAGGCATGCTTGCAAATACCACGGTTGGACCCCGCAGTGCAGCTCGCGGCGGCCAAAAGAGGGGTGACGCACAAAGAGTTCAAATGGCACATGGTGGCCAACCAGCCCGCGACCGTGGCCGAATTCCTCAAACTCGCGGATAAGTTCATGAGGACTGAGGAAGAGATCAACCAACGAACCGAAGGCGGGAATGAGAAAAGAAAGAGAGAAGGCGAGCTCCCCAACCCGGTGAGTAGAAAAAACCCGATCCGGGAGCCGAAGCCGAACCAGTCCTTCCGGGCCCCCTTAGTAGTTCGGACGGACTACACGCCGTTGAACACGAGGCGGACAGAGATCTTAATGACGATCAAAGACGCTCTGTACGTTAGGTGGCCACCTCACCTGAAGGGAAATCCGAACGATAGAAACAAGAATTTGTATTGTAGTTTCCATAGAGACCATGGTCATAGCACCGAACAGTGTAATAACCTCCGCGACGAGATAGAGGGACTCATCCGTCGCGGATACTTGAGAAATTTTGTACAGCACAACAATAACAATAAAGCAGGTCGGCAAGGGGAGCAAGAAAAGGATGCACCCGAGTCTAGCAACAGACCTGCCGAACCGTTGCAGAAGCAGCCTCCGGAAGAGAGGCCAGTTCGGGGAACCATCCATGTAATAGTGGGAGGATCCGTAGTAGCGGGGTGTACCTCGGCAGCAGCCCGGACTTCAGTTCGCGAAGTGGCCCTCGAAGAAAGGAACCCCCGAATAGGCCAAAGACCGAAGAGCCAATCTTTTTCACGGAGGACGACGCGCGAGGAGTTCACTACCCCCATGATGACGCGCTTGTCATTAAGCTAAGGATTAGTGATTTCGAGGTCAGGCGCGTGCTCGTAGATTAGGGCAGCTCAGCGGACATCCTCTTCAAATCGGCATTTGACCAGCTGCAGTTAAAGAGGAGCGAGTTGAAGCCCGCGAACACTCCCCTGGTAGGTTTCAGCGGAGAGGAAGTTAGGCCCCTCGGGAAAATAACTGTCCCTGTGGAAGTCGGCACATGGCCTTGTGCGGTCAGACTCAACCATGATTTCCTGGTAGTCGCGACCCCCTCCCCATACAATGCCATAATAGGGCGGCCGATCACGCATGTCCTACGGGCGGTGGTCTCCACCTACTATTTGGCCATGAAGTTCCCTACGGACTTCCGTATAGGGGTAGTGCGGGGTGACCAGCTCGAGTCCCGCAAGTGCTACGTTGTCGCCCTAAAGGGAAAAACCAAGACGGCCGACGACCTCGAGCTGGAGCGGCCGGTGGAGCAAGGTGAGGGGCGAGCTTCGCCCATGGAGGAAACAGTCGCAATCCAGGCTTCATCTACGGACCCAGCTCGCACACTAAGCATCGGAGATTCCATCGAAGATCCCCTACGAGCCGAACTGGTAAGTTTTTTACTCCAAAATTTAGATATTTTTGCCTGGTCCGCGGCCGACATGCCCGGCATTAGCCTCGGACTGATAACTCACAAGCTTAATACTGACCCTGTAGTCAGACCCGTTAGACAGAAGAAACGCAACTTAGCCCCAGAACACTGGAGAGCGGTCGACGAGGAGGTTGAGAAGCTCCTCGCAGCAAACTTCATAAGGGAAGTCCACTACCCGAGCTGGGTGGCCAACCCGGTGTTGATAAAAAAGGCAAACGGCAAGTGGCGCATGTGCGTCGACTATACCGACCTGAACCGAGCTTGCCCGAAAGACTGCTTCCCCCTCCCCAGAATTGACTGCCTAGTGGACGCGACCTCGGGAAACGAGTTGCTAAGCTTCCTGGACGCCTACTCGGGCTACAACCAAGTTAGGATGGACCCATCCGATGAGGAAAAAACCAGCTTCATTACCGAGTTCGGCCTGTATTGCTACAAAGTCATGCCCTTCGGACTAAAAAACGCCGGGGCAACTTTCCAAAGACTTGTAAATAAGCTGTTTCGGCCCCTGATTCGAGGCGGTCAGTTCGGTACTAATACAGGAAACAGACTGGGTCCAACGACCCATATATTATGTTAGTAAGATTTTGCAGGGAGCAAAGGCAAGGTACCTGGAGATAGAAAAACTAGCATACGCCCTAGTAATAGCAGCTTGGAAACTCCACCCGTACTTCCAGGCTCATACGGTCATCGTCCTAACTGATAAGCCTCTCAGACAAGTTTTACTCAAACCCGAAGTCTCCGGTCGACTGACAAAATGGGCCATCGAACTCAGCGAGTACGATCTCCAGTACAAACTGAGAACCGCTATCAAGGCCCAAGCTCTGGCAGATTTTAACGCCGAGTGCACTTTCAGCCATGAAGCCCCGTAGGTCGAGCTCGAGGTCCCCATTTGCGGCGAACCCGGAGCTCCTGAGCCCATAGGGTTCGAACCCCGTGAAGTAGCATCCAGTGTGGCATTTCTCCTGATCAGGCGAAGAGCGAATTGGGATGAGGAGCCCTGGATCCTTCACGTGGATGGTTCCTCGAACCGGCAGGGTAGTGGAGCTGGAATAGTCTTGTGCAGCCCGAGCGGCACAAAAGTAGAGTACGCGCTACGATTTGAGTTCGCGGCATCCAACAACGAGGTAGAGTACGAAGCACTAATCGCCGAGCTGGACCTAGCGCGAAATTTGAAGGCAAAACACTTGGTCATCTGCAGCGATTCTCAGCTCGTGGTAAACCAAGTTACCGGCGAGTACGAAGCACGCGATCTCTCCATGATCGCATATTTGGCCAAAGTAAAAGAAGCCCTGCTCAACTTTCGGTCACACATCATCAGGCAAATCCCGAGGTCCGAAAACACTGAGGCCGACGCCCTATCCCGGTTAGCCAGCACGAGTCACAACAATATGAGAACCGTGTCAATAGAGGACTTACCTCGGCCTAGTATTCTCGGGGGGACAGAGGAGGTCGCTCCCGTCTTAGAAGCAGAGCCGAGCTGGATCGATCCACTCGCGAGCTTCCTGATAGACGGAACCCTCCCTGTAGAACGCAACGCCGCCAAAAGGGTGCAGCGCCAGGCGGCCAAATATGTCATAATAGACGAACGGTTATACCGACGGTCGTACACGCTCCCCTATTTGCGGTGCCTGCGACCTACCGAAATCGAGTTTGTACTCCGCGACACTCATGAAGGCCTGTGCGGCGGACACTTGGGGGGCAGAGCACTCGCCCAAAAGGCACTTCGACAAGGATACTATTGGCCAACAATGAAGGCAGAAGCTGTCGAGCTTGTCAGAAAATGCGACAAGTGTCAGAAGCACGCTAACATCCACCATCAACCTGCCTCCGAACTCAAATACCTCGCCAGCCCGTGGCCCTTTGCACAATGGGGCATCGACCTCCTCGGGCCATTCCCACCAGCAGTAGGCGGGCGAAAATTCTTAGTTGTTGCGGTAGATTATTTTACAAAGTGGATAAAAGCCGAACCTCTGGCAATTGTTTCGGCCCGAAACATACAGAACTTATTTTGGAAGAACATAGTTTGTCGCTTCGGATTACCTCGGGTTCTAATTTCCGACAACGGCAAACAGTTCGAGGATATCAAGTTCCAAGAGTGGTGCCAGGACATGGGGATTCGGCAAAATTTCACGTCAGTCGCGCACCCACAGGCAAACGGTCAGACGGAAGTAATGAACAGAGCCATCCTACGCGGACTGAAAGCACGTCTGGACCGAGCTAAGGGATTGTGGGCCGAAGAGCTACCAAGTGTCTCATGGGCTCACCGAACGACCGAAAAAGTAGCCACGGGAGAAACCCCCTCAACCTCACCTACGGCACTGAAGCGGTGATCCCAGCGGAAATCGAAATACCAATGTTGCGATTAGAAACATACAACGATCAAACGAATGGAGACGAGTTACGCACCAACTTCGACCTACTGGACGAGGTAAGGGACCTCGCGCACATCCGAACAGCGGCATACCAGCAGCAGGTAAACCGCTACTACAATAGCAGAGTAAAGCGACGAAGCTTCTGAGTCGGCGACCTGGTCCTCCGGAAAATTATGGTGCCCGAACCCAGCGTCGGCAAGCTTGGACCTAATTGGGAAGGTCCCTATAAAGTAAAAACAGCGCTCGGGGGTGCATATGAACTCGAAACCTTGGAAGGCAAACGAATACCCCGAACGTGGAACATCGTGAACTTGAGGCGATACTACCTATAAACCACCTAGCGAAGTGGACAAAGTCAGGCAGTGCCACAAGGCAAGCCGAGGAACTTCAGCACATTATCAGCTCGGCAAAAAATCAGTTCGCGGCATAAAAGACCACGAAAATCTAAAAACCCGGCAAAGAAACAGCTCGGGGAAGATGAGCAAGGGGAAAAAGACACTCCATTGCAAGAAACAGTACATTGGCAAAAAAAAAAAAAACTACATGCCCGGAGCAACTTCTTCACCATCGGAAGGCACTTCAACAACACCCGAAGGCCCTGCCTCCCCTTCAGAGTCCGGCTTGCCATCGGCAGCATTGGCCATCTCCTGAGTTATGCGTGAAGTGGTTATGGCACTTACATCGAGGTCGGGGTATGTATTCCGGATCATCCACCGGCTCAACTTGAACCCCCTCCTGTAAGAGTCCACCATCAGATCGTCAAAACGCGGGGAGGCAATTTAGTCTTCAACTGCCTTCTTTTTGGCGTCTTCAATGCCTTGGGAGAAAATCTGTGTTCTCTCCCTAATGTCCTCTTGAAGATACTCGACTTGATGCTGCAAATCCAACTTTAAGTCCGCCATGTGCTTGCAACTACCCCCATGGCCTCGGCGTCACGCTGAGACCTCGCCTGTCTGGCCATTGCGACGCGAGCAGCCTTTTCAGCAGCGTAAGCAGCCGCCTCAGCAGCCCGGGTATTTGCCTCTACAGCACGGAAGGCTTCTTCAGCCGCATGAGCAGCAGCCTCAGCAGCTCGCGCCTGTCGCGAGCTCCTCTCCACTTGGGCAGCCAAGGCATGAATTGAAGAATTCACCTACCAAAAGAAACAAGTGAGCAAATAACAGCAGAAGCAACAGAATAAAAAAGGAAGACGGAATCTATCTCACCACCATGGCATGTGTTACGGCGCGGCAAGCGACCTGATTCAAGGGAAGATCGGTCCACGCCGTGACCTCCTCGGGGAAAGTAGCATCCCTACTCTTTTGAAGAGCGTAGTTCGACATCAACACGCTCCTAAAATCCCCTTGAGCTCCCGAGCCTGAGGGCCTAGCCCGCGTATGAGCAGACCCGGAGTGAGGAGCACTTGAGTACGCAGGAGCGCCCGTATGAGTGGTTTCAGCGAAAGGCGCCCCGGCAGTCTCGTGCACCGGTGGAGTCACTTCGGGCTCCTTGGGCAGATCCTCTGTCGTATGGTCTGGGGCTTGGGGCTCCTCATCCAGGGACAGCTCGGTACGAGTTCGCTTGGCGACCTGCTTCCTCCTCTTCATACCTTGGAACAAACGCCCGCCGCGAGTTCTCTCCGCATCCATCACACCTGCAGAATGAGTTCGACATCAGAAAAAATGAAGGAACAGAGCAAGCAAGAAACCGCATAGCCAGAAACCTACCCGAACTCAGGCCGGCTGCAAAAAGCTTAGCCTCCATTAAGTAGTGGTGGCACTTTAAGCCTTGCCATGCCCACTGCCGGAGACCCTTCACCGTCTCTTTATCAAGAGTTACGCCCGAGTCGGGAGCGGCCTCACCCCACTCGGTCTGAAAGGGCCATCCTTGTGCACTTCGCACGCCGAAATAGTCCCGCTTCCACGCCGGGACCTTGTTAGGGAGATCGTGTAGAAGCTTAAAACCCTGGCGAGGAGTAAGGTAATACGCCCGTCTCCCCCTAGGAAGAGGACCCGCCTGTCTCTTGAGCATCAAGATAGAGGAGAATATCTCTAAATCCAAGGGGAAATTCTGCTCGCAAAAAAGGGATATCGTCCCCACCAGGTTCCGAATAGAGTTCGGATGAAGCTGGCCAATGGTGACACCGAAGTGGTTTATGACTTCGACGAGGAGCGGATGGAAAGGAAGTCGCAACCCTGCGGTGAGCTGCTCTCGAAAAATCACGATCTTGTCAGGACCGTGTTCCCAAGGAAAGCTACCCGAAGGAATGAAATATGTGTACCCCCCAGGAAGATTGTAGGACAGAAGTATGGATTGAAGCCCCTCAGGCGTCATGGTCGAAGGACCAAACCTGTCTAGCGTCCGACCTCGGCGGGAGGTAGACGCCAAACTGCCCGAAGCAACTCGGCCCACTAGTTCGTAGTCTTCAAGCTCCACCTCGGGGTCACTGAGGCAGTCTGGGGACACGGCTCGGTTGGTGGAACCTACGTCGGCCCTACTCGAAGAATCGTCTGAGCTATCAAAGCTAGACATTGGGGAAAAGATAGATTCAAGAAAGTACTCATCGGAAAGTTTGAAGAACAAGCTAAAGAACCGTGAAGACTGTATAACCAGCCTTGACGCGAGCTGGAAGAAAGACGCGAGTTGGAAGGTTGGACGCGAACTCGATAGACAACCGTAGAAGTGACAAACCAACCGGGGTCCTCCACTATTTATAGCTACAGTAACCAAGAATCGACCGTGCAGACGGAAGACGATCCGACGGCCCACGTCCTTACCAACCTTGCAACCCTTAAAGTCGAGACGTGATTGACGCACGTCTTTCCGAAAAAAGCGGAACGTCAGCACGTCTTTTTGAGACCAACGTCGCTTCGACACGCGTCTTTTCGAATCTGATGCGCCACACGTCTCCCTGACAGTCGACGACGTACGTACAGTAGTGGCGTGCCTTTTTGAAATGACCCGCTGTCACGTCCCAGCAGCGCGAGTTGGTTTGAAATTTAAAACGCACGGTCACAACCACCAGCGTTTTTGAGTAAGGCACGTTTCCAGCCTTCTCGAAAACCGAAAAAACCCTAGCAAAAGCATCTCGTACAGTGAAGGTTTGAAGGACGGGACAAATCTACAACCACCTCGTGAAAACTCCCCGCACCATGGCAAGGCCAACGGCGCAAGGAGTGGGGGGCAATTGATGAAGGAAAATTTGGCCCGACCTCTTTATTATGAAACACGTGGCAGAAACGACAGCTCGGCAAAAGGGGTCAAGCCTAGGCGGCAAGAGCACACTTCGCCGAACCGACCGCCTTGTAACAGCTCGGGATAGACTTCGCCGAACTTCGCCTTGTAACAGCTCGGGGTAGACTTCGCCGAATTGACCGCCTTGTAACAACTCGGGCGAACTGACCGCCTTGTAACAGCTCGGGGTAGACTTCGCCGAACTGCGCCTTGTAACAGCTCGGGATAGACCTCGCCGAACTACCTTGTAACAGCTCGGGGTAGACTTCGCCGAACTGCCACCTTGTAACAGCTTGGGACAGACTTCGCCGAACTGACCCACCTTGTTACAGTTCGGGATACCTCCGAGCTCAAGACCGCCTCGCTCGGCACTTCACATCATCTTCTAGGCACCAAAGCCAAACAAGTCGTACCACGCCTGGCACTAGGGAATTCCGTGCCCGAGGGCGCCACGCCTGACTGACTTGGGATCTGACGTTTGGCAGCTGCACTCTAAACGGCCACCTGCCACCACCACTGACGCCGCCATCTCCAGTTGGACGGTTAAGCAGTGACGGTTAGGCAGTGACGGTTCTGTCTCAGCAGAAGGGACGACAGCCGAGTTGACAAGCACCAGAGTAATCATACCCGATCTGACAAGGGCCTCGGGGCGAGTACGCGAAGCGACTATAAGAGCCCCCTGCCCCCCCGATAAGAGAGGTATGCAAAAACCTTGCGCTATCTGGTATTACCTTGCTTTTGAAAGATTCTAACTTGAGCTTCGGAGCCTATACACCGGGTTCCCCCCGGAGCTTTCCCATCTCTCCCATTTCAGGATCCCGACTACCTCGTTCGAAAGCAAGGCGACGGACAGCTAAGACCAGCCAAATTGCGCTCCATCAGGAGGCATTCGAATCTAGCTCTTACCAGATCAATTTTAGATTCGAACAAGATCCAACTTATTTACAGCCCTAGATTGCTGAAAGAGTGATTAGCATCATGGCTAGAGATATATTTGCATAGTGATGTAGATCAAGTTGCTGAGAAGTTTTCAGAAGCCCAATATCAAAAAGCCCAACAATCGTCTTGACAAGTCCAAATTCTATCGTTTTGACCATTAAAATTAGAGTTTTCTAAAAAACTTTCTTTTTAAATAAGTTAACTACGTTTTTGAAACGTTAGAATGGAATTTACAAGCCCAAAACAATCGATGATGAATTGAATACAATTTTTGTGGATTTCTCTCTCGCACACACATCCAAAGAGAGCTTAAATGGTCATAAAGAAATACAGCTGGTTCATTTGTTATGGATGGAGCTAAACTAGTGAAGCTAACAATAATTGAAGAAGTTGAAGCTGAAGCTTGTAAGGAAGGCCTCTGGTTTGCCAAGAATCTTGGTGCTGTCCTTTTTGCCTAGAGGGGATGCTCATTACAATTTGGGTCGGGTTGGATTGAGAATTTGTTATTTTTTTGTGGGCCCAAACCCTAATCCAAGCCCATTATAGTTGAAAATTCTTCAAGTTGGGCAATTCAACTTGCAGCTTGCAGCCATAATTTGTAGGAGTCTCTTGATCCTCCTTCACATATTTGCAACTCTATTGGAGTTTGAATCTGCTCTCGATAAAACATGTTCCAACATGCTACTAACATGATCTATGGGGAACGGGATCTGCTCCTAACACATGGGCACCTCACAGGCACATCCACCATGCATTGGGAACATCTACCATGAATAATAACTTATAAGTACAGGAGATGTTCCCAATGCATGGTAGGATGTGCGTGTGAGATCGGTGTGAGGCGCCCTGTGAGAGGAACAGATCCGGTCTCGATCTATGGCTGTACATCTCAAACATGTTTTGTACAAAACCATCAATGAGTATGAAACATGTTTAGATGTGCGACTACAAATTATGTTGGAAGCAAGTTGGAAGGTGTTTTGTTGGGAGCAAATCCCGATCGATTCACTCTATTGAGGACCATAGGATCCCTATGAGGAATATCCGATGTAACTTGATTCCATAAAAAAACATTTCCTCTTTCTTTTCTTTCTCTTTTTTTTTATTATTAATTTTTTGGTAGATGGTTTGCGACTAGGGGATTTCAATTAGGCTAGATTTGGTCCAATCTAATTCAGTCCAATGCGAGTCCATTACAAATGGACCAGGTCCAATCCAATCCAATGAATATTTTGGACCATTTTAGACCAGTCCAATTCAATGTCTGAACTGTCCAATATGTTCAAATTTGTTTTAATTTAGATTAATTCTAATCCAAATCTGGTCCATTGACACATGTATTCTCATCTTCTATCCATGGGCCAGATATTGGCTCAGTCTAACCCAATCCAATATAAATTCATTATGGATGGACTAGGTCCAATCCAATCCAATAGATACTTTAGACCATTCCAATTGACCTGGTCCAATTCAATGTGTGTTGGTGGTTTGTCCAATCTGTCCAAATTGGTTTTGGTTTGGATGCGTCCAATGCAAAACTGGTCCATTGACACCCTCAGCTATGACAAGTATAGGTAAGCGCAATTAGTGGCCATATCCTGTCATTTATGCACAAAAATGCTTACAAATGCATCTTGATCATGTCATATAACTTTTATGATCTGCATAGGGGTGGAAATGGATCGGATCATGATCCGATCCGACTTGGTAGAATTTAGATCACCCCCATTTGGATCTTTGGATAGGATCAAATAATGGCACCCTATCAGAAATTTGATCAGATTTGGGTCATCCCTATCCGATCCGCTATATATTATATATTTATAAATATACGTATACAATACATATATATATATATATATATATATATATATATGTTATTTATTTATTTATAAATATATTTTTATATTTATTATATTATTTATTTTTTATAAAAAAACATGTATATATGATGAAAATAATTAAAAAAATACTTGTATTTTTATTTTTACTTTATTTAAATTAGTATGCTTTATTTAATAATTTATTAAGTTTTAAAGAAAACAAGTCGGATTGGATCAGATCCAAAGATCTGACTTACCGATAGGATTCAAATTCAAATCGAGTCCTGTCAGATCCAATCAAATGTTTAGATCGAATCGGATCCGACATGAACGGTATCAGATCAGATTTAAATCAGATTCGAATATACCCTAATTTAAATCCAATCCAATCCGTTTGCATCCCTAAATCTAAATCTTCGTACATAAAATTCAAGGCAAAAGTCTGCTTTATATAGTATAGATAGATATAGATGAATATTTCATTCACACGACATTATTAATATTTTACTTGAATGATCAGTTTCTCCGAGAAGGGCTGGCCTTTTAAGCTTATATTGAATTGGCTAGTGTGGAAGAAAATTTATCTTTAGTTTATCCGACTTGTACCGGGTCAAGAAAAGTCACCTTCAAGAACAGTGTTGTGTTTCAATATAAAACCTAATTTTTTCGGTTAATAAGCATGAGTTCTTTGCCTAACAGTCATTGAAAATTGAATATTCTTGTTACAATCGGCATGGAAGATTTGATTAGTCTCTTTTAAACATAAAAAAAATAAAAAATAAAATGTAAACAAGTTTTAAGAAAAGTGATGGCTCTCTTTCTTATATTCACTTACTTTTTTTATCAACTACCCAAATTCCTTTGTTTGTATAACTAGTGAATGACTCCTTACTAAGTACGGAGAAGTTATATATATATATATATATATATATATATATATGAATAAACATTAATGATTTTTATTATCATTTTTATTACTATTTATAAATTGTCATTTTTTAAGACACTCATACAGTTTACGGGTCCACATAAATTGATCCTTATATGTCAAACCCGTAAAATTATACGGGTCATTAAATTCAACTTGAAATGTTTATTACTTTAATTTAACTAATATTATTATTATTAATTTATTTTAGTATTTAATTTAAAATTTTTGTTATTTAGTAGTAATATTAACTAAATTTGTAATTATTTAAATACTTACTTCAAATATTTTTTTCCAACCAAGTATAATTATTATATAATACATTTGTTAATTCA
Source organism: Nelumbo lutea (assembly GCF_056320005.1). Lineage (NCBI taxonomy): Eukaryota > Viridiplantae > Streptophyta > Magnoliopsida > Proteales > Nelumbonaceae > Nelumbo > Nelumbo lutea. The sequence continues at coordinate 59,647,642 of NC_142689.1, read as the reverse complement.
TATTTTCCATTTAAGAATAAACATTAATGATTTGGCTTAACAATTTTAATGACTATTAATAAATATTGATTCTTATTTAAGGTTTAATTACTGAATTTGGTAATTATTATGGGGCATGCTTTGAATAAACATTAATGATAACTGATGATTGTTATTTCATTTTTTATTATTTACTTAAATAAGTACTTGATGATTGTTATTATTATTAATTATTTATATAAATATATGATTGTTATTATTATTTACTTAATTCAGTAATTTTGGAGTAAGTAATTATTTGATTTAATCAGAGTCTTTCATTTTTTAGTTATTTATAATAGACATTTAGGGTAGGCTCTTTATTTGATTTAAGAGACTTACCATGTTTTATCTAGACAATGACCTAGTATTAAGAGGCAACTACAATGTCATTTAATTTGAAACTTACTGTTTAACAATAAAAAATCAATGTCCTATTGAGCAACCCACCCCCAAAAAAAGTATCAATAACTTTGAAATCATTAATCTAATTATAAAATAGTAAACTTAGACGGATGTTTACAACAATATCACGAATACTGCTTAACATTTAGGGACATATGAATGGATAAAAAACATTTATAATATCCATTCAAAGAGGCAAAGAATGAAGAAAATCATTCAAAGAGCTGGTAAGAAAAACAATCCATGCCAAACAACATTTGAAGATGCATCCATCCTCTAAAGTAAGAGATGAAAAATATATGACTACAATCAAATCATCATCATGTATGGCTACAATCAACTGATAATATAATTAGGACTCCAAAGCCCATCCACCAGAGGAAACATGAAAGAAAGGAGAATAATGGAACCATCCTAAGTATGGAAGTCACCTCCAAGTTAGGTGGCAATGCTACTTTTGGTCGATCAGGGTTATGGATTTTAAGTCTAAGCCCCCCACAATGCACGTAGACTGGCTAGAATTTATCTTTAGGAAAAGATAGGGAAACCTGTACATAACCTAATGGTATGTTTGAATTATGGGAATTGGGAGATAGAAATAGAAAATGTAGGTTGAAATTATAAATTTGGGCATGTTGATGTGTCAAATTCAAGTCAATTAGAATACTCATAGATATTTAATTCATTCATTTAGTGATAATTTGAAAATTTTTTATTCCATGTCTTTATTGAGTAATATAGATTAATAATATATTAATAATTATGAAATCAGTAATAATAATAAGTATATTATTATTACTATTATTTACTAATAATATATCCTTATTATGTGTGTATTGATTTTGAAATCAGTAATATTAAATTATTATTATTATTATTATTATTATTATTATTATTATTATTATTATTGTTGTTGTTGTTGTTGTTGTTGTTGTTGTTATGAAGTAATTAATTTGTTATAATTAAGATTTTTAGTTAATTCCTGAAATAATAATTGCTTTTATAATTCTTTTGGTTTAACAATAATGAATAATTTAAAGTTTATAATTTAACTTTCACTAAATGAAATATTTATTGGAGAACAATAGTAGTATTAATTATAATTACTTATATTAATAATAATAATATAAATAATTGACACTAATTATATATTTATAAAATAATTAATATGAATTAATATAAATATAAAATGATTATATCCCAATCAATAATTAACATTATTAAAATAATTATTAATTATCATTATTATAATTAAGGAATTAATTATCAGTAAGTAATTATAATCAGTAATTAATTTTTACCAGAAATCATTATTATTAGTAATAATTAATTATAAATATTGATGATAATAATAATAATATAATTATATTAATTAATATAAGTATTAATTATAATTACTGATAATAATAATATAATTAATTATTTCATATAAATGTATGAATTATAATTTCTAATAATAATTCTAATATAAATAATTAACATTCGATATTTATTTTCAAAATAATTAATATGAGTTAATATAAATATAAAATTATTATTTCTGAATTATTAATTACCATTATGAAAATTGTTATTAATTATCATTCCGAATTAATAATGATAAATATTATCAGTAATTAGTTAATATCAGTGGTTAAGTATTAGCAGTAATTATTATAAGAAATTATTATCAGTAATTAATTATTATCAGTGAGATTATTATTAGTAATTAATAGCTGAAATTAATTAATTAGAAGTCATTAATTATTATTAGTGCCCCTCTCTTTCAAAAAGTTGACTCATCATCATCGTCATCATCAATGACAACAACTTGATAAATACATACTTTGATAAAAATATGTAAATATCATTAATTTATTTATTTTTTATCTTTTGGAAAACTGAATAAAAGAAAAATAAAATGATTAACATTGCAAATGAAAAGTTATTTGGATTTTTGCAAAAAAAATTATTGAACATAAAAAACCAATTACTCAAAAATAAGGTTGTTAATGAAAGAGTAATTAAAATTATTCTGTAAATAATAATTTTAAGAAATTAATAGTTAATAATTGTTCAAATTAAAACGGGTAATTTCAACAAATAGTTTTAAATAATTAAATTTTGCTACTAGCATTTTTTAATAATAATTAGCATTATTAATAGATTAATAATATTTTAATAATTGTGAATTATTTATTATTTATTATTATTTATAACTACTTATAATAATATAGTTAATTATTTCATATAGATGTATGAATTATAATTTTTGATAATAATTATAATATAATAATTACCATTAAATATTTATTTCCAAAATAATTAATATGAGTTAATATAAATATAAAATGATTATTTTTGAATTATTAATTACCACTATGAAAATATTTATTAATTATCATTTCGAAAATAATGAGCAATATTGTCATTAATAAATTATCAGTAATTAAGTATTAGTAGTAATTATTATAAGAAATTATTTTTTTGAATTAATAATGAGCAATATTATCACTAATTAATTATTATCAGCAATTAAATAATAGCAGTAATTATTATAAGAAATTATTTTTCAGTAATTAATTATTATCAGTGAGTAATTATTATTAGTAATTAATAGCTGGAATTAATTAATTAGAAGTAGTTAATAGTAATTAATTAGTAGTTAATAGCTGTAATTAATTCATTAAAAGTAGTTAACAGTAATTAGTAGCTGGAATTAATTAATTAGTTTAGTAGTTAACAGTAATTAATAGCACAACTTCCTTTTTTTTAGGAAATGATTGAAAGTGGGAGCTTTCCACTTCTCACAACTCTGCATGGTGATGGGCTCCACTCTTGCATGTTAGTGGGCTCTTTTCTTGAACTACCACTAATCAGAATTTGGCACATTTCTAGTAGGTTCTATTCTTAAAGTACCACTATTCAGATTTTGACACATGTCCATTTTGTTTAAATCTTTAAAATGACAGGTGTCTAAATGTAAGTGGGCCACATGTCTGATTAGGGGAGACTTTGGCCTAATTTCATTACTTTAATATATATATATATATATATTAGATTTGTCATTTGGGAGGGTTCTCACTCCTGACGTGATTGTCTTTCTCTTGTTTCTGGCAAGACATAAAAAACACGTCATTAGAGGTGTGTTCCTTAAAATGAAATGAAAACATTTTGTTTTTATTTTGATACAGAAAAATAATATTACTTTTGAAACCAACAATAATAGAAATACAAATACATGTTTTTTATTGCACAAGATTGATTTGTGCTACTATTTGGCATGTTAAACACACGTGATCTTACAAGTTAGCTGCTTTAGAGAGCTCTTAATATCCATTAATTAATTTAAATGGACTTGTGGTGAAAATATTAATATCCTTTTCAGCATAGTCTTTCTCATGCAATATATATGGTTATGTTTTATGAAACATATATGGTATCAAATTTATAGAGAAATTAAATCATTTTTTTTTTCTACAAGCAAGGATAAAATAACAAAGTAAAAGAAAAATATTTCACAATTAATGTATTTTTGTTCTAAGAAACCAACTTTTTGTAAACCATTTGCTTGCAAAGTTAAATCATCAATAAATAAATAAATCTATGTTGAAGGAATTCACCTTATTTCCTTTAGAGGGCCTTTTCTACAACATGAATTGTTTCTCTTGTTTATGGTTCCAAAACAAATCATGACCATTTCCTTTAAAAACATATTGTTTCTTAAAATAAAAGTACAAAAACATGTTCTTAAGTGTGTTTTGTGTGTGTTTCTTTTCAATACTAAAACAAAATACATGTTCTTGGATATCTAGTTTCATAAGCATGCTTTCATATTAGAAATTTTGTTTTTGTTTTAGAAACCAATATTTTGTTGGTTTCAAAAACATGTATTATTTTTTTATACAAAACAAACTTATTTTTTTCCTTTGGAAACAAAAACAGAGTTTAAGAACATAATTTTTTCTCTGTTGTGGCCTTAAGCTTTTAGGTTGAATGTTTCTTTGAGATGATATTTTGACCAAATGGTCTGGTATTCAATCCTCATCACCCCATTATAATTAATTAAACTTCAAGATAGGATTAGCTGAATGCTTTAGCTATTTAGTAGGTTGTGGAACCAATAATAACACTTCACACCAGTCATAAAATAAACTAGTGGGGACCCGTGCAACACACGGGTTTTGTTAATCAAGAATGAAGCTTAATCCAACTAGGAGACTGACCCCCAGCTATAAAAAGGTACTCCATGCTCAAGGTAAGGGGCCCCAACTTCTAGCACCCATACTGTGACTTTGCTCGGACCAACACCCTCATTGCTCGACCTGATCACTCACCTCCCTCTCATTGACTTGAGCGTCAGAGTACCTACATGGGGATAACTCCTTGGGCCTCTGACTTCTTCTCTTGATCGTAGATTACATAGCGCAACACCATCCTTGTAAGCTCGGCACCACCCAGTCAGCAAGGATTATCTGGTTGCTCTCCTCAGTTCATGCATTACCTCAGACTAAGCAGCATCGGATTGACACCATCTGTGGGAACGCACAAAAAGCCTTTCCGAAAACAAAAAAAAAATCATTTGCCATGCTGCTTCAAAACAGATCAATATGCCTAAAAACCAGTCCGGACGATCAGCAGGTCGTTCCCCATCTCGAGAGAACCAACATCACAGCTCCTCGCATCAGGAAGCCCCGTAGCCCTCGGCCGCAGTGGACCCAGCACAGTTCCTAGCTATGCAAGAGAAGGTCGATAAGATCTTCGAGTTCATGCAGGCGTTGGGGTTTGTCGCGCCACCCAACCAGGCCATCCCCCCTCACTCCCCGATGTGCACGAAGGACAATCCTTGGATCAAGGACCCCAAAGTACGTCGGTTGGATTTAAGGGGAGCGCGGTCCGAGCGAAAGAGGCAGGACACAACTCGAAGGCCCGCCTCTATTGCCTGCTCCCACGAGCAGGATCACCACAACCAGACTTGCCAGTCAGCTCAGGTTCCTGCCAAAGAGAGGTTCGGCAAGAAGACGCTGCCCTTCATGGTCTCCGTTGCCGAGTCGAGCTCAGTGAAGGACCGCCCTGTGCGGCATAAGAAGGAGAAGGCTACCCACACTACGACCCTGGGCGACAAAGACGCAGAGATCAAAGAGCTCTGACAACGATTAGAAGAGCTGGAATGCACTCAGACCCATAAGAGCGTGGACCAGCCAGCACGGGCTACCGTGCATACTGTCAAGGAACCGCCCTTCATCCAGGACATCATGGACAAGATGCCCCCTGCTGGATGACGAGCCCCCCAGTTCGACAAATATGACAGGAACACCAACCCATTCAACCATGTTGCAACACTCAAAGCTTAGATGATGTTGCATAGCGCGTCGGAAGGACTGATGTGCAAAGCCCTTGTAGCCACCCTGCAAGGTCCAGCTTTGGTGTGGTACTCCTCTCTGCCACCGCGCTCCATAACGTCATGGGACCAGCTGGAGACCCAGTTTCTGGCACAGTTTACCTCTAGCCTCAGCTCAGAAATATCGGCATAGCCTGGCCGAGCTATGTTACTACTGTGGTCCCCCACCTTATCCCTCCAGCCACGTTAGCTACATGCCATGCGGATAAGCCCGACTAAGGATAAGGGTGGAAAGACAATTCCACCGAGGAGTAGGACTCTACTCCAATAACCTCGGCAGAGAGCTCTATCCCGATTATCGCGGAACCCTAATCCGACCAGGAGGCGAACCCCCAGCTATAAAAAGGTACTCCATGCTCAAGGTAAGGGGCCCCAACGTCTAGCACCCATACTGTGACTTTGCTCGAACTAGCACCCTCATTGCTTGACCTGATCATTCACCACCCTCTCAATGACTTGAGCGTCGAAGTACCTACCCGGGGATAACTCCTCGGGCCTCTGACTTCTTCTCTTGATCACAGATTACATAGCGCGACACCATCCTTGTAAGCTCAACACCACCTAGTTAGTAAGGATCTGGTTCCTCTCCTCAGCTCGTGCATTACCTCGTATTGAGCAGCATCATTAATAAAATACTGCTAATTAATAAATACTGTAAATTAAAAATATCATTAAATACTATAATTATTTTTAATATTGTTTTTTAATAAATACTGTATTTATTAAAATACTATTAATTATTAAAAATATTGTAACTAATAAGTAATTTATTTTTTAATAAAACTAATCATACTTTTTTTTATTAAAAATACTGTTAATTACTTTTATAAAAATAATTAATTTTAATTATATCATTATTAATTATATTACTATTAATTACTTACTATTAACCATTATTTTTTTTGGTAATTTTTTCAAATTACCATAATTCTTTAAAATTAATGTTAAAAGGTAACTACTGTTAATTATAAAACAACCACTGTTTTTGATAATTAAATACTATAATTTTAATTATGAAAAGTAATTAATACTACTAATAATTAAAAACACTGTAATATTTGGTCATTTTCTTGCCTAAAACTAATTTACGACAATTTTGGTAATTAAATGTAATTTTCTGATAATTACATTCATGTTAATTAACTATAATTGGTTAAAACAATGCTTAATCATAATAATTTTAAAAGATTAACTATAATTATTAATTATGATTAATTATTATTATTATTATTATTATTATTATTATTATTATTATTATTATTATTATTACTACTATTATTACTATTACTTTTGTTATTATTATTACTATTATTGTTGTTGTTGACCCGTATTGTGCACGGGTCGAACTGCTCATATTGTACACAAATCTAGGGGACTTGTATCGTACATGGGTTGGGTCTATGACGACCCGCCTAGCCGCAATCGGATTGTCAAAATGGGTCATCACAGACTGTTTTGATCATCTTCTTTGCCCGGATTGTGAAAACGGGTCTTGCATCAACCCGATTCATTACAACAATTTTTTGTCGGTTTTTCTTTATTTTTAAATTCATTTTTCCAATTGTTTATACATGTGTTTACAATATAGAAGTGGTTTGAAATCCTACCTCATGTTTGGAAACGTATGAAAGTTGGAGGAAAATCTGAACCACTGAAACAATTACAGTTGGTGCAACTGAAACGTCCCAAGAAGAGTTTGCAACCTAGAGGATCTGAAATGTCCTAAGAAGAGTTTGGAACAGATGTATATCTGAGATTGGAAGAGACTGCAAACATTTGAAAGAGAAGAGAATACAAACGGTCTTGAGATGTATATCTGAGATGGTTCAAAGATTTGAAATGTACAAGAGTGCCTAAGATGTCTGAGGTTTGAAATCTGAAACATTTGAAAGAGAATAAAGATTTGAAATAGTTCAATGAGAGGTTTGAAATTGAAGAAAGAAAGATTTAAATGGCAATTAATCTTGGAGTGTATGTAACAGAGGTTCCGATATGGGGCGTATCTGTATCAATACCGGTATTGGTAGCATCCCGCATGGGATATGCTATGGAGGTGAGAGCCCAGATCTCTTGCCCACAGGAACTTTGCCCACGTTTATCGCAGTCACACATGGAGAACATCTCATCCTCTGCATAGTATTATGCAGGGGGAGATGTTCCCAATTCAAGGGGGTGGTGTATTGTGGGTAGGCATGGGCAGGGTTCTCATGGGCAACCCTAACACACTCACTCTTAAGCCATGAAACTACCCCAACAGTTATGTGAATATGTAAAATAAAACAACCTTTATTATAATTGTAGAAAGGCAATCCAAACACATTAAATATTTATGTTTAACAATTCTAATAAAGAAATAAAAAAAATATTATTCAAAATTAGAATTTTATAAAATGATGCAATAAATAAAATATCAAATCCACATTTGCTTTAAAAGATAATTTCAATTTCAAGAAATTTATACAATTATAATATTAATAATAGAATAAATGTTTTAATACTTAAAATTTATAAATCTGCACATGACTTAGTCTACTAATATACATCTAGATATATCAAAAAGAAAAAAGAATTTTAACATTAGAAAATTTATAGAAATAATAATTTTAATAATTGAATAATTATTTTAGTACTTAAAATTTATAAATGTGCATATAATATGTATTTTAAAATTTTACAGAATTTTTAAATTATTAATTAATATTTTAATTTACATTAAATTAAAATATAATTATTTCAGTTGACTTCTTTGTTAATTTAAAAATGTAAAAATAGTAAAATAGAGAATAGCTGATATAATAATTAAAATATAATAGGATCATACATTTTGTATTTTGTATTCTTGATTGATACATTATTAATAAAATTGTTTGGTATCTATGCATCCTATTATATTAATTGTAATATATTCTTTCATATACATCATTAAAATATACATTATATATATTTATACATTATGTGTTGTTATTTCACCTTAAATTTAACATTATTAATATATTTATGAAATTTTTATATGTTTCCCTATCGTAGCCAAGCATTTCCGTAATTTTCGTCTGTATCCATGTGTTTTCAAAGCATATCCATATTTGTATCCAAGCTATCCAATATAATACCCGATACAAATAATTTAATCCTTGGTTTGGGAGGCCAGATGTATTAAACTTCTCATTGTGGAGGCAGCATAGGTAGGTGGGAGATGCTTTAGAAGTCTAAACATCTCTGTCTTCACATTCGTTGTTGGAATAATTATATGGATCTAAGAAAAAAGAAAAATAAAAAAACTAAAAATTTATAATAGAATTTTCAGTAACGAGAGATGTTCGTTGTCATTGATTCTTTAGCTTGCAATTTGCTACATACCTAAGCCGTTCGGCTCATCAAGATTATTAAATTTCTACACAAGGTATGAATGGATGGTTTGATATGTATATAATGCATCATAAATCCGCACTCTTGTTAAACAAAATCCATGTGTATATATTTGTGCAAATAATGTGTTCAACACTTGTGTAATTGGTAGAAAAAAACCAGTTGCTGATGCTTGTGGAGGGGCCACTCCCACTAGGAATGGCAACAAGGCGGGTTTGGGGTGAGGTTTAAACGAGGAAAGGCTTACGGTGGATACGTAGGCACCTAGAGACGAGGAAGGGCGTAGTAAGCGACGAAATGCTTCGGGGAGTTGAAAATAAGCATAGATCCGAAGATTCCTGAATAGGTCAACCTTTCGAACTACTGCTGAATCCATGGGCAGGCAATCATATTCTCCGTCCCCGACCTTGATTCTGAAATTAATCCTTCTCCTTGTCCTTGATCCCTATCAGGAATGGATTTCCTGTGGACACCTGAATTCCTGAATTTTTTTATATAACAGTATTTTTGGAAAGAAAATTTACTTAAATAAATAAAAACTTTAGAATTCAAAAAATGTTTTAAATATGTTCTGATATAATAAATAATATAAATAATATCACTCACTCACACATATATAATCGGGGTCAGGGTGGGGTGAGGACCTCAATCCCCATCCCTGACCCCATTGGGTTGGGGAAGCTGGGTCCCTGTTGGGGGTGGGGAAAATCGCCATCCCTAACTCCCACTATGTAACAAGTATCCTTCAACACCCCATTCTTACTTTACCCTAACCATTTAGGGGGCGTTCCTTTTCTGGATTTTGAGAGGGGGAAAGTTGGTCAATGGGATTTTGATTCCCATTGACCAAAAATCCCATGTTCTTTTTCAGATTTATGTGGGGAGCAGGGAAAGTTTATTATTTTCCTGGGTATCACTTACCTGGGTAAATAACTTTCCCACCTTTGGGGAAAGTTGGCAATACTTGAATGGGACAAAAATGTTCCTTGTAATAATGCATTTTTATGGCAGGAAGACATGTTTTGCAAGAATTTCTCCTGGGTTGCATTTGACATTCCGTATTTTAAGGATTTATCCTCCTTTTGTAGTTAAAATTCCCTTATGAATATTTGGGCCCGGTTTGATTCCTAGGAATAGGGGTTTAGAATCAGAATCGGAATGGGCTATTTTGATTCCAACTGTTTGGTTGGGTGGAATCGGAATCCCATTCCTATTCCTGTTGGGATGGCATTCTCCCATTTGAGGGAATGGCCATTTCCTGCCCCTCCCTTGGGAATGAAATCTCATTCCTGCCGATTCCAATTCCTAATCTCGTTCTTGTTTGAACCAAATAGACTATGGGAATACACCATTCCAATTCCGACTCTGAAGAACTTTAATTCCAATTTTGACTACAAACCAAAAGGACCTCAACTTTTAATTGCAAAAAGAAGATAAATCCTTAAAATAAGAAATGCTAAATGCAATGTAACTAGGTTGAGAGGGGCGGTAGAAAGTTATTGTTTGGTGCACTCCAATCACCAAAAACAATATAATAAATTAATGCTGATGGATTGGATCTTCAATGAATTAATGATGCTAATTGAATCATTAATCACATTTATACATCACCAAGCTTGATATTCAGAGATGGGAAAATAGGGATGAGAAAGTCATGGTGATATGATGTCACATACATTCACAAACTTATATATATGGATGGACGAAGCAATAGCTTCTTTAGCAAGTAGAATACGGTTCTAGAATCCATTATCATAGACTACATTAGTCAAATGGTGGTTGGGTAAGCAAGGTGTTTCATTAAGATGTTGCTTGTTACAAATTTCAAATAGAGGGGTGTCATCTTCCTATATATGGGTTTCCTATGAATGTTCAACCTTGTTTGTAGGGTTGGTTATAAACACCACTTCAATTAATGGATGTGAAGTTGGGACCTGGGTTAAACCAATTGGCTGGGATCCAGCGAATATAAGGCAACCTGGAGTTCTGGAAGGATTAATAGTTCTGGAAGGACTAATCATTTTAGTAGTTAAAAATTGTGAATTTGCATATGATATATATCTTAAAAATTTTTATATATTTGATGTAATTTCATTGGGATTATATATTTTATAAGTTATTAATTGATATTTTACTTTACACTTGATAATTTAATATTTAGTTGACTTTTTTGTTAATGTAAAAATGTAAAAATAGTAAAATAGAGAATAATGATATAATAATTAAAATATAATAAGAGCATATGTATTGCATTTTGGATTCTTGATTGATACATTATCAGTAAAATTGTTTGGTATCTATGCATCCTATTATATTAATTGTAATATATTCTTTCATATACATCATTAAAATAATTATATATATACATTATTTGTTGTTATTTCACCTTAAATTTAATATATTAATATATTTATGAATTTTTTATATATTTTCCTATCGTATCCAAGTGTTTTCATATTTTTTATCCACATTTATGTATTTCCGAAGCATATCTGTATCCAAGTTGTCTAATACGATACTCGATACCGATACTTTAATCCTTGTTTTGGGAGACTAGTTATATTAAACCTCTCATTGTGGAGGCAGCATAGGTGGGTGAGAGATGGTTTTCTAGTCTAAACGTCTTTGCCTTCACATTCATTGCTAGAATAATTACATGGATCTAAGAAAAAAAAAACAGAAATTTTTCTACAACGAGAGACATATATATATCAATGGGACTTCTAATCATTCAACCTCGCAGTGTGGTCCCCATAAATTTTATCATTGGTCCTTTGAGAAATTTCTACACAAGGTATGAATGGATGGTTCCTTGAGAAATTAATATGTACATAATGCATCACAAATCCACACTCTTGGAAAACAAAACCCGTGCATATATATTGTGCAAATAATGTGTTTAACATTTGTGTAATTGGTAGAAAATACTACTTGTTGATGCTTGTGCAGGGGCCACTCCCACTAGGAATGGCAACAAGGCGGGTTTGGGGCAAGGATCATATTCCCCGTACCCAACCCCGATTCTAAAATTAATCCCTATCCCTGTCCCCGATCCCCACTAGGGATGGATTTTCTACGGAGACCAAATCCCTGAAATTTTTTTAGATAATAGTATTTTTGAAAAACAAATTTACTTGGAATAAATAAAAATTTTAAAATACAAAAAAATGTTTTAAATATGTTCTCATATAATAAAAGGAGAAGTACCAATCAGCCCAGATCAGAATTTTCTAGGCCCAAAGTATAGGGGGAATGCATCCTGACCGTGAATTGATGCCAAATTCACGGGCAAGATGTGATTTATAGGAGGGAGAGGGCTAGTTGTAGGGGGGGCTGGAATTCAGAATTCTGCATCATGTGTATCCGTACTTCTCCCTATAATAAATAATATAAATAATATCACACACACACACACACATATAATCGGGGTCAGGGTGGGGCAGGGACCTCAATCCCCATCGGGTTGGGAAAGTCGGGTCCTTGTTGGGGGTGGGGAAAATTGCCATCTCTAACCCCTACTATGTAACAAGTACCCATCAGCACCCATTCATGCTTTACCTTAATGATTTAGAGTTATAATGCCTAATGTCGCGCAATCTGGAAGTTCCCTAGTGTCTAATGACTCAGATTCCGATTTGGATGTTTCCTGGTTAGGGCCAAGCTGTGCTAGGCCGAGCTGAAAGGTGGTCAAGCTGATGTATGCTGCAAGGAGAAAAAGTGAGAGTGCTCGGGTGTCTTTTACTCAGGGAGGGCACACAGATGCTTACGTCAGAAGATGTTTGGGAGTCCTTTTGAGAGATTGAGAGAACTCTAGAGTATTCAGTATGTTTCCTGGTTAGGGCCAAGCTGTGCTAGGCCGAGCTGAAAGGTGGTCAAGCTGATGTATGCTGCAAGGAGAAAAAGTGAGAGTGCTCGGGTGTCTTTTACTCAGGGAGGGCACACAGATGCTTACGTCAGAAGATGTTTGGGAGTCCTTTTGAGAGATTGAGAGAACTCTAGAGTATTCAGTGCATGTACCTTTTCAAGTGGGTTTGGGTTCCTTTTATAAGTCCTTGGCCTCAGGGGCTTCTGGGTAATGGTCTTGAGCTCCTTGTGGAGCCATTTTCCATTTTACTTGGCACATTAATGCAACATTTACGAGATCCCCACAGAGGTTATGGTCCACCTGAGTAAAGTCAAGGCATGCGACATGGCGAACTGTTCTAACGGTTGAGGTGTCAGCGCTTTTGGAAGCATGTTATAGGGGGCAGTAAGGGAGCTCTCCTTCACAGATCACCTTGGATCTGTACAGCTTGACCGAATCCTAGTACAGCTCATCGTAATCTTACGGGGTCTATTAGTTCGGTCTTGTTGAGGTGGAGGTCGGCCTGGGTGAGATGCTCTGAGCTACTTTTATCGAGTTGGTTTTCTGACTTGGCGTCGAGGTGTTGATTGGAGACCACGTGTCGCTATCTAAGGGGAGGACCAAATTACCCCTCATCAATTTCCCCCCCACTCTCGAGCTGGCATCAGCTCGGCGAAGAGAGTAATTCTCAATGGGGATAATTGGTTTGGTTGGTTTACGGGTCACTTGGCTCACTTTATTATCTTGGTCGAATTGTTGTCATGCTGGTTGAATATATTTCTATAGTTTTAGATCGTCGATTTTGCCTTTTGTGATTGTTGTCTGAGCTATCGATTAGTCATGAAGTGTGTTAGCGAATTATAGTGAACTCACTTACGCAACTCGAAACACTTCACTTCAAACTTCAAAGGTAATACTTACGTTGGTTGTCTATATTCCAGGTCTGAGGTACTACCTTCCCTTCGAGTGTTTCGAGCTCATACGCATTTCCACCTATCACTCTGGAGACTCTGTAGGGGCCTTCCTAGTTTGGACCGAACTTTCCTACACCGGGCTCGGGCACCATAATTTTCCTGAGTACTAGGTCGCCAACTCTAAATTGGCGACTCTTAACTCGGGCCTTATAGTATCAAGCCACACATTGCTAGTACACTACAATTCGAATGAGGGCCAAGTCTCTCACCTCTTCTATTAGGTTGAGGTTCGCTCATAGATCTTCTTCATTGGTTTCTTCGTCGAATGCTTCAGACCGCAGTGTTGGTACTTCCATCTCTATAGGTATTACAACCTCGGTTTCGTACGTCAAGTTGAAAGGTGTTTCACTAGTTGTTGTTTTGGCAATTGTTCAGTAGGCCCATAACACACTGGGCAGTTCGTCTACCCACAAACCCTTAGCTTAGGAGAACCAAGCTTCGAGGTCGTGGAGGATGGCCATGTTGGTTACCTCAGCCTGACTGCTGGATTGGGGATGAGAAACCGAGGTGAAATTCTACCTTATTCTCATTTGTGCACACCAGTCCTGGAATTTGATATCTTCAAACTACTTCTTGTTGTCCAAGATCAGTACTCTTGGTTGGCCAAACTTGTAGATGATGTTTCACTAGAAGTTTTGAACATTACGAGTTGTTATAGTAACCAGTGGCTCAGCTTTCACCCACTTTGTGAAATATTCTACGGCCACCACTAAAAACTTTTTCTGATCTTTCACTGGTAGGAAGAGGTACAATAGGTCTATCCCTCATTGTGTGAATGACCACGGGCTGGTTAAATATTTCAAGTTGGTTACTGGCTGGTGTAGGATATTGGCATGTCGCTGGCACTTATCACATCTCTAGACAAGCTCGACTGCATTTGCTTTCATGGTAGGCCAGTAGTACCCTTGTCGTAGGCCTTTCTGAGCTAGGGCCCTGCCCCTAGGTGCCCCCCGCAGAACCCTTCATGGATTTCATGTAATACCCAGTCTGCCTCAACTTGGTGTAGGCATCAGAGATATGGCAATGTGAAAAATCTTCTATAAAGATGCTCGCCTACTATCACATAACAAGCTACTTGTCATTCTATCCGCTGAGTTGTGTTTCGTTCTTTCGGCAATATGCCTTGTCTTAGGCTTCTATGTGGACTGTCCTTTTGGTCAAGTCTATTGCACTTGCCAACTTGGAGAGGGTGTCATCTTCTGTGTTTTCTGATCTCAAAATTTGTTGGAGATGCCAAGAGTGGAAGCTGGGTAGGAGTTCCCTCACCTTGGCTAGATAGACCGACATGGTAGGTTCTCAAGCCTCATACTCACCATTTAGATGGTTTATCATGAGTTGGGAGTCAATGCAGACCACAAGATATTTGGCCTTGACTTCTCTTGCTAGCACCAGCCTGGCTATGAGCGCCTCATACTCGGTCTCGTTGTTTGAAGCTTGGAACAAAAATCGGAGTGCGTATTCCAGTTTCACCTTGCTAGGTCCGTAGAGTATTAACCAAGCTCTGCTTCCATTCTGGATGGACGAGTTATCCACATGGAGTATCCAAGGCTCCTCATCCCAACTTGCGATCTCACGAGTTGGAGCTGGCGTGCACTAGTTGAAACCTCCAATGTGGTTGCAAACTTGGTCGATTTAGGGGTCGGCGAGCTGAAGCTAAACTCGACAATAAAGTTTGCCAGAATCTGTGCTTTTATCGCTAGTTACGGCTCATAACAGATGTCGTATTCACTGAGCTCTATTGAGCACTTCATCAGTCTCCTCGAGACCTTGGGCTTTTGAAGGATTTGCCTCAGAGGTCAATTGGTCAGGATTACGGTGGTATGGGCCTAGAAGTAGGGACTTAGTTTTCTATCTACCAACACTAGTGCAAAGGCAAGCTTCTCTATGTCTAGGTACCTGGTCTCAGCAGCATGCGGGACCTTACTCATGTAGTAGACAGGTCGCTATACTTTATTTATTTCTCTTGTCAAGACAGAGCTAACCACCTCATCACTCATAGAGAGGTAAAGTTTGAGCTCATCCCCGGTCTTAGGTTTGGTCAACAGGGGAGGCAAACTGAGGTATCTTTTTAACTCATCAAAAGCGAGTTGACATTCCTTGATCCACTCAAAACTTTGGCTTTTCTTTATAGCTTTAAATAAGGGTAGGCATTTTCCATCCAACTTAGACATAAATTGGTTTAGGGCAGCTATTCGCCCAGTTAACTTTTGGGTTTCCTTAATTGAGCTAGGAGGTCACATGTCTAGGATTGTCTGGATTTTTTCTAGGTTGGCCTCAATACCACATTGACTGACGATGTACCCGAAGAGCTTGCCTGAGGTCACACCGAAAGCACACTTGTTTGGGTTGAGCTTCAAATTAAATTTTCTTAAAACAGTAAAAACAAGGTCGAGGTCAATGATTAAATCATGCAAAAACTGAGTTTTAACAACCATATCATCAACGTAACATTCAATTTTATTTCTAATAAAATCTGAAAATACATTGTTTACAAGTCGTTGGAAGGTCACTCTAGTGTTTTTTAAACCAAAAGTTATGACTTTATAATAATAAAAGTCAGTTTGGGTCACAAAGGTTGTTTTCTCTTCATCCGTTGGGTCCATCAAGATCTGGTTGTAGCCGGAGTATGCATTCATTAAACTCAATAGCTTGTACCCTGAGGTCACGTGTACTAGGTGGTCTATCCGGGGAAGGGGGAAATTGTCTTTGGGGCAAGCTCGGTTCAGGTTTATGTAATTAACGCACATGCGCCACTTGCCATTGGCCTTTTTCACTAGCACCGGATTTGCTATCCAGCTTGAGTACTGGAGTTCTTTTACGAAGTCCATAGTCAGTAGCTTCCTCACTTCTTCATCTACTACTTGCCATCTTTTTGGGGTTAGGTTCATTTTCCTCTATCGAACTAGTCTAACTGTAGGGTCAACATTTAGTTTATGAGTTATGATTTTCGGGTCTATGTTGGGCATTTCTACAGCCAACCAGGCGAATACATCAAAATTATTAAGTAAAAAACTTACCAAGTTGAAGCATATTGGCTTTGTTAGGCGAGCCCCTATCTACAATGTCTTTTCTGGCTCAGTTTTTTGAAACTAGAACTAGGATAGTCTGTTCTGTAGGTTGAGCTCTCTCATCTGTATTTGTAGGAGGCAGCCCCAAGTCGATGTCGAAAGCAATCTTGCCCTTTGCCTTTAAAGTAGCTACGTAGCATTTGCGAGATTCCAGTTGGTCACCTCGCATTACCCCAATGCTTATTTCTATAGGGAATTTGACCACTAGGTGGTAAGTTGACACTACTGCTCAAAGTTCTCTGATAGAGTTCTTCCCTGCTGAGGTGATGCATCCAACTACTATTGACCCTCTAGTGATCATGTTAATGACCCCCTGGACAGTTCGCTCCTGTTGTTGATCTTAGGGAGCTACTTCTTGCTCCCTGCTCACTTGAGGTGCCTCTCTGTTCGACTCTTCAGGTCATCGTTCATCCTTGATGAATTGTTTCAGGTATCCTCTTTTGATTAGGTCCTCGATTTCATTCTTCAAGTTCTAGCAATTCTCCACGTCATGACCAACATCTCGATGGAAGTGGCAATATTTGTTGGGGTTCCTGGTGTTTGGGTTGCCCTTCATCCTAGGCAGCCACTTTACATAATTGTTTGATTTGATTTGCATTAGAATTCCCCCCTTTTTGCATTAAGGGGAGTGAAGGTTCTAGTGTACAAAGGTGAGGTCCCTAATCGCTTTCTCGAACTTCGAGTTGGTGACTTGCTTTTCCTACATGGCGAGCTGCTACGCCTGCTCTCTAGTGACCTGATTGTCTTAGGAGACTTACTTCTCCTCTTGGTCTTGTTGCTGCTTGCTTCTTCTTCAGCCCGCTTCCTCTTCCCAAACAACTTGGACCTCGACCCCAGGGCTTCTTCAGCTTTGATGAACTTATCTACAACGGTGAGAAATTTCTCCATAGTAGTTGGTGGGATCAATTCAATCTCCTAGCGTAGATCAAGGTGTCGTATGCCATTTTTGGCTGTGGTGAGCTGCACAGCTCGGTCTAAGTCCAGAATCTAAAGGCACCCCAGATTAAACCTTTTTATCTAGTCTCTTAGTGTTTCATTAGGTTTTTGAATCACATTTAGTAAGCGAGTGGCTGATTTGGAATGTCTCTTGGTAGTGGCGAATTGGTTAATGAACATACGAGCAAACTAGTCCTAGTTTTTTATGATACCAGGAGCCAGCCTCGAGTACCAGAGCCAAGCCTCTTCTTTTAAAGTTGTTGGGAAAACAATGCACATACTCACATTGTTTTCCCCATGAAGCAACATAAGGGCTTGAAAGTTGTCTGCATGTTCGGTTGGATCTATCTTACCTTTGTAGGATTCAAGGGTAGGTGCGTTGAAGATCTTTAGCCTTGGAGCTTGGAGAATTTTTGGCGCCAATGGGGATTCCTGAATCAAGTGTGGTTGCTCAAATAGGGCACTTATCCTGTTTGTTTCCATACTGTCCACCTTCTGAGTTACACTCCCTACTGGAGCGAGCTGGCTTTTCTTCCCGATACATCTCTTGTGCTTCTTCTTAGTTCCTTCAGACGAGCTAGCGATGTCTGTCCCAATGGGAGCTGTAGCTCGGCTTTCCACTAGGGGCTGATGGTTGTTGGGGGCCGCGTTGTTGACATGGGGCTGGTTGTTGGTATTGCGTGGTACCTGGTTTGAGACATGGATCTTCTGTTGGGGTATCTACTGATTATGCTGAGGAACCTGTTGATAGTGCTGAGGAACCTGTCTAGGAGGCACCTATTAATGTTGTTGTTGCTGCTATTGTGGTTGTGGCTGCTGCTGTTCTCCACAGAGGTGAATTTGTTTTCCTAGGATTTGAGTTGCTCACTTATTCCCTACACACATCGCACCAGATCATAGAATTGGCACGCGTCAACTACTACAGAAGCCACCATGGGCTCTACTACAGGAAGAGGCACGTTTACATTTTTTGGTGCAACGGCCATGCAAGGGGACATTGATTTGATAGATGATACCAGTGGGGATCTGTCCATTGTTGTTGTTACTAGTGGGCTGATTGCTTGAGGATGCCATTTCTTAGCTTTCAAAGAGAATAAGAAAGAACTTAGCTTTTGTTGCAGTTCCCACAGATGACACCAATTGATGTCGCGCAATCTAGACACTCCCTCTTGTCTGATGACTCTGATTCTGATTTGGATGTTTCTTGGTCAGGGTTGAGTTGTGCTAGGCTGAGCTGAAAGGTGGCCAAGCTGATTAATGCTGTAGGGAGAAAAAGTGAGAGTGCTCGAGTGTCTTTTAGCTAGGGAGGGCACTTCGATGCTTAAGTCAAAAGATGTTTGGGAGTCCTTTTGAGAGATTGAGAGAGCTCTAGAGTATTCAGTGTGCGTACCTTTTCAAGTGGGTTTAGGTGCCTTTTATAAGTCCCTAGACGTAAGGGCTTCTGGGTAACGGTCTTGAGCTCCTTGTGGAGCCACTTTCCATTTTACTCGGCGTGTTAATGCGTCAGTTATGAGATCCCCACGGAGGTTACGGTCCACCTGAGTAAAGTCGAGGTGTGCAACACGGCAGATTGTTCTAACGGTCAAGGCATCGGTGCTCTTGGCAACACATTACAAGGGGTGGTTAGTGAGCTCTCCTTTGCAGGTCGCCCTGGTTCCTACAGTTCGATCGAATCTTAGAACAACTCATCGTAATCTTACGAGGTCTACCAATTTGGTCTTGTCGAGGTGCAGGTCGGCCTGGTGAGATGCTCCGAGCTAGTTTTATCGAGCTGGTTTGCTGACTCGGCGCCAAGATGTCGATCGGAGGCCACATGTCTCTATCTAATTGGGAGGACCAAGTTACCCCCCATCAATGCCCATGCAAAGAAAGCAAGGGCTTTCATAGCAGGAATATGTGTTTTACAAGAACTTCTCCTAGGTTGCATTTGGCATTCCTTATTTTATGGATTTATCTTCCTTTTGTAGTTAAAATGCCCTTATGAATATTTGGGCCCCATTTGGTTCACAGGAATAGGGGTTTGGAATCAGAATCGGAATGGACTATTTTGATTCCAACTGTTTGGTTGGGTGGAAATGGAATCTCATTCCTATTCCTATAGGAATGGCATTCTCCCATTTGAGGGAATGGCCATTCCCTGTCCCTCTCTTGGGAATGAAATCACATTCCTGCTGATTTCAATTCCTATTCCCATTCCTGTCAGAACCAAACAGACTATGAGAATAAATCATTCCAATTCTGATTTTGAAGAATTTTGATTCCAATTTTAAATATAAACCAAAAGGACCTTGAATTTTTAATGCAAAAAAGGAGATAAATCCTTAAAATAAAAAATGCCAAATGCAACCTGGTTGGGAGGGGCGGTAAAAAGTTATTTGTTTGGTACACTCCGACCACCAAAACCAATATAATAAATGCCGATGGAGTGGATCTTTAATGAATTAATGATGCTAATTGAATCATTAATCGCATTTATACATCACCGAGCTTGATATTCAAAGATGGGAAAATAGGGATGATAAAGTCATGGTGATGTGATGTCACATACATTCACAAACTTATATATATGGATGGATGAAGCAGGACCTTCTTTAGCAAGTAAAATATGGTTCTAGAATTCATTATCATAGACTGCATCAGTCAAATATTGGTTGGGTAAGCAAGGCGTTTCATTAAGATGCTGTCTGTTCAAATTTCAAATAGAGGGGTCTCATCTTCCTATATATGGGTTGCCTATGAATGTTCAGCCTTGTCTTTAGGGTTGGTTATAAACACCTCTTCAATTAATGGATGTGGGACCTCATGCGTAAACCAATTGGCCGGAACCCAGCGATTATATGGCAATCTGGAGTTCTGGAAGGACTAATCAATTTCTCTCACTGGTAAATCATGATAACACATCAACATTCTCCTAGAATTCGAGTTTAATGCCCAGTATATATATAGAGTGGACATTTCTGGGTTTTTCTTCAACATTTCAAAATCCCATAATTAATCAATTAGAAACACGGTTTTTAAAATTGGATCGGATCCATTGGACAGTTGGATTGGAATGGGAACTGGTCAGGTAATCGGTTCCATTTCACCCTAAAACCATTTTTTGGCAAAAAAAAAATTATTGATTTGATCAGTAAACTGCTGACTTGGGTGATCAAACCATCAACCCGGACAATAGTTTTTTGTTGTTTTTTATTTTTATTTTTTAAGTTTGAACAGACTATCTATTTGAACCAGACAATCAGACCATTCGACCCAAGAACTGGCCCCTAGAATGGTTCCTTGTCTGATCTCGTTTTAAAAACCTTGATTAAAAATTTAGAATATATTTTCTTTTATATACTTTGTTATAGTAGATAATAAAGCAAAAGTTTGGGCAAGCTTGTTATTATTATTTTTGGTTTGCTGATTGTTTGTATCCTGAGCATCGATAAATGAAGTATTAAGCTTTAAAAAGCAAAAATAGAAACTACATACCTCTTTATCTTTTATATTTAGCAGGTGAATAGGTGAATAGTTTCAAAAATAGAAACTATATGAATGAGCATGATCAGAAGACTATCTAGTATAACCCTTTATTTCCTAGAACCAAACGAGGCCTAAATAAATTAATGATATATGAGAAAAAACATTAAACTTGTCTTAGGAAACTCGAAAGGAAGATCTACCAAGTCTTGATTCCTTTCCATAGCTGTTAATGAGTCGGGTCTACCAAATCCAACCAAACCGATTATGTTGGTTCTAATAGTTGGATCGAAATTGGTTTTTGCTGTTATCAACTGATTATTTAGTTAATAATATATACCAATCTCCCTTTTCTATAATTTTCATTATCTTATGCCTCAAAGGAAAATTTTCATATAATATATAAGATAATTTTGGTTAAAAATATTGTTTTATCAACATATAAATAGTTTATTATTTTACTGTAATTTTTATTAAAAGTTAATGAAGTTTTAAGTTATTATTTTTATAGATAATCACTATATATAGAATAATTCTCTCTCTATATATATATATATATGAAAGTATAATCGGGTCTAAATAGTCAGACCCGGTTATTCGAATAAAGAATTAGTTCGCTTCTGGGTCTATCCTATGGAAGGCACTGATGCAGCCTGCTCCGAACCAGACCCGATCTATTGAGAGCTCCATTCCTCAGGCCTTCGATTTTTGAACTGGGTAATTAATAAAATCTTGACCTATGAGCCCAACCAAACATCATGCACACGGCTGAATGACCTTATTATAACATAAATGACATCTATATGAGGTTGGTTTGCTTGATCAATATATCACCTTTGACACGTGGGGCCCATATAGATTGAGCTGACGTCTTACATCTTGTTGATAGAATAGCCTAGCACAAATTAAGACAGCAGACGTTTCAGACCTCCCTCTTGATAATTCTGATTAGGATGTGTAGCCTGTTCTAGAACGAATTATAATGTTCTACATCAGCCACAAATGCTAAGTGAGAGAATGGGTGGTAGTAGGCCATGTGTTTTATGAGAGTTCGGATATGCTTCTCACAACAACCTTACAGCGTCTCTAGTTGTACATTGGGAATATCTCATACCATACTTTATATTATGGTTTTTCAAATCGGATTAGACCAGATGATCAGACCAGAAAAACCAGGAACTGGTCATCTAATCGGTTCTATTTTTCTTTAAATCATTTATTCCTCAAAACCGTTGATTTTGGTCAATAAATCACTGAATCAACCAGTTAATCATTCAAATCATTCGAATCATTCAAATGGTTTTGACCGTTTTTCAGTTTTTTTAATTTTTTTAAATTTTATTATTTTTTTATCAGAACGGGCCAACCGTTAGAATTCAACCCGGTAACCGGACCCCTGACTGATTCGGTTGCCGAGTCAATTTTAAAAACCATGCTTTATATTGTTATTTCTAGAAAAATATTTTCAAAACATGGTGAGATAGGGCTGTGAGATCGGTTACATCTAGCATGGAGCCTTTATCATTTGTTCCACAGCCCGTTATACAGCCGTTGTCTTAGTCTTCTCTCTTGATTGGCCTTAGGTCAAAGACTTTCCAAATCAGGTGCTCAAAAGTATGACTTAGGACTAGGAAAATCTGCAATACATGGTGGTGAGGCCAAATAGAGGAGTGAAAACATGGCCACCGCGCAGGTCCAGTCCAATGGCACAAAATAACATTAATGGGTCGCCCAGTAAAGAGGCCCAACAAGCAACATACAATTGAATACAACGGCTGCTGAGTGGGCTGTGGAGTCAGTGATAATGTCTCGTATCAGTCATAAAATAATCATTTAATGTCTCACTGTGGGCCTCAACCCAGCCCAGCCAATATGATTTACCCAATATTTTTACCGGCCGGTTGAACCGCTTAAACTGTTATTTGGTCAAGATTCTGGGTCTGGTTTGAATAAAATCCGGAGAAAGGTCAAAAATAGTTCGACCTATATGGTTGGACTGTTGATTCAGCCAATCCGATGATCGAGTCACAGGTTACATACTAACTGTATATGCAAAATTTGGGAGACTATAAATTTGTATTCCGATGTCCAATTGAGATGATTTTCTTTTTTTAACTTTTCAAGATTTATACAGCCCAAGGGCTGTAGGCATCTAGCCCCCTTATTTTTGTCAGAAAAATCTTTTTGACTTCAAGTTACAATTTTTAATATTTTTTATAAATAAAAAATTTAAAATTGAATTAAAAAACATAAATTAAATATAAAATAATACATATATTACATCTAACTGACTTTTGTTTTGATTACACCACTTTTACAAATTCATTCTTGACTTCAGAAATCTCTAGAGATGACGGAATTCCCACATAAGCATGAAGTTTCCTTCCTTTATCTGAAAACTTGATTCGTCTCTTTGCCGGTTACCAAGCCCAATGGACCCCATCCAACCCACCACCACACTTATCTTTGCTCTAGTGGCCGGTTACCAGGCCCAATGAACGCCACCCATAAACATCATTGAAAAAACGGAATTCAAATCAGCCCCCACAACGTCTCACAGCTGTCATCATGGGGAGATGTTTCCAATACACAGTGGAATGCTGTGGGACGTTGTAGGGGCTGATTCGATCTCTGAAAAACGTACTCATTCTAGTGAATCATCAGTTTGAATTTGAAAAGCATGTTTTCAATTGGGCATGAGGTGGGCCTCGACTCAACTACCACTACCACCAGCCCAACCATAAGATATACAAGAATGAGCCGGCCGGTTTAGATAATCCTTTATTCATGTGTAGACCGGCCTAAGTCAGGCCTTGGACTCGAGTAGGAAAATACGAAGTTTTATTCGCTCAGAGTGGACAGATAGATATTATATTTAGATGTTCTTTTTCTCTTCTTACGCAATGGATAAAGACGGGTTATCTTTTCAAGTTCCTAAATGGACAGTACACCTTTTTAATGGGATCCATAATAATGGGCCTATGAGAAAAAAAATCTCAATCGATTTACAAAAAACTCAACTCCAAACAGGATAAGATAACCTATAATTAAGGGTGTTAAGGAACTGGTTTTGGATTGGAATCCATCCAATTTAAAATTAATTTGGACGAATTGGATGGACCAATACGATATATTGGATTGGATCAATCCAATTCAAAATATTTATTAGATTGGATTAGACCTGGTCCATCTGTTACAAATTTATATTGGATTGGGTTGGATTAAGTCAATATCCAATCCATTAATATAAGATAAGAATATATCTGTCAATAGATCGGGTTTGGGTTGAAACCAATCTATATCAAAATAAACTTGAACAGATTAGACGGTTCAAATATTGAATTGGACCAGTCCAAATTGGTCCAAAACATTCATTGGATTGAATTTAACTTGATTCATTTATAACGAACTCACATTGGACTGGATCAGATTGGACCAAATCCAGTCCAATTGACACCCATACCTATAATATAATACATCTAGGACAGCTTGTTTGGCATGGTTCATACTTCATAGCAATCCACTCAAGACCGATCCGGGTGCTGAGAAAGTCATGATTCTTGACCGGGTATAGAATTGATGAACAGGACTGTCACTTGTTAGAACACGGTTGAGGGTTAATTTGCAGCTCTACATGCAACAATTCGAATTAGAGGGTGTTTATGAATTGGTTTGATTTGATTTGATTTCAAGCTATTTCACCAATTAAATAGAACTGGTCAAATTGGAAATCGACCATCCGAAATCAACTGGTCAATTCGGGTCATATCAGTTTGGATTGATTTATCGATTTAATGTGTTGGTTCAAAAAACAATCTACAACTAATTTGTTAAAATAGAAAACAAAGTTTGATTAGATAAAAAAGCGGACTGAAAAAGTTGAAAACTAACCAATTCAGATTACCTTTCAAAAAAAACAACTCGGATTGAATTGGTCGACTATACTCGTTTGGCCCTTTTTAGCCAATGCTGTTCCATGGGCCAAGAGCCCAATAATTGCAGATGTGCCCGTCTATTCAAAATCAGAAAAGTTGAGTTCACATATAATTAATGCATTATTTTCTTTTTATTGAATTAATTTGTTAAATGTCAACTCAACTACTCAATTAATTAATACATGTTTTAGTGAGAAGCCTAAAAAATGCATCTTCAATTCATATTTTGAAAAAAAGTGCAAAAATTGCAGTTACTGTTGCTCTCATTTTCTTTTAATTTCATACAATACATGCCGTGTAGGCTTTGGAAATGATTAAGAAAACCAAGCAATAATGGGATGGGATTATGGAAGGTGGGTATTGTGATCAAGTCCCAAGTACGATATGGGTCCTCATGTTATTTTTTTGGGATTTTGAGAGGGGGGAAAGTTGGTCAATAGGAATGGAATTTTGGTTTTATTGATCAAGAATTTCATGGTTTTTTTTTTAGATTTATGTGGGGACCAGAGAAAGTTTATTTTCCTAGGTATCGCTTACTAGGGTAAATGATACCCATCTCCTAGGTGAGTAAATAGCTTTCCCACCTAGGGGAAAAGTTGTCAACACTTGAATGGGACAAAAATGCCCTTTTTAATAATTGATTTTTATGGATAAAATGGTCATTGCTTTATTTACATGAGAAACAAAAGAATATGGGTAAATATATCTACCCGAATAAGTGTTTTCCAGGAAAAACTTACCCAGGTAACTAACTGCATTTACCCGGATAAGTAACTTATCGAAAAGTGAACGAAGCCTAATTACCATCTTAAATTGTGTTGTAATGTATGAATAGGCTCAGTTTGAAAAGAGTACAAGTACTATATAGAGTGTAAAACCTTGTATTTTGTATTATTTTGCATGTATTTATAGCATATATATTTATATTTATACTCTTTTCAAATCGAGTCTTTCGAAGGAATACAAATGTAAATACTGTGTTTGGTTGCAATGTAAATTTATTTGCACCGATAGAAAATTATATACGGTAGTGCAAATGATTTGGATGCAAATACTAATTTATTTTTATTTCAAAATTTACCTTATTTTGTTTGATTTCAGTACAAATAGAATAAAATAAGATCTGAAAAAGAATAAAGTAAAACCCAAAACAAAATTAAACCAAAAATTGCATTTTTTTCATTTCCACTTCTTTACATTTATACTAGTGCCACTGCAACCACATACAGCCTAAAGTGTAAAACTTTGTATTTAATTTGTATTTATTTATATTATACATATTTATATTTGTACTCCTTCGAATTGGGAGGAAGCTAGAATACTATGAAAATTTTAATTAGACCGATGAGGTTGATAACCCAAATTTGACAATTGTCAAAGTTTCTTCACGTCTGTTGTTTTGAGTCTGGTATGTGATGAATCAATATTCAGTAACAGCGTTAGGGAAGGCAATATTGAAGCTAGCATGACTCACTCAACCTACAGATGCCTCTACCTCTACGCTGCTGTGGCAGATACACTACTTTGAAAACAATATGAGCAAACTCACACTGTCTATAGAGAGAGATTTATATACAATATTAAAGTACAAGAAACATGATATAGTTTAATATTTTTTTGAAATAGTGTTTCTGTATTGTGTGAACTGTGGATCACATGCATGTGACCACCTTGCGATAAAACTCTCGACTACCATTGCCCGTCTTAGACTGCAAAACCATCAGAAACTGTAATGGATAAGTTTTTGTCAAACAGAAAACGATAACACTTTCTAAAATATTTCTTGTAAATGATTTTTTAAACCAAAATATCAAAATAAAAATATTTGATGTATTTTAAACTTTAATATTTTAAAAATATAAAAACAAAAATCAATCCGAACAGGCTTAAAACTATTGACCGTTTAGATTTATATATTGTTACAATAGCGCGGAAGAATGTCACCAATCATGAACGTCAACAAGTTTTAGTTTATAAGATCATGCCAGCAACGATGATTTAACCACAGTATGGTCCTGTATATGACACAGCTTCAATTACCAACCAAGTCAAAGGTTTGCCCATGAGTAAAACTGTTCATCGGCCGGGCAGTCCGACGGCCTTCTCGGTCGGGTTTGAATATGTTCTTAGGCCCGTGGGCATGGGCTCGGGATTTCACATAAAGTCCGGCCCGGCTTGATAATATTATATATTAATATATATAATAATATATATTATTAAAAATATAATTAAATACATATTGTTTTCTTAAATTCATAAGTCCAAACCCTAATTTTTCATTCGATACTCTCTCCTCTCTCAGCTTTGTTTTCTGTTCAAACCTAAAAGAGCTTGGAACTTCCCTTCTAGATCGGCAACCGGCAGAAGGACACTAGCAGGCTAGCAATGGTATCATCTGATCTCCATCCACAGGCGATGACCGGCGACCAGTGAGGTGGTGAACGGTATAATCTCTCCAGTGATGTGTCCCATTCCTTGATCTCCTTCCACATGTGGTGACCGGCGACTGGTTAGGTGTCCCATTCTCTGATCTCCGCCGACGAGGCTAGCAATGGTATCATTTGATCTCCTTTCATAGTCGGCAAATAGTTCTGACAAGGCATCCCATTCTCTAATTCTCTCCTTCCATATGCAGTTTCCATCATCTTTCCGACGATGCCTCCCCTTTCCCCAACAGTGGTCAGCAACATCTACAACAGTCAACAATGCCTCCCCATTCCCCAACAACGATCTCTCTCTCTCTCAATCTCCCCTCCAATTCGTCGACACTCAACAACAACTTGGGTTTTGTGCTCAAGCTCAGGCCTCGGGATTTTATGAGGGTTGGGCTCTGGCCTAAGATCTAGGCCCAATGGTCGAGCCAAGCTTGGATTTGGGCCTAAGTAAATTATATTGATAACAAGTGAAAGCCTGGCCCGGCCTATGAACAAGTCTACCCATGAGTACTCATGCAAGGCGGGCCCATTATCTCCTTACAACACATGTGCTTTCTCACTAGTGACATGTGGTAAGATCGTAAAGAGGTGACGACAACCCACCTAAGCCAGTAGTTGATCCCCACTTTGTGATTTGACATGTGTCTTCATCCAATCAGCTTAGAGACTTTGGTTAACTGCTTTAGAAATATTCTAGAGATCTTTATCCCATGCACGTATCAAGGTTCAAAGTATCGATACGCCCTTGTGTATCAGCAGGGGTGTATCGACACTAAAACTCACCGCTCAATGTTTTCTTTTTAGTTTTTTTTCAAAATATGATTTTTTATGTTTTTTAAGTGTTTTTTATTGAAATAAATGAAGGTCCTAAAACACTTGTAAATAGGTGTATCAAGGCCAAAAGATATAATATGATACGACCAATATGGGGCATATCGTATCGATACTTTGAAACTTGCACGAATGCGTTCTCTCTACAACTGGGAAACCCTCCTTCAAAGAAGGGGATCCCTTTCTCATTATTTTTTCTCAATACCCTGTAGTGTTTTCTCGAGCCCCTGAAACCCTAATTCCATTATGTTTTCCTCTGTTCAATTTACAACCTACACCATTCTCACCACCACCTTGGTTCCTTATACTTTCACTTTTTCAAGGAAGACTGATGGTGCACGATCTAGATACTCCTAGTTGGAAGGCGATCCGAACTCCAATCGGGCGGTGAGCTGGACCGATCTGCAAAATAGTGGATCAAAGAACCCGGGGTAGCTAACCTGGGAATGTCGCTCCGATGCTTAAGTCAGTACTTATGCTGTGAATGCGAGCTGAATGCTTGAGAGCTTGAGTGCTAGTGAGTAGAATAAACATGCGTACCTTTGCCTTGAGGTTTCATGTCTTTATATACTGGAGTAGTCGTGGACCTTACAAAAGATCTCCGAGATCTCCGGGGCTGTATAGATAAGGTTTGTTCTATTTTTTAAGGAGAGCAGTATATTGATAAGGTTTATTGTTTTACCTCCGATTCAGGCGGAGCTAGGGTGAGTCTTATTGTGATCCCGTTGGGGAAGCCTCTGGAGTCGATCATGTGATGTTTCGGCTCTCTAGCCCCAAACTGGCACTTCAGTTCTTTAGTCCCGAACTGGATTGGGTGTCAAGGTGCCTCTACACCAAGGTGGCTGAATACCCGAGCTCCGTATGTTGCGAACTGGGTTCACTTGGCTAAGTTGTCACCCCTCGATCAGATCGCGCCTACGTGTCCCATTCTTGCTAGGTCGTGCCAAATCACCCTTCATCAATTGCCCACCCACTCTTCATGCCAAGGGTCCCA
Source organism: Nelumbo lutea (assembly GCF_056320005.1). NCBI lineage: Eukaryota > Viridiplantae > Streptophyta > Magnoliopsida > Proteales > Nelumbonaceae > Nelumbo > Nelumbo lutea. The sequence continues at coordinate 59,617,994 of NC_142689.1, read as the reverse complement.
ACCTGATGTGGGGAGTTCATGGCAAGTCTAGGTGGATTTGGCACGAAGCCCAGACGACTTGAAGGGTGAACCGTTGGTCAGGTTTGTTCAACTACCTAGCTCAAACATGAAATGACCCAGGTCGCGTCTCAGTCACACGTGGACGTCACATTGTTTATAAACTCCTCGAACGTTAAAATATGTGCTAAATCGATTTTAGCCTCGGGGGGCATGCAACCGGTTTCCCTAGGAGTCGTCGGATCGTTTTGATCTTGACCGTTGATTCCCGGATATACTGGCTATAAATAGAGGCCAAAGGGCCCATTTTCTTCACCACAAGTCCGCAAAACCGCAATCTTTGAGATCGCGCTCAAGTCTTCTAGTTTGGTATCATCCTTTTCTAGGTCCGAGGTCACCTCCTTTTCTTCGGTCTTCCTTTGGGTGAGTCCAGCTTCCTTTGCTTTTTCCTTTTGATTCCATTATCCTTTCCTTTAATATGTCTAGCCTTAGCTTAGATAGCCTTTTAGACGGGAGCGATGAGTCCGCTGGGGCCGATGTGGGTACCTCGACTCAGACCATGGATCCTTGTCCTACCGAGGCAATCACTTCGGGACAGGACGCAATCCTCAATCCACCCGGGGTGAACTCACCTCGGCGAGAGCGAGGGGCCTCTGGTAACTTGGCTTCGACCTCACACCGAGGTCGACTGCCAAACAACTTTGGCTCGTCGATAATGATGGCGGACAGGCTCCTAGCCTTAGTAGCCCGGTACAGACTCCTTAACAACCTAGTATATAGTATCCCCTTAGGCAGCATTCCTTGGGATCATGATCACAACGAGATCGTGATCTTCGAGGAGCAACTCGTAAACGGTCTGCATCTTCCACTTCACCCTCTTACAATCAAGATCGTTAAATTCTTTGACATTACCATGGACCAGCTACATCCGAACTCTATCTGTAATATCGCATGGACCATTTCTCTTTTCCATGACTACAACTGTCCCCTTGACCTTGGCATTTTCTCTTCGATCCTTTCCATTAAGAAAAATTCATCCTACATTCTGCCTGAGCATAGGCGAACTTAATACTTGTCACCTTGTCCTGGACACAAACTATTGCACAAGCTTCCTAATAAGGTTTTGACTTGGAAGAGGCATTACTTCGTGGTTCGCAACACCGAGGGATGACCCTTCCCGAATCATTGGAGGGCAGCCATCCAGGACCCCGGCGTTAGACTGGACTTGAAGACAAGGGAGGACGTCCGATCTTGGGCGGAGCTCGGCTTGAAGTTCAAAAACTTCATGACCGAGGAGAAGCTCGTGTAGGCCAACCTAAGTCCTCCTGGTAGGTTTCTATTTATTGTACTTTTTCTATTCGTTTTACTTTGGTACTGTATTGACTTAGCTCGTTTTTATCACAACTGCCATGGACGACATGCCTACCGATGAGCTCTTCGGGAGCATGAAGAAGGGGAAGAAAAAGAAGAGAGCCTCCAAAAAGGCTCATGTCGAGAGTGAAGCAGCCACAACTGAGGCTGCCATTCCTGAGCCTGAGCATCCACCAATTGCCGAGCAGCCTCCCATAATTGATCTGGTCGAGGAGGACTCGAGCAAGGCCACCCCACCCTACATGCCCGAGGAGGCTACATCTTCAGAGCCCATCCCAGCAATCACCATTTCTTCGGGCAGCGATGCTCTAGTTCGGAGCATTTTGACTCCAAAGTTCGGCCTTCTCAAGAGAAAGGATGCGGTATTCACTGAGGAGGTTGCTATTAGGCCGACTTGCCAGTTGCTCAGCTCGGGGCCCGAGTGGCCACACACTATATGGTGGTACGTTCTTGAACTTGTTTTTCAAATTGTCTTGTACTTAGATTTTTTGTATACTGATACTCATTTTCTTCTCTTGGCAGGTGAACTCCTCCATCCACACCTTGGTTTATCAGTCCGAGGTGAACATGAAGCAGGCTCTCGAAGTCGAGGAGTCTTCCCGAAATGCCCCTTAGCTCGCAACGAGATCAACCAACTGAAGAACGACATGCGAACTAAGAAGGAGTTGCTAACTCTGCTGATGTCAAAGAAGAAGGAGCTCGAGGAGCGTGAAACAGAATTGAAGAGGGAGGTCGAGAACCTCAAGGCCCATGTAAAGGAACAAACCGAACTACTGCTTCAAGCGATGGAGGAGGCCAAGGTTAAGGTTGTTGAGGAGTACAAGTCCTCAGTGGAGCTTCAAGAAAGGCTGGTCGAGGCAGGTATAGTGGGTTACCACAAGGGGATTAAACTCAACAGGTAGTTGACCCGGCGTGAATTTCCCCACCTCAACCTCAGCGCCATAAGCACGTCGAAGATCACCAAGGAGATGGCCATCGAAGCTGCCAAAGATTCGGACTCTGAAGCAGAGAGTGATGACGACCTGCTTGACGAGGAAGAGGAGACCGGTGCTGGTGAGGACTATATGGAGACAAATCCTCCTGCCGAAGTGCCCAATAAGGATGAAGAGCCCCGAACCGATTGAAGCCTCTTTTCTTGGACCCCCCTCTTTTTGTGATGCTCAATGTTTTGAGCCTCCGAGCTCAGTCAATTGTAATATTTCTCTCTTTTTTTTTTGTACTTGAAGTTCTATATCAATGAAATACAAGTGTTTTGCAATCTTTGTTGCTAATTTTTCTAAGTGTGGATTACTCCCGAGCTGGCGAACTAAACCAAATAGGAGTGAACTTTTTTCTAAGTATAGGTTACTCCCGAGCTGGTGAGCTCGACACTAGTAGGAATGATCTAATTGCCATTGTATGCCAAGGGGAACAGACACTATAGGGTACATACCCAATCTGTCTATGCTTGGGTCACTCATTTGCCTAAGTGTTGGTTATCCCTAAGTGTCGAGCTAACGAGATTGACTCCAGGCGGGATTGACCTTACATTGTTGTACGCCGAGGTGAATTAGACACCGTAGGGTTTGCACCCGAGCTGTCTATGCCTCATAGGCGACTAAGACTTGTCTGTCTATACCGAAGAGGTGACTAGGACTTGTCTACCTATGCCGAAGAGGTGATTAGAACTTATCGTAGTGTTGAAGTCTTCTGTCAGCTCGGTGCCATAGCCCTTAGGCTTCTAAGGGTGACTCGCAGTCCTCTCTCCAATCAGTCGTTTTTTTCAACCAGTTCGGTGGTCACATAGACTTGAAGAAATTTTGCCTTGGAGTTACAAGTTCATAAGTAGTACATTCTTAGGTTGTTGATATTCCATGCTTGAGGTACCTACTTTCCTTCTAAAGTCTCGAAATCATATGTGTCTTCCCCGAATACTCGCTTTCCTCGGTACGAACCTTCCCAATTCGGTCCAAGCTTACCGATGCCGGGCTTAGGTACCATAATCTTCCGAAGAACTAGGTCGCCAACACAGAAGTATCATTTTCTAACCCGAGCATTATAGTACTGAGCTACTCTTTGTTGGTAAGTTGCGGTCTGAATGTAAGCTAAGTCTCGTACCTCCTCTACCAAGTCTAGGTTGGTACGGAGCTCGTCATTGTTTGTTTCCTCATCATAAGCCTCCAATCGTAATGTGGGCACCTCTATTTCCTCTAGGATCACTGCTTCTATACCATACGTGAGATTGAAAGGGGTTTCACCCATCACGGTCTTAATAGTAGTTTGGTAGGTCCAAAGGACACTGGGCAGTTTGTTCACCCACAATCCCTTGGCTCGAGCTAAGCGAGCTTTAAAGTCGCGAAGTATCGCTCTGTTAGTTACTTCTACTTGCCTGTTCGCCTGGGGGTGTGCTACTGAGGTAAAATTTTGTTGAATCGCCATCTCGGCACACCAGTTTCGAAACTTAACATCTTTGAACTGCTTCCCATTGTCAGATATCAACACTCGAGGTAGTCCGAAGTGACATACAATGCTTTTCCAAAAGAAACTTTGTATGTTGCGGGCTGTGATTGTTACTAAGGACCAAGAACATCCTCTGCCCTGTTGCTGGTGGGAAAGGACCAAGGATGTTGATTCCCCACTACACAAAGGGCCACGGGCTGGTGAGGTATTTCAAATCAGCAGCAAGTTGATGGTGAATGTTGGCATGCCTCTGACACCTGTCACACTTTTTGGCGAGTTCAAGTGCATTTTCCTTCAGCGCGGGCCAATACTAGCCTTGCCTTAACACGTTCAGTGCGAGAGCTCTGCCCCCCCAAGTGTCCACCACACAAGCCTTCATGGGTGTCATGAAGTACATGCTTAGCTTCTGAGGGTCACAAGTAGTGCAGGTAAGAGAGCGTGAAGGATCTTCTATACAGTTGTCCGTCTATGAGGACATACTTAGTTGACTGGCTGATGTGGACGCGTATTGGGAGCAACAACAACAATGATCCAGTGTTCTCATCCTATCCAATTTAGCAGCAATAGTCTTATCCATTTAGTAGATTAGATTAGACTACCTTGTTATTCTTATCTTATCTTATTAAGTTAGTAGATTAGATTATCTTATCTTATTAGATTAGGATTAAGAGATACTTATCTTATCTTATCAGTCTTATCTTATCAAGATAGAGTTGGAGGTCTCCCTATTCAGCAAGGAGTCTCCTTAAGAGCAGGACTCTTGTAATCTCCTATTTAAGGAGCCACTATTATTGAATAAAGGCATCCAAAATTTCAGTCAAGAAGAGGAGTAAAGGAGATTTAGGGTGATCTCTTGGACAAATCACCCCTAGATCGCCACGATAGGGTCTACAAGAAAAGGGAGGGGCAAGGGGAAACTAGAAGTTCTCCCCGTGGACCGACCAGTGACGAGATCCTACGCCCAGGCCCATAACATTTTGGTATCAGAGCAAGGCGACATGGGTGATCTGGAGCAGTTGCCATATAGGGTCCACGAAATTGAGCACCGGCTCATAGAGACCAGCTCGGAAGTACGGGAAAACAAGGATGAAGTCAGGGAGCTATGGCATTTGATGGAGTTATTCCTTTCTAGCAAAGAGAGGAACACAAAAGGGGAGACAGCCACTAGCGGCCGCCGACCAGATCTACTGGAGTCTTCCGGCAAACAACAATTCAGAAACCAGGGGGCCGCAGTCATCCCCAAGTACAGCAGGTTAGAATTCCTGTCGTACAACAGCAACGGAGATCCCTTGGGCTGGTTGTACCGGTGCAAGCAGTTTTTTCAAAATCAACAGACATACGACCTGGATAATGTAAGGCTAGCCGCCTTTCACTTAACAGAGGAAGCACAACTCTGGTTCTATCGATTAGAATAGGAAGAACCTGGGCTCAGTTGGTCCCAGTTCAAGTGTTACTGCCTTCTTAGATTTGGGCCCCCACTGACAAGCAACCCCTTAGGCAAGCTGATTAACCTTAAACAAACCGGCATGGTGGCAGAATACCAACGCCAGTTCTACACCCTCCTCACGAGGACATCTTCAGTGCGACCGGACCAGCAGGTAGACATGTTCACCGCTGGGTTAGCAGAACTCCTGCAGGTGGACGTGGAAATGTAGAATCCCCTGAACCTGATTACAGCCATGAATATAGCTCGCGCTTTCGAACGCAAACTACAACTCAGCCGCAGAACCTTCAGTATGGGGCGGCCTCCATCAGCATGGACATCCCTGGAACCACTCGGAATGGCTCCATATTCAGCAGCCATCCAAGAACGGAAGCCACAGACGAGCAACAATTCCAAATCAGCATCCAGTGTGGGGAGTAGCATCATTGCACCCCCTATTAAGCACTTGTCCAGGGCTGAGATGGCGGAACGCAGGGCGAGGGGACAATGTTTTAATTGCGATGAACTCTACTCAGCAGGGCACAAGTGCAAGAGACTTTTCTGCCTCCTGGTGAAACAAGAGGAAGATGAGGATGAACCCTCTTCATTGGAGCCCGATCCAGGAGGGCAAAGTCATTCCACTTATCTGGGATTCCTTTGACTGCATTTCCAAACACCCATCCTGAATTCGAGCTTGAGGACAAGCTCATAGTCCAAGAGGGGAGTAATGATGTGGACGCATATTGGGAGTAATAGTAGCAATGATCCAGTGTTCTCATCCTATCCAATTCGGTAGCAACAGTCTTATCCATTCAGCAGATTAGATTAGACTATCTTGTTATTTTTATCTTATCTTATTAAGTTAGTAGATTAGATTATCTTATCTTATTATATTAGAAATAAGAGAGACTTATCTTATCTTATCAGTCTTATCTTATCAAGATAGAGTTGGAGGTCTCCCTATTTAGCAAGGAGTCTCCCTAAGAGCAGGACTCTTGTAATCTCCTATTTAAGGAGCCACTACTATTGAATAAAGGCATCCAAAATCCAGTCAAGAAGAGGAGTAAAGGAGAGTTAGGGTGATCTCTTGGACAAATCACCCCTAGATTGCCATGATAGGGTCTACACGAAAAGGGAGGGGGCAAGGGGAAACTAGAAGTTCTCCCCGTGGACCGACCCGTGACAAGTTCCTACGCCCGGGCCCATAACACTAGCGCTCTACCCTTCGGCCCGTGTTGCATTCTATAGGTAGGGTCCCATAGACCTATGCTTTGATTGTTGTGCTAAACGTGCACTCTGCTACAAAATCAACCAAGACCCGGGCTTTGACTGCTAGCCAAGTCTCATACCTGATATCATATTCGCTTAGCTCAATGGACCACTTCGTTAATCTTCCAGACACCTCGGGCTTGAGCAGAATCTGCCTTAGGGGTTTGTTGGTGAAAACAATAATGGTGTGGGCCTGGAAGTACGGGCGAAGTTTTCGGGTTGCTATGATCAGTGCGTACGCAAGTTTCTTGATCTTCGTATATCTAGTTTCGGCATCCTCCAAAATTTTTCTAACATAGTAGATGGGTCGTTGAACCCGGTCTACTTCTTTGATCAGTACTGAACTAACCACTTCATCATTTGCAGAGAGATATAGCTTTAACACGTTCCTTTCTTCGGGTTGAGTTAAAACTGGGGTGGTACCTAATATCTTTTCAGCTCATCAAAAGCGAGCTAGCATCAGTCCATTCGAAGTCCTTACTCTTTTTTATAGCTTTAAAAAAGGGTAGGCACCGGTTTGTCAATTTGGACATGAAGCGGCTCAGGGCGGCTATTCGGCCAGTCAGCCTTTGAACCTCTTTTATCTTTTGGGGTGGTCTCATATCTAGAATGGCTTTTATTTTGTTTGGGTTGGTCTCGATGCCACATCGGTTAACTATATAGCCTAGAAATTTACCCGAAGTGACTCTGAATGTGCACTTATTTGGATTTAACTTCATGTTATATCTTCGTAAAATTTGAAAAACATCTTTTAAATCATTCAACAGAAAATTTAAAAATTGGGTCTTCACGACCATGTCATCAACATAACATTCTACTTTATTGTCGATTAACGGCTCAACAGTCTTATTTACAAGGCGCTGGAATGTTGCCCCAGCATTTTTCAATCCGAAGGGCATGACCTTGTAACAATATAACCCGAGCTCAATTATGAAAGCGGTCTTCTCTTCGTCAACATGATCTATCCTAATCTGGTTGTAACCAGAATAGGCGTCCAAGAAGCTCAGCAACTCATGCCCTAAGATCGCGTCCACTAGGCGGCCGATCTTGGCTAGCGGGAAGAAATCTTTTGGGCAGGCTTTTTTCAGGTCGATGTAATCGACGCATATGCGCCACTTGCCATTGGCTTTTATCACCAGAACCAGGTTAGCCACCCAGCTCGGGTAATGGACTTCCTTGATGAAGTTTGTCGCGAGGAGCTTCCCAACCTCTTCATCGACTACCCTCCAACATTTCGGGGTAAGGTTGCATTTCTTTTGCCTTACTGGCCTAACTAAAGGGTCGGTATTAAGCTTGTGAGTTATAATTTTTGGATCAATTCCGGGCATCTCTGTTGCAGACCAAGCAAAAACGTCTAAATTTTCAAGTAAGAAACTTATTAGCTGGGATCAAAGTGGTTCGTTGATCGAGGCACCGATCTGGAGAGTCTTGGTCGGTTCGGAAACAAAGACTAGTATGTGGACCATCTCCTCTTTCGGGGCAGTTCGTTCATTAGTATACTCCACTTGTCGCTCGAGCACGACATCCTCTACTAGCTTTGCCTTTCCTTTTAGAGCAGCCACGTAGCACTTGCGTGATTCGAGCTAGTCACCTCGCACGACTCCCACTCCGTAATCAGTTGAGAACTTCATCGCTAAATAGTAAGTGGATACTATCTCACGTAAAACATGCGCGATAGGCCGACCTACAATGGCGTTGTAAGGGGAGGGATTCATGACTACCAAGAATGTGTGCTCAAATCACACGATGTTTGGCCATGTGTCGGCTTCCACAGGTATTGTGATTCAACCAAGAGGTCTGACCTCCTCGTCGTTGAACCCTACCAAAGGAGTATCTGCCGGTTTCAGGTCACTCTGTTGTAACTGTAATTTGTCAAAGGTCTCCTTGAAGAGTATATCTATTGAGTTGCTTGAGTCTACCAAGATGCGTTTTACCTCGAAGTTGTTAATCCTTAGCTTCACCACTAAGGCATCATCGTGAGGGTACTGGATCCCGCACACATCATCCACAGTGAAGTAGATCGGTTCTTTGAGCCGAGGTCGCTTGGCGAGTTCTCCCCTTCATTCTCTAACTCGCGGACCGAGGTCCTCCCAGCTACTGATGTACATCCGGCGGTGATGGACCCACCGGTGATCATGTTAATTACCCTACAGATTAGTCTTTCTTTTGGCAACTGTCGCAGTGGTTGCTCATTCTGCCTATTGACCTCGGGGCCATTCCTCCTCTGGTCCCCCTATCGATTTGCCTACTAGTCTATTTGTCCCCTCTCTTCTTGCAATATGAAGTTCTTCAGGTATCCGCGGCGGATAAGTTTCTCGATCTCGTCGCGGAGATTCCTGTAATTCTCCGAGTTGTGTCCATGATCTCGGTGAAAATGGTAGTAGACATTCAGGTTTCCTATTGTCGGGTCTCCCCTTAGCCTGGGAGGCCATTTGACGAAGGAGGAGTCCTTAATAGCCATTAAGATCTCTCCTCGCTTAGCGTTCAAAGGCATGTAGCTCGTTCTCTCCACAGGTGGGGTCTTGGAGCGCCAACCTGGCTTGTGGGTGTGCGAGGGGGACTACCTTCTTAACTTGCTTCTTCCCCTACTCAGGGACATGCTTTTCTTCCTTTTCTGCCCACCATTGTTCGTTCCTTCATTATCTCTCTTCCTCTTTTCCAGCGGTGGGTTGTCGATCTTTTGGTTGATCTCCTCCTCAGTACTGATGAACTAATCTGCTAACTTGAGAAATTCAGTGATGTTCTTTAGTTTGTTAGCTACCACATGCCACTTAAACTTTTTATGGGTGATTCTTTTCTTTGTTGCAGTGAGTCGTAACGCCAGGTCGAGGTTTGGTATCTGCAAGCAAGTATCGTTAAAGCGCTTTATATAGCTTCTGATTGATTCCACTACCCTCTGAACCACGTTCAGAAGGCTTTCCTATGATTTCAGACACTTCTTGCTGGTAATGAAGTGTGCAGTAAATAGGTCGGCGAACTGGAACCAACTTTTGATGGAGCCCAACGTGGTTCCGATACCAAGTTTGGACTACCCCCTTAAACATAGTGGGAAATGCCACACACATGCAGGACTCATTAGCCCCAGCTAGGTGCATCTGAGACTGGAAAGATCCCACATTGTCGTTGGGGTTAAGCGATCTGTCGTACTTTTTATCAGGAGCATCTTAAAATCTTTTGGCATTGGAGTTGCCAAGAGCTCGGGAGATAGAGGTGATGACCGGCAAAGTAGTGGAGGCGCAGTCTTCGTAGCCATCGAGCTCACTTCTTCCTTTCCTTTGGCTTGCTCTTCTTGCTGGCCTAGCTTCGCTGGCGGACTATCTCTGACTGAGGGGTGGGTTGTCTTATGATGCCGCCGCTGCTACTTCTTCACTGGCTCGATGTTGGTACTATTGACCTCAGTCTGGTATGGTATTTTGGCATTATCGCGAGGTAGATCCTGGTTCCTTCTCATTGGATTCTCTTAGTTGTGGGGCTCGAACTAGATATCGCGAGGGACGGGGAGGTCTTGTCTCGAGTTCGCACCTTGAACTCCGAATTGGTTATTATCTTCTTGCGAGCCATCATTTTCCCGCTGGGAGTACCAAGGCGGATTGGTCCTATTAGGCTGACTATCCCCAAACCTGTTTCTAAGATTTCCTTGCGAAACTGGAGGAGTGTACTGACCATCTCTCCTCCCACGAGGCAAAACCTAACCCCTGGGAGGAATCAGTACTTGCAAGGTCTCTTCACCCCGATGGGGAGATCAGTTGATGTTCTGGTTGGTCTCAGGCCAATTCGGGTTTTGGCCCTAATGGGCCCCTTGGTGCCAAGGTGGAACCGGCCGCTGGTTAGGTTGTAGTGGAGGGAACTGTGTTGATACTATTGGTACTGATAGTACTGTTGGTATTGCTGGAACTGTTGGACCTGCTACATCTAGATCTGAATTGCTCGGATGCACTAAACGAGGTCATGGAACTGGGAATGCCTGATTCTGGGGGGAATCACAAATGGCTCAGAGAAAGTCGTACCCACCACTGGGGGAAGTGGGACGCTCACTTGTGTGGTGCTCTGTGGTGCGGACAGTAACGAAACTCCGGACACCTTGGGGGAAGGTTGATTGTTGAGCTTGCCCCCTGGTGACGTTCATCTCGATACTTTTTCCGGTGTGGCTGGAAGATGCCATGGGGGTTGAGATTGAGTTTGAAACTGTAAAGAGATAGGGATGACCTTTCGATCGTTTCCCATAGATGGGGCCAATTGATGGTGTGCGATCTAGATACTCCTAGCTGAAAGGCGACCCAAACTTCAATCGGGGGGGTGAGCTGGACTGATCTGCAAAACAGTGGATCAGAGAATCGGGGGTAGCTAACCCAGCAAGGTCACTCCAATGCTTAAGTCAGTACTTATGTTGTGAATGCGAGATGAATGCTTGAGAGCTTTGAGTGCTAGTGAGTAGAATAATCACGCGTACCTTTGCCTTGAGGTTTCATGTCTTTATATACTGGAATAGTCATGGGCCTTATGAAAGATAAGATCTCAGGGCTGTGTAGATAATGTTTGTTCCGTTTTTGAAGGAGAGCAATATGCTTATAAGGTTTATCGTTTTACCTCCGATTCAGGCAGAGCTAGGATGAGTCTTATCGTGACCGCATTGGGGAGGCCTCTAGAGTCGATCATGTGACATTTTGGCTCTCTAGCCCTGAACTGGCACTACGGTTCTTTAGTCCCGAACTGGGTTGGGTGTCGAGGTGCCTCTACACCGAGGTGGCTGAATACCCGAGCTCCGGATGTTGCAAATTGGGTTCGCTTGGCTGAGTTGTCACCCCTCGATCAGATCGTGCCTACATGTCCCCTTCTTGCTAGGTCGTGCCAAATCACCCTTCATCAAAGACCATTGGTCGAATCTGTCAGCTGCAATTAGTGGTGGCAATTGGGCGGGTTGGGTTGGGTTTGGTTTGGTTTGAGTTTCAACCCAACCCATTTAACCCGCCAACTCGTTAATGACCTAGTTATATAAAATTAAATGTGTTGGGTTCAACCCAAACCCATTTTAACCCAATCCAACCCGCCCAAACCTATTAATCTTATATTTATGTACTTAAAACAAAAGACTAACTCCTTTTCAACAAATAAGTTAATAGTTGCTATTTACACAAGTGGTGAAGGTTGAAATCACATTACATGCATGTTATTTTTATACAAGCAGCAAAGCCATTTAACTATGTTTCGGGTTTTGAATTTGACGAACCACATAGGTTCAAATTGGTTAGATCAACTTGAACTATCTAATTGGACTGTTTTCGAGGTAATCACATCAAGTTCAAGAGTGGTTGAACTATTTAGGTCCAATTAGTTCGGTCAGATTAGACCCTGCCCAAATAGGTTTAGTCCAGTCAGACAAAACCCGATCGGACCAGTTCAATTTGATTGGACCAGACCGGACTGGACTGGTTCAGTTCGGTTGGGCCAGGCCAGTTCAATCTGGTTAGACTAGACTGGACCAGTTTAACCAAATGGTGGATTGACTTGGGTCGATTCATATCAGGTTTGTGCATGGGTTTGGGGCCGAACCGATTGGCCTGAAGTGGGTCAAAAGAAGTAAATCGGACCGGACTGGATTTGGGTCGGGTTGTATGGATCCAAACCGGGCAAAGCAAGCGAGACGGTTTAGGGTTCGGACCCCACCTAGTCCAACCCATTTCGAATTCTGGTTGACCCGAATCAACTTGTATCGGGTTGAGATGGGCTGTGTGAATAATAGTTGGACCAAATGACCCAACTGGGCAAAGCAAGCGGTACCGAGCCATCCCGCCCAAGGCCTATTTCAGATTCAGGTCGACCCAGATTGGTATATGTTGGATCAGGTCAGACTTTGTTGAACTGATTCGGACTTGGGTCAAATTAATTTGGATTTATGTTGGGTGAAGTGTGTTGATTCAAGACAAAACTAAATTTAGTCAATAATTAATAGAAAATTAATGCATTAATTGTAAATTATTAATTCAAATGAAGAAAATAAAAAAAAAAATTAAAGAATTAATACTAATGTTTGCAATGGTTAATTCAACGGTTATCACAACCCAACCCAACCCAACCCATTTAAATGGGCGAGTTAAGTGACGGGTTGATCACACAACTCGCCAAATAAATAGACAAGTTGGGCGGGTTAGATTTTGGGTGGATTGCGTGAGTTCAGCGGGTTGGATGAAAAGTTGCCACACCTAACCCTGCAATAAGTGTGTGGATAGTTGTGGTTGTCGGGTAGGATGTGCCTTTTGTGGATAGGGTCGTTGCAAGTAAGAAACCCAAACGTGGATGGTTGTGGTTCTCCTCAACAAGTGGTCGTAATATATAGATAATATTACAAAGAAATAAAAAGCATTTGTTTGGTTTTTCCGTAAAGAGGAAAATTATTCAAATATTTTATGCCATTTGATCTGGCATCGTGTTAAAATTTGTACTGCTCCCCATGTGAAGGTGTCGAATGATCCTTAGGAGGACAAAAGATGTCCTATTTTTAAACCCAAAAATGAATAATACCAAAACTAGAATCTCCACATTATAATATGCATGTTGCTATATTAAAATTGGATCAGTCCCAACCCAATTGTTTATTGGGTTTGACCTGATTATACTTGATAATATAATTTTGGGATTTTATTTTTGATAATATACTGTTTATGGAATTTATCTTCTTTTTTTTACGCATAAAATATAATATAATTTATAAAAGAAATCAGATGTCTTTGTATATTATTAAGGAAAAATTTTCGATTAGTACCACTTTGGTTCCTGAACTTTAAAATGTGATAATTTAGTACTCGAAGTTTTAAAATGTATCAATCTAGTACCTGTCATTAATTAACTGTTAATCAGCTATTAAGTAGTATTTAAAAAGACATAAATGTCTTTCAAGTATCATTTAATTTTCTTTATCAACCATTCAAAGGTTGACAAAAAATTAACAGTCCCAAATCTTTGCCATTTCTATTCAAGAATATTGACAAAAAAGAAATTAATAGACCCCAACTTTCTTGAATAGAAGAGGCAAGGATTTGGAACTGTTAATTTTTTATCAATATTTGGATGGTTGATCAAGAAAATTAAATAGCACTAGAAGGGCATTTGTGTCTTTTTCAAATGCCACTTAATGGTTGATTAACAACAGGTCAAAATTTGAATATTGAATTATCGCATTTTAAATTTTGGAAACTCAAATAATAATAAGCCCAAAGTTCAAGGTACTAATCAGGAATTTTCCTTATTATTAATTAGTTCTGTCAGTTCAGTTCTATTGGCCAGACCTCACCCATGGACAGATCGGTCTATGCTCCCCCTCTTTCATGGTCGTTCTACAATTAATATCTATGGGCACCACCCATTCAACCACCATGCTTCCCATGTATAGCAGCTCATTGGACCCACCATAAACTGGTTTGATCATTAATTTGCTCGAACAAGCAATAAGATCAGATAAGTTCTAGGGATCTGATTCCTCAACTGATTTTTTTTTTTTTTTCCACCATTGACCATCTCTCCATATCTATGTAACATCAACATTGATCATATGCCCAAAAACAAAATAAAATACTGTTAAAGATAGCAAGTAGAGATTAATAGAACTCCATTAGTTACAAGTACGTTGTGTAAAGATGCTGACAACACAACCCATTGAAGTTGAGTTGTGGAGGTAATCCTCAGTCCTTAGATGATATATGACGCCGTTGATGTGTTTATATTTCTTTGGAACCAAGCTACAACGATGCTGCATCTCTCTTCACTTGGCAGTATTTGGCTGCTTCCCTAATTAAGTTTTGGCATACGTAGGCTTCCTAAATAATCGTTGGCAGAATTCGATTTCCATGTGAAAGAAGATGGGTCTTTATCAATCATACGCAAGAGGAGACGATGATAGATGGATGAAAAGATAGATATCATCTAATCGACCCGACCTATATAGTATATTACCTCTTCATCTCTTGTTTCGAGAAAGAAAAACGGGTCCCACAAACAAGGATGAAGCAAACAACTGGTCCATGAAGCTTGGACGCCCTAACAAGTAAGATGATGGATTGGACAGTTTAAGAGCTTGTGTGCCAATCAGCAGCTATAGCTTAGAAATGGATCGTGGCCCACAAAACGCACCCACCACTGGAATCCTGATGCCGACACCGTTGGATATAATCCAGCTAAGCTGGAAGCCAGACTGCCAGATGATGACTTGCTGCGGCTAGAAATGTCGGGGCTTCAACCAACGTTTTTAAAACCAAATCAGACATTCGGTTCTCGGGTCGAATGGTCCAACCGTTCAAACTGAATGGATGGTCGGTTCTGATAAAAAAACCGGATCAGTAGTTAGTTGACCAAATTAATGGCTTTTGGGAAAATAATGGTTCTAGGGTAACCTGACTGATTCCTGGTTTTTCCAGTTCAATCATCTGGTCCAGGTCCAGTCTGATTTTGAAAACCATGGTTCATGCCCTCCATATTGTCCCATTCTCCTTCGACCCGATTGGGCTTAATGCCACCCCCTAAGACCCAACTCTGGAAAGAGCTTTAAGTTTTAACGAAGATATACTCTTGACCCACTGGAATGTGTAGATTGTTAATTAATGATGGCAACGGGTTGAATTTGGGAAGAGCTTTAATCCTACATTCTCTGCATTTAAGGGTGAGATAGAACGTTGGATCTATAATCTATATCTAATTTCTTATTATTTTCTGTTATATATAAACAATAAATAAGTAAAATTATATAAACAATTATAAAAAATTATAATTATTTAATTAATATATAAAATATCAATTATTCTTTTAAAATATTATTAAATTTAATATTTAATACATAAATTCACATGTCTTCCAATAATATGAGTAAAAAACGGTAGGGTTTAACCTAATACTATACCCTATTCGTCCTAATTAATAATTAACTAAGTATGAGAGTTTAACCTAATACGGTACAGTTTATAAATCCCAAAACCCATATTCATTCTAGAATCTATTTTTGCGGGTATCAGAAGGATACTACAAAATCGCTATTGGTAACTCGTCCGTTCCCTTTTCCGAACAAAAGTTATTGTCTCCGGTTCAAATTCCAAAAATCAATTGATCTAACTGAGAAATCACATCAAGCGCCCGGTACCCATCCCACGAACGGAGAGAGAATTGGCAAGATCAACGCGCTCTCACCGCCCATGCTTGTGTAAAATTAATGGCACAATCGATGCTTGTACATCGACACGACTTATTTTATAATTCTATTTTTATCAGTTATTGCACAGATGGACATGACCGAGGTAGTTGGGATCGGAAAAATTTATCTGTTGGGGGCCACCCGGCCAACAGCCTATTCTGTTGAGTGTTGAGAGAATATCTAGAAATGGCAAGTTACCATAAGAATAGATAAATTAGTAATTATATATATATTTTTTTGTTTTGATAAAAAAATCAAAGCATGGGCGTGAACTGCCCAAAACGTGTTTAATCCAGAAGTTGTCTCAATAGCCTATATGCCCCAACAACCAGAGTTAATCCGTTCGATTAAGGAATAAACACATTTAATGAACATTTAGAAAATTTTTCCACCTATCCTTTATAATACCTCCTTTACTCTTGAAAAGATTAAAGGATTCGACTTTTGAAATCTACTTTTGAAAGAATTTAATATAAAATTAGAATAAACTGTTGGGATGGTGTAAATACGGGCAAGCACCGACTGGGAGGTGCATTGGGTGGACAGTGGGCTTTGAAGTTGGATCACAATTCAACACCACTCCACGCGAAATCCACAATGCAAATATTTGACATTGTTTAAAAAATAATAAATGATGTTTAGTGTTGGACTTGGACCCTCCTAAAATTGGGAATACTGTTGTCCTTGTCGGAACTAGGTCCTAACGGCGGCCGGTTGTGTTAGGCCTGGCCCAGATTGGCGGGTCCTGACCTAAACTGTACAGGTCTGAGGGTATCAGGGCCAGATCAACGAACCCTTTATTATTGGACCTTATCTGGTTACAGTCAGACTGGATATATATAAATCGGATTGTTCTAAACATGTTAGACACTTAGATCTGGACTTCGGATAATGCATAGTGCCAACTAATTAAAGGAACTGATAACCGATTAAGTAACATTCTCCACCCACAGTCGTACCAATAATAAACAATATGATCTAATCTAGCTATCTTGTTCATTTACGTACTGATATGCGAATTATAGAAGAAGTTAAATAAAAGGGAAAATCTATAATATTGAAAATATATGGTATGGAAAGAGTTTTGACGAATTAAAAGTCATTCATAAATCACATCATGTTCCTAACCAAGTTTATGATTCTGTGTTATTAGTCAGTTGTTTTTCAGTTATCAAATCTTTTCCATATCATAGTTGAACCCTAAATAAAAATCTATACCTAACCAAATTGACGCCATGTTTGATAGTACTTATTCAAAATAAGTGTTTATTTGGATCATTAAGCATTTATTGATATCTGGGAAATAAATTCGAAATAAGTGATTGTTTTAAAAATAAGGACCTATTTTTTGAGTCCAAATTCTCAGCTTTTTTTAACTGTTTAATTTATACAATAAGTATTTATTCAATTTTTTCTTCCAAAATTATCTCTAGTTGAATTTTAAAATACCACTTATAATATTATCCCTAGTTGAATTTTATAAAAGCACTTTTACAAAAGTATTTTTGTAGAAATACTTTTATGAAATCACTTTTACAAAAGCACTTTTGTAAAAGTATATTTAAAAGTTATAAAAGTACTTTTGTAAAAGTACTTTTATAAAAGTGATTTCATAAAAATACTTATGTAAAAATACTTTCACAAAAGTGCTTTCGTAAGGGTACTTTCTTAAGTACTTTCAGAAAAGTACTTTTATAAAAGTACTCTCAGAAAAGTGTTTTTATAAAAGTACTTTCATAAAAGTGTTTTTATAAAAGTACTTTCATAAAAGTGTTTTTTCATAAAAATGTTTTTATAAAAGTGCTTTCAATAGATATATTTTGAAAATTTGAAAAAAATGGAGGAGAAAATAGTCACAAATGCTTATTTAAATACTTATTAGAGAAAAGGACTACCAAATGCCAAATACAAAATAAATGCAAATAAACGCTTATTCAAATAAGCACTTGTTTTTGAGCACTTATTTTTAACTTAAACACTCCCAAAACATGGCTTGAAATTGATTGCTGCTGAAAAAAAAAAAAGGGAATTCGATATAAATAAAAAGCGAAAAGCAAAACATTGTAGCTCTAAACATTCTCCTTATCAGCTTATCAAGATGCAATGGTGAAATGTTGTTGTCCCACCATGAATGGGAACTTGATGCCATTTATATATAAAATCCAGCTTATATAAACAAATCAAATCTGAAATTGTATTATGCTCCGAGGAATTCATCAATTTCCTTTAAGTTATCAATATATAACAAAAGTTTAGCAAAATAAAAAGTTTAAATAGGACCATGGTTTTGAAAATCAAAACGGACCAGATGGTTAGACTTGGATTGGTTGACTTGGGAATCAATCACTAAGGGTGGCCATGAGCCGAGTTTCTCACGAGATATTCGAGCTCAGCTCGACTCAGTTTAACTCAAGCTTCGAGCCTGATATATAGGCTCATTTGCTAATCAAGCCAAGCTTGAGCCCAGTGAAGATCGGTTCGTGAGGCTCGCAAGCCTAGTATAATAAATAAATATTTTTTATTATATACATACATACATACATACATACATGTACATATACATATATAAATATATATAATAAATAATTTTTATTATATAATAATATTTTATATATAACATTTTTATTTTTTATGTATAATGGTAAATAATTTTTATAATTCTTATTTTTTATATGTAAAGTGAAAACATTATTTATATGTATATTTTTTATTTTTTATATGTATAATAATAAATGATTTTTATAATTCTTAGTTTTTTTATATGTAAAATAAAAAAATTATATGTGCACTTTTTATTTTTTAGAAAAAACTTGACTTGCAATCGAGCTCAAACTTGCGAGCTTTGAATTGAGCTGAGCTCGAGCTCAAATCTCTAGCTCGAATCAAGCTCGAGCCTAACACAGTTTTAGCGAGCCGAGCTCGAATAGCCAAGAATTCAGGTCGGCTCGGCTTGAATCCACCCTATCGGTCAGGCAACCAGTTCCATTTCACCATAAAACTGTTCATGGGCCAAAAACTATTGATTTGGTCAATGACCCACTAACCTAGGTGGTCAATCCGTTGATCCAAACAATTTTTTTTCCATTTTTTATTTTAATTATTTTTAATTTTTTAATCTTTTAATTCAAAATGGGCCATCCATTCAAACTAGACGGTTGGACCATTTGACCTGGGAACCGGTAGCTAAAACCATTCCGTATTAGGTCCAATTATTAAATCATTGAATAGGACTATTAATGGACTCCAAAAATTTGATACCTAATTTGACTCTAAATCTGATTATTTTGATTTTGGATATTAGAAGTTGTATTCAGTAAATAATTAGATGAGATGCAAATTTAACCCTTTTTTATCCAATTAAAATCCAAATCTTATATATATATATTATGTATAATTTCTAAAGTTCATAATTGTTAAATTAATAATATATATATATATATATAAGTTAAAAATGATTACAATTTTTTAAATACTTTTAATTTTTTCATCATTTTAAACACAATAAAATGAGTAAGAACTAAATCCAAATTCAATCTGAAATCTGACTTAATAATTACATGCACATAAAAATATGGAGGTTTCATAATCGAATGCAGATGCATATGTTTGCAACTAGATCCAAACCCAATTCAATCCATTTACAGCCCTAACCCTTTATTTTATGTCCTTTAATTTTTAAATTTCTGATTCTAATTAAATTGTATAGCTAATCTAATGGGCCTTAGGGGTAGCAACGAGCCGAGCTTTTCACGAGCTGTTCGAGCTCGGCTCGTGAAAAGCTTGGCTCGGCTCGATTTCAGCCGAGTTGGAGCCCAATTCAGTGGCTTGACTATTAAACGAGCCGAGCTCGAGCCTATTAGAACTCGACTCATAAGGTTCACGAACCGATTCGAATATATATATATATATATATATATATATATCATAAAAATATTATAATTCTTAATTTTTTAAATATAAAATAAAAAAATTATATATAATTTTTATTTTTATAAAATATTTTTTTCTAAATATTTTTATTATAAAATATATAATAAAATATTTTTATAAAATATAAAACGAGCCGAACTCGAACTCAAAGTTCTAGCTTGAACCGAACTCAAACTTGAACCTGATACTGTTCGGCTCGGTTCGTCTTGAGTCCACCACTAATGGGCATTCAGCCACCTTTATCGTTTACAACAAATCATACCTCATATTTGCAGAAACGGTGGCCTGCGCATCACCTGCCAACAAAATACACGAAGATGATTTATCACTGCACATCTCATACATTGTGGGTCCTACTTTTGTAATGAATGAACTTGATAGCGGTTGGAACGTGTTTTGTTGGCAGAACTGTTGATGCTTATTGCTTTATTAACAATTCATGTATACTTCAATTCATATGTCATAAATAAAGCAATTACGAGAAAACTAAAGTAGAAATTAAAATATATAAATGCAGAAAAGAGTAGGGGTCGTTTCCAAACCAGGTTATGACTTACTTTTGTATATTTTCTTCCACCAATGGAGCTCGAATTTCCTCCTCACGCAAAATTGAGATGATTCATCGGATTAAAAATAATAAAATAATGGGATACAAAATATCTCATGCTTTGAATAGACACACAGAAGGCTTGTGAATCAAATCAACGTCAGAGCTTGCGGCTTGGCAATATTTGGCTTCGGCCTTTGTCTAGAAGCCCTAATAAACTTCCAAGTAACGTTTTTTGTGTCCTTGGTGCACGAACTTAGAACCAATACATCAGTTCGGTTTTGTATGTGTTTGGAAAGAAGGTACAATTATTATTAACATAAAATTAAATTCTGGTTCAGTTTTCTGTACACTTGGATGGAGTGTAGTTATAAATGTAAAACCTCATCAACTCTAAAGTTTTATATTGAAACTTTAAATTCTTTCACTCATCACTATTTCTAAAAAAGCACGCTTATTTTCTAGTTCAGAATAAAATGTGATTAGTGTGTGTATTTTTACACTGATGACATTTTACACTGATTTCAAATGCAGTCTTAGACTCAGCTTGAAAGATGTACAAATACAGATATTAGAATGTAAAATCTTCTATTTTGTATTATTTTATATGTATTTACACTGTATATGTTTGTATTTATACTCCTTCCAAAATCCAAACTGAACATTAAAAACATTTCTGTGTATTTATATATTTTTATTTATCGGGAGACATTCCTAATACAGGGCTGCAAGGGATGTGACGTGAGTGTGAAAACCAATTTTGTGCCGAGGAAATCCAATTTCATTCAACTCTTTTGAATAAGTCGATCCTCTCATGGTCTTAAAAGACAGATCAGATCGGCAACGTCGTCTTCATCTGGTTTTAATTTCGGTTGGCACCTCCTCTTATTTTTACATGTGAAAACAGGAGCTCCGCTCATATGTTTTCTCATGTCTAAGGAACAAACATTTGGGTCCGCCCATGTCCAAATGCGAAGTTTTGAAGCAACTGACCCCCACATTCTGCTGTAATCGCTCTACCAAGTAATCACTGTAGTAGCGTGTAGGGTCCGGAAGATACTTAAAATAATCAATAATGGGTCACCAGGTCGGGTTTTATTATCTCGGTAGTGTGTACTTGAATTAAACTATTAACAGTCGGTAATTTAATTCAGGGGTTTCATCAACCAGCTCCTACTAGTCTTCTCCATTTTTTCAGAGCCTTTAATCGCGGGAAGGTGTCGGGATGTTCGGTCGATGAGTGGTGATAGGAGAGAATGGGTTTGGTGGCCATCGAAACCCTTCACACCAGTCAGAGTGACCTCCAGGTGATTCTGCCATTTTAAAGAAACGATCCCTGTGGGGTACCGGGGGTAGGGGGTATACAGGCAGCGGAACCACCTCCACAGGGTGGGGAGAGGTCTCCTAAACGTTCTCAGAAGAGGCGGAGATGACCCGGGCCAGCTGGGAAGGCCGACGGTGGAAAATAGTATTTTTGTAGAACTACCATTTCCCACCATCAACTTGGATCGTCGGGCCAATGGGCGGTCGAAAAGTGTTAGGATGCTCAGTGGGTGAGAGTGGTAATAGGAGGGAATGGGTTTGGTGGCAATCGAAACGGCCACTACCTCTTGGTGGTGGAAACCATTGGATCGCTTTAGTTGGGGTCAAAGAAACATTCTCATTAGGTACCACCAAAGAGTGATGAATAACATCAGAATGCAACTGCCAATCCTGAATTCTGGGTATTGGTGTTGATGATTGAATATGAGGGCATTCTAAGCAAGCCAAATGTGCCAAAGGATATTGAAGTACCGACCACAAATCAAACCATAAGATTGACCGTTACTCAAATCAAGAACAATCCATTCTAATAAGCTTCTTTTCAGGTATAAATCAGGCCTAAATCTCATAGAGGAACCAAACCAAACCAATTTAGGAAATTGGCAATGCAGAAATAAGTAATCCATTGCCTCCGTAGCCGATTCACAAAAAGGACATATGTTGTTACAGAAATGAAGAATTTTGTGAACTTTACTTCTAGTGGGCAAAGCATTTTGGAGAAACCTCCAAATGAAGAGGAATAATTTAGGATTAACATTCTTGAGGCTCCAGAATTGACACTAAACAATATTAGAAGCCAAAAATTACAATCTTAAAGAAGTTTGTAACCTGATATTGTAGTATAGCATCCATGAGTGTCAACTTTCAAACTAGTTTGTCTTGTAAAGAAGGTCGAATGGAGACAATAGATTGAATGCTCAATATGAGGAGCATTAATTGCACGAGTGCAACAGTCCAATGTATTATTTGAATGGAATAATCTTTCCAGAAATGCTCAATATGAGGAGAATTAATTGCACGAGTGCAACAGTCCAATGTATTATTTGAATAGAATAATCGTTCCAGAGCTTCTTTCACATGCTTTGACGGGGCTGTCGGGAATTTTAATTCACAACCATAAAAAATGAAATCCGCTTGGTCAGAAGAGTCGTGCTGAAGCTTCGTCACTTTACCACCCACCAAGTTGGCCGGTAAGACATCAGTAGCACTGGATGAAGTAATGTGAATGATATTCGGTCACATGGCACTCCACTAACATTCACATATATTTATTTATTTATTTAAAAAAAAGAAACAAAAAACACAGTAGATACACGTGTTAATGTATATAAAAGCATTGACTTCAGTAGAAAATTGCTTATAATTAGGTATTGTTGTATAAAGAACTATAATAAAAGAATCCCAAATGGATGTATTAAAGTATGAATTCATCGACTTAGTAAAAGACAGTAACAATTGAAGATGGATATATTAAATTAAATTACTTATGCCACCACTGGAGTTTCAGTCAAATAAATACTTAAGAAAAACATCCCATAAGGTTTATCTCATCAACTTATTCATCCCTTTGTTGTAAGGTGGTGGTGATGGACTGATGGCGGTCCAATTAGGAAGTTGAGACGAAGAAAATGAATAATGAGAAAAAAAGGATTAGCTTTTCAGAGGCTCAAGAGTCTATGAAGCTGAAATGAAAAAGGCTATATTTGTAATGTGGTGGTGATGGCGGTCCAAATTAGGAAGTTGAGACAAGAAAATAAATAATGAGAAAAAAAGGATTAGGGTCTCAGAGGCTCTTCTCAGGATGGTTAAAAGTAAATCCCTAAATTGATTGATCAGCAGGGGAATGGGATTTTCTCCCATTCCCCTAAAAGTAAATCCTTAAAAGTAAATCTCTAAATCGGTACACACATATTGAAGAGTATGTACCGATTATTGGAATTGGGATTTTCTCCCAACAAAACACGTCCCAACCCTCTATTAACATTATCACACACCGCACATCCTAATTTATGATTGGGATTCACCGTAAAAGTGGCACTCATCATGCATGAGATGTGTACAGTATGAGATAATGTTGGTAGAGGGTTTGCTGTCTTCGGTTGGTAGGTGATTAGATCTACAATTATTGAGTTTGGCTTTAGTCTCATGCATTGAGAATATGTTCCTACTTATTTGTTTTATTTAATGAGGAGATATTCTTAATGTAAAGTTGCAAAAGGCTGTTTGAGCGCTGTGGGCAAAGGTTTGTCCTAATAGAAGCCGATCTCCGTAGAGGTGTAAAGTGGGTCGTGTCGGGCGGGTATGGCATGGCTCGTGGGCAGCCCGCCCTAAAGGTAGGTCATGCTGTCTTCAGTGGAAATTTTGGAGATCGGCCCAGCACGGCCATGACCCAAGCCCAAGCAGGCCCATGCCTTGTCGTGTCGACACACGCGTCTGGGCCAGGTCGAGCTGCAGGCCATGTCATAGGCTTGGAACGTGTCAGGCTGGGCCACAGAGTGGGCTTTGGGCCTAGGCCGAATTTTTTTTTTTATGTTTCTTGAAAATTTTGATTTTTTTTCTAAGTAAAATTGTAAAACTAAAATATTTAATTTCCCTATGAACTTTGGGAATTATGAACTATTTAAAATTTTAAAAAATGAAAAATCTAAGTTATTTAATACATAAATGAAAAAAAATAGTTAACCAAATTGAAATAAGAATGATGGAATAACAAATTGGAAGAAGAAGAAGAATTTTATTTCTTTTAAATTTGAATGGTACAAATTAGTGAATTACAAATACAATGATTGGGGGGCATTTATGTCATTTTTTCAACCCCCTAAATGTCATTTATGTCATTTAAATTTGAATGGTAGAAACTAGTTGTTATATAATTGTTGGGGGGGAATTTATGTCATTTTTCAACCCCCCATAAGCAAAATACAGAAATACCCCCCTAATATGGCTGTTTATAGCTGCTAAACCCCCCAAAAACTGAAACTAGCTGTTGGGCCCCTTCGGGAGGGGGGCCCAACGGCTATATTCCCGAGCAGGCTGAGCGTGGTCCGTTACGGGCCTGTCAAGCCGTGTTTCGTCCCATGCCGTGGGCTAGGCCGTGCCGGCCCATGGGCCTCAAACCCCCGACCTAGCATGGCATGGACCTCTGTGCCGGGCTTGGCACGACCCGTTAGCCGATGTTGAGATCTCACCATGTGTCACTTCGGGAGAGGCACTATGGATTGCACGTGTTGCTTGAAGGACATGCATTCCATGTGGAGCTGTCAATGGGTTGGGTTTGACCCAATAAACCCAAACCAATTGGCCGGTACTGGTTTCAATAACTAAATCGATTCCAGATCCTAATATAGTGTCTCGATTATTATCAGTTTGGAACTGATTCCACCCAATCCTAACTGATTTAGATATCGATTGCCCTAAGAACCAATTTATTCGATTTTAAGTCTAGAAATTACAAACCTTGTCGAGTCCAATTTAGTTATAAATCCTCACTATTTCATGTTGAATCGGTTCCAATTCTAGCTGGTCTCGATCCAAATCCAAACCGTTGACAGCCCTAATCCTGTGTCGGGCCTGTCAGCAGGCTTTTGTAAAGAGGGAATATGAAGGCTTTGCTATGGGCATCAAGGCATGCTACCATCAATAATTAAATCCTCATTTGTGTTCCACGGTGACTAACTGCGATGAGTTCATGAGCCATAGTCCGCGATGCTATTGTAACAATACACATCCATCCTCTTACATCCATCTAGTCAGTACTTATTCCACCCCACCATTAGCATGCATATCAGTTTTACTGACAGAAGGTATTACATGACATTTTGAAAATTTTCGAAAGTCCATTCCACTCCCTTTGGCAACACTTTGTATATTATATGGTCAAAAGTATTCTTACGTAGTCTTAAGAGGAACAAGTTTTCTACATGAGATCAAGATAAGAATTAAAAGTTGGAAACAGATTTAGGAAAAATAATAAAATAAATTAAATTGAAATGGAAATGGAAAAGTATATTTAATTTTTATTAGGTAATCAATGGTTTTATTTAACATATAAGATGCCTTTATTTAACATCATTTTATGGGGTTTTTCAAGTAGAAGGAAAAGGAGAAAGAGAGAGAAAGAGAAGAGAGAGACCGCCCACAGTTATATTGTAATACATAAATACGTGAGTGATGAACGATGAACAAGCGGAGAGAGAGAGAGAGACTGCCCACAGTTACATTATAATCCATAAATACTAGAGTGAACAAGCAGAGAGAGAGAGAGAGATTGGTGTTGATGGATTACCAGTTCTACCAAATCGAGATTGTGATGGAATGAAGCTGCATGATAAATAACGGGACATTGCTCCAATCTTGTTGCAGATATTTATATATAAGCCCATCGTTTTGGTTGTTAAATTATCAGTTACATTATAATAATATTTATTTATTAGGATGACCAATTTAAAACATTAGTATGTTAATAATAAAGAAAAATAGGATGGAGTGTGAATATAAATATGTATGGTATAAATACATAAAAAATTATACAAAATACAAATTTTTGCATTCTATAAATTTGTATTCTATTCTTTTTGAATTAAGCATATGTTTTGTTTTGTGGGTGTTTTGTGATAGATGTTTATCAAAACACTTCCTTATCATTGTTATATCAATATTTTTTCCATCATATTCATCTGTAAACTTCAAGTGGAAGGTTCATTTTAACGCTTCTCCTATGATTTATTCACTGTTCCACTATTGTAACACCTAGTTATCTATAAACAATTTATCACATACTTTTTCTTAATTTTGAAGAGAACTCAAATACAAACATTTATTTAATAAACAAAAACTATAACAAACACTAGGTATGAGATTTGAGTTACGTTGTTGATATCAACCTATATATCTCATGCTTAGATTGCAACGCCATATAGATTTGAAGTGCTTACCGTTTGACATTTCACCTCCTCTTTAGTTCAGCACCACCTCTTTGAAATTACAATGGTACCCCTCTACTCAAGGGAGAGAAATTAATTGTAAGATAAGTGAAAATGAAATAGGGGAGATAAATAAAGAGTGGCTCTATTTATGCATATAAAACAATAGAATTTTGGGCCGCCATATAACTAACCCTATCTCTCTTGGCTATTTTCAATTCCTTCTTATTGAGACAAGTGACTTTATGGGTTCACTTATATTTTAATTAATATTTTGTCATTAGTTAATTTTGATCTATCCAAACCAAGTTTACTCAAAGCTGATTTCGCAAAAATAAAATAGCTCAAGGTAGTCTATTGTTATGTGATTAGATCAACACATGTATCCATAAGTAATTAAAACACCAATTAGTTAAACATAATATGAGTAATCATATGTACACATAGAGAGACCTATCCACCATGGATCTCGAGAGCCCATGGCCACTTGATCCTACACTTTTACAGTTATCAAACAATTAGAATAAATTTAATTAAGAAATGTTAGAAAAGTAAAGGAGATTCCTACATAACAACCCTGCTAAATTAGAATTTGCTTCATGCCATATGGGTGCCCCACATTATATCCCAGTTGTATATTGGAAACATCTCCCAATGTATTCGAGATTTCCTACTCACTTTTCCTGCCCACTCTTTATTCGTCGTAAATTGGAACAAGAGATGTGTGACTCCAATTCACTTCGGGTAGAGAGTGGGTAGTAAAAGTAAGAAATTTGGGCTCCTCCCAATGACAAATACAAGAGATACAAAAGTTCTTTGAAAAAATACATTGTACTACAATGCAGAATTTTGAATTCTACTGTAATCCTATACAATTCAAAATGACAAACACCTCCACCCTAAAATATCAATACCCACCTGTGTACTGACATCAATTCTGAGTTGGCACCTACCCCTGTATGATGGGGCTAAGAATTCTTAGGGTATGCTGAATAGTCATTCTCCCAAAATTCTTTCTTATAGATTCACCTTCTCACATAATGCCAATCTTGGCATTATATTGAATTGAAGCCCACATGCACAATCTCAGCATGCATCCAAATTAAACATCTTCCATGCGCTTGTCATGGGGAGATGTTCCCAATACATGATTGAGATGTGTAATGAGGCACCCATGTGAATTCATGTACAAGACAAGTTTGCATCAGTTCCCTGAATGCACATTTCAGCATGCACTGGGAACATCTCCCATAGTGTTGTCATTGGGAGTTGTATACATGAATGGATATGCTGTGTGGCATAGATGTGAACTAGTATAATACCCATGCCGGGCCCACTTTTGTATTGAATTCACATCAATACCCCAAAAAATGCATACTATAGGTAATTTATAACACATTCCAACCCTATATTGAAAACATTTCCTAATGACAAATACAATAAATATTTCCAATCTATGCTGAGATATGCATGTGGGGTACGCTGGATGGGACCCCAATGTGAACTCTGTATTTTGTGTGAAATCCAAATTCTGATCCCAGCTGACGGAGTTAAGTGGGCTTGTAATTACTAGTTAAAGCCTTATCTACACTTATATATTAAAAGTATAAACAGAAGCCACAGAACCGCTTCCCCTAATTGTTAATAAAAAAATAGAAAGAGAGATATAATTTATGCAATGGATAAGGCAGTGTATAGAGTTGTTGAGATTGAGTTAAGCAGCATGCACATAGATTATTGCACATCTCACAGAGAAAGTATTTGAAGATAGAGACCGCGACCTAATAAACTAAAGAAAAAAAGAAATTACTTATGCCGAAACATAGTTTGATGATCAGACGATTACAAAGAAATAATTAATTAATTCACTTGGACAATGAATCAAACTTTTACTAATGGTTCTAAAATAATTTAGAAATGAGAGAGAAAAATATCCAATCGTGAATATTTTTTATGTAAGCAATCCTTTCACATTTCAGGCAAAACGTCTTGAGTGATGGAAATATCATATTACCTCACAATGACGATGTATCACGCAAGGTATCCAAACGTGTATTAATGACATTATTATTAGTAGTATTTAATTTGGGGATGAGTTAATTTCATCCTACAGCTCTTTTGAACAAATAAATAAATATATTAATATGCATGCCCCGAATAAAACAATGAAACTCCATTATGAGATTTTTATTTTTTTGCAATCAAAATTTTTACATATATGTTATTTAGGGGTGTTCTTTTATGTGGATGAGAAATTGGTAGTGTAAATTGATCCACATTACACCATGTGGCAAGGACCAATCCACACAACATCACACAGTCCATAGCTGTTCTCAACTATGGATAGATTGTGTGGGTTGGACCGGTTCACACCCATAGTAGTGTTCTGTAGACACTACACTTTTTGAGTTCATGTATCTCGTATACATTTTATGTGGGATTTACATAGTTGGTCATAAATGTCTAACTTTTTCTTTTTATATGGTAAATAAATTAAAAAAGGCATCAATATATAAACAACAATTGCATTTTTTAAATAATTAAAAAATATTATTTTAAATATTAAAAAAATAAAAAAATTAATATTTTAAATATTATTTTATTAATAAAAAATTTAAAAATTAATATTTAAATAATGAAAAAATAGTTGAGAAAATTAATATTTTAAATATTATTTTATTAATAAAAAATTTAAAAATTAATATTTAAATAATGGAGAACCGTTGGACTTGTGCTAGAATTGACATTAAGAAATTTTGTTTTATTGATAAAATATTAAAAATTTAAAATTTAAAAATTATTAAACAGTATAAGGTACTTAGCCATCAAAATCTTAAAATCTTAACCTGTAATTGCCAATACATGGACGCGGTTGAAAGTAACCCAGAGTTTCAGTTAAAAACAAAAAGGTGGAAGGGGGTATGGATTTGAACAATTTTCACAAATTCAAATTGATGCCCCACAGAGAAGAGACCATATGTTGGTAAGAGTGTTTGGAATGTCTTTTATTAGTAGAGATCCCAACTCCACATAATGTGCCACGTAGGGGGCCCACATGCACATCAGCTTGCATTGAGAATATCTTTCATGCTTGTGGGGTATGTGTAAGCTGTAAAACGGGCCAAGCTGGGCCGGCATGGTATGGCTCACATGTGGCCTGTGGGTTGTTTCGGGCTATGCTTCTTTCCCTTGAGATATTTTGAGGGGTCGGCTTGATACAGTCCATGGCCCAAGCCCATATGAACCCATGCCGTGCCACAGGCCAGACTGCTCTGTGGCCCAAGCCTTAGGTCAGGTTAGACCGTGGATCAGGCCAAAATTATTTATTTAAAAATATTAAAAAAATCTTAAAATTTTTATTTTATATAAATTTTGATATATATATATATATATATAATTATTTATGACAGCATGACTCATGAATCATCATAGCGGGCTGAACCGACTTGAATCGTGTCAGGCTGTATTAAGCCACGGGCGGCATAATATACGCATCTCAGCGAACATTGGGAATATCTCCCGATAGATGTTCCAAATACACAGTTAACTGTGGGGGGCACAGATGTGAATTCGCAACTTCCATTTTTTGCTTTCGAAATAAAAAAACTGCCATATTAACAAGAACAAAATCAATCATATTGTGGAATACACCACCCCACCCGGCCACCCCCTCCCCTCCCAGGATTTCGAATTTTACATTTTAGAAAACAGCGCAGGCTCGTTTTTTATTGCATTTCCTTTAATTAACTTATTCCCGCGGACAAGGTGGGATCCATGAAAAGCAAGAAAAAGTTTGATCATATCTTTCAAGTGTCCTTTTGCATCAGCTAGCTCTTTGTCGAAAGAGAGTGAGAGAGATTTTCGGAGTTCTCAATTCCACCTCATTTAGGTAAGCGTTTTCCTTTTTACCGTGGTAGGTGAGATGGTAAACTGCAAATCCACCCACATAGCTAAGCTAATAATAATATAACACTGTGAAGGCGATAAATTTACTATCCACAACAATCCCACAAGATCAGAATATACTATAAGACATTGAAAACCAACCAAATAGACTTGGAGAAATTAATTGTATAGACATGATTTTCAAAATCAAATTACAGAGGACAGTTAATAATAAAGCTATAAAATATTATAGAAAATTTCTTTTCTACTGTTTATGATCCAACTAGACTGGTCTGTGCATCAGCGTGTATAAAATGCCCCCTGCTTTCAGTCTAAAACCCAGAAAACCAACAAGGTTTCAGAGAGGCGAATTTGTATAGTGCGCGCCTCTGTGTGTGTGTTGTCTGTGTTTGTATGCATGCGTCTGGGCGGGTAAGTGCTCGTCAGTGGTCACGAAGATATACAGAGATAGAAAGAGAGAGACAGTGAGAGGAAGAGGGGAAAGGAGAATAAGATTTCATGGAATCCTCTCTGCAGCAGCCTCTGCCCATGATTCTATTTTTTGTGCTTCCACTATTATTCTTGCTGGGTTTGTTTGTTCGGTTACGGCGTAAGCCGTATCCTCCGGGGCCCAAAGGGCTGCCGGTGGTCGGAAACATGAACATGATGGACCAAATGAGTCACCGAGGGCTTGCCAAGCTAGCAAAGGAATACGGTGGCCTCGTTCATCTGAGACTCGGATTCCTACACATGGTGGTCGTGTCCAACCCAGAGATGGCTCGTCAGGTTCTTCAAGTACACGACAACATCTTTTCCAACCGTCCGGCCAATATGGCCATAAGGTATCTGACGTACGACCGGGCGGACATGGCTTTCGCTCACTACGGACCCTTCTGGCGTCAGATGCGCAAGATCTGTGTCATGAAGGTGTTCAGCCGAAAGCGGGCGGAGTCGTGGAGCTCCGTACGTGACGAAGTTGACTCCATCGTTCGAGCCGTGGCTGCCAAAGCCGGGTCGCCAGTCAACCTGGGCGAGCTGGTGTTCCAACTCACGATGAACGTAACCTACCGAGCCGCGTTTGGGTCGGACATATGTGAAGGCCAAGAGAAGTTCGTCGCAATATTGCAGGAGTTCTCGAAGCTCTTCGGGGCCTTCAACCTCGGTGACTTCATCCCTTGGCTCAACTGGTTCGACCCTCAGGGATTCCACAAGAGACTCGCCAGGGCTAGACGGTCCCTCGACGTCTTCATCGACAAAATCATCGACGCTCACTTGGCGAAGAGGAAGAACAAGAAGTCCGACAATACAGAAGAAGATAACGATATGGTAGATGATCTACTCGCCTTTTACGATGAAGAAGCCAAGAAAGGCGAATCAGACGACTTACAAGGATTCATCAAAATGACCAGAGACAACATTAAGGCCATCATCATGGTATGTTAATTAAAAGAAAATCGATTGCCGAATTGGTTATAAGTTTTTCCGTTGTCATAGTGAACCTATTATTTTAGGAATAATCT
Source organism: Nelumbo lutea (assembly GCF_056320005.1). NCBI lineage: Eukaryota > Viridiplantae > Streptophyta > Magnoliopsida > Proteales > Nelumbonaceae > Nelumbo > Nelumbo lutea. Next base: position 59,586,193 of record NC_142689.1, on the reverse strand, counting down.
ACACTCTTGTTTCTTCTCTGGATCTCCTTGTTTCTGTTCTTCTTCTTCTTCTTAATTATTATTATTATTATTATTATTTTTTCTTTTTATACAACAGGATGTGATGTTCGGTGGTACTGAAACCGTTGCGTCTGCAATCGAGTGGGCCATGGCTGAGATGATGAAAAGCACAGAGGATCTGAAGAGGGTACAACAAGAGCTTGCCAACGTCGTGGGTCTGGACCGAATAGTTCAGGAGTCGGATTTCGACAAACTAACGTTCCTTAAGTGTGTAATAAAAGAGACACTCCGGCTTCATCCACCCATCCCACTCCTCCTCCACGAGACGGCGGAGGATGCCGAGGTCGCCGGCTACGCCATCCCGAAGAAATCTCGGGTGGTGATCAATGCGTGGGCGGTCAACCGAGACCCCGGATCCTGGGACCAACCGGAAACATTTAAGCCATCGAGGTTTCTGGAGCAGGGAGCACCAGATTTCAAAGGAAGCAACTTTGAGTTCATACCGTTCGGCTCTGGTCGACGTTCTTGCCCGGGTATGCAACTGGGACTCTACGCGTTAGAGTTAACCATTGCTCACCTCCTCCATTGCTTTACGTGGGAGTTACCAGATGGGATGAAACCCAGTGAGCTCGACATGAACGATGTCTTCGGACTCACCTCTCCCAGAGCAGAACGACTCGTCGCCGTACCAACTCCTCGCTTGCAGTGTCCCCTGTTCTGAGCGAGTTCTGATTTCAGACACCCAACTCCGATTATTTACGTGATTACGTCTCATTCTCTCCATATATAAAATACCTAAAATATTCTACTTTCCTTGTTTTTTCTTTCCTTTACCTTTTTCTTTTTTTTTTTTTCTTTTGCGAAGAAAACCGAGAATAAGCCAGCAACAAATGTATTCTTTGTGCAGTGGCGGGTTGCACAAACAAAACAAGATCACTAAGATGAGACCTTTCGAGAAGTAAAAATGGAGAAAAAGTAAATAAAAAAAAGGAAACCCGCAGAAGGAAAAGGTCGTCATTGTTCTTATTATCTGTATATAGAATATTCTATGTTGTTCAAGTGTTCAGAGAGTGAGTTTTTATTTTATTTTCCTTTTTGGTGACTTGACAAAGAAAATAAAGAAATTATAAATATATGGTTTTGTTCATTTTTGCTTTCTGGCAATAAGATGGGATGGGCTTCTAAGTTTGTGGGCCGTGGGGGAGTTACAGATAAGGTTGGAGTTGCTTGTGGCAGATATAAATTGTTATGTAGATTGTGTTTGGTGGTGGGCTTTCTTTTATGAAAACGATAGGGAAAGAAAAATCAGTTTCTTAATTGTCAATGAGAATTTTTGAAAAAAGTGATTGAGAAAGTACGAGTTTAGTGGAAGGCAATAACAAAGTGCAGCGCATCCAGAATCGTCTCTCCCCGCGAGGTTTTGGGCTTTGACGACATGATTTGGACCCAATTGCGTCAGATGTCAACACCCATTACCATCTAGACTCGTCTCTAAACCCTCGCATGGAGTGGCAAATATGTCCTTTAAAGCATTAAAAATATTGGAGTTCATTAGCGTAAATATTGGCGTTAGAATTTACAGTAAAAAGTATTTAGTTTGAAAGAAAAATATAGGAAAAGGTAGGAAAATGATAAGGAAAGTTATAGAATTTCGTGCCAAACACAACCTTAGTGGTCGTTTGGGGGTGCCTATTAGATAAATAAATGCTTATAGGATAAGTATTTATTAGGTGCTCATGAGTCATGAGTTATGAGTAGTTGTTGAAATGGTGATAAAAGTGCGTCTTTTAAATGGGGTGGTATAGGTATTTTGAATATTACATGGCAGTTCAAAAATGTTCCAGAAATGAAATAAGTAGTTTTTCAAAAAGTATTTAAAAGAAAACCAAATTTTGAGCTTATTCAAAATGGGCTAATTTCCAGAAAAAAAAAAGCACTTGTTCAGGCTTATTCATATAGCTTATTAGTGTGGCCCTAGCCTAATACTTAAAATTGAGCACTCCCAAATGAGGGCTCGGTTCAATTAACCGAACTATGGGGTATTTTTTGGAACCGAACTGGTATTATCGTTTTTTGGAAAACTGGTAACCGGAACCAAACCGAAGCCAGTCGGTTAATCAATTGACTAGTTGGGTAACCGTCAGTTCGGTTCGTCGGTTTTTCTGTTTTTTATTTTTTACAATATATATTATAAAAAATATATAAATATATAATAAAAAATTATAAATATATAAAATATTATATTTTAAATAATAAATAATAAATAATATATTATCATTATATATCTTTATATATAATTCATATTTATTAATTTATAATATATAAAATATATAATTTACATAAAAAATTCATAAATATATATAAAATATATAGAAATATATGTATATTGGTCGGTTCGGTTAATAGCCGGTTTTCTATATTGACTAACTAAAACCGAACCGGTATCTTTGATTTTTTAAAAACACCAAACGGTCGGTTCGGTTAACTGATTTTTTGGTTTAGTTTTAGTCAGTTTTTTCAATTGATTCAGTTTTGCAGTTTTTTGTTTTTGCTCACCCCTAGGGCTTAGTGGGTGTAGTGATAATCAATGTTTAGGCTCAGTTTGGAAAGATTACAAAAAAAAAAACATGTATTTTGTATTTTTAAGACTCAATTTGAAAGGATTATAAATACAAATATGTAAGGCTTAGTCTGGAAAGAGTACAAATGCAAATATGTACAATGAAAATACACACAAACTAATACAACATACAAGGTTTTGCACTCTACATATTTGTATTTGTGCTCCTTCCAAACTGAGCCTTATGCCACATTTGGTTGCAATGCAAATAAATTTGCATTGATGCAAAATTTTTGAAGTGTAAATGAGTTGAGTGTAAATTCTGAACTATTTTTGTTTAAAATTTTATCTTATTAATTAAGACATGAAGCAGAAAAAGTAAAACCCAAAGAAAAATTAAACAAGAATTTACATTTTTTTTCATTTGCACTCCTATGCATTTGTATTAGTACAAATAAAATTGCACTGCAACCAAACACAAACTTATGGTTTTGGTTTATGAAAACAAAAATAGTTTCCCTGGCAATTAGAGACTTCTCCTATTGCTAAATCACAATTCAAATACGAAAAAATAACCACTTGAACTTATGATTTTTTTTAAATGAAACCTTTTATTTATTTATTTATTTTGAAAGCTCGTAGGCATATTCATTGCATTGAATCTTTCAAAAGCATAGGTAATAGAAATTGAGGAGCAACCGACCATGTCCATGGTCTAAAAATAGTAACAGCAAAGTTAGTGAACATCATTCTATGTTTTATGAACCAAAGTTTTGAAAACCAAGCCAGAAACAGAACTAGTCAAGGCACCTTTTTTTGGTTTGATGGTTCAACTGTCTAGGTCAAACGTCCAACCTATGACATCATAAATAAATTAAAAATTAAAAAAAATAATTATAAATAATAAAAAATACCATAATCAACATAGCATGATACATATACTCCATTGCAAGCCTAAACTTAGAATGTGTAAGTCTCAATGCACTAACAAGAAGTGATATGAAACTTACAATCATTTTGCATTGTTTTTAAAATACAAAGTCTAGCACAACTTTTATTACTTCCTTCCCCTTTGCATCTATTTCATATCTAGAGTCATTAAAACTCTTATCAGTCACCAAACTTTGCAAATCATGCATATGCTTCAAAGTGCTTTCCAATGCAATGAAATTGGTTACAAAGTGAGTGGTTCCAAATTGTACTATCTTAGTTCAACTAGGTCTCTTCCTTAACATTGATAGTACAAAAGTATGACTATAGACAAACTTTATAATTTTAGATGCATGTTGTGTTAGACAATGTATGCCCTTAGTTCCAATTAGATTGATGCACATAAGCATTTGTCTATAAATGAATAAAGTACATTATTGTTTCATGTTAATATTGGCATGGTTCAGTGTATTAGTGAAGGGATGGTAGGATCCATCGTATGGATGCCAAAACTGTTGCGGAATGGGTGGGCAAATTTCAAAAATTTCCTACTTTCCTTCCAACTAAGAATCGTATTCCTTGATTTTAGAATTAAAATTCAAGGATCCTACTTGAACCATAACCGAACCAGATTTGAACCAAAAGACAAGGGAGGGATTATACCTGATCCAGAGAAGTAATATCTTCCAAAGTTGGTGTTCACGCCCAAAGAAGACACCAAGATCCACTCCTGCTAAAGATGACACAGCAACTGTGGAACAGAACCAGCAGAGTGCATCCTACGCACTGATCCTTCACAAGAATCCTTTGGTAAACAATGAGCACCGAACTGAATCAGCCTTTTAGTAAAGACTGATATCAAGAACTCTTTCTTGATCTTTCCCTCTCAGAGAAATCGAACTGGTGGTGGTTGTTGGCAGTTGATGGAGGAGAAAAACTAGAGAAGAAAGTGGCGAACTGCTTTTCTCCTCTAGGGTTTCTAAGATCTAATCTCTAGAATGCAGGTGGGTTATCTGCAAAATCCCTTGGGTTCGAATTCTTGTAATTCGAATTAGGGTTTTCCTCCTCTTTCTTAATGATTAAGAAAACCTCCTAATCATATCAAGAGTTGCCCTTATCCAAATCTGTATTTGGAGTAGGACTCTTCTTAATCTTATCTGCAGATTAGATTGGCTTTAGGGCTCATCCTAATCTCAGATCCGCCCCCTTAGTTGACTAATCAATTCAGCCCAGATCAAAATGGGCTTTGAGCCCATTAAGTAATAAGTGCTCAATAGTCTTCCAAACTGCTACACAGTTGGACTTCTTTGTATGGTGTGGGACCCAAGCATTGATCTACAAACCAGCCACATGGGTTCAGCCCAACCTTTGTTACAAGGCCTAGCTGAATTCACTGGGAAGCCCAGCGAACCCCTTGAGCCCATCACATGGACCCTATGGGCCCAACACTTACACTAAGTGGTCCTTGGGCCAAACCATCTTATAAAAACCCAAGGACTGTGGGCAGATGCAAGATTAGCCCATCAGGTATTATCCTAAATGGCCTTACACTTAACCTCTCGGCCCATAATGATCAAGCATTGCCTGACAAGAGAGGACCTCTCCCTCGGCTGTAAGGAACAGTGTTGCACTCTCTACTTACATGGATCTCGGGAATTAAAACCATTTGCAAACATTTTGAAACCGTATGAGTATATATCATATATATATAGATTTTGCAAAATAAAATTCTAACGATTGAAATCAACTGCCGACAGTTTAGTTTCCATCAGAGAGAGTGCATCCCCGATCATTACCTTTGTCCGACAAAGGAGCTGATCCCGTCACTATGATCATCCACTCAGATGAATTCTTATACTGTCCCAACATACCCAAGTTTTGACCCCCACTAAGGATCTCACTGATTGGCATATCAAAGACAGCCCGATCCGACACCTAGTGCAGTACCATAATCGGGTCTAGGGGTCAGGTGTAACTTTCTAGTTTTGCCCATCAATCTCCAAGGTCTAGGGCAATATTGAAAATCTGGTCCGGTTCAAAGGTTCAAGTAATCCTACACTGCGTGTGCCTTGGGTCTCACCTTGGCAGCTGAGACAAGCCACCCCAATAGTCGGCAGTACACCAGTGTCAGCCTTGGCAAGATAAATCTCCCCAGACTTATCCAACAACTATGAACATTTAAAGCTAACACAAGTCTCATTTAGTGTCCAGTTAGGGTCTTACACAAAAGCATACCACACAACATGAATCAAATATGTACTTTATTTATTTACATTAAATATCAAAAGTACATCAAAATCGATTGAAGTTAAGGGCATACAAAAACTGTCCAACAATTAGCTCTTAAACTAGACACTTAGGAGACTTGTGTTGTTTAAAATGTTCTTAACCATTGAATAGACTTGAGGAGTTTATTCTAAAAAGGATGACACCGGTGTGTTGCCAAGGAGTTGGAGCAACTTGTTTCAACTGCTAGAAAGTTACACATAACCCCAAACTTGATTATGGTATTGCACTAGGTGTTGGATCAGGCTGTCTTTGATATGCTAACTAGTGAGATCCATTAAGGGTCAAATATGTAGGTATGCTGGGGCAATCCAAGAATTCAAATAAGTGGGTGATCATAGTGATAGGACCGGCCCCTTTGTCAAACAAAGTGAATATCAGGTTTTACATTCTCTCTGATGGAAACCTAAATTGTTGGCAGTGGATTTTACGTATGATTGAAATATGGTTTTGTAAAATGTATTTATATGTTATATACTTCTATTTAATGGAAAAAGGTTTGTAAAAGGTTTTAATTCCGGGATCCATCTGAGCAGAGAGTGTGACATTGCACCTTATAGTTAGGAGAGAGGTCCTCCCCTACCAAGCAGTGTTTTGATCATTATGGGTTGAGAAGTTAAGTGTAAGAGACCATTATAAAACTGATTACCTAATGGGCTTTGTCTTATATGAGTCCATTATTCTTAAGTCTTCATAGGGTGGTTAAATTCAATGATCATTTAAGTGTAAATGTTGGGCCCAAACTGAAATGTCAATTAGATTAGGGGGTTCATTGCCCTAAGTAGTGAATTCAAACTAGCATCTTTCAAGGGTAGGGCTGAACCGATGTGGACTTGTATGAGATCATTGTGGGGTCCCATGCCATATAATAAATATCAAGCCCAAAGTGGCCATGCAACACCTAGGGATGTGAGCCTTTGAAGAAAATGGGCCAAAGGCCCATTACAAATTTAATTAGTTAAGTTGTCAAGTTGTCATATTATTTGGGTAAAAAATGGGCATGGTTCTAGGTATGAAACACCTATTTTCTTAAGAGGATAATATGCCTATCTATTAAAATAATCTAGATCCAAATCACAAATCATATTTGGATAATCTCCTAATTAGATTAGGAGAGTGCTCCATATAAGGGGGTTAAGAGGAAGAGGGTACATGTGACTTGTTCTCTTCACTCTCTTGCTCTTTCCTCTTCTCTCTTTTCTCCTAGAAACCTTATCACAACCAAGGCTTTTCAAGAACTTATTTTTATCAGTTTTGCTCTAAGTTTTTGCAAGGAAAACGTTGGGGAAATCAAGACCACACATCCCATTTGATCCAAGCAAGTTGGATAGTAGTTTTGCTGAAAATAGTGTTACTAAACCGACTTCTCCCATACAATATGCCATTTTTAGTTGAAGGCTGGTTTTGGGACTAATATTGGGTGTGAACTTCTACCTTGGGATCTGTGCTTATGGTATATGTATCAGGTATACTTTCCTTTTTTATTTGGTTACAAATCTAATCCGATTCAATGCAAGATCTATTCAGAAAAATGTAGTTTTTCAAAACACTAGGAAATCGATTCCTATAAGGGTTAGAAATTTTTTGAAATTTCACCCAACCATCTAGCATGGTTCAACCATCCATAAGATGAATTCTAACCCTTCCAACACATTGAACAACAATTGCAACATAATCCACTTCCCTAATTTCCTTCAACATCAAGTTCATACAATGTGTTGCACAAGGTGACCATTAAATCCACGGAAATTCTACTTCCAACAATCTTCTGACATTTATATAATTTGCAACATTGATAGTGACTACTTGAACAATATTTTCTAATTTTATCCAATCAATAACTTTAAAAAAATTATCTACACTCTTCACAATTTCAGAAGCATCTACAAACTTCACAAATGTAGTTCCTGTAGTATAATACACTAAAAAATTAATCAATGTCCAGTTACGTGTATTTGTCCAACCATCAACTATTATAGTGCACCCAAATTCAATCCATTTCTTATGGAGTTTATCAATAGACATCTAAACCTCCTAAACCAAATCTTTTAACAAATTGGTCCTACAATTATGATATGAATGAGCTTTGTACCTTGGACTGGTAGTAGAAAATGCATCCAACATGGGCTAAAAATATCTTGAACACAAAGCATTCAAGGGAATACAAGCGTCACACAACAACTTCATAACAACATGATCCACATGACTAATTGCTCCCTTAGATGCCAATACACTCTTAATACTACGTTGTGCACCTGGAGTGCTATGTACCAAGTGGATCTACTTCCCTAATCTCAACATCATCATCATTATTTCCACACTATGTTCTAGTGTCATCAACAAAATTCATAGGTTATTTTTCACTTTTTTTCTATCATTAATTTCATTCAATAATTACCCTATTTTGTATTTTACATCATAGGGTACTTTATGACAAACTGCAATGTCACCTTTCCTTTCGATAGGATGTTGTTTCATCCTATTAATCCCTTCCCCTTTAAATGTCTTTTGATAATAAAGACATGTCATTGACTTTGTTGCATTGAGAGGGTCAACTTTAAGAGAAACATGATCCCATGCAGGCTCGCATCGATTAGTATTTGTAGTTGGGGGTTCCACCCAAGGTTTAATGTATCGAAAAGGCAATTTTAAGAGACGTATTGGGATACACCTTGGGTACGCATGCGTATCGGAGAAAAACCATGTATATGTTTGACATCGATGCTGCAGTTGCAACACTGTTTACTGAGAAAATAGTGGCTGCTAATGTGTGGCTTGGAGCACTGTTTTCTCAAAAAACAGTGCCTTTTCTTTGTTTGGAATCATTGCTGCCAGGTAGGATGTTTTCTGGAGCAACAACTTTTTCTGCTTGGTACCAATGCTCCAGGAAACATTTTTTGCTCTTCTACCCATTATCCACTGCCACATCACTACCCTATTGGCAGCAACGAGCTGTAGCTCTAGGAAATGCCAAATTTGGCATTGCTCCAAGTCATGCCTTCTCAATTTCCAAGGCGTGTTGGAGCACTGTCTTCTATGGAAAAATGGTTCTAAACAAATGGTTGTTTTCTGCATCACTGTTTTTTCCTACATAGCACTGATGTGGTGCCAATTTCTGGAGCAACAACAATGGTTCCAAACAAACGCTAAGATACACATAGATATGTTTGAAAACACTATCAATACTTTAATAAATCATAAAAATGCATCAACAACACTAAACATAAGACCTCAATGAGGTGTATATACATAAAATTAATATATTTTAATGGTTTTATGAAGAAATATATTATAGCTAATTATAGTTTCATTAAAAATCCTATGCTTAACTATAATTTATAATTTATAATTCTTAAGTTTTAAGGTTTTATGGGATGAGAAAAACCCAACTCTCCTATCCAACCATAAAGCATGCATTGGCACAACTTCTATGTGAAAATATAATTAATAATTATTTATTATTCATTTCCAAAAATTATAAAAAATAAATAAACATTATATAATATATTCAAAAATAGTTATTAAAGAAAAATTTTCAATTGCTTTGTGGATATGATAGATCATCCATATAATTATAATATATTCAATCATTATGATCAAATGATAAAATATAATTAATTAATTATTTATTTATTTATATTTTAATTCTAAAAAAATAATTATTAAAGAAGAAATTTCTATTGGTCTATGAATATGATAAATCATCCATAGAATTATAATATATTTAATTGTTGTGATCAAATGGTAAAAGATATTTGATTATTATTTTTTAACTCTAACAATATAAAAAATCAAAAACATATTAAAGAATAAATTTCAATTGCTCTATGGATATGATAGATAAATCCATAGATCTAAAACATATTTAGTCTTAATAAGTAGAGAAAAAACTTACATTTTCAAATTTTTTGTTAATTTATATTCCCCAAATATCTTCATCTTATCTACAGTTCAAGATCAACTTATTCCTAATCAAATTAGGAGTTCCCTGATCCAAATCTTTATTTGGATTTGGACTCTTTAAGTCTATAAGAGTTATCCTCTTATCCTTATCTGTTGATCCAAACCCAGATCCCCCCATTTAACTAACCTAATTAACCCATTTCGAAATGGGCTTTAGGCCCATTAAGCTTTTAGGCTCACTTCCTTTTAATGTTGACTAGCTTGGCTCTATTTGTATGGCGTGGGACCCTAACATTGATCTACACATCAGCCACATGGGTTCAGCCTAGCTTCTATTACAAGGCCTGGCCGAATTCACTGCTAAATACAGTGAACCCCTGAGTCCATCACTATGGGCTCTTAATGGACACAACATTTACACTAAATGGTTCTTGGATCCAACCACCTTATGAAAACCTAAGAACTATGGGCAGATGCAAGATTAGCCCATCAGGTATTACCCTCAATGGTTTTACACAACCTCTCAGCCTATAATGATCAAACACTATTGATCCGGTTCAGGGTTTCAAGAAAACTCACACTACATGTACCTTTGGTTTCACCCTGACAACCGAGATAAGCCACCCCGACCAACTTGGCAGTACATCAGTGTCAGCCTTGGCAGGATAAATCTCCACAGATCTATCCAATAGTTGTGAAGATTCTAAACTAACACGAGTCTCATATGTGTCCAGTTTAAGGGTATTACACAGAAACACACCACAATAACATGAATTAAATATGTACTTTATTTATTTACAATAAATGTCATAATGTACATCATGCTGATTGGAGGTAAGGGCATACACTATCTAACAGCAAGAGGCTACGATTTTAAAGTTCTGGTTGTAATGGGACTTGAGTTGCGATCTTAACAAAGGTATGGTTCTGGGTGAAGCTTTAAGTGTGACTTTAGAATGGGAATGTCTTTGGGTGATTGCATTGGAAAGGTCTATCACACCTAGCCTTATTGAGGTGCAACTTTGAATCGAAATCTAACAACTTTAAACCCTTAAGTCTTCACAACGCGCAATAGAAGAAGCGTGAAATTGAACCTAAATAAGACCTTGTAAAGGTCATGATAACTCCCCAACGGAGTTGCCAATTGTGAGTTCTAAGAAGCTCATGGTTAGCTCAAAGAGATGGAGTCGCCACCCATTTTTTAGAAGAAATGGGCCCTCAGTTTTAGATTTGAAAAATGGTTTACTTGCCTTGATAGTGACTCTGTTCTCCATGGAAATGGCACACAACCAAGAGATTTTGGGTCCTAAGGATTGGTAGTGGGAAAGTATTAGACACCTCTCTCTCCAAGCTACTATAGAAGCCCATTACGAGAGTTGTTCAGGCTCAGTTTCTTTTAGAAGAAAACAAAAAAGATTGCATGAATCTCTTCGATCTAGAGGAACATGCTTTCAACTTCTCCTAAAGACTAATTTTGAGATGATGTTATTGGGTCTTAGGCACTGATTTTCCTAAGACCCTCACCTCTTTGCCCTTATTCTTGGTCAAGAAGAAATTGAAAACGATGGTTCTCCAACATTTCAAAACCTCAAGCAACAAAAAAAAAAAAGTCTTACCTTTTGTATGTACCTTGACGGAAGTTTTCTAATAGGTAAGGATGAGATAGAATGACGTTTAAACAGGTTCTTGAGCTAGGGGTGCTTCTAGTTGCAACAACTTCAGAGTACCTCCAAATTCTGGGTGAACAAGAGGTAGTGTATGGGCTAGGAGAAAGCTCTCTTCTCTCTTTGTTTCTCTCTCTAGGGGCCTTTCTCAGGTTTCCTCCCTCTTTTTCATTTCTTCTCTTTATGGTTTTCTCCCTCATTTCACCTTTCTCTTTTTCTTCTGTTCTCTCCACCTTTGATCTCGAATTAGATCAACACTTGTATTGAAAGGGAGGGGGTCTAGTCTGAATTCGTTCAGCTATAGTGTTTGGAATTCAACATAGGTTTTTCACACAAATAGGCAAAAATTCTTCAAAGAAATAGATGCCCAGTCATGCTTTCATATTTGGTGAAATATTTTCTTTGATTTGGGGGTGGTTTTCATGGGTTTTGTGCATCCAATGAGAGTTTGGGTCATGTCTGTCATGGCAGTCTCGTATTTGGGGCTATCAGTGGTAGAAAATGTAAATTTGATAAACTTTTGAATATGGTTTTGTCTTTTCTTAGCTTTAAGTGGGGGTATTTTGGGGTTTTGGGATTTTTGGGTCTATTAGGATCCCTTTCATTGGTACAAATGTTCTAATGGGTCTAACATCAGCCATCACCCTTTTGAGGCTTCAAGTTGAGACAAATTATATGAAAATTTAATACAATGCGTCAAAATGGTATCTTTCTAATTTAATGGTCAAATGGGTGAATTAGGATATGGAATTTGACGTGCTAGGGTTTTTTGGGTCTTTGAACACAGTGGTGATGTCTGATTGATAAAATAGGCTTGGGATGATGAGATATATAACTGACAAGTTTATATCAATAAGATTTACTAAAATATAGTCTTTATTTAATGATGGGTCAAATGAGGGAATTTTAAGATGAAATTTGGTGGGTTGGTACTTTTGAACATTGGTGTGTCCGGAAGAGTGTTGTTAACCATTTCGGAACACTAGTTTTAATATTTGTAAGTTCTCTAATTCTCAAAATATCTACAAATGCAGTCAGTGGTGAGAAAGGGGTCATCTCCACAAGGAAGCGAAGAAAAAATCACTATGTACTTTAATCCAGACAAAATAACATAATGGAAAGTTGTAGAAACACAAAACTTTAATTAATTAATCTGGAATCCATTAAAATAAAATTTTAACAATGTTGAAAGTAAAATGTGCCAAAAAATAAATAAATAAATAAATAAACTAAATAAAAGGTCTGCAATTCGGCCAGAGGTAGTAGTCTCTAGATCTCTCCTTTGACCTTCGAACTCCTCGAGCTAGGCCTTACGTCTTACTTGGCTGAATCCAAGATCTGTAGAAAAGAAAACACAAATTAAACTAGATAAAAGTAAATTGCAAAAAGGAAAAATAAGAACTGGAAACTAAAGAATGGAAATTAAATATAAAATGAAAGTAAATTGGTTGGGATCCGAATCCAGAGGTAGCAATAGTGGCTAGGCGAATTGCAAGCAGAAACCCCTCCTCTTGCATGGGCATTCTCCTCTTCCTCTACCCTTGAACTTCTCAAGATCACCTTTTTATAGAGAATGGTGGATAAAATTGGGATTAAAGAGAAAGAGAGGGGCGACAATTGGGTTTTAGCAAAAAATATGGGCGTCGTAGGGTTTAGAATGAAGGGTTAGGATGGTTTTAAGGTGATCCTAAGTCTAAAAAGAGAAGGAGAGAGTGCCCAATATTATGTAGGGCTAAGATTTGGGCACCCGGAATTGGATGGTGAAGATTTGGGCGCCTAGGGCTGAAAGTTGGAGATTAAAAGGAATGGGTGGCACCCTATAGTGAATGGCTGAAATAGAGAGTGTAATAGAGGGCTGAGATCTAGTGGCTAAAGGCTGAATGGTGAGGATTAGAAGTTAGGTGGTGCCCTAAGGTTAGAATGCTAAAAAGAGAGTGCCCTAGAATGAATGGTGGAGACTAAAAGGAATGGAAGGTAAGGATTTAGCAGTTAGGGGCATATAGGGTTTGTTAGAGATAAAAAGAATGAGTTGAGAGGTGCCCTAGGGGCTCCACTCTTGGTTCAGTAGATAGGAGGTGCCCTCCTATGCTCAAATTTTCACAAAAACACCCCCTTTCTTAGCTGGACTTTACACCAGCTTCCCAAAAATAAGATTTCAGCCATGAAACTTCCTTAGTTTTCCATGAGATTTGCACAGAGACCCTTAAAAGTCACAATATTGAATTTAACTAAGAAAATGGGGCATTTTGACTATTCTAAGGCCTAAAATACTCCTAAAATTATGCCCTTAAGCATTGAACTACAAAGTTATCACACCCCCCAACTTAACCATTGCTGGTCCCTTAGCAATGTAGCCTTAAAATTATACTGAGTAAAGAAATCATTCCCATTGCAAGATCATCCTTGACAAAATTAGCCAAGTATCCTGATTTCAAAATTCTCAAACTTTGTATAGATCAGTATTGGGCTTAAGGGGTAAAACTGTTTTGCTTTGAACATTATAGAAACTTGGCTTAAAAAGCTTATATACCCTTCCATTTGTAGACTATCTCGATAAGCTTAGATTGATTTTTGAAATCAAGCGGGTATTTTTCTTATCATTTCTGACATTGGATTTCTACCCCTAAACTTAATATGCACACTTATTTTTATTGCTACGTTCCATTGTTTGACGCAAATATCGACACTTGCCTTAGGTGAAGAGACCCGATTACTAAGTATTAGGTGATTGTCTTTGGCCCTTTCCCGTTTGACGCGAATCTAGACACTTAACTTAGGTGAAGAGACCCGGTTACTAAGTCTAAGGTGTCCATTGACCTTTTATTCACTTTTTTTTTTCTTTTGAAAAATTGTTCAGGGTAGTGCATTATCTCTAACAATTTGAAGAATTTTTTGTCTAACTTCTCAATCTTTCTCTTCTTATCTTTACAGGGGCAAACTTGAGAGTATTTTCCAATTTCTAAACGGTTTCGACAATGTTCAAATAAGACTAATTTTGACTCCTGACTTGTTACCAATTTTTACAAAATTCAATATTCCTCTATCAATTTCCTCAAATTTTTCTTTTTGGAAATCTCTATTAATGGAAAAACTTAAAAATTTCTTAGTAAAATTTTTAGTTCTGCATTTATAAAGTCTTAGCTTCATTTTTTTTTTCAAATTTTCTCTTTCTCTTTCCTCACCCTCAGCTTAAGTGCCATTGTCCCTAATGGCATGACTAGGATGTTGCAATGGACTTAGGCCAAAGGGAACAATCAAGAGGGTTTTCCCAAGGGGTTCAAGGTCTGCCAACTAGTCTCGAATCAAGAAAAGAAACAAAAACTCTAATCCTATAGACAACTGGAAACTACGTTGGGTTGCCAGACACATTCACACACTTCTTTCATCTACACTCTCAAACTCACTTTCTTCTTTACATAGATAGGGCTCAGATTGGGCTAACTAAGGGTCAGATAGGAAATCTAAAAGATCATCTACTACATCTACCTTGAACTCATCTTCCCCTAGGTTTGGATACTTAGTGGCACTAAATACATTTAACTGAACTTTCTGTTCTCCAAATGAAATGTCCATTTCTCCCGATTTACATTTGATGTTTGCATTGGTCATTGCTAGAAATGGACGTCCTAAGATTATCGAATTATGGTTCAGTTCCTCGGTTGGGGTCATGTCTAAGACAACAAAATATATTAGGACGTAACAATCCTTTATCTTGACAATGACGTCCTCAATAACACCTTGAGGAGTCTTGACTGACCGATAAGCGAGTTGTAGAATTACTGGTGTAGGTTTTAACTCACGGATCCTGAACCTTTCATAAATGATTGAGGGAAGCAGATTTACACTGGCCCTAAGATCTAATAGGGCCTGATCAAAAGTGATTCCAGAGATGATTAGGGCCTGATCATAAGTGATTCCAGAGATGACACATCTTATGAGATGGAGCACCGGGGTCTTTCATTTCCCAAGGAAGTTGGTTTAAGAGAACCGCACTAACATCTGTCGAGAGCATCACTTTTTGTGGGGCTGATCGTGGCTTCCTCTTTTGAGTGCATAGTTCTTTCAAGAACTTGGCGTAGGCCAGGACATGTTGGATTGCATCAAGAAGAGGGGTGTTAATATGGACTTGCTTGAATAGCTCCTTGATCTCCTCGTTGTGAGTCTCTTTTTTCTTTTGCAATGGCCCGACTATGAGTACAATTGGAAAGGGAACTATAGGTCGGTTCACTATAGGATCTTCTTCTAAATTTTCCTTCCCTTTTTCATCACCCCCCCAACTTAGTGTCTTCTTGCTCCTTTTCTTCTTCACTAACTCTCTTTTTCTCTTACGGGTCTTCTAAAATCCTCTTACTCCTTAAGGTTGTAATAGCTTTGGCATTTTCATACTAAGGGTTCTTAGGAGGTGGTTGAATCTTCTATGGAGTAATACATAGTGGCTGATTTCTAGGATTCGCAACCAGTTGACTTGGTAGTTTCCCTACTTCTCTTCTCGCATTGGGTTCGACTAGCTGTCCTATTTGGCTCTCTAATCTAACAATAGACTCCTATTGAGTTAGGATCAGCTGCTGAAGCTGCATGAATTGGTCATCAACTGTACGGGTCTGAGGAGGTTGTGGGTAAGCCTAATAAGGTTGGGCCGGTTGGTTCTTAGGGTACATCTACCGGAATTGACTCTGCACTTGTGGCCTCTGAAATTGTTGGGCCATGAAGTTAGATGGGTGATACTACTGAGACTATGTGTTAGGTTAATGTGTCCTCCAAGAAAAGTTAGGGTGGTTTCTCCACTCAGGGTTGTAAGTATTTGAGAATGGGCCATTATTGGGCCTCAAGAAACTCTAGGCTGCCTGAACCTGTTCTTGGATAAACGGCAAAAACTAGGCCGCCGTGGAACAATCATCAACCTGGTGGGCTAGGCAGGCACAAATGGAACAAGCTTCTGGATAGGGTGTAGATGGGCCTAGTTTTTGGTTATAGGTGAAGAATTGATCAAGCTTTTGGGCTAGAAGATCTACCCTACCCAATTTTTTGGAGATTGCATTCATGTCTATTCTTGCCTCGGGCTCTATACTGTTCCTAACTTTGTAGTGCCCTGCCCTCTTTGAGGGTCCCACCGATCTTTCATAGGAATACAAGGATGCATTGTTGATGGAGTTTTCACTCAAGGTCTCAAATAGAGCATACACTTCATCCTCACTTTTGCTCATAAATACCCCTCCGTACAAGATGAATCTACCATTTTCCTGTATTGATTAGTCAAACCTTAGTAGAAGGCTTGGACAATTTGCCACTGAGATAGGCCATGGTGTGGGCATTTTCTCATCAACTCTTTCATTCTCTCCCAAGACTCGTGAATTTGTTCACCCGGTGTTTGGGTGAATCCAGTGATGGCTCTTCTCATGGTGTTGGTTCATCCTATAGGGTAAAACTTTCTAAGGAATTCTTGCTGCATTTCTGCCCAGTTCTAATAGGTCTCCCTATAGTTCCCAACCAGTGCTTGGCCTTGTCTTTCAAGGAGAAGGGGAAAAGAGTTAATCTAAGGGCATCGTCATTAAAGTTTTGGACCCTTACAGTGGAACAAGATTTATAGAAACTAGTCTATGTGTTTGTATGGGTCCTCACTTGGATTCCCATAGAAAGAGGGGAGCATATGGATTGTGCTTGATTTAATCTCATACTGCAAGGCTTGGGTATCTGGCAACTGTACCCAGGATGAGGGGTTATACTAGGTCAGAGTGAAATACTCCTTCAGTTTCTTGGGTTGTGCATCATTGATTCCAGCCATTTGGTTGTGTTGTTGGTGATAGAGGTATCTCTCTATCTTAAGTATTGGTACTACTATTTCTCTCCTCAGAGATCTCCTTCCCAACATACAACTCAGAAGTCCCTTTTTCTTCTTCTCTTTTTTATTTTTTTGAAATTTGAAATTTAATTTCAAATTTAGATTTTGAAATTTAAATTCTACAATTTAAACTCAATTTTAAAATTTTAAAATTTTTATTTTCTCTTTATTTTTATTTTTATTTTTTTTAATTTCAAATTTAAATTCAAATTTAGATTTTGAAATTTAAATTCAAATTTAGATTTTGAAATTTAAATTCAAATTTGAATTTTTAAATTTTTACAAAAATACAAGAAATTCAAACATACGACCTACGGGCTGAACTAAGGTTTCTTAAACTAGTGGTTCAACTAGTGTGAATCCTCTTAGGTTCACTTGTAATTACACCACTTCCTTTGGTTAGTTAGGTAAGAGGAGGGAGTGTGGGAGGCTCTCCTTGTTCTCGCAAGGACCTAATTAAGTAACCACAAAACCCGCTTAGGCTTAGTCGTTTAACCTCTTTCCTTAGACACCAACTGCTGGTTATGAAAAGTAATTACAAGCTTTCCTAAAATTCAGCACACTTTTGAACCAAATGTGAGGCTCCCTAAAGGATCTTACTATCCAAATTTTAAATTAGGGTTTAGGGTGAACCACACATAAAGGGTGGTGATTTTTGGGCCAAGGAAGGGTGATGAAATCTCCACCTTATCTTATTTAAGTTGGGTTGCCCTTAAATGGATTAACGAAAAAAATAAACAAAATAAATGCAACTAATTAAAATGCATGAACAATCTAACATAAAATAATAAAATAAACTAAGCAAAAGAAGCAATTAAAATAATAATAGAAAAGAAAACCTAACACATTCACAACTAACAAGATAATTTCAACAATTAAATAATTCTATATGATGCATGCTCTAGCATATCAAACCCTAAATGTTGGAATGCAAATGCAAAAATTTTAAAATATTAATTAAATTTTTTGAATTATTTTTTAATTTTTTTGAAATTAGAAATTTAAATTTGAATTCAATTTTAAATAACTAATTAATTAAAGGGAAATTAAATAAATCAACAAATAATTATAGCAAACCGAAAACAAAAGGATTAATTATGCAAAAAAAATAAGAACCACAAAAATAAATTCTGAAAAAGAAAAATCACTACTCAAAGTATTAAACAGAAAAATAAAAATAAAAAATAAGCATATGTGGCAATAAAAAAATAAAATAAAAAAAACAATGTGAGTTTCTAATATGAAAATAAAAAAAAATAGAACCTAATAATTCTAAACGAAAATTCACTCAACAAATTAAAAGAAAAAATAGATCTAAGAACAAAACGAAAAAGAAATAGTACTAAGAAAATCAGATCTAGAAAAAAGAAAGAAAAAAATTAATTAACTAAGAATTTAAAAATCACTATATTACCATAAAAAGTATTCAAAAATAAAAACAAAAATAAACAAAAATAAAATGGGACAACTACACCTGAAACACAATCCAATTTCTCTTCTCTTCTCTTTTTTTTTTTCTGTAGTTTAGCAATGCTCTAGTACCCCACCTTTCACTATTATGTCCTATAAAATCAAAGAGAAACAAGAATTAAAATGAGATTTCAGATCAAGTAATCAAACAAAAATAACAAAATAATGAAACAAATCCAAACAAAGAAAATAAAAAATTTTCTCCGTTGCTTCCCTAGAAACAACACCCAAAACTTTGTGTCTAGAAACGTGTCATTAACCACTTTGGAACATCAATTTTAATATTTGTAAGTTCTTCAATTCTCAAAATAACTATGAACACAATTAGTGGTGAGAAAGGGGTCATATCTACAAGGAAGCAAGGGAAAAATCACTATGTACTTTAATCTAAACAAAATAACATGATGGGAAGTTGCAGAAACACAAAACTTTAATTAATTAAACCAAAATCCATTTAACAATGCTGAAAGTGAAAAGTGCCAAAAAATAAATAAATAAAATAAACTAAATACAAGTTTGCAACTCGGTCAGAGGTAGCAGTCTCCAGATCTCTCCTTTGACCCTCGAACTCCTTGAGCTAGGTCTTCCGTCTTTCTTGGCTGAATCCCAGATTTGTAGAAAAGAAAACAAAAATTAAACTAGATAAAATTAAATTGTAGAAAGGAAAAATAAGAACTGGAAATTAAATCTAAAATGAAAGTAAACTGGTTGGGATCCAAATCCAAAGGTGGCAGTAGTGGCTAGGTAAACTGCAAGCAAGAACCCCTCCTCTTGATTGGGCATTCTCATCTTTTTCTACCCTTGAACTTATCAAGATCAATCTTTCGTCTTACTTGGGGGCAGAATCCAACCCCTTCTCAGGAGTTCTTGGGTCCTTTTTATAGAGAAGGGTGGATAAAACTGGGATTAGAGAGAAAGAGGGGGTGACAATTGGGTTTAGGAAAAATATGGGTGCCCAAGGATTTAGAATGAAAGGTTAGGATGGTTCTAAGGTGATTCTAAGGCTGAAGAGAAGGAGAGGGCGCCCAATATTATGGAGGGATGAGATTTGGGCACGCAGAATTCGATGGTGGAGATTTGGGCACCTAGGGCTGAAAGGTGGAGATTAAAAGGAATGGGTGTCACTCTAGAGTGAATGGCTAAGATAGAGAGTGGAATAGAGGGCTGAGATCTAGTGGCTAAAGGCTGAATGGTGAGGATTAGAAGTTAGGTAGTGCCCTAGGGTTAGAATGCTAAAATGAGAGTGCCCTAGAATGAATGGTGGAGATTAGATGGGATGGAAGGTGAGGATTTAGCAGTTAGGGGGCGGCTAGGGTTTGTTAGAGATGAAAAGAATGAGTGGAGAGGCACCCTAGGGTTTGCTAGGGAGAAGGGAGTATGCTAATACAGTAGGAGGGGCATCATTCTAGGTTTAGCAGATAGGAAGCGCCCTCTTGTGCTCAGTTTTTCACAAAAACACCCCCTCTCTCAGTTGGACTTCACACCAGCTTCCCAAAAACTGCATTTCATCCATGAAACTTCCCCAATTTTTCACAAGATTTGCATAGAGTCCCTTAGAGGTCACAATATTGAATTTTACTAGGAAAATGGGGCATTTTGACTATTCTAAGGCCTAAAATACCCCTGAAATGATGCCCTTAAGGCATCAAATTATAGAGTTATCACACCCCCGAACTTAACCATTGTTAGTCCCTTAGCAATGCAGCCTTAAAATTACATGAGTAAAGAAACCATTCCCATTGCAAGATCATCCTTGACAAAATTAGCCAAATATCTTGATTTCAGAATTCTCAAACTTTGTATAGATCAGTATTGGGCTTAAGGGGTAAAACTGTCTTTCTTTGAACATTACGGAAACATGGCTTAAAAATCTTATACGCGCTTCCATTTGTAGATTGTCTCGATAAGCTAAGATTGATTTTTGAAATTAGGCGGGTATTCTTCTTATCATTTATGACAGTGGATTTCTACCCTTGAACTTGATATGCACACACATTTTTATTGCTATCTTCCACTATTTGGCATGAATCTCGACACCTGCCTGAGGTGAAGAGGCCCAGTTACTAAGTGTTAAGAGATTGTCTTTGGCATTTTGAATCTGATGGAAGTTATGGATCTCTTATCAGAGGTATAGATTAATAGATTTAGTTTAGATCATGGTCTTAACTTATGGCTTTCCAATTAATGAGAGGGCCCGAAATGGATATCTTACATTTTCAACGGTCAAATGGAGGTATTTGCTCGTGAAATTTGATGTGGTGGGGTTTTTTGGGTCTCTGAACACAGTGTTAAGGACTTATTGGTCACATGAAGTTGGGATGACGGAGGTAAGCTCTAATTAATGAGATTTATTGAAATAGGATGTAGGTTTGATGGGGGTCAAACGGGGGAATAGTGAGTTACAATTTGGTATGTAGGAATGCATTAGGGTGAGGAGTCAAGTGGATGTTCTGATCTGAGAAGGATATGATACATCTTGGTAATCATTAAAGGCCATCAGAGTGGGACCATGATGTTTTTGTAGTTGATCATTATAAATTTGTGGTGGGATTTGCTAGTTGATTGATTCTTAATGATCTTAAGGTGATGGGTGTATCAGATTTGATTTTGGAGGAGTAGGACTTTGAATATTGCATAGATCAGGGCCGTTAGAACGGGGGCTAGCATGATGAACGATGGATCTTTAGAGTTTAGTCATGAAAATTGATATGTAATTGATGCGTATTGCTTACACTAGCAAGTGCACTAGCCGATCAAGTAATACAATGATGAGAAGAGTATCATTCCCATGAGGATTTATCCAACAACTACTAGTAATGAATCTGCCATTTGTTATCTGATAAACCAAATTATTAAAGAAAACAAAATCCTAATTTCTAACTAGCAAGCTATCCTAATGAATTCGGATCAATCCACCTTCATGCAATGAGAAGCAAAGCTGTATGTTAACACTAGCAGATTCGGTCCAGCAATTAAATCATTAGGGTATTCAATTGAATTGGGATTCAGCTATGGTTTGGTGAAACTCTAATGGCATGAGCAGCCTCTCTCGAGCACAACTCACCCTATATATGGGTGACAATTCTTATATCTCTATCAAGAATTTAATCCCCATGGATGCATTAAGAATAAGAAATTCGAAGGGCATCAATTCAGATTTGAATGAACACCAGCTGAACCATACAGATTATCTCTAAGATGTATTAGATTTGGTTTCTTGATTGGCATATCTGATTACCTAAATTATTTCTCAAGCAATTCAAGCAATCCAAGAACTAAGAACAATTCAGACAAGATTATTCTAGCAATTGAAACCCTAATCAAGAAACACCAAGAATGAATCCAATCAATCGAATAATCCTAGAGAACTAGTTACAGATCTGAATCATCACTAAACATGGTTCGAATACTAGCAAAAAAGAAAGATTGACAAAATTTCATGAAACCCTAGCTGAATTCGGTTAACAATTGAGCTGAACCAAAGAAGAAGACAACCTAGAGTTCTTACTTCAATCTTCGATCTCTTTGATGTGATTCTCCTCCAATTCGCATTCAACAACCTCCTTCTTCCTCTCTCTTCTAAAAGGTAGCCGCCTTTAGGAGCTTCCCATTGGGCTACAACTTCGGCTATAATTGGGCCTCCCACTTGGTGGGCCAAAAGGTCTCCCTTGGAGAGTTTTGGTTGGGCTCTCTCCTTGGTGTCCCCCATAGAGTGTAGCATGGGTCTTTTCTTCTTCATGGGCCGAAAGTGCCCTCCTTATGATTCTCGGATGGGTCTTTCTTCTAGATGAGCCAATTGCCTCCCTATTCACCCTCTCAACATGGTTTTATGCTATCTTCTCCCTAAACTGTTCCACACTCTTAATTTCCTGAAATCATTCTCAATTAGGATAAGAAATCATGAAAATTATCATCAAAACCATGCAAAGAACAATAGAAATGATGTGTAGCCTATGCACACATCAAATTCCCCCACACTTAAGCTTTTGCTTGTCCTCAAGAAAAGATATCACCCATAAACTTATCAGCCCCCAGATTATTACCATCTACTAGATGAATTTTAGGATGAGAATGCATTAAGTGGTCGGGAAACCCGCATAAATGATCTGATTCATTCCCATGATTAGCAATTCTTACCACATACATAAGAGCAAAGGAAAGGGAGAACATGAGATTCTTTATGCTCCAACATTCACTTCCGTTCAATATGTATAGTAGCTCCTTAACCGACAATATTAACCATTAGTTCGAGTTTGGTCCCCAAATCTATCAATGCACCTTATTGAATGTTCAACCATATGTCATCCTTTCGAACATCAGTCGTCACCGAATTCTTTTCTTTCCCCTTTTTTTTTGGTGTGAGTGCATTTTATGCTCCATCTTACACTGGTCATAGGCTAGAGGCAGATAACAATATTCATATTCCTAGTTGCTAGTTTTACTATTCAACTTGGAATAGCGGAGTTGGGACTGAACTCATATCATAAACCACTAGTTTTACTATTCAGTTCATGAAAGCGGAGTCATTTGGACTTTGTCCCTTTCTCTTCTTCTGTTTTTTTCTTTTTCAATTGCTGAACTTCATGCATTATCAGTTCAGATGTGGACTAATAGCTCAAATGAACATTAAGATTTCAATCAAGTGCATTATATACATGAAGAGAGTTAGGGTTGTTCATGATGAAATTCCTATTTGTCTTCCTTAACCTCATGCATTGTGATTATTTTGGATCATGCACAAGAATAAATTCTAAAACTTACAGTGATTTCCTTCAACTTATTGTATTTCCTCTTGGAATTCACCTTATAAATAGCAATAATATTGAGGGAATTTTCAGTTTAATCGACCTATCAATGTATGTATGTGTTGGGGTGATTGAGGTGCATAGCTACGGCCTAACTCCCCCACACTTAACATGAACATTGCCTTCAAAGTTCCTAGTGATAGAATGTGAAGATGAAATCAGAAATGAGGGTAGTTCCCTAAATAGCATAATCAAGTAATGAGAGGGGTTTAGAGGACTTCCCTGAAGAACATTCTGAAATTTTGAATGGCTCCTTTGTTTGAACCCTCTAGCTGTTAAGGACCACAAGAAACTAGGAGAAGAGAATGATACAGACGAAGAGAGATCAGTAATCTACCAAATTAACATCCTAGAAAAGAAACTCGAATGATACGGAAAAGAAAAGCAGAAAATAGATAAAAATAAGGACTACTCATCAGTATTGGGTTGCCTCCCAATGAGTGCTTGTTTTCAGTATGAAGCTCGACCTTCTAGTGGGATCAATGATTGTCTAGGTATATAGTGGATGGAGTAGGCAATGTTCCACCCACTATATATGGCTTGAGGCGCTGACCATTGACCTTAAATGTGCCTTGTGTTGGGTGAGTGACCTCTACGGCTCCATGAGGAAAATTTTGTGAGATGGTGAAGGGTCTAGACCATCTTGATTTCAGCTTGCTCGGGAACAACCAGAGACATGAATTATACAATAACACCTGTTGTCCCACATGAAAATCATGCCTCAACAAGTTTTTATCATGCCAACGTTTAGTTCTCTCCCTGTAGCTCTTGGCATTCTCATAGGTTGCAAGTCTGAATTCATCCATCTCATTCAGCTGCAGTCATCTCTCGGCTCCTATGGCCTGCAAATCAAAATTTAATAACTTCATTGCCCAATATGCCTTATGTTCTAGCTCAATAGGTAAATGACATGCCTTACCAAAGACTAACCTATAGGGGGACATGCCGATGGGTGTTTTATATGCAGTTCTATATGCCCACAATGCATCATCTAGCTTGATTGCCCAGTCCTTCCTAGAGGAGTCTACCGTCTTCTCCAAAATTCTTTTGAGTTTCCTATTAGCTAATTTGACTTGGCCACTAGTTTGAGGGTGATATTGGGTTGCTAATTTATGCGTAACACCATATTTTCGCATCAACCGCTCAAATTGGGTGTTGCAAAAATGAGTTCCTCTATCACTAATTATAGCTCGAGGTGTGTTGAATCAGGTGAATAGCTTTTTAAGGAAGTGTACTACCCTCTTAGAGTCATTTGTGGGTAAAGCTATGGCTTCCACCCATTTGGACACATAACCAACAACAACTAGGATGTCCTTCTTACCAAAAGAATTCGGGAAGGGTCCCATGAAGTCTATACCCCATACATAAAAAATTTCACAAATTAAATTATTAGTGAGGGGCATTTCATTCTGTTGGAAGATACTACCTGTCCTCTAGCATTGGTCACATGCGGACACATACCTGTGAGCATCATTGAACAAGGTTGGCCAATAGAAACTTGATTGCAAAACCTTGGTTGCAGTGCGGTTGGCTCCGATGTGGCCTCCCGCTTCCCTATCATGGCAATACCGGAGCACTGACTCCATTTCCTTCTCGGGGATACACCTCCTTATGATCTGATCTGCACATAATTTGCACAAAAAGGGATCCTGCCACAAATAGTGTTTCACATCAGAGAAGAATTTCTTCCTCTACTGCTATGAAAGATTAGGGCGGATAACATGTTCAACAAGATAATTTGCAAAATCAGCATACCAAGGTAATGCATCTACCTGAATGGAGTAGAGCTGCTCATCCAGAAACTCCTCTCGGATGGTGCTGATTGTCTTCCCTTCTAAATCAGCATTCTCTAACCGGGAAAGATGATCAGTAGCTAGGTTCTCGATACCCTTCTTGTCATGGATCTCAACATCAAACTCTTGCAGCAATAGGATCCATCGAATCAGCCTCGGTTTTGCATCCTTCTTTGCTAGTAGGTGTTTTAATGCAAAGTGATATGTATACACAATGACCTTGGACAAAATCAGATACGAACGAAACTTATCAAAAGCAAAGATTACCGCTAGTAGTTCATTTTCTGTTGTGGTGTAATTCTGTTGAGCTCCATTCAAGGTTCTACTAGCATAATAGATTGGTTGAAAGTGTTTGTTCATTCTTTGCCCTAGAACAACTCCCACTACTGAATCACTCGCATCACATGTCAGATCAAAAGGAAGTATCCAATCCAGTGCTATAATGATTAGGGCATTGATCAGTTTGTCCTTCAGAATGTTGAACGCTTGTAGGCATTCGTTTGTAAACTCGAAGGGCACATCTTTCTGAAGCAAATTGGACAACAACTTAGCTATCTTGGAGAAATCCTTGATGAATCTTCTATAGAACTTGACATGTCCCAAGAAGCTTCTCACAGATCGGACAAATGTTGGTAGTGGCAACTTCTCAATTGTCTCCACCTTAGCTCTATCAACCTCAATACCTCTCTGTGAAATCTTATGTCCAAGCACAATGCCTTCTTGCACCATGAAATGGCACTTCTCCCAATTCAGCACTAGATGTGTGTCCTTGCACCACTTTAGTACTTTCTCCAAGTTGTTCAAACATGCATCAAAGGAAGAGCCAAAGACTGAGAAACCATCCATGAAGACCTCCATAAAATTTTCAACCATATCAGAAAATATTGCCATCATACACCTCTAAAAAGTTGTTGGAGCATTGCATAACCCAAATGGCATCCTCCTATAGGCAAAGGTACCATAGGGGCAAGTAAAGGTGGTCTTCTCCTGATCTTCCGGTGAGATTAGAATCTGATTATAACCTGAATACCCATTTAAGAAACAATAAAACTAATGTTTGGCCAGCCTCTCTAACATTTGGTTGATGAAGGGCAGAGGAAAATGATCATTGCATGTGGCTTCATTCAATTTTCTGAAATCAATGCACACTCACCACCTGGTGATGGTCCTAGTCAGTATGAGTTCATTCCTTGCATTCGGTACTACGGTCGTGCCACCTTTCTTCGACACTACTTGCACGGGGTTCACCCATGAGCTGTCTGAAATAGGATAAATGATACCAGCATCTACCAGCTTGATGACTTCTGCTTTCACCACCTCTTTTATATTCGGGTTCAAGTGTCTTTGGGGCTGAATCGAGGGCTTGTTTCCATCTTCCATCAAAATTTTGTGCGTGCATATAGATGGGTTGATGCCCTTGATGTCTGCTATCTTCCAAGCCAAAGTTGTTTTGTGTTTCCGTAACACCCGCAACAGTTTTTCTTTTTGCAATTGGGTCGAGGCTGCTGATATGATCACCGGTAGGGCTGATGGTGCCTCTAAGAAAGCATACTCCAAATGCGGTGGGAGTTGCTTCAGCTCAAGGGTGGGTGGCTCTTGGATTGAAGGCTTGCTTTTTGGCATTGGTGGTCTGTCCAAGCTCTCCAACTTGAGGAGCCATTTTCCTTGAAACTGTGGATTGGCATTCAAGTATGCTGCCATGCTTTGAATCTCTTCATTTTCTCCCCTTGTAGCTTCTCCTTCTTGAATGCATAGCTCAAGGGGATCGGCCAACTTGTTAACCTGAAAGCAACCATCAACTGCATAATCAATAACATCAATCATGTAACAAGAATCATCACTAGGAGGTGCATGTTTCATAGCATCAGACATTTTAAAAATTACTTCCTCATATTGAATCCTAAGGCTGAGTTGTCCTTGTTGGACATCAATCATTGCCTTCCCCGTAGCTAGGAAAGGTCGCCCTAGGATAAGAGGGACATCAACATCCTCTTGCATGTCTAACACAATGAAATCAACTGAAAAAATGAACTACTTTAACTAGTACATCTTCTATGATTCTCCTAGGATGCTTTATGGATCTATCAGCTAATTGCAATGCAACTCTAGTGGGTTGGGGTTCACCCAACCCTAACTTCTTAAAAACCGAATATGACATCAAGTTTATGCTAGCTCCTAAATCACACAATGCCTTATTAATTTTCAAACTGCCTATAGTGCAAAGAATAGTGAAACTCCTTGGATCTTTTAGTTTTAGGGCCAGCTTGTTGAGGAGGATTGTCGAGCATTCTTCATTTAGTGCAACTATAGCCACATCTCCTAATTTCCTTTTGTTTGCCAATATCTCGTTCAAGAACTTTGCGTAGTGTGGCATATGGGCTAAAGCATCAGCAAAATGAATGTTAATATGTAAACTCTTAAAAATTTCAAGAAACTTACCAAATTCCTTTTCCAATTTGTGTTGCTTTAACCTATTGGGAAATGGTATTTGCGGCTATTGGCTTTTCTCCTTCTTTGAATCAGCTTGCTCTTCCTCCTTCTTTTCGGTTTCTATGGTTGCATCCACCTTGTCTTTTGCCCTTGCTTTCTTCTCCACCTCTTGCAGCTCCTTACCCCTTGTCAAAGTGATGGCCTGCACTTGCTCTCTGGGATTTACTTTGGTATTGCTCGGTAGAGTGCCCGATACTCTAGCAGATATCATTTGTGCCAACTGCCCCACTTGATTCTCCAAGTTCTTGATTGATGCTTCTTGGTTCTGAAATCTTGTTTCTGCACTTGCTATGAACTTGGTCATCAGCTCCTCTAGGTTAGTTTTCCTTTCCAGTTGATTGAAATTTTGGGGAAAGTGTTTCACCGCAGTTTGATTTTTTCAAGACTGATTCGGGTGATTCCTCCATCCGGGGTTAAGGGCACGAGGGTACTGATTGCCTTGCTGCCTTTGCAAGTTACCAACAAAATCTACATGCTTGGGGGACTGTACAAACTGATTTCCAACTTGACATTCAATGCTGATGTGACCTCCCCCACACCATTCACAAGTCACGGTCTGAACATGCATGGCTGTTATCTGCATCTCATTTATCTTCTTGCTGAGTGCACCTATTTGCACAGATAGGGCTATATAGGTGTCCACATTGTGTGAGTCTGGACTGTCTCCTAACTTGTGCTCTCTCGGAATGCCATTGGTAGTTGTTTGCAACCATCTCCTCTATGAGTGCATGGAAAACTTCAGAAGTCTTGTTATTGATGGAACCCCCAACTGCAGCATCCATAATAGTCTTGTTGGCTTCGGTCAACCCATTATAGAAAGTTTGAACTTGCAGCCATACGGAAGTCCATGATGAGGGACCTTCGTCAATAGCTCATTGTAATGCTCCCATGACTCATACAATGACTCCATCCTGCTGAAAGAAGGTGGTGATATCATTCCTCATCTTTATTATCTTGGACGGAGGAAAATACTTGAATAGGAAGCGGCTAGCCATTTCATCCCATGTTGCTATGGATCCAACCGGTAAAGAATTCAGCCAAGTCTTGGCTTTGTCCTTCAATGAGAACGGGAACAATTTGAGCCTCATCGCATCATCACTAACCCCATTGTGCTTAAATGTGTCACAGATTTCTAGGAAGTTGGCGTTGTGAGTGTTCAGATCTTCATGAGCCATGCCGTAGAACTGAACTGTATTTTGTATCATCTGAATGATTGCTGGTTTGATCTCAAAGTTGTTGGTAGCTATTGCTGGTCTTACAATGCTTGAAGCAGCCCCGGTGAGGGTTGGTTTGGCATAATCCATCATGGTTCTTGGTTCGGTCATCTCTTCAATTTCATCTCTCACTTGCCTAGAAGTTCTAAGGCGGTTGCGGAGAGTTCTTTCAATTTCAAGATCGTAGGTGATGCTCTCCATTTCACTTCTGCGTGTCATAAACTGTACAAGTCAAAGTCATAAAGCGACTAATATACACATATCAGAAACATAATGTACAAAATTAAAATTAGATAAACAATGACAAATAGTTCATAATATTGTTGTGATAAAATCCCCGACAACGACGCCAAAAACTTGATGCATATTGCTTACACTAGCAAGTGCACTAGCCGATTAAGTAATACAATGATGAGTAGAGTATCCTTCCCATGAGGATTTATCCAACAACTAATAGTAATGAATCAACCATTTGTTATCTGATAAACCGAATTATTAAAAAAAACAAAATCCTAATTTCTAACTAGCAAGCTATCCTAATCAGTTCGGATCAAACCACCTTCATGCAATGAGAAGCAAAGTTGTATGTTAACACTAGCAGATTCGGTCCAGCAATTAAATCATTAGGGTATTCAATTTAATTGGGATTCAGCTATGGTTTGGTGAAACCCTAATGGCATGAGCAGCCTCTCTCGAGCACAGCTCACCCTATCTATGGATGACAATTCTTATATCTCTATCAAGAATTTAATCCCCATGAATGCATTAAGAACAAGAAATTTGAAGGGCATCAATTCAGATTTGAATGAACACCAACCAAACCATACAAATTATCTCTAAGATGTATTAGATTTGGTTTCTTGATTAGTAGATCTGATTACCTAAATTGTTTCTCAAGCAATTCAAGCAATCCAAGAAATAAGAACAATTCGGCCAAGACTATTCTAGCAATTGAAACCCTAATCAAGAATCACCAAGAATGAATCCAATCAATCGAATAACCCTAGAGAACTAATTATAGATCTGAATCATCACTAAACATGGTTCGAATACTAGCAAGAAAGAAAGATTAATTGACAAAATTTCATGAAACCCTAGCTGAAGACAACCTAGAGTTCTTGCTTCAATCTTTGATCTCTTTGATGTGATTCTCCTCCAATTCACATTCAGCAACCTCCTTCTTCCTCTAGCTCTTCTATTCTCTCTTTTCTTGCGCCTTTCTTGAACAATTCTCTTTTTGGGGGTTCAAACCCTTTTCTCCCCTTTTCCTCTCCTTTTATACCCTTCTCTTCAACCCTCTCTCTTCTAAAAGGTAGCCGCCTTTAGGAGCTTCCCCTTGGGCTACAACTTCGGCTACAATTGGGCCTCCCACTTGGTGGGGCGAAAGGTCTCCCTTGGAGAGTTTCAGCTGGGCTCTCTCCTTGGTGTCCCCCATAGAGTGTAGCATGGGGCTTTTCTTCTTCATGGGCCGAAAGTGCCCTCCTTATGATTATCGGTTGGGTCTTTCTTCTAGATTGGCCGAATTGCCTCCCTATTCGCCCTCTCGACATGGCTTTATGCTATCTTCTCCCTAAGCTATTTCACACTCTTGATTTCCTGAAATCATTCTCAATTAGGGTAAGAAATCATGAAAATTATCATCAAAACCATGCATAGAACAATAGAAATGATGTGTAATCTGCACACACATCAGTAACTAAGTTATAGTTTTCCAAGTCTAGGGATGATGATTGAATGGACGTTGATGTTGACTTCAAGGTTGTTATTTCTCTTGTAGATTGTATCAAAGGAGGAGGGTATTTTGAGTTTTGGAAAGTCTCAATTTGATTTGGTTGTGTTTCTATTTTTTTTTTGGTATAAGAGGAAGGTACAAAAAGGTTGGGTGAAGGGAGCGGGCAAAAATTCGGTGCTAACAATAGTGTATGCCTTTAGCTCCAGTCAAATTGATGTACAAATACATTTACTATAAATGAATAAAGTACATTATTGTTTCATATTGATATTGGTATATTTCTGTAAAATTACCCCTTAAACTGGGCACTTATGAGACTCGTGTTAGTTTAGAATGTTCTCAACCATTGGATAGGCTTGGGGAGTTTATCTTGCCAAGGTTAATACTGATGTGCTACCATAGAATTTGGGGCAGGTTGTTTTAGCTGCTAGGGTTAGACCCAAAGCACATGTAGTGTGGGTTTGGATGAAACACTAAACTTAGACTATTTTTCAGTTATGCCTTGGACCTTGGAGATTGATGGGAAAAACTAGAAAGTTACACATAACCCCTAGACTTGTTTATGGTGCTGTACTAGGTGTTAGATTGGGCTATCTTTGATATGCTAATCAGCAAGATCCATCAAGGATCAAAACCTAGTATGTTGTGGCAGTCTGAGAATTCACTTGAGTGGGTGATCATAGTGATAGGATCGGCCCCTTCGGAAAAAGGGAACGAAAGGGCTTGCACTCTCTCTAATGGAAACCTAAACTACGGGTAGTGCAATATATATATATATATATACGTTTTATGAAAAATGTTTGAAAAATGCATTAATTCTTAGGATCCATCCAAGTAAAGAGTGTGACATTGCACCTTGCAACCACGGGAGAGGTCCTTCCCTGTTGGGCAATGTTTGATCATTATAAGCCAAGAGGTTAAGTGTAAGAAACCATTACAGGGCTTATAACTTGATGGGCTTTATCTTACTTAAGTTCATTATCCTTGGATCTTTATAGGATGAATGAATTCAATGATCATTTAAGTGTAAATGTTGGGCCCATATTGAGCCTATAGTGATGTGCTTAGGGGTTCCCTACGTTTAGCAGTGAACTCGACCATACCTTTTCATAGAGGTTGGGCCAAACTTTTGTAGATTTATGTGAGGTTATTGTGGGGTCCCACACCATACAAATCAGGACTAAGTTGGCCATGCAGCACCCTTGGGTCATGAGCCTTATAGCTGATGGGCCTAATGCCCATATTTAGTATGATTAATTAAGTTGCCACATGATAATTTAAGTTGACATCTGTCAAGGGGAATATATGGATTTGGATCTGCATATGGAGCACCTATCTTATAAGAAGATAAGATATTTTTCTAATTATAGTCCACATCTGATTTAGATCTCGATTATCTCCTATTTTGATTAGGAGATAGCTCCATAAGAGATTATAAAAGAGGAGGGGACGGACCAGTCCAAGACAACATATTTTTGTGGTTTCTGGCTCTCTCTTCACCCTTTTGTCTCCCAATTTTTTCCTAGTTCAACATCAGCTATCTAGGACTGATATAGATCAATTTTTCCACTAATTTCTGCAAGAAAAATTCAGGTGATATTAGGTCCACCTTCCCTAGTTCAACCCAAGTAGTTGGGTTGCAGTTTTGCTGAAAACTATGTTGTTGAATCAACTTCACCTAATCACTGCGCGATCTTCAGTGGAGGCTAGTTTTAGGACTGATTTGGGCATGAACATCCACCATGGGATCTATGTTTGTGGTATCCGTATCAGGTACACATCTCCCTCTTTGTTTGGTTTCAAATTTGGTCCAATTCAGTGCATGATTGATCCTGAAAAATGTAGTTTTTCAAAACATAAGGAATTCGATTCCCAAAAGGATTAGAAAATTTTTGAAATTTTGCCCAGCCATCTAACATGGTTTGGCCTTCCATATGATGGATCTTAACCCTTCCAACATACCATGGATTCCATAGGTGTATATATGTATGCATTACAAATATAAAAATTGTTGCTACTTGGAATTGGCCAAGGGCAACAATGTAAATTCACCCTCATTAGCCGAGGGCTTGCTAATGTGTCTGAGGATTGATAGAGTCAAGGGCCTATAAGCCTGACCAATGAAGGAGGAAAGCACATCAGAGTCCCCAGGTGTTATCCTATGGGTGGAGACTCCGACGGTCAAGTTAGCAAGGGCATAGTGAAGAGGGCGGACGAGGCCTGAGTTGGGTAGCTCAAACAAGGTCACCTGGAAGCTAGAGAGCTCAAAGGAGTAAATGCCAAGATAACTTAACTGGGGAGTGATGCCACTTATTTATACTTGAACCTGCCTGGAGTTAATTACAAGTGGATAACCGATCTGTATGGTGCCACATGTCGTCATCTCGTATCTGCCATGTGCACCCACGCCATTTGGCCTGCTATGTGCACCTACATCATTTGCTCCCCACTCTTGAGGCCATGGTGGAGGTCTATTCGAGGGCCACAGCTTCGGCCAAAGAGAGTGTAACATCCTTGCTGGGAGGCGTTGAATGGCTTGCTTTGGTGATGACCTCAACCTCATCTTTGGAGATGTTGGAGATAACCCGACTTAGAGGTGTGGAGACGCTGGCTTTGGCTTTGACTCTATTGAAGATGACCTTGGCTTAGGAGCATGGAGACATTGGCCTCGGCTTCAGAGGGCTTCTCTTGTCTTAGTGGTAGCTACTTTTGCGGGTATGCCCCAGCTGTGGTTTTGTCCGGGAGAGCCTTGTATCAGGGACACAGAGGCATCGGCCTCAACCTTTGAGGACTCCCCTTAATCATCCTGATGGCAGTTGATTCTTGGACTCTACCTCTTGGAAGAGTTGTTGAGGATCGAGTGTGCAGAGGTGTCGGCCTCCCAGTTGTGTGTTGCTTCTTGATACGGGTGCAAGACATATGTGCCCCCCGGTTGTGTGCTTCATAGGTGTGCTAATGAGTCCGTGCATGGGTCAGGCATCGGCCTTGGCCGGTTGCTACCATAGGAGGTATGGGCAATGAGCAGTCATGCTATGGCCATGCCAGAGATGGGCGGTCTAGCCGTGTAGGAGATGAGTCTTGGTGTAAACAAGTCATGACCGTGTGCAAGACATGTGTCAATTAGTGACTGTGCGCGAGACCGGTGTCATCATTTCCAAGTCGAGGCCATACACAAGACGGGCACTGGCGTTAATGAACTGTAACTGTATGTGTGACGGGGCATGGTATCACCTCTTTCGTGATCGTACACAAGAGTTAGTCGGGTTGACCAGGTCGAATCAAATGAGTTCGGAGAGCGAGCTATCAAATCAGTGGGTGAACCTGCTGACTTGCTTGGCATCATTTTGTCTTCCCTAGGCATGCGCCATGTGTCAAGTGTTAGTTTGGATTGTTAAGGTGATCGTTCCCTGACCGTTGGATCGGAGAAAATCTAAGCTATCCATTTTCCTTAGCTGGTCTGGCCTGGCTTTCCTTAGGGGTTTAGGGGTGTGATCCTTCTGGCGGCCGAGGCCGTGGGGACATGCTTGGCTTTCCTTAGTACCGTTCTTCATCAAAGAAGAAGGTTATATGTGCATCTCAGATCCCATGTCCCAACAACCATTTTCAGGCCAACATTAGGTGAGATAAGCTCAACCTATGTTATTTTCATGCTAATTTGGCTTCTGTCCATATTATGTTTCCTTAATTTGTTGCAATGGATTAATCAAGGTTGAGAGGGAAAGAGCTGACGGAGAACCAACTCCTGTAAGCTCCTATAATATCTTAATTTCCCCAACCCCATCATGAACATCGTCAAAGCTATCTTCGAATATGCTAAGATTAAACCAATTTCTTTTACCTTTTTTTCTATTTTCTTTTGTTTTTATGTCTATTAGAATTTTTATTCAATTAGTTTGATGGTTTTATTTTATTTGTTTTGATGATTAAATTTAGATAAATAAAAATAGTACCGTATTGAAGGTTAATGTTTTGGTGAAGGTAGATAATCGATTAGATAGATCTTATTTCATGTTTATGTTCTTATGTTCATTGGGATATGAATTGAATAAATGTCGAATAGATGCTTGTGAAGGGATAAGAGATCCATCATATGGATGGTTGAGCCTTGCAAGAAGGTTGGGAAAATTTTCAAAAAATTTCTCTCTTCCATCCGGGAATTGCATTCCCTATTTTAGAAAACTACATTTTCAAGGATCAATCTTGAACCCAAAACTGGACCAGGTCTGAAACTAATAGGAAGTGAGGGATATACCTGACAAGAAGTATTAGTAACTCCCAATGAAGGTGTTCACCCCAAGGAGAAAACCAAAACCCACTTTCATTGAAGAGTACATAGTGTGTGATGAAGTAGGACCAACATGATGGCTTTTCAATAAGAACCAGGATTCTTTAGCAAGATTTGGACAGGGGCTGGTGAGCTCGACTTCAGATTGTTTCTTCAGCCAAGAAACACTATCAAGAACCTTTCTTGTTAGGATCCACAAGTGGAGATCGAACTGGGTAGGGATAGCAAGAACAAGAGAGAACTCTGCAGATTGCCATGTGTAAAACTGAGGGATCCGCCCCCTATTTATAGTCTTCTTTGGATTAGCCTCCTAATCTAATTAGGAGAGAGCTTCTTGATTCAAATCTGATATTTGGATTTAGGCTCTTAAACTGATAAGACTTGTCTTATACTTCAGCTAATCCTAATCAGATTATAAATTAGATCTTGCCCCTTTTAATTAACTACAATAACCCTAGTTTGAATTGGGCTTTAGGCCCATTAAGTTTATGTGCTCACTTACTCCTTAACCTGTTGCCCAGTTGGCTCTCTTTGTATGGCATGGGATCGTTACATCAATCTACACATCAGCCACATGGGTTCAGCCCAGCCTTTGTTACAAGGCCTAGCTGAATTCACTGTAGGAGACAGTGAACCTCTGAGTCCATCACTATGGGCTCTTAATGGGCCCAACATTTACACAAAATGGTTTTTGGATCCAGCCACCTTATGAAAACCTAAGAACTATGGGCAGATGCAAGATTAGCCCATCAGGTATTACCCTCAATGGTATTACACTTAACCTCTCAGCCCACAATGATCTAACACTGCCTGACAAGAGAGGACCTCTCCCTCGGCTGCAAGGTACAGTGTTGCACTCTCTACTTATATGGATCCCAGGAATTAAAACCTTTTGCAAACATCCAAGGCAATACTGGAATTCTGGTTTGGTTTAGGGTTTCAAGAAAACCCACATTGCATGTACCTCAAGTCTCACCCTGGCAGCTGAGACAAGCTACCCCAACCAACTAGGCGGCACATCAGTATCAGCTATGGCAGGATAAATCTCCCCAGATCTATCCAACAATTGTGAAGATTCTAAACTTACACGAGTCTCATATGTGTCCAGTTTAAGGGTATTACATAGAAGCACACCATAATAACATGAATCAAATATGTACTTTATTCATTTACATTAAATGTCATAAGATACATCATTCTGATTAGAGCTAAGTGAATACACTGTCTAACAGTTATGGCATCGATGAAAGCATCCATCTTGTTGGATAAGGTACTTTGGCTTGCGGTACCATCACCTCGACCCTTCTTAACTTGCCAAAGTTCATCCTACATGGCATCAATCTACACCTCATGGTCGACAATTCTACTGTCCATAGGAGCCTGGGCCTTGTCCTAGTTCTCTTAAATGTGGAATGGGTTGGCCTAGTTCCCTAAATACTCTGACGCGGGCACTCTTGAATCCTTTTGGCCTGTCGCCCGTCAGTCATTGAGGAGTTCCCAAAGGTCTAATACTTGGGAGGGAGAGGCACGACATCAGCCTCCAGTCCTCGGAGGAGGACTGTTGTGGCCCAAGTGCCTGTCATCGTCCTAGGGGCTCTCCACGCGGTAGTGTCTTCCATCCTCTCGGCGGTCGTCACAGGATCCTGTAGGGTCTTTTCCCTGTTGTCTGGGGAGGCAGGATGTTCTTGATGACTGACTGCCACATCGACTACTACCGTTGGATCCTAAGGGGTCAACCCCATTAGGTCAGACTGGGTGTTGAACCAACGGAGCTTGGGAAGAGCATCTGTTGTGGTGCCCTAGGCTTCCAGCGAGGCAACCACCCTGTGGGCAGCCTCCTGTTGGTCACCCCACCTTGTCCAGTCTTTGAGTGATGTTGTCAAGCCGGTTGAGGACCATCCGAAATTGGTCCTTGATGACCAAGTTCTGAGCATTTTGATTGTTCTCTTGATTATTAGCCATTATGTTGGAAGCTTAGTAGTTGGATTTTGGAATAAGTGTTCAATTAAAGGAAGTCTTAGTAGACATTCCCATAGACGGTGCCAATTGTTGCTGCTTGGAATGGGCCGAGGGCAACAATGTAAATTCACCTTAGTTAGACAAGGGCTGATAGAGCCAAGGGCCTATAAGTCCTACCTATGAAAGAGGAAAGCACATCAGAGGCCCTAGGTGTTATCCTAGGGGTGGAGATTCCGATGGTCAAGTTAGCAAGGGCGTAGTGAAGAGGGCGAACGAGGCCGGAGTTGGGTAGCTCAGATGAGGTCACCAGGAAGCTAGAGAGCTCAAAGGAGTAGATGCCAAGATAGCTTACCAAGGGAGTGATGCCATTTATTTATACCTAAACCTACCTGGAGTTAGTTACAAGCGGACGACCAGGATGGGATCTGTACGGTGCCACATGTCGTTCATCCTAGGTCTTCCATGTGCACCTACATCATAAATAAATATAAAATATTATAAATGTTGGGCAATGTTTGATCATTATAAGCCCAGAGGTTAAGTGTAAGAAACCATTACAGGGCTTATAATTTGATGGGCTTTATCTTACTTAAGTTCATTATCCTTGGATCTTTATAGGATGAATGAATTCAATGATCATTTAAGTGTAAATGTTGGGCCCATATTGAGCCCATAGTGATGTGCTTAGGGGTTCCCTACGTTTAGCAGTGAACTCGACCATACCTTTTCATAGATTAGTTTAATAATTTAAACTATAAGTATCAGAACATTACATTTAATTACCAAAAATTGTCATAAATTAGTTTTAGGCAAGAAAATAACAAAAGTTAAAATACCAATATTTCTGAAAATTGTCATAATTACATTATTTTCATAATTAACAGTATTTTAATAAGTATAGTATTTAATAATTAAAGTATTAATTAACCAAATTTTCAATAAATACATTATTTTAATAATTATAGTATTTATTAATTAATAGTATTTTAGAAAATACCATAAATTTATAATAAATACAATATTGTTAACATTATTTTTGTAATACAGTATTTATTAATTAGAAGTATTATTTACATGTTTTACACTATTTTCTTTCACTATTTCTAATTTATTGTTGCAACTTTATTTGCATAAAAATAAAATAATAATAATAATTAACAGTATTTAATCATATGTATCTATTATAGTATTTTTTTAGTAATTAAAGTATTTTAACAAATCACAATATTAACATTATTTTATTAATTAAATGTGTTAATGTTAACCATAATTTATAATTAACCGCATTTATTAAAAATGTTGTATTTATTAATTAACAATATTTTTAATAATTACAGAATTTTAATAATTAAAAGTATTTAAAAATAAATTATTTATTAAAAAATAGTATTAAAAGTAATTATAGTATTTAATTAAAAATAATTACAGAATTTTATTCAGTAAATACATTATTTTAATAATTACAGTATTTATTAATTAGTAGTATGAATTAACAATATTTATTAAAAATAATGTATTTATTAATTATCAATATTTTTAATAATTAGAAATATTTTATTAATTACAGTTTTTATTAAATAACAGTATTAGAAATAATAATAGTAATAATTGATTACAGTATATTTAAATAATTAAAATTATTTAATGATATTTTTAATAATTAATAGTATTTAATTTACAGTATCTTTTAAAAATGATATTAATAATTATAGTATTTTAATAATTACTGTATTTATTATTTAAGAGTATTTTCAATAACATTATTAATTAACAATATTTTTGATAATTACAGTATTTTAATAAATTCTGTTAATTGTTATTATAGTTTACAAGTCTTGATTGTTTCGTGTTTTATTAACAAAACCCATGTAGTGCATGGGTCCCTGCTAGTGCTAGTATTGCATATAATAAAAATATTATATATATAGTATTTTTATTTTTTATGTTTTATTTTAAATAGTTTTTATAAATAATAATTTTTACCTGAAAAATAAAAATATTTTTATTTTTATAGGAAATTTGGCTTATAGTCGAGCTTGAGGTGAGCCAAACTCAAACTTAAGAGCTTTTGAGTGGTGCCGTATTTGAGCTCTCAAGTCTCTAGCTCAAATTGAGTTCGAGCTTGAGCTTAAGCTCAAGCCTCATAGTTTTCTAACAAGCCAAGATCGGCTGAGTTCATCTCAAATCAACCCCTACTTTTGTCTTATTAAAGATAAAAATGGTATTTTTATATTTTTATTAAATTTATTCAAATGGATGTTAAACTAAAAACTGTCATTTTGCATTATCATCAAAATTTATTAAGTAAATTGATTACAAACTATAGAGATGTTTTAATAAATGCAAACTATGAATAGATTTTAATAAATTCATAAAACTATAAGTATGTTTTAATAAATGACCCTATTATTAGAGCCTGAACCCACTGTAGTTGATCTTATAATCAGGCAACGCTACAGGTAACAACTGTAGATGAACTAATGGTTTGTGAGCGGTAGTTATAGGTGGTGCAGTAGAGGAACAATAGAATGAGAGGATCAGACAAATTCATTTCATGGCATTACGCCAGCACTTAAGCGGGATTTTCAGGTATAAAAAAAATGCCTACAAATGCAAATGTTGCACCAGAGTTGTTTGAGTCTTTGAGACGGTTATTGGACTATTCTTTTAATCCGAAACCACATGCAGTAAATGTGAAGGTGTAATGTGGGCCGGAAGGGCCCACAATAGTAGGTCGTGTCGGGCTGGTTAGAATAAAATAGTATAATAAAACTGTGCCATACCAGCGGGCCATGCCATGTTGGGCTCTGGCCTCTGGGCCCATACTATCAATGACAAATGTTTCTGGTCCACGGGCTTCAAAATAGTCCGGCATGCCCGATGCTACAGTGACCATGTAAGTCATGGCCCATATCGTGTCGTTGACAAGCTAAATTTGATGCCAACGAGCTTGATATGATGTTGTTTGTTTATTCGAAAAGGGAAATTGTCTAAAACTCATCATGAATTTTCAGTATTTCTCTTAAATTCATCACAACTTTTCAAAATATCTAAAATTCACCATGTCATAAAGTTGACATTAAAGAGACTAATGAGCATTAATATATTATCATTTTTAATCTTCATTGAAAAATATAAGATATATACAAAATAAATTAACAGGTGTTAATATATTACCATTTTAATATTTAGACATGAAAAATGGAAAACGTTCAAAATATATTTTCAAATATAAAATACATAAAAACATAGAAATTACAAAAATATAAAAATTATAGAAATTACAAACAAAAAAAAATATTTTCAAATTGGAAACTAAGGAAATTGAAAAACAAAATCATAAAATAAAAATTGTAGAAAAAACACCAAAAATTTATAGATTGTAGAAAATAGAAAAATGTAAAAAAAAAATTATAAAAAACATTGGAAATTATAAAAAAACATTAAAAATGCAAAAAAAAAGATAAATGAAAACTGAAAAAGACCATATTCCTCTCACCATTGAAGGGTAATTTGGTCATGAAAGTTGTTATTTATGCTGACATGGACACCTCTGTTAAGAAGCATTAATGGTGTACTAATGGAAGGTGAGCTTTTGAAAATAAAAACTAACTGACATGGTGAGTTTTAGACATTTTGAAAAGTTGTGGTGAGCTTAAGTGAAATGTTGAAAACTTGTGGTCAGTTTTAGACAATTTCCCATTCGAAAATTATTTATTATTTTGGTCTTTTTCATCTCTTTGGCGGTTCTGAATGGATCCCACTGGGACCTCCTCCCAACTCGATTTGTGTCGGCACATGTAGAGGTGTAAATACCCATGGGTGGCCCATGCAAAGTGCGGACCGTGCCACCCTCTCTTGGATAACTTGGGGGTTAGCACGCATAGCCCATGCCCCAACCCCGTTCCATGCCATGCCATGCCGCAGGCCTAGGCCGAGTGCGCTGCAAGCCATGCCATAGGCCTGGGCTGTGTTGGGATGAGCCATAGGTCGAGCCTTGGGTGTGGGCCGAACTGGGTGAGATTGGTTTTTTACATTTTTTTGTTTATTTTTGACATTTTTTTATTTCTTTGCTAATTAAAAGTGTAAAACTAAATTACTAACTTTCCTTTGGGTTTTGGGAACTATTTGAAAAAATAAGAAATGAGAAATCTAACAAATAAATGAAAAAAATACTTAACCAAATAAGAATGGAATAACAAATTGGAAGAAAAATGGGAATTTTATTTCATCTAAATTTGAATGATACAGATTACCAAGCATACAATGGTTAGATACTTAGTTTTGGGTGCAGTGTCATGACCTCCTTTGTCTTATAATCTGTCTTCAACATCTAGCCAATCTTTAAAGCAGATGCACATCTCTATACTTTCATCATTCATACAGCTTCTCTTGTCATCCAACACCCTAGTACCTGCACTAAAATAAGACTCCAGTGGAAATGTAGACACCGCAAGGGTTAGTAGATCATGTGCCATGGTAGCGAGCACTGGATAATTTTTTGAATGTTCACTCCACCAGACTAAAATATCAAAATTATTTGTTCCCTCACCTAAAATAGATAAAATTGCTTATAAATAAAAATTAAGTTTAATAATTGAACTTGTTGAGGTAGTAGATTTTCGCCTTCAACTTATTAAGTAAAAAACTTTCTTTTCTACTACTAGGCTCAAGTTCAGAAGTGAAAGATACAGTTGTACAACTTGTAGAATTATTTCATATTACTTCAGATTCACATAAACCGTACACTTCAAATAATAAACTATTAATTTCATCTTTTTATTTTTAATTTTAATGTTCATATGTTTACAATATATTTTAAATAAAATATCTAAACCATCTTTCCTAATCCTAGGATCTAATATTGTAGCTAAGCAATAAATAGGAGAAATCTTCTTCCAATATATTTTAATTTTATTTTCCATTATTTCAACAATACTTTTAAATTGTGGATTATTTCTATATTTTGCAAAACAATCACTAATCACCATTAATTGATAAGGTAAATTATAACTAGTTTGATAATAAATACCTGATAATTCATTAGTTGCATCATAAAAATATTTTAAAAAATCTCTTATACACATTGTCATTTCCCAGTCTTCCTCAAATATGATATCATTTGGCATTTTTGCATTATAAAAATCACTAAGAATTTGTTTGTGAGAAATACAACTTTCTAATATAGCATAAGTATAATTTCATCTATGTTTAACATCTAATATAAAATGCTTATATTTTAAACCATAATTTTGACACAAATGTTTAAATTCTTGTTTTCTTGCTCCAAAACTTTTAATATATAAAATACAACTTCTAATTTTAGAAATACGAGTATAAATAATATTTAAAGCATCTTGAATACATAAATTTAAGATGTGACATGCACATCTGATATGAAATAATTTACCATTTAAACATGACTTTAATTGAGATTTTAAAATATTTATTGCTGAATCATTATTACTAACATTATCAAAACAAATAGAAAATAATTTATTCTCAATTCCATAAGCATGTAAAGTATTAAAACACTTACAGCAATAGTTGGGCCAGTATGTGGCCATTCAAGCCTAGTAAAATTTAAAATTCTTTTACTTAAAAGCCAATTTTTCATCAATAAAATGACCAGTAACACAAATATAACTTATGTTAAATTTAAAAGTCCAAACATTAGAAGTAATTGCAACATTAGAATTAAGATTTTATAATGTAAAAATTAAATTTTGTTTATATGAATCATTTTTTTTAAAGCATCTAATCTAATAGTATTCTTAGAAACTTTTTTAAATTGTGGATTTACAGAATTACGTAACCATTTTTCAAGTTTAGTATCTTCAGCTAGCAAAAATGGTTGTTCAGCATGTACAATGTATTATGCTAATTCTTGCCTCATTTTTTCTTGAGAGTATTTAGACGTACCAAACCCCCCTCCCTAACTTGTGTTTATGTTATTTCTCTCCATTCTTCTTCTTCTTCTTCTTCTTCTTCTTCTTCTTTATTATGGGTGAACAAATGTCTACCCAAATGGGCAGCGCCACCCTTGTTACAATAGATAAAGTATTTCCTAGATTTGTGGCAAACAACTCTTTTTCCCTTTCCCTCAACCTCCTCTACTTTAAACATTTTCCAAACCAGGCTAATCAACTTAGAGGACCTCTTTTTCTTTCCCCTAGTATCAGTAATAGGGTGGAAGTTTCATAAATATCAATAACATCCATATTGGTTCTAAAACTATCATGATGTGACTGAATATCGTCAACATTAAACATGTTGGGGAATTGGTTTTGGGAGGAGCCAACCATTTTTTAATTTAAAAAAACAAATAATTTAATTGGATGTACTCGGATTGCCAGTTTGGAATTCCAACTTGATTTCAACAATTGAAGCCTTCCAACTCCAAGAGTCCAAGCCTTCCAAATTGCTAACTTGATATATTTGAGCTAGTTGAGCAATCCTTCTTCTTGTTGAAACTTCAATAAATTTAAGAATTGGAGAATCAGTCAATCAGAGTTCAGAGAATGTATGAGAGATGAAACTTGAGGGAGTATGAAAACTAGAGAAGAGATTAAGAGAATTGTTGAATTGGTGTGATGAGAATGGTGGAGGATAGAGCTATTTATAGGAATTGAAAATAATTCAATTGCCCAAAATACCATAAAAACTAGCCATTTTTTAGTTGTTGGGAGGGGTATTTTGGTCATTGTAAAGTTATTTATCACTTTATCCTAAATTCTCCCCTAAACTAACTGTTATATAGCTGTTGGGGGCATTTGTGTCATTTTCTCTCTCCCTAACCAAAATACATAAATACCCCCTATATAGCTTTAGGGGGTATTTTTGTAAAAAACCCCCAAAAAGCTGAAACTAGCCATTAAGGGGGTCCCTAACGGCTTTCTCTTGAGCGGGCTGATGCGGGTTGTGTCGTGTTGGTTCATGGACTTCGAACTCCAGGCCCAACACGACTCAAACCATTGTGCTTGGCTTGGCACTGCCCGCGTGCTGTGCTGGGCTGGGCTGTGCCGAGAAGCAAGTAGCACGACCCAATTTACACATTTAGGCACATGTTGGAATGATTTTTTGATTAGGAGTTAGGACTTAAGAGTCCAATTTTATGGGAAATTTCTTCCATGGTTTTCGAAATAGGACCGGACCAGAAAAATCAGGAAGCGATCAAATGATCAGTTCCATTTTACCCCAAAATTATTGATTTGGTCAGCAAACTACTCATCCGGGCAGTCAAACCATTCAAACAGTCTAATGGTTTTGGCCATTTTTTATTTTTAATTTTTTTGCCAGAATGGGACGTCCATTCAGTTCGAACAATCAAACCATTCGACCTAGTAACTGGACCCCTGACTGGTTTGGTTTTAAAAACCTTGTTTTTTTTTTATATAGTATTGAATTGATTTATGGCAATAACATGAAGAAGAGTTGAGGCCAAGACTACACACCTTTTTAGGTGAGTCTCTACACAACTTACTTTGGATTTTGATGTCAATTTGGGTCTAGGCTAGGTTCCATATTATGGTTGGTTTGGATTTTAACGTGACCCAAATCCTCAAATCCATCTGATTTATACCTCTAAAGAATCAAAAGAAGTCAAAATTGAAGATTTAAGAGAAAAGAAGGGATTTAATGGGGCAT
Organism: Nelumbo lutea; assembly: GCF_056320005.1. Lineage (NCBI taxonomy): Eukaryota > Viridiplantae > Streptophyta > Magnoliopsida > Proteales > Nelumbonaceae > Nelumbo > Nelumbo lutea. The sequence continues at coordinate 59,541,616 of NC_142689.1, read as the reverse complement.
GGGAGATGATAGGAAAATTAAATATTGAGGGGATTAATAAATCAATATTTGGGAGTGCTTAAAAATAAGTGCTTATTTGAATAAGCATTTATTTTGGGTCAGGACCACACACCAATAAGCACTTTTTTTCTGTAAAGAATAAGAACTTATTAGTGTGTAGGAAATAAGCCCTAAATAAGTGCTTATTTTGAGAATAAGCACTTATTTCCTTTTTGGCCTATCTTGGCCCACCACATCATTTTAAAAATACCTATATTGGCCCTGTTTAAGATAAGTGATTTTTCACCAAATGCTCATAAGTGCTTATTAGAGAGTAAACATTTGTTTTGAAATATTTATTTTCAAATAATCACTCCCAAACTTGGCCTAAGAATTATTTTATTAGAGATTAATGATGGATTTTATTAGAAAAGAAATTAATTACGACCTAAGAGGGTTTTTATTGTAACTTCTTACATTTTTATAATTTAATTAAAAATAGATAATTACATTTGTGAAAAATGAGATAAATAAAAGAAGTTGTGAACTATGTGGTCAGAGGACCCCTCACCTATCCTCTTTCCAATATTGATATAAATATAGATTCCCAAGAAGAAGAAATCTGGTCTCATATCTTATCTATATCTCTCTATAATATATCTATAAAAGTGCAAATGGGGTCTTGGCTTATAGAATTTTTATTGGACAGTTTTAGCCCTATATCTTGATGTCTTTGGAGGGCATACATGTAACTATAATTGGATTAAATGTTGCACATTTATTGACACAATTAAAGAATGAATATAACTGGCTTTTGGTTTTGTCTAAGAAACAACCAACTAATAAATATAACTGGCATTACTTTCTTCTTTATAATTGATGTGATTAATTGAGGCTAATCGCTTTAGCATATGAAGCCTAGGAAGAAGCACTTAATTTCCCCTTGCTACACACACGGAACAGTGTATATCCATATAGGATTTTAAGCTCAAAGGAGTTTGGGATATGAGAGAGATCATAGTTTTGAATTATAATCAAGTAGTGAGTACCAGATATGCTATGTCAGAAAGGACAAAACTTAATAAAATCCTTGCAAGGTTGACATGGAAAATGAGAATAGGTTGATGGAGAGAATACAAAGAAATGTACATTCGTTCAAAGAAAGAAAAATTAGTAATATGGAAGAGAGGTAACATTAAGTTGTTAACCTTCTCATCATGGCTTGTTTGAGTAGTGATGGCTAGTGTTTCTAACTCGCCGTTGACTGGCCGGTTGAACTTCTCAAACCATCAACCAATCAAGATTGTGGGTTCAGTTTGAGTAAAACCTAGAAAGAGGTTTGATGCGGCACAATCCGGTTACTCCTAGCTGGCTGCCGACTGGCTCCTTGTTAGCAACGGATGACACCTAAGAAGAAAAAGAAGAAGGATTCCTAGGGATTTGGCAGGTGGGAATACTCCGAAGCTTAAGTTAGAACGCTAGAGAGGAAGAAAAGAGTGTAAAAGGCTAAGAATGTAGGTCACACTAGATCACTGTGCTCATGAGGTTAGCTCATGAGCAATTAAGATAATTCAAGTTCAGATGAAAATTCCAAAGTGAGTGAATGTGTCTCTCCCCCTCGCCTAAAAGGCTTTTATAGGGGCGTTCTTGTCAAATCGGGCATAACCGCCACTAGGCTCCTGTCGTAGCCGTTACTTGCCAAGTCTGTGCAGGTGGTCGTTATAGTGCACTATCCACTTGGCTGAGTGACACATCCCAAAGGAGTAGGCACGCCTCCATCTGTCAAGAGATGTGGATGTAGGCTGTAGTAAGGACAAGGACTGTGCTGCCAGTCGAGAGACGTAGCACAGTCTGATCGGTATGGTCTTGTTAGATGGAAGCTTCCTTAGAGCATCGCATCACTCAGTTGCAATCACTGTCAATCATGTCTGGATATCCATACCATACTTATTACTGGGACGACAACCAGGACGACGACACTCCCTCAAGCTTGGAGGGAGCTTGAGAGTAGGTTCCAGAGGCTCGGGAGACCTCCGGTTATGTGGCCTCTACTTCTCGGGGGATGGAGCCTGACACATTCGGTCCCTCCTCTATGACAACGGAGAGACTCAGGTCCCTAATCCACTATTTTCACCTTCCTGGGGACCTTGTCTACAGTCTCCCCACTGGTAACTTCCCTTGGGAGCATGGTCCCAACGATATAGTTATTTTCTAGGAACAACTTGAGGCTGGCCTGCGTCTTCCTCTACACCCCCTAATAGTGGAGGTGCTAAACCACTTTAATGTTACCATCGATCAGCTTCATCCCAATGCTATTCGGAACATGGTTGGGATCATTTCTTTGTGATATGAGTATTGCCTCCCCTTGAACCTTGACATTTTTGCTTCTATTCTCTGTATCAAGAATGTCGCTCTCGGAGTTCCTCTGGAAAGGCGTTTTTACTACCTCTCTCCTCGCCGTGGCTATAAGTTCTTGTACGAGCTGCCAAACAAGATTCCCAATTTCTTGGAGGGGGGCCATCCAGGACCCCGGGGCCAAGCTGGACCCTGAAATTCGGAAAATGATGCTTGTCTTGGGCATCGATAGGCTTCCTCTGTTTGAACTACTTGACCGAGGAGAAGCTCGCATAGGCTGGCTTGAGCCCGGGTAGGTTGCCTTTTTAGGTCGTGTAGTGCCTTGTAACAATACTGTGTATTCATACACTTTGTTTCTTACCGAACTAATATCTTGTGGTTTTTTTCTTTTTTTTGGCAGCCATCATGTCTAGTGTTGACACACGCCGCCTCCTCTCAAGCAACCAGAAGCGCAAAGTGAAGAGATCGCATCCTGACTGGACTCCCACCTCTAGGGTTACAGAGTTCGGGTCTGCGGAGCTAGACTTCACTTCTCCATCACCTAAAGTTCCGCTGCCTCCATCTGAAGGAGGTGCTGGCGGAGTTGGCCTTGAGGAGGGCGAGCTCCCGCAGCAAGGGGTGATTCCTCCTGGTCCTTCTCATCCGTTTCCCTACCCGCGGCTCCCAGTGGGGAAATGGGAGGGTGTTAATGATTATGTAGTGGCCAGGCGGAAGAGCAAAAGGGCGATCTACAATGGGGAGATCGCTAAGTGGGGGGAGATGGAGCCCAGGGATCTTGCCGCCTCTCACTATATGGTGGTAAGTGGTCCCTCCCCTCTCCTTGTTTTTTGCTTCCTTTTGCTGCCTTCTGACCTTAGTCTCTTGTGGGCAGGTGAACTCCGCCATCCACGCCATGGCCCTTCAGATGAACATCCACTCCAGCGATGCTCGCAATCAGAGGGTCATCATCTAGAAGCTCCAAGGCTAGCTCGATCAAACCCGGGGTGAGCTCCTTCACACTCGCAAGGGGAGCGAGTCCCAGGAGCAGCTCGTCTAGGACCAGGAGGCACAAATCGCCAGGCTTTCCGAGGAGAGCGCGTGCTACAGAGAGGAGTCACCGAGGGTGGCTGCGGAGAGGGAGCTCCTTCGCCAACAGGTTTGGGACATGGAGTCCACACTTCTAGACCAAACTCGGAACTTTGACACCATGGTGGAGGTCGAGTAGGAGAGGGCGGTCTGGGACTTCAAGGACTCCCAGGAGTATCATGACCTCCAAGTGGAGCATGGCTCGAGCTCGTACCACTTCGGATTCAAGCTTTTCCGCTGGTTGGTCTGAAAGAAATTTTCTGGTCTCAATCTTGATGGCATTACCATGAAGGGCCTATCTTCCGAGACGGTGGACCAGGCGGAGGAGGAAGAGCCTGACTCCCCGGAGGATGAGACAAGGTGGTAATGAAATTTCTTCCCTTTTCTTCTAAGTATGGTGTGCTCCCTTTATTTTTTCTAAAGCGATCTCATCACTTGAGCTTTTAGAGCTACATGCCCTAAGTAGGACTTTTCGGTAGTCATTATCCCGAGTTGTCCTTTAACGTTTAAGGCATCTCTATGGTATACCGCGAAGAGATTACCATGTATGCCCGAACTATACATTTGTTGGTTATTCCTCAGTTCAACCAACATATTGAGACAAGCTATGCTTCGTAAGGTTTAAACCCGAGCTGCTTACGCCTCTGATATTTCATACTTTGCCTTCGCCACTGAAGTGGCTAAGTCTTTCTTGATGTTGAGGTCTTTGTTAGCTCGGTGTTTTAGCCTTTAGGCTGAGAGGGTGACTTATAGTCTGCCCTTGAAGTTTGCCCATGCCATGGAGGCAATTGGGTCTTACTGCGCCGAGGTCATGTTAGCTCGGAATTTTGGCCCTTAGGCTCTGGGAGTGACTCATGGTCTACTCAGTAGTTTGCCCGTGCCATAGAGACAATTGGGTCTTATTGCGCCGAGGTCATGTTAGCTCGGCACTTTGGCCCTTAGGCTCTGGGAGTGACTCATGGTCTACTCAGTAGTTATAGGTAATATTGCCTTAAGTTGACATTATTCCATGCCTGATGTACTTGTTTCCCTTCAAGGGTTTCGAGCTTGTATGTTCCTTCCCCGAGAACTCGTCTCACTCGGTAAGGTCCTTCCCAATTTGGTCTGAGCTTACCAAAGCCGGGCTCAGGTACCATAACTTTTTGAAGGACCAGGACGTCAATGTGGAGATCCGCTTCTTGACCCTGGCGTTATAGTACCGAGCTACTCTTTGTTGGTAAGCTATGGCCCAGATATATGCGAGGTCCCTTACTTCATCGAGTAGGTTGAGGTTGGTACGTAGCTCGTCTTCATTTTCCTTATCGTCATATGCTTCCAGTCGTAGCGAGGGAACCTCAATCTCAGTCGGGATGACTGCTTCTGTGCCGTAGGTGAGTTGAAGGGAGTTTCTCCTATGCTGGTCTTCTTTGTGGTTTGGTAAGCCCATAGAACGCTGGGTAGCTCGTCTGCCCACAATCCTTTAGCTTGGTCTAGGCACACTTTGAGTCCCTAAAGAATAGCTCTGTTGGTAATCTCTACTTGACCGTTTGCTTGAGGATGTGCGACCGAAGTGAAGTTCTGTCGGATCCCCATGTCTTGGCACTAGTTTTGGAATTTGATGTCCTCGAACTGTTTACCGTTATCGGAGATCAATACTCGAGGTAACCCGAAGCGGCACACTATGTTCTTCCAAAAGAAGTTTTGAACGTTTGGGGTTGTGATTGTTACAAGGGGTTTGACTTTTATCCACTTGGTGAAATAATCCACTGCGACCACTAGGAACTTCCTCTAGCTTGTTGCTGGTGGAAATGGTCCAAGTATATCGATGCCCCATTGCGCGAAAGGCCACGGGCTAGTGAGATACTTGAGATCGGTGGGCTGATGGTGGATGTTGTCATCTCTCTGGCACTTGTTACACTTGCTTTCATTGTTGGCCAGTAGTATCCCTATCGTAGTGCTTTTTGGGCGAGGGCCCTACCCCCCAAGTGTCTACCGCACAAGCCCTCATGAGTGTCACGGAGCACGAGCTCGGCTTCGATAGGTCACAAGCAGCATAGGTAGGAGAGCATGTAGGATCTTCGGTACAGCCGTTCGTTTATTATGACATATTTGGCCACCTGACGCTATACCCTTCTGGTGGCACTGCGGTCCACAGGGAGGGTCCCTTGTAGTAGAAAGCTTGCGAGTGGGTCGATCCAGCTCAGCTCTGCTTGAATGACGAGAGCGACCTCCTCTACCCCCCCAAGAATGCTATGCCGAGGCAGGTCCTCTATGTACACGGTCCTCATGGTGTTATCACTGGTGCTGGCTAACCGGGACAGGGCGTCGGCCTTAGCGTTCTCCGACCTTGGGATTTGCTTGATGAAGTATGACTGGAAATTGAGCAGAGCCTCCTGTACTTTGGCTAAGTAGGCGATCATAGTCGGTTCGTGAGCTTCATATTCTCTTGTGACCTGATTGACCATGAGCTGGGAGTCGTTGCAGATGATAATGTGCTTGGCTTTCATTTCTTTGGCTAGAGCTAGCCCGACTATCAACGCTTCATACTCTACTTCATTATTGGATGCTGCAAACTCAAAGCGTAGTGCGTACTCTAGTTTCGTGCCACTTGGGCCATGCAAAACTATTTCGGCTCCGCTGCCCTACTGGTTCGAGGAGCCATCTATGTGAAGGATCCAAGGCTCCTCATCCCAGTTCGCTCTTGGCCTAACTAGGAGAGATGCCGCACTGGCTGCTATCTCATAGTGCTCGAACTCAATCGGCCTGGGAGCTCCGGGCTTGCCCGAGCTAGGGGCCTTGTGCTCAACCGGCCTGGGGACTACGGGGCTGAAAGTGCACTCTGCAATGAAATCTACTAAGGCTTGGGCCTTAATAGCAGTTCACGGATTATATTGGAGGTCGTACTCGCTGAGCTCAATGGCCCACTTCGTCAGTTGACTAGAGACCTTGGGTTTGAGTAAGTCTTGCCTCAGAGGTTTGTTGGTTAGGATGATAATAGTATGAGCCTGAAAGTACGGATGGAGCTTTCGGGCTACAATAGCATGAGCCAGTTTTTCTATCTCTGGATATCTCATTTCTGCTCCCTACAACACTTACTAACATAGTAGATTAGTCATTGGACCTGATCTACTTCCTTTATTAGTACCGAGTTGACCACTTCGTCACTTGCCGAGAGGTTTAGCTCTAAAACATTTCCCTCCTCGGGCTGGGTTAAGACCAATATGCTAGTGAGGTACTTTTTGAGCTCGTCGAACATGAGCTAACAATCTTGGGTCCATTCGAACCCTTTGCTTTTAATTGCCTTAAAGAAAGGTAGGCAATGATCTGCTGATTTGGATAAGAAGCGGCTTAGAGCGGCTATTTTGCCGTTCAGCCTCTGAACCTCCTTCACTTTCAGAGGTGGTCTCATATCTAAGATGGCCTTTATTTTGTCCGGATTGGCCTCATTGTCGCACCGGTTCACAATATACCCCAGGAATTTACCCGAGGTGACTCCAAAGACACACTTATTCAGGTTCAACTTCATATTGAATTTATGCAAAATTTCAAAAACTAAACTCAAGTCTTGTATTAGGTCACAAGAAAGCTGGGTTTTGACGACCATGTTGTCCACATAACATTCTATCTTTTGGTCAATCAATGGCTCAAATAGTTTATTTACAAGTCTTTGGAAGGTTGCCCCAGCATTTTTTTAATCCGAAGGGCATGACCTTGTAACAGTACAGGCCGAGCTCGGTCATCAAGGCGGTTTTCTCTTAATCAGCTGAGTCCATCCTGATTTGATTGTAGCCCGAATAGGCTGTTGGACAGTTTTGTATGCCCTTAGCTTCAATCAAAATGATGTACTTTATGAGTTTATTGTAAATTAATAAAAGTGCATATTTGATTCATGTTCCTTTGGTATGTTTCTGTGTAATAACCTTAAACTGGACACTTAATGAGACTCGTGTTAGTTTAGAATGTTCACAGCCAGGGGGTCGGTCTGGGGAGACCTATCCTGACAAGGCTGACATTGTGGTGTCACCAAGTCGGTTGGGGTGGCTTGTCTCAGCTGCCGGGGTGAGACCCTAGGCACATACAGTGTAGGATTAATTGAATCTTTGAAGTGGACCAGATTTCTAGTATTGCCCGGGACCTTGGAGGTTGATGGGCAAAATTGGAAAGTTACACCCGACCCCTAGACTCGATTATGATACTGCACTAGGTGTCGGATTGGGCTGTCTTTGATGTACCAATCAGTGAGATCCTTAGCGGGGGTCAAAACTTGGGTATGTTGGGACAGTCCGAGAATTCATCTCAGTGGGTGATCATAGTGACAGGATCAGCCTCTTTGTCGGACAAAGGTAATGATCGGGGATGCACTCTCACTGATGGAAACCAAGACTACCGGCAGCCGATTTCAATCGTTGAGATTTGTTTTGCAAAATATATTTTATATGAGATATAAAAGTATATATATTATGGTTTCTAAAAGGTTTGCAAAAGGTTTTAATTCCCGGGATCCATACAAGAGAGAGTGCAACACTGTTCTTTACAGCCGAGGGAGAGGTCCTCTCTTGTCGGGTAGTGTATGATCATTATGGGCTGAGAGGTTAGGTGTAAGACCATTGAGGATAATACCTGATGCGCTAATCTTGCATCTGCCCACAGTCCCTGGGTGTTACAAGGTGGCTAGGCCCAGGGAGCACTTAGGGTAAGTGTTAGGCCCATAGAGCCCATCTGATGGGTTTCAGGGGGTGCACTGTCCATAATAGTGTATCCAGCCAGGCCTTGTAACAAAGGCTGGGCCGAACCCATGAGGCTGATGTGTAGATCAATGTTAGGGTCCCACACTATACAAGGAAGCCCAACTAGGCAGTAGATTGGAAGGCTAAATGAATACATAACCTTAAATGGGCCTTAAGCCCATTTCGAACTGGACTAATTTGATTAGTCACTTAAGGGGCAAATTCTGAGATGGATCAACTAATAGGATTGGGCCCAGACCCTATCCACTTAGAGAGTCCAAGATCTAAATAAGATTTAGATCTGGAAACCTCTTAATTAGATTAGGAGATGGCTGATCTAATCTACAGATAAGATAAGAGTTATCCCTTATCACTTAAAGGGATTCCTAATCCAAATATGATTTGGGTTAACAACTCCTAACAGGATTAGGAGCTAATCCCTTTGAGATTATAAAAGGAGGAGGGGGCGGAAGCCTTTAGACATGCAATGCAATCAAGAGATCCTTGTCTTCAGAGCTGAGATTAAAAGAAGAGAGAATTCTGCTCCCTACAAATACTCTCTTGCCGCCTCCTTCCTGCAGCCGCCGCCTCCATCAGTTTGATCTCCAGTTCTTGGGAGAAATGAAGATTTGATCTTGATACCAATCTTTTGGAGAAAAGATTGGTGGGAGTTGTATTCACAAGCCGTCCAGTTGATTCTTGCGAAGGGTCAAGTTCTTTTGGAAGAACACTGCTGATTCTGCTCCACCCTGCACTGCGCCATCTTCAGTGGGAGCAGATTTTGGATCCTTCCTTGGGCGTGAATACCTCCGTTGGGAGATACTGTTTCTCTGTATCAGGTATTATCTCTCCCTACTCCTTTTGGTTCAAATCTGGTTCAGTTTATGGTTCAAGAATGATCATTGAAAATATGATTTTCTAAATAGGGAATTCGATTCCCAGTTGAAGGGAGAGAAAAATTTTTGAAATTCGCCCCCTTATTCCGGAATCTTTGGGCATCCATGTGATGGATATCCTATCCCTTCAGTGGTATCAGAGCTAGGTTCAAATCTTGAACCATTCTATTTTAGATCTGAACCTGCGCAAATGGGCAGAAGGCGTTCTATCCAATTTGCGTAGATATGGGTTTTGGGAAATTTATTCCCAAAATTGATGGGAAAATAATTTGAAATTAATTTTATATAAATCTAATTATTGTTTAGAATAGTTCTTTATGATTTTCTTGATTTATGGGTTGTTCGTACAAGAAGAGATCGAATTCTTGGTTTGTGCAGGGGTAACTGCAATATTTGCAATTTCTTAATTTATTTATTACATTTGGTCTGTAAATAATTTTTTTTTCTAGACTCAATGTATAGACATTCGATCTGATGTAATTATTAATAGAAATAGGATTTCTATTTGTTTTATTTTTGGATCGAAGATGGCAGTGCAGAAAGGGAGATTTCGTAGAGAAGGAGATTTCGCAGATGGAACATTTGCTATCTGCGATTTGCAGTTTGTGAAACTGCCAGATTGTGATCTAACCTCTATTTTGCAGGTTGGATTATGTGAATAGCCATGATTAACTGATTCTTGATTTTCTTTTATCAGTTATTTAATTTCATATTATTTTCTTGAATTAAAGATTTAATTAAAGATCAAACCTTGGACCCATTCGAACCAAGATAGGTTCAAACTGTTTGGACCAAATCTTGGGTTTAATAAAGGCTGAAAGTCAGCCCTAATTTTCCCACTAATGGGCCTGAGGATTGATATTTAATTAAATGGTTAATTCGGCCCAACCTGTAAAGGCCCAGTTTTAAATAGTTAAAATTGCTAAAAGCCCACTTCAAAGGATAAAGCTATATGGGCCAAACTGGGTAACCCTAATTCAGCCCATATACCTAGATAATATTAATGGTTAATATTATGGATTTAAAATGGACTTCCAATGGGCCTTACAGATAATTAATTGATTGGATCAATTTATCCCTACATGAGATGTTTGGATGTGTGATGTGCTACGTACATGGGCCATAAGTATCATGCCCATTCGACAGTGGCTCTTACGCACACCATGGCTGAATGCACATCATTGCCATGGTGTCCCTTTTGGTCATTGGATGACCTCCCTTAGTGGTGGGCCCCACACCTCATCAAGAGGTTACGTGCGGAACCCTAGCCGATTTAAGGCCCACCGAAATCTGACTTTATGAAAGTCAGTGGGAGCCACTTTGGTTTGACCTAAATCAAAGTAGGGCGTAATTAATTGTTCCCTCCAACTAATATGAGTGCAAGTGATAGGGAGATTCATATGATGAACTCTCTAAAGGCCTTTCATCATTAGCATGAGGGTGAGTCCATTAGTAATGAGGAAACGCACTAGAAAATGGGCTATCCATTTGCTGTTGGGCTTGTCTAAGTGTTTCATAAGATGATAGGGGCGCCATAGACGGATGTGGGAGGGGCTTCACCAGAAAATGTGTACTCTCTCACGGTACCTTAGCATTCACGAATATGATGGGTAAGCACTCACTGGACAGAAAGGTTTTCCTGAAAACGGCTCTGAACCTTGTCTGACAGAGGCCAAAGGGAAAACTCATATGAAGAGTGGATATGATCCTTCACAGAAAGGTGGTGGGGTTATGCAGCTGAAACAGTTGGCTCCATGCACCCTATGTGATTTTCCACATTTCCAGAGACAACCCGTAGTCTCCATCACTGAGAAAGGAGGGAAATCTCAGAGATGCATAAATGGAAATTGATCGTAGATTAAAATCCATATCTATGAAATGAACATGAATCAAATTAGGTTGTGGACTGATGTTTGCTCCTTTATCAGAAAATGGCAAACGGATCATTTGCAAAGCTTCTTGACGACAACAAGCTTAAGGGCCCAAACTATGCCAACTAGTATAGGAACCTTATGCTGGTCCTAGCTTCTGAAAAACTGGACAAAGTGACAAAGAATCCTACCCCAGAGCATTCGGGTGACTAGGCTTTTGAGGCCCGAAGGAGAGACTATCAGGAATGGGAGGAGAAAAACTCCCTTGCCCGGTGTTACATCATTGCTTCCTTGGACAACCCAATACAGAGGCAGTTCGATTAGATCAAACTTGCCAAGGACATATTGGACAGTCTCAGGACGATGTATGAAGAGCAAAATCATTCTACTCAACAAAAGGTCTTGAAATAGTTCATGACCGCACAAATATCCAAGGGCCAACAAGTTCATGACCATTGTCTTTGGATGATGGGATACATCAATGAACTAGAGGCTCTTGGATCCGGGCTGGACCTAGCGACCTAGATAGATGCTATCCTTAATTCTTTGCCTCCTTCCTTTAATCCGTTCATCATGAACTATAACATGAACAAGCTGAATGTCAGCTTGCAAGAGCTCAGCAACATGTTACAAAGGGCTAAAGAACTGATTAAAAAGGATGAGCCTGTAGCTATGCTTGTTGAAGATAGCAAGATAGGCAAGAGAAAGAGGAAGGCAAAGAAGCCTCAGAAGAAAGCACTAAGGGTAAGAAGCAGAAGAAAGACAAAGCATCAGATGCCTATCACTTCTATAAGAAGACCGGCCACTGGAAAAGAAATAGTCCTACCTACCTGGAATCCAAGAAAGGTAAGTTCGAAACTTGTGTTATAGAAACCAATTTATTGGTAGCTTTTGCATCATGGTGTATTGACTCCGGGGCTTCAACTCATGCGTGTAACTCACTGTAAGGGTTCAAGGTAAGCAGAAGGCTGAGTGAAGGAGAAGTCACTCTCTACTTGGGGACTACTACAACTGTTACAGCCGCAACCATAGGAACCGTGGAGTTATTTTTTAGAGAATGAACTATTGTACTGAAAGATTGTCTTTATGTACAAAATTTAAGAAGAAATTTGATTTCTGTCTCAAAACTGTGTGCAGATGGTTATTCTGTCTTCTTTAGTAATACAATTACTATTAAAAGAAATAACAGATTCATCGCATACGGGGAGCTAGAGAACGGTCTCTATGTTCTACATCCTTCTCTAGAAACTAACATAACCAAAACTACGTCGGCTGAAATCCCCAAGAAGAGAGCCCGTGATACAGTTAATCCCACGTGTCTGTGGCGTTACCGACTTGGCCACATCGGTGTTGACCGATCACAAGGTTGGTAAAGGATGGTCCTTTGGATTTTCTATCTATAGAAGATCTTCCCACCTGTGAGCCTTGCCTACAAGGCAAGATGACGAAACGACCATTTAACGGTAAACCTGAAAGATGTACAGGCACACTTGACCTAATACATACTGATGTATGTGGTCCCCTAAGTGTTAGGACACAAAATCAACACGTGTATTTCATCACCTTCACAGATGATTTCTCACGATTTAGTTATGTGTACCTAATGAGACACAAGTCTAAATCCTTTGAAAAGTTCAAAGAGTTTAGACAAGAGGTCAAGAAACAGTTAGGGAGAGAAATTAAAGCCCTTCGATCTGGTTGAGGTGGCGAGTATCTCTATGACGAATTCAGTGACTACTTAAAGGACAATGGGATAGTGTCACAATTAGCTCATCCTGCTACACCACAACCTAACGGTGTTTCAGAGAGGAGGAATAGGACCTTATTGGATATGGTCCGGTCACTTCTCATACACTTAGAGTTACCCACATCCTTTTGGGGTTATGCATTAGAGACTGCGATTTACGTGCTGAATGAGGTTCCAACCAAATCGGTTCCAAACACTCCATATGAACTTTGGACTTGAAAGAAACCAAGTGTCAGACACTTGAAGATTTGGGGTTGTCTAGCACACGTTAAAAGAACGAGTGCAGACAAGTTGAAATCCAAGACCAGTCGTTGCCTATTTGTAGGCTACCCAAAAGGCTCTGTAGGTTACCTTTTCTATGACCAAAGTGAGCAGAAAGTGTTCTGCAGTCGAAATGCCCAATTCTTGGAGACCGATTACATCCTGGACACCCATCGTCAGGAAATTGTTCTTAATGAGGAGAGCTCAGGAGTAGTGGGTGATGTCCCACAGGTTCCAAGTAGTGACCAACCTAGAAGATCCATTTGGGTATCCAGGCCACCAGTCCGTTATGGTTATGACCAGGATAGTTACTTGGTGGAAACCTTGACTAGTGAGGAGGATCCCGTGACTTACGCGGAAGCTATGTTGGACATAGATTCCCAGAAGTGGGTGGAGGCCATGAGAGCAGAGATGGACTCAATGGAAAGCAATGGAGTCTGAACTCTAGTAGATCCACCCTCCGAGGTAAAAGCAATCGGTTGCAAATGGATTTACAAGAGGAAGAAGGGCCCTGATGGTAGGATTGAGACCTTCAAAGCTCGCCTGGTGGTGAAAGGGTACACTCAAAAAGAGGGCATCGATTATGAGGAAACCTTTTCGCCTATGGCCATGCTTAAATCCATTAGGATCCTACTAGTTGTAGCAGCATACCATGATTATGAGATTTGGCAGATGGATGTCAAAACTGCATTCTTGAATGGAGATCTTACTGAAGATATCTATATGTAGCAGCCGCAAGGCTTCATAGCTGCGGGTCAGGAAAACATGGTATGTAAACTCAATAGATCTATTAATGGACTTAAGCAAGCTTCTAGAAGTTGGAACATCCGTTTTGACTCTGCTGTCAAATCGTTTGACTTCGAGCAGAATCCGGATGAATCCTGTGTTTATAGGAAGTATAGTGGAGATAAGGTTACCTTCTTGGTTCTGTATGTAGATGACATTCTACTCATTAGGAATAATGTAGGAATGTTGACTATGGTGAAAGTATGGCTTTCACAGCAATTCTCCATGAAAGATCTTGGAGAAGCCTCCTATATACTAGGTATTCGACTCTATAGAGATAGATCAAAGCGGATAATAGGATTATCCCAATCTGCCTACATTGACAAAATAGTCAAAAGATACAGCATTGAAAACTCCAAGAAAGGAAATGTTCCTTTCAGGCACGGAGTCACTCTCTCCAAGAAGATGTCTCCCAAGACTTCTGAGGAGATTGATGGCATGAAAGGCGTTCCCTATGCCTCTGCCATAGGGAGCATCATGTATGACATGCTGTGCACTCATCCTGACATTGCTCAGGCAGTGAGTGTAGTAAGCAGATTTCAGGCCAACCTAGGGCAGGAGCATTGGACTGCTGTGAAAAACATACTTAAGTACCTCCGAAGGACAAAAGAGTTTTGTCTAGTATTCGATGGTAACTCACTATAGATCCAAGGGTATATAGATGCCGATTTCCAGACGGATCCAAATGATAGAAAGTCTACATTTGGATATGTTTTCACGATAGGATCATGTGTTGTTTGCTGAAAAACCAGCAAACAGGGGTCCACTACAGACTCCACGACCGAGGCCGAGTACATTGCTGCAAGTGAAGCTGCCAAAGAAGCCGTGTGGATGAAGAAGTTCGTTCACGAGTTGGGAGTAGTTCCGTCCAACACATCACCCATCCCATTGTTGTGTGACAACAATGGAGCTATTGCTCAGGCTAAGGAGCCACGAGCCCACTCAAAGTCGAAGCACATTGAGAGGAAGTACCATGTACTGTGGGAGATTGTTGGTAAAGGGGATGTCCTGAATTAAAAGGTAGCATCAGCGGAAAATGTAGCAAACCCATTGACAAAACCACTATCACAGAAAGTATTTGAGAAACACGTGGAAAGCATGGGACTCCGGCTAGTACCTGATTGGACCTAAGTGCAAGTGGGAGCTATTGGACAGTTTTGTATGCCCTTAGCTTCAATCAAAATGATGTATTTTATAAGTTTATTGTAAATGAATAAAAGTGCATATTTGATTCATGTTCCCTTAGTATGTTTCTATGTAATACCCTTAAATTGGACACTTAATGAGACTCGTGTTAGTTTAGAATGTTCACAGCCAGTGGTCAGTCTGGGGAGACCTATCCTGACAAGGCTGACACTGTGGTGCCACCAAGTCAGTTGGGGTGGCTTGTCTCAGCTGCCGGGGTGAGACCCTAGGCACATACAATGTAGGATTAATTGAATCTTTGAACTGGACCAGATTTCCAGTATTGCCTTGGACCTTGGAGATTGATGGGCAAAACTGAAAAGTTACACCCGACCCCTAGATTCGATTATGATACTACACTATGTGTCAGATTGGGCTGTCTTTGATGTACCAATCAGTGAGATCCTTAGCGAGGGTCAAAACTTGGGTATGTTGGGACAGTCCGAGAATTCATCTCAGTGGGTGATCATAGTGACAGGATCAGCCTCTTTGTCAGACTAAGGTAATGATCAGGTATGCACTCTCACTGATGGAAACCAAGACTGCCAGCAACCGATTTCAATCGTTGAGATTTGTTTTGCAAAATATATTTTATATGAGATATAAAAGTATATATATTATGGTTTCTAAAAGGTTTGCAAAAGGTTTTAATTCCCAGGATCCATACAAGAGAGAGTGCAACACTGTTCTTTGCAGCCGAGGGAGAGGTAACTCTCTTGTCGGGCAGTGTATAATCATTATGGGCTGAGAGGTTAAGTATAAGACCATTAAGGATAATACCTGATGGGCTAATCTTGCTTCTGCCTACAGTCCCTGGGTGTTACAAGGTGGCTTGGCGTAGGGACCACTTAGGGTAAGTGTTGGGCCCATAGAGCCCATTTGATGGGTTTTAGGGGGTGCACTGTCCATAACAGTGTATTCGGCCAGGCCTTGTAACAAAGGCTGGGCCGAACCCATGTGGCTGATGTGTAGATCAATGTTAGGGTCCCACGCCATACAAGGAATCCCAACTGGGCAATAGATTGGAAGGCTAAATGAATACATAACCTTAAATGGGCCGTAAGCCCATTTCGAACTGGGCTAATTTGATTAGTCACTTAAGGGGCGAATTTTGAGATGGATCAGTTGATAGGATTGGGCCTAGACCCTATCAACTTAGAGTGTCCAAGATCTAAATTTAGATCTGGAAACCTCCTAATTAGATTAGGAGATGGTTGATCTAATCTGCAGATAAGATAAGGGTTATCCCTTATCACTTAAAGGGACTTCTAATCCAAATATGATCTGGGTTAGCAACTCCTAATGGGATTAGGAGCTGATCCCTTTGAGATTATAAAAGGAGGAGGGGGCGGAAGCCTTTAGACATGCAATGCAATCCAGAGATCCTTGTCTTCAGAACTGAGATTACAAGAAGAGAGAATTCTGCTCCCTACAAATACTCTCTTGCCGCCTCCTTCCTGCAGCCACCGCCTCCAGCAGTTCGATCTCCAGTTCTTGGGAGAAATCAAGATTTGATCTTGATACCAATCTTTTGGAGAAAAGATTGGTGGGAGTTGTATTCACAAGCCGTCCAATTGATTCTTGTGAAGGGTCATGTTCTTTTGGAAGAACACTGCTGATTCTGCTCTACCCTGCACTGTGCCATCTTTAGTGGGAGTAGATTTTGGATCCTTCCTTGGGCGTGAACACCTCCGTTAGGAGATACTGCTTCTCCGTATTAGGTATTATCTCTCCCTACTCCTTTTGGTTCAGATCTGATTCAGTTTATGGTTCAGGAATGTTTCTTGAAAATATGATTTTCTAAATAGGGAATTCGATTCCCAGTTGAAGGGAGAGAAAAATTTTTGAAATTTGCCCCCTTATTCCACAATCTTTGGGCGTCCATGTGATGGATATCCTATCCCTTCATAGGCGTCTAAAAAGCTTAGCAACTCATGCCCCAAGGTCGCATCCACTAGGCGGTCAATCATGGGAAGTGGGAAGCAGTCCTTTGGGCAAGCTCGGTTGAGGTCGGTGTAGTTGACGCACATGCGCCATTTACAGTTAGCCTTTTTCACCAGAATGGGGTTGGCCACCCAGCTCGGATAATGGACTTCCCTGATAAATTCGGTCGCAAGGAGCTTCCCGACCTCCTCGTTGACTACCCTCCATCGCTCTGGGGTTAGGTTGCGTTTCTTCTGTTTAACGTGTCTAACTACAGGATTAGTATTAAGTTTATGATTTATGATGCTAGGGTCTATGCCGGGCATTTCTGTCGCAGACCATGCAAAAACATCTAAATTTTAAAGTAAAAAGCGTACCGGTTTAGATCGCAGGGGCTCCTTAATGGAAGCACCTATCTGAAGAGTTCGGGCTGCATCTTCCACTGAGGTTGGGATGAAGACGGTCTCTTCTGTGGGCGCAGCTCACTCTTCACTTTGCTCCATGGTCGCTCCAACTCGAGGTCATCAGCCACTTTAGTTTTTCCCTTAAGGACGGTGATGTAGCATTTGCGAGACTCAAGTTGGTTACCTCGTGCTACCTAGATGCCGAAGTCTGTGGGGAACTTCAGGCGTGGGTAATCGGCCGACCTACTATGGCGTTATACAGGAAGGGGGTTGTGACCACCAAGAAGTCATGGTTGAGACTCACTATGCTAGGCCAGGTGCCGACTTCCACAGATACTGTTACCCTTCCCAGGGGCCGAACTTCCTCTCCAATGAAGCCTACTAGGGGAGTGTTCGCAGGCTTTAGGTCGCACTCTTGAAGCTGGAGTTGGTCGAAGGCCGCTTTGAAGAGGATGTCTGCTGAGCTGCTTGAATCGACAAGGACGCGCCTAACTTCGAAGTCATTGATCTTCATCTTTATGACGAGCACATCATCATGGGGATAGTGGACCCGTGTGCATCGTCCTCTGTGAAGAAGATGGGGTCTTTTGTCCTTGGTCGCTTCAATGGGTTCTACCCTTTCCTACCGGTCTCGCGGGCTGATGCACGAGCTGCTGCTGAGGTGCAGCCCACCACAATCGAACCTTCGACTATGATATGATGGTCCCCTGAACTGGTCTCTCTTCGGGGGGCTGCTTCTGTGGCTGTTCCACTTGCCTGCTGGACTCGGCAGCATCTCTACTTGGCTCCCCTTGTTGACCTGCTTTATTATTATTATTATTATTACTTTGTACAAAATTTCTCAAATATCCGCGACGGATGAGTTCTTCTATCTCATTGCGGAGGTTTTTACATCTTCTGGTACTATGACCGTGATCTTTATGGAAGCTACAATATAAATCTTTATTCCTGGTGTTAGGGTCGGCCTTCAGCCGAGGTGGCCACTTCACGTACAGAGCATCTGTACGTTTCCTTCTTCTTCCTGCTGTCCCTTTCTGCTGCTGGAGCTTGGAAGGGCTGGACTGGCCTTGCCCCCCGAGTTGTGTCCTTCTTCTTCCTACTGTCGCCTTGAGACAGGGGTTCTGGCTCCCTCTTTCTTTTTTCCAGGGCCTGCTTGCCTTTCTGGTTGATCTCCTCCTCTGTCCCTATGAACCAATCCATGAGCTTAAGGAACTCGGTCATGGTCTTGGGTTGGTTGACAACTACGTGCCACTTGAACTCTTTGTGGGTGATACCTCGCTTGGCGGCTGTACTATGGGATCCAGGTCGGGTATCTGCAAACAAGCGTCATTGAACCGCTTGATGTAGCTCTGGATGGACTCCCCTTCCTTTTGCACTATGGTGAGGAGGCTCTCTTGAGTTTACAGACACCTTTTGCTGGTGATGAAGTAGGAGGTGAAAACTTGCACGAACTACACCCAACTTCTTATCGAGCCGGACGCGAGGTTTCGGTACCAGGTGCGGGCTACTCCTCTGAAGGTGGTGGAAAAGGCCACGCACATGCAGGACTCGCTGGCTCTTGCTAGGTGCATCTAGGACTGAAAGGCGTCCACATGGTCATTTGGATCGAAAGACCCATCATACTTATCCAGAGGAGGGAGCTTAAACTCCATTGGCATGGGGACAACAAGGAGTTTTGGAGATAACGGGGAAGAAACTGAGAGGAGGGGTACTTCACCTGAAAATACCTCCTCTTTTCCTTTGAGCTCGGGAGAGACTAGGGTAGCAGTTTGGCGAGCTCGCCGGCATCTTCGCTATTGTTTCGCTGGCTTGGCATTGGTGCTTGATCCTTCAATGTCGCTGAGCTCGACGGGCTCAAACTACTGGTGGTAACTCTGGACCAAAGGGCCCTGCCTATAGTCCACGGCTAGGACCTCGAACGGATTTCTGTGAGCGGGAGCTCGAACTGCGAAGGTCGGAGTGATACAGGCTTGGTTGGCTGGGAGGCCCCGGACCTGCCCACAAGCTGCAAGGCGGGGGTAGTTGGCCTCTCCTTCTTGCTATGGGAAGAGGATTGGCTCTTGGCCGGATCCTGGGCCTGGGAGGCCTCTTCCCGGTGAGGTCTCTCACTTCGGCGGGAGGGCTTGGTCTACTTTGTGGCTAGATGCCGAGGGGGAAGCAACGACTGGGCCTGAGGCAGAGAGGGGAACTGCTACTGGTATTGGTATTGGGAAACTTGGTGTAGCAATTGTTGTTGGTAGAGTTAGAATTGTTGAAATTGTTGCATTTGAGCCTGCATGGCTCGCATGCATTGCATCAAGTCCTCCAACTGGTTTGGGCTGGCCATTGGGGGCACAACTAAGGGTTCAGCAAAGGTTTCCCCAATTGTGGAAGGGAGTGGAGTGACCGCGGGTGTCACTGTAAGAGGCACGTTCAAGCTGGGGACTCCGTCCATGGAGAGGGGGATGGTGAACTGTCCAATACAGATAGTAGGAAGCTGGGGCTGCTCCCCGGAAGCATTCTGGCTGGTACCACATCCGGCGTTACTGGAAGAAGCCATGAATGCTGATTTTTTGGAAAAAGAAACTGTAAAAGCTTAGAGGAAGGCTTTTAGAAGCGTTTCCCACAAACGGCGCCAAATGATGCGACACGATCTGGGCACTCCTAGCTGGCTGCTGACTAGCTCCTTGTTGGCAATGGACGGCACCTGAGAAGATGAAGAAGAAGGATTCCCAGGGATTTTCCCAACGGGAATACTCTGAAGCTTAAGTTAGAACGCTGGAGAGGAAGAAAAGAGTGTAAGAGGCTAAGAGTGTAGGTCACGCTAGATCACTGTGCTTGTGAGGTTAGCTTGTGAGCAAGTAAGATAATCCAAGTTCAGATGAAAATTCTAGAGTGAGTGAATGTGTCTCTCCCTCTCGCCTAAAAGGCTTTTATAGTGGCATTCTTGTCAAATCGGGCATAACCACCACTTGGCTCCTATTGCAGCCATTACTTGCCAGGTCTACACAGGTGATCGTTATATTGTACTATCCGCTTGGCTGAGTGACATGTCCCAATGGGGCAGGCACGCCTCCATCTGTTGAGAGACATGGGTGCAGGCTGTAGAAAGGACAATGACTGCATCGCTAGTCGAGAGATGTAGCGCAGTCTGACCAGTACGGTCTTGTCAGATTGAAGCTTCCTGAGAGCGTCGCATCACTCAATCGCAAGTTACTTCGTAGCGAGCTATCCTTGCCGCGAGCTACTTTGTAGCAAGCTCTTAGAGGTACTTTGAGGTGACCCTCATCAATGTTGGTCTTTGGGGCAGTTCTTCTACCCAGGTGCTGGAGCGAGCTGGTTTCCCTAGTTCACGAGCTGAAATAGTCTTGGAGTATTCCCTTCTTAGTAACTCGGGGGACCTGGAGCTGACGTTGTAGTGAGCTCCCCCTATAGCGAGCTATGACGTAGCGAGCTGCTCTATAGGCTCGTTACTTAGTTGTGGTCAGGCCATGATGCTGAGTTGTTACTCGTGTTGAGTCAGGTTCACATGTCATCGTCTCAGTAGGTCGGGTCAAATCATCCTCCATCAAGGTTAAAAACCATTGACCCAGACGGTTGGACTATTGACCCAATCAACCCAATGATTGGGTCTCGAGTTGCATACTAACCATGTATGCAAACTTTGGGAGGCCTAGCTTTGCATTTCGATGTCCAATTGTAGTGATTTTTTTTTATTTTGGGTAACATTTTGATATATGTGCATCCCAATGTTCCATATCCCATTATTTTTCCAAAACCCCTTTTTAGCCTCAAATTGCAATTTTTAGTATTTTTTACAAACGAAAAATTTAAAACTAAATAAAAACATTAATTAGATACCCTATTTTTGTGCCCTTTAGTCTTTCTGCAACATTTTGAGCTTCAAGCATGCTTTAGCTAACCTCTCAACCGACCTGTGGGCATTTTTGGAATTAAAAAAATAGGGCCTCAAAAATCCGAGACCATAAGTATGTAGAGCCAAAAAATCCATGGCACAAAGATCACTCGAATCTGATACTATTTACCCCTTCATCCCAAGACCCAAAGTTGGAACTAATTTCGATCGTCCGATCGAAGTCATTTTTATCCTAAACCTCATTTCATGTCAACTCAAAAATCCAAAACTATAAGTACGTAGATCCCATAAATCCAAATCTAACAACACTAAGATCACCTGAATCCGACACCGTTTACCCCTTCATCCTAAGACCCAAAGTTGAAATCGATTTCGATTGTTAGATTGAGATTATTTTGATCCTGGACCTCAGTTTATGTCAAATCAGAAATCTGACACCATAGGTACATAGAGCTTAAAAATCCAAATCATACAACACCTAGATCACTGAAATCCAACACCATTTACCTCTTCACCTTAAGACCTGAAGCCAGAGTGAGTGGACTCTTATTGACCAATTGGAGTCATTTTCATCTTGAACCTCATTTCATGTCAAATCAAAAATCCAAAACCAGAAGTACGTAGATCCCAAAGATCCAAATCTAACAACACCAAGATCACTCAAATCCGACACTATTTACCCCTTCATGCTAAGACTCAAATCCATAACTGATTCCAATTATTCGATTAGAGTCATTTTGATCTTGAACCTCATTTCACATCAAATTAGAAATCCAAGACCATAGGTATGTATATCCCAAAAATCCAAATCCAATAACACCAAGATCACTCGAATCCAACACCATTTACCCATTCATCTTAAGACCCAAAGCCAGAACTGATTTCGATCATCTAGTCAGAGTTATTTTGATCATGAACCTCATTTCACATTAACTCATAAATCTAAAACCATAGGTAACCCAAAAATCCAAAATTGACACTGTTTATCCCTTCATTTTAAGACTCAAAGTCAAAACTGATTCCAATCGTCTTATCGGGACCATTTTGATCCTGAACCTCAATTTATGTCAAATCCAACGACACCCAGATCACTGAAAATTGACACCATTTACCTTTTCATCTTAAGACCTGAAGCCAGAGCCGGTTTTAATTGTCCGATCGGAGTCATTTTCTAAACCTTAGTTTATGTCAAATCAGAAATATATATATATATATATATAATGTGTGTGTGTGTATGTGTGTCTTTGACTTTTGGAATTTTCATTGGACCACAAATTCCCCCTCTCTAAAGTTTGAATTGGAAAACAATATAAGTCAAAAAATTGTTATTTTACATCTTCATTTAATGCGTTTATACTATTATTAAAAGTGTAAATAATGGTTAGAAACTTTTTTACTAGAATGCACTTATTTTCTAATTTAATTCCTCTCTAATTGTGATGGCACAAAATGTAATTTGAGCTACTAAATTTCTTCTCATTCAATTACCTCTCATTAAGTTGTATTATTAACTCCTACTCCTTTATTGAATCCTATATTTAAGATATTTATTCACAAAATAAAAAATAAAATTTTATCAATTAGATCTACATCCAATGCTTTTAAAGATATAAATACATGTTTTTTTTTTTAATTTACCCAAAAATGGAACCATTTTTCCATCATGGTGGTAAGTAAGCAATTCAGCCATCTAAGTCAAATTGATTATTCCATGATGTCATAATTAAATAAAAAAACTTTTAAAATATAGACAAATAACAAATTTAGAAAGATTGGAAACACACAAACTTTAAAATATAGACAAATAAATAATCATTATTCTTATTCATGTTGGAAAGCAATCCAAAGGTAAAAATTATTTTTGTGGTGACAATTCAACAATTCAACCTTTTAAGTTAAATATGTCAACCTTTAATATCATAATTAAATCAAAATGGAAAAAATATAAAAAGCACAAAAACATTATGTAATGATACAAAATTTTGTAAATAGAATTTAGGCACCTATCTAATATTTTAAAAAATAAGTGTGATAAATAATAATTGCTTTATTGATGTTGAAAATAAAATATAAAATTTAAAACCAACCTAAAAATGATTGTTTTCTTGGTGGCAGGTTAACAATTCAACCTTTTTAGATGATATGTGTTAGTCATTGATTTCATAATTAAATAATAAAAATTAAAAAATATATATATAAATACAAAAAATATAAAAAAATAGGAACTCTACAGAAAACATTTGGACACATATCTATTTTTTTATATTAATCATATTAAAAGTTAAACATGATAAACAATAATTATTTTTAACTTTTTATTGATGATATAAATAAAATACAAAATTCAAAATTAACCAAAAAGTGAACTTGTTTTCCTATTTGATGGTAGATCAATTCAACATTTTAGGTTCAATGTATCGACTTATGAAGTTATAATTAAATAATAAAATTTTATTTTAAAAGATAAAAACATAAAAGTATAAATATATATATATATATATATATATATATAAAATTATGTAAAAAACATCTTGGTACATCTCTATATTAATGAACCATAATAAGTGTGACAAATAAAATTAATTTTATAGACATAAAAATATATAAAAAATTATAGAAAATTTTGGAAACATATTATATACTATCATCATTATAAAATTTGTCACGTGCAAAGCACATACACAAATACTAGTAATAAAAGAAATGACAACAGATGGGCCATGTGGGTGCCTGTGCCGCATATATGAAAGAATGGCCACCAAAACTCCCTTAAACTGGCAACACCTCAACAAGTTAAGTAACATATTAATTTTGTGAAGGGAAAATTCCACTTTAGTACCCTAAACTGTGGGGGTAGTGACACCTTAGTATCCGAACTTTCCAAGGTGTCACTACAGTACCTAAACTTTCAAAATGTGTCAAGTTGGTCCCCGTCATTAACCGACCGTCAATTATCTATTGAAAATGTGAAAACTACCCTTCAAAAGAAGACATTGTTCATTGTCTTCTACTTTGAAACAGAACCAATTATCTTCAAAGAAAAGGAGAGAAAAAAAACATGAAATATGATAGAGGGAAACAATAACTAAAAGCAAAGAAATAGCTAGACAAAAATGTATTTCAGATCTAAAGGTAGAAGACAATGACTTCATTAGTCTAGAATTTTAAACACCTTAACCGGTTCCGGTTCAGTCTCAAGGTACAAGACAATGAGCAATGTCTACTTTTGAAGGGTAGTTTTGACATTTTCAACAATAACTGATGGTCAGTTAACAACAAGGACTAACTTGACACTTTTTGAAAGTTTAGATACTGCAGTGACACATTTGAAAGTTCAGGTACTAAAGTGGAATTTTCCCTTTGTGAATTTTGGCAAAACTTGCCGCTTAAAAAACATATATCATTTATTTCATATATATATATATATATATATATAGATATATTATTTATTAGCACCTTTTTTTGTAAACGTCAGAAAGCTTCTATTACTTACTTATATAGCAAAACATTACATACGCTACCCTGACTGTTCATACGTTCAACTACAATGTTATATTTACATGCATTATAAGCAAGTTCATGCGCAGCCCTATTCATACTTCTATTTACATGGGCTATTACAGTTATATCAAAAAAGGATAGAAGATGTAGAATTTTTTGCTTGATAGTGTTGTTTACCATGCTTTCTGAGTCAGAAAAGATAGTCAATCTCTTTAACTTCAACTTTATGGCATATTGAATGCCATGTAAGAGAGCCCACCATTCAGCTTGAAGGGGGTTAGCAGCTGTGATCCTTCTACTGCCTAAGAAGGCCTCCTTATCATTTGCTGTGGTAATCCAAATTCCTATTCCTGCCATACCAGATGAAGGATTAAAAGACCCGTCGATGAACAAATTGAAATGTGCTGAGTTAATGATATTCTTTCTGTGCTCCGTTGCATTTCTCACATCCCATATTAATCTAAACAGTATGAGTAACTTTGCAAATAACTCTTGTTTTTCTTCCTTACGTAGGAAGCTTAGTTTAGAATCAATCCATTCCTGTATAAATATATAGAGCTCCTTGTGTTTTATGAGTTCTGGGTTTATTCCTAGATTGGCTAATAGCCATACTGTCCGAGCATAAGGACACTCAAAGAACACATGTTGCCAAGTTTCTGTATTAATCTTGCACAGAGAGCATTTTCTCTCATCTTCAGCAATGAAGCGCCATTTGTCTTTTGTGGAAATACCATTTCACCATGCCTTCCACATGAATAGCTGGAATCTCATAGGAAGTTTACTTTTCCATATGAGATTCTAATTCCAGTGCTGACCAGAAGGTGAGGCCTGTTTTGACATGAAGAAATTGTAGCCAGTCTTAACCTCATATTCTCCCAATTTTGAGCTCTTCCAGATGATTCTATTAGAAGGTAAGTGATGAGAGATTAGGGTGTGGTGGATTTGACTCTAACATTCCTCCTTAAAAATTGATTCAATTTTCCTACTATCCCATTCTCACGATATGGTGATGAGCTCATTCACCTTTAGACACTTACAAGAGTGGCTATTTCGGGTTTTATGTAGTAACAGAAGGAACCCATGGATCTGAAATAAAAACTTCTGCCCCATTTTTGACCTGCCATACCATATTTGGTTAATGATATCCCATAGTTGTAGAACATTTTTCCACCATTTCGAGTCCACTTGTTTCTTTTTTAGGGAGTAAATGGATTGATTTTTAATATATTTTGCCTTTATTGCCTCCCTCCATGGTCGTTTTTTACTGGACCATAATCTCAAAATTTGTTTACAAAATAAAGCTTGGTTAAACTCCTTCATTCTTCTGAATCCTAACCCACCCATTTTTTTCGGTTGACAGAGAGTTCCCCATGCTATGGTGTGCATTACTCTATAATCTGCTGAGCTGTCCCACCAAAAATTTCTTTGGACTTTCTCTAACTTCTTTAGAGTGGAACTTGAGAGAATTGAGGTTCCTATGATATAGTTTGGCACTGACTTGAGAGTTGCTTTAATCATGACAGTTCTTCAGCTTGCGACAACAACTTTTCCTTCCACAGTCCTTGTATTAATTCTTTCTAGCAATTCCAATTGATTGATTTTGCTTTTGTCCCCAAGAGCAAGTTGGGTCCCCAAATATTTCTCTGTTTTATTTAATTTTTTTTTCATGTGAAGTAGAGCTAGGAGAAATTTTACTTTTTTTTATGCACCCTTTGACTGAAGTACCCTCCAGATTTTATTTTATTAATTTTTTGACCCGAAATCCTTTCAAATTCTTTCAATACTTCCAAGATTTGTTGTACCTACTTAACCTCAGCTTTACAAATATTGTGACAGTCATCTCCAAATAGTAAGTGAGAGATACTTGGGCCATTCCTACTCAAAGTGATTCCCTAGATCTTCTTTTGTCTCCCCTTTTTGAGAAGCATGACGGAGAGTATTTGCATTCCTATAATGAATAAGGTGATAGTGAATCACCTTGCCTTGGCCTGTTTTTGAGTGAAAATAATTATTTGTTTGTTCCCTTTATTTTGACAGAGAATCTTGGGGTTTCCATACACCATTCAATCATTTTACACCATTTATCTGGGAACCCCATACTCTGTAGAACTTTAGTAATGAAATCTCTCCTTATTCTGTCATAAGCATTTGACATGTCAATCTTCAGTAGGATCCAGCCTTTTCCTTTCTTTTGTTTTCTCATTTTATGCATAATTTCTTTGGCTAGAATCACATTATCTACACACTGTCTCCCTTTGATGAAAGCAGACTGATTCAGAGCAATTAGTCTATCTAGGTGATTTTGCATTCTGAGAACCAAACATTTAGCTATTATTCTATAGATGACATTACATACGCTTATGGGTCTGAATTGACTTATTGCTTCTGGAATTTTTATTTTTGGGACGTACACTAGTGGAATTTATTTCTTTTGGGAATTTCCCAGATTCAAAAAATTCTCTTACCAAACTACAAACATCCATTTTTATTGTGTATCCCAAAATTTTTTGTAGAAGTATGGTGAGAAACCATCTGGGCCCGGGGCAGAATGAGATTTTAATGATTTGACAATTTGCTCAATTTCTTCATTCATGGGAGAATTTAATAATTCTTAAGCAGCATCCTCCAAAATTTTCTCCTGTATTAATTCATGTAGCTCTGGAATCTCATCATGATTATTGTTGCTTACCTCCTTTGCTTGGGCCTTAAAAGCTTCAGCTATTTCCTCTAAGGTCATTTGATTTCCATCAGAAGTCTTTTTGATCAATTCTAGAGCATTTCTCCTCCTGTTAAAATTTGTGATTTGGTCTCGTCCTCTTAGTCTTCATCCGAACCAGTTTCACTCATATGTGTTTTGTAGCTGGGAATTTTAATAGACTTTTCTGGTTTATATTCCACTCACAACCATTCTCTAGGCTGGTCTATTGTTCTGTTCTCCAGTTCAAGTTTTGCTTGTTCCTGGGGTACATTTATTCTCTAGCATTTTTGCCAACGGTGGCCTAATAGACCACAGTAGGCACATGCTTTGGTGAGAGCTTCATAACAGTAATGGATCCATGTTTTTTTTCCATCCACAGTGACTAACATGCCCGTGAACAGTGGTTTTCTAATATCCAAAACCACTTGTATCCGTGTATATAGTCCTCTCATTAAGGCCCCCCTTTTAACTCTGGGTTGGTTCTGCACCACTTCCCCTACCAATAATCCCAGTGCCTTAACTTGTGAATCTTCCACAATAGCTCTGAGGATTGAATGAAGCTGTAGCCATACATTTTGGAACAGAAGCTTTTCCACCGTACCATCATCACTGTCAGTCCATGATCCTACCATCAGCCAACTAGATCTATAAAACCAAGGCCCTCCAATCAGAACCTTATCTCTTTCTCTTTCATTTTCAAAGAAAATCTCCATTTGACTTCCTTCAATGAAGTTTATACGTACACTGTTATGGAGATTCCAATTGAGTCTTGCATGCTTTTCGGTTCCATCTTTTTATGACATTGAGTCTTGGAAATATTCTGCCCTTCAGTAGGTGTTGTGTGAAAATCTTTGTGTCTCGTTCCTCATTATGAAAGGCACAACCATATATTTATACATACAATCTACGCCTGAAATTTAGGAGTAGGTGACTCACTGAGGATAAGATACATGCATGCATGAGAGGAGTTCCTAATGCATGCAAATTTCCTAGTCCATGACGAATTCCTATACTCCCCCTCAAATTGGCACATGAAGGTTCCGAATGTCCAATTTGCCAAGGAAATAGGTGAATTTCTCTTTCCCAAGAGCCTTCGTCAAGATGTCAGCCAATTGCTCTGTGGTTCGAACATGACGGGAAGCAATGTTCCCATGCCGCAGTTCATCACAAACAAAATGACAGTCGACTTCAATATGTTTTGTCCTCTTGTGAAACACTGGATTCGCGACTATATGCAGGGCTGCCTGGTTATCACAATATAAGTGTGCAAGTTCGTCATTCACCAATCCCAAGGACAATAGAAGTTTCTTCATCCACTTCAATTCACAGCATGTCGCAGCCATTGAACGATATTCTGCTTCTGCCGAGGAGCGCGACACAGTGTGTTGTTTTTTCGTTTTCTAGGAAACTGGTGACTGCCCCAGCAAAACGTAATAGCCGGTCAACAATCGTTGTGACAATGGGCAACTTGCCCAATCAGAGCCACAATAAGCATACAAACGCAGATCGCTATCGGAATGCAATACTATACCTTGTCCAGGATACCCTTTCATATATCGCACTACACGCAAAGCTTCCTCCCAATGTTCTTGCCGCGGGCTTTGCATGAACTGGGCCAGAATATGAACACAATAGCACAACTCAGGTCATGTGATGGTTACATATATCAACCGCCTTGCTAGTCTTCGATACTGATTCGGATTGTCCATTAGAGCGCCCTAGGCCAGCTTAAGATGATGATTCTGTTCAATGGGCACTGATGCTGGTTTGGCTCCCAATAGTCCACATTTCAAGATAATGTCCAGGGCATACTTCCGTTGAGATAAATATATTCCCTCAGGACCACGAGCTACTTCAATACCTAGGAAATATTTGAGTGGTCCCAAGCATCGACTGAGATACTCTTTGAATCTTATAATGGCTACAGTATCATTCCCCCAACAATCAAATCATCAACATGTATCAGCACATGCAGACGAACATTGCGTTTGAAATAAGTGAACAAAGAGTAATCTAGATACGATTGAACAAACCCGAATTGTATCAAGGCCGTTGTTAATTTCAAGAACCAGCATCTGGGAGCCTGACGTAATCCATAAAGAGATTTCTTCAGTTTGCACACTTTTGTTCAATCCTTAGATGCGAAACCTGGTGGCAACTACATGTATACCTCCTCATCCCAATCCCCATGTAAGAATGCATTATGTACATCCATCTGATGCAACTCCCAGTTCTTAGAGGTTGCCATGGCTAGGAAAGTGTGGACTATCGTCATTTTGGCCATAAGAGTGAAAGTTTCATTATAATCTAACCCCTCAACCTGTTTATTCCCGAGAATAACTAGCTGAGCCTTACGTCGTTCAATCGTCCCGTCTGAATTATATTTGATCTTATAAACCCATTTACTCCCTATTGCCTTTTTCCCGAGAGATAGAGTTTCCAATGTCTAAGTACCATTATCCTCCAGAACCTTGATTTCCTTCCTCATAGCTTCCCTCCGTTTCTCACTTTCCATTGCCTCAGAAAAGCTGGTGGGCTCGGCTCCAACAGTGACTGCTGCTAAGAAAGCTTGATGTCTAGTAGAGAAATTAGTATAATGTTACATAATTCGCTATGGGATAGGGAGTCGTACCTGAGGACTCTGATTCAAAGTTGGCTTGAGTGTGAATGAGGCCTTTCAAGCATTGAGCAGTGTAGGTCACGTAGGGCTTCAACAAAACAGACGACGTGCGATGCTGATGTCCCTTACCAAGTTGCTCTTCTGGTGCCGTTTGTGGTGCTGGATCCATTTTAATTTTGTCCTCACTACCATCATCCTGCACACTCTCTTCTTCTCCATGCTCCTCTCTTCCACCATCATTATTCTCAAGGCTCCCCTTATCATAGATGTCGGCTGCATCACTCCCCCTGTCTTTATTCCCTCTGTGGCTGTGTACAACATCATCATCAACTCCGGCATCAACTGGTGCAATGGCTGGGCCAATTTTGTCTCCCAAAATGGCTTCTGAACTAGTGATGTATGGAAATATATTCTCATGGAAGACTACATCACGGGAGACAAAATATTCACCTCTTTCAATGTCATATACGCGCCAACCTTTCATTCTCTAGGGATAACCCACAAAAACACACTTCCTACTCCTTTCTCCAAACTTATCCTTGTCTCAAGTACTGCAATGAGCATAGTAGAGACAACTAAATGCTCTCATGTGCTCGTATTGAGGTGGCATCCCAAACAATACCTCATACGGAGTCTTCCCGTCAAGTACAGAAGAAGGTGTATTTATCAAGTATCCAGTGGTTAAGGCACATTCCCCCCAAAAACCAATGGGCAAGCCTACTTGAAATCTCAATGCTCTCGCAGCATTCAAGATATGCCTGTGTTTTCTCTCCACCCAACCATTTTGCTGCGGTGTCCCAACACACGAAGTTTGATGCAGAATGCCATGAGTCTCAAAGTATGATTTCAAGCTTTTAAATTATGTTCCATTATCACTTCGAACAGTCCTAACTTGCTTGCCAAACTAACATTCTGCCATGGCACAAAATTTCTCAATAATATGTGCTACTTCACTTTTTTCCAGTAACAAGTAAACCTACACAGCACGAGAATAATCATCAATAATGGTTAGAAAGTAAACTACACCACAAGAGGCTGGTAATTTATAGGTGAAGGGATGAGAGATTCATCGTATGGACGCCCAAATCTTGTAGAATAAGGTGGGCGAATTTCAAAAAAAAAATTTCTCTCCCTTCAATTGGGAATCGCATTCCCTATTTAGAAAATCATATTTTCAAATATCATCCTTGAACCATAAACTGAACCAGATCTGAACAAAAGTAGTAGGAGAGGATTATACCTGATACGGAGAAATAATATCTCCCAACAAAGGTGTTCACGCCCAAGGAAGGATCCAAAGACTGCTCCCACTGAAGATGGCGCAGTGTAGGGTGGAGCAGAATCAGTAGTGTTCTCTCCAAGAACCTAATCCTTCGCAAGAAGTAGCAGAATGGCACGTGAGCACAGCTTCCTATCAGTCCCTTCACAAGGAACTGATATCAAGATCAAATCTTGATTTCTCCCATTAAAAAGGAGGTCGAACTGGCAGGTGAGGCGGCTGCAGGAAGGAGGCGGCAAGAGAGAATTCTCCCTTCTGTGATTTTAGCTCTAAAGAGGATGTGAATATGTGTCTTCTAAACGCTGCCACCCCCTCCTTCTTTTGTAACCTTAAAGGATCAGCTCCTAATCCCATTAGGAGTTGCTGATCCAAATCATATTTGGATCAGACATCCTTTAGGTGATAAGGAAAAACCCATATCTTATCTGTAGATTAGATCAGCATTCTCTTAATCTCATTAGGAGGTTTCCAAATCTGAATCACATTCAGATCTGGACTCTCTGAATGGATAGGGTTAAGACCCTATCCTATCTATTAATCCATCCCAGAATTTGCCCCATATTTAACTACTTAAATTAGCCCAGTTTGAAATGAGCTTTAGGCCCATTAAGGTTATGTGCTCACTTAGCCTTCCTAACTGCTGCCCAGTTGGGCTTCCTTGTATAGCGTGGGACCCAAGCATTGATCTACACATCAGCCACATGGGTTCGGCATAGCCTTTGTTACAAGGCCTGGCCAAATACACTGTTATGGACAGTGCACTCCCCGAAACCCATCATATGGGCTCTATGGGCGCAACACTTACCGTGAGTGGTCCTTGGGCCAAGCCTCCTTGTAACACACAGGGACTGTGGGCAGATGCAAGATTAGCCCATTAGGTATTACTCTCTATGGTCTTACACTCAACCTCTCAGCCCATAATGATCAAACACTGCCCGACAAGAGAGGACCTCTCCCTCGGCTGCAAGGAACAGTGTTGCACTCTCTTCTTATATGGATCCCGGGAATTAAAACATTTTTGTAAACATTTTGAAAACCATAACATATATATATATATATAACTTATATATCTCATATAAAATATATTTTGCTAAGCAAATCACAACGATTGAAATCAGCTGCCGGCAGTCTTGGTTTCCATCAGTGAGAGTGCATCCCTGATCATTACCTTTGTCAGACAAAGGGGCTGATCTTGTCACTATGATCACCCACTCAGATGAATTCTCAGACTACCCCAACATACCTAGGTTTTGACCCCTGCTAAGGATCTTATTGATTGGTACATCAAAGACAACCCAATTCGACACCTAGTGTAGTATCATAATTGAGTCTAGGGGTCGGGTGTAACTTTTCACTTTTGCCCATTAATCTCCAAGGTCCAAGGCAATACTAGAAATCTGGTCCGATTCAGAAATTCAATTAATCCTACACTACATGTGCCTTGGGTCTCACCCTGGCTATTGAGATAGGCCACCCCATCCGACTTGGTGGCACATCAGTGTCAGCCTTATCAGGATAGGTCTCCCCAGACCGACCCACTAGCTGTGAACATTCTAAACTAACACGAGTCTCATTAAGTGTCCAGTTTAAGGGTATTATACAGAAACATACCAAAGGAACATGAATCAAATATGTACTTTACTCATTTACAATAAACTCATAATGTACATCATTCTAATTGAAGCTAAGGGCATACAAAAACTGTCCAACAATAGGCGCCCCATGTATCACAATGAATTAGAGAGAAACAATCATCAGCTTTATGTTTACTTTCAGGAAAAATTTCCCGTGTTTGTTTTGCTCTGTAACAAATATCACATGGCTTATCTTCTTCAGTTCTACTATTTAATTTATCTACTTTAGGGAGAAAAGATAATATCTGTTTAGATGGATGCCCTAATATGTGATGCCATAACTCCCATTCATCCATACCTCTTGTTCTATTCGCCCGAACCGGTGCTACTCCTCTAAAATGATAGACCCCATCACACTGCTCACCCACGCTGATCGGAATCCTCGAGGTTTGGTCCTGTATCACACATAGATTGTCAGTAAAAGTGACAGTACATTTTATCTCTTGCAATAATTTTGCTATGGAAATAAGGGTGCAGTTCATTCTTGGTACAAAAAGCACATGATGCAGATAAATATTTCCACCCAAATGTAAAGTCCCTTCCTTCACTGTAGTGGTTTGCTTCCCATTGGGAAGTCCCATCGGAAACAGTGTAATATTCCATGCATCCATCAATAAGTTAACTTCTCTAGTCATATGGTGCGACGCCCCGGAGTCAATTATCCAATCAGTAGAAATTTTCTTACTAGAGAGTTTTTCATCAGTCCTGGTTTTGTAAGCATCAAGCATGCTTACGAGAGACTGCCACTACTCATTATTAAGCCCATTTAGTTTGGTCCTGTCTCTATCGGTCACAGCTGCATTAGCACCCACCTCACGCCGTGCTGATGATTGAATGGCATAAGTTTTTGCTGAACCTCGGTCATGTCCGCCAAAGGGTCCACCCTGTTTTCCTTGACCTGCTCCATCCCTGGTTGACGTAACGCGAGGTCTATCTCCCCACCATACCGACTTACTTGATCTCTCACCATTCCTATCTTGTTGACAGCCATGGTGACCGATTAGCAAGACTCATCAACATCTGTTCAATTTCTCAACTTTAGGAAACACGTCTCTATCACTGTCTGTTACAACAAATATTAATGGCCAGAGGTGCGTCACAGTCTCAGGCTTAGTCTTCAATGTCTAGTCAGCCAGGTGTCGTCGGCATAGCGCCGCGTGGATCTACACTGGAAGCCAAAAAAGGATTAGTTCGGGTTTGGTGGGAACGGAAGGAATATGTTGGGATTCTACATCATCGAAGCCCCTGGCTTGAAGATCACCCCTACCGTCGAATGAACGAAGATTGCAGACGCAGACTGAGAAGGTAAGAAATCTTGAAGACGAAGACTGAACTGAAGGATTGTAGAGTGCAGACTAAGCCGCACCTCTGTGCAGTGTGCTACGGTAGTCGGCGGTGGCGGGAGCGGAAGCAATATGTCGGGGTTCTACACCGTCGAAGCCCCTGGCTTGAAGATCGCCCCTACTGTCGATCAAACGAAGATTGCAGATGCAGATTGAGAAGGTAAGAAATCTTGAAGACCAAGACTGAATTGAAGGATTGTAGAGTGCAGACTAAGTTGCACCTCTGTGCAGTGTGCTACAGCGGTCGGCAAAGGAAGCAATATGTTGGGGTTCTACACCGTCGAAGCCCCTGGCTTGAAGATCGCCCCTACTGTCGTCCCCGTTAAGAGTTGGAGCCAGCGGTGGAGGCGGATCCTGCTGCACCCAGGAACCCGCTCGCTACCAAGGCAACTCGTAAATCTTTACCGACCACTGGAGGTGCGAAGAAACCTCACAGATACCGTTCAGGAACTGTTGCCCTCCGTAAAATTCGTAAGTACCAGAAGACTACGGAGCTCCTCATCAGGAAACTTCCGTTCCAGAGGCTTGTTCGTGAAATCGCTCAGGACTTAAAGACGGATCTCTGTTTCCAAGGCCACGCTGTGTTGGCTTTGCAGGAAGCGGCCAAGGCATACCTAGTGGGACTGTTTGAAGACACTAACCTCTGCATCATCCATGCCAAGCGAGTCATGATCATGCCCAAGGACATCCAGTTGACTCGTAGGATCCGTGGTGAGAGGGCCTGCAGCTGGTGTTTCCAAAGACAGAGAGATGGCTCTGCTCACAAGTCCACGGGAGGAAAGACACCCAGGAAGCCGCTCTGATACCATGTAAAAATCTGTGTCTCGTTCCTCCTCATTATGCAAGGCGCAACCATATATATATATATACATACAATCTATGCCTGAAATTTAGGAATAGGAGTTCCTAATGCATGCAAGTTTCCTAGTCCATGACGAATTTCAATAGTTTGACATAGTCTGCAGCTTCCTTACAACTTTATAGTTCAAGCTCCACATATGAACCTTTGACCAAAGCCTTTTCCACCATTAGCCGTGCGAGATGAAGACTCAGAGTTTGTTCAAATTCCTCAGCCAGCTTTTCTTTCCCCTTGCTATTTGCCATGTCACCACTCAGTTTGTCTTCGAAAGTGAGAATCTTGACAGCAGCAATGTCGGATTACCTACAAGAGATTCCTTTAGCCGGAAGAGGTTGAAAGGAAACCGACAGCGACTCCGCCACCCTCAGGATACTACAGTGGTTGCTGCATGACTGAGAGAGAGGGGAGACACTTAAAATTTTAGATAAATTGAGTTATTGGATACAATACTATAACTAATAAAACTTCAAAGAAGATAAGAAAGGCAAGCTCACAGCTGTTTAATTGTGAGTAGAATCAGTATTAGAATAAACTGAAATGATACATCATTCCCGAGAAGGGGAAACTTATGGGTGAATCTTATTTATTTATTAACACTTAAAAACATCAAAGCTTGCAGAGTTCTTATAAAAATAGAAGCGCAGACCAGGTTGTCACTTGCCACACGTACATAATCTAGACAACTAAGGTTAGCACTTCAAATTTAAAGCTCCTAAACGTTACCTTAGATTGCAACAACAAAGCAAAACAATTTATACATTGCAAGTTTACTTGGCAATTACTTCTACGCCAACCTCACACTGTAGCTGCGTTGCATTTCACATTTGATGCGACTCGCTACCAAAATAGATAAAAACAAATTAAGAACAGAGAGAACAATTAATCAAAAACTAAATGAATGCTGAGGTGCGTCCAGCTCTGAGCCAATTGCAATTTGTTTAGACGAATGAATTTGCACGTAAAATCTTTGCTGGGAGATTGGATTTCCATGAATGAAGCTCACACAACATAAACGTTATTTTGACTTGATAAAAATAAATAAATAAATAAGCAAAACGTTATTTTCATCCCAATCTAATTCAACTTATCCGAGTTTTCAAAACAGGAGAGCAGGCAGCACACAATGTATTCGGATTTTCCATCCAAACCATCACAGTCGGTGGTGTCATATATGGAAAGCACACTTCTCCTTTACCCACCAAATTCTGATGGATTTTTTGTTTTCAATTGGACTTTCCTTATTAAGCAAGAGTGTGACGTTTATTTAAAGATCCAGCCACCCCTTGGGCCATCTCCTTTAGAGTCTCCACTATCCCATTTGTATAGTTTAACCATTTCCCAGAGATGGCATGGCATGTAGTGTGGTGTTTGTCGTGCTCAATAAATTATTCTAAGGTTTAAAATTTCATAACATATCAAGTCATATCAGTCAATATGTCATTCGAGCAAAGTTTTGTTACGTAGAAAAACCATGGGTTTTATATATTTTCGGTATCTCTAATAATTCATATAAGTACTCCCTCCCCCCTCTCTCAATAATTTGTATATTTAATGTTAGGTTTAAGCAATGTTTAAATATTAATTTGAAATTTGAATTTGAATTTGAAATTTGAATTTGAATTTGAAATTCATCATTAAAAATCAATATTTTAAAATCTGACCTAGAGGCTGAACCAATTTTGACTCTTGGTCGTAGGTCACCAGTAAACCATCTGACTCAAATGGGTTAAACTATATGCCTCTTCCAGGGTGATTCTTCAAGTATGCAAGTATTCTCTCAATAGCTTTCCAGTGCTGAACCCGAGGTGCATGCATATATTGACTCACAATACTTATGGCATAGGAAATATCTAGTCATGTCATACACAAATACAACAGTCAACCTACCATTCTCTGATATCTCCCCACATCTTTTACCAGCTCTCTATCCATGGCAATAATTCTATGGTTTGAATCAATAGGAGTGTCAGCTGGTTTGGTTCCTAACTTTCTAGTTTCCCGTAGTAGGTCAAGAACATATTTTCTCTGATAAATGAAAATCCCATGCTTGGATCTTACAACCTCAATCTCCATGAAGTATTTGAGCTCACCAAGATATTTGATCTCAAATTCTTACTGCAATAGCCTTTTGAGAGCATCAATCTCTTTTAGATCATGTCCTATAACCACTATATCATCTACATATACAATCAGAATTAACACTAGTGTCTCTCATCTTCACAAAGAGGGCGTGATCAGACTGGGTTTGTGTGTACCTAAAATGGATAAGTGCCCCTCTGAACCTATCAAACCAAGTCCTAAGTGATTATTTCAAGGCATACAATGATTTTCTTAATTTGCACACCTTTCCTCTACCAATACTTTCATAAAAGCGACTGAAATGTCTATATATACCTCCTCTTGCAAATCACCATTGAGGAATGCATTTTTAACATCAAGATGAAATAGAGGCCATGAGTTGATTGATGCTAGAGATAACAGAATACGAACTGAACTCATCTTAGCTACTAGTGCAAAAGTTTCTAAATAATCAATGCCATATGTCTGAATATAACCTTTTGCTACCAACATTGCCTTGTACCTCTCTATCTTGCCATCAGCCCTATACTTCACAGTAAACACCCATCTACATCTAACTGTTTCCTTGTCTGAAGGAAGATCAACTATTTCCTAAGTTTGGTTCTTAACCAAGGGTTCCCTTGCTTCTTGCATGGTTGTTTTTCACTCAAGTTTGGAAAGAACCTCAGAAACATTACTGGGTATAGACATATAATCCAAGGAAGAAAGTAAAGCTCGATAGGAGGGTGATAAGGCACTATAAGAAATATGGTGTGAAATGCAATGAGTTGTACATTTTCTCTTTCCTTTGTGAAGAGCAATGGGAAAATCAGGTCAGTGGGATCAGTTGCAACAATAGTGTTAAGTAAAAGAACATTATCATTAGAAGAAATGACAAGCACAAGCTCAAGGGGAATACTTGGAACTGCATCTACGGAATCTGGAGCTTTAGAAGGATTGATGGAGAGTGGTGAGGGTGGTGGATGTATGGAGTCAACCATCATTTGTCGGCGCTACTCAAGTAAAGAAATTGATGGAGGTGTTGCTGATGGCTATGCTGATGGAGGCACAAATCTACTTGAGAAGAATCACTTGAGAAGTAAAAGGTAGATTCAAAAAAAGTAACATCCATAGTGACAAATCTACTCCTCAACACAGGGACATAACAACAATACCCCTTTTGGTTTTGCGCATACCCAAAGAAAACACATTTCTTGGCCTTATGATCAAATTTCTTACGATGGGAGTCAAGAATGTGAACAAAAGACACACAACTAAAAGCCCTCAGAGGAATGCAAAACATCTCTACATCTAGAAAAAGAAGGATGAATGGTACCTTAAACCCCAAAATATGTGAAAGAACACGTTTAATCAAGTGCATAGTTGTAAGAATTACATCTCCCAAAAAATAGACAAGAACTAAAGCACATACCATAAGACTTCTTACCACATCCACAATGTGTCTATTTTTCTTTCTACCACTTCATTTTGTCGTGGTGTATGTGTACAACTACTCTTATGAATTATACCATGCTCCAAAATGTATGTTGTCAATTCCTTCTCAAGATATTGTCTAGCATTATCTCTGAAGGCCTTAGTTCTTACTCCAAATTGTGTGAGAACCATCTGATGGAACTGTCATACCAAATTAGGGACCTCATCTTAAGATCTCATCAAATATATCCAAAAATGCCGTGTGTAATCATCTACAAATAGGAGAAAATAATGGTAGCCACCCATGCAAGGAATATGATACGGTCCCCATACATCAGTGTAAACAATATCAAAAGCAAACACACTTCTTTTATCACTTGGTTTAAAAGAATGTTTATAATATTTTCCTAACTAACAACTCTCACACTCCAAGGTAGATAACCGAACAAACTCAAATAAATTTGGAAATAGAAATTTTAAAGAATTAAAAGAAAGATGCCCCAGTTGATTATGCTAGAGCATAATCTGAATCACTTATTCTAATCTACTACTACTGTTGTAACTAACATGATGACTCTAATATCTCAGAATCTCATCTAGAAGGCAAATTATATTCACCTCATGACCACTCTCAATCATCTTCTTTGACTCTAGATCTTGCAAAACATAATTATCAGGAAGGAAAGTCACTAAATAATTCAGATGTTTTGTCAAATAACTAACTGAAAGTAGGTTAGTATGAAGTTTAGGGACATGTAAGACAGAGGATAAAGTTGTTAGACAGTGTATGCCCTTAGTTCCAATCAGAATGATGT
The DNA here is from genome assembly GCF_056320005.1 of Nelumbo lutea. Lineage (NCBI taxonomy): Eukaryota > Viridiplantae > Streptophyta > Magnoliopsida > Proteales > Nelumbonaceae > Nelumbo > Nelumbo lutea. The sequence goes on along the minus strand of NC_142689.1, from coordinate 59,502,341 downwards.
ACATTATGACATTTAATGTAAATGAATAAAGTACATATTTGATTCATGTTATTATGGTGTGTTTCTGTATAATACCCTTAAACTGGGCACATATGAGACTCGTATTAGTTTAGAATCTTCACAGTCGTTGGATAGATATGGAGAGATTTATCCTGCCAAGGCTGACATTGATGTGTCGCCAAGTTGGTTGGGGTGGCTTGTCTCAGCTGCTAGGGTGAGACCTGAGGTACATGCGTGTAAGTTTTCTTGAAACCCTGAACCGGACTAGAATTTCAGTATTGCCCTGGACCTTGGAGATAGATGGGCAACACTAGAATATTAAACCTGACCCCTAGACTCGATTATGATACTACACTAGGTGTTGGATTGGGATATCTTTGATATGCCAATCAGTGAGATCCTTAGAGGAGGTCAAAACCTAAGTATGTTGGGACAGTCCAAGATTTCATCTAAGTGGGTGATCATAGTGACAGGATCATCCCCTTTGTCGGACAAAGTGAATGATCGATGATGCACTATCTCTGTTGGAAACCAAAACTACCAGCAGTTGATTTCAACCGTTGAAATTTGTTTTGCAAAATATATTTATATAGATATATATATATATATATATATATATTATGGTTTCAAAATGTTTGCAAAAAGGTTTTAATTTCTAGGATCCATGTAAATAGAGAGTGTAGCACTGTACCTTGTAACCGAGGGAGAGGTCCTCTCTTATCGGGTAGTGTTTGATCATTATGGGCTGAGAGGTTAAGTGTAAAATCATTGAGGGTAATACCTGATGGGTTAATTTTGCATCTGCCCACAGTCCTTGGGTTTTTATAAGGTGGCTTGACCCAAGAACCATTTAATGCAAATATTGGACCCATTAAAAACGCATGATGATGGACTCAGGGGTTCACGGCTGTTTAATTGTGAATAGAATCAGTATTAGAATAAACTGAAATGATACATCATTCCCGAGAGGGAAACTTATGGGTGAATCTTATTTATTTATTAGCACTTAAAAACATCAAAGCTTGCAGAGATCTTATATTAAGATATGATACGATAGATCCGATACAAGTATATATATTCATAATGTACAAATAGAAGCACATTGTCACTTGCCACACGTACATAATCTAGACAACTAAGGTTAGCACTTCAAATTTAAAGCCCCTAAACGTTACCTTAGATTGTAACAACAAAGCAAAACAATGTATACATTGCAAGTTTACTTGACAATTACTTCTACGCCAACCTCACACTGTAGCTGCGTTGCATTTCACATTTGATGCGACTCGCTACCAAAATAAATAAAAACAAATTAAGAACAGAGAGAACAATTAATCAAAAACTAAATGAATGCTGAGGTGCGTCAGCCCTCAGCCAATTGCAGTTCGTTTAGACGAATGAATTTGCACGCAAAATCTTTGCTGGGAGATTGGATTTCCATGAATGAATCTCACACAACATAAATGTTGTTTTGACTTGATAAAAATAAATAAATAAATAAAACGTTATTTTCATCCCAATCTAATTCAACTTATCCGAGTTTACAAAACAGGAAAGCAAGGCAGCACACAATGTATTCGGATTTTCCATCCAAACCATCACAGTCGGTGGTTTTATATATGAAAAGCACACTTCTCCTTTACCCACCAAATTCTTGTGGATTTTTGGTTTTCAATTGGGCTTTCCTTGCTAAACGTGTGGCGTCTATTTAAAGATCCAGCCACCCCTTATGCCATCTCCTTAAGAGTCTCCACTATCCCATTTGTATAGTTTCACCATTTCCCAGAGATGGCATGGAATGTAGTGTGGTGTTTGTCGTGCTCAATAAATTATTCTAAGGTTTGAAATTTCATAACATATCAAGTCATATCAGTCAATATGTCATTCCAACAAAGTTTTGTTACGTAGAAAAACCATGGGTTTTATATATTTTCGGTATCTCTAATAATTCATATAAGTACTCCCTCCCTCCCTCTGTCAACAATTTGTATATTTAATGCTAGGTTTAAGCAATGTTTAAATATTAATTTGAAATTTAAATTTGAATTTGAAATTCATCATTAAAAATCAAAATTTTAAAATCTGACTTGGAGGTTGAACCAATTTTTACTCCTGGTCGTAGGTCACCAGTACACCATCTGACTCAAACGGGTTAGACCATACTATGTCAGAAAATCTATATCTATATTATATATATAAGTGTGGATACAGTATGAAACTTTTTAAACTAAAATAACCCTCTATTTTTTTTTTCTATTTGAGAGGTTATAAAAATAATTATATTATAGTTTCAATGTCAGATTTAATGGATACTATAGTGGTTATATTTGTGTATTCCACTATAAGAAAATAGGCCTATAGCTACAGCCAAATCCGTAGCTATAGGTCTATAGCTACAGATTGGCTACGGTCAAGAAAAAGTAGCTACAGTCACGGTGGTTATAGGCAATAGCTACGGTTGAACAAATCCGTAGCTAGAACTAACCTGTAGGTACGGTTTGTGTCCATGAATAAAGCCTAATCTAAATAAGTATATATGCATTTGTAGTTATGGTTTTTAAGTCATCCGTAGCTACAATGTTTGCTTTTTAGCTACGGTTTTGTGATGTCTGTAGCTACAAGACCCAAGTTGCCCGTAACAAAAAATGAAAAGCATATAGCTACAGCTTAAATATTTGGTAGCAAAAGACATCACTCTGTAGCTACGGAAGTGAAATATCCAAAATAGATTGTAGCAACGGTTTGCAATGACTGTAGCTAAAAACGTAAAGTGTTTTTCATTATTTTTTGAAGCCTTCTTTCATGTATCGAATACAAGCACAACTAATAATAATATAAGATGAACTAAATTTTAAAATTCCATTAAAAGATTATATAATAAAAAATGAATTATATCTCAAGGTGCTTTAACATTCATGCTAAAAATTCAAGGTTCATGAATACATGAAACTCAATCCAAAAAAAAAAAAATTGGCATGTAAAATTTGATCAAATGTCTCCATCCACACGTGTGAAGTCTCCTCCTTTACCATGTTCAGCCTATAAAAAAATAATAGAAAATAAATTAGAAATCACATTTTTGGAGATATAATAGAAAATACTCCCCTAATTGTATTGAATATTTTCTTTGTGTAAATAAATACATTTTTACATATCAAAAACAAATGATCCTCTCTCTCTCTCTCTCCAAAGTATCAAACTGAACAAGTGAATATAACAAGCATACCATTGCGAAATACCAATCATATCCTCACACTATACATACAATATCAAAAGAAGGATGATCAAAGTAATGACTATGGCAGTTTTGATTAAAAGCTATATTAACTAATCTATCATTACACATATATTAGCTTTCCTATAGCAATGAGTTAGAACTAAAGATGTACTTTGACCTATGAGCTCAAGGTGGCTTTAAACAAAGACTCATTTTTTAGAGAGAGAATGGAAATGGAACTTTTATAGGTAAAAGGGGCATTGTGGGTATATAAGAGTTTGAACATCGACTAAAGTTGGGATTGAAATTCTCTCTTTGTTATATAGGTTCTAGATATATATAATAGAGTTTGGATTTGGTGACTACAAAACACTAGCACATCCTATGCACAACACAAATGTAACTGCACATAGGGAATATCTTGCCATGAAAGACAGCAATAAGTACAAGGTAATGGTGGTCTATATTGGATTCAGATTGGTTGAATAGGCCCTCCAAAAATGATTCGATCTCATATGCTAAAGATGCACATCCAGTAAACAGATGGTCCGGAGCTAAGATATTATCCATGTTTAAGATCAGCTGATTAAATGAGAATTAATAATGGAATCCTTGCCTCAGATTATGCCTTTCTATTCTTTTAATTTCTACTATGGAAATCCAATTGAATAATTTTATTTTAAACACACTTGAATTAGTCAAAGACAAGGCTGGAATGATATTTTGATCAATTTAAAGGTGGTTTGGTACCATTGCTGTTTCGTCATGAAATGTTTTCGATTGACGTATATCAAATTGGCATACAACTATTACTCTAGCTTATTTATAGTTGAAATATAAACTTACCTTCCGTATTGTGAAACCTAACCAACCTTTAATGCTTGTTTACCAAATAAAAGTGTTTGTACTTATTTTCCAACAATTTCCAGATTTAATACCTGTAAGCTATAATAAGTAAAGTGAGATGGACTTGAATAGAAGGCTGGAAACTCAGGATTTTGGTTCCTTCATTAAAAGGTTTTGTTGGTGATCTCTTCTCTCCTTTTTCCCCATTCTTTCTTCTCTATCCCAACTTTTTTTCATTCCTGTCTCTCCTCATCATCTCTTCTCTCTTTCTCTCTCCTAAGATATTCCTTCCAAAATTCTTTAAATTGAGTCACATTTTGTATATCAGGTTGAATTAATCTGATGATGGAAAGATGCTGGTAGTGTAATTAGGTATGTTAAACATAGTTACTTCTTATTCTGCAATTGGGATATTACAACTTGAAGTGGAAGGAGAACTTGCAAACAATTATCAACTGGTTTAGAAATGGAGGTAGCCAAGAAGCAAGAAGTAGTTTTTGAGGGGACGGTGGGTTCAGAAAAGGGTCATAAATCAGCAAGGAGCCTAGAAGAAGCTGTGGTTTTTTCTAGGATCAATGCAAAGCCAACCTACCCAGTATGTGGTTACTTCAGCCCTCATATAATATGCCGCTGATAGAGAGTAAATTATCTTCTGGAGATCTTGATATTACTGCTTCTACCTAGTTTCTTCCCAAAGAAAGTGTTTTTGCCAAATTGGAAAGTAGCAAATCAGTACTACTACAAAAGCCATGGCATTAGTGCAGCTTTTGTGGCAGGTTTGCCTTAATCTTCACAAAGAGTTCAGTCTGGAACAAGTAATTCTCTTGAAATAGGCATCACTTAAAAAATATGGGCAGAGATGTTCATGGGTGTGGAACCCAAGAGTGTCCTTTGAAATACTTGGGACTTCCTTGGGGGGAGGGGATCCTAGTGAGAGGAGTTTTGGGATGGGGTGTTGGAGAGATTTCAGAAAAAGTTAGCTTCATGTAAAAAGAATTATATCTCAAAAGGGGGTCAGGTCACTTTAATTAAGTCTACTCTTTCTAATCTTACAACTTACTTTTTGTCAGTTTTCAAATCTCTTAAAGTGATGCAAGAAATGGAAAGGCTAATGAGGTAGTTTTTGTGGGATTCAGGTGGGGATCCTCATAAAAACCATCTCCTGAAGTGGGAAGAGGTTTGCAATCTAGAGAAAGTGGGGTTTGGGGATAGGAAGATTAATTACGGAGACTCCCTAAAGAGACTGAGCATTGTGCCATCAGTTATTAAAAGCATTTATGGGGTACACCCAAATGGTTGGGATACTGTACCAACTAGGGTGCCTAATGTAGAACCCCATCGAAAGTGATCTGTCTTTACTTGTCAATTTTTTTACAACATATGAGATATGATGACGTCACAGGATGAAGGGTCAAGTTTTGAGATGACCTGTGGAGGGGACATTCTCCTTTTGGTCTCCCTTTTCCTCGAATTTATAACTTATCCAATTTCAGAGACAAAACTTCAGCTGAAATTGTAACCTAGGAAGTACTAGGTTGGTATGGGATTTGGGTTTAAGAAGACCTCTGAGAGATTTTGAAGCCTGTGTTTGCTCGAATTACTCAAAGATGTGCAGCTTTCCCTTCAGGGTGTGATGAGAAAGTTTGGTCACCCAATGTTAAAAGTTTCCTCTCTTCCTTCTTTAGAACCTTTCTTCCCACACTTGAGCCTCCTTCCTTCCTTTCCTTCTAGAGAATTGTGGTTTAGTCTGATTCCCCCCAAAGCCAAGATTTTCTGTTGGGAAGCTACCAATCAAATCATAGATACCCAAGAGAGGCTTCAAAAGAAATGGAAGAACTGACACTTTCTCATGTGTGTGTGTGTTCTGCTTGAAGAGTGGGGAGTCCACCAACCACTTGGTTTTGCTCTGTCCCTTTGCAGATCAATCATGGAAGTATTTTTTGTCTTTATTGAGAAAGAGTCGGGTTGCACCAAGGGAGGTTGTGGACCTATTCAAGACAGATTTCATTAGCTTTACTACTCAGAGACAAAAGGTCCTTTGGAAGTGTTGAGAGGGGCAATTTTGTGGGGGTTGTGGGCTGAAATAAATGCAAGACTGTTTGAGGAAAACTGCAAGTCTGTTGAAGAGATATTAGAGTTAACAATAATTAGGGTGACACATTGGACACTAGGAACAGAGGAATTCAAGGGAGTTTCCATGAATGATTTGCTGAGGGGATGGCAAACTTTGGCTACTTTTCAGGTTAGAAAACAACAAAGAGTGCTAGATTGGAATCCTTCTAAAGCGGGTGTAATTAAGTTCAGTTATGATGGGTATTGTCTGGGGAACCTAGGGCCGTCCGGGTTAGGGGGTGTAGTAAGAGATCAGCAAAGCACTGTTATTCTCAGTTTTACAGGCCCAACAGGACAGGGTATCTCTCTTAGGGCAGAGTTGTTAGCACTGATTCAAGGTTTAGAATTGATACAACAGTAGGGGTGGAAAGATGTTGTAGGAGAAGGGGACTATCAAACTGTGATTCCTCATTCAATTGGGTTCCTAGAGTGAAAATATGGTGGCAGATGGTTTAGCAAGAGCAGGGGTGGGGAAAGAGGTAATAGAATAGGGTTGCCTGAGGCTGGGTTGTACTAGGTAAAGATCCTGGGTTGTTGCTTCAAATATGTTGAGTTCACACTTAAACTCCTACCCCATATGATTTATTTTCTTCCTTCAAATTAGTTGAGTTCACACTTTAAACTCCTATTCACATATTTCTCCATCATCAACTTCAAGGCATCCTAGGCCTCCTATTGATGAAGGTTTGTCCAACCATGGACAATTGTCATCAACTTTAAATCCTAACCTTCAAACTTCAACCAAAGTACTTGGCTTGGCATGACACTCATATATGGGTTTTCAAGAATCACAACTAGGTTATGTTTGGATTGATGTGTAGGAGTCAAAAAGCAGAACGGATTCCATGATTCTATGAATGATGTAATGATACCAAGTTCCAATTCATTCTTTTATCTATATCGACCAAAAATGCAGCATAAAACCCACTACTTCAAATACTTTGTGCTGCCCTTTTTCCAAGGCTGAACAAAAGAATAGTAAAGGTATTAGATTGAATACATCAGTGTAAATAATACCAAAAGCAAACACACTTCTTTTATCACTTGGTTTGAAAGAATATCTACAATGTTTTTCCAACTAACAACTCTCACACTCCAAGGTAGATAACCGAACAAACTCAAATAACTTTGGAAGTAGAAATTTTAAAGAACTAAAAGAAAGATGCCCCAGCCGATTATGCCAGAGCATAGTCTAACTCATTTATTTTGCTGCTGTAACTAACATGATGACTCTAATATCTTAGAATCTCATCTAGAAGGTAGACTCCATTCACCTCATGACCACTCCCAATCATCTTCTTTGACTCCAGATCTTTCAAAACACAATTAGCAAGAAGGAAAGTCACTAAATAATTTAGATTTTTTGTCAAAGAACCAACTGAAAGTAGGTTAGTATGAAGTTTAGGGACATGTAAGATAGAGGATAAAGTAAAATCATTGGTCACTCTAATTGTTCCCTTCCCAGCAATGGGAATATGATAACCATCTACTGTAGAGACTCTGTCTCTACTAGAGAACAATTGATAAGAACTGAAGAGGGTACAGTCATTAGTCTTGTGCTCAAATGCTCCTGAGTCTATAATCCAGGGAGGTCCTTCCTTACCTGAAGTGGATGCAAGGTTTGTAGTTGCATATGAACTACTTATATGTGCCAAAGAGGTGGTGTAGTTGGCTCCTACACTCTGCTATCCGTTTGGAAGACTAGAACTAGTTGTATCTTTTTTACTCATGAGTTGTCCAAACCTTTCCAATTTTGTTATCACAGCTGCTACTGCAATGGATTCCCAATCAATTTGGGAAAGAGGGGTTGAAGAGTCTTCTGTAGTGGTCACATTCACATTTTCCTTCTTGTTCTTGATTCGAGCAGGCATAAGATGTGGATGGAGTTTCCATCAAGTATCTCTGGTATGCTTTGGCTTCTTACAGTAATCACACACCAAGTCTTTCTTATCCTCGTTCTGGTCTCACTACTCCCCCCTGTCTCCATTCGGCTTAGGTTTGGATGTACTAACCATGACCGACTGGTCAATCCCAAGCTATCTCAACATGACATTACTCCTGCTTTTTGTCCGTTATCCGCAAGAATATGAAGTCATGCAAGTAATATAGTAAGGAGTACAAAATCGTTTCCATGAGGAATGAATTATTTAGCCACCTATTAAATTCTTCTCAACTTGTTTAAATCAATAATTGATTTGGTTTGCGATTTAGGAATTCAAACTAGTGCTATTGATTAAGGAAATTAAATGACAAAAATACGTACCTTGAACAAAGTCAATAACAAAGTTGCTAGGGAATAATCCTATCACAATCATCAAGGTTCAACATCAATAAATCTCACGAGGGTTGTCATATTCCAAGGTGTTTCCTAAAGGCACCAGTCGGTCATTCTCAAGAGTTGATTAGCTAAACCTATGTTCAATTAAATGGAATTATGATCAATGAATTCTCATTCTTTTAATCGAAATCCCCTTTGCATAAACGCAAGTTGTGAATACACCTATACGGAAATCCTACCAACAATTGATATCTCTACCTAATTATTGGCCGAATAGTTGTTATTAGTTCCACCTCAATTATCATCTCTCGATGCATAATCTTGATCAAGTAATGATTCATTGGTCATCAGCCAATGACATGTAATCAGCACAAATAGCACAATATAACAAGAACCTCATCAGTTTTATTAATGAATGAAATTCAATGCATGATCAAGCATTAGTCCCTAACAATAAAAACCTAGCCCCTCATGATATAATTAAGAACAATCAAACTACCCTAATTACTTTCGGATCAAACTACTCTTAATGATAAGAAGGAGTCACTGCATACAAGAATTGACAGAACTGATTCAACAATCAAATCTTTAAGCTATCTGACTGAGGTGAAGTCAGTCTTGGGTTGGCGAAACCCTAATCTATGAGCAGCCTCTCTCAAGTGTAGCCCACCCTATCTCTGAATGACAAATCCTGTATCTCTATCAGAATTTAGTCACCAAAGATGCATTAAGAACAAGAATTTGTAGGTCATCAATTCAGGTATGAATGATTGCCAACCGAACCATGCAACTTATCTCTAAGGTGCATTTAGTCTATTTCTTAATTAGATGATCTAATTACCAAAATCTTTCTCAAACAGTTTAAGTAATCAAAGATGCAAGAACAATTTGGCCAAGATTGTTCTATAAATCGAAACCCTAATCAAGAATCCCAAGAACAAAACATACTCAATCAGATCTGCCTAAGTTTAACTACAAAGTAGGATCAAAGCTCATCATGGTTCACATAAAAGGAAGAAAGAAGAAATATTAAATAGAGAAACCTCAAGAACCCTAATTGAATCTAAGTTACCAAACTGCTGAACCAAAGAGGAAGACACTTAAGATCTTTGCATCAGTCTTCGATCTTCTTGTTGTGATTCTCCTTCAATTCGCATTCAGCAGCCTCCTCCTCTCCCTAGCAGTCTTCTTCTTCAATTTTCTTTTAGGGGTTTGAACCCTAATCTCTTCTTTTTCTCTCCCTTTTATATTCTTCTGTTTAGCCTCCAAGAGAAGCCTACAAAATCTCCTAAAATTTCTCAACACGTCAGCAATGCAGTTGCAGATAATTCGGTCCCGATTTTGTCCTTGATTCAATCAGTATCTATCAAAACTCAAAACATGAAAGTTGTATACATTTTCCTTATCTTTTCAACACATCTTAAATCATGTCAATCCCAGTTCGGATAAGAGAGTTATGTCCAAATTACGACACGGTTCCGAAACTGTCCAGAATTACCCGATTAGCCTTGTTTTTCACTTAACGCCTTCTTTCGTGTCCTAAATCAAAATATAAGAATAATGAAATTTATGCACTAAATAAGTATAAAAGACTAAATATTAAGGGATAAAAATATGATAATTTTCATTCTCATCACTTTCCTCTCTAGAAACAAAGGCATAGGCTTGAGAGAGTGTCACACTCTCCCTAGAGAGGATATGCTGCCTTGCAATGTTGAATTCAGGATTTGGCCCTGCCAATAACTCAAAAACCTTATTTTTCTCTACCAGTTTCTGGTAAGTTGTTGCATCATTGACACTTTCCCACATCATAGTTTCTAAGTGGTCTATTTTCTACCAAAGGGTTTTCAGCATGGAGAAATACATAGCAAGTGGTCTATCTTCCTGTGTTATACTAATCACCTAATTTCTTAGCTGATAAGTTCTAGCTACATTTTGTTTCTCAGAATAGGTTTTGGTTACTCCATCCCAAATCTCCTTAGCAGTATTAACCCACAAAAAATTTTTCCAATGTGAGGTAACATAAAATTACACAGTCAGGACATCACTATGTAATTCTCTTGTACCCATCGAGAGGAATCTATATCTAGTTTCCTTTCCACCCTAGTGATGTACCCTAACTTTCCGCGGGCACCAATGGCCATCTTAGCAGATTGTGTCCATTTTAAATAGTTTGTTCCATCCAATTATATTATAGTAATAATTCCAGACCCAAAAATATCATTACCACTTCCAACACCCAGTCCCATGGTGGATTTCAGCTCGGTATTCCAATTCTCCATCTTACATCAAACAATTTAATATACTGAAAGAAGAAAGTTGAGAGCTTCCAAGAACAATTTTAAGAGATACACACAGAAACAAACCCTTCCAGGAAAAGAAAAACCCTAACCGGAGAGAAATCTCTCTCCTCCCAACGTCTCCCAACAGAGAGAAAACTGAAACGACCACTCTAGAAGGCCTAGAAAGGTCCAGAAAGCTAACTACCCTCTACAAAATAATAAAAGAAATCAAACGATACCTGTATGCCCAAGATCAGATTAAGAATAGAGAGTCCAACTTTTCTAGGACTCTTCCCCATACTCCAGTTCCTCTTGATTTTGATGCTAAGACGAAGATCACCTTCCTGATGACTCAATCTCACCAAAAAATCCTAGAACTAGGTAATCAAAAGAAGATCGATCAGCCTCTTCTTACTTCATGCAATCAGCTGATCTATGGCTGCATAAAAATGCTTCAAGAACCCTAAACCTTGCTTTTACCAAGTAGAAATCTACTGAATTAAAAAAAAAAATATATATATATATATATATATATATATATATATATAAATAGTGTTTTCTTGAAGAGAGAAGGAAAAGAGAAAGAGAAGAACAGAAGAAAAGATTTTAAGTAGGAGATCAATATTCTGGTTGCCCCCTTCACTTGTTATTTATAATAAAAAATATAACAGTTTGAATAGGACTCAAAAACATAATAAGATTTGGACTCACATAACTATTGTGGTCCCCACTACCTATCTAAATCCTAACATAACACAACTATTCTAAAATAATCACAAAAATCGTCAAAACTTCAACACTCTTATTAAATTCTATAATTTTAAGTTATTTTTCACTAATAAATGCTACTAATTATATCTATGTACTATTTTTAACAATATAAACCTATATATTTTAAAAATGAATAAAAAAAGGAAAAATTCTCAATTAGTATCCTATACTTTGGGCCTAGTGTCACTTTGGTCCCCGAACTTTAAAACGCGACAATTCAGTACCTGAACTTTCAAAATGTGTCAATCCAAAACCTTCCGTTAACCAATCTATGAACCAATCGTTAAGTGACATTTAAAAAGACAAATGCCATTTGAATGTCATCTAATTTTCTTTATCAACCATCCACATGTTGATAAAAATGAACAGATTCAAATCCTTGCCTCTTCTATTCAAGAAAGTTGGGGTTACGTTTCAGTGGGCATTTTGCTGAACCCCAACTTTCTTGAATAGAAGAGGCAACAATTTGGGACTGTTCATTTTTGTCGACGTTTGGATGGTTGATAAAGAGAATTATATAACACTTGAAGGGTATTTTTGTCTTTTCAAATGGCACTTAATGGCTGGTTAATGGGCTAGTTAGTGGTAGGTACTAGATTGGCATGTTTTGAAAGTTCAAGTACTAAATTGTTGGGTTTTAAAGCTCGGGGATCAAAGTGGCACTAGATCCAAAGTGCAGGGTTCTAATCTGGAATTTTCTCAAAACAAAATCATTCTTTATACAAGTGGTGGCTAAGAAATTCAATCATCTGAATCAAATTGATCAATTTGAGATACATAATTTAGAACTAACCAAAAATGAAATATAAAAATTAATAATAAATAGTTCAACTTTTGGGTTAAATATGCTAACCTTTAATGTCATCAATAAATAATAAAATTTAATAAAATATAAAAATATAAAAAATACATGAATTTTTTTACCCCATATATGAGAGTTTTTGTTTGTCTTTTTTGGGGGTATCATCGGAAAACAAAAAGTTGTACGAGAGGAAACGAACAACCAATTTTCTCTTAAAGTTAAAAGATTCCTCTTAAGAGATGAGAGTTAAGAGGAAACGAACAGGCCCTAAATGTGACATATCAGAATTATTTTTACACACAAAATACAAAAAAAAAAAAAAGAAAAAATTGAACACATCTATAATTCTATATTTACACTACTATTAAAAATATGAATAAAACCGTAAAACTTTCCATTGACTAAAATCAAGAATTTAAAAACTGACCCAGAAACGAAACCGCTTTGGCTTCCAGTTCTCAGGTCAGCGGTTCAACTGTCTAGTTTGAGAGGGTTAAACCGGTAAGATGTAAAACATAATGTAACTTTTCTCTTTTGACCATTAGATTAGGATTATGTTAAAATCCACCAGTAAGAAGTGAGAAAAAAGAAAGAGAAGATGAAGAAGAATAAGACAAGGAATCATCATCAGAGGTGGTTGTCACCATGTTCACCGATCATTGTTGCATAATCGTTTTGCCCTGAGAAGAAGAAGAAGGAGCTACTGGTGTCTATCTCCAAGTTCATCATCACTACAACTGTAACACCATTTGCCCTTGCTAACTCTGTATTTTGATGCCTTAAGTGCATCATTTCAAGGGTATTTTCAGCTTTAGAATAATCAAAATGTGCCATCTTCCTAGTTAAATTCAATATTGTAGCCTCTGAGGGTCTCTATGCAAATCTCATGAAAAACTGAGGAAGTTTCATGGCTGAAATGCAGTTTTTGGGAAGCTGTTGTGAAGTCCAACTGGGAGAGGGGGCATTTTTGTGAAAAACTGAGCACAGGAGGGTGCCTCCTATCTACTAAATCCAAAATGGCACCCCTCCTACTATATTAGCATGCTTCCCACTCCTTAACAAACCCTAGGGTGCCTTCTAACTCATTCTTTTCATCCTTAACTGATAAGCCTATATTTGTATATATTTTCATACCTCTAACTTGATGATTTTAGGTAATAATGTTTTTGGAATTAGCATGATATTACACTAATTATATGAAATTGTCTTGCAAGATGATTTGAAGCTCAATTGTGCAATTTTAAGGAGGAATTTGATTTAATTGATCAAGATAATCATAGAGGAAGGACCATGCAGCAATGATGTTCTATGGTGTAGCTATGAAGGAGAGAATCCATTGAAATCGGATTTGATATGTAGGCACAAAAATTGAGAAATTTTTTATTTTGATATAGTTCCCGTATTTTGGGCATAACTTTCTTCCTACAACTCGGATTGAGGTGATTCAAACGGATAATTTAAGATAAGAGATAGGGCTAAAACTCTTGTGTTTATCACTAAACATAAATCCACCGATAACCAAGTGTAACTCATGCTTCAAGTTTCGGGTCTGGCAGTTGGCAGTGCAGAAGCGATAGAAATTCAACTGAGACAAAGACTAAGAGACCTAATTTGTGTTGAATTAGGAGTCTGCATTGAGAATCAATTGATGGGAGGCTGCACTATAAAAAATACCATAGACTTAAGGCAAATGGGCACATCCTTAGAGAAAATTCAGTAGAGAAGAGAAGAGGAAGTAGTCTCAGCACATCAGAAGAGAAGATGAAGCAATTTCAGTACGCTAGAGAGGAGAGGAAGAATCTGAATTTAAGAGGGAGAAAGGCTTAGTTGCTGCATTTGTCTTCTACCTTCAAAGGCTAAAGTTTTCTTGTTATTCTATTCATTCTTGATGTGTTCTTGCCGTATTTCCCCTTTAATTTTCTTGAGTATGTTGAATGTAATGATGTCTAGCTAAATTCTCTTAGCTAGGGTTTAGATGGATTTTGATTTTAAGATTATATAGTTATTTGTTTAATTCAATTCAAGACCTTTATTATTTGCATAATTAATTTTTATTGCTATGCTTAATGCTTTAAAAGAATTGGCCAATCTTTTAATGATTTGATGATTCATGCATGACTGACCAAAGGATTGTTATGAATTAGATCCCTATGCAATAAAAATCGCATGATAGACTATGATATCGAAAGATGATTAATTCATGTGTGGGAATCAAGAAAGCTTAGTAAGTCAAATCCCCTTCTATGATTAGAGGTTTCTAAAGAAATTAATGTTTATTTTTCCTTTTGACAACCACTTAGAAATTTGATGGTAGAATTGGATTAATAAAGGATTAATATGACTTGAGAAAGCTTATTAATTAATTTAGGGAAATCCACCATCATAGGCAAGTGACTTTAATATAACTTAGGTTAATTTCGGTCTTGAGTTGGATTAAATAGGTAATTATGTAACCTTGATTGAATGAAATCTAAACCCTAGCTGCACTCATCCATCAATTCAGTTTTTATTAAGTTCTTGGATTTGCATTTATTCTTTTAGCTTTTATTCATTCAATTGATTCATGAGTTCAACTTAGGTTAGTTTAAAAAAGATTTCGTATCGTGATCTAGTCTCAATGGGATCGACACTTTTCTCATCATTATACGCACATTTGATTATGGTACACTTGCCTGAATTAACTGTGCATAAATCACACAACATTAACAAACCCTAGCCGCCCCTAACTGCTAAATCCTCACTTTCCATCCCTTCTAATCTCCACCATCCATTGTAGTGCACTTTCTGTTTAGCATTCTAACCCTAGCGAGCCACATAACTTCTAATATTCACTATTTAGCCTTTAGCCATTAAATCTCAGCCCTACATAATATTGGGTGCCCTCTCCTTTTCTTTTCAGGCTTAGGATCACCTTAGAACAATCCTAACCCACTATTCTAAACCCTATGATGGCTATATTTTTGCAAAAACCCAACTACCATTTCCCTCTTTCTCTCTAATCCTAATTTTATCCACCCTTCTCTATAAAAAGGACCACAAGGGCCCTTGAAAAGGGGTTGGTCAATTCACCCAGTTCACAAGGCTAAGGTGTCTTGAAGAGTTCAAGGATTGTAGAAGGGAAGGACGCCCAGATCTTGTCAGGAGGGGTTCCTACAAGTAGTCCAGCCAATCTACAGCCACCGCCACTGGATTTGATCAACCATCATTTTATTTTCTTTATTTTCTTTTATGCTACTTTTATTTCAACAATCTTTTTAGATTTAATTTTTGTTCGTTTGTGCGTTTTGCAAATCCGAATTCGTTCGATTCAAGCCTAAGGTGTCTCGAGGAATTCAAGGGCTAAAGAAGGGAAGGATGCATAGATCTTGTCAGGAGGGGTTCTTGCAAGCCGTTCCACCAATCTATAGTTACCGCCATTAGATCCGAATTCTGGATCACTTTTATTTATTTCTTTTGTTGCTTTCAGTGTTCTTTAATTTCTGAATTTTAATTATTATTTTGTCTAATTCTGAACCTTTAATTTCAGCATTAATAAATTTTATTTTCTTATTTTCTACAATTCTCAATTCCATTTTCTTTTTATTTGTTCGAAACAAAGAATATTAATTTTCCCTCGCTTCTCTGTGGATTTGACGCCTTCCTCACCACGTACTACATTGTTTAAGGTTACGTGAGGATTGGAAAAACTTTTAAATATCTAAATTGGTGTTCTAAAGTGGTTAATGACACACTTCCACCAACACCAGCCGTCTTCTTACATCTCTCTAAATCTCCCTCATATCCTAAATCCTTTGCTTTGTTGGTGTACCTCAGATTTTAATATAAGACTAGTGTTTAATATCTCATCTCTTGCATTAATTTTTTTATTTCTTCATTGGAGTTGCAATTTTTTTTTTTTACACTTACAACTTAAAAAGAACCACAAAAATGAGAAAACTCAAAATCAAAATGGACAAACTAAAAACCCTAACTAATTTTGGCTATTGGGAAAAATCGAACAAGATTATGAGATATGAAAGTTCTTTTTTCAACTTGAGAACCGTTGATTGAGTCAAACATTTTAACGATTAAACTGTCCAAGTCAACGATTCTTTGACCATTTCAACGTTTTTTGTAATATAGTGGTTCAAGGCCAAAACGGGAATAGTTGACCTAATAGGTTCTTGGGCCTAACAGTTTGATTGTCTAATTGAAGGGATGGGAGATCCATCATATGGATGGCCAAACCTTACAAGAAGGTTGGGAAAATTTTCAAAAATTTCTTTACTCCCATCTGGGAATCGTATTACCAATTTAGAAAACTGCATTTTCAAGGTTCGTTCTTGTAACCAAACCAGACCAAATCTAAAACCAAGATTAGGGAGAGGTATACCTGATACAGAATCCACGAAAAAATGCTCCTCCCAATGCAGGTGTTCACACCCAAAGAGTGTACCAAATCCTCCCTCCACTGAAAATGACACAACATAGGATGAGGCAGGATCAACAGGTAGTTCTTCACCAAGAACCTTTGATTCTTCAACAAGAATCGATAGGGGTAGTGAGCACAGCTTCAGAATTGTTTCTTCTAGCAAGAAACAATATCAAGATCAAATCTTGATCCATTCTAAGAAATGGAGATCGAATAGGGTAGGGCGGCAAGAGCAGGGAGAGAAAACTGAAGGTAGAAATAGTCAAACTGTGTTTTTTTCTATGTGTATTTTCATATCCGCCTTGCTCTTTATATATAGCCTTAAAGAGATAATCTCCTAATCTGATTAGGAGTTTCTTGATCCAAATCTTTATTTGGATCTAACTCTTTAAGTGATAAGGATAATCCCTTATCTTATCTGTAGTTCAATATTAGCTACTCCTAATCAAATTAGGAGTTCCCTGATCCAAATCTCTATTTAGATCTAGACATTTTAAGTGGATAAAAGTTATCTTCTTATCCTTATCTAATAATCCATACCCAAATTCGCCCCTATTTAATTAATCCAATTAACCCTATTCGAAATGGGCTTTAGACTCATTAAGCTTTCAGGTCACTTCCTTTTAATGTGGGGTAGTTTGGCTCTCTTTGTATGGCATGAGACCCTATCATTGATCTACACATTAGCCACATGGGTTCAGCCTAGCCTCTGTTACAAGGCCTAGCTGAATTCACTACTAAATACAGTGAATCCCTGAGTCCATCACCATGGAATCTTAACGGGCCCAACATTTACACTAAATGGTCCTTGGGTCCAGCCATCTTATGAAGGCCCAAGGACTGTGGGCAGATGCAAGATTAGCCCATCAGGTATAACCCTCAATGGTCTTACACTTAACCTCCTAGCCATTAATGATCAAATACTGCCCAACAAGAAAGGACCTCTCCCTCGGCTGCAAGGTATAGTGTTGTACTCTCTACTCACAAGGATCCCATGAATTAAAACTGTTTTGCAAACAATTTGAAACCATAATATACAAGTATGTCTCTATATAAATATATTTTGCAAAACCAAATTTTAAACACATTTGAAATCCATTGTCGGTAGTTTAGGTTTCCATCAGAGATAGTGCATTTCCCCAATCATTCACTTTGTCCGATAAAGGGGCTGACTCTATCACTATGATCACCCACTCAGATGAATTCTCGAACTATCCCAACATACCTAAGTTTTGACCCCCTCTAAGGATTTCATTGATTGACACATCAAATACAGCCCAATCCAACACTTAGTGTAGTACCATAATTGAGTATAGGGTCATGTGTAACATTCCAGTTTTTTTCATCTATCTCCATGGTCTAGGGCAATACTGGAATTTGGTCTAATTCAGGGTTTCAAGAAAACTCACACTGCATGTACCTCAGGTCTCACCGTGGCAATTGAGACAAGCCACCCCAACCAACTTGGTAGCACATCAGTGTTAGCCTTGGCAGGATAGATCTCCCCAGATCTATGCAATGATTGTAAAGATTCTAAACTAACACGAGTCCCATATGTGTTCAATTTAAGGGTATTACACAGAAACATACCACAATAACATGAATCAAATATGTACTTTATTCATTTACAATAAATGTCATAATGTACATCATGTTGATTGGAGCTAAGGGCATACACTATCTAACACCGATTTTGTCTGGTTTTAAAACAGTGATTAAAATACTTTTTTTTTTTAATTTAGTTCCAATTTAACTACAAGGCTTAAATTGTAAATTGAGCTACTACTTTTCATCTCATTCAGTTCCCTCTATTTAAACCTTACATTTTTTTTTTGATAAATGAACAAAAGGGAAAAGATATATTAAAAAGATAAAGTACTACAAAAAGAAGAGTCTAGTCAAACATGTAGGTCTGTCAATGATACTTGAAATTTCACAATTTGATCGGATTATCACATATTTGGATAAGGTGTTTATATAATCATATTTGAATTTTGCAATCTATATTTGATTAAGAATAAAAGACAAAAAAATACATAAAGTTTATTAAAAATTTTGGACATATTATTACTATAATTATCATCATCTAGAATTGTCATGTGCAAAGCACATGCGTAATTACTAGTTATTATTAAAAATGTAAATGATAGTGTGGAACTTTTGTTTAGCTAAAATACTCCAATTTTCATTTTGGTCCCTCTCTAATTGTAAGGATAAAAATATAATTTGAACAATCACTTTTTTCCTCATTCAAATCCCTCTCATTAAGGATTATATTTAAGACATTATTGCCTATTAACATTCATGTTATCCTATTCTTGAGTATAATACCCCTATTTTGAATTTGATTTCTCTCTAATTCTAAAGGCACAAAATGTAATTTGAATTGCTACATTTCTACTCATTCAATTTCCTCTCATTAAGTCTTGTATTTAGGGTATTAACTCCCATTCTTTCATTGAATACTACATTAATTAACCATATAAAAGAAAAGTAAGTGTGAAAAAGAATAATTATTTGTATTGATGATAAAAATGGAGTTGTTTTATTATTTGGTTGTGAGCCAACAATATCTTTTGGGTCGAATGTGTCAAACCTATATGTTATAATTAAATAATAATAAAAATTGGAAAGATGAAAATACACAAAAAGTATAAAAAGGTACAAAAAATTGTAAAAAAATATTTGGTCACATATCTAATATCATATATTCATCATATTAAAAAAAAATAAGTGTGGAAAATAAGAATTATTTTTATAGACATAGAAATATAAAAAAATTGAAAAACAAATTTGGAAATTCATTATTTACTATTATACATATACATATACATATAAATGCATACACAGGAGGTTTTAAAAGTTTAAAGGCATAGTTGAAGCATAATGGTCCAAAAAGGTGAGACGTAAGCCTCAACGTTTGAGGAAAAAATAATTAAGATTTGTAAATTGATGAAAATAACATATAATATGCCAAATTAAAACAATAGAAATTACACATATCCATAAACTAGAAGTTATAAGTTTTGGCATTTAAGCATTCAAAAAAATAATAACTAATCAATTAACAATTATAAACATTTTACATTTCATGTAAAAATACCAATTTATAATAATAATATTATTATTATTATTATTATTAATATCAACAACAACAATAAAAGAAAAAACTTAGGACATTACATTTAGAATAATAATAAAAATCTCACTTGATTTATCCAAAAGAAACTAAGAACTTGATTAGTCCTTTTTGCATTGAACTCTCTTAAAACATTAAAAAAGCTAATAGAATTTGATTTGACTTATTGGTTTTTCTATTTCACTTTTTTATTTGGCCTATAATTATTGAAGTGTTTTACATATGTTATATATATATATATATATATATATATATATATATATATATATATATATATATATATATATAAAATTAAATCACTAAGTAATCATTGATACTTAAGGTATATGCCTCATGAGTCACACGTTGAGGCTTGAGGCTAAGCCTCATTCTCATAACAAAGGCCTCACATCAAAGTTGTTAGGCTTAAACCTTGAAGAAAATGCACCTCGCGACACATAGATCTTGAAAAGTTACCCAAAATAAATAAATAAATAAATCACCCCAATCAGATATCAGATCACAAAGTTATGGCTTTGGTCACCAGCTCGAATGGATCAATGGCTAACTTCCCGAGTTGGATGGCTTTTCACCAATTCTTGGGTTTTAGTAGAATCAAACCTAGAATGATGGCAGGGTGATAGATTGAATGGTTCAACTAGCCAGCGTAAAGTTATGGCCTCTAGTCACCAAGTTGAATATGTTAATGGCCAACCGCTCAAGATGGATGGTTTTTTACCAATTCGTAGGTTTTAGTAGAACCAAACCCAAAATGAGGCCGGCTGACAATTTGAACAGTTCAGCCAACTAGGTCAATGGCAAGTTAAAACCACTATTAAATAAACTTATGAAAAACTACGAGTAGAATGATTTAAACAGTAGTTAATAAAATCCACCACTACGCCATACTATTGTTGCTTGTCATAAACATATGTATTTTGATTCTTAGGTGAAGTTCTATTACCATGTGAATTTTGGCAATTATAAGGTGAAGTTTGATTACCATGTGATTTCGATAGAGGAGCAAACCCAAAGATTAGAAGACACCCCAAAAACAATCCCAACAACCCCCTCAAGTAGGCCATTTGGAAGGAAAGCAAGAAGATCAAGGTCATATTTGGTTTGTTGCTACGAACCCTCGTTCTTTCAATTCTTATTCATTTTGGGCAAGAATGAATAACATGAGAGTGTTTGGTTACAAAATTCTTTACATGGGCCTCATTTTTTTTAGAATGATAAATGAACCTATGGCACAGAAATTGAGATAACCTATTGTACAAAAAATAATTGCATCCCTGTACGTGTTGCTCATTTTCACTCTTCAAAAAAGCTCTATGCCAATGGTCAAAAGCTCTGTATTAGTGGTCATGAACCACTAGCCTAGGTCTAAAAACTGCCAACATAGATTTTTACTAGTGGATGGTTGGCGGTTAATAGTGCTATCATGAAAACTTATGCTAACAGACATTAACCACCATCCATATGTTAGTAAAATTCTATGCTAGCGGTTTATAGACCTAGACTAGAGTTCATGACCACTAATGCAGAGTTTCTTTTGAAGAATGAAAATGAGCAAGATGGGACATGATCATATGAATTTTTATTAATTTGTAACCAAACATGTTCAAAATTTATTCTCATTCTTGTCACAAAAGAATCATTTTTTTTTGTTTTTGAAAAAAATGTATATGTTTGGTTCATATCAACATCTTTTCATTTTACCCATTTTATCCATCCTATAATTTTTTTATTTTGTTATTAGAAAGAATGAGCAATAATAAGATTTTAACAAAACATGGCCTAAGGTTCCTAATAAAATCAGATATTTTATCTTAGCATGTTTGTCATAACACCATTGCTATTGACTAGCAGATGCACCACAAAAAGGTGCACTACAAATGAGGATAGTATGCACCTATAGTTGTATTGTGGTTTTGCATGTGTCTACTTACAAGTCCACTTAATTACAAGATGAGTGAGACCTTGTTCGATCATATCACCCTATTGATTGAGTCTTGGTTCAAGGAGGACAAATACCTAGTGCATGTGTCCTCTAAATGGATCACGTTTCAAGCTATTGTCTCTTGGGAGATCTATAAAGTCTCCAATGACTTTGTATTTAGAGGTGATTCTTGGAGTCCAATCATCACCATTTATGGGAGCCTCAACCTACTAGGGGAGTTATTTCGCAATGAGCTGAACCCAAGCATATCTGAATCAAACCTTCATATGGCCGCTACTACTTAGGCACCACCCTCACCCAACTAGGTGAAGATCAACAGTGAAATAGGCTATGATCAAGCCTTTGGTAAAGCTGGTATTACTTTTGTAATCAAAATGACTTTGGGTGATACCTTTGATACCAATGCTCAATGGGTAACTTACATCTTCTTTAGATGTTGAGCTCAGGGCTATAAGAATCGAGAAAAGAGAAGAGAGAGAAATAGACACAGAAGAATGGTTGGATGATCCTTTATTGGAGCTTTCAATAATATTTATACAATTTATCAAGGAGAGTTTTACACAAACTATGATAACAAGTATCCTTTTGCTATTCGGACTTATATCACATAAGTCCCACTATTATCCACTGTTGAACTTTGAGAACTCTACTATTAACACACCCCCTCAAACACAATGGCCTAAAGAGGATGTTGACTTGGCCACACAATAGTTGAAAGCGAGTATGAGGTGAATCTTTAGTCAATATATCAACCAATTGGTCTTGTGAAGAAAGATAATGAACAACCAATGCACCTCTATTTATTAGATCCTGAATGAAATGGAAATCCACTTCAACCAATGCACCTCTTTTTAATCTCTATCCTAGCCGATAGAGTTATCTTGTAATCTCTATATAAGACATTAATAATATGTGATAACACAGCTTGCATTCCTCCAAAATTATTCTCCTAACTTGGTATCAGAGCCAAGGCCGGCAACTCCACTTCGTTCTCCACCCCTTTCCCTTCACCTTTCGGCAATCTCGCCAATCTCATCTCTTTAAAACTAGACAAACACAATTATTTGTTGTGGAAAGGTCAATACATCAACGATTCTACAAATAGCTTTGGTATCAAACAAGTGTCCACCACAATACATCAACGATTCTACAAATAGCTTTGGTATCAAAACCGTGAATTCTGCATTTACCTCCTGGAAAATCCAGGATAAGTTTCTGCTTAACTGGGTGCTTGCAACGTTGATTGAAGGTGCGTTGGCTCAAGTCGTCAGTTGCAACTCTTCACCGAAGCTTGAACTACCCTAACTCAAGTATATTCCTCCCCATATCGAGCTATGATCATGCAACTGAAGAATGATCTTCTCATTGATGCTCTTGAAGTTGCTGGACACGCACTCTCCTCAGATGATATAATCCTCTATACCACAGGAGGTTTGGGTCCAGATTATGACCCCTTGGTCATAGCTATTACCACCAGACACCATCCTCTATCCCTCGAGGAACTTCACAGTCTTCTTCTTCTTCAGTTCAAACATAGACTTGACCGTCAGCATACTCCTCTCCCTGACACACAACTCTCCACCAACTCAGTGGTGCACAAACCAAGAGTTAGACCACCAACTCCTATCTTGGTGGTCATGGTGGAACCCCATCTTCGCGTGGCCGAGGTAAGGGTCGTAACAATGGCACTAACCCATCTCAACCAAAGGTTACTTGCCAGGTCTATGGCAAGATTGAACACTCCGCTCTCTCCTGTTTTCACCGTTTCGATCTCAGCTATCAAGCCTCTGGCAATACCTCTCAATCTAAGGCTATTGTTGCGGATAACACCTCCGATTCCTCTGATAGCAACTAGCATCCAGACACCGGTGCCACAAATCGTTCAACAAAAGATCTTGGGAATCTCCCCATCCGTTCTGATTACAGTGGCACCGACAAAATAGCTGTGGATAATGGGACAGGTTTGGATATTAAACATATTGGTTATGCTTCTCTTCACACCCCTTCCCGTATATTGCATTTAAATAATGTTTTGCATGTGCCTGCTATCACTAAAAATTTTTTATCAGTTCGCCAATTTTTTTGAGACAATGGCATTAGTTTTGAGTTTGATGACTCTGGTTTCATTGTGAAGGACAAATTGTGGGGGACTCCACTCCTTTTTGGGCCAACTAAGGATGACCTCTATCAGCTTTCTCCATCTAGTAGCTCAAATAAGATACTTGTGGCTTTCATGGGGGTGAATACTGAAAACTCAAATCATATTTACAGACACATGGTATCTTACATCACCTCAGTTGCCCTCATACACATGCTCAAAATGGAGTTGTTGAGCGTAAACATCAACATATTGTTGATACGGGCTTGACGCTTCTTGATAATGAACAACTCCCTCGACACTTCTGGCATGAGGCATTCTCCAGTTCAGTTTATTTGATCAATCACCTCCCATCCCCCTAAGCTTGGCCACAAGTCTCCCTTTGAGATACTTTTTGGACATC
Source organism: Nelumbo lutea (assembly GCF_056320005.1). Taxonomy (NCBI): domain Eukaryota; kingdom Viridiplantae; phylum Streptophyta; class Magnoliopsida; order Proteales; family Nelumbonaceae; genus Nelumbo; species Nelumbo lutea. The sequence goes on along the minus strand of NC_142689.1, from coordinate 59,478,040 downwards.
CCCCAAATTATAGTTGCTTCAAAGTCTTTGGGTGCAATTTCTATTCCAACCTGCGCCCTTACAACAAAGAAAAGTTTGATTATCACACTCTTTGTTGTACTTTTATCAGATACGGTTCTTGCCTTAAGGGCTATCATTGCTTGCATAAGTCCACTAGTCGCCTCTACATTTCTGATGATGTGATCTTCGATGAGAATACCTTCTCCTACGATGTTGGGCCTTCTCAGAGTAATCACCATAAAGATGCCCTTCAATCTTGGGTCCACCACTTGTACTGGCCCCATGTCATCAGCCAATGAATCATTTTCCAGATCCTCTTTCGGTTCACACTAAGCATCAGCCTGCATCTTAGTCCGCTGACACACCCACCACTACTGCATCTTCACCGGCCCATTCTCCAACTCCGTTGGCTCATTCTCCTGAAGCTTCACTGGGCTCACCTTCTACACAACCCAGCACTGCGGCTCCCAGTGGGTTGTCCTCTACTACAGGCCCACTCGTTCCTCTCATTTTAGGTTCAGTTCCTACCCATGGCATGCAAACCAGATCCAAATCTGGGGTGTTCAAACCCAACCCCAGATACACCTTAACCTCTATCACCACTGAGATGGAGCCCACTTGCTTTACGCAAGTCGTCCATGATCCTAAATGGCGTAATGCATTGAACTTTGAGTTTACTGCTCTTGTTCATAATCATACTTGGTCTCTTGTCCCACCACCTTCTGACAAGAACATTGTGGGCTGTCAATGGGCTTTCAAGATCAAGTGTCATGCTGATGGAACCATTGAACATTACAAAGCACATTTAGTTGCGAAGGGTTATCATCAACAAGAAGGAATTGATTTTGTAGACACCTTCAGTCTTGTGGTCAAGCCTTGCACCATTCGGTTGGTTCTCTCTATTGCCACATCCATATCTTGGCCCACTTGCCAATTGGACATCAACAATGCGTTTTGTCATGGGTACTTAATTGAATATGTTTATATGACCCAACCGCTTGGTTTCCAACACCCCTCCTTTCCTGATCATGTGTGCAAGTTACACCAGTCCCTCTATGGTTTACAGCAGGCTCCATATGCTTGGTTCACTCAACTCCATAATTTCCTAATTGTACATGATTGCATTGAGTCCAAAGCTGATGCCTCACTGTTTATTCATCACACATCCCGTGATGTTACCTTGATACTCGTTTACGTTGATGACATTATCATCATTGGATCCAACTCAACACTCATTGACAAAATCATTAATGCTCTCACCTCTGAATTCTCCATACGGTACCTTGGACCCCTCCACTTTTTTCTTGGGCTTAAGTCACAACCAACCTAATCCAAATATGCTTTGGATCTCCTTCACCATACCAAAATGGCGGATGCTAAACCTTGTACCACTCCTATGGCGGCTACCATCAAACTCTCCACTGAAGACTATGAAGTTTTTGATGATCCTACATTATACAGCAGCACTGTGGGTGCTCTACAGTAAATGGTGAACCATCTAGATTTGACCTTCTCGATAAACAAGGTTGCTCAGTACATGTCCAAGCCCACTATTAGTCATTGGGCTGCTGTAAAGCGTATCTTACGGTACATTAAGCATACCTACACCATGGTTTCCACACTCACCATTCTCGCTCCACTCAACTTCATGGATACAGTGACTCCGATTGGGTTGGGTGCTTAGATGACTAATGCTCACATGGAGGATAATGTGTCTACTATGGGTCTAATCTCATCTCTTGGTCCTCAAAGAAACACTCCATAATATCCAAATCAAGTACGGAAGCAGAGTATAGGTCTCTTGCAATCCTTGCAGCTGAGCTTGTTTGGATCCAAATGCTCCTTCATGAAATGGGCTTTCCTCCTGCCTCCTCTCCAGTTTTGTGGTGTGACAACATCAGGGCGACTTACTTAGCTTCTAATCCTGTACATCATTCCCCCAGCAAACATGTTGAGCAAGATTTTCATTTTGTTCGGGATAAGGTTCAACGTTGCCTCCTTGAAGTCCATTTTGTCACTACTGTTGATCAGACAACTGATATCTTCACCAAACCATTCCATGTTTGGCACTTTACATTCTTACATGACAAGCTCTCCCTGACAAGCATGACATCGCTTGAGGGGGCGTGTTAGAGATACCCCATCTCTCACATAACCCATGCAAGAGTTACCCTTGTAACGTATGTAACCCACCTAGATAAGTTTTATCCTCCTGGAGTTTCTGTACCTCTCGAACACTATCTTGGATGATAGAGTTATCTTGTATTCTCTATCCTAGCCAATAGAGTTGTCTCGTAATCTCTATATAAGACATGATAATATGTGATAACACAGCTTGCATTCCTCTAAATTTATTCTCCTAACTAGGAAGACGCTGATGAAATACCAAGTTTATGTGATAAAGATTGAAGACAAACAATTTCAGCAATGAGATCATCCAAAGAGTAGAATTCGGCTGGATCAGCGGTAGTGGGTTGTTTACGTGCCCTCCAAGAGATGAAATTGTTACCTAGAAAGAGAGCAAATCCACAAGGGAATTGTTAACCATCTAGGCGACTTTCCTAATCAGCATAGCAGTTGCTAGAGAGCAGAATTCGGCTTCAATACTGGATAGAGTGGTAGTGGGTTTGTTTATGTTCCCTCTAGGATATCAAATTGTTACCTAGAAAGAGAGCAATCCACTAGTGAAGCATCAACCATCTACGCAGCCTACCCAATTAGCATCACAATAGCCATGAATGGAGAGAGAAGAGCTAGGAGAGAATTCAAACACATAATCATTGGTACCTTTCAAATATCTTTGTATTATTTTCACCAAATTCCAATGAAGATCAGTGGGAGCTTGCAAAAACTGACATGCCTTATTAACAACAAAGGCAATGTCAGACCTAGTAATGGTGGCATACCAAATAGAGCCCACAACACTTTTGTATGTAAGTGGATCACCTAAGGGAATACCATTGGACTTTAAGAGTTGAAAGCTAGTGTAGAAAGGAGCATAAACTAGTTTAGAACTATCTAGGCCACACTTAATGAGAAGATCTATTTATGCTTCTTGTAAGAAAGTTGCAAACTATTATTGGATATGTACACCCAAGAAGTAATGAAGAAGACCAACTCTTTAATAGCAAACTTTTGAAGTAATTAGTGCAATAGAGAATTTATGGTATCTAGTTTACTACTAGTAACAAGCAAGTCATCAATATAAACCAATGAAAAATAAGTAAACAATCATGATTATATATGAATTATGAGGAATCAAAATTTGGTGCAACAAAGCCCAAGGATTGAAGTAGAAGCTTCATTTTGAAAAACATGCTCTTGGAGCTTGTTTGAGCTAGGGGTGTCAACAGTATTCAAAAATCTGATTTCAAATTCGAGATTCAACATAATCGAATCGAATTCAAATAATTCAAATATCTAATCAGTCGAATTCTGATTCATACCAAATAGCTAATCAGATTCAAATTCGTATATGACCTTATTTGATTCGATAAATATCCGAATTTGATTGATTATTTAATTCTTATATATAATATATAAAATATTAAATGTTTTATATAAGTTATATGTATAATAATTAAATTATATAAATAATTTAATTATTTATATATTTTATATAAATAAAATATTTATTTTATATATTTATTAATTGCCTAAAATAATTAATTGGCCAAATTTGAATCAAATCCAATATTCAAATATTTAATTGAATTCAAATTTTAATTTTCAATATCTGTTAGATATCGAATTTCCTAATCATATTCAAATTTGGATATTGCTTGATTTAAATTGAATTCGATCCGTTTACACCCCTTGTTTGAGACCATAGAGGGCCTTTTGGAACTACAAACATATGTTGGAAACTAAGGATCCATGAATCATTGTGGTTGTTTCATATACACTTCGTCACTGAGATCTCTATGAAAAAAAAAAAAGAAAAAGCATTAGAAACATCCCATTGTTAACATTGGCCTAGCAAAGTATCTCCAACATTGCTCTAATAATTAGTTTGTTTCACTACTAGGTTGAAAGTATCTCCAACATCAACACCTTGTTGTTGGAAAAATCCTTCTGCAACTAATCTAGCGTTAAAATACTAGATACAAACCATATATGTTCCTTTTCTTCTAACCATCAAGCTCTTCACACATGGCCTAATATCATTCAGCACTCCTATTGGCATATAAAAAACAAATAGCTTCCATTGGGATGTCAATAAAACAAGCAATCAAATTAATAGGCAATGGATACCTTGTTACTATAGATGTCTATGATGCACTAGACTAAGACCTTGCAGTCATAAAATTAGATCGAACAAAAGCTGGAAGAGGAGCCATATCTCTCTAATAACTTTGTACATTGATGCCTTAAAGGCATCATTTCAAGGGTATTTCCGGCCTTGGAATAGTCAAAGTGTACCATTTTCCCAGTTAAATTCAATGTTGTGACCTCTGAGGGTCTCTGTGCAACTTTTGTGGAAAACTAGAGAAGTTACATGGCTGAAATACAGTTTTTGGGAAGCTGGTGTGAAGTCCAACTGAGAGAGGGGGTGTTTTTGTGAAAAGCTGAGAACAGGAGGGTGCCTTCTATCTACTAAACCTAGAATGGCGCCCCTAGCCACCCCTGTCTACTCAACTTCCACCTTCCATTCCCTTTTAATCTCCGCCATTCATTTTAGGGCACCCTCTTTTTAGCTTTTTAACCCTATGGCGCCACCTAACTTCTAATCCTCACCATTCAGCCCCTAGTCATTAGATCTCAGCCCTCCATTCCATTTTCTATCTCAACCATCCACTCTAGGACGCCACCCACTCCTTTTAATCTCCACCTTTCAAGCCTAGGCACCTTAATCTCCACCCTCTATAATATTGGACACCCTCTCCTTCTCTTCTCAGCCTTAGGATCCACCCAGAACCATCCAAACCCTTCATTAGAAATCCTAGGGCGCCCATATCTTTGCTAAAACCTAGTTGTCACCCCCCTCTTTTTCTCTAATCCCAGTTGTATCCATCCTTCTCTATAAAAAGGACCCAAGGACTCCTGGGATGGGGTTAGATTCTACTCCCATGTAAGATGGAAGGCTGATCTTGAGAAGTTCAAGGGTAGAGGAAGAAGATGATGCCTAGGCAAGAGGAGGGGTTCCTGCTTGCAGTTCACCTAAGCCACTACTGCCACCTCTGGATTCGGATCCTAACCATTAGTCTTAGATTTAATTCTTGTTCTTTCATTTACAATTCCATTTTTTCCTTTCTACAATTTACTTTCAATCAACTTGATTTTTGTTTTCTTTTCTATAGATCTGGAATTTGGCCAGGTAAGACGGAAGGCCTAGATTGAGAAGTTCGAGAGTCAAATGAGAGATCCAGAGACTTCTACCTCTGATCGGATTACAGACTTTTTATTTTGTTCATTTTATTTATTTATTTATTTTACTGCACTTTTCACTTACAACAATGTTCGAATTTTAATTTAATTAATTAGATTTTGTGTTTCTGCAACTCTTAATTGTGTTCTCTTTCCCTTATTTAAGTAAATAATGATTTTTCCTTGCTTCCTTGTGGATACGACCTGTTCTCACCATTTAATGCATTTGTAATTGTTTGAGAATCGAAAAAAAAATTATAAATATTAAAACTAGTATTCTAAAGTGGTCAACGACGCGCTTCCAAACATACAACTTTTTGGCGCCATTGCCGGGGAAGCAATGGAGAAAAATTTTTATTTGCTTTATTTGGAACTGTTTCATTATTTTATTATTTTCGTTTTATTACTTGATTTGTTGTCTCATTTTAATTCTTACTTCTTTTTGATTTTGCATAACGAAATAGTGAAAAGTGGGGTACCGAAGCATTGCAGGACTACGGGAGAGAAGAGAAGAGAAGATTAATTGGATTCCGTTTCAAGTATAGTCGTCCCATTTTATTTTTTATTTTTGATATTTATTTTTGAATTCTTTTTTTGGTAGAATAGTGATTTTTTAATTTTTAATTTTTTTTCTAGATCTGATTTATATTTTGTTAGTATTTTTTCTCTTTCATTTTGTTTCTAGATCTATTTTTTTCTCTATTTTAATTTCTTGTTCGAATTTCTGTTTTATTAGGTTTGTTAGTTTTTTTTATTTTCAAATAAAAAAATTATTCATTTATTTTATTTTATTTTTTTATTACCGCACAATCTTTCTTTTTTTTTTTCTATCTTCGGTCTCATCTTTTGAGTAGCTAATTTTTTTCTTGTTGGAATTTATTTTGGTATTTGTTAATTTACTTTTAGAATAATTAAATTTTTATTTTTTGTTTGCAATAATTATTTGTTGCTTTGTTCAAATTTAAGTTTAAATTTCAAATCTGAATTTAAATTTAAATTTTAGTTTGAATCTGAATTTTAATTTGAATTTGAATTAATTTCAAAATTAAATAAAAAATAATAAATTAATGAATATTTTAAAAGTTTTGCATTTGCATTCCAACACTAAGGGTTTGATATTCTAGAGAATGCATCATATAGGATTATTTAATTGTTGAAATTATCTTGTTAGTTGTGAATTTGTTAGGTTTTCCTTTTTTATTATTTTAATTGCTTCTTTTGTTTAGTTTGTTTTATTATTTTATGTTATATTGTTAAATTGCATGTTAGAAATTATTGTTCATGCATTGTAATTAGTTGCATTTGCTTTGTTTTTTTTTTTTTGTTCTATTTTCGTTAATCCATTTAAGGGCAATCCAACTTAAATAAGATAAGGTGGTGATTTCATCACCCTTCCTTGGCCCAAAAATCACCATCCTTCACATGCGGTTCACCCTAAACCTAAAATTTGGATAGCAAGATCCTTTAAAGAGACTCACATTTGGTTCAAAAGTGTATTGAATTTTAGGGAAACTTGTGATTATTTTCCATAACCGACGGTTGGTGTCTAAGGAAAGAGGTTAAACGGCTCAGCCTAAGCGGGTTTTGTGGTTACTTAGTTAGGCCCTTGCGAGAGCAAGGGGAGCCTCCCACATCCCCACCTCTTACCTAGCTAACCAAAGGAAGTGGTGTAATTCCATGTGAACCTAAAAGGATTCACAACTGTTGAACCACTAGTTTAGGAAACCCTAGGTCAGTACATAGGTTGTGTGTGTGAATTGCTTGAATTTAAAAAATAATAAAAATTCAAATCTGAATCTGAATTCCAGGAAATTAAGTTTCAAAATCTAAATTTGAATTTAAATTTCAAATTTCATATAAAAAAGAAGAAAAAGGGTGGTTAAGTCAAAATAAGATAAAATGAATTCAATGGCTAGAGTTTGTGGAATGGGAAACTACTTCCAACTTGAGCCATGAATAGATTGGAACCATGTGCCTCAACAATTGGATAGGATTAATGGGATGGCCCAAAGACTTGATCAAGTCCTTGCATTTCGTCAACAAAGTGGCCCATACCCAACATTGTCTATTAGATGGTGTATGCCCTTAGCTCCAATCAGCATGATGTACATTATGACATTTATTGTAAACGAATAAAGTACATACTTGATTCATATTATCACGGTGTGTTTTTGTTAATAACCTTAAATTGGACAAGTATGAGACTTGTTTTAGTTTAGAATCTTCACAGCCATTGGATAGATCTGGGGAGATTTATCCTGCCAAGGCTGACAATAATGTATCACCAAATTGGCTGGGGTGGCTTGTCTCAGCTGCCCGGGTGAAACCTGAGGTACATGTAGTGTGGGTTTTCTTGAAACCCTGAACCGGACCAAAATTCCAGTATTGCCCTAGACCTTGGAGATAGATGAGCAAAATTGGAATGTTACACCTGACCCCTAGACTCGATTATAATACTATACTAGGTACCAAATTGGGATGTCTTTGATATGCCAATCAGTGAAATCCTTAGAGGGGGTCAAAACTTGGCTACGTTGGGACAATCTGAGAATTCATCTGAGTGGGTGATAATACTGACAGGATCAGCCCCTTTGTCGGACAAAGTGAACAATCGAGGATGCATTCTCTCTGATGGAAACCTAAACTACCAGTAGTTGATTTCAACCATTGAAATTTGTTTTTGCAAAATATATTTATATAAAGATATACATATATGTATTATGGTTTCAAAATGTCTGCAAATGGTTTTAATTCTCGGGATCCATGTGAGTAGAGAGTGCAACACTGTACCTTGCAGCCGAGGGAGAGGTCTTCTCTTGTCGGGCAGTGTTTGACCATTATAGGCTAAGAGGTTAAGTGTAAGACCATTGAGGGTAATACCTGATGGGCTAATCTTGCATCTGCCCACAATCCTTGGGTTTTCATAAGGCGATTGGACCCAATGACCATTTAGTGTAAATGTTGGGCCCATTAAGAGCCCATGGTGATGGACTCCAGGGGTTCACTGTCTCCTACGATGAATTCGGCCAAGCCTTGTAACAAAGGCTGGGCTAAACCCATGTGGCTGATGTGTAGATCAATGTTTGGGTCCCACACCATACAAGGAGAGCCAACTGGGCAACAGGTTAAGAGGTTAAATGAGCACATAAACTTAATGGGCCTAAAGCCCAATTCGAATTGGATTAATAAGATTAATTAAATAGTGGTGGATCTGGGATTTGGATCAACAGATAAGATAAGGAGTTATCATTACCCACTCAAAGAGTCCAGATCCAAATAAAGATTTGGATCAAAAAAACTGTTAATTTGATTGGGAAGGTTGATCTTTATCTGTAGATAAGATAAGGGATTATCCATATCTGTTAAAGAGAGTTCATATCCAAATAAAAGGTTTGGATTAGGAAACTCCTAATGGGATTAGGAGATTCTCTCTTTAAGGCTATAAATAGGAGAGAATGGCAGACCTCCAAACACATAGTTCGCTGAATACAGAGAGAAGACTAAACAGTTTGACTGCTTTTGTCTTCTGCTCTTTTCTTCCCCGCTCTTGCCACCCCTACCCAGTTCGATCTCCACTTGTGAGAGTGATTAAGAACCGTTCTTGATATTGCTTCTTGCTAGAAGAGGCAATCTAAAGTTGTGCTCACCAGCCCTCCACTACATTCTTGCTGAAGAGCCACCCTGCTGATTCTGCTTCACCTCACACTATGAAATCTTCAGTGAGAGCAGTTTTTGGTTTTCTCCTTGGGCGTGAACACCTTCATTGGGAGTTACTGTTACTTCGTATCAGGTATATCCCTCTCCTCCCTTTTGGTTTTAGATCTGGTCCGGTTTGGTTCAAGATTGATTCTTGAAAATGCAATTTTCTAAAATAGGGAATGCGATTCCCAAATTGGAGATAGAGAAATTTTTGAAATTTCACCCAACCTTCCTACAAGGTTCGGCCATCCATCCTGAGCCACGGATAGATTGGAACCATGTGTCTCAACAACTAGATAGGATAAATGGAATGGCCCAAAGATTTGATCAAGTCCTTGCATTTCATCAACAAAGTGGCCCATACCTAATGTTGTCATCCTATCCAACATGTTCCATCTGTGCAAGCCCGGCCCATCATGTTAGCCAGTGCCCTGCGGTGGACCCATGTGAACTAGTCATTCCAGACCAAGTACATGTGGCCAACAGATTTTTCCAACCCAATGCTAACCCATTCTTTGACTCATATAACCCTGGGTGGAAAAATTAGCCTAACTTCAGCTATAGGGCCCAAGTCCAAGAAACCACCCTGCCAGATATGCACTCTCAATGGTTTGAAGCCCAAACTCACTAGGAGAACAATGATTACCCTGAGGCTCAACCATCACAACCATGTCAAACCTACACACAGTCCCAACAGCAATACCCCCTACCTAACTCCATGGCCCAACAATTTCAGAGGCCACAACTGCAAAGCCAATTCCAGCAGATGTACCCTAGGAACCAACCGGTCCAACCTTATCAGGCTTACCCACAACCTCCTCAGACCCGTACAATTGATGACCAATTCATGCAACTTCAACAGTTGATCTTAAATTAGTAGTAGTCCATCGATAGATTAGAGAGCCAAATAGGACAGCTAGCCAAAGACAATGCGAGGAGAAAAGTAGGGCAACTACCAAGGCAACCGGTTGTGAATCCTAGAAATCAGCCACTGGGTTTTCCTCCACAGCAGATTCAACCACCTCCTAAGAACCCTCAACTTGAAAATACCAAGACTATTACAACCTTAAGGAGTGGGAGGATTTTAGAGGACCCGTATGAGAAAAAGAGAGTTAGTAAAGAAGAAAATGAGCAAGAAGACCCTAAGTTGGGAGGAAAAAAATGAAAGGAAAAATTAAAAGAAGATCCTATAGTGAACCAACACATAGTTCCCTTTCCAACTACACTCATAGTCGGGTCAATGCGAAAGAAGAAAGAGACTCGCAATTAGGAGAGCAGGGGAGTCCATATTAACTTCCCTCTCCTTGACGGGACCAAACATGTCCCGGCCTATGCCAAGTTCTTGGAAGAACTATATACTCAAATGATGGAGCTACAATCGACCCCACAAAAAGTGATGCTCTCGGAAGATGTTAGTGCGGTCCTCCTAAACCAACTCTCCCGGAAAATGAAAGACCCCGGTGCTCCTCTCATAAGTTGTGTCATCTCTGGATCACCTTTGATCGGGCCCTATTGGATCTTGGGCCCAATACAATCTGCTTCTGTCTATTATTTATAATAGGTTCAGGATTGGTGAGTTAAAACCTTCCCCGTTAATTCTGCAACTCGTTGATTGGTCAGTCAAGACTCCTCAAGGTGTTATTGAGGGCATCCTTGTTAGGGTAAAGGGTTGCCACTTCCCAGTGGATTTTATCATCCTAGACATGACCCCAACCGAGGAACTGAACCATAAATTGATAATCTTATGATGTTTTTTCTATCAACGGCTAATACAAACATCAACTGCAAATTAGGAGAAATGGACATTTCATTTTGGGAGCGGAAAGTCCAGCTAAATGTATTTAGTGCCACTAAGTATCCAAACCTAGGGTAAGATGAGTTCATGGTAGATGTAGTGGATGATCTTTTAGATGCCTTGTCTAACCCTTGGCTAACCCAATCTGAGTCGTGTTAGTGTGAAGAAGAAAGTGAGCTTGAGAATGTAGATGGGAGAAGTGTGTGAATGTGTCTAGATGAAGATGTTAAACTTAGCGCTGGTTGGGAGGCAACCCAATGTAGTTTCTAGTTGTTTTTAGGATTAGAGTTTTTCTTTTCTTGATTATAAACCAATTGGTAGACCTTGAACCCCTCAAGAAAACCCTATTGATTGTTCCCTTTGGCCCAAGTCCTTTTTGCATCATCCTAGTCATGCCATTGGGGACAATGGCACTTAAGTTAGGGGCTGAGGAAAGTGAGAGAAAAAAAAGAGAAATTTTGAAAAAAAAAATTGAAAAGCTAAGCCTTTAAAAATGCATAACTAAAAATTTTATTGAGGATTTTTTAAATCTTTCAATTAAAAGAGATTCCCAAACAGAAAAAGTTTAGGAAACTAATAAAAGAATACCGAATTTTGTAGAAATTGGTAGCAAGTGATAGGAGTCAAAATTGGTATTATTTGAATATTGTCAAAATTGTTTGAAAATTGGAAAATAGTCCCAAGTTTTTCCCTACTAATATAAGAAGAGAAAGATTGAGAAATTAAACAAAAATTTTTCAAATTGTTAGAAACAGTGGACTATCCTGAACAATGTGTGAAAAAAAAAAGGTCAATGGACACCCTAGACTTAGTAACCAGGTCTCTTCACCTAAGTCAAGTGTCCAGATTTGTGTCAAACAGAAAAGGGAATGCCAAAGACACTTACCTAACACTTAGTAACCGGGTCTCTTCACCTAAGGCAAGTGTCGAGATTCATGTAAAATTGTGGAAGGTAACAATAAAAATAAGTGTGCACATCACGTTCACGGGTAGAAATCCACTATCGAAAATGATAAGAATAATACCCACCTGATTTCAAAAATCAATCTCAGATTTTCAAGACAGTCTACAAATTGAAGGGTAAATAAGATTTTTAAGCCAAATTTCTACGATATTCAAAGTAAGACAGTTTTACCCCTTAAGCTCAGTATCGATCTATACAAAGTTTGAGAATTTTGGAATCAGGATACTTGTCTAATTTTGTGAGGGATGATCTTGCAATGGGAATGATCTCTTTACTTAGTGTAATTTTAAGGCTGCATTGCTAAGGGACTAGCAATGGTTAAGTTGGGGGTGTGAAAACTCTAAATTTTAATGCCTTAAGGGCATCATTTCAGGGGTATTTTTGACCTTAGAATAGTCAAAGTGTGCCTTTTAACTAGTTAAATTCAATGTTGTGACTTCTGACGTTCTCTGTGCAACTTCTGTGAAAAACAGGGGAAGTTATATGGCTGAAATGCAGTTTTTGGGAAGCTATTGTGAAGTCCAGCTAAGAGAGGGGGTGTTTTTGTGAAAAGCTGAGAATAGGAGGGCGCCTCCTACCTGCTAAACCCAAAATGGCGCCCCTCCTACTGTATTAGCATGCTCCCCTCTCATTAGCAAACCCTAGGGCGCCTTCTAGCTCATTCTTTTCATCCTTAGCAATCCCTAGTCGCCCCTAACTGCTCCACCTTCCATCCCTTATAATCTCTACCACTCATTTTAGGGCACTCTATTTTTAGCTTTCTAACCCTATGGTCCCACCTAACTTCTAATCCTCAGCATTCAGCCCCCAGTCATTAGATCTCAGCCCTTCATTCCATTTTCTATCTCAGCCATCCACCCTAGGGTGCGACCCACTCCTTTTAATCTCCACCTTTCAACCCTAGGCACCTTAATCTCCACCCTCCATTTTTGGGCACCCAAATTTCAGCCCTACATAATATTGGGCACCCCCTCCTTCTCTTCTCAGCCTTAGGATCAATCCATAACCATCCAAACCCTTCATTAGAAACCCTAGGGTGCCCATATCTTCGCTAAAACCCAGCTGCTGCCCCCCTCTTTCTCTCTAATCCCAGTTGTGTCCATCCTTCTCTATAAAAAGGACCCAGGGGCTCTTGAGAAGGGGTTGGACTCTAGCCCCAGGTAAGATGGAAGGCTGATCTTGATAAGTTTAAGGGTAGAGGAAGAGGAGGATGCCCAGGCAAGAGGAGGGGTTCCTGCTTGCAATTCGCCTAAGCCACTATTGCCACCTCTAGATTTAGATCCCAACCATTAGTCTTAGATTTAATTTTTGTTCTTTCATTTCCAGTTCTGTTTTTTTTCCTTTCTACAATTTACTTTAATTTAGTTTTATTTGTTTTATTTTCTACAAATCTGGAATTCGGCCATGTAAGATGGAAGGCCTAGCTCGAGAAGTTCGAGGGTCAAAGGAGAGATCTAGAGACTGCTACCTCTAGTCGGATTACAGACTCTTTATTTCGTTCCTTTTATTTATTTATTTATTTATTTTTCTGCACTTTTCACTTCCACCACTATTCAAATTTTATCTTAATGAATTTTAGTTTAATTAATTAAATTATGTGTTTTTGCAACTCTCAATCATGTTCTCTTTCCCGGATTTAAGTAAATAACGATTTTTCCCTCGCTTCTTTGTGGATATGACCCATTCTCACCATTTATTGCATTTTTAATTGTTTGAGAATTAGAAAAAAAAATTATAAATATTAAAATGGGTGTTCCGAAGAGGTTAACGAAACGCTTCCGAACACACCACTCTCACAATGGATTCAAGGTTATTGGTTTTGAGATGAGGTGGTGAAGAGAAGATGAAGAAAGTGTTATCAGTGGTATGAGAAGGAGATAGTGGGGAGGGAGGAGACGATGGAGGCAAAGAAGGAATTGAATGTTGTATAGGCAATGGTGAAGTTAGAGATCAAAATAGGACAAGAAAAAACTTTTTTAATTAAAAATAACATCACGACTAACAATGGTGCACCTAGTAGTGGGATCAAGACATTGTTAATGTAAGCCCTCAAACAAGGATAAAAAGCATGGCCAAACACCTTAAGAAAGTGATAGTTTGGGGGTGAACCAAAGATAACCTCCTAAGGAGAGAGGTTTGTAAAATAGGCAAGGGGAACCTATTTATTAAATAAGCAACTATCTCAGATGCCTCATATCCCAAAAATAAAATGGAAGAAATGGTTTAGAAAATATTGTTAATGTAGTTTCAATTATGTGCTTATACTTTCTTTCTAGTGCACCATTCTGAACATGCAAGTGAGGACATGAAATGTGAAGTTGAATGCCAAATTGATTAAGATGATTAGCAAGAGAACAATATTCACTACCCCAATCTAACTGAAACCATTTGATTTTACAAGAAAAAAGGTTTTCAACATGGTCTTTGAAATGCAAGAAAGTAGACAACGCTTAGGATTTATTAGCAATAGGATATAACCAACAAAAGCTGAAGAGGTAGGGGATGATGCACCATGAAGTGAAAGATGATAGATACCATCTTTATTAAGACCTTGCACGAGAGGTTCCCTAAACAACCAATCCCTCACCAAAAATAAGATGATAGATACCATCTTTATTATCTTGAGCAAATTGACTACCAGATAATAAATTCTTAGGTATTTGAGGGACACAAAGTTATCTTTAAAATAAAATAAATGGCTGAAAGAAGAGAAAGATGAAATTCCACATAAAAGATAGGTTAACCTTATTTATTTTCAATACAAATATAATATGTCTCATTATACTCAAACATTGATTGCAAGTTTTTGAAGTGAGGAATAATGTGATGAGATTCCAGGGAGTCAAAGTACCAAGAAGGAACATGGTTAGATTGAGTTATGCCAGCATGATAGGAAGAAGAATTGCTAGAAGACTATTGACCATGATAAGAGAGATCAAAACACCTTGTTGGGGTCGTACCCCAACTTTTCTTGCTTAAAATGTGGGGGCCGACATGGCTTGAGCCCATCTAGTGTCCTCAGCCATGTCAACAACACAACGTCAGCCAGGCCATGGTAGTAGAGGTGGACACATGTACAGTCGTGGTAGTGGGCATGTTGGAGGCGAGATTCAAGGGGAGCTCATGGTAGAGGACGTAATAATTGTCCGATGAGGTGTAAGCATTGTGGCATGGATAGACACATTGTTAATTTCTGCTATGATCTACATGATCCACCTTCATCTTGGGCAAATCATGTAGTGGCTAGTGGTGGTATGGAACAAGGAAATCAATAGACTAGTTAGACACCTCCATCTACAGATGCCTCAGGACAAGAGATGATGAGTATTTCACGTACTGAATATGAGGGATTAATCTAGGCAACTTCTTAGCCGAGTATAACTACGCTTGCCCACTCAAGTATGGTTTGTCTGGCATTCAAACCCTCCCATTAGATGATTGACTCTGGAGTTTCTGATCATATCACTGGGACTCCAAGTGTGTTCTCTTCACTTTCTTCATCTTCTAGTACCCATACTGTCACCCTTGCAAATGGTTCCACTTCCCCAATAAGTGGTATCAGTGATTTTACACTGGTTCACTCTCTTTGTCTTCAGTTCTACATGTTCCTGAATTTCCATTTAATATTATGTCTGTTAGTAAATTAACCAAGCCTCTTAATTGCTCTATCACTTTTTATCCTTCATCTTGTGTATTTCAGGATCTCAAGACGAAGATGAAGATTGGGGGAGGGCGTAAAGCCGGTGGACTGTATTACCTTGATGGTGGTGGTGGTTCATCAACAGCTCTTCAATCATCTCTCTCCCCTCTCTAGTGGCATTATAGACTTAGTCATCCATCTCTTAAAGCTTTGATGCAATTTATTCCAACATTAACACATCTTTCTACTTTAGATTATGAGTCGTGTCAATATGGGAAACATCATCGGGTTTCCTTTAGTCGTAAAGTTGAGAGTCGCTTGTCGAGTCCTTTTTCTTTGGTCCATTCGGACATTTGGGGTCCAAATAAAGTAGTGTCGCACAATGGATACAAGTATTTTGTTGTTTTTGTTAATGATTATTCAATGATGACATGGCTTTATCTTATGAAAGAAAGAAGTGAATTATTTTCTATTTTCCAAAAGTTTTATGCTGAAATCCACACTCAATTTGGTGTCCACCTTAAAATCCTACGTTCAGATAATGGCCGAGAATATTTTTATACACCATTTCAGCAATATTTAGATCAACATGGTATTATTCATCAAAGCTTTTACTCTTACACCCCTCAATAAAACGGGGTAGCTAAAAGGAAAAACCGCAATTTCTTAGAAACAGCTTGGTCCTTATTACACCAAATGAATGTTCCCAAATGGTTCTAGAGTGCTTACATCCTGCTTTTTTATTAATCGAAAGCCAATGTCCATCCTCGATGGTCAGTATCCCTTCTTGGTTTTGTTTCCTACATTTTCCCCTTTTCCTCTTACCCCTAAAGTTTTTGGATGTGTGTGCTTTGTCCATAACCTTGGCCTTGGACTAGACGAGTTGGATGCATGCTCTACAAAGTGTGTCTTTCATGGTTACTCTAGGACCCAGAAAGGGTACAAGTGTTATAGTCCCAATTCTTGACGTTGTTTTGTGTTTTTTGATGTTACCTTCTTTGAATCGGTTTCTTTCTTTTCTAGGTTAGACATCTCTTCTCCTTCCAGTCTCCTTCCACTTCCAATTCCTATTCCAAACCCTATTCCTCTTATTCCAACTGCGACTAAGTCTTTGCCTCTGATGCCACTTCCTCCTACACGACAACCTATCCAACAAGTGTATACGCATCAACATACACTAGCCCCTCCAACTTCTTCACCATCAACGGATCCAATAGTAGTTTTTGCAGCACCACCACACCTAGTATCTAACCTTGACCTTCCCATTGCCCTACGGAAAGGTAAACGTAGTTGTACCCTCCATCTTATCTCCAATTATGTTTTTGTTTCTCACCTCTCTCCTTCCCATCGATAGTTCATTCATTGTCATCTTCTAGCTCTATTCCCAACGATGTCCAGGAAGTCCCGATAACCCCACATTTTGATGCCTTAAGGGCATCAATTCAGGGGTATTTTTGACTTTATAATGGTCAAAGTGTACCATTTTCCTAGTTAAAATCAATTATGTGACCTCTGAGATTCTCTATGCAAATTATGTAGAAAACTGGAAAGTTTTCTAGGCTAAAGTGTAGCTTTTGGGAAGCTGGTGTGAAGACCAGCAGAGAGAGGGGGTGATTTTGTAATGAATTGAGAACCATGCTCCCCTCCACTTAGCAAAGGGAGACTTTTTAACCTAATCTTTTCACTCTTAGCAAACCCTAGCCGCCCCTAGGTGTTTAATCTCCACCCTCCACCTCTTTTAATCTCAACCGCTCATTTTTGGGAACCCTAGGGCACCACCTATTCTGTTAATCCTCACCATTCAGCCCCTCACCTCCAAATCTCAGCCATTCCCTCCATCTTATATCCCAATCATTCAATATAGGGCACCACCTATTCTTTTAATCTTAACCCTTCAACCCTATATGTTCTAATCTACACCCTCCATTTCTGGGCACCCAAATCCTAGCCATACATAATATTGGGTGCCCTCTCCTTCCATTTTCAGCTGTATGATCACCCCAAAACCATCTTAGCCATCCATTAGAAACTCTAGGGCGTCCCCAACTTTTCTAAATCCCAGTTGTCACCCCCCATTTCTCCCTATTTCTAGTTGTGTCCACCCTTCTCTATAAAAGGGGTCCCAGGGGCCCTATAGAAGGGGTTAGTCAATTCACCTAGTTAACAAGGCTAAGGTTTCTTGAGGAGTTCAAGGGTTGTAGAAGGGGAGGACGCCCACATCTAGTCAAGAGGGGTTCCTGCAAGCTGTTCAATCATTCTGCAACTACCGCCACTGGATCTGATCAACCATTCTTTTCTTTTCTTTATTTTCTTTTATATTATTTTTATTTCTGCAATCTTTTAGATTTAATTCTAGTTCATTTCTCTATTTTGTAGATTTGAATTCATTCGGTTCAAGGCTAAGGTGTCTTGAGGGGTTCGAGGGTTCTAGAAAGAACGGACGCCCAGTTCTTGTTAGGAGGGGTTTCTATAGGCTATCTGGCCAATCTGCAGCTACCACAACCAGATCCGGATTCTGGATCATTTTTTTATTTCTTTTATTTCCTTTGTTGATTCCCATACTTTACTAAATTCTGATTTTTATTTATTGTCTTGTTTAAATTCGAAACATTTAATTTCAGCAATAATAGATTTTATTTTCATATGTTTTTCTATTCCCGATTACATTCTCTTGTCCGGATCTAAGTAGATTTTAATTTTTCACTTGCTTCCCTGTGGATATGATCCGTTCTCACCCATTTACTACATTAGTAGTTGTTTGAGAAACGGTAAAAGTTATAAATGTTTAAACTAGTGTTCCGAGGTGTTTAACGACGCGCTTCCAAAGACACCAAGTTTTTGGTGGCATAGCCGAGGAAGAATGGAGAAAATTTTTTATTTGCTTTTTTCGGATCTATTTCATTATTTCTTTATTTTCATTTTATTACTTGATTTGTTATCCCATTTTAATATTTGTTTCGCTTTGATTCTACAGGACGGAATAGCGAAAGGTGGGGTACCGGAGGATTGCGAGACTAAGGGAGAGAAGAGAAGAAAAGAGAAGTTGGATTACATTTCAGTTGTAAAAGCCCCATTTTGTTTTTAATTTTTAATTTTTATTTTTGAACTCTTTTTTTGGTTGAATAGTGATTTTCAAATTTTTTTTAGAACCGATTTTTTTAGTATTATTTTGCTTCCTTTTTGTTTCTAAATCTCTTATTCTTTCTTTATTTTATTTATTGTTCAATTTTTTTTCTTTATTAGGTTTGTGTTTTTTAATTTATTTTAGATTTAAAAAGAAAAAAAAAACGATTATTTTATTTTATTTATTTTTTGTAGCATAATTTTCTTTTGTTTATTTTATTTTATTTGCTTTTTGTTTAATTTTTTTTAGATTTGTTTTTTTTCTTTTATTTTAGATGAAAAACAATAAAAATAAATAAATAAGAAAACAATTTCTGTTTATTCTATTTTATTTATTTTGGCAGCATATTTTTCTTTCACTAGTTTTATTTTCGTATTAATTTTTAGATTTGTGTTTTTCTTTTATTAAAAAACGAAAAAAAATAAATAAATAATTTAGCATATTTCTTTCTTATTTTATTTTATTTTTGGTTTAATTTTTTTATATTTACATTTGTTTCTTTTATTTTATCTATTTCTTGCATAATATTCTTTTTGATCATTTTATGTTCAGTTTAATTCTTAGATTAGCAATTAGTTTGTTAGAATTTATTTTTGGCAGTTGTTAATTTTGTTTAGCACAATTAATTGTTGTTTTATTTTCTGTTTGCAATTATTATTTGTTGCTTTATTTAATTTTTTTCTTTCAGTTGTTTAATTGAATAATTAATTGCTAAATAGGAAATTGTTGAAATTTTTTAATTTGAGTTTAACTTTCAAATCTGAATTTAAATTTAAATTTTAATTCAAATCTGAATTTGAATTTGAATTTGAATTTGAATTTCAAATTTCGAAATTTAAATTTTAAATTTTCGAATTTAAAAAAATTTGAAAAGAAAAAGAAAGTTCAAAAAAATCAAATTTAAATTTTAGGAATTTAAATTTCAAAATCTGAATTTGAATTTAAACTCCCAAAAATTTAAATTTTGAAATAAAAATATTAAAAAAAATTGGTTAATATTTTTCTTGCATTTTCATTCCATTATTTAGGGCTTGTTATTCTAGAGCATCACCATATAGGTTTATTTAATTGCTGAAATTATCTTGTTAGTTGTGAATGTGTTAGGTTTTCTTTCTTTTTATTATTTTAATTGCTTATCTGGCTTAGTTATTTTATTCTTTTATGATATTGTTGAATTGCATTTTAGAAATAATTGTTCATGCATTGTAGTTAGTTGCATTTTGTTGTGTTTATTTTGTCTTTTCATTAACTCATTTAAGGGCTTCCAACTTAAATAAGATAAGATGGGGATTTCATCACCCTTCCTTGGCCCAAAAATCCCCACCATTCGCGTGCGGTTCACCCTAGCCTTAATTAAAAATTTGGATAGAAATACCCATTAGGGAAGCCTCAAATTTGGTTCAAAGGTGTGCTGAATTTTAGGGAAGCTTGAAATTACTTTTCATAACCGGCGGTTGGTGTCTAAGGAAAGAGGTTAAATGGCTATGCTTAAGTAGGTTTTGTGGTTACTTAATTAGGTCCTTGTGAGAGCAAGGGGAGCCTTCCACATCCCCACCTCTTATCTGGCTAATCAAAGGAAGTGGTGTAATTCCAAGTGAACCTAAAAGGATTCACATTAATTGAACCACTAGTTTAGGAAGCCCTAGGTCAGTCCCTAGGTCGTGTGGTTAATTTGTTTGCCTTTAAAAAAATAATAATAACTAATAATAAAAAAAGAAAATTAAAAAAATTAAAAATTTGAATTTGAATTTAAACTTTAGGAATTTAAATTTCAAAATTTGAATTTGAATTTAAATTTTAAAAACTTAAATTTTGAATTAAAAAATATTTAAAAAATCATTTTTGAATTTTGAAATTTAAATTTAAATTCTAAAATTTAAACTCAATTTTAAAAAATTTAAATTTTAGAAAAAAAAATAGAAAGTTTCAAAAGTTGAGTTTAAAATTCAGAATTCAAGTTGCAAAATCCACATTTGAAATTAAACTCAAAAGTTTTAAATTCAAATAAGAAGAAAAGGGACTTTTGTGTTGTATGTTGGGAATGAGATCTTTAAGGAGAGAAACTGTAGAAACTATACCTGAAATAGAGAGATACCTCCATCATCAACACCAAAATCAAATGGCTGGAATCAATGATGCCCAACCTAGAAAGTTGAAGGAATACTTAACTCCAACACAATACAACCCTTCATCCTGCATCCAGTTACCTGATACTCAGGCCTTACAGTATGAAATTATGTCAAGTACAATCCAGATGCTTCCATCCTTCTATGTGAACCAAAGTGAGGACCCATACAAGCACATAGATGAGTTCTTGGAAATATGTTCAACTGTAAGGATTCAGAATTTCAACAATGATGCCCTTAGATTGACTATTTTCCCCTTCTCCTTGAAGGATAAAGCCAAGCATTGGTTAGGGACTATAGGGAGACCCATTAGGACTTGGGAAAAAATGCAACAACAATTCCTTAGGAAGTTCTATGCTATAGGCAGAACCAATACCATGAGGAGAGATATCACGGGATTCACCCAAACACCAGGTGAACAAATTCATGAGGCTTAGGAGAGGATGAAAGAGTTAATGAGAAAATGCCGACACCATGGCCTATCCCAGTGGCACATTGTCCAGGCCTTCTAGCTCTATATTATTTCTGACTTCATAGAGCCCTGCCCTCTTTGAGGAGAGATATCACAGGATTCACCCAAGCACCGGGTGAACAAATTCATGAGGCTTAGGAGAGGATGAAAGAGTTAATGAGAAAATGCCTGCACCATGGCCTATCCTAGTGGCACATTGTCCAGGCCTCAGAAGGTCTGGACATATCAATACAAGTAGATGGTAGATGCATTGTGTGGGGGGAGGCATTTATGAGCAAGAGCGAGGATGAAGCTTATAATCTTTTCGAAACCCTAAGTGAGAATTCTATCAATAATGTGTCGTTGTATTCCTATGAAAGGTCAATGGGTCCCTCAAAGAGGGCAGGGCTCTATGAGGTCAGAAATAATATAGAGTCTGAGGCAAAAATGGACTTGAATGCCATTTCTAGAAATTTGGATAGGGTAGACCTTCTAGCCTAGAAACTCGACCAGTTTTTCACTCTTAACTAGCAATCGGGCCCATCTACCTCTTATCCCAAAGTATGTTCCATTTGTGCCAGCCCAGCCCACCATGTTGATGACTGTTCTACTGCGGCCCAATTTCCACCTTTTATCCAAGAACAAGTTCAGGTGGCCCAGAGTTTCTCAATTCCCAATAATGATCCATATTCTAATACTTATAACCCTAGGTGAAGAAACCATCCTAACTTTTCTTGCAGGTCACATCAACCTAATGTACAGTCCCATCAGCATCCGTCCTACTCCATGGCCCAACAGTTTTAGAGGCCAGTAGTACAAAACTAGTTCCAACAAGTGTACCCTAGGAGTCAACCAACCCAACCATATCAAGGCTACCGAAAACCCCCTCAATCCCGACTAGTAGACGATCAATTTATGCAACTACAATAATTGATCCTAAATCAACAGTAGTCCATTACTAGGTTAGAAAACCAAATAGAACATCTAGTTGAAGCTAATGCAAGGAGGGCAGTGGGGCAACTGTCGAGTCAATCGGTTGCAATCCCTAGGAATCAGCCACCGGGTTTTTCTCAGCAAATTCAACCAGCTCCTTAGAATCCCCAATTCGAAAATGCTAAAGCTATAACAACTTTAAGGAGTGGGAGAATTTTGGAAGACCCATATGAGAAAGAAAGTAAAGAAGAAGAAAAGGAGTCAGAAAACCCTAAGCTAGGGGGGAAGAAGAAGAAAGGTAAAACTTAGAAAAAGAGCCTAAAGTAAACCAATCTATAGTCCCCTTTCCTACTGCACTTCATAGTCAGGCCGTCATAGAAAAAAAAAAAGAGATTCGCAATGAGGAGATCAGGGAACTTTTCAAACAAGTATACATTAGCATCCCGCTCCTTGATGCGATTCAACATGTCCCAGCTTATGTAAAGTTTCTGAAAGAGCTATGCACCCAAAAGAGGGAGCCTTGATCGGCCTCACAAAAAGTGATGCTCTCAGCAGATGTGAGTGCGGTCCTCCTAAACCAACTTCCCCGAAAAATAAAAGACTCGGGTGCTCCTCTTATTAGCTGTATAATTTCTAGAATCACTTTTGATAGGGCCCTATTGGATCTAGGGGCTAGTGTGAACCCGCTTCCGTCCATTATTTGTGAAAGGTTCAGGGTTGGCAAGTTGAAACCTACTCCAGTAATTCTGCAACTCGCTGATCGGTCGGTCAAGACTCCTCGAGGTGTCATCGATGATGTCATTGTTAGGCTAGAAAACTGTTATTTCCCTGTAGATTTTGTTGTCCTAGACATGACCCCAACCAAAGAACTAGACCACAACTCGATAATCTTAGGACAGCCATTTTTAGCAACGGCTAATGCAAATATCAATTGTAAATCAAGGGGAAAATGGACATCTCATTTAGGGATCAAAAGGTCCAATTGAATGTTTTTAATGCCTCTAAGCATCCAAACCTAGGGGAAAATGAAGGCAATGTAGGCATAGTGGACAATCTCATAAATGACCTACCTACCCCTTGGTTAGCCCAATCCGGTCCTGGTTGGTATGAAAACAAAAGTGAGTATGCGAGTTTGGATGAGAGAGATGAATAGTTGCATCTGGCTGAAGACATTAAACTTGTCGTTGGTTAGGAGGCAACCCAACGTAATTTTTTTAGTTAATTTTAGGATTAGAGTTTTTTTTTGTTTTATTTTCTTGATTCAATACCAGGTGGCATACCTTAAACCCCTCAAGAAAACTCTACTCATTGTTCCCTTTGGCCCAAATCTTCTTTGCATCATTTTAGTCATGCCATTAGGGACAACGGAATTTAAGTTGAGGGGAGAGGAAAGAGAGAAAAATTGAAAAAAAAAATTGTAAAGCTAAGCCTTTAAAGATGGAGAATTAAAATTTCACCGAAATTTTTAAAATTTTCCATTAAAAGAGATTCCCAAATAGAAAAAGTTAAGGAAACTAATAAAAGAATATTGAATTCTATAGAAATTGGTAGCAAGTGATAGGAATCAAAAAATTGGTCTTGTTTGAATATTGTCAAAACCGTCTAGAAATTAGAAAATACTCCCAAGTTTTCCCCTATCTAGATAGGAAGAGAAAGATTGAGAAATTAGACAAAATTCTTCAAATTGTTAAGTGACAGTGGACTACCCTGAACAGTGTTGCAAAAAAAGAGAGAGAATAAAAAGTCAATAGACACCCTAGACTTAGTAACTAGGTCTCTTCACATAAGTCAAGTGTCGAGATTCGCATCAAACGGAAAAGGGAATGCCAAAGACACTTACCTAACACTTAGTAACCAAGTATCTTCACCTAAGTCAAGTGTCAAGATTCGCATCAGTGAAAGGTAACAACAAAAATAAGTTCAGGAGTAGAAATCTGTTGTCAGAAATAATAATAAGAATACTTGTTTGATTTTAAAATCAATCTCATATTATCAAGACAGTTTGCAAATGGAAGGGTAAATAAGATTTTTAAGCCATGTTTTGGTAATATTCAAAATAAGACAGTTTTATCCCTAAAGCTCAATACCAATCTATATAGAGTTTGAGAATGTTAGAATCAGGATGCTTGACTAATTCTGTTAGGGATGACCTTGTAATGGGAAAGATCTATATACTCAGTGTAATTTTAAGGTTGCATTGCTAAGGGACTAGCAATGTTCAAGTTGGGGGTGATAACCCTGCATTTTGATGCCTTAAGAGCATCAATTCAGGGGTAGTTTTGGCCTTACAATAGTCAAAGTGTACCATTTTCCCAATTATAATCAATTATGTGACCTCTGAGGGTTTCTATGCAAATTATGTAAAAAATTGGAAAGTTTTCTAGGCTGAAGTGCATTTTTTGGGAAGCTGGTGTGAAGACGAGTTGAGAGAGGGGACATTTTAGTAAAGAACTGAGAACAGAAGGGTGTCTCCTATCTACTAAACCCAGTTGGCGGCCATCTCACTGTATTACCATGCTTCCCTCTCCTTAGCAAACACTAGGGAGCCTTTTTTGAACTAATCTTTTCAACAGACCAGTCAGACACCTCCATCTACATATGCCTCAGGACAAGAGATGATGAGTATTTCACGTACTGAATATGAGTGATTACTCTAGGTAACTTCTCAGGCGAGTACAGGTACGCTTGACCACTCAGGTATGGCTTGTCTAGCATCCAAACCCTCACATTGGATCATTGATTCTAGAGTTTCTAATCATATGACTGGGACTTCAGGCATGTTCTCCTCACTCACTTCATCTTCTAGTACCCATATTGTCACCCTTGCTAATGGTTCCTCTTCCCCTATAAGAGGTATCAGTGATGTTAACACTAGTTCACTCTCTTTGTCTTCAGTTCTGTATTTCCCGAATTTCCTTTTAATTTTATGTCTGTTAGTAAATTAACCAAGCCTCTTAATTGTTCTATCACTTTTTACCCTTCATCTTGTGTATTTTAGGATCTCAAGACAGGGATGAAGATTGGGGGAGGGCATAAAGCCGGTGGACTGTATTACCATGATAGTGGTGGTGGTTCATCAACAGCTCTTCAGTCATTTCTCTCCTCTCTCTAGTGGCATTATAGACTTGGTCATCCGTCTCTTAAAGCTTTGAAGCAATTTGTTCCAACATTCACTTATCTTTCTACTTTAGATTGTGAGTCGTGTCAATATGGGAAACATCATCGGGTTTCCTTTAGTCCTAACGTCAAGAGTCGTTTGTTGAGTCCTTTTTCTTTGGTCCATTCGGACATTTAGGGTCCAAAAATAGTGTCACACAATGGATACAAGTGCTTTGTTGTTTTTGTTGATGATTATTCAATGATGACATGGCTTTATCTTACGAAAAAAGAAATGAATTATTTTCTATTTTCCAAAAATTTTATGCTGAAATCCACACTCAATTTGGTGTCCATCTTAGAATCATAAGTTCAGATAATGGTCGAGAGTATTTTTATACACCATTTCAGCAATATTTAGATCAACATGGTATTATTCATCAAACCTCTTGCTCTTACACCTCTCAACAAAGCGAGGTAGCTGAAAGGAAAAACCGCCATCTCTTAGAAATTGCTTGCTCCTTATTGCACCAAATGAATGTTCCCAAATGGTTCTGGAGTGATGTTATGCTTACATCCTGTTTTCTTATTAACCAAAAGCCTATGTCCATCCTCGATGGTCAGTATGCCTTCTTGGTTTTGTTCCCTACATTTTCCCCTTTTCCTCTCACCCCTCAGGTTTTTGGATGTGTGTGCTTTGTTCATAACCTTGGCCCTGGACTAGACAAGTTGGATGCACGATCTACAAAGTGTGTCTTTCTTGGCTACTCTAGGACCCAGAAAGGGTACAAGTGTTATAGTCCCAATTCTCAACGTTGTTTTGTGTGTTCTGATGTTACCTTCTTTGAGTCGGTTCCTTTCTTTTCTAGGTTATACGTCTCATCTCCTTCCACTCTCCTTCCACTTCCAGTTCCTATTCCGAACCCCATTCCTCTTATTCCTACTTTGGCTAAGTCTTCACCTCCGATGCCACTTCCTCCTACATGACAACCTATCCAACAAGTGTATACGTATCGACATACACTGGCCCCTCCAACTTCTTTACCGTCAACGGATCCAATAGTAGTTTCCATAGCACCATCGCACCCAATGTCTGACCTTGACCTTCTCAGTACCCTACAGAAAGGTAGACGCAGTTGTACCCTTCATCCTATCTCCAATTATTGTTTTGTTCTCACCTCTCTCCTTCCCATCGATAATTCGTTTCATTGTCATCTTCTAGCTCTATTCCTAAGGATATCTAGGAAGCCCTGATAACCCAACATTTTGATGCCTTAAGGGAATTAATTTAGGGGTATTTTTGGCCTTAGAATAGTCAAAGTATACCATTTTCCCAATTAAAATCAATTATGCAACCTCTGAGGGTATCTATGCAAATTATGTACAAAATTGGGAAGTTTTCTAGGACAAAGTGCAATTTTTGGGAAGCTGGTGTAAAGACTAGCTGAGATAGGGGGTGCTTTGTAAAGAACTAAGAATAGAAGGGCATCTCTTATCTTCTAAACCCAATTGCACCCATCCTATTGTATTACCATGCTCCCCTCTCCTTAGCAAACCCTAAGGAGCCTTTTTAACCTAATCTTTTCACTCTTAGCAAACCCTAGCCGCCCCTAGGTGTTTAATCTCCACCCTCCACCTCTTTTTATCTCAACCACTCATTTTAGGGCTCTCCTTTATAGCTTTTAAACCCTAGGGCGCCACCTATTCTGCTAATCCTCACCATTCAGCCCCTAACCTCCAAATCTTAGCCACCCCCTCCATCTTATATCCCAACCATTCAATATAGGGCACCACCTATTCTTTTAATCTTAACCCTTCAACCCTACATGTTCTAATCTATACCCTCCATTTTTGGGTGCCTAAATCTTAGCCATACATAATATTGGGTGCCCTCTCCTTCCATTTTCAGCCATAGGGTCACCCCAAAACCATCTTAGCCATCCATTAGAAACCCTAGGACGTCCCTAACTTTGCTAAATCCCAACTGTCGCCCCCCATCTTTCTCTCTATTTCTAGTTGTGTCCACCCTTCTCTATGAAAAGGGTCCCAAGGGCCCTATAGAAGGGGTTGATCAATTCACCCAGTTAACAAGGATAAGGATTATTGAGGAGTTAAAGGATTGTAGAAGGAGAGGACGCCCAGATCTTGTCAGGAGGGTTTCCTACAAGCTGTTCATCCATTTTGTAACTACCGGCACTAGATCTAACCAATCATTCTTTTTTTCTGTTATTTTTATTTCTGCAATCCTTTAGATTTAATTCTTATTTGTTTCTCTATTTTGCACATCTGAATTCATTCGGTTCAAGGCTAAGGTGTCTCGAGGGGTTCAAGGGTTGTAGAAAGGATGGACGTCTAGTTCATGTCAGGAAGGGTTTCTGCAAGTTGTATGGCCAATCTGCAGATACCGCCACCAGATCCAGATTCGGGATCATTTTTTTATTTCTTTTATTTCCTTTGTTGATTCCCATACTTTATTAAATTTTGATTTTTATTTATTGTCTTGTTTAAATTTGAAACATTTAATTTCAGCAATAATTGATTTTATTTCATATTTTCTACCATTCCCAATTGCATTCTCTTGTCTGGATCTAAGTAGATATTAATTTTTCACTTGCTTCCATGTGGATACGACCCATTCTCACCCATTTACTACGTTATTTTTTGTTTGAGAAACGGTAAAAATTATAAATGTTTAAACTGGTGTTCCAAGGTGTTTAACGGTGTGCTTTCGGAAACACCTAGCCCTTATCTCACTGGGGTGGCGTTAGGCAACGGAAGAAGAACTTTGCGCTCTAGCTCATAATCATATGTAGGATCTCACCACTCTTCCCCGTAGTAAGTATGTTATAGGATGTAAGTGGGTTTACACAGTCAAGTATTTGCCTGATGGTAGTGTTGAGAGATTGAAGCTCAGTTGGTTGCCAAGGGTTATTCACAGTTATATGGTATTGACTACACAAAGGCCTTCTCTCCTGTTGCCAAGATTAGTTCTATTCATGTTTTGATCTCCCTTGCTGCTATGTATGATTGGCCCTTGTTTCAACTTGATATCAAGAATGCATTCTTGCATGGTGATTTTCTTGAGGATGTATATATGGAGCAACCACCCGGGTTTGTTGCCTAGGGTGAGGATGGTAAAGTGTGTAAGCTCAAGAAAGCTATTTATGGACTTAAATAGTCTCCTCATGCATGGTTTGGAAGGTTTAGTGAAGTAGTGAAAAAGTTTGGCATGAAGCAATGTCAAGTCGACCATTCAGTATTTAGTTATGATTCTGATGCTGGGAAGATTTTGTTGGTGGCATATGTGGATGATATTGTTATTACTAGTAGTGATAGGTTCGGGATTGATAAGTTGAAGATCTTTTTGCATGATCGCTTTCAAACAAAGGATCTTGGCAAACTAAAATATTTCTTAGGGATAAATTTAGCAAGGTCCAAACAATGTATTAATTTGTTCCATAGGAAGTATATCCTTGATCTATTGGAGGAGACAGGGTTGTTGGGTGCCAAACCAGCTAAAACACCTATTGAATTAAATGTTAAGTTGAGTAGTGATACAAGTGAGGAGTTTGAAGATCCAATAAGGTACAGAAGGTTAGTGAGTAAGTTACACTACCTAACTATCACTCGACTAGATATTTCATTGACAATTGGTGTGGTGAGTCAATTTATGCAGAATCCCTGGATCCCTCATTGGGATGCAATTCTAAGGATTGTAAAGTACTTTTAAGTTGCTCTAGGTCATGGTTTGCTATACAAGAGTGGAGGAAAAGTTGAGATAGAATAGTACACCGGTGTTGATTGGGCTGGTTTTGTATCTAACAGAAGGTTGAGTACAAGTTATTGTACCTTTTTTGGGGTAACTTGGTGACATGGAAGAGTAAGAAACAAACAAGTGGCAAGAAGCAATGCAGAAGCAGAATACAAAGCCATGGCACATACAACCTATGAACCAGTGTGGTTGAAGAGCCTTCTATAGGAGATGGGGTACTCAATTGGCACACCAGTGAAGCTTTATTGTGACAACCAAGATGCTGTCCACATTTCTTCCAATCCAATCTTTCATGAGAGTACAAAACATATAGAAGTTTATTGTCACTTTGTAAGAGAGAAGGTTCTTAGTGGAGTAATAAGTACAGCTTATGTTAATACAGGAAGCCAATGGGTGGATCTATTCACCAAAGGGTTGAGTTGGGTATGAGTGGATTACATATGTAACAAGCCAAGACTATATGATATATACTCTCCAGCTTGAGGGGGAGTGTCAGTGTCGATTAATAAGGATAGAATGGTCATTTAAGTTTTATTAGTATGGTGATGTGTCTTTGAGCTAGATGATGTGTCCCATACTTAAGTAAGGGCACAAGAGTCATTTGTAATGAAAAATAGAAAGGTTAATACACATTGGTCGACTGGAGAGAATTTCTCTCTTCAGTTCGAACTAGATTTCACTCCTCACTCTTCCTTCTTTCCTCTCTTTTCTTTTCTTCCTTCTTTTTCCTTTCTTCTCTAATTAATCTAAAGACAACAGGTATACAAATCTGAACTTTATCAAAGTTGAACCTGATGAAGTGTGCCTTTGGTGTCAGTTTGGGCAAATTCCTAAGATTCATGGTGGCTCAAAGGGGATTGAGGCCAACCCAAAAAAAATCCAGGCCATCTTGGATACTTAGTCTCCTTGGACATATAAGGATCCATGGACCATTGCCTCCCATTCTTCAAAGCATTAGAGAAAGTGAAAGACTTCTAATGGATAGAAGAGTGCAAGCAAGCCTTCTAGCATCTGAAGCAATACCTAAGTTCTCTGCCCCTACTAATGAAGCCGGACTCAGAAGATCAACTGCTATTATACCACATCGCTTGTGATGAAGTGGCCAGTTTGGTTCTCGTGAAAGAAGAAGGTGATGCTTAGAAGTTGATCTAGTGCATTAGAAAAGTGTCCATTGATGCAGAAACCAAATGCCCAAACCTAGAGAAAGTTGTGCTTGCCTTGGTGACCTCAACCCGCAAGCGTAAACCTTTCTTCCAAGCCCACAACATTCCCATTCTCACAAATCAACCCCTAAAGCAAGTACTACAAAAGTCAAAAACCTTAAGATGCTTGATAAAGTGGAGTATAGAGCTAAACAAGTTTGACCTCAACAATGCTCATCGGCCCGCCATAAAAGCTCAAGCCTTGGAAGACTACTCCAGAATGCACTTTCTCAACCCTAGATCTAGACAAGAGCCCACCACTTGGACTATCCACGTCGATGCCTCTTCTAACCAATAAGGGAGCAATGTTGGTCTCCTCCTCCTCGGACCATATGACACCACCCTCAAATACGCCCTAAGATTTGACTTCAAAACTTCCAAAATGAAGCTGAGTGTGAATCCCTCATCGTCGGACTCTAACAAGCCCAAGAAGTTGGTATGAGGCACATCAAAGTCTTCAATGACTCCCAGCTTGTTGTAAACTAGGTCCATGGTAAATTTAAAGCTTGAAAGCCCAATATGGCCAGCTATCTAATGAAGGTTTGAGAGCTCATCACCCCATTTGAGCACTTCTCCATACAGTAGATACCATGGACGTAAAAGTTTGAGCCAATGCTTTGTCCAAGCTAGTCTGCTCATCACAAGACGACCTCAGGGGAACCGTCCTAGTCGACACCCTAGCTCAGTCAAGCATCGCTGAAGTGACTTTGACGACCTTCCTAGTGTAGTCCCAACCATCCTAGAAAGACTCCATCTAGTACCTCTAGGACACGACACCCTTCCGCACAACTGAACTAAATCTAGAAAGCCGATACACCGAGCAACTCGGTATTGCATCTTCAGAGGGAACCTTTATCGGAGGTCACATACCATGTCATACCTAAAGTGTCTTGCCCCCAATGAAGCTGAGTACATGCTCCAAGAAATACATGAAGGAATCTGTGATGATCACCCCAATGCCCAGACTCTTACACACAAATCTCTCCGACAATGGTACTTTTGGCCAACCATGAAGAAAGATGTTGCACAACTCATACAGAAGTGTGACTATTGTCAAAGGCATTCCAATCTACTCCACCAACTAGTGGTCCCCCTAACACCGATCAATAGTCCTTAACCTTCCGCTTAGTGGGGCATGGACATTGTCGATGCCTTTTCTCCTACAGCCAAGGACCCATGATGAACTCCCTGGCTTGGCTTGGCACAAGAGTAGAGCTAGTTGAGGATCACAACCAGCCCATTAAGGATTTGCCAACCAGCTCCTATGTGTCCAAGCACCACTGAGCTCCCCAATTGTTATAAGAGCTCAGAAATGCCTCATCCAGCCCGGCTTAGGAGGACTCCGAGCCATTGAATGGGTGCCCTCACCCCATTTGAGGACAAGTAAAAGACCTTGGCTGCTCAATGTCTAAGGCCAAGTTAAAGACCTCGGCTGCTCAAAGTCTAAGGCCAAGTTAAAGACCTAGGCACACTCGAATCCTGAGGTCACCCCTAGATAAGTGCTTGGGGATAGAGGAAAAAGAGTAAGAGTTGGGCAGAAGTAGAAAACACTTCGTTTCATTTATCCCAAAAAAAAAAAATTCCCTGTCCTCAGGTTGCTCGATAACCTTTCCCTACTCGGTCTAATTTCCTACTTGGGGATGCAAGGGCTGATTGAGAGGTTCAAGGCTGAGCACTACTTTGGCCACCTCAAGAAGCATCTCAACCACCTTTTGGTAACGCTCGAACCCAAAGACATAGAAGTCAATGGCAAAGTCATCCAGCTCCTACTCGTACTACGTTAAAGCATGGAAATCCTTGACTTCTCGACTCTTGGCCTCCTCGACAACCAGGCCCCAAGCCGCCTCAACCGCAAGAGCCTTCCCTCGGCCTACTCTGCGGTAGCCTTGAGTTCGGCCAGCTTCTTCTTCAACTGGCGGGCCTTCTTATCCTTGGCCTTCTTTGTGTCCAGCGCAGCCTTTACGGCTTATGTCTTACCCTTCAAGGTGTCAATGAATTGAGACACCCCAAACATCTAATTCACCAAATAAATGACCGAACAAGCACCCTGACAACATAGAACAAATCAGAAGGCCGAAGCTCGAATGATAAGCTAAATTACCTATATGGCCAACTTGATGGTCGTGCAGCCAACTACCCCGCTCGTTTGCTCCCACAACTCTTTGGCCACCTCGAAAGCAGGATCCCCTAGTTGATCACCTCACACACCCTCTCTCCAACGAGGGTGTTAGTAAGCTAGTTCGGTCGATAGATTGAACCATGATTTTCAAAACCAGACTGGACCGGATGGTCAGACTGAAAAACCAAGAACCGGTGAGTGATTGATTCCATTTTTCCCCAAAACCATTGATTTTGGTCAACAAATCAATGACCTGGGCAGTTAACAGTTTGAACGGTTTTTACCATTTTTTTATTTTTTTATTTTTTGTCAGAACGGGACTGTTAGGCCCAGGAACTGGACCCCTGATTGGTTCAATCTCTGGGTTGATTTTAAAAACCTTGGATTGAACTCTCACCCTCGAGGGTATAGGATCTCGATGGCAATGCAGGATGCGGAGGCCTCATCTACCTCTCGGTGTCTGAGTCAACCTCTACCACCTCCTCGTAGAGGCAGTTCAAAGGCCGAGGAGGTACCACACTAGCACTCGACCCCACCAACCACTACAAACGCACCCTTGGGGTTGGACGTCGTCTACTACCGATTTTGTACACGCTGGAGGTGATGAAGTCGAGCCGGCTCGGCTCTTTCTCTATCTAACTTCTCGACTAATTTCAGGCGACCCTCTATCGGTGACATTTTCAAGTCTACAAAAAAGAAATAGTTCATCAATACATCTTGACAAAGCAAAGGCAGAATAGGACAGTGGTACAAGGTCATTACCATGCCGAGTTAGACACAGTTTGGCACTAATCAGCCGAGCCTCGGACGTGTACTCCATCAAGCTGATCCAAAGATTGGCCATTTTACCTAATGTCTCCCTCTCCTCATAGGTCAGACACTTGGTCACAAGCGCTTTCACTTTGGTAACCGAGGTTATCAGCTTCAATCTTAGGAGCCAGTCGCCCTCTAGACTCATGAAGAGGTCTTGCCCTTCCACCTATGGACGGAAGAAGGGCACCCTCCAAAACTTCTTCAGGAATAAAGGGTATGAAACAGGTTGAAGGTAGTGAGTGAGTATTCTACTGTTGGCGATTGGCAGCATTAGTATGTGGTGGAGAAGAAGTCGAAGAAGAATATCGTTGATTCAACCATATCTCCTGATTCCGTAGTAAGCCATGTAAATCATCAATCGTAAGAGAGGAAAAGTCCAAATTTGTGGTGATTGATGTGATGAAAGAATCATAATCAGCGCCAAAAACATATAATGCACATTGAAAAGATCTCAAGGATGTACTGAATCGCTTGAAGCCTGCAACTGATCAGCTGTGTTTTTTACGAGTTTGGATCTAATAGGCACAATGTTCTAAGCACGTCCAATAATTACTTGAAAATTTTTTTGACACCTGTCCCTTAAAATACCCTCACCCCACCCTTGAAAAAGATTAAAATTCACTTTTGACACTTGTCAAAATACTTATCAAGTGTTCATTTAATGTATTTACTTATGTTGTGCTTAATAGATCTTTTCTTGTTTTTTACTTGTTGTGTTTGTTGTGTATTCTGTTATAGTGGATGATCCCTTCTTGATAGTCATTAATAGAGATCAAAGTTGGAGTATTCTAACCGGTGGAGGGGCATAGGCACTTTCTAAGGCTACGTTTGGTTTGAAGGAAATGGTAGGGAAAGAAGGTTTTCCTACTTTTTCCTTCAAACCAAACACAACTTAAAGCTTCCCAAACCGAGTGAGAAGTGCGCAATCCAAATTCCAACAACTTGTCCAACGATATTTTTCGAAGCAATGTTCTAACTTTACGCAGGCTGTATATTGTGGGTTGATATTCTTCTTAGTTGGATTTGTTGGGATCAGCAACTCCTTTGGGAGGACAAGATGGAGCCATCGACGATTCCTTCTATATCATGAATGTGAAAATTTGGCAAGAATTGTGCATGACATGACAGGTAGTGGTTGCCGGTAAGCTTAATAGGGAGATAATGTGTTATATTGGACATCACACATTAATAATAGAGGAAGAAAGTGAAAGGAGAGAGTTGTTAAATTGAGAGGTTGATGTTTGAGTGTTGGATGAGGTTGACTCAAACGCCATTGGTTCCAATACCATATAAGAAACAACAAAAGAGAAGAGAAGAGAGATAAACACATAGAAAGAATGGTTCGGTGCTCTTTTATGGAAGCTTTCAATAGTATTTAGGGTTTTTTATAGTTCAGTCAACTCTTAGGGTGGAGCTAAGATTTTTACGGGTGGACTGAATCCTATCCGTGGATTGATGGTAAATTCATGGGCAGGATGTGGTTTATAGGGGGGCTATGAGTAGGAGGGGCTGTAATTCAGATTTATGAGGTGGATTGCAGTTAGGGGTGAGCAAAAAAAATGAAAAACCAAATCGACCAAAACTAAACCGAAAAAGAGGTTAACCAAACCGATTGGTTCGATTTCAGTTTGATATTCTTAAAAAAACTGATAATTTCGGTTCAGTTTCAGTTAACCATTTAAAAAAACAGCAGTTAACCGAACTGACCGATATATATACAGTAATACATATTTATATAATATTATATATATATATATATATATATTATCTTTTTTTTTTTTTTTGAAAATCAAATAAGCACTTTCGACGGTCTGAGAGACTTTAAGACTTTCTCTTTGAAACTTCCAAAGAGAAACTTCGAAAATCGAAAATCAAAATTTTCAAAGAGAAAGTTTCGGCCTCTGTAGAGTGCCAGACTGGAGACTATCAGTCTCTTAGTCTCAAAAATAGAAAAATTTCAAGCCTTTATCCCTTTCTTCTCTTTTGTCTCGGTGGTTTTCCTTCCACCAGATTCTCAATCTCTCACAGTCTCACCCACTCAGACTCTCAGTTATTTCTTCCCCAACGTACCGATGGCCTCCAATGCTCTACCCTCCGACCGAATCACCGATGGCCTTCGACAATCAAGTCACCAACATTCGACACTCCGACCAGGCGACCAACTGTGCCTGTCTCAACTCACTCTTTGTTTTGTGTTCTCTCTCTCATACTCTTCTTCTTCTTCCCCAATGGGCCTGACCTACTAACGAGCAAGCCTTCGATCGACGTCTGGCATCTTCTCTCAGATTCAACTTTCACTTTCTCAACCAGCATCTGGCGTCTCCTCTCAAATATGAAATCTCAATCTCTCATCTCTCACTTGACACTCAGACTCACTGATCTCTCTCAATCTCTTCTCTGCCAGTCTCAGTCACTCATCTCTCACAATCTCTCTCTCATCTCTCTCACTCTCAGTTCACAATTGTGTTCACTCTCCAGACCATCGACAGGAAAGGTTTTTCCCCTTTTTTTTAATATTGAGGGCATAAAAAAAATAGAAAAACTGAACCATGGTTAACCGGTCGACCGATTAACCAGTTGCATCGGTTTGGTTTCGGTTTGGTTAAATTGAAAAACCAAACAGTTTGGTTCGATCCAGAAAATCACCCCACGGGCACCTCTAATTGCAGTCCACTTATCCCTAGTATATATGCAATTTCTCTGAGACAGTTTTACACAAATTATGATAACAAGTACCCTTCTCCAATTCAGACTTATATCACATGAGTCCCATTCACATCCATTTACCGATATAAGAGTAATGGTAGAACTCTACTGTTAACAAGGGCAGTTCGGCTAGGCTGTGTTGAGAGTTCAGACCCATTGATCGGGCTTCCAGAATATTGTTCTTAAGTCCGATGCAGAACAAGTGATTGAAGTTATAAACAGCCATGGAGCCTTTGCCATTCGCCCCACTGTGATGTTGGGCTGCAAATACCCACCAGATTCAAGCCACACCCTAGACAGGCCAACTCTTTGGCCCACCATTTCGCTCAGCTCATCAAGAACCGTCCTAACACCTAGATGGATGAAGTCTTGAATTTACCAAGAATAATAATAATAAAGGTAACAACCTTATTAATCGTCCTTGGATAAACCCATCTTCAACGCTCCCTTTGAACTATGAGATCAATTCAACCCACCAAATTGATTAACCAAGTAAACTCTACAGAAGCATGTTACTAGAACAAGCATGGTGACTTTGGGAGTCACATCGTCATTCTTAGAATGATTGGGATTGGAGTGCCTTTTAAGCTGCAGTAGAGAAGACAGAAAAACTGCCCGCAAGTCTAACAGATGAGAGATGTTCCACCTACTTTCACAGAATTCAGCTTGGTTCTATCGGATCTGCCAGAAACATAGACAGACCTTTTGCCGCTAAGCCCATTCTAATTAATTGCGTAGAACACAACGTACCAGCGGGTTGCAACAGTTTGTTTTCTTTTCATAAATGCGGATCTGATGTGGTATGTTTGGCTTTTTATATGGAGTGATTTAGTAATTGAAGGTCGCTACCAGGGGAAAAATCGTTAAATATAAATTATGTATTGGAGAAAAACATGATCCAGCAAACACCTTATCCAACAAAAGTGAAACCCCACCAAATATAAAACTACAGAAAAGAATCCAGAACAAGAAACCCAACGCCAACCTTCCATTGAACAACACCAATCTGCCAACAAAAACCAGTCTAACCAATCTGCCAAAGAAAAGGCAACACCGGCGTCCACCTAAATCCTAAGAAAACTCAATCTTTACCATTTCCCACTAGATTCATATGCATTCCTACTAAACTCATACAATTCTTCTCTTTAAACCTAATAGTCTAATACCGTAAAGTAACCAACTGTTCAGGGCTTCAAGCCCGGTGGCATGCTCCCTTGAACCATATTTTCCAATTGACATCGTCAACAAATTTTCAAACTTTTTGGTATCCAATGTCCACATTGGAAAAAATGAAGATATTCAAATTTCTTTTGCTTGAGTTACCGTAAATGGCAAAAGTAGCAATTTCCTTACATCAGAATGTGAACTACAGCAAGACCAACAGCGGAAATGGACACAACAATTCCTATGCAATACTTGATGACAACATATTTTGCTGCTTCCAACTAAGCCCTTGATGCATGGTTTGCTACTTCCAACTGAACCCTTAATGCATGGATTTCTTATAGATAAGATTCAAAAGATCCAAAAATTCAATACAATAAGCCAACTATGTTTAATTACCAAAAATAAATAAATAAATAAACGCCAAACTATGTTTCAACCATATCTAAGTATCAATTTCATTCATAAAGCTCACCTGATCAAGCTTGTTAGTACGGTTGGTGGTTTCTGCATTTTGATTGGCTAGCACATCACGGATGGCATACCTCAATTCACCACAAAATTTTTCAATCTCTCGTTGTAACATAGACTCCGTTGGTTTTCATCGAGTCCATTTTGACATTTATGGCATATACCCACTTCAAGGAACTTATGTCCAACATAACTTTCATATAAGTCACGGAATCTTCCTCATTGTTCGTAGCTTCCATCGAGTAACTTTCTTGATCATAACTATAATGAACTGGAGGTCTAGAAACCCGAGTAGATCTTCTAAGTTGGATGTTATTTAGAACCTGTGGGTTATCTCCCACTACTCTTGAGATCTGTTCATCAAGAATAATTTCCTAACAATGATCATTCAAGATATAGTCTTCTTCCAATAAGTAGGCGTTTCAACTAACAAACAACTTTTATTCTCTTTGATCATAGAAAATATATCCTACAGAGCCCTTGGGGTAGCCTACAAATAGGCAACGACTGTTCTTGGATTCTAATTTGTCTGCACTTGTTCTTTTAATGTATACTGGACAATCCCAAATTTTCAAGTGTCTTACACTTGGTTCATAAGGAGTCTTAGGAATCGATTTGGTTGGAACTCGGTTCAATACGTATATTGCAATCTCCAATGCATGTCCCCAAAAGAATATAGGAAATTCTGAATGGACAAAGAGTGATCAGACCATATCTAATAGAGTCCAACTTCTTCTCTCTGACACACCATTTAATTGTGGTGTAGCAGGAGGAAACAAATGTGATATAATCCCATTGTCCTTTAAGTAGTCCCTGAATTCGTCAGAGAAATATTCATCTCCTCGATCTGATTGAAGGGTTTTGATGTATCTCCCCAACTGCTTCTAAAATTCTTGTCTAAACTCCTTGAATTTTTCAAATGATTCAGACTTATGTCTCATTAGGTACACATAACCGAGAATAATTGTGGGTGAAAGTTATGAAATAGCAGTGTTGATTTTGTGTCTTAACATTCATGGGACCACATACATCTGTATGTATCAAGTCAAGTGTGCTTGTAGATCTTTTAGGATTACATGTAAATGGTCGTTTTGTCATCTTACTTTGAAGGCAAGGCTCACAAGTTGGTAGATCTTCAATAGTTAAAAAATCTAGAGGACCATCCTTCACCAATCTTGTGATACGCTCTATATTGATATGGCCAAGTCGGTAATGCCACAGGCACGTGGGATTAACTATATTGTGTATTCTTTTCTTGGGATTGTGTTCCAATGTAGTTTTAGTTAGATTTGTTTTTGAAGAAGAACAGAGGGCATAGAGACTATTCTCTAGTTCTCCATAAGTACCGAATTTGTTATTCAATTTAATTATAATCTTATTACTAAATAAAACAGAATAACCATCCTTACATAACTTAGAATCTGAAATCAAATTTCTTCTAAGTAACAGTACACAAAGACAATATTTTAATGTTACAATTCCTTCTCTGAAAATTAAATCTATTGTTCCTATAACAGTAGTTGTAACTGTTGTAGAAGTCCCCAAGTAAAGCACCACCTCGTCATCAATCAGCCTTCTGCTTTCCTTGAACCCCTGCAATGTATTACATGCATGAATGGAAGCCCAGAGTCAATACACCAGGATGCAGAAGTGACCAACATATTGGTCTCTACGACAAGAGATTTGAAAATACATTCTTTGTTTTTGCGGGATTCTAGATATTGAGGACAATTTCCATTCTAGTTCCCAATCTACTTGTAGAACTAACATTCATCTGATGATTTGTCCTTTTTCTACTTTTTCAGCTTGCCTGTCTTCTTCTTAGGCCTCTTCTTATCCTTCCTCTTTATCTTGCCAAATTTTTCACCTTCAACAAGCATTGCGATCGGCTTGTCCTTCTTTATCAGTTCCTCAGCCCTTTGCAACATATTGCTAAGCTCTTGCAAGCTAACTTTTAGCTTGTTCATGTTATAGTTCATGACAAACTGATTGAAGGACAAGGGTAGAGAGTTTAGGACGACATCAATTTTTGTGTCATCATCAAGTTGGGATCCAAGAGCCTCTAGTTTGTTTATATAACCCATCATTTGCATGACATGGTCATGAACCGGTTGACAGAACGATTCTACTCTTCATACATCATCTTTAGACTATCCAAAATATCTTTGCAAATATCGATCTTATCAAATTGCCTCTGGATAGAGTTGTCTAAAGAGACTATGACGTAACATTGGGCAAGAGAGTTCTTTTCTTCCCATTCCTAATATTCCCTCCTTCGTGCTTCAGAATCCCTATCACCCGGACGTTTCGGTGTTGGGTTCTTGGCAACCTTGTCCAATTTCTCGGATGTGAGCATCAGATTAAGGTTACGGTACCAATCTACATAACTAGGTCCTTTTAACTTGTTATCATCTAACAACTTAGTGAATTGTTTCTATGCCATTTCTAATAAAAGGTAATAATAATTTGTCCACGACCTGAATATTGTTGCATGTTATTTTACATTGAACAGACTTTTATCTGTGTTCCATCTCCATTTATTCATCTCTAAGATTTCCCTCCTATCTCAATGATAAGGACACGGTTCATGTCCCTAGAAATGTGGGAAATACATATGTGCATGGGGTTAACTATTTCAGCTGCATAACCCCACCACTTTCACGAAGGACCACATATCCACCCATTCAATGAGTTTTCCCTTTGGCCTCCATCAGGCAAGGTTTATTGCCATTTTAGGTTAAACTTTTTTATCTGGTAATTGTAGACCCGTCATATCATGGGCCTCAAGGTACCATGAAAGAGTCTTCAATTTTAGGATAGGCCTTTCCCACATTAGTCTATGACGCCCTCATCATCTCATGAAGCAATCTCATTTGTTGCATCAACAAAATGGATAGCCCAATTTTATGATGCATCTTCACCCTCCAATTCAACCCATTTTCATGCTAATAACGAAAGGCCTTTAGAGAAATCATCCTATAATATTCCCTATCTCACTGCACTTATATTAATCTGAAGGGAACGAGTAAAACAGTCCTTAGGTCTGATATATGTCATACGAAAGTGGCTCCCACTGACTTTCATAAAGTCATATTCGAATGGGCCAACAATAGGCTAGGGTTCTGCAAGATTCCTCTTGGAAAGGAAGTTGATCAGGGGCCCATCAAGAAGGGAGATCATGCAATGATCTAAGGGCATCATGGCAATGATGTGCATTCAACCATGATGTTTGCAGAGAATCACATAAGTCTAAACATGGGCCAAGCACTTATGGCCCATGAACGAATTACATTCATTCAACACATCACAAGCACACACATAAATTGATCAAAATCAATTCAAAGCTTGTAAAACCTAGATTTATTTAGGTTAACACATAATCAGCCCATTAATGGTCCAAAATTATCCAATAATTTTATCTTAGTATATGGGAAGCGGTTCGACCCATACTGGTTCTACTTTAACCTAACACAAATGAGATTTTCAAGAAAGAGCCAAATTGGTCCATGCAATGGGCCATCAAACCACTGGCCCAAATCCGATTTTGAGTAACTTAAAACGTGACCTAAGGGGTTGTGATCAGACTTCAAAGACCCACAGGTTTGGCCCAACTAGTATGAACCAAAACTAGGTCAAATCAGCTTAGGGTTTGGTGTCCAAAACATGCAGTAATTCACAAAAATAATGATCTGAAATTTTTAAGTCAAGATTCACAATAAAGGTGGTAGATAATAAGCAAATAATAAGCTAGGGATGAAAGTGTGGTGGTCCGAATCCGATCCGGAAAAACTGCAACCCTACAAGAAACTATAATTCGCAAATTGCTATCTATCTACAAAATCTCTCTTCTCCGCGCGCTCCAGCAATTTTTCCGAGGTAAAAAAAAAAGGAAAACCTTAACTTCTATTACTTACACCAAGAAAAATCCTAATACATTTTTCTAAAATGAAAAAAAATAATTAATGTGTGCATGCTACACATTGTTTTTATTGTTTATACATGGTTTTGATATGGCGGCAAGGGGAGCACTTCGGCCCATCAAAAAGAGGCGGCTGGCTTTAGCAAAGTTCGAAGGGGAGTAGGACTCTCAACCAAAAGCTGCAAGAAAGAGTATAAAAGAAAAAGGAAAAGAAGAAATTAGGGTTCAACCCCTTGACACAATAATGAAAAAGAGAAGTGCTAGGAGAAGGATCACAAGGCTGCTGAAGGAGAATTGGAAGGAGATCGAAGATTGATGCAGAACTTTTGAGTTGTCTTCTTCTTTAATTCGGTGATTTCAATAACCTAAGTTCAACTAGGGTTTTTCTTTGTTTGAATCTATCTTTCTTTCTACTATGCGAACCATGATTGATGTTAATTCAGATCTGTAATTAATCTTTTAAGCTAATCCGATTGATAGTGATTCAGTCTTAGGATTTCTTGATTAGGGTTTTTGATAATAAGAGTAATTTTGGTCGAACTGCTCTTGTTTCTTGGATTACTTAAACCATTTGAAAAAGGGTTTAGGAAATCAGATCAACTGATCAGGAAGATGGAATGAATGTATCTTAGAGATAATTTGCATGATTCATTTGGCATTCATTCATCAAGAATTGGCTTCCTTTGATTTCCTTATCGTTAATGCATCTATAGCAATTAAATTCTTGATAGAAATATAAGAGTTTTTGCTCGTAGATAGATGGGTATGTGCTCGAAAGACGCTGCTCATGCAATTAGGAAATAGCCAACCCATAGCTGAAATCAACTTCAGTTGGATAACTTAATGATATAATTGTTGAATCGGTTCTGCTAGCATTTTTGTGAAACACTTTCTCTAATTCCTTAAGGTGGTCTAATCCGAGAATACCTAGGATAGCTCGTTAATTAGGAAATCAGTCTTTAGATTTCGGACTATCAGATAACATAAGGTAGATCTAGTACTAGTAGTTGTTGGATTAATCCCCGTGGGAATGATACTCTACTCGTTAGTTACTTGATCGGCTAGTGAACTTGTT
The DNA here is from genome assembly GCF_056320005.1 of Nelumbo lutea. Lineage (NCBI taxonomy): Eukaryota > Viridiplantae > Streptophyta > Magnoliopsida > Proteales > Nelumbonaceae > Nelumbo > Nelumbo lutea. The sequence goes on along the minus strand of NC_142689.1, from coordinate 59,435,604 downwards.
AGTGTAATCTAAATGCATCAATGATTATTACAAACCAAATAATCAAATAATAATTTTTTGAGTGCACAAATCTTGGCGCCACAAAAGATTTCGATCTCCATTACACAATCAGCCCAATAAATCAAGAAATCATAGTATAACAATTCTAAATTATATCAGAATATAATCATAAAAATTTCAAATCAATTCGCCCAAATCTAAGAACCGATTTCTCAAAAAAACTATTAACTGCTCAAATCGGCTAGACTAGTTCTTGTCGATTTGAATCTTGGTTTAAATCTGACCTTTTTTTGTTCAAGATTGAACCTTTGACTCTGATACCACTAAAGGAAGGTGAGAATTCATCAAATGGTTGGCTGAACCATGCTAAATGGCTAGGCGAAATTTCAAAAGTTTTTCTTTAACCTTCTGGGAATCGCATTCCCTATTTTAAAAAAACTATATTTTTCTAGGATCAATCTTTACTAAAACTAGACCAGATTTGAAACCAAACAAGAGGGAAAAGAAAACCTTATACGAATTCCACAAATGTAGCTCCTAAGGTGGTAGTTCACGCCCAAATCAAATCCCAAAACCAACTTCCACTGAAGATGGCATAGTAGGGAGGTGAGCACGATTTTTCTCTGTATTTTTCTTGCAAAAAACAGAGAGAGAACTGATCAAGATCAGTCCCAAATATTGATATCGAACTAGGGTTTCTTGGGCAGCAAGAGGAGAAGAGAGAGAACTGAAATCCAGAGTGATATGGAGTAGTTCGATCTCTTCTTCCTTTTAACCTTTAAGGAGCACCCCTCCTTATCAAATTAGGATGTTTTATCCAAATCTTTATTTGAATTTGGACTCTATCATAAGATAATAAAAAATGTGGTGCTATACTAACTTGGACTACAGTAAATAATTACCACTTTATATAATATTAGGATAATAAAAAAGAACAACTCTTTTATGATAAACATATGCGACAAATACAATAGTTAGATTTAATAACATATAGATAAGTTCCCTTTAACAAGAAAAGGTGACATCATTATTTAATAATTGTAAGTAACCAATTCTCTAATATGCAATGCTACAGGAATATGTTGCTTATCAAAAAACAAAAAACTACAGCAATATGCTTTTGGCACATAATCATAAATCATAATTTTAGAGAGAAAGGTTATCTTCATAGTTTTCAATTCACATTTTAAAATATCTGCCACCCTTAATGGTATTTTAAATAGTAGACAACAGTGAGTAGAGAAGGGATTGTAGTGGAAAAAAGAGAGATACATGCAATAATTGTACTTGCAATTATTGCATGCCTTTTGAAAGTGTTGCGCCTAGGGCCTGAGGTGCACCAACACCTCAGTGTGGCCTCGAGGGGAAGAGCCTCTCGGCATGGAGGGCCTACGCCCATTTGAACCAGGTAAAGGACTGATTGTCAAAGAAGTCTAAGTTCAACACACCCAATACGTTTGCCGAGGATGACCTCAAGAAGTCCAGATACTGCATGATGATGCCCTAGTGATAATAACAAGCATCACCAATTTTGAAGTATGTCGAGTGCCCATAAACACTAGCAGCTCAGATCGGTTGGCATCATTTTTTAGGAAGCCTTCCTAAAGATGAGGATCAAACACAATCAACTACAACCGATCAACATACATCTAGCCAGCCTCTATTGGTGACTCACTAACAACGTAGGGGAAGATCACCTTACCGATGATGGTGGGATATGGTCCTTAGAAAAGCACATTGATAGTAGGCTTTTTTGTTGTAATGGTCTGGTTGTCAAACAACATCATCCTTGGCCGACCAACACTTAACACCCTCCGAGCCTTGATTTTCACTCATCACTTAGCGATGAAGTTCCCCACTAACCATAGTACTAGCACAATTCGAGGAGACCAGTGCACTACTTGGCAGTGCTATGTAACATCCCTAAAGGGGAAGGTTGCCTCCCGAGAATCTCTTACTACTGACGGCTTTGACCTCGAAGATGATCTCTACACACAACATAGTCAACCCATTGAGGGTTTGACTTAGGTACCTCTCTTTAACAGTGATTCAAAAAAAACTATCCAAGTAGACTCCCTACTTGAGCATAGTCTCCGCAACAACATCATCTAATTGCTTAGGGCTAATGCCAACATCTTTGCTTGATTTGCAATCATGCTAAGGATCGACCCCTAAGTCATAATCCATCAACTCAGCACTAGCCTATGCTACCGACTTGTACAGTAGAAGAAGAGCTTCACCCCAAAATAGTGGTAGGTAATAAATGAGAAGGTCAACAAACTCCTCTCATAGACTTCATCAAAGAAGTGATTTACCCAGATTGGTTGGCGAATGTGGTGATGGTGAAGAAGGCCAATGGGAAGTGGAGGATATGCATCGACTTCACCAACTTCAATAGGGAATTCCCTAAGGACCAATGTTTTAAAAACGACCCCGAGGTCGAACCATTTTTTCTTGGGTCACAGGTCACCAATTCAACCGATCGGGTCAATCGGTTCAAACCATGCCATGTCAACGCATATATATATATATATATATGTTTTAGATATGGTATATGAATTATTTTATATTTAATTTATGTTTCTTAATTTAGTTTTATTTTTTTAATTATAAAAAATATTAAAAATTACAATTTGAGGCCAAAAAGTGTTATTTTTCGCGAAAGTAGTGGGGCAAGGCACCTATGGCTTCTTGAAATGCATAGATCTCGAAAAATTACCCAAAATAAAAAATCACCTCAATCAGACATCGGAGTGCAAAGTTATGGCCTACAAAAGTTTGCATGCATTAAGTGTGCAACCCACGACTCGGTCACAAGGTCAAATGGGTCAACAGTCAAACCAACTGGGTCAAATGATTCTTGACCAAGTCAATGGTTTTTTATCGTCTAGTGGGTCTTGACTAAATCGGATTCAAAATCATGGATGGGACAGTTTGAACGGTTCGACTAGTTGGGTCAATCGCATGTTGAAAACATTGCTAAGTACAACTTCCCCTTGCCAAAGATAAATTAGCTTATTAATGCCACTATAGGCCATGGGTTGCTCAGCTTCATGGATGCCTTCTTAGGTTACAAGTAGATCTACATGCACCTCGATGACTAGAAGACTGACTTCATCACTAACCGAGGCCTTTACTACTTGATGGTGCGCAATCCGGGCCAAATCTTCCTCCATCACTACTATAAAAATCATGCCCTTTGGTCTCAAGAATGCTGGCGCAACTTATTAGAGGTTTGTGAATCGCATCTTCAAGGAGCAACTCGATCGAAACGTAGAGGCGTATGCAAAGAGCACAAAGGCTGAATAGTATTTGGCTAACCTCGATGAAGTCTTCAGCCTCCTTTGATAGTACCAAATGAAGTTGAACCTGGCGAAGTGTGCCTTCGATTGCCTCCCATTCTTCAAAGCATTAAAGAAAGTGAAAGACTTCTAATGGATAGAAGAGACAAAGCAAGCCTTCTAGCAGCTGAAGCAATACTTAAATTCTTTGCCCCTACTGACAAAGTCGGACTTAGAAGATCAGCTGCTATTATACCAGTCTTCTAGTGATGAAGTGGCCAGTTCAGTTCTCGTGAAAGAAAAAGACGATGCTTAGAGGTGGATCTAGTACACTAGAAAAGTGTTCATCGATGCAGAAACCAGATGCCCAAACCTAGAGAAAGTTGTGCTTGCCTTGGTGACCCAAGCCCACAAGCGCAAACCTTACTTCCATGACCACAACACTTAGGCTATCACAAATCAACCCCTCAAGAAATTACTACAAAAGTCAAAAACCTTAGGGTGCTTGATAAATTGGAGTATAGAGCTAAACAAGATTGACCTCAACAATGCTCCTCGGCCCACCATCAAAGCTCAAGCATTGGAAGACTACTTCAGAATGCACTTTCTCAGCCCTAGATCTAGACAAAGAGCCCGCCACTTGGACTATCCACGTTGATGCCTCTTCCAACCAGTAAGGGAGTAGTGTTGGTCTCCTCCTTATACCAGATGACACCACCCTCGAATATGCCTTAAGGTTCGACTTCAAAACCTCCAAAATGAAGCTGAGTACAAATCCCTCATCGTTGGACTCTAACAAGCCTAAGAAGATGGTATGAGGCACATCCAAGTCTTCAATGACTCCCACTCGTTGTAAACTAAGTCAATGGTAAATTTAAAGCTTGAAAGCCCAATATGGCCAAGCTATCCCAAGAAGGTTTGAGAGCTCATTACCCCATTTGAGCACTTCTCCATAGAGTAGATACCATGGACGTGAAAGTTTGAGCCAATGCTTTGTCAAAGCTAGCCAGCTCATCATAAGCTGACCTCAGGGGAACTAACCTAGTCGATGGCCTAGCTCATTCAAGCATTGTTGAAGAAACTCTAAAAACCTTCCTAGTATAGTCCCAACCATCCTAGAAAAACCCTAAACACCCTTCCGCATGACTGAACTAAATCTAAAAAGCTAATACACTGAGCAATTCGATGTTGATGTACATTTTCACATTTATTATAAATGAATAAATTACATAATTGCTTCATGTTATCTATGGTGTGTTTCTGTGTAATATGCTTAAATTGGACACTTATGAGACTCGTGTTAGTTTAGAATCTTCATAGCCGTTAGATAAACCTGGGGAGGTTTATCCTGCCAAGGCTGACACTAATGCATTGCCAAGTCGGTTGATGTGGCTTGTCTTAGCAGTCAGGGTGAAACCTAAAGCACATGTAGTGTGGGTTTACTTGAAACCTTGAACTGGACCATTTTCTACTTATGCCCTAGACCTCGGAGATAGATGGAAAAACTGAAAAGTTACACCTAACCCTTAGATTCGATTATGGTACTACACTAGGTGTTGAATTGGGTTGTCTTTGATATGCCAATCAGTGAGACCCTTAGTAGGGGTCAAAACTTGGGTATGTTGGGGCAGTTTGAGAATTCACCTAACTAGGTGATCATAGTGACAAAATCAGCCCCTTTGTTAGACAAAGTGAATGATCAGGGAATGCACTCTCTCTGATGGAAACCTAAACTACCAACAATTGATTTCAAACTTGTTGAGATTTATTTTTGCAAAATGTATTTATATAGAGATATACATATATATTATGGTTTCACAAAATGTTTGCTAAAGGTTTTAATTCTCAGGATCCATGTGAGGAGAGAGTGAAACATTGTACCTTGCAGTCAAGGGAGAGGTTCTCTATTATCAAGCAGTGTTTGATCATTATGGTCTGAGAGGTTAAGTGTAAGACCATTTAGGGTTTTTACCTGATGGGCTAATCTCACTTAAGTCCATAGTCCTTGGGCCTTCATAAGGTGGCTGGACCCAATGACCATTTAATGTAAATGTTGGGTCAGCTAAGAGCCCATACTGATGGGCTCAGGGGTTTACTGTCTTCAGTAGTGAATTCGACCAGGCCTAGTAACAAAGGCTAGACTGAACCCATATATCTTTTGTGGAGATAAATGTTAGTATCCCACACCATACAAAGAGAGCCAAGCTAGCCAGCAAATTAAAGGGGAGTAGGCCTGATGACTTAATGGGCCTAAAGCCCAATTCGAGCTGGCTTAATGAGATTAATAAGAGATGGGTGAATTTGAGTTTAGATCTGCTTCTAGATCAACAAGAGGATAAAATATGTCTTATCAACTTAGGAGTTCTGATCAAAATAAAGATTTGGATCAAAGAACCCTCTCCTGATATGATTAGGAAGCCAATCCAAGAAGGATTATAAATATAAGGAGAAATCCTTTTGTTGAGCACTTTTGCAAATCCCAGATCTTCTCTTTGTTCTTGCCGCCCTACCCAGTTTGATCTCCACATTCTTGGACTGATCACAAAAGGTTATTGATTCTGATTCTTGCTAGAAGAATCAGATCTAAAGTTGTGCTCACATCCCCTAAGTGATCCTTGCTGAAGGATTACAATTCTTGCGGAAGAATTGCTTTGTTGATCCTACCTCGCCTTAAGCTGTGTCGTCTTCAGTGGAGGTGGAATTTGCTACCATCTTTGGGTGTGAACACCTACATTGGGAACTACTTGCATGGATTTCGTATCAGGTATATCCCTCCCTTATTCTTGGTTTCAGATTTGGTTTGATTTGTTTCAAGAACAAACCTTGAAAAATGCAGCTTTTTCTAAATAAGGGAATAGGATTCCTAAAAGGAACAAAGAAATTTTTTGAAATTTTGCCCAGCCACCCTGCATGGTTTGCACATCTATATGATGGGCTCTCCTTCCCTTCAGTGGTATTAGAGCCAAGTTCAAGTCTTGAACCAAATCTGGACCAGATCTGAACCTGTGCAAATGGGCAGAAACTGTTATACCCGATTTGCGCAAGTTTGTAGTTTTCTGAGAAATCGGTTCTCAGTATTGGGTGTATAATCTGAAAAAATATTTCTTTATTATTTTGTTATAATTGTGGAATAGTTTTGTGGTTGTTTCTTAATTTTTGGGTTGTACGTATGAGGGAGATCGAAATATTTTTGGCTCCAAGATTTATGTGCCCTACATTTTTTGTTCTATTATTTTGGTCTACAAATAATTTTTTTTATTTTTTAGACAAAATGTATAGGATTTGATCTAATGTAATTAATAGAAAATTAGGTTTTTCTATTTTTTACATTGGAAAAAGTGTCGGTTCACGTGGAGGAGAAGAAGACATTCCATTGATACAAGATCAGCAATCTGCAATTTGCAAAAACCAAATTTACTATCTGTGATTGACCATTTGTTTTGCAGGTTTGCAATCACACATACAACCCTCTAAATGTAATTCTTGATTGTCTTTAATTGGCTGAACTTTTTTCAAATCATAATCTTGAATTATATCTTGTAATGAACACCAAATCCTAGGCTGGTTTGGCCCAAGATTGGTCCAAATTGGTTGGACCAAACTTGTGGCTCAATAGGGGTCTGTTCTCAGCCCCAAATTCTGATTTGGGCCAAGGGTTTGATAGCCCATTACAAGATGTAATTCGGCCCACCCTGTAAAACCCATTTGTTAAGTTAAAACAGCATTGGCCCTATTTTAGCATAAATGCTATATGAGCCAAACTGCCTTTTGCAGTTCAGACCATATACCTAGATAATGTTATATGATAATACTATGGGGTTTTAATGGGCTGATATAGATTTAACTTAAATTAATTAGGGTTTTTCAATTGATTTGATTGATTAGATCAATTATCATGCATGTGGATATATGTGATATGTGATGTGCTACGTACATGGGCCATAAGCACTTGGTCCATGTTCATTCATTACTGGCTCTCTACGTGCACTATGGATGAATGCACATCATTGCCATGGTGCCCTAAAGATCATTAGATGATGTCCCTTTCAATGGGCCTTAGATCAATGGGAGCCACTTTGGTTTGACCTAAATCAGATCTAGGGATGTAACAAATTGTTACCTCTAGATATATATATATAATTGCATGTGATAAGGAAATTCATATGATGAAGTCTCTAAAGGCCTTCCATCGTTAGCATGAAGATGGATTTATCAGTAATGAGGAGATGCACCATAAAATTAGGTTATCCATTTGCTGGTGAGTCTGCTTGATTGCTTCATAAGATGATAAGAGCGTCATAGACCGACATGGGAGGGGCTTATTCTAAAATGGAAGATTCTCTCATAGTACTTTGGTGTTCACAAATATGATGGATTTGCACTTATTGGACAAAAAGGTTTAACCTAAAATGGCAATGAACCTTGTCTGACAGAGGCCAAAGGGAAAGTTCATAAGATGTGTGGATATGATCCTTCACAAAAAGTGGTGGGACTTTATAGTTGAAACAGTTGGCTCTATGCACCATATGTGATTTCCTACATTTCTAGAGACATAACCATGTTCCGTCACTGAGATGGGAGGAAAATCTCAGAGATAAAGAAATGGAAATGGAACATAGATTAAAAGAATTTTCTGTGTAAATAACATGAATCAATTTAGGTTATGGAATAATAATTTGCATTACCTTTTATTAGAAATGGCAAATGGACAATTAGCGATACTATTGGATGATAATAAGCTTAAGGGCCCAAATTATGCTGACTGGTTCTATAACCTTATGTTGGTGTTGAGGTTCGAGAAACTGGACAAGGTAGTCAAAAACCTTGCATCGAAACATCTAGGTGATAGGGCTTCTGAGGCCCATAGGAGGGAATATCAAGAATGGGAGGAGAATAACTCTCTTGCCCGGTGTTACATTATAGTCTCCTTAGACAATCTGATACAAAGATAGTTCGATAAGATCAAATTGTCCAAGGATATTATTGATAGTCTAAAGACCATGTATGAAAAGCATAATCGTTCTACTCGACAAAAGGTTCTAAAGCTGTTTATGGCCCCTCAAATGACCGAGAGCCAACAGGTTCATGACCATTAACATTTAGTGTAAATGAATAAAGTACATAATTGATTCATGTTATCTATGGTGTGTTTCTGTATAATACCCTTAAACTGTACACTTATGGCACTCGTGTTAGTTTAGAATCTTCACAAATGTTGGATAGACTTGGGGAGGTTTATCCTGCCATGGTTGACACTGATGTGTGTTTCTGTGTAATACTCTTAAACTTGACACTTATGACACTCGTGTTAGTTTAGAATCTTCACAGACGTTGGATAGACCTGGGGAGGTTTATCCTGTCATGGTTGACACTGATGTGTTGCCAAATCGGTTGAGGTGGCTTGTCTTATCTGCTATGATGAGAACTAAAGCACATGTAGTGTGGGTTTGCTTGAAACCCTGAACTGGACCATTTTTCAATTATGCCCTGGACCTTGGAGATAGATGGGCAAAATTGGAAAGTTACACCTAACCCCTAGACTTAATTATGGTACTGCACTAGGTGTTAGATTGGATTGTCTTTCATATGCCAATCAATGAGATCCTTAGCGGGGGTCAAAACCTGGGTATGTTAAGGTAGTCTAAGAATTCACCTGAGTGGGTGATCATATTAACAGAATCATCCCCTTTGTCAGACAAAATGAATGATCGGGGAATGCACTCTTTCTTATGGAAACCTAAACTACCAATAGTTGATTTCAAACTTGTTAAGATTTATTTTTGCAAAATATATTTATATAGATATACATACATATTATGGTTTCACAAAATGTTTGCAAAAGGTTTTAAATCCCAAGATCCATGTAAGCAAAGAATGCAACATTGTAACTTGCAGTCGAGAGAGATGTCCTCTATTGTCTGGCAGTATTTGATCATTATGGGATGAGAGGTTAAGTGTAAGACCATTTAGGGTTTTTACCTAATGGACTAATCTCACTTAAGTTCATAGTCCTTGGGCCTTCATAAGGTGGCCGCACCCAAGAACCATTTAGTGTAAATATTAGGCTACTAAGAACCCATACTGATGGGCTCAGGGGTTTCTTTGTTTTTAGTAGTGAATTTGGCTAGGCCTTGTAACAAAGGTTAGGTTGAACTCATATGGAGTTTGTGGAGATCAATGTTATTGTCCCACGCCATACAAAGAGAGCCAAGGTAGCCAACAAATTAAAGGAGAGTGAGCCTAATGACTTAATGGGCCTAAAGCCCAATTCGAACTGGCTTAATGAGATTAATAAGAGATGGGCAAATTTGAGTTTAGATCTGCTTCTAGATCAGCAAGAGGATAAGATATGTCTTATCCACTTAGGAGTTTTGATCCAAATAAAGATTTGGATCGAAAAACCCTCTCCTGGTATGATTAGGAAGCTGAAGCAAGAAGGTTTATAAATAGAGGGAGAAGTCCTTCTGTGGAACATTTTTGCAAATCCCAGATCTTCTCTCTGTTCTTGCCACCATATCCAGTTCGATCTCCACATTCTTTGACTGATCAAGAATTATTGATTTTGATTCTTGCTAGAATAATCAGATCTAAAATTGTGCTCACATCCCCTGCATGATCCTTGCTGAAGGATTCCAATTCTTATAGAAGAATTGCTCTGTTGATCCTGCCTCACCCTAAGCTGTCATATTCAGTGGAGGTGGGATTTGGTATCCTCTTTGGGCATGAACACCTACATTGGGAGCTACTTGCGTGGATTCCGTATCAGGTATATCCCTCCCTTAATCTTGTTTTCTGATTTGGTCTGGTTTGTTTCAAGAACAAACCTTGAAAAATGCATTTTTTTCTAAATCAGTGAATAGGATTCCCGAAAGGGAGAAAGAAATTTTTTGAAATTTCGCCCAGCCACCCAGCATGGTTCGGCCATCCATATGATGGATCTCCCTTCCTTTCACCAAACTCCCTTCCGCATGACTGAAATTAATCTAAAAAGCTAATACACTGAGCAACTCGATATTGCATCTTCAGAGGAAACCTTTACTAGAGGTCACATAGCACTTGAAGTGTCTTGCCCCAATGATGTTGAGTACGTGCTCCAAGCGATACATGAAGGAATCTGTGGTGGTCACCCCGATGCTTAAACTCTTGCACACAAATCTCTCCGATAAGCGTATTTTTGGCCAACCATGAAGAAAGATGTTGCACAACTCATGCAGAAGTGTGCCTATTGTCAAAGGCATTCCAATTTACTCCACTAACCAGTGGTCCACTTAACACCGATTAACAGTCCATTGCCTTTTGTTTAGTGGGGCATGGACATCATCGACGTCTTTTTTCCTATAGCCAAGGACCCATGATCAACTCCCTAGCTTAGCACAAGAGTCGAACTAGTTGAGGATCACAACTAGCCCATTAAGGATTTGCCAACCAGCTCCTATGTGTGCAAGCACCACTAAGCTCCCCAATTGTTATAAGAGCTCAGAAGTGCCTCATCTAGCTCGGCTTAGGAGGACTGAGAGCCATTGAATGGGTGCCCTCGCCCCGCTTGAGGACAAGTAAAAAACCTTGGCTGCTTAAAAATTAAGGCCAAGTTAAAGTCCTCAGCTCGCTCGAATCCCAAGGTCACCCCTAGATAAGTGCTTTGAAATAAAGGAAAAAGAGTAAGAGTTGGGTAGAAGTAGAAAACACTTCATTTCATTTGTCCTAGAAAAAAAATTTCCCCATCCTCAGGTTACTCGATAACCTCTCCCTCCTTAGCCTAATTTCCTACTTGGGGATGTAGGGGTTGATTGGGAGGTTCAAGGTTGAGCACTACTTTGGCCACCTCTAGGAGCATCTCGACCACCTTCTTTTGGTAGCGCTCGAACTGAAATATGTAGAAGTCAAAGGCAAAGTCATATGACTCCTACTTGTACTACGTTAAAACATGGAAATCCTTGACTACTTGACTCCTGGCCTCCTCGAGAACCAAGCCCCGAGCCTCCTCAACCGCAAGAGCCTACCTCTTGACCTATTATGCGGTAGCCTTGAGTTCAACCAGCTGCTTCTTCAACTAGCGGGCCTGCTTATCCTCGACCTTCACCTTGGCCTTCTTTGTATCTAGCACAGCCTTTATGGCTTGTTAAATAGTGTATGCCCTTATCTCCAATCAGATCAATGTATAGATACATTTATTATAAATGAATAAAAGTACATTATTGTTTCATGTTGATATTGGTATGTTTCTACAAAATTACCCCTTAAATTGGACACTTATAAGATTCATGTTAGTTTAGAATGTTCTAAGCCATTGGATAGACTTTGGGAGTTTATCCTGCCAAGGCTGACATTGTTGTGCTACCAAAGAAGTTGGGGCAACTTGTCCCAGCTGCTAGGGTTAGACCTGAAGCACATGTATGAAGGGATGAGAGATTCATTATATGGATGACTGAACCCTACAGGTAGGTTGGGCGAAATTTCAAAAATTTCTCTCTCATGTGGGAATCACATTCCCAATTTTAGAAAACTACATTTTCAAATATCAATCTTTAATCTAAACCAGACCAGATCTGAATCCAAAAAGGGAGTGGAGGGTTATACTAGATACGTAATAATAATAACCTCTAATGAAAGTGTTCACGCCCAAGGAAAGGTCCAAAGACTTCTTTCACCGAAGATGACACGGTGCAGGATGAAGCAGAATCAACAGGATGGCTCTTCAATAAGAACATGATTCTTCAACAAGAATCTGACGGAGGGCTAGTTTGCATGACTTTTGATTACCTTTTCTGCCAAAAGGTAATATCAATAACACTTCTTGATCGCTCCCATAGGTGGAGATCGAATTGGTATGTCGGCAAGAGCAGGGAGAAGAAGACAGTGCAGTCAAACTATGTTGTCTCTCTCTCTGGAATTCAGCAATCTAACAGATTTCTATTCTGTACTGAGGGTTTGCCTTGCTATCCTATTTATAGCCTTAAAGAGATGTTCTACTAATCCCATTAGGAGTTTCCTAATCCAAATCTTGTATTTGGATCTGGACTCTCTTTAAGAGATAAGGATAATCCCTTATCTATAGATAAAGATCAGCCCTCATAATCTAATTAGGAGTTTCCTGATCCAAATCTCTATTTGGATCTGAACTCTCTAAGTGGATAAAAATAATCTATTATCCTATCTGTTAATCTAAATCCCAGAACCGCCTCGTTTTAATTAATCTCATTAAGCCAGTTCGAATTGGGCTTTAGGCCCATTAAGTCCATCTGCTCACTTACCCTCTAAACTGATGCCCAGTTGGGTTCAGCCCAGCCTCTGTTACAAGGCCTGGCCGAATTCAATGTATGAGACAATGAACCCCTGAGCCCATCACCATGGGCTCTTAATAGGCCCAATATTTACATTAAATGGTCATTGGGTCAAGCCACCTTATAAAAACCCAAGGACTGTGGGCAGATGCAAGATTAGCCCATCAGGTATTACCTTCAATGGTTTTACACTTAACCTCTCAGCCCATAATGATCAAACACTGCCCAACAAGAGAGAACCTCTCCCTCGGCTATAAGTTACAGTGTTGCAAATGGGTTGATCCTGTCACTATGATCACCCACTCAGATGAATTCTCAGACTGTCCCAACATACCTAGGTTGTGACCCCCTCTAAGGATCTCATTGATTGACATATCAAAGACAGCTCAATCCAACACCTAGTGCAGTATCATAATCGAATCTAGGGGTTAAGTGTAATATTCCAGCTTTGCCCATCTTTCTCAAAGGTCTAGGGCAATAATGGAATTCTGGTCTGGTTCAGGGTTTCAAGAAAACTCACACTGCATGTACCACAGGTCTCACCCTAGTAGTTGAGATAAGCCACCCCAACCAACTTGGCGACACATCAATGTCAGCCTTGGCGGGATAAATCTCCCTAGATCTATCCAACGGCTGTGAAGATTCTAAACTAACACGAGTCTCATATGTGTTCAGTTTAAGAGTATTATACAGAAACACGCCATAATAACATGAATCAAATATGTACTTTATTCATTTACATTAAATGTCATAATGTAAATCATTCTGATTGGAGCTAAGCGCATACATTGTCTAACAATGTAGTGTGTGTTTGGTCAAAACACTGAACTTGGATCATTTTTCAGCTATGCCCTTGACCTTGGACATTGATGAGCAAAACTGAAAAGTTACACATAACCCCTAGACTTAATTATGGCACTGCACTGGATACATTGTCTAACAATGTAGTGTGTGTTTGGTCAAAACACTGAACTTGGATCATTTTTCAGCTATGCCCTTGACCTTGGAGATTGATGAGCAAAACTGAAAAGTTACACATAACCCCTAGACTTAATTATGGCACTGCACTAGGTGTTAGATTGGATTGTCTTTGATATATCAATCAGTGAGATCCTTTGAGGTTCAAAACCCAGGTATATTAGGGCAGTCTAAGAATCTAACTGAGTGGGTGATATAATAATAGGATCGACCCCTTTGTTAGACAAAGTGAATGATAGGGTTTACACTCTCTCTGATGGAAACCTAAACTGCTAGCACTGGATTTCAACTGTGTTTGAGATTTGGTTTTGCAATATATATTATGTTTTATAAAAGATGTTTGCAAAAAGTTTTAATTCCTGCGATCCATCCGAGCAAAGAGTGTGACACTACACCTTGCAACCAGGGGAGAGGTCATTCCCTATAAGGTGGTGTCTAATCATTATGAGCCAAGAGGTTAAGTGTAAGAGACCATTAAGGGTTGATTACATAATGGGCTTTATCTTACTTAAGTTCATTATCCTTGGGTCTTCATAAGATGGCTGAATTCAATGATCATTCAAGTGTAAATGTTGGGCTCATTTTGAACCCATAATGATGTGCTCAGGGGTTCACTGCATTTAGTAGTGAATTCGGTTAGGCATTTTCATAGAGGCTGAACTGAACCCATGGGGGCTTATGTGAAGTCATTGTGGGGTCCCACACCATACAGATCGAACCGTAATTGTCCAAGTAACACTCTTGGGTCGTGAGCCATATAACTAATGGGCCTAAATCCCATAATTGATATGATTAATTAAGATGTTACATGAATACTTAAGTTGTCATGTAACATGGGTGAATCTGGATTTGGATATGAGTATGGAGACCCATTCTCTTAAGAGGATAAGACCTATCTCTTGATAGAGTCTAGATCCAAATAAAGATTTGGATAAACCTCCTAATTCAATTAGGAGAGGTTCTCCATAAAGGATAAAAGAAGAAGAGATCGAACTATTCAATATCTCTCTATGAATTCTACTTTCTCTCTTGTTCTCTTGTCACCCAAGAAACCTTAGTTCGATCTCAGTTTTCGAAAGAAGAATACCCTAGTTGATCTCCTCACACACCCTCTCTCCGTCCAGGGTGCTAGTAAGCCGGACCTTCTAGTTCAATCGATAGATTGAACTCTCACCCTCTAGAGTCTAGGATCTCGGTGGCAATGCAGGATGAGGAGGACTTGTCTCCCTCTGGTGTCTGAGTCAACCTCTAGCACCTTCTCATAGAGGCACTTCAAAGGCCGAGGAGGTACCACCTCCTTGTAAAGCCACTTCAACGCCGTCTTCTTCCGATTTTGTACACACTGAAGGTGACGAAATTGAGCCGCCTTGGCTCTTTCTTTATCTAACTCCTTGACTAATTTTTGGTGACCCTCTATCGGCAGCATTTTCAAGTCTATAAAAAAGAAATAGTTGATCAATACATCTTAATGAAGCAAAGGCAGAATAGGATAGTGGTACAACGTCGTTACCATGCTGAGTTGGTCACAGTTTCGCACTAATCAACCGAGCCTCGAGTGTGTACTCCATCATGCTGATCCAAAGATTGTCCATTTTACCTAATGTCTCCCACTCCTCATAGGTCAGACACTTGGTCACAAGCACTTCCACTTTAGTAACTGGGGTCATCAGCTTCAATCTTAGGGACCATCCTCTCTTTCGACTCATGAAGTACTTGCCCTTCCACCTATGGACGGAAGAAGGGCACCCTCCAAAACTTTTAGATTCTGTCGAACCAAGAAGTAGTAGAACCCCGACTGACCAAGCTTCTTTAGGAATAACAAGGTACGAAACAAGTTAAAGGTAGTGAGTGAGTGTTCTACTGTTGGCGATTGGCAACATTAGTATGTGGTGAAGAATAGAAGAAGAATATCGTTTATTCAACCATATCTCATGATTTCGTAGTAAGCCATGTAAATCATCAATTGTAAGAGAGCAAAAGTCCAAATTTGTGGTGATTGATGTGATGAAAGATTGATAATCAGCACTGAAACCATGTAATGCACATTGAAAAGACCTCAAGGATGTACTGGATCGCTTGAAGCCTGCAAATTGATCAGCTATGTTTTTTACCAGTTTGGATCTAGTAGGCACAACGTTGTAACCACGTTCAACAAGTACTTAAAAAATTTTGACACCTGTCCCTTAAAAAAGATTAAAACTCACTTATGACACTTGTCAAAATACATGTAAAGTGTTCATTTAATGTGCTTATATGTTGTGCCTAGTAAATCCGGTCATGTTTTTTACTTGTTGAATGTATTATATTATGGTGGATGATCCCTTCTTGATAATCATTAATAGAAATCAAAGTTGGAGTATTCTAGCTGGTGAAGGAGAGCATAGGCGTTCTCTAAGGCTACGTTTGGTTTGAAGGAAAAGGTTGGGAAAGATGGTTTCCCTACCTTTCCCTACCTTTTCCTTCAAACCAAACACAACTTAAAGCTTCCCAAACCGAATGAGAAATGCGCAATCCAAAGTTGGAGTATTCTGGGTTGATATTCTTAGTTGGATTTGTTGAATCAGCAACTTCTTTGAGAGGACAATTGATGGAGCCATCGATGATTCCTTCTATAGATAATGTGTTATGTTGGACATCACACATTAACTTGACACCAGTTGCATGGTCAGAGAATCAGGCCCTACCAGTGAGAAGGTCCCACCTATGTAGTGCCGACAATGGCCCGGCGATCTCGATGAACCAGTTCTGAACTAATTGGTCCAGAAATAATAATCCCATGATTATTATTGATAGTTATACTTGTAGGTTGTAATTTGATAACATATTTATTGACACATAAATATCATATGTTTTAATAGATCATGAAAAAATACACATTAGAATGGATGCCTTTATAATAAGCGATAATTATGATCCTGTTTGGCAAATCTATTTGAAAGATCTAATGAGCTTTTAAAAGCCCAAAAGACCAAAAACTATCTTTTTCTTGTTTGGAACAAGGTTTTAAGTACCAAAATGCAAGGTGTATCAAAAAGATAATTTTAAGAGACATATTGGGATACGTTTTAGATACACATGGATACAGAAAAAATCAAAATACGCATAAATATATTAAAAAATTCAAATAAATCATAAAAAATATATTATTAACAATGCTTACAAGTTTTATATGAATGTAAGAAACCATAATTTTATTTTTTTTATAAAATGTGACATTGAGACAAGATTAGTAGTACTTGAAAAATGATGGGATAACTAAAATGTGAAAAAACAAAACAAAAACTAAAACATTAATGTATATACATCAATTTTCAAATAACCGATATAATTATCTTATTATTTATTAATATATAAATTTTAATAATTAATTTCAGTATTTATTAATAAGCACTACTAAGAAAAGAAAAACAATCGTCTTAAAACTAAAAATGCATGTAATTACAACAAACAAATTGGAGAGATTTGGTGGAAAAATTATGTGCACTAAAATTTGGTGACCAGGATTCAAATCTTACTATTGTTAAAATTTGTAGATTTTACACCAACAAAACGAAATTAATGAGAGAGAGTCGTTAAATAATAAAATTAATGAGATGTGTGATTAGGCACTAAAATTCAAATTTAAATTTAGATTTACCTTAAATATAGGAGTAATTAACTAACTAACGAAAAAGTTAGACTTAAATAGATACATAATAAAAGACATTAATGAGAGAAGTTCGGTGTTAAATATAGATTAATTGAATCAAGAGAACCAAAACAATTCAGTTTGTGTCAATACAGATCCAAAACTGGGAACCAAAACGATTCAATTTGTTTAGGCCGATACAGATCCAAAGCAGCCTGATACAGGCCTGTATCAGCCAATACATACAAAAAGAAACAGAATACATGAATTTTACATGTTCCGTGTATCGGTTTCTTATGAAAACGGTATGCATCAAACGATACAAACTGATACATTACGATATCTTAAACCTTGGTTTGGATAATGAAAGCCCATTAGACCAAAAGATAAGATTTGCATACCCATACCCATATAATTTGGGTCAGTTCAGCTTTGTTGGTTCACAGCCCTTTGCCGCCTACGAAAGATAAATTCTAAGCCCATTCTTATTAATTGCGTAGAACACAACGTACCAGCGGGTTGCAATTGTTTGTTTTCTTTTCATAAATGAGGATCTGATGTGGTATGTTTGGTATTTTATATGGAGTGATTTAATAATTGAAGGTCGCTACCAGGGGAAAAAATCGTTAAATATAAATTATGTATTAGGGAAAAACATGATCCTGCAAGCAGAAACAACACCGACCTTCCATTGAACAACAACAATCTGGCCAACAAAAACCAATCTAACCAATCTGCCAAAGAAAAGGCAACACCGACGTCCACCTAAATCCCAAGAAACTCAATCTTTACCATTTCCCGCTAGATTCATATGCATTCTTCCTAAATTAATACAATTCTCTTCTATTTAAACCTAATAGTCTAATACCGTAAAGTAACTAACTGTTCAGAGCTTCAAGCCCAGTGGCATGCTCCCTTGAGCCAGCCACATTTTCCAATTGACATCGCCAACAAATTTTCAAAATTTTTGGTATCCAATGTCCACATAGGAAAAAATGAAGAAATTCAAATTTCTTATGCTTGTGTTACCTTAAATAGCAAAAGTAGCAATTTACTTACATGAGAATGCGAACTACAGCAAGGCCAACAGCGGAAATGGACACAAGAGTTCCTATGCAATATTTGATGACATCATATTTTGCTGCTTCCAACTGAGCCCTTAATGCATGGATTTCCTATAGATAAGATTCAAAATGCCCAGAAAGTCGATACAATAAGCCAAGTATGTTTAATTACCAAAAATAAATAATTAAAAAAATATATACGCCAAACTATGTTTCAACCATATCTAAGTACCAACTTCATTCATAAAGCTCACCCGATCAAGCTTGTTAGTAAGGTTGGTGGTTTCTGCATTTTGATTAGCTAACTCATCACGTATGCGTCTACATTTAAGTGGCCAATAGTTACCAAGGATATAATACCAGGGGCAAAGAACCATCTAATTAATATGGCACCTGACTGCAAAACATCCAAACATGCAACTTGTAGAAAATAAGGAATTTATTATTTTTCTATTTTCCATACCCTCTTTCAAGGTTCAAATCCAAACGCTGACCTGCAGTAACCTTGTCAATCTCATACCTGTAATAAATCAATGTTCTCGTCAGCTTACAATTTAAAAAATAAATAAATAAACAAGGAAACAAAACAACACAATTTTGAGACATACCTCAATTCACTGCGCATCTTCTCTATATCACCACGAAGTTTTTCAGTCTCTCGTTGTAACATAGAAAAATGGTGCTCCTGCACCAAAATAAATAATATCCATCTTGAGAAGTATAGGCATAAAAATTTGAAGCATAAATAAAACAAAAACTAAAACCCAGAGGCATGATGTTGAAAACGAAAGAACAAAAACATAAACTTTATGTATTAGAAAGAAAACCACATATGTTATCTATAGCTTATCAAATTAGTTAGTTACATGTTTATAATTTAACAATGGATATGGCACTAAACCAAACGGAATGGCAAATTAGGTTTCATGTTTGGTAGGCAGCTGACCCCATATAGTTAGGACAAGGTTTAGATGACGATGATGATGATGATGATTATATAGCATAATAGTATCTCCACAATGTCAGGTAAAAGTAATATATCATATCCACATTATCTGACCAAGCATAAAGTTAATCTCAATTGCAAGTGAATGAGTCAAGATCTTTTGTCATGATCAGATATGAATGTTTGGCTGTTGGGAATAGCATACTTGAGGTACCAATCAGTGATAAGCTGCCAAGAAGAAATAGCAACTTAAACCAAATGCAGTAATGCACAACTTTTCCTTATCAAGTCAAGCTCATAACCAGTTCAGAGGCCAGAACCTGATCAAATTGCCTCATAAAAGCAAGATGCAGCAACCATACCAAATAACTAAGCGACTTAAATATCAGATAGTCCTAGGAAACAGCAACGCAAAAGCAGCAGTTTTCAGCAACTGCTGATGAACAAGTTTATTTTTTGGAGTCAACAGGTTGTCCAAACAATTCATATAGCTAATTAGCAGCTAGATTTAAGCGTACCATTCCATAACACCTAAATACAAACTATAGTCATAGAAAGTGGAGGCAATAGAAACTAACATTTCTTTCAAAAAAAAAAGAAGGAAAGAAACTACAGGCAAAGGAAAGGACATGCAGTAGTCCTTGACCATAGTCAAAGGCATAATCGCACAGTAAAACCGCAACAATCCTGATTGTTACTTCTTTATTGACACATAAAGAAATTATTTCAAATGCCTTGGCTAGTTATCAGATTAGGTAGTGTCCAAAGTTCTAACTGTATAGAAAAAAGCCAAAAGGTTATAAAATCCTTTGATAATTCAAACATAATAATTTACTCTTAGTCCAAACTAATCAAAAGATTGTCAATTCTGAGGCCCATGGGAAGAGAACCCAATAGATGGTAATAAGTTTGCTGGATATCAATGCCCCATGGACTAGGATGGACCATTTGATAGGTATACTGTCTGATAAATCAGATGGGCCAAAAGTCAGCATGCAAAGAAGGTTAAACTTGAGTGGTTTTACCGTATTTAATTTGATGGTGGATATTTTTCTGTTAAAATTTTAAAAATAAGCAGCTTTACAAATAGTTCCCAAATTTAATGGTCAAAACCATCCAACTGTGCTGATTTTGGCATTTAGTTAGGAATCAATGAACAGCAGAGGTCCTGAATCTTGAAATACTGCAGATGTGGCATGCCATGGGGGATCAGAAACATGAATGAGTCCTGACGTGGTTTTGAAGAGGTCCAAAAGTTATTGAAAGTGAGAATACCACTCCGTGCAAAAGCTTCAAATGCTCTTCTTGCAAACTCCTCTCTGCCCCAGAAACAAGCCTAAGCTCTTTCCAACCTTGATATTCCTATCGGACAAACTCTCAATCTCCACTCCTTGCTAACTAACAACTCCTCACCATATCACTTCTCGCCATGGCAGCCACCATCTTTCTCCTTCTCTAACCCTTAAATTAGTGAAGAACTTTACTCTTGAGAGACCAGAATCTGGAAGTCCGCCCCAGCTAATCCTGAACCTCAAACCCACAGCAAACTTCTTACTCAAGGCTTTGGCCTTTGTTCCTTTTTTCCTATAGACTCACATAAACTTGTTCATGGACCTGCCCCAACTAGACCTTATTTCAGTCTTGACAATATTTTAGTAACATGGACTATGTGAGACTTACTACAGACTCGAGCTTTCTTCAAAACCTCCAAATCACCAGCAGCTCCAACACTGAATGCAGATTTCCTTTCCTGCTCTAAATCAACTCCAAGCTTCCAATTGGTACCTCGATGTTCAATAATTCCTCACCCTCATCTGGCAGATCACATTCACCCTCTTCATCCACCTCCTCTACATGAGTACATGACAACAGTCTTCAAATAGCTTCTTTTTTTTATGAATGAAGAAATTTATTAATTCAGAAAAAACACCAATGAAGAGGCACGAGCTGTTACCTCTTCAAAAAAGTATTACATCAAAATAAAACAGAATTAACATTAAATAAAATTACAAAACAGCCCAAAATAGCTGCTCCCTTGTAGCCCCCTTCTTAGCTAACCCATCCGCTATGGTGTTTGCTGATCTTCCCACCCATAGAGAGGTAACAGTCATATTTCTTGTTAGCCAGTTTACTCTCCTTAATAAATCTGTGTTGCCACATGGCTGAAGCTGGGTCTTTCAACCATCCCACCACAATTTGAGAGTCTCCTTCAACTACCAAGTGTTGAACCCCTAATTGTTCTGCAATCTGAATACCTTGTACCGCTGCTAAAATCTCAGCTCTATTAGAGCCTCCTATTCCCACGGGGCCTGAGAACAAAGCTAATATGTTGCTCTCCATGTCTCTCAGCACCCCTCCTATCCCCGATGGGCCTGGGTTTCCTTGGCTGCTGCCATCAAAGTTCAGCTTTACCCATCCTTCAGGCGGAGGGGTCCACACTACAGATTCCCTGTCCTTCCTTGTATGGCTGTTAGCCACCACTACCCAGTTTCTCCAAATATCATCAAAGGAAAAGGTATGAAAGAAGCCCAAAGTTCTTAACCAGTGAATAACCCTAGTCAAGATACAATCCTCAACGGCCTGAATGCTTCTTTCTTTTTCTTTGAAAATCCTTGCGCTCCTTCCCCAAATTGTCCACAATGCAGCTGCTCTAATACATCTCCTCATCAATTTTCCTTTTTTTGTAGGCCACACAAAAAAGGAGGGATCGAACAGTTGGCTTAAGTCTGTGGACAGATTCCACCTACACTCAAATTGTTGGAAAATGTGGGGTTACTAGTTCAGATCTGAAAATAGAATTGTATATATTCCTGGGATTGTGGAAGGATTGATTTAGAAAGTTTTTTCTTTCTATTTTTGTACTTTCTATTTTCTCTTCTTTCTATTTTTTCTTCTTTCTGTTTTCTTTTCTTTCTATTTTTCTTTCTTTCTATTTATTGCAGCAGCTTACTGTATAAATACGCCCATTGGCAATAGAATGAAACATATCAATATTCTACCATTCCAAAACATGGTATCAGAGCTCTAGGTTTGTTGACCTTGAGATTTTTTCGGCCTTCATTGCCAGTTTTTTGTGTTTTTCTCTTCTGGCTTTCAGTGCTGATCTGTAGCCAGAAGTGTTCATTTATTCTCCTTTCCTGCTGGCCTTATTTTTCCTCCATTAACAATGTCCGACATGACTGCAACAAGTGCTCCCGTCCAAACCGATGAAGGAGCAACAAATTTTCATCCTCACACTGGTGATTTGCAGAATATTCAGGCAACATATAGACTGAATGGCCAGAATTACTTGAAGTGGTCACAACTAGTGAGTGCCTATTTGAAGGGAAAAGGAAAAATTAGTCACCTTCTTGGAACAGGACCAAGGTTGGGCGAGCCAAATTTTGATGCTTGGGACGAAGAGGCCTCCATGATTATGTCATGGTTGTGGAGTTCAATGACACCCGAGATTAGTGATACTTGTATGTTTCTTCCCTCTGCAAAGGCTATTTGGGATGTTGTCCGACAAACCTATTCCAAAGCCCATGATGTTGCTCGTGTCTATGAGGTCAAAGTAAAGACTGTGGCGGCCAAATAAGGGAGTAGGAGTGTTACAGAGTATGCAAATCTGCTGCAAAATTTATGGCATGAGCTTGATCATTATTGGGTTCTTGAGACAAAGTGCACAGATGATGCTATGATCTTGAAGAATTTTATTAAAAGAGATAGGGTGTATGATTTTTTGGTCAGACTGAATGCTGAATTTGATCAGGTTCGAATACAAATTCTTGGCAAAGAACAAGTGCTTCCATTGAATGAAGTCATATCCCTTGTCAGAGCCGAGGAAAGCCGCCATGGAATCATGCTTGAGCCTAAAGATCCCGAAGGCTCGGCCATGGTGGCAAGGGGAGGAAGTTACAGTGGTTCAAAAGGTGAGAACAATCTGGCTCATGACACAACCACCCGTGACTCTAACGATAACCTCTAGTGCACCTATTGCAAGAAGCCCAGACACACGAAAGATCGGTGTTGGAAACTTCATGGGAAACCTCCCACATCCAGCAAAGAATGGGGAAATCGAGGAGTTTCAAAAGGAGTTCAATAGGTCCATAATGTCTCCACAACCCCGCAGCAAGAACACTCAAGTCAATGACCATTTAATGATGAAGAAATTGAAAGGCTAAGGTGCTTCCTGAAATCCTTGAAACCAAGAAGTGGTTCTACCTCTCTTGCTCTCTCAGGTGAGTCTTTATCTCTAGGATTACATGCCTCGGCTAGTGTTTTTCCATGGTTTCTTGATTCTGGAGCTACTGACTACATGACACCCTCTTCACTACATTTTCTCGCCTATACACCCTGTCCTAGTAATAGAAAAATTTCTGTTGTTGATGGCTCTTTCACCACAGTGGCAGGGATTGGGAATATTCAAATTACTCCATCCATATTACTTAAAAATGTGCTTCATGTTCCTAAGTTATCCACTAGCCTTATCTCTATACATAAACTCACCCAGGATGTGAACTACAATGTTGTGTTCTTCACTTCTTACTGTGTATTTCAGGACCAGGTTTCGGGGAAAAAGATTGGACTTGCTAAGGAAAGAGATGGACTCTACTACCTTGAAGCAACCAGCAAATCATCTCACACTGTTATGCATGTCACACACGAGTCATTCTTATCTACCTCCAATAAAGATTTAATTTAGCGTCATCATTTCCGTTTTGGTCATCCTTCATTTCCTATTTTAAAAACAATGCTTCCTTCCTTGTTTAAAGGAATTGATGTTGAAACCTTTCATTGTGATGTTTGTGAACTTGCTAAGCAAAAAAGGGTTTCTTTCCCAATCAGCAATAAAAGATCTTCAACTCCTTTTTATTTGATTCATTTGGATATATGGGGCCCTTCTCAAATTCCCAACATTACTGGTTCTAGATGGTTCGTCACCTTTATTGATGATTGCACTAGGGTCACATGGATTTTTCTTCTTAAGTCTAAACCTGATGTGGGTACGCTTCTTCCCAACTTTCATAACATGGTCCAAACTCAGTTTGGCGTGAGAATTAAAAGGTTTCGATCTGATAATGCTACAGATTATTTTAATCAAAATTTGTCCCAATTTTTTCAGAAAGAAGGCATTGTACATGAATCCTCCTGTGTTAACACTCCCCAACAGAATGGGGTGGCTGAGAGAAAAAATGGCCATCTTTTGCAAACCACCCGAGCCTTTCTCTTTCAAAATCAGGTGCCAAAACAATATTGGGGGGAAGCTGTCCTTGCTGCTGCCTACACCATAAATAGACTACCATCTAAAGTTCTTGACAACCGAAGCCCAATACAAGTCCTTTCTCAATTTTACCCTAATATTCGAGCTTCAAATAATCTCACACCAAGAATTTTCGGCTGCACTACCTTTGTTAATGTCCATAATAAGGGAAAATTAGACCTACGAGTAATCAGGTGTGTCTTCTTGGGATATTCCCCAACTCAGAAAGGTTATAAATGTTATCATCCAGCCACCAGAAAATTCTACACCTCCATCGATGTCACATTTGAGGAAGGAAAATCTTTTTTCACTCAACCTTATCTTCAGGGGGAGCCCTCATTAATGGAAGATAAGGTCTCGAATCTACTCTCCCTAGATGTATTACCCTCCTCACAGACATTCAATCGTCAAGAATCACATCCCTCTGAGTCACATTCCTCTGAGCCCCACATTCCCGAGTCTTAACAAGAGTCAACCAACCCGACCATTGAACCAAATTCGGACACTGTTAACCCCACAAATGATGTGCATGATAATGTGAGATATATGCAGGTTTACTCTAGAAGGAAAAATCCAGATCCTCAACCTATGCAAGTCCAAGATTCAACTCCTAATCCAGACCCTGAACCTACACCTTCACAGTCTGAGTATGAGTATGACCTACCTATTGCACTGAGAAAAGGAACCAGAGAATGTACCAAACGCCCATTGTACCCTTTAGCCAAAAATGTATCATTCCAAAGATTCTCTAAATCCCATAAAAGTTTTCTAGCCAGCCTTAACACCATTCCAATTCCTAATACTCTAGCCGAGGCACTTTCTAATAAGGAGTGGAGAAAAGCCATGAGAGTGGAAATGGAGGCATTAGAAAAGAACAACAGATGGGAAGTTATGGACCTACCAAGAAACAAGAAGACGGTAGGTTGTAAATGGGTGTTCACAATTAAGTACAAATCTGATGGATCATTAGAAAGGTACAAAGCATGCTTGGTAGCCAAGGGATATACACAGATTTATGGGGTAGATTATCAGGAGACTTTTTCCCCAATAGCTAAAATGAATACAGTAAGGGTGTTACTGTCGTTGGCTGCTAACTATAATTGGGATTTGCAACAGTTTGATGTAAAAAATGCATTTCTCCATGATGATCTAGAAGAGGAGATATACATGGACATTTCACCGGGTTTTGGAGAAGGCATTAAAGGGAACAAAGTTTGTCGGTTGAAGAAAGCACTATACGGTCTCAAACAATCTCCGAGAGCATGGTTTGGAAGGTTTACGAAGGTAATGCTGAGTACAGGTTACAAGCAAAG
Organism: Nelumbo lutea; assembly: GCF_056320005.1. Classification (NCBI taxonomy): domain Eukaryota; kingdom Viridiplantae; phylum Streptophyta; class Magnoliopsida; order Proteales; family Nelumbonaceae; genus Nelumbo; species Nelumbo lutea. The sequence continues at coordinate 59,409,871 of NC_142689.1, read as the reverse complement.
TCAAGGTGACCACACATTGTTTAAAGCACTATGTGGATGATATAATCGTTACTGGGAATGAAAAAAAAGGAGAATGAAGCATTGAAAAACTGTCTTGCTAGAGAATTTGAGATAAAAGACTTGGGGAGAATAAAGTATTTTCTCGGAATTGAAGTTGCACATTCTAAACAAGGCATCTTTATCTCTCAACAAAAGTATGTTGTTGATCTTTTGAGAGAAACAGGAAATATGGCATGTAAACCAGCTTCCACGCCTATAGATCCCAATCATAAACTTGGAGAAGCCAACGAGAATGCAAGTGTAGACAAGGAGATGTTCCAAAGACTAGTTGGAAAACTCATTTATCTTGCACATACACGACCGGATATTGCATATGTTGTAAGTGTAATAAGTCATTTTATGCATAATCCTAACGAAGTTCATCTGCAAGCTGCTCATCGAATTCTACACTATTTGAAAGCCAATCCAGGAAAAGGAATTTTATTCAAAAGAAATGGATGATTGACTCTTGAAGCATATACAGATGCCAATTATGTAGGATCTCCAATAGATAGACGGTCCACTTTTGGTTACTGTACCTTCTTAGGAGGAAATTTAGTCACTTGGAGGAGTAAGAAGCAAAAAGTAGTGGCTCGGTCAAGTGCAGAGGCAGAATTCAAGGCTATGGCACAAGGAGTGTGTGAATTACTCTAGTTGAAGATAATTTTAGAAGACCTGAAGATTCCATGAGAAGAGCATATGAAACTATATTGTGACAACAAGTTAGCCATCAACATTGCTCACAATCCTGTTCAACATGACAGGACGAAGCACATCGAAATTGACCGACACTTTATAAAAGAGAAACTGGACAGCAAGTTGATTTGCACTCCCTATGTGTCTACAAAAGGACAACTGGTACTTACTAAAGGGCCCAATAGTACAAACTTTCGGAGAATTATAGCCAAGCTGGGAATGTAGGATCTCTATTCACCAGCTTGAGGGAGAGTGTTGGAAAACGTGGGGTTACTGGTTCAGATCTAAAAATAGAATTGTATATATTCCTAGGATTGTGGAAGGATTGATTTAGAAAGCTTTTTTTTTCTATTTCTTTCTTTCTATTTTTGTACTTTCTATTTTCTCTTCTTTCTATTTTTTCTTCTTTCTGTTTTCTTTTCTTTCTATTTTTCTTTCTTTCTATTTATTACAGTAGCTTAATGTATAAATACACCCATTGGCAATAGAATGAAACATATCAGTATTCTACCATTCCAAAACACAAATAAAGAGAAAATCCAACTCCAAATAGCTCTAGAAAAGGAACAAAATACAAGTAGGTGGGAGCAATCCTCACCACTAGCCCTACAAAGTACACACCAATTAGGGGATAAACACACGAAAGGTCTTTTCCTCTGCAAGAAATCCAAGGTATTAATCTTTCTATAAAACACCTCCCAGCAGAAAATAACAATTTTAGGTGGAACAGGTCTAGACCAAATCTCTTTAGTTGGAAAACCCCACTAACTCAAGGAAGAGCAAAGAGCCTTGAAAAAGGAAGCACAAGAAAAGTAACCTTTTGGATGAGGGGACCATAATCTCACATCTACACTAAGAGGGTCCAAAAAAACATTGCCAAGCAGAGATAACAGGTCTGAAACACTGTTAAGTTCATCATCCCTCAACCCTATCCAAAAGCCGAGGTCCCAACTTAAGGACGAGGGTGAAAAAGGAGAAGGGAGAAAATGAGAGATAACTTTTTCCTTGTAAAGGGAAATAGAATAAAGGAACGGAAATTGGTCCTTTAAAGCAATAGAACCCACCCAAGTGTCTTCCCAGAATAAAACAGAGTTACCAGAGTTGACATCATACCTGACAAGGTTGAGAAATTGAGGGAGGGTACTCTAGATTGCTTTCCAAGGAGATGCCAATGTTTCTTGCCACCGTGATACACCCGCATCCCAACCATTTTCCAATCTGGCATGTATACTCGCTATCACTTCATGCCACAACCTCTCCCTTTCTCTAGGCCATCTCCACAGCCATTTTCCTAAGAGGGCTTTATTCTTGAGAGTTAACCTTCACCTTCCTCTTTGCTCCTACATACTATTTCCCAATTAATTAAATGATCTTTCTTTTCCTCCCCTAACTCCCAAAGAAAATTTCTCATTAATCTCTCCAACTTCTTAGCCTCCCTATTAGGAATCCTAAAAACAGATAAGAAATAGATCGGTAGGTTCACTAGGGTGGCTCTCAATAAAGTCACTCTACCCCCTATAGAGATATAGTTCCTTCTCCAAGCAGCAAATCTTTTCTCAAACTTTTCCAAAACTGGGTTCCAAAAACTACTCTCTTTTGGGTTAGCCCCTAGAGGGAGACCTAGGTATTGCAAGGGCCACGAAGAAACGGGACAACCTAGACAATTTTCCACAAACTAAATACTCTCCTCATCCATATTGACTCCTACCACACAACTCTTATCCATGTTTATCTTCAAATTGAAGCCTTCTCAAACTGTTGTACCAATGCTCTAAGGTTCCTCACTTTTTGCCTGTCACCCCCTTCACAAAATATTATGATATCATCAACAAATTGTAGATGGGTTACCCGGACATTGTTCCTTCCTATCCTCCAACCACTCACCTCCTCTTCCCTATCTGCCTTAGAGATTAATCTACTGAAAGCATCTGCCACTAAGGTGAAAAGAAACAGGGAGAGTGGGTCACCTTGTCTAAGGCCTCTACAAGCTGGGAAAAAATCTCTGACCATGCAATTGACCAAGACTAATTAATGGCAGGAACTAATACATCCCTTTACCCAGTTGCATCATCTATCTCTAGAGCCACAACACCCAAGGATCTCTAGTAAAAAACTCCAACCCACAAGATCATAAGCCTTCTCTAAGTCTAGCTTACGCGCAAAACCTTGGTTCCCTGACTTTCTCATGCCTTCCACAAACTCATTTTCTATTAGGATCTGATCTGTTATTTGCCTTCCTTGCACGAATGCACCTTGTGCTTGACTAATGATGGATGGTAGTACTATTTGGATTCTCATGGACAACACTTTGGCCAAGATTTTATAGATGCTTGTCACCAAACTAATCGTCCTATAATCCTTAGGATGCTTTGCATCTATTTTCCTTGGGATAAGGGCTAAGAAGGTTGCATTAACTCTAGGGCTTACCTTTTTCTATAGTTTTCAAATAGCTTGTTCTCAACCCTTTTAGAAACCTCCCCTCCTTTCCTCCCCTTCTCAATGCTCCTCCCCCCCAACTACTCCCTCCACTTTGTCTTCCACATCCACCTTTTCTCCCTCCCTCCTAAACATTCATTGTCCCAGATTGCTAGAAAAGAACCACCCACCTTAGCAACTTCAGCTTGAACCTCAACTAAGAAGGAACCAAAGTAAATCACATTAACAACCTGCCACTTGGAGTCCAACCTCTCCAACTCAACAATCCCATCAATCAGCTGAGAAAAGGTGGATGTGGAAGACAAAGTGGAGGGAGTAGTTGGGGGGGAGGAGCATTGAGAAGGGGAGGAAAGGAGGGGGGGTTTCTAAAAGGGTTGAGAACAAGCTATTTGAAGACATTCCTTGTCCCAGATTGCTAGAAAAGAACCACCCACCTTAGCAACTTCAGCTTGAACCTCAACTAAGAAGGAACCGAAGTAAATCACATTAACAACCTGCCACTTGGAGTCCAACCTCTCCAACTCAACAATCCCATCAATCAGCTCACTTGGAATGGTCATCTGCTCGCACCAAACAAAGCTTTGAAGATTCTTCAATCCAACCCACTCCCTTTGAAACCAATGTCTTCCTACCAATTCTATTCTACCTTGCTACCATCGAAACGAAGTTCTCCGCCTTTCCTTTTAAGGGTTTAAATGCACCTCTTTTTTTCTCCCCAATTTTAAAGGCATGACCTTTTTTTCTCCCCAATTTTCGAAACCTATGTTTCAGAATTAATAAGTGGGCCTTAGCTTCCAATGCCAATCACATTAATAACCGGTTGTGTCTCATCAAAAACCTCTTTTAGCTATCTATCATCAATTACACATGCTTCCACAACCACCTCACTGTCTTTATCCATGTGTTCCTTAATTAACTCCTCATCCCTACTCAAATTTTCCTCATTGCCCCTCAACCTATCTCCTCCATCGTCCTCCACTTCTGAGCAGTAGTTCGCATTTCCCATCTCACCAGAGCAATAGACCCGAGACTCCTCCCCCAATCTGCATTCTCCTCTCCCCTGCTTTCTTTTTCTCCCCTCTCAATGCCATCCTTTGCCCTAAAGAATGAGATATCTTCCCCTTCTACATAAATCCTTAATTTGTACTCTTCTCAAACATAAGCATTGTAGAACTTAGAACAGCAAAGATCTCTTCAACTTCCACTAGGATTCTTACAACATCAATTTCCTCCCACCTTCTATTCCTCTCATCCAATTTCATAAACTTGTCACAGAAATCCCCAATCGTGTTAAAGGCAAAGATACACCACACATGCAGGGGAAAGCCAAAACTCCGATCCAAATCACTCTTCTTCCTCTACCTTATTGAGTCAGACCTGCCACAGGAAACCACCAGCTTAATCTAACGTAGTCCCTGCTTTCCTTTACTTTTGCCTTCAAAACCCAGTCAGTACCACTTCTGCCAAGAAACATAAACAAAAGCAAGCCCCAGTTTAACTTCTGCACTCCCAAAACTCTATCCTTACCCCATTCAAATGCTGCCCATGCTTCCACTTTTTATTCCAACTCCAATCCAACAAACCTTCTCACTAAACTTGCATTTATGACTTCCATCCTCTCAGCCCTTTTTCCCACCATCCTTGTGTCAATTTTGACCACTCCATTTCAACCTTCAGCCATTTTTTTGGCATCCTCATATCATATTATCCTTCACAATCCTCGTATCACGTTATTCTTAACCCATAGGTTATTATCTAGATGCATTCATTAAGAAGTTGTCAATGGTGAGAATCCTGTCTAACTACACATCACAAGAAGAATGATACTTTGGAGGGGCATTGACATTTCCAAAATCCAAATACATTCCCATGGTACTAGTTCCCTGTCGATGGTATTTGTCAAGTCCCCAAGAAGAATGATACTTTAGCCAGCCTCTAAGGACCACTATCAATCTCCCTAAACCAATTAATGGTATTTGTAGAGTCTCCTATGGAAAGGGACGACAATCCCAGTTGCTTAGTTAACCTCAGGCCTGTTAAGACAGTCAATACTTCTGCTTTCATAGAGTTAACCACACCAATCCACCAACTAAAAACCCAGAAAATCATCTCTTCTTAAAATCATTCATTGAAGCCGCCTCCACCCCAGTTGAACACTGCAAGGGGATGCAAGACCCAATGAAGTGTGAAGAATCTCCACCAGATTCCTTTGAAGATGATTCGAAAAAATCCTTCAATGTGAGAACCCTTTACAAAGGTGGGATCTAGCCTTATCTTTTGCTTTTCTTTCCACATGCCCCAAATTACTATATATATGGTAATGCTCCAATAAATCTCTCCTCTACTGCCGAAGCCACACAGATGCCACTGGTTTAAAAGTCCAAAATAAGCTCCAAAGCAACCCAGCTATATAACCATCCAAGTTTAAATACAAGTTCCATCAAAATATCGCCATTGAGCAATGAATAAGAAGGTTATCTGCTATTTCTCTATCCTGAAAACACATGATGCACACATAAGGAGATATCCACAATCTTTCCAGTTTCTTCCTTTGCATGATGTCACATGTATTGGTTCTCCCCATACATACCTCCCATACAAAAAATGATACTCTCATATGAATAATAAAGTTCCACACCTTCTTAGCTGGAAAATTGGGGTCTTGCGGATCTGAAACAAGGGCCTTAAAGAAAGAGTTAGTGGACTTACCCGACAGGTTGATTTTCCAAATTCTGTAGTCACACTTCTGTCAGCTAAGAATAATCCCTAAGAAGTCTTCTAAGAAACAAATTCTGATTATTTCCGTGGGGTGAAGGCATTGAGGACAAGAAATGGAAGCATTCTTAACCTAAGAAAGACCAAATAAGCAGGGGAAAGACTCAGTAAGAAGCCTCTCTCCCCACTAAAGATCAGTCCAAAACTTAATTATGTTACCATTCCCAACCTGAAATTAGTGAATTTAAAGAAAATATTATAGGTTTGAGTACTACATTTCCAATGATTGGTTGATTTGACCCAGACCAAGTGGTGATTGTTGTCGCAAGCATTCACATCCTTCCCGTACTTTCTGTTTACAACAAAGTTGCAAAGAGAATTAGATTTAGTAGGGAATCTCCAGAGCCATATTCGTAGGAGAACCATGTTCCTTTCCTTGATATGCCCGATCCCAACCCACCAGTTTCCTTTTGATGCAAATCTTCTCCCATTTTACTCAACAACTTCTTTTCTCACCATCCCCCTTCCGCAGTTTTTTTTTCTTTTTTTTACTTTTTATCAGCAACCCAGAAAACAGAATTTCATTAAAGATGAAAGAAAACAGAGTTCAACCAGTAAGTTGTGAAAAGAAAACAATCCCAATACAGGTGGCAGCTGAATGTTTCAAGTTTAAAATTAAATATTCGTTGACATGAATTATATTATATGACATAGCACATGTGAAGTAAAATATATGTTATCAATTGCTTGTTTGTACTTTTACTCTCAAAATAATGCTGTGAAAGCAACATTTACCAAACAGCTTTTGCAGAATAAAAAACACAGTAAAAGCTCATATATGGACATTAAATAATTAGAGCAATCTCCTACCCACCATGATACCAGCTCTATGTTCACTAAATAATATAGGCAAGTGTTCTTTATTTTTTTCATTTAGGTTTCCTTTTCTTTGCTAGTAGCTGGGGGCTTTTTTTTGACAATTAACTAAATTACTTCATTGCCAACCCAAATTAGGGCTACAAAAGGATCATATCAAATTGGATATTTCTAGATCCAAATTTGATTTGTAATATTTGGTACCAAATCTAACTTATCTTTGGAAAGATTCATAAATGAGTTTTTTTTCCAATGAATGTTATGCAAATAAAATTGTTTCATCCTTGGGTCATTTTTCTAAATGGAACTCTATTTTAGAACAGTAAAAATATGGACCAATGCCATGTTGTCGACAATCAGCTAATTTCACATTCAAAACAGTTATGCATAAACTGCCTTATATTTTACACATCAAGATATATAAATATGAAAAACTAAAATCTAGTATTCATAGAAAGGAATTGCAATTAGCACCTGAGAACTCTTAACTTCGGATTTGAATTTTGACAGGCTAGATTCTTGTGTCATCTCACTCTGTGGAAAAAACAAAATTAGACAATTAGAAGTAAAAAAAAGAGGGGATTTTGTGGCATTTAACAAATCAAAAAGCAGTTTGTTCTTCAGAACAGCAAAGGGTATAGTTGCTGCTATTGGGGAAAAATTACCAATGCCTTCAAATATGAAATACAAGCTTAAGATAAAACATAAGGCTGTGTTTGGTTTGTGAGAAAGGGATGATAGGAATATTCTTTAAAGATTCTATTTTCTTGAGTTTGGTTTGTGGGATGCACAAGGATGGGACAGGAAAATTGTGGGACACGATTTCTCAAAAAGTGGGATGCTGGGTCACACCAAAACAGTGTAACCCCGGTAGGAAAGGAAATTTGAGGGAAAGTTTAACGGGGCTTGTCAAAGAGAGTTTGTCTTCTCCATTTTGTGCATCAAGCAGATCTCTCCAATAAATGACATAAAAAGCTATGTTCTCATCTCATGTTTCTTAGTCAAGGTAAAACTCTATTTAGATTCCTTATGATTTCCACACTACTTGGTATTACCACCATGGCTGCCTTTGGTCTGCAACTTTGATATGCTATCACCAGTGCGGCTTCCTTTGTACCTAACAATGATGGTCGGCCTGCCTATGTCAATTGTTTCTATGCACCAATACCTTTCTGAGCTATTTATAATCCAGGTCTGAGTTACTTGAGTTCAATATCTCATATTTGGGTTTTCCTAGGTCTAAACTTTTCACCCACTTGAGTTTAATATCTTAAATCTGGGTTTTCCTAAATATGATAAAAGGGCTTTTTCTTATTTCTATTTTTTTACAATGCCTCAAAACAATTCCAACCCCCTCCATTGATGCATAGGCTGATTTTCATATTTCTTCTTATCCCTAACATAGCTTAAGGACTTAACCTGTACTTTCATTTCAAAAATTCCTTCAGTAAGTTGGTGGGTCTGTATTGTACAGGATTCCTCCACATTTGTTTTGCCCTGTTTCATTTTTGGTGTTTTGCCTTGTTTCAATTTAGTTAGTTAAGTTTATCACCTTCCACCAAACCTCCATCCCTCTTCTTTGCTCGTTGATTCATAACTAACTATGCACACTCGTAATATCTAATTAATATGGCCTTTTATTTGTTTTTCTTTGTAGTAGATTATTTGGGGCATTAAACAATTAACTTTTTCTCGTTTTCTTTTAAGCCAAGAAGATGTATCGAATTTTCATCCCCACCAAATGACCAATGGGACTTACAAACTCTTGTTTAAATTTTCCCTCAAGGCACTATGGAGGAAATAATAATCATTCCTTCGGGTCACTTGCACCATGATCAATTGCTATGGAAACATTCAAATTCTTGCATTTAGACAGTAAAATCCTGCATACAAGCTCTTTAAAAAGTCCTATCCCAGCTATTTTCATCAAGTGGTACAATGGAAATATATGGTAGCTAAAAATTCCATTTGGATTCCATATTTTCCTATGGAGAGTTTACTGGGATGCAATTCCCACTAAGGACAAGCTTTTTTTTTTTCTTATATGAAGAAGATAAAGCATGTCTTCTTTGTGGTGTACATTAGGAAACAATGCATCATTTACTTTTCTCCTGCCATTTTGCAAGAGAAATTTGACTGGATCTCCATCTGAACATCTTCTAGCAAGCACTAAGATGTTCTATGGAATCATCACAGAACGGAAACAGATTAAAACTCATTAATAACATTGCTAAATCTAAATAGAGACAAGCATTGGAGAAGGTTGCTATTGTATTCTGGTTCATATAGGATGTTATAAACAAAATATTGCATGATTAACCCCATGGTTATAGCTATGGGTGTAATTCACTCTTTCTAGTTACTACTACTGCTAAAGATACAACAATATAGAGCCCTTTATAGCTGCTGCTATAGAAATCAAGCAAAATTGCAGGGTGTAGCAAATGGTAGGTTGCACATCTCAATCTGAATCCTTTGGAATCTAAATGGCAGGCAATACTATAAGGAATAAAAGCAGCTATAAAGGCAAAACCTAGCAGATAAATTTTTTTCGAATGCCATGTATATGTAGTTGTGTTTAAACATCAAAATTAGATTGTAACTGCTGTGATTAAATATATAGGAATGAAGTAATAGGGCTATTTGCAGAAAAATGAGATAGCTCATAAAATAGCATAAACTATTTGTAAGAAGGGAAAGAAACTGTGGTATTCCCTTCATTGGGCATTGATGGACAAATCTTTTTTAATAAAACATAATATTTTATTTTTGGGTTTAGTTGACAAAAAAAAAGGTAAACCAAACATTTTTCTCTCCATTTATTTGCCCACAAAAAAGGAATATTTCTATTATTTTTCCTTGTATAACCAAACGATGGAAAGTGAACTTTACCCATCCCACCCAAATCTTCCCACAAACCAAAAGGAGCCTAAAAGAAGACAGGTGAGACTTCCTTACTTTCTGCATCTCTCCTTTTGAAACAAAGGATTGTGCAACATTTTCCAAACTGTCATTCAACACCTCAGTAATAGCAGCTGTTATTGCCTCGGCTTGCTTCGAGGGCACACCTTGTGCTTCTAATCTTCTAACCTGGATATCCAAGTTTGCACTTTCTCAAGACAATTAACTCAAAAGATACAATTGATTCAACAGAAACCGAATTGCTTGAAAATATATTGCATAACCCTAGACTTGCATATTTCCTTAATTTAATCTTGAAGAAAAGCAATAATATAAGAATAATGAAAAAACTTCTAATGATTAATTACCAAAGCCAATGTATCAACCAGAAATGCATGCTTGCCATTTGATTTAACAAGTTGAGATATCAATCTGCAATCGAATCTGTTAAAAGGTGACGACTTCAAAGCGAAAGAATTAGACAACCTAATGGAAGAATCAGGCGATAAACGATCTATAGCATTTGCTGCATTTGATCCGTTAAAGTGATTGAACCTAGTGAAGCAAATCGCAGAATTCGTCCCCAACACCACCGCCCGCCTACAAGCGGCTGCTTTGGCCATTCGTTTGTGAAACGAAACTAGAGAAAGGAATCCACCAGACTTGTGCTTCCAATCTTCTAACCTGGATATCCAAGTTCACACTTTCTCAAGACAATTAAATCAAAAGATAAAATTGATTCAACAGAAACCAAATTGCTTGAAAAAATATTTTGCATAATCCTAGACTTATATTTCCTTAATTTAATCTTGAAGAAAAGCAATAATATAACAATAATGAAAAGACTTTTAACGATTAATTACCAAAGCCAATGTATCAACCAGAAATGCACGCTTGTTGTTTGATTTAACAAGTTGAGATATCAATCGCAATCGAATCTGTTAAAAGGTGACGACTTCAAAGCGAAAGAATTAGACAACCTAATGGAAGAATCAGGCGACATACAATCTATAGCATTTGCCGCATTTGATCCATTAAAGTGAATCAACCTAGTGAAGCAAATCGCAGAATTCGTCCGCAACAACACCGCCCGACTACAACTGGTTGTTTTGGCCATTCGTTTGTGAAACCAAACTAGAGAAAGGGCTCCACCAAAATTCAAAAAATCTACAAAGAAACAATGTCAATTCCTCTGGTCCTCCCTTCTAACATTCCCAAAATCCGCTTCAAAAACTTATTCTCCCTTTATTGTTCGTTCAAAGTTCAAAGAGAGGACTTTGGTTTTGGGCGAGCAACCGTGTAGCGAGGAAAGCACCCAATGGTCCCAGTCAACAACCTATTTTTGAGAAAGGGAGAAGATCTTTGGAGTCCCCTTTTTTTTATAATTGAAATGATTTTATAAAACAGCAATAGACAATAGTACAAAGTCATCAAGGAAAGGTATGAGTTGCAACCTCTCCGGGCTAGTTAAGTATAGATTTCCAAATTAATAACAACTTACATAGAAGCACAAAAAAGATCTTCCCTAGAAACCCCCTATTTGGCTAAAGCATCAGCCAAAGAATTAGCAGACCTACTAACCCATTTTACCTCAACTCTCATATTACTGGTTAACCACTTTACTTTTTTTATGAGATCTTTGTAGCCCCAAATGGTGGTATCCAAGTATAGGAGCCACCCGGTTACCACCTGAGAGTCCCCTTCAACTAGGAGATGCTCCACCCCGAGCTGGTTAGCGATCTGAATTCCTTGTACTGCAGCAAGGATTTCTGCCCTTATGGAATCCCCCACTCCCACCGGTCCTGAGAATAGGGAAATTATGTTGCTGTCCTTATTTCTTAGGATACCCCCTATACCTGAAGGCCCGGGGTTGCCTTGGCTACTTCCATCAAAGTTCAGCTTGATGACACCTTCTAAAGGCGGAATCCATTCTGACAGAATTCTATCTTTCTTTGTTGAACTGTTAGCTATTACTAGCCAATTTCTCCACAAATCATCAAAGGAGAAATCATCAAAGATAACCACAGCTTTCAGCCAATGGATTGCTCTTGTTAGGATACAATCCTTCATTTCATCTAACCCTCTTTCCTTCTCTAAGAAAATTCTTGCATTCATTTCCTCCCAAAGAGTCCACAGAGTGGCTGCCCTAACACATTTCCACATGACCTTACCTCTTCTAGTGTGCCAAACAAAGGCAGATGGGTTGAATAACAAGCTTAAATCAGAAGGCAAAAACCACCTACCTCCAAATAAACAAAGGCTCCACCTCCATATAGCTATAGCAAAGGAACAAAGATCAGCAAATGGACACAGTCCTCATTCTCGGCCTTACACAAGGAACGTGCCCAGACTTCTTTGACAGGGAATCCTTGGGAAAAGGGGTTAGAACTGAGGAATTTGAGAAAAGAAGAGCAAGTAAAAGTACCTTTTGGAAGAGGAGTCCAAACCCTTTGATCAAAAGAAGTGGGGTCCAAGCAAACAGATTCTAGTAAATGAATTAGCTCAATAACATAATTTGACTCACCATCCCTTAACCCTCTACGAAATCGATCTTTGGAGTCCCTTTCTTCATCGTCTTCATTAACAACGTTTCTCAATTTGGTTTGTTTTAGCTTTAAAGTTTGAACTTTGAAGAGAAGGGTCAGACGAGAAGATTTTCCACCGATTTCAATATAAATAGTGCCAGTAGATAGATAAAAAGAGGGAGACTCAGTGAGGGAGTTTTATTTGTTTCCTTGAAGCGCAAGACATCAACCTTTTCTTTTCTCATCTTCTTTTACATGATAAAGATAAACCTCCCAAACAGAAGTATGAAGGAGAGAGATTCGCCGATGTAGTAATCTTATCGGCTATAATCACCACTCATGGTCTCTTTGGACTTTGAACGAACAATTGAGGGAAAATAGGTTTTCGAAGCGGATTTTGGGAATGTTAGAAGGGAGGACCGAAGAAATTAAATTTATTTCTTTGCAAATTTTTTGAATTCTGTTGGAGCCCTTTCTCTATTTCGTTTCACAAACGAATGACCAAAGCAACCGCTTGTAGGGAGGCGGTGTCGTTGGGGACAAATTCGGCAATTTGCTTTGCTAGGTTGAATCTCTTTGTCTAATAAAGAGAACCCTTCTGACTAGTAGCTCTAGTCCAACCATCACCAAATCCCTGTCCATTAAAAATATGGAAGAACTTAGCTATAACAATATAGAAAAATCTCTACAGAATTGGGCAATTCCTAAAATAGCACCTTCAAAAATATATAGAAAGGGAATATTTAGTCTAAGACAGACTTTAACATAAAAAACCATAGAAAAAACAATAACATTAGGAATTAAATATGAAGACTTCCACCTAATAGGTCAAGAGACAATTGAAGCCTATAAAAGAAAACCTAAGTCTAATTTTATTCATTTTGGACTCATACAAGTGGCCATAAAATCATTAGCCAAACTAAGATTACAGATAACTACATTGAACTTCATACGAGACTCTTAGCAGGTTTAGTGACTCCTTACTAAGGGTAACAAAAGAAAGCTTACACCAAGGACCTATATATTTCAATGCATTTCCAAATGTTATATTCTCATTAACTTATTGAGCCAAGCCTATCGCTGGAAACTACCAACTTAATCTAAAGTCGTAGTCCCTGCTTTCCTTTACTCTACCTCCAAAACTCAGTCAACATCATTTCTACTATGAAACATAAACAAAAACAAGCCCCTATTTTAACTTCCGCACTCCTAAAACTCTATCCTTACCCCATTCAAATGCTACCCATGCTTCCACTTTTTACTCCAATTCCAATCCAAACCTTCTCACTAAACTTGCATTTATGACTTCCATCCTCTCAACCCTTTTTCTCACCATCTTTGTGTCAATTTTGACCACTCCATTTCAACCTTCAGCCATTTTTTTGGCCATCCGCATATCATATTATCCTTCACCATCCTCGTATCACGTCATCCTTCACCATACACCATAGGTTATTCTCTAGCTACATTTGTTAAGAAGTTGTCAATGGTGAGAATCCTCTAACTACACATCCACAAGAAGAATGATACTTTGGAGGCGCATTGACATTTCCAAAATCCAAATACATTGCCATGGTATTCGTCAAGTCTCCAAGAAGAACGACACTTTAGCCATCACTCTCCCTTAACCAATTAATGGTATTTGTAATGTCTCCTATAGAAAGGGACAACAATCCCAATTGCTTAGTTAGCCTTGAACCTGTTAAAACAGCCAATACTACAGCTTTTATAGAGTTAATCACATCAATCCACCAACTGAAAACCCAAAAAATACTACTATCTCTTCTTAAATCTCACCTCCAGCACTAGTCGCACCAAGGTTGTCCATTCATTGAAGCCTCCTCCACCCTACTTGGAGAATGCAACGGGATGTGAGACCCCATGAAGTGTAAAGAATCTCCACCAGATTCCTTTGGAGATCATTCAAAATAATCCTTTAATGTGAGAACCCTTTACAAAGGTGGGATCTACCCTTATCTTCTGTTTCTCTCTTCTCACATGCCCCACATTACTACATATGTGGTAATGTTCCAATAAATCTCTCCTCTACTACCGAAGCCACACAGATGCCACTAGTTTAAAAGTCCAAAATATGCTCCAAAGCAGCCCAGCTATATAACCATCGAGGTTTAAATACAAGTTCCATTGGAAGCCTTCGATTAAACAATGAATAAGAAGGTTATTTGTTATTTCTCCATCCTGAAAGCACATGATGCACACATAAGGAGATATCCACAATCTTTCTAGTTTCTTCTTTTGCATGATGTAACATGTATTGATTCTCCCCATACATACCTCCCACACAAAAAATGATACTCTTGGATGAATAATAGAGTTCCACACCTTCTTAGTTAGAAATTTGGGTTCTTGTAGATCTGAAACAAGGGCCTTGAAGAGTTGGTGAACTTACCAATACAGATGGATTTTCCAAAATCTATAGCCACAGGCTTAGGGGGCAAGTGAACCACTTTGAGAAGTTCAAGAGGCCCGTAACTTATTTCAGCTAAGAATAATCCCTAAGAAGTCTTCTAAGAAACAACTTCTGATTATTTCCGTGGGGTGAAGGCATCGAGGACAAGAAGAAATGAAAGCATTCTTAACCTAAGAAAGGCCAAATAAGTGGCGGAAAGACTCAGTAAGAAGCCTCTCTCCCCACTAAAGATCAGTTCAAAACTTAATTTTGTTACCATTCCCCACCTGAAATTAGTGAATTTAATGAAAATATTATAGGTTTGAGTACTACCTTTCCAAGGATTGGTTGATTTGACCCAGACCAAGTGGTGATTGTTGTCCCAAGCATTCGCATCCTTCCCATACTTGTTTACAACAAAGTTGCAAAGAGCATTAGATTTAGTAGGGAATCTCCAGAGCCAGAGTACAACCAATAAGTTGTGAAAAGAAAACAATGCCAATACAAAGTTAACCCCCCAAGAAATTACAACTGTGCCCAAAACATCTATTGTCTCTGACCGCCTTGCATAGCTAAAGTATCTACAAAACTGCTAACACTTCTAGCCCATTTGATTGGAACATTATAAGTGCCCGAATTCATTTTGCAACTTCCAACATAACCTACACCCTTTTTTTGCCAACCCACCACAATCTTTGAGTCACCTTCAATTATCAGCCAACCAACTCCTAATTCCTTGGCTTTTTCAATCTCAAATACAGCTAGTAGGAATTCAGCTCTCACCAAGTCACATTGTTCGATTAGGCCTAAAAACAAAGCACATATAGTACCACCATCATCTCTAAATACCCCTACAATTCCTGAGGGGGCCAGATTACCAACATTGCTACCATCAAAATTCAATTTCAGCCAACCTACCCCTAAGGGTGAAATGACTAGATTTCAACCAACCTCTAATCCGTTTACGCCAAAGCTACCCAAATCCACCAAGTCATAAGCTTTTTTTCCAAACACAATTTGATTGATACTCCCTCCTTGATCTCTTTTGAGCCTCAACACATTCATTTGCAATTAGAATCTAATCAATAATCTGCCTATCATGAATAAAAGCACCTTGTAGCTAGGAGATTAATGAAGGCAACACCTTTATGACCTTGAGAAATAACACCTTACCAATCAATTTGTAAATGCTTGTTACTAAGCTAATCAGTCTAAAAGCCCCTTGGATGGCAAGCATTGGTTTTCTCAGGGATCAGGGTTATGGAGGTTGAATTCATCCTTAGACTAATTATACCCCTTTTATGGAATCCCCTAAACATATTAACCAAATTGCATTTAATTGTCTTAGGAATCATGATAAAAGGTCATTGTCAAACTATCTAGTCCTGGAGCCTTCAACCTATCCATAAAAAAGTAAACTTCCTTAATTTCCTCCTCAAACCTTCTTTCCAAAAAAAAAAAACCTTGATGAGCTTCCAAAACATCCCAATCAAGACCTTCCACTAACCATCTTCCATTGAGAGGCCTTCTATAAATTGATATATAATGATTTATAAAGCCCTTTGCTATCTTACCTTGGTCTGTAATTTCTTCAACCTCCACCACTATAGAGGATATTAAGCCTTTTCATCTTCTTCCATTAGCAATTGCATGAAAGAAACAAGTGTCACTACCCCCTCCTTAATCCACTTCTCTCTCGATTTCTACTTCCACCCAAGTTCTTCCCTTGGCAAAGTTTCCTCTAATTCCTTCTCTAAACTCTACCTCCTCTCTCTATCCCCATCTTCCAAAAAGCTGTCCTCTTTCGTTCAATCAATATCCTCAATTTAAGGAATGAGGGTATCCTTCCTCTCCTTCAATCTCCCAAATTCAACTTTATCCATTCTTTTATTTCCACCTTCAACGTTTGTAGCTTCTATTAAAACCTTTTGCTTTTCCGCAATAGAGCATGGAAATCCATATCCCACCAACATCTTACCTTCCATTAAAACCTAGATGATTGATCCGCATATTTTCATTCTCTAAAGATGAAGGGCCACCTAAGGAACTCCACTAGAAAAGGCAGATGGACCAATGGTTAGAAGTAACCCTAGGCAAGGTCCTCCTGTGAACGTCGGGAAAAAACGGCTCACTTGCCACTTGGGCTGGAAATGGAATCGCCACCCCATTAGTTAGGAAATGAAGGTGATGGGACCTCCAAGAATGATTTTTAAAATGCTTTGTCTTAATAGTGACTCCAAAGCCCGAGGCGCTGATCCAACGAGGGAAGGGGTTAGGCACCCCTCTCCCGAACCCAATAGGTGGGCTCACATGGTATTATTGTCTCCAATATGAAACACAAGTAATTACTTAAACAAACAATAGCTAGCTAATAAAAAAGGCATTTAAATGACAAAGCAATGCCCTTTTGAAAAGCATTAACAGTGATGAGGTAAGAGGGATTTATTGCTCTTATACAAAAAGACAAACACTAGGCACATGCAATCTTAAAGCATCAATAGGATCAAATGAAATTAAACAAAGCATACTTCATCATTTAGCATGAACAAGTAGGTATTACTTCAGAAACCCCAATCTCGTAAATCAGTAACAACAAAAAATAGTAATAATAAACTAAAAAAACTAGAGGAAAAGGAAGAAAATAACAGGCCTCTGTAATCGGACAGATAAATCAAAATGAAACAAAATACGAAAAAAAAAGGAAAATAACAGAGGCCTCTATATTTGATCGGCCTACACAGCATAAACTTCACAGATAAACAACTGACATAAATCCATATCCATTCGATATCCGGAATTAAGGTACAACCTCTAATCGTCACTGTAAAAAAACAGGACTAAGAGTTTCAGTGAGGCTACCTGAGTAATATCCTGGCCTAAATTCGTAAGTGAACGGTAAGGGAAGAGATCTCCGGGTGATGGCTACTGTTGCCGGACTGACTGGAGACTCATTTGTAATGTGGCCTGTAACCGGGAACTTTTGCAATGTGTTTGAACGATTTGGGACTCTTCCTATGCTGATGATAGCATTCCGGGATGCGAGAGGGCAACTGGTTCGGCAGAATGACAGAGGGAAAGGCAACTGGTTCGGCGGTGAGAGAGGTGGCGGCAACTGTGAGAAGGAGCACAAATAGAAAAAAAATGAATAATGAAAGATAGAGGGTCTGCCGCTTGCAGGGGCGGTGACGAAAACTGGAACAAAAGGGGAAATGGAAGATAGAGAAGAATAAAAATATGGAAGAGAGCTCGGCGGTGAGAAATCGGAGAGGAGATCGCTGCTGAGTTCGAATCCGCCGCTGCAATCACAGAGAAAGGGAAGAAGAAGAAGAAGAAGAAGAAGAAGAGGAGGAGGAGAGATGGAGACAAGAGAGAGAGGTAGACTTCTGAGATAGAGACCGGTGAAGGATTGTTCTCTCGCCGAGCTGCCGCCGCCTCTGTTATTACTAACGGGGAAAAGGGGAACAGTTACTTAGATTTTAAGAGAGAGTTAGGTCTGTATTTATAATAGCGTTAATGGCATTTTCGCAATTTTGGAGACTCGTAGGGGCATTTTTGTATATTCAAAAGAGTCTGATCAAACCGGGTTTCTAGATGTATAACCGAGATTTTGAATAAAAAAAATGGAAGGTTGAAATGAATTCCACCGCCGAAAAGGGTTTTGTGTGAATGGACTAGTGAAATTAGCCGAAACAAAATCTTTTTAAGTGGAAGGGTAAATGAGGATAATTTTGGCTGAAATTTTACAAGGTGGGTTTCTAGGTGGTCTGAGGTGATTGGTGGGGTCAGCTTAGCCTATTGAGCCTGAATCCGGCAGATCTAGAAAATGTTTGATTTGGCTAATTTAGAGCCTCAAAACGGAATCTATGTGCAATCAAAGGGCAAACATGGTTTGTTTTGGATGAAACTTCTCAGAGCAAGGGTTTGGGTATTCTAAGGTGATTTGTGAAGTTAGATTGAACCAATTGGGCCCAGATCAAACAGATTTGTGATTTGGTCAATCTGGGACATTGAAATGGAATCTTGGTGCGATTAAAGGGTAAACTAAGGTATTCTAGACTGAAATTTCACAGGTGGATATTTGGAGGTGTTGGGATCTGATGATGAAGTTTGATCTAATGGTTGAGGTATAAGTGAAGGTCGATCGGGGCCATTGGATTGGTATCGGATAGCTTTAACAGTTGATTTGAGGGCCTTTGAGCTAAAAGTTAGGATTTTTTGGGTTTTTGGGTGTTTTCGAAGAGGTTGAATGGGTTTGATCAAGTATTTAAGGTAAATTGGAGGTTCAGGCAGCGAACTGAGCAAAAATCGAGTGCTGACAACTACCTATCTTTGTTGTGAGGTAGGTAACTATGAAACAACAAATACCAAAAGAAGCACATAGTTTTTTGAAAGGTAGCTTGGAAGAGGGGCAAGAGGAGGAAAGGGGATTGAGACGAAAAGAAGTTCTCATGTAGCATCGTTTCAACATGTTCAAGCCATTTGATTCTTGGTAAGGTGACCCTCCTTAGGCATTAAGAACCTTTGGAATCAAGGTACATTTGTTGTAAAGAAAAGCATTAAAAAAATATATAAAACAAAGACAAAAGTATCTCAATGTATGAAATCTATTTAATTTTGGCAATAGTTAACTTTCTAACAAGTATTAGATAATCTTATGGAGTGAGGTCAACTACTTGTTGTGAGGTGAGAAAGCATAAGATCATAATCAATAATGTGCCATGTATCGATGAAAACAATGATGAAGCCTTGATTAAAATTATAATGTGCTAGTGTAATAGAAAATACTCAAGCGCTATAAAGTGAAGAAATCGGTGATTTATGATGTGCAAAAGTGGCGAAAAGAAAACTATGTGCTATGCAGCGAAACTTATGTGATATGAAGTTAGAAATTTGGTAATTTATAATGTGCCAAATAGTGGAAGATTGTGATATACAACAGAAAATTTGATTTTGGATGTGCTAGATGGCGGAAAACACATGTACTATGTAAAAGAAAATCTAATTTATAATGTGCTAGATGGTAGAGAATCTATATGTTATGCAGCGGAAAACTCGACTTATGATGTGTTAAAGTGGCGAAAAAACATGATTCATGATGTATTAGAGGCAGAAAAACTCATGTGCTATTAAGTGAAAAACCAATAGTTTATGATGTGTCAAAGTGGTGGAAAACCACGACTCATGATGCGTTAGAGGCGAAAAAGCTCATGTGCTATAAAGCAGAAAAACATGTGCTATAGTGCAGAGAAACATGTGCTATGAAGCGAAAATGATTGATTTGAAATATGTCAAAAGGTGGAAAGTCCATGTGCTTTTTAGTAGGAAAACTCATGTGTTATAAAACGAAAATCATTATGTGTCAGAGAGACGGATACTCTATGTGCTATGCAGCAAGAAACTCGGATTTCTAATATGCCAAGGGTGGAATATCCATGTATTGTATAGCGGAAAAACTCATGTGCTATAAAGTGGAAATTTTTGATTTATTATGTGTGAAAGGGAGGAAAATCTGTGTTGTGCAACGAAAAAAACTAATGTGCTATAAAGTAAGAAAAATGTGCTAAAAAATGGAAAATTCTAATTTGTTATGTGCGAAAGGGCGAAATGTCGATGTACTGTGTAATGAAAAACTCATTTGTTATATAGTAGGGAAAACATGTGTTAAAAAGCGAAAAATTCTGATTTATTATGTGTGCAAAGGCAGAAAAAACTAATGTGCTATAAAGCGGAAAAACATTTACTAAAAAGTGAAAAATTCTGATTTGTTATGTGCGAAATGGCGAAATGTCAATGTACTGTACAGTGAAAAACTCGTGTGCTATATAGTAGGGAAAACATGTGCTAAAAAATGGAAAATTCTGATTTATTATGTGTTGTGCAGCAGAAAAAACTAATGCGCTATAAAGTGGGAAAACATGTGCTAAAAAAGCAGAAAATTTTGATTTGTTATGTGCGAAATGGCGAAATGTCGATGTACTATGCAACGAAAAACTTATGTGCTATATAGTAGGGAAACATGTGCTAAAATGCAGAAAATTTTGATTTGTGATGTACAAAAGGACGGAAAATCCATGTGTTGTACAATGAAAAAACTCATGTGCTATAAAGCAGGAAAACATGTGCTATGGAGCGGAAAAACATATGTTAAAAATCAAAAAATTTTGATTTGTGATGTGCAAAAGGGCAGAATGTCCATGTGCTATATAGCGGAAATCATTATGTACTAAAGGGGCGAAGAAACAGGAAAATATCCATGTGATGTGTAGTGGAAAAACTCATGAGCTTTAAAGCAGAAAAATATGTGTTATAGTGCGAAGAGACATGTGCTAAAAAAACGGAAAATTTAGATTTGTGATGTATAAAAAGGGTGGAATATCCATGTGTTGTATAGTGGAAAAACTTATGTGCTATTCAACGGAAAAAACTCATGTATAATAGGGCATAGAAACATGTGATTATAGCGGAAAACACCAATTTGTGATGTGCTAAAGGGCAGAATATCCATGTGTTGTGCAATGGAAAAATGCATGTGCTATAAAGTAGAGAAATTCATGTGTAATAGCGGAAAAATGGTTGTGCAATAGTGGAAAACTCATGTGGAGTAGTAAAAAAAATCATGTGCAATGGCAGAAAAACATGTGCTAATAGCAAAAAACATTGATTTATGATTTGCCAAAGGGTGGAATATCTGTGTTGTGCAACGAAAAAATTAATGTATTATAAAGCGGAGAAATTCATGTGCAATAGTGGATAAGGTTATGTGCAATAGCAGAAAAAAATCACGTGCAATGGCGGAAAACTTATTGTGCAATAGTGGAAAACTTATTGTGCAAAATGATGAAAATGATAAGACTGAAAATTCGAAAATGCCAACAGCATGCCAGATGCAAATTGCAATAAAAATTGAAGAAGTATTACCTCAACAGATTTGGTTTAACTTAATTGTCATTTCTCATTTGACCACTTTGTTGGGGATCATTTCTCTTCACATTTTTACCACACTTCGCATTTTTCTTTTTATTGCTTATGTTATTTTTTTTGTTTTTTATTTTATTTTTTGCTTTATTTTGTGCATAATGAACAATTTAGTTCCTTTTTGAAAGACTTTTGTAGTGGTGCATCTTAAGCTTCTTCTTTGAGACATCAATGCTCGATTTGGGTGTCAAATGCCATGTGCTATCCTCATTTTATCTCTTTTTTCTTCTTTTCTTTTTATTCTCTTTTTTTGCCTTTTTCTTTATAATTTCCGAAGTAAAAGGAAAATGCAACTCAGACATAAAGGAGATGGAAATTTCTAATTTCCTTTTTATTGTACATTTTTTTAGGGAGTTATGAGACTGAAACAGGAAATGCCACTAGCATTGCTTCATGATAGAACAATTATGTTCAGAGGGACCCACGTCACGCCTTCGCAAAAGATAAAAGTATTCTGCCCCTCTTCGAAAGAGCTGATCGAAACCTTAGCAATTATAAAGGCATGTGCATCGAAAATGCGAAAGAGACAATCATATATTCGCTTTGGAAAACACTTGAGTTTCATGGGAAACTACCCCGGTTCTTGGTTAACAGGAAAAATTGTTATGATAAATGATTAATCAAAGAAGGTTCAAAACAAAATCCTTCATCGCCAGCCAATTAGGTTTATCCTATGCTAAATTACCAATTTTTAAAGGATCGATGAGGACTTAGTGAATGGGACGAAACGTGGTTTAGGACACGGGATCTGAAACGAAGGGAAAAAGGCTCAAAAAACATATTTACAACGGGAAATCAGATTTTTGGCCTTTATGTAGGGTTGCTATTTTTCTTCATCCTCATTTTTGTTTATCTTTTCTTCTTCATTTTTCTTTCTTTTTTTCCTTACATACACTTCACATCTTCCAATATGAACTATGTTTCTTCACTGATTATGGTGTTCTTCACATGTTAGAGAATTAATAGACAAATACTCAAGCCAACTAATTCTAAAATGATTGAAACATATATTCTACCCCATTTTTTTATTTATTTTTGCACCATTTCTTTCTTTTCCAACCTTTTGCAAATATTTCAATATCATTCCCTTTCGCTTTCCATCTACCCCTGATTCCCTACTTTGAATTTCTTTGACTTTCATTTCTTCAAAGTTTTTCCAATCTTCCAAACTTTTGTAATCATTTCTCAATTCTAAAGTTGCCCCAGTTTCTTATTCTTTGCTCATTCTTCATTCTTATTTTCTTTTTTCTTTATTTCATTTTTTACTTTTACTTTTTTTTTCTTTTTATTTATTTTCTCTCTTTTTTGCCTTGCAAAAGGCACACTAGGAATTAACAAGTTCACCAAGGAAAATGTATTTATGCATTGACTCAATCAGGCTGACTAGCGGATTTTAAGAAATGGTAGGGTCACTTAATAATTAAAAATAGCCAAAGGCGGCCTCCAGTCCTTTTCTTTATAAATTGGTGAAGCACTAGGTCATGATGATATTCTTACTCTATATTGCTTCTAGGGAAATTGGTAATGCTTAAATGGTTAGAATTGCCCCAGTTTAGGATATTTGGGTGTTCCCGAAAAAAGGTTGAGATTTATGCTCAAGGCTATTTGAAATCTTCAATGAGGTGGGTAAGGGTGGGCAGTAATGCTTTTGTTCATTTGGATATCCCCTTTTGTTGGGTATCTCCAAATGCGAGTCAATGATTGTCAACTAACTTTTTACGAAAACATGACTTTGAGATTCATTGCAAATCCTTCATTTTTTTAGGCTTTAATTATACAACTTTCTTACAATGGGGAATCTTCATCTTATACTAAGGGTAATGGGACCCAAAGGGGTTTATTGTTTAGTCATGATTATGTGATTCTAGGAAAAACAAATGATAAAAAAGGATTGGGAAAAACTGGTAATTTATTGAAAAAATAGGCTAGACCCGTGAAATGGGCTACTCTACATACTCTTACGAGAAGGATCAGGCGAACGTAGTTTAGTATATGTCTTTGAATAACATAGAAACAGAAAGGGATATGAGCTATATACAATGACACAAAGGTGCTCTCAATGAATGTGGAGTAGTAGGGTAGAGAGCATTGTCTCCCTACTTCGGAAGTTACATCTAAACTAGAAAAGGTGCCCCAATATCAAAGGCAACATTTGAGATAGTCGAGCAAATAGAAAATTTATTCTTAGCTCTTGGCGAAACATCCAAATCGATCACAGAGGTGTCTTCTTTAGGTAGACTTTCAATAACATAGTCTGTAGTCCACGCAAAGGTCAGGTCTTTAATTACCGATGATGGCTCAAAATTGGATTTATTGAATTTGCTCAATCATGGTTGCATCAATACCAAAATTTTCACCTTATAATGACTACTTCTTCTGAGAGTTGGTGGAGAATTAATAGCATGCTTTGGTCAAGGTTGAGAGGTCCAATTAGCTGATGATTTGACTATAAGAAAATGGTCTATTGGTGGAGTTCCAACGGGAGTAATGAAAATGTTAGGATAAAAAAATGCCTTCCCTTCTCCTAGGAAATTGATGGAAGTGTCAAAATTTTCCCTTGAATTTAGCAACGGGTTATGGGGGACTTTTATAAAATGTTGCATTTGCACAAGGTCTTGGTAAGTGAGAATGTTGTCATCAATCAAATATTGAATTATAAACTTCAACTGCCAACAATGACCGTGATCGGGTCCTCGATGATAATCATAATGAGCATTCTTGTCATAATTCTAGGTTTGGGCTCTCGTGGAGGCCTCCATGTAAGCAACCGCAAAAATTCACCTTGAACTAAAGCAAGGAACAATTGAGAATGAGCACATGGCAAGGGGGAAAGCTTTCTTCTTTCTTTTTGAGGAAAATGTTGAGTGATCGAGGTTATGGGTGAAGGGATGAGAGATCCATCATATGGTTGGACGAACCCTACAAGAAGGTTGAGTGAAATTTCAAAATTTCTCTCTCCCATATGGGAATTGCATACCCTATTTTAAAAAACTGTATTTTCAAGGATCAATCTTGAACCAAACTGGACTAGATCTGAAACTAAAAGGGAGGAGAGGGTTATACTTGATACAAAGTAATAGTAACTTCCAATGAAAGTATTCACACCTAAGGAGAAGACAAAAAACTGCTTCCACTGAAGATGACACAGTGTGAGGTAAAGCAGAATCAACAGGACAACTCTTCAACAAGAATCGAATTCTTCAGCAAGAATGAGGTAGAGGGCTGGTGAGCATGACTTCAGATTGCTTCTTCTACCAAGAAGCATATCAAGAATAATTCTTGATCACTCCTATAAGTGGAGATCAAACTAGGTAGGGGCGACAAGAACATGGGAGAACTCTACAGACTGCTGTAATGTCAATTGTGTTTTTGCATGTCCGCCCTGCTCTCTTATTTATAGCCTTAAAGAGACAATCTCCTAATCTGATTAGGAGTTTTCGGATCCAAACCTTTATTTGGATCTGAACTCTTTAAGTGATAAGGATAATCCCCTATTTTATTTGTAGTTTAAGATCCGCTTGATCCTAATCAAATTAAAAGTTTCTTGATCCAAATCTTTATTTGGATCTAGACTCTTTAAGTGGATAGGACTTATCCTCTTATCCTCATCAGTTGATCTAAACCCAGATTTGCCCCTATTTAATTAATCTAATTAACACAGTTCGAATTGGGCTTTAGGCCCATTAAGTTTATATGCTCACTTAACCTCCTAACCTGCTGCCTAGTTGGCTTTCTTTGTATGGCGTGGAACCCAAACATTGATCTACACATCAGCCACATGGGTTTAACTCAGCTTTTGTTACAAGGCCTGGACGAATTCACTATAGGAGACAATGAACCCCTAAGTCCATCACCATGCGCTCTTAATGGGCCCGACATTTACACTAAATGGTCATTGGGTCCAGTCACCTATGAAAACCCAATGACTGTGGGCAGATGCAAGATTAGCCCACCAGGTATTACTCTCAATGGTCTTACACTTAACCTCTCAGCCCATAATGATCAAACAATGCCCGAAAAGAGAGGACATCTCCCTTGCCTGCAAGGAACAATGCTGCACTCTCTACTAACATGGATCTCGAGAATTAAACCTTTTGTAATCATTTTGAAACCATATGTGTATCTTTATATAAATATATTTTGCAAAAACAAATTTCAACGGTTGAAATCAACTACCGACAATTTTAGGTTTCCATCAGAGAGAGTGCATCCCCGATCATTCACTTTGTCTGATAAAGGGGCTGATCTTGTCACTATGATCACCCACTCAGATGAATTCTCGAACTGTCCCAACATACCCAGGTTCTGACCCCCTCTAAGGATCTCACTAATTGGCATATCAAAGGCAACCCAATTCGACACCTGATGCAGTACTATAATTGAGTCTAGGGGTCTGATGTAACATTCCGGTTTTGCCCATCTATTTCCAAGGTCCAAGGCAATACTGTGATTTCGGTCCGGTTCAGGGCTTCAAGAAAACTCACACTGCATGTACCTCAAGTCTCACATTGGTAGCTGAGACAAGCCACCCCAACCAACTTGATGGTACATTAGTGTCAGCCTTGGCAGGATAAATCTCCCCAGATCTATCCAACGATTGTGAAGATTCTAAACTAACACAAGTCTCATAAGTGTCAAGTTTAAGGGTATTACATAGAAACACACCACAATGACATGAATCAATTATGTACTTTATTCATTTACATCAATCTGATTGGAGCTAAGGGCATAACTGTCTAATAATGGTAGGCAAATGATACATCTGTGCTTGTATGGGCAAGGGATAATATGTCTGTTAAGGTTCGATCCAACTCGTTTGAGAAGATTCGAGATAAAATGCAGCTTTGAAACTTTTGGGAAATGAGCTTAAGGTACCCGAGACTCAAAAGCAGAAATAGCTTGCACTTCTCAAACGAGTTGGATCGAACCTGGTTTCGAGGTACTTGAAACTTAAAAGCAGAAGTAGCTTGCACTTCATTCTCTTCATTATACTTTGGAAAGGACTTCCCGAATGATGGTGAATTTCTGGGGATCATCATCGGGTTGATCCGACCCTACCTAAGAGCCTCTTTGATTCTGACAGTTCCCTTCACGACATCACTAAAATCCTTCAAAGTTGTGCAATCAACAATGTATGATATTGATCCTTTAATGTCTTGATAAACAACCACACCACCTCTTCTTTTGGCATTGGGTGCCGTAATTTAGCTGCCATTTTTGCCACCGATATGCATAATCCAATAAACTTTCTCCTGACTTCTAAGTCATAAACTCGAGATCTGTTTGATCAGGTGCTAACTCCATGTTATAAGAAAGCTGGTCTAAGAATGCCTTTGAAACACATTTCCAAGTCTTTTTCTTTTCATATGCCATATTTGCAAACCAAGTTCTAGCACTCCTTGTAACGCTCTTCTGAAACATCTGAATGAGTAATTTCTTGTTTGTGTGCATCCTTTCTCGTCATATTTTTCAAGGTCTGGCATTTTGAACTTAACATGCAACTCCGCATCAAGGTACAAGCACAACTCTTTGAAATCTGTAACTCCCAAATTCTAAACTTCTTTCAACCTCTTCAGCTCATCTTTAATCTGCTCTAATTCAATCTTGAAGGGATCTTGGAGCAGAGATTAGGTGGCAGTCATATTCAAATTCTTTCCTCCCAAGGAAACAACAGTGGGTTGAGGTAAGGTTGGATTCTCAAAATTAGAGGTGTGAAATGTCCTTGATTGATGAGTCTATTTGGTTCTTGTAGTAAAAACAAAGGGAGATAACCAATATGATGCTTCTAACATGGGACTAGGGTTATAGGATAAAGAGGATACAAAGGAATAGGATGTAGGAGGGAAAGATGGTTGGGTTCCCATTGCGGGAGCAGATTGAGTAGTTTGAGATTTCTTGGCTTCCAATTTGGCCAACTTAATTGACATTTCATTCAATGTCTCTTGGAGATGGAGGTAGTCACCATACGGGACATGAATCAACACTGTTGTCTTTGTGTTTGGTGGGACCGCCACTTGAGGGATGCAATCATTTTTAGAAGGGACTTTAGACATGATAAAATATTCGGGATGAACTGCAATGCCTTATGAATTCTAGATCTTGGAGAATAACCTCTTATGAAAAAGGACATCAATTAGATCATTATGCACCATTGTCTCATATTTTGCTTATTCTTTTATGTCTTACCTTGAGCATCTCTCATTTCCTTCTTTCTTTCTTTTTATTTAATTTTTTTCTTTTGTCTTTCTTTTGTTTTATTTTATTTTATTTTTTTTTATACTTTTCTTAGCTTTACTTTCTTATTTCACCTTTGTATACATCTTCTTTTTCGTTTTTTATTCTCTCTCTCTCTCTCTCTCTCTCTCTCTCTCTCTCTTTTTATAATGATATGATTTTTGATCATTTTTTTGTTTGATAACGCACTTATTACATTTCCCAAAACTTTGGTTAATTAAAACAAACTCAAAGAAATTTGGATCATCCTCATCCTCTTTTTTCTTTTCTTTTCTTCCTTTTTTTCCTTTTTTTTCTTTTTTGGGTTTTACATTTATTTTTTCATTTTTTTGCATTTCGATTTTTTTTTGTGTTTTTTTTTTTACTTGTAACTCCGTCATTGATCTAAGGTGATTTTATTTTTATTTTTATTTTTGAATTTGAAAATATTTTTATTTTATTTCTTATTTTTTATTTTATTTTGTTTATTTTGAATTTTTTTGTTTCCTTTTTTTATTCATTGTTCTTCTTTTTAGATCTTTAATTCTTGTTTTGTTTTTTTGTTTATTTTTTTCTTTGTGTTTTTTACTTGTAACTCCTGATTGATCTAAGGTGATTTTATTTTTTGTTTATTTTTTTTATTTTGAAAATATCTTTATTTTATTTTTGATTTTTTAATTTTTTTTGTTTTTTTTTTATTTTGTTCTTGCTTCCTTTTTTCTCTTTTTTTTTTCTTCATTTTAGATCTTTAATTCATGTTCTCTTATTTTTTTATTTTTTTTATATTTGTGCTATAATTAATTTTCTTAATTACCATAAAAATTATTCAGGATATCTCTTATTTAAATGATTTTGTTTTTTCTTTTCTTTTTTATACATTTTTCTTTATTTCTTTTTCTTCCTTCATTTTCTCATTTTTTTATTCTCATTTTTCTTTTTTCTTCTCTTTCTCTTTTTTAATTTTTTCTTTCTTTTTATTTTGTTAGTATTTCTATGTTTGTTGATTTTTTGAATTCCTTATCTTATTATTTTTTTTATTTTGATTTCTCTTACATCAGTATTTTCAATCAATTATTTTTGTGTTTTATTCATTTTGTTATTTTTTAACACTTTAGTTTTGGATTTTTCAAAAATTTGTGATTTTATCCCTCTTTTTATTTTTTATATATTTTATCTTTTCTACCTTTTTTCTCTTTTAAAAACTTGTCCCGTATTTGATTTTGACTTTTGGTTATTTTAATTTTCATTTTTTATTTCTTTTTTTACCTTTTTAGTTCAAAACTTTAGATTAAAATTTGTTTTTTAATTAATTTTTTATATGTATTTGTGTTTAACTAAACCTTACTATCCCTTTTTTTGTTTCAAGTTTTTTACCCTTTTTTTGTTTTACCTGTTTTTCTTTATATTATTATATGTATTGTTTTTAATTATTTTTTTAATTTTTGGTTTTATACTTTTTTTTTTGTGTTGGACTTTTGATTTTTATTTATTTTTGACTTTTTATCCTTTTTAATATTTTTGATTTTATGTTATTATTTGATGTGGGCCCCACAGGGGGCATGCAAGCAAACAAAGTGATGGTGGCTGACATCCTAAATGACTAGGTTGACATGTAAAAAGTGATGCATGTGGGAAGAGTTTGACACCTAGATTCAAGGCTCCAACAAGGTTGTTAGCCTTCAAACCTCCACCCGTCGAACAAACAGGGTTTTTCTGGTTAGTGGTTGGTTTGCAGGTTGTCGGTGCGGTCCAAATGGCCTAGCACCTATTGCCCCTCCTCCTAATAGGAGATAGGATGCTAAAATCTAATGCAAATGGTGCGTGTAGAGTGTGCATAAAAAATAAGGAATTACATAAATAAAACAATAAACAACTATCTACTAATCAACATGAAATAAGTAGTTATTATTCTAATAAAAGAAAAGTAACATAAAAGCATGTGTATATACAAGAAAAAGGCTATCAAGCTAGGTGGGCCCCATGTGGACCCCACCTATGGTTCGAGAACTCCCCAATGGAATCGCCAATCTATGAGCATCGGGAAAAATGACTCACTTGCCACTTGGGCTGGAAATGGATTCACCACTCATCGGATTAGGAAATGAATGTGATGGGACCTCTGAGAATGATTTTTAAAATGCTTTGTTTTAATATTGACTCCAAAGCCCAAGGCATTGATCCAACTAGTCCGGGTAAGAATGAGATGGGAGAGGGAAGGGGTTAGGCACCCCTCTCCCGAGTCCAATAGGTGGGGCCCACATGGTATTATAGCCTCCAATATGAAACAAAAGTAATTACTTAAACAAACAATAGCTAGCTTATAAAAGGAAGGCATTTAAATGACAAGGGTAAATTACAAAGACCCCTTGTACTATGGGGTTTGTGACAAAGACCCCCTTTTGTTAGCTTTCCGTTGAAATTTGCCGTTGCAATATTTTTTAATCCCTATACTACCCTTGTAATAACTATTTAGATATTTGGGAGAAAAACCTTGTTCATCTTCCCTGACCTCACGATACACGAACAACAACAACGGTAATCCCTTCTACCTCAGATTCCTTCACATCTCTCTCTCTCTCTCTCTCCCCCCGACCTCTCTTCTTTCCCTTCCCCTTTCTTCTTCCCGCTTTCCTCTATTTCCACTAAAACCATGCATGATTGTCTATAGTCCGCAATTAGAGTGTGGATTCGTCAAGAAGGCTTAAGAGAACATGCATATGACAACAAGAACTTAACGACAAAAAGAGCATCACCTTAATAATCTAAGGTATACACTATACAGAACCAACTTTGACAAAAAAAAAAAAGAAGAAGAGTATAAACAACCTTTAGTGGGGGGCATCCACAAGGAAGATGAAGCCTTTGCAAATGCCCTGAGTACTACCTATGGGCCTATTGTAGACCATGTTGCTCGGAGATTTTCTAGCTTACCTTTGCAAGAGCGGCCATAAGAAGCTAAGTATCAAACTGTGCAAGGTTGCCAGAAGTGAAGGTCGTAGGCCTTCGGCTCACAATGCTTCTCATGATGTAGAACAACAAGGAGTAGCTACTAAGCACAAGAGAACCAAAGATAGTGGCGAGGCCATTTTGTTGGGTGTGGGCGGTACTACGATAGCTGCTACTGAGGTTGCCTGCATCTCTAGAAATGGTGCCGAGGATAAAGGGGATGGTTTTTGTTGGGGAAGATGGGGTCACTGTAACTTAGGAGGAGAAGCTCTGAGGCACGTCTGAAGACACTGTCTTTAGAACGTTATTTGCCCCCACTCAGTTTTACTAAGTTTGCTATTGGGTTACAGGAAAATTCGTTCCCAGGATACAACAGAACCTTGGGCGAGAATCTGCAACCAGCAAAGTTGAAGAGTCTCCAAAGAAACCTTCTGTGAGACTGTAGCAGACCAGACTGAGAGAGAGAGAGAGAGTGAATTTCGAAATTGTGTGTTTTGGAGTCTGATTCATGCTCCTTAAATAATTTGTGAAGAGGTATGAGGAAAAGGTAGGTGCTAGTTTAGAGAAGGCACCTTGAACAGTCACAATTTCAAACATTGTGACTGTTTAAAAAGTTGTTAACAGTTGGTGACTGTTAACTTTGAATTGTGCCTCTTGATCACACCCGATCGAATTGTGACCGTTGATCTCATCAACGGTGATCAACGGTCATCAATGCACCAAAACCAGAGCCACCCATCACGAGCCACGCGGGTGCGCGCGAAGTGCGAGCAAAGTGCGCCTCATTACGCCACACACATGCACGCACATGCGTGCGTGCGTGTTGCACGGTATCGAATCCCCATACTCTCCTCTACTAATTCTAAGGAGTGTAAATCGGCTCTTATTGAAATAATGAAAATAAACCTTGTATTTATCCAATGTGGGACAAGTTCAAAACTGGGTTTTTTTTTTTTGTAAGAGAAAAACTGATTTTTCAACCAAGTGTGCTGGTGCAATTTCTCATGTAATTAACCAATCAAACCCATTGGATTTAATCTCTTATGAGATTAAAATCCAACAATCTCCTACATTGATTGATCAATTACATAGTTCTCTCTCAATCCAAACTACTATGACACAATTATGCATACAAAAGGTGTTTATCAACTTAAACCTCTTGTTAGTATAGTTATCTTAGAGCCTTGTCAAAGTTATTGGTGGTAAGACCTTAAACCAACTACTCTCAAGATAGACCGGAGACACCTATACACATAAAAATGTTCAGTCTCTACAAGAGTTTCAAATTTTGCTCAGCGCTGTTATGGCCATGTGCTTCTTTCCTGGTTTCATGAATAATCCCGAGAGCAAACCCAAACCCTCATGAGAAGCAGCACCACTTCTATGTTCACATAGGTGAAATTCCACTATGTGCTCCATTATTTGACACATTTCAGAACTTCATTAAGAGTTTATCTCAACTTCTCATCATAACGGACATCATTGTTTATGTTGTGATGGGAAATTTCTCAATGTCTGTGCTAACAGTCACATTGCTGTAACTTGTTGTTACCCATTAAACCCAATACTGATGGTTTTTCAGTTCAGGTTGGGTTACCATTATAGGTGACTAAGTAAATGGTTTTAATCACATATATTTGGTTGTCATTCTTACCAATTCTCTGGCTAAACCCTTGGTAAGAGGATCAACCAAGTTTTTACTTGACCTCACATAGGTTATAGTGATGACTCCATCTTGAATTAGTTGCCTAACGAATTCATGTCTCAAACTTATATGTCTGGACTTACCATTGTAGGTACCACTGTAGGCCCTTGACAGAGTTGCCTCACTATCACAGTAAATGGAAATTGGAGGCATAGGACTAGGCCAAAGTTTTATATCAAATAATAAATTCATAATCCATTCAGCCTCTTTTCCAGTTGCCGCTAAGGCTATGAATTCGGATTCCATGGTCGAGTGAGATATACAAGTTTGTCTCTTGGATGCCCAAGAGATCGTACCCCCACCAAGGACAAAAATCCATCCAGATGTGGACTTGTTATCTCCATTACCGGTAATCCAACTTGCATTAGTATACACTTCTAGTATAGCTGGATAATCACAATAAAACAAGCCAAGTTCCAAGGTTCTCTTGAGATACCCAAGAACTCTCCCAACTGCCTTCCAGTGCTTTACACCAGGATTACTTGTAAACCGAGTGAGTTTACTTACTGCAAATGCAATATTAGGTCTGGTACAAAGCATATCATACATCAAGCTCCCTACTGCATTAGCATACTCAAGTTGTGCAATTGCTCTACCAGTATCTTCTACTAGCTTTATACTAGAATCATATGGTGTGCTATATTCTTTAAACCCTAAATGCTTAAATTTCTCAAGTATTTTCTCAATATAATGTGATTGGCTTAATTCATAGCCCCTACTATGCTTTTTAACTTTTATTCCCAAGATGATATCTACTTCTCCTAAATTTTTCATCTTGAAAACAGAGGATAAGTAGTTTTTAATTCCATTTATGCCAACCATATTTGTACCCACAATAAGCATATCATCCACATAAAGACACACAATTACTCCATAATTTTTAGAGAATTTTGAGTAGATGCATTTATCAGCACTATTCTGTTTAAAACCAAAAGCTAGTGATTTAACCAGTTTACATACTTTTTTCTCATTTCCAGGAAGAACAAATCCTTCTGGTTGTTCCATGTAAACCTCTTCATTTAAATCACCATTTAATAAAGCAGTTTTAACATCCATTTGGTAAACAGATAAGTGATAAATGGATGCTATTGCTATAAGTGTTCTAATAGAAGTTGTTCTAGCCACTGGTACATAGGTGTCAAAGTAATCAATCCATTCCTTTTGACTAAATCCTTTGGCTACCAATTTAGCCCTAAAAGTTTGCACAGTTCCATTAGTGTTGTATTTTCTTCTAAACACCCATTTACATTTTATTGGTTTTAATCCTAGAGGCAGATCTACTAGTACCCATGTGTTATTTGACATTATTGAATCCATTTCATCATTTATAGCTTCTTTCCAAAATGCAACATCTCTAGAGGTCATGACCTCACTATAGGTTTTTGGATCATTTTCAATGTTTAGGACAATGGGTATTTTATTTAAAATATTCTCTCTATCAGCCTCAACCAAAAATACAATTGACTGAGTAGAGATAAAATCTGAACCTAAGTGTTTCTCTGTTCTTTGTCTTTGACTTCTTCTAAGTCCAATTGCAGGTGTTATAGTTGTGCCATTTCTTTTTTCAGTCCCATTATTATCAACAAGTATTGAGATCAGAGTTTCTCTATCATTTTCTATGGATTCATTTTGTACAGGTTCAGAACACAGTTTATTTTCAAAGAATTCAACATCTCTATTTTCAATTATTATGTTGGACTCTAAGTTTAGAAGCCTATAGGCCTTGCTATGTTCTACATATCCAACAAATATACTTTTCTTAGCTTTGAGTCCTAATTTGGTTCTTTTAAGATCTGGAACTCTATAATATGTTAAGCACCCCCACACTTTTAGATATGCCAAATTAGGTTTTCTTCCTGTCTATAATTCATATGGGCATTTGTTATTAACTTTTAACAACATGCAGTTTATCATTTCTGTAAGTGTTCTATTTTTCCTTTCAGTTAGGCCATTCTACTGAGGGGTATAGGGAGCAGAACACTGATGTATTATTCTAAATTCTTCATAGAAAGAATTAAACTCATTTTTAAAGTATTCAGCACCCCTATCACTTCTAAGGATTTTAATTTTCTTTTCTAGTTGATTTTCAACTTCAATCATATATAGTTTAAACATGTCAAAGGCTTCATCCTTAGTTCTCATAAGGTAGACACAGGTGTACTTAGAAAAGTCATCTATAAATGTTATGAAGCATCTCTTGCCTCATCTAGTTAATACACCATTGAGTTCACAGATGTCAGAATGGATTAGTTCTAGAAGTTGAGAATTTCTCTCAACACTAGGGAAAGGTTTCTTAGCCATTTTAGATTTTACACATATTTCACATTTTTCAGTTGATTCATTATTGTAAGCAATTATACCTAGTTTGATCATGTTCTTTATGGATTTAAAATTCAAGTGTACTAATCTATCATGCCATAAAGAGAAAGAATCAACAATATAAGCAGAAACTTTTCTTTCATTAATACTTAATTTGAACATACCATTTCAACCATATCCCTTTCCAACAAACATCCCATTCTTGGATATGATTAGTTTGTCGGATTCAAAGACAACTTTGAATCCCCTCTTACAAACAAGATTTACTAAGACCAAGTTCTTTCTAATGTCTGGAACATGGAGAACATTCAGGAGAGTCAGTGTCTTTCCGGAGATGAAGTTCAACTCTATGTTGCCTCTTCCAGCAACTTTGACACATGTTTGGTTTCCCATCTGTACCTCATAGCCATCAGTCACTTTTTCATATGTCTTGAATAAGGACTTGTCCTTACAAACATGGACTGTGGCGCCTGAATCAAACCACCATCAAGAAGACGATTATACCATGTTGACTTTAGTAATCATGGCCACGAGATTGTCTTCTACCATGTTTGCAGACTTGGTTCCGTCTTTTCGATGTCGGCAGACTTGGGCATAATGCCCCTTCTTCCCACAAACATAGCAGGATCCTTTCTTATTGTTGCTCTTTTTAAAGTTCCCATCCTTCTTCTTTACTTGTAATGTAGGGTTAGTCTTTTTCGATCCGTTTTCCACAAAATTTACCTTAGAGTTCAGCATACTGGTTAGGGTTTTATCCCTATTGTCTCTAATTCGAGACTCTTCTTCAATACGAAGGTGCTGCTGAATTTGCTCCAAGGTAAGTTCTTCAGCCTTGTGCAGAAGCTTCTTCCTGTAATCTTTGCAAGAGGGTGGAAGTTTGGCAATGATTGCTCCCACTTGGAAAGATTCAGGAATGATGATGTTAAGGGATCGAATTTTATTGACTATCACCTCTAGTTCATGAACTTGCTCCAGTATAGGTTTATGGTTGTTCATGGTGAAGTCAAAGTATTCTGCAATAAGATACTTATTCATACCTGCTTCTTGCACCTTGTATTTGAATTCCAGGGCCTTCCAGATTTCTTTTGGAGATGTAAGTTCCTTGTAGAAGTTGTAGAGCCGATCTGATAAGGCATTCAATATGTGTCATCGGCACAGAAGTGAGTCATCTTCCCGCTTTGCTCTTTCCTTCTTTAGTTTCTCAGAGTCTTTGTCAGTGGGTTTAGGAAGTGATTGCAGATTCGGGTCCAACAGATAATATAACTTCAGTGTGGTCAGAAAGAAGATCATCTTGTTTTGCCATTGGCTGAAATTTGCTCCATCGAACTGGTCTAATAGAACAAGATCTTGGTTCATCATCTTGATCGAAGTCATGCTTGTTTCCACCTCCATTGCAGAATAACATTCTAAAAATGTTGGGGAAGATGGGGTCACTGTAAGTTAGGAGGAGAAGCTCTGAAGCGCATCTAAAGACACTGTCTTTAGAACGTTATTTGCCCCCACTCAGTTTTACTGAGTTTGCTGTTGGGTAACAGGCAAATTCGTTCCCAGGATACAACAGAACCTTGGGCGAGAATCTGCAACCAGCAAAGTTGAAGAGTCTCCAAAGAAACCTTCTGTGAGACTGTAGTAGACCGGACTGAGAGAGAGAGATAGTGAATTTCGAAATTGTGTGTTTTGGAGTCTTATTCATGCTCCTTAAATAATTTGTGAAGAGGTATGAGGAAAAGGTAGGTGCTGGTTTAGATAAGGCACCTTGAAAAGTCACAATTTCAAATATTGTGATTGTTTAAAAAGAAGTTAACAGTTGGTGACTGTTAACTTTGAATTGTGCCTCTTGATCACACCTGATCGAATTGTGACCGTTGATCTCATCAACGGTGATCAACGGTCATCAGCGCACCAAAACCAGAGCCACCCATCGCGAGCCACGCGGGTGCGAGCAAAGTGCGCCTCATTGCACCACACACATGCGTGCACACCCGTGCGCGTGCGTTGCGCGGTATCGAATCCCCATACTCTCCTCTACTAATTCTAAGGAGTGTAAATCAGTTCCTATTGAAATACTGAAAACAAACCTTGTATTTATCCAATGTGGGACAAGTTCAAAACTAGGTTTTTTTTTTATAAGAGAAAAACTGATTTTTCAACCAAGTGTGTAGATGCAATTTCTCATGTAATTGACCAATCAAACCCATTGGATTTAACTCTTATGAGATTAAAATCCAACAGTTTTCATGATATTATCGAACATCTTGGTGAAGCTGCTACCCAACATCATGATAGTGGTGGTCATAGTGGAGACAAAAATAAAGGCGTTACTATTCATCACGGTGTTGTTGTTATTGGGGGCCACAATGGTGATGGTGGTGGCGGCGATAGTTGAAATTCTTCTTCATTTTGCACTTTCTTGATCATATTTGTGTTGTTGTTTGATAGTTCGACCATTTGGGTGCATTTGTGTTTTGGTTCTATTATTTCCATCATCACTGTGCTTCCTTCTTTTTTTTTTTTTATGTTTTCTTTCAGCGAGGCTGATAGGTTACAAGGCAAGTAGTTGCAGCTAGAGGCCTCTAACTAGCCAGGTGTTCAATGGAGGAAATCTCTCATCATGTAAGGATTGGTGGATTCTTCCTTGGAACAGATCATACTTTTCATATGCACATTATCAGTGAGGACATTTGTTCAAGTATGTAATTAATTAGCACAATATACAACAGAAGTCATCACTAGCTAGTTTTCTGCGCTAGTAGGGTAAATAGGATGAAAATCTGCACCAGGGCATTTGAACGATGCCTTACTTGAGGGTTTCCATTGCGCATCACTTTAATCAGAGCCGAGACTTCTTTCAGCCGGATGTGCTTCATTGTACCGATTAGAGCGAAGCAGGTCCACACTCGACCACTGCCAAAGCATCGTCATCATCGTCAATGACGGTCGTATGCTCTGTATTTTGTCTACCTAGGACTGGTTATATGCTTATCATCCTACATAGGTGAGCCAAACATAGTTCAATCTTGTTTCTCTTTGCTTCTCTTTTTTATTTTCCTCTCTCTAGACCTCTAATTCAAACTTCTATTTGCTGGATTGAAGTTTGAGCTATTTTACCATTAAGGTGCTCGACGTTTGCCAGCTTTACGATCCCATTCCCATATGGGGATTACCGTCGCTGCTATTTGTGTATCGTGAGGTCGGGGAAGATGAACAGTATTTCACTCATTCAAAATAGTTATTACAAAGGTAGTATGGGGATTAAAAAATATTACAATAGCCTTTTTGGATGGAAGGCTAATGGAAGGGGGGTCTTTGTCTCACGGTCATAGTACAAAGGGCCCTTTATCGCAAAACAAAGTACAAGAGGTCTTTGTCACAGACCCCATAATACAGGATATTCTTTGTAATTTACCCAAATGCCAAACTAGAGTTCAGCTAAGCAATAAAAAAATGCATGTGTCCACACCGTGCATATTTGTTCTTTTGAAAAGCATTGATAGTGATGAGTTAAAAGGGATTTATTGCTCTTATACAAAAAGACTAGACACATGCAATCTTAAAGCATCAATAAGATCAAATAAAACTAAACAAAGCATACTTCATCATTTAGCATGAACAAGCAGGTATTAGTTCAGAAACCCCAATCTCATAAATCGTTAACAACAAAAAAATAATAAACTAAAAAGAACTAGAGGAAAATGAAGAAAATAACAGGCTTCTGTAATCGAATAGATAAATCAAAATGAAACAAAATAAAGAAGGAAAATGACAAACGCTTCTATATTTCATCGGCCTAACACAACATAAACTTCATAGAGAAAAAACTGACATAAATCCATATCCATTCGATATCCAGAATTAAGGTATAACCGAATTAATCATAGATCTAACCACACGAAGCATAGAAAATAGCAAATTCTAGGTCAAATTGAGCTAAAGAACATATATACGGGATTGAGCTCAATGAAACCTACTCCATCGATCTATTCCCTAACCTTTAATCGTCATAGTAAAAAAAAAAAAAAGAAAGGAAAAAGAGTTTCAGTGAGGCTACCTGAGTAATATCTTGGCCTGAAATCGTTAAGTAAACGGGAAGGGAAGAGATCTCCGGGTGATAACTACTATCGCCAGATTGACTGGAGACTCATTTATAATGTGGCTTATAACCGGGAACTTTTGCAATGTGTTTGAATGATTTGGGACTCTTCCTATGCCAATGATGGTATTCTGGGATGCGAGAGGGTAGCTGGTTCGACGAAATGGCATTTTCATAATTTCGGGAACTTTGAGGGTCATTTTTGTAATTTTAAAAAAGTATGGTCAAACTAGGTCAAAGGGTGGTCAAACTGGGGTTTTGGATGGATGGCCAAGATTTTGGGTAAAAAAATGGAAGGTTGAGATGGGTTTGACTGCCGAAAAGGGTTTTGTGAAAGTGTACTAACAAGATTGACCGAAATAGAATCTTTTTAGATGGAAGGGTAAATGAGAATAATTTTGGCTGAAATTTCATAGGGTGGGGTTTTTGGGTGGTATGAGGTGATTTGTGGGGTCATCTTGGTCCAACTGGGCCCGTATCAGGAAGATATAGAAAATGTTTGATTTGGCTAATCTAGAGCCTCGAAACAGAATCTGGGTGCGGTCAAAGGGCAAATAGGGTCTATTTTGGATGAAACTTCTCAAGGTAAGGGATTTGAGTATTATGGGGTGATTGGTAAAGTTAGATTGAACCAATTGGGCCTGAATCAAGCAAATTTGTAATTTGACCAATCTAGAACCTTGAAATGGAATCTTGGTGTGGTTAAAGGGTAAATGATGGTATTTTGGGCTGAGATTTCATAGGTGGGTGTTTGAGGTGTAAGTGGGGGTCGTTCGGGGCCATCGGATTGGTATCAAACATGTTTAACGGTGGATCTAAGGGCATTGGAGTCCCCATCAATGATTAACTTTTGAATATTCATATCCTTTGCCCTTTTTACCCCTCCAAAGCCACCAATGGCTCAACTTGTAAAGAAGCACCCCGTCGAATGGGGCTTGAAAATAAAGTAGTGATTTTACCTTCTTTATCCCTAAAAGCTCCTCCAATTCTAAGGGCCATGGATTTCCAACATTGCTCCCATCAAAATTCAGCTTAACAAACCCATTAATTGGGGGGATCCAAGAGGGGAATAAGGCATTCTTGACTGAGGCTAATAAGGCAGCTTCCTTTTAGCTTCTTAAAAAACTTCAATTGGGAAGCCTTTAAAAAGTTCCAAGGATTTAATCCAATGTCCCACTTTATTGAAAACCACCTCTATGATAGCTTCTTTGTTTCTCTCCTTGTTTGAAAATAATCTTGAGTTCCTTTTTTTCCATACAATTCAACTTATAGGAGCCCTAATACATCTCTACATTATCCTTCCCCTCTTCTTTGGCCAACTGAAAGTTGTAGAAGCAAACAAACTATATACATTCAACAGGAGGGACCGCCTACACCAAACAAAAAAAAGAAACCATTCCCAAATAACTTTAACAAAAGGGTAGGAAATTAATAAGTGATAATAATTCTCACCATCATCTTTACAAAGAAGAGGGGGGATAAGCAACTTTTAGGTCTCATTCTTTAAATAAAATCATAGGTATTTGTTCTTTCTAGGAAGACTTTCCCAACCCAAGGGGGACTAGGCTTTCTCTATACCTCTTTTAAAAGGAAAAGTTTTCCACCATTAACATTAGGTGAAGTTAAGGTATTAACGAAGGAAGCACAAGAAAACACACAAGAGGATGGAGGGGCCTAGATTTGAATGTCAGATTTAGTAGGTTCCAAGAAAATCCTATCAAGAGTATCAAGTAGCCTTGAGATGTTATTAACCTCTGTATGCCTAATGGCT
Organism: Nelumbo lutea; assembly: GCF_056320005.1. NCBI lineage: Eukaryota > Viridiplantae > Streptophyta > Magnoliopsida > Proteales > Nelumbonaceae > Nelumbo > Nelumbo lutea. Next base: position 59,369,254 of record NC_142689.1, on the reverse strand, counting down.
CTTCTTTGTCCCAAATCCCATCCATACCCAATTATAGAGTTGGAACATACCAAAAAGGTAGAGATGAGCTCACTTTTGTAGTTTGAGATAGCAAACAAATAGGGGAATTGGTCTTTTAGTTTAATAATGCCTATTTTATAGTTATAATTTGGCGATTAGGTGAGGCGAACTTCGAAGGGCCCGCCTAGGCATCGCCTTGACAACTATGATAGATTGTTTCACCAAATCAATTGATCTTGTAATAAAGGCTAGAAAAAGGGTGAAGAAAGGTTGAAATAAAGAAGAAAAGAGATGAGGAAGAGATTCAATCAAGACAAGGTCCAAAAAAAAAAAAAGAGAAGAAAGCAAGAAGTGAGAATAAATGAGGTCCAAGCAAGAGAATCGAACTTGCCTCTCTCCCTCTTATCGACTTGTGTTTTATTAGACTTCTAGTAAAAACAATATTATAGAAATACCCTCCAAGGGTTTCATATAAGATCGGACTAGGAAACAAATGACAAAAAGATAATATTAACCCTACAACATAAACTTTAACACTCCCCCTCAAGCTAGAGCATATATATCATAAAGCTCCAGCTTCTTACAAATATAACCTAACCTAGCATGACTTAAACCTTTGGTGAATAGATCAGCTGTGACAACATCACCATTTGTCATGTTTTCCCTTACAAAATGGCAATCAATTTCTATGTGTTTGGTTCTTTTGTGAAAAATTAGATTGAAAGTAATGTGTGTGGCAGCTTCATTATCATAGAAGAGCTTAATTAGCTTGCTAATAGGAATGCCAATCTATTGGAGGATATGCTTTAACCAAATCAAGAAGTGAGAAGAAACAAGATCCAGGAGAGAGATTTGAACTTGCCTCTCCTCCTCCTATTGACCTTTGTTTTATTGGACTTCAAATAAAAACAAAATTACAAAAATACCCTCCAATGGTTGCATATAACATAAGACTACTAAACAAAGGACAAAAAGATGATATTACCCCCAACATAAAACTTTAATAGGTCTGAAATCTCCTGGATGGACAACATCACTCTTCTTGGATATCAAAGCAATAAAGGTGGAATTCAACCCTAGATTAATGACTCCTCACCTATAAAACTCATTGAATGCTAGCTGAATATCCTCATTCAAGATATCTTAACAATCTTGATAGAATGCCATTGTAAACCCATCTAGCCCTACAGCTTTTGATCTATCCATAGAAAAGATGACTTCCTTTATTTTCTTAAAATCAAAATTTCTTTCTAATCACTCCTTAATCTCCAGCACTAAACTTGGCCACTTCAATCCTTCTAGTTCTACCCACACTCTACCACCTAGGGGCATTCTAATATTGACTTAAAATGATCCACAAATGCCCCAACTATATCATCTTGTTACGTGAGAGTTTCAGCCTCCCCCCAACTTCTTACTTGAGATAAAATTGTTCCTTCTTCTTTCACTTGCCACTGCATGAAAAAGCTTTGTATTCCCATCTCTCTCCTTTACCCATTTATGCCTTGATTTTTGCCTCCAACTTATTTTCTCTTGGAATATAATGTTCTCCAAACCTTTCTCCTTTCAAATCTATTTCCTCACTTTGATCAATCATAGTTTTCTTTTTTTCTTCAAGTCTCCCAAATTCCATGGTGTTCCATTCATTAACTTTAATTTTCAACATCTAGAGCTTCCTATGGAACCTCATTCCTTGCCACTTAACTATGGGGTCACTACCCTCCCACCATTCCCTACCTTTTCCTTCTCTCTCACCTATTTCTTCTTCAAATCTCACATCAATGATAAAGTGAGCAGTAAACAAGTCTACGAACTACCCCAGCTCTTGATTGAGCCCGGTGCTAAACTTTTGTACCATAACCTAGCCAACCTTCTGAATTTTGTGGAAAAGGCTACACACATGCTCGCTTCATCCACTATGGCAAGCAACATTTGAGACTGAAAACCGTCAACTTGATCATTAGGATCAAACTTCTCGTCATAGGTCTCTAATGTGGGCGCCTTAAATCCTTGTGTACTTGGGGTCGAGAGAATTTCAGGTGTTAGGGGAGGGTTGGATCGACAGTACTGGAGCTGGTTGTGTAGCTATAGAGCTCACTTCCTCCCTCACCTTGCTCGGTGTCAACGGCAGGTTGCTCTTCAGTGGGCTATTCCTGGTTGATGTCTAGTGCGCCTTGCGATGACTTCGCTTCTTCGCAGCCTCAACGTTGGTGCTATTCACCTCAGTATTATCCGACACCTCAACTCTGGTGCACTAACGTTCCCAAACTCTGTCATGAGGCGGGAGATGGTTCCTATCACCAGCGTCTTCACGATCGTGAACTTGATGTTGGCTGCTGCATGGGATAGAGGGGTCTCAATGTGAGTCCGAGTGTGATGATTGCTCGAGGGCCAGTCCTTCTGGTTCTCCACATGAGAGGGTGGGGGCATGCACTGACTTGCCGGGCGGTCTCGAGGTGGGGTTCGGTCCCATGGAGGAGCTGGGACTCGGGATGCCCCCGCACACTGAGGAGGAGATTGGCACACGTTCTACTACTGGTTCTGGCTTCGGTTATATGGAATGTTCTGGTTTTGATTCTGGTTCTGTAGTGGTGAAAATTGCTACTAATACTGTTGGTATAAATAATATTGTTGATACTATTGGAATTAGTGGATTTGCTGCATCTGGAGCTGCATGACTCAAACACTTTGGACCAGGTCGTCGAACTGCTGATGCCCGACCCCGGGAGGAACCACTCAGGGCTCTGGGATCAAAGTGGAAGTGCTCACCGAGGGTAACAGAGCGTGCAACAACTGGGTGTGGAACTGTTGATGGCTCTGTAGTATTGGCACCCCCGAGATAGTGAGGGGGATGGTGAACTGGCCGATGCAGACTATGGGGAACTCTGCATTGACAGAGGTTTGTTCCTTCCCCCAGAGACTGTCATCTCGACGCTCTTTCCTATGTTTCTTGAAGATGCCATTGGTAATTTGCTCGGAATAGTTGAAAATAGAAACTTGACTTTTAGTCGTGTTTCCCATAAATGGCGTCAATTGATGGTGCGTGATCTGGTTGCTCCTAGCTGGAAGGCAGCTCAGACGAACTACAAGATCGATGGAATCAGAGAACCTAGGGTGACTAACCCGGTGAGATTGCTCTGATGCCTAAGTTAGTACTGGAAGTAAGTAGCAAGCTGAAAGCTTGAGAACTAGAATGCTAGAATGCACTAAATCGCGTGTACCTAGGTCTCAGGGGCTGATGCCCTTATATAACTAGGCTGTCATGTGTCTCACGAAACACTCCCAAGATCTTCGGTTTGATGTGTAGGAGTCCGTTTTGCTCTGGAAGGTGGATAACGTGCTTAGATGATAAGGCCTATCATGTCCATCCGATTCGGGCAGGATGAGGATAAGGCCTACGGTTGCGAGGTGTGATCCCGAAAGGCTTGGAGATAGCTGGCAAGCCTCTAGTGATCTGCTATGTGCCACTTTGGCAGGCTTGGTCATCCCGAGACTCTCAAACTTTGATGCTATTAGAGGTGACCGAGATACCCGAGGTAGCACAACCTGCCAAAATGGCCGTGGATGCTAAGTCATGCGTCTAATCACCAGGTTGTGTCCACATGTCCGCTGGTTACTAGATCGAGCCAAATCACCCCTCATTAGTAACCTTTGCTCTAAATACATCACTTTCTCTCTAAAGATGGTGTGAGGGAAAGGCTAAACTTTAGGGAATATAAACTTGCCTCTAGTGTACCTACACCCACACACGACAAGACCCAGCTAACGAGCATGCCATAACAATGGAGGGATTGATTTTAAGAGCTAGGTAGTCCCACATGTCTTGATGCTTATCTTGATTGGGTAGAAAAATAGGTTTGATTCCGATAAACACAAGGTCTGTCCTATATATAGCAAGAAAGGTTATTAAATTATGTGAACGTGGAAGCTTAAATTTATAGAATTTCTAATGTGAAAAGAATACATATGTTTTAAGACTTAAAGTGTTCATTTTTCTTTTCCTTTTTTACTATCAAAAAAAGGAAAAGAAAAAACTAGACACTCTAAGGTTGTTTTTGGTTTGAAAGAACTATTCACTCTATAGACTAAACAAACTCTTCCTCTTCTTCAATGAAGTGAGTTGGTTATGTGGTTCCAGCTTCTGTTGCCATTTCTTGTGAGACCAAGCCTTTATAGGTTTCTAATTGCTCTTCCTTGCTTTTAATAGCTACATGTCTTTTTTGAGAGCATCTACTTCCAATTTCAAGTGATCCAGCACAGGTGGCCTTACAGTTTGTTTTCTAACTTCCTCTATTATTTGGGTATATGAGAGAAGGTCTTCTAGATTTAGAAGTTCCTTTTTATTTTTTCCCTTTCTGTCCGTCCCTTCTCTATTATTATTATGCTGCATGGCTGAAAGTAGGTATTTTCATTTGGTATCTGGATTGGGTAGGTTGGATTAGATTGATGGTCAATCTAGACTAAACCTTGAGGTATAAATCTTAGGCTCAAGCCTGCTAAAATGATATAAGCCCAAATTTAGCAACCAAAGACCAAACCAAGCTTAACCCAACACAGTTTTGGGCTAGGCTTAGGCCTAGGTTGGGTGGGGATGGGCTTGGTCATACCTAGGAATGTTTATTTGGTTTAAAAAGAATTTATGAATATATTTTTGTTTAATCAAATTTTATAGGGCTTTATCTAAGAAGCATAATAGATTGGGCCAAACTTGAGTTATCTGAGTCTCCAAATCAAGTATTCAAGTCCAACCCAACTTTAGGTTAGGCCCAAGTTTTCTAATCCAAACCTAACCCAAATCTCAAAAACTCAAGTACAACTAGGGGTGCAACTTGGGTGAGCCCAACCTGAGCACAAACCAACCTAGTTCGAAATTTTATATCGGTTGAGCTCGGGTCCAAGAGTTTAGGCTTTTTTATTTTTGGGTTGAGCCTATGCCTAGCCCTTAGGTAGTTTAGACCCCAACTCAAGCCTGACTCAACTATACACATTCATACATACAAACATACATAATATGTATGTACGTAAATTTTTGCATAGATATTTACATATATGCATACTGTAAGTGAGGTGGTGCGGCTACGTTTAGGGGTTTACTTGAAGGATGAAAGAAGACCGGGTGTCAGAGGTAGGTTTGAAAACTAGGGTAAATGGAAGTGGTAAGGTACCGGGATAGGATGATTGAATGAATGAAATCATTATGAGGAGGACCTTCATTTATAAGGAGGGATCTCGAGGTCCCGAAATGAAGGAGTCAAAAGAGTTTGATTCCCATTAGGAAAGGGAATATTAGACTTGTTGTCGGTCATTAAGGAGCACTTCTAGGATTCCACCACGTGTCTTATGAGATCTCTCAAGGACTGACTTTCCTTTTGTTCGAGGATTCTCATAATCCGCATGTGCTACTTCCTTTTGTGACCTATTTAACCGATGTGGTGCCTTATTACGCGCGTAACTTAAAGTTGCATGAGCAGTTGATATTTAATTCCGGTTCATAGTGATCCATGATTTTGTAATGGTCTCGAGTTCATCGCAAAACTACGCATGATCGAAGTTCATCGCAGGGCTACTATGCATCCGAGGTTTTTCGTAGAACCACGTGTGTCCAATCTTCATTGCAAGTTCACATTAGCTAGTGTTTATTCTGACTTGTGTCAAGTACAAGTTTATCACAGACATGTGATGAATCGTGTGTTCATCGCAGTTGTTCGATGAGTTACTCATCACGGGAAACTGATGAGTTATGAATTCATTGCAAGTGTCCATGTGGTATCAATTTGGTGACTTTTGTACTTTGATGATCTGAGCGATAAATATGTACCTATACATACATTATACATATTTGCATAAATGCATACATGCATGTATAATTTTAGAGTGGGTTCATTGAGCAACCTGAGCCCAACCTGAGCACATCAAATTATAATGCGGGCTGGGCTTGAGTTAGAAAGATCGGACTTGACCTTGGGCTTAGGCCTTATGCCCAAATTTTAGGGTTGGGCCTAGGTTGACAAAAAACTTGGGGTAACCCACTTGACTTGCACCCTTAAGTACAACCCATGCAAAAACTTGGGGTAAGCTCTTCCATGTTGAAACCGTATAGACAGTGCAAAAGAACAAGTAAAACAAGAAAAAACTCGATCTTGAATGATGTCTGGCTCCAAAATAATGTGGGACTTAAAAAGGGTCAAATGCATGGGAGTTATCAAACAATAGCAAAAAACGTTTTTCAATTACTTTTTTGGGTTTTTCAAGATAAATCATGTACAAAATTTTTCTTCAATAAACGGCTACAGTATCAAACATCACCTTAAAAACTCAAACACCCTCGCTTATAATAGCATTCTTCTATTTTCTTTAGATTGCCTAACAGGATGGATGAATTGGCCAGGGCTTAATTTCATCAAAGACCAGTCTCTCTACCATTTGTCCCACCATCAAGGCCTATATGGAATAAGATCAACATTCAACAGTTGTGAAGGGTGCAACTTGGGACCATGGAGTTCAGATCTCCTATCCACACGAACCCTATCCATGCCTCACTACAGCTGTATATTTAGAACAACTCCTATATTTGCATGTTATCATTCATGGGGAGATGTTCCCAATGTACAGCAGTAGTGTCAGGTGGGTAGGCATGGGTAGCATTCTTGTGGGCAGGATATTTGAATTGCCTTAAATTGCTGTTAAAAAAAGACCCCTTAAATTTACCTTATTAGGTAGTGTTTGATAACATGGTAAATGCTCATCGCAGCCCATTCTAGAACAAAGCACACAAATGAGCTTCGTTTAAGCCTGTGGCACATTTCAAAATGAGCTATGACTAGTTCAAGAAGGCAAAACATCATGCTACTCCACCCTTGCCAATTTCTTGTGTTTTGGAATGAGCTACACCCATGCTTAATGTTCTATCTGATTCCAAGCTTCTCTTCCACCAATTGACCATTGGTCCTTTGTTGCAATTCTCTCTTTCTCTCTCTATTTAGATTTGCAACTCTTTTAGCTTTGGCATTTTATTTTTAGTAGATAATCAGTACTCTATTGTGCTTAATTAATTATTAAATTATCCTGTATTATGTTCACTTGATTTTTATTGGATTTACTTAAGTTAGTTTTCTATTTTTATTTATTTTATTTTTTATTAGGTTTATGATGCTTTATTTGTAAAAATTAATTTCAAAAATTCCTTTTGATTAATTGTAAAATGTGACTCATATATTACATATGGTATTGGTACCAGTTTATATTGTACATGTGTACTACGTTAACATATTCTATTGAAAACATACCATAGTGCAAAACATATCATATGTTGTGTCTCATCGCAGAATGCACCACACTACAACATACAGAACGCATGGTGCATTCTAGAACCATGGTTTTGGAACACATCATACTAATGTGGTGTGTTATGAGATGAGCCACACCTTTTTCACTACATAATAGAGCAAGCCCTTAGACAAAAAATATAATAAAATTATATGAAATTAAAAAAATACCTTATATACTGTCTATAAAATTTATCCCCTTAAACATAAAATATAACAAAAACTTTAAAGAAAACCAAGATACCTCTATACATTATTAACTATATAGTCAATTCAGGTCTTAGTTGATTCAAAACAACTAGAATCAACTCCAACCCCAATTATTAATCATAAGAAAATCACATAACCATAACCAATTGAAAAAACTGGTTCGGTTGGTTTGAATCCATCAAGGTTGATCTAATCCATTGGCGTGCCAACCCATTTAGTCCCCTGTTTGTCTTTTTGGTGAAAGGAATATTAAGGGCAATTACTCTTTTACCCCATACTGTTAATAACATGTCATGCCAAGAATGTTCTCAGAGCTGCCTAAGAAGTTTTCTCCAACCCATTGACAGCTCTAGTATTGGGGTGGATGGCTTATTCAATTAATCAAGAGGTAGCTAAATATACTTTATGGTTTTACTAAGCTATTTAAATATAACTTGTGGTTTTGAGATGGATGAATTTGTACTCACAACTCTATAGCTGTGCATTTGAAATGTCTCCATTCTAATATTTTTCAGAGATGTTCCCAATGCAAGGCTACAAGTGTTGTAAGGATGGTGTGGATACAAATTTTGTGGGGTGATTCCACTTGACACAAATATGCCCTTATCAAACGTTATTTTCAGCAGTTTGCATGTGATATCAGATGTGTCTTATATTTTATTCAAATTCTACTTTTGCCTTATTATCTCCTCTTCTCTTTTTCTTGCTTTGTAGCCGGCGAGCAAAGGTGTTGACCAAACCAGCTGCCAACCACATCGAAGAGGTATAGAGACGATGATTAATAGATTTAGGATAAGGAGGGCAAACTTCTCTAGTTGATATTAGCAATTCTGAGCTGGGGACCTGGGGTTATTGGTCAGTAGTTTCAAAGAAACCATGACCGTGTGGACTTTAGAAAGGGAAGATGAGAGTGTAAAATATCTTCCTTTGGTCGTCCTATTCAACAAGGGTGTATCATGTGTGCATTTACTCTTGACCGAGATAATGCAGCCATAACCTTTAATAAAATCTTAAGGAGGCCACCCTTCACCTGCGGTAAATTTTGGGTTCAAAAAAATTTATAGTTTATGAACAAATAGAAGAGAAAGATTTACAGAGAACTTTGCTCTTTTGGGAAATCTTAATTCCAACAATGGTTATGGCTGCACGCTTCCCAACTTATTGTTATGAATAAAGGCATTGTTCTGCAATTACAAAGACCAAAGTTGCTTTCCCGACGAGTTAAAATCACCGATAAAAGGTTAGGGGATGGATAACTGGAAGAAGGAAATGGCATTTGTAATAGAGTTTGTGGAAAACTTGGTACAGATGATATGATGGAAGACTCCAAGGAACTAGATCGAAAGTTTACAGAGCATATATAAGCAGTCAAGGCCCTCAAGAATCAGGTCCAATCCAATCTGATGAATACTTTAGACCATTTTGTACCGGTCCAATTCAATGTCTAAATCATCTAATCTGTTCAAATTGTTTCAATTTAGATTGGTTTCAATTAAACCTGGTCCATTGATACCTGCATTCTTATCTTCTATCAATGGACTAAATATTTATCCAATCCGACCCAATCCAATATAAATCCATTATGTATGGATCAAGTCCAATCCAATCCAATAAATACTTTGGACCATAAATCTGAACTGGTCAAATTTAATATGCCCTGTTGGTCTGTCCGATCTATCCAAATTGATTTTAATTTAAATGGAATCCAACCAAAATTGACATCCATAATGCTGGGCACTTGAATGCCATAATGCCCAACTCTACTGGGATGCCCCAGATCAATCAGGTCCCAGGGCGTAAGATAAACTCTACAACGACCTTCTCAGGCACCATAGCAGCTATTTGATGATACCAACCCGAAATGAACGAAAGGATGAGAGAAAATGCTTTTTGTTAAAAGCACTTTAGTTCCTTAATTTTTTTTGTCCATCTTCACAGATGAATGATTACAAAGTATATTCAAGTAGCTTAGTGAGAATACAGGGTATGTTTAAGTTATTAGCCCTTTTAGACTATGTTTGGTTTGAAGGAAAATGCAGGGAATGTAAGAAAAAGGTAAGAAAATCTTTACAAACTTTGTATAGGTTCCCCTGAAGGAAAAAGTAGGGAAAAAAAAGGAAAGGAAAAGAAAGGAAAGAAAACTTTTACAAATCTTGTATAGGTTTCCCTGCATTTCCCTTCCTTTCCCTACTCTTTCCTTTAAACCAAACATAACATTAAAGAATAAGTAAAAGAAGGCAGAAAAAAAGGTGCATGTAATTACCTAACCTGTAATTTTATACGAAATTACGTACTGAGCTTGGAATTTGTCTCCAAGATGAATCTAAGCCTAGGCCCAAACCCAATCAATTTTTATTGGATTTGAACTTTTTGTATTTATATCCTTCAAGTGAACCCATTCCTGTGTGTACAGAGAGGAACGTAGCTTGAAAAAGAGAATAAAAATGTTGCCAATCCATTGGTTCCCCATCTCCAAGATGGATGGTTTGAATCTTTCAATCATTCATGTCTGTCACATGGAGGAATGATATTGTCGTTCCAAACCATAAAGATATGTTTGCAATGCAAATCTGAACCGAATACAAAATTTACACCCAATTCAGCTTTGCAGTTTGCATCCATTTGTTTGTAATTACGATTTGTACTCCCATCCCATGCAAAATTTATCTGTTTTGTCTCATTTGCATTGCCAGTTTTGGATCTAAAAAACACATGGAAAATTTGCACCACCTTCCTCCTACCTCAATTCTCTCATATGTGGGAACCACATCATCTTGCTTCCTACCTCATTGCCAAACAAATAACCTTCCTCCTACTTCCATTCTCTTTCTCATAAAGTTTGGCTATATCATTTTACTTCTCACAAACAAATAAGACAGTCAAATTTGCAGCAAAAGTAAACCAGAATTTACACTGCCTATTTGCACTACCATGCATTTACACCAATGCAAATGAAATTTACAACGTAAACAAATTAAGCCTAAGTGAACTATTTTTTATGCAACTTGTAGATCGGTTGTCCGCGGTGACTAATTTTTGTTCATAATAATTGATATTGAAAATTGAACTGCCACAATTTTTGTCCTGCGCTGAGCCTAAGCCTGTTATGCAAAGTGACATGTGGTTGAAGCAGCACCAACAAAATTTCACCAGAGCCCTGATTAAGGTCAATAATGGTCAAGTGGTACCAAGATGACTACTGATTTGAATCAATCTGGACATTTGATCAGCCGTCTGATTCTTTGTGCTGCACAATGTTTCGGAAGCCAATAGAAAAGGATGAAGTACTCAGTCTGATGCAGGTTGGAGTGGAACTAAGTTTTTACTTGATTCAAATTTTCAGAACTCCTAAAGACAGGGAAATATGCATCCAGTTCAAGTCGTTCCAGGATTTGTTGTGACATCCGAAGGTATGAGGAGTGACCTTCAATTAGTTCTGTTACATCAACCTTTGGAAACAAAACAAAAACCATTATTCTTTGAAAGATGAAGTAGGAATCAAAGGTTAGAGTGGATGACCACAGTAATCAACCATGAAAGTGAGAAAAGCATACATTTTCTATTCCAGGAACTTCAACAGGTTGAATTCCAGCTAATCCTTGTGTAAGAAGACTGCAAGAGGAAACTGACCAATTTTATTCAACAGGAAGAACGAAGAGATAAATACAACAGGAAAAAGACCAAGTTTAGTACATTAAGCACTGCTATATCATTTTATAGTTGTCTAACCTATAATTAGCATCCTAATAAATGTCACATCTACCCCAGATCCCTTGGATATGCCACAAGCTCAATACCCCATTTGATCATTGGTCCATCATCCTACTCATCTAATTAACAAAGTGTTTTATGGACCACAAACCAAAGTCAAATAACTTAGAATGGTTAAGATCATCCGATCAATGATTATTAATATGGTTATGGCCCATCCAAGAGAAGTTCCATTGCTTGGATTGTTATCAAAGACATCTTAACAGAATTTTAATAACAAAACAAGACTGGTATCCAAGGCCAGATAGTTATAATAAGACATTTTATTTTTCAGTTGTGCTTAGTTTAGACGTACAAAACATTGCTTTGAGACCTACTCTGCTGAAAAAACATGTGACAGCTTATATTTTCTATTTCAAACATTACCTTGCACGGAAAGCAATTCCAAGCATCCAATCACTTGTGGAATAAGCATTAACAAATCTCCCAGCTACCATCTGCAGAGCATTACCAAGTCAAAAAAGAAATTCTAGAGCATTGCGTATGCAGTGGAGAAATAATTGCAGTACAAAAAGTTGAAGAGATGGTAAAGCGTTTCTAATACCCTTCGAGCAGTCTCCCAGTATTCATCTTGAATTGGAACTGGTGCCCCAAGAAGAACAACCCTTTCTACAACTGAACCTGCAGAAACATTGGAGTTTATTAAGAAATATTCAACCAATTTAATGCATAAATGCTATGGATTTTCTGGTACCTCCTTCAATTTCCATCCTAGCCAAATACTTTAGACATTTGAAAACCACACGAGCTCCAAGTGAAAACCCTATAAGTGTCACAGGTCTGAAGCAAGGATTTACAGAGCCAAGGGCTGGTAAATTAATGTATAGAAACCAAAAGGTTTCAAAGCAACAAAATATGAATTTTCTTGAATTTGGATATGACTCAGATACCTATTTCCTTGTAATCCTTTCGCTAGAACTTCAGCAAGCAGCTTTCCTGCTTTGTCTGATCTAGAAAAGGCAGAAAATAAAAACTAATAAGAAATAACTAACCGAAGAACTTTAAGTGTTACTATTACACACAATGCAGTTGACCTTAATTTCCAATGCAGCATTTCCAGCCACAGGACTACTATAGGATGGTAGGAGAGCTGCCTCTCCTCCCATCTAATGCAGCGTGTTATTCAGTTAACAACCATAGATTCAAACCTGTCTACTGCGATTGTCCATTTGCTATCTATAAAATCAGTAGCTGCAAGTAAGGTTGCAGGCCATGCCAATGCAGTTAAAAGTGAGCTTAGTACAGTCATCATGGCACCTTGTTTCATCAATTCCATTGCAATTCCTGAAGCAGGTAAGAATAATGTCAACAAATGACATCACTGTGTCAACATGGAAACTGATGTAGCAATTTATGAGGTTATCCAAGCCAATTACTTGAAGCCAACCAATCCTGGATTGCGGTGCTCAATAGTATCAGATTCTTAGATTCCCACCTTAGCACATACCTATAAAATTGCAGCAGTGTTACCAGGGAGAGGGAAAATAGGATGCAGAGAAATAGAGCACATTGAAACTAATACATTCTCATTTGAATCAGTAGATCAGAATATTATTATTAATAAAAGAGGAGGGAAAATAACACAGAAATAAGAGAACACTGACACCCTCTCCAACAAGAGAGAGAGATAAGATATTCAGTCTCCTACCCTCGTGGTACCCTACAGCCAATCCTGTATCCAAGTTGAAATTCTTGGCACATAGAGAGAACCAAAAAAGAGAACAAGACATAACACCTTGTAAGTATCCCAAGAATGTTAGACCTCAATGGTCACAAAACAACCATAAACTCCTTCCACAAGACATTTCATTAAGGCCTCAGTTTATTTGAACCTGAGTAAATGCAGAGGAGTGCAAGTTCTGGTTACTTTTGCTTCAAATTTGAGTTTGTCATGTTTGTTTGTGAGAAATAAAATGATGTGGTCCCCACTTAATTCTCTCTCATACCAAGTGGGGACCACACCGTTTTACCTCCTATCCCTCCCAAACAGAAAATTTTATTAGAAAAGATTATTTGTTTGGGAGGGAAAATGATGTGGTCGTCACTTCATGAAAGAATTAATGTAGGAGGAAGGTGGTAAAAATTTTGCATCAGATTTTTAGGCTGCATTTGGGAAGAGTGCAAATGCTGAACTGAAAGGAATTTACACTCTAGTTCAGTTTTGCAGGCATTTGGTAAGAATGTGTCTTTGTACTGAAAATGAAAGTAAACTTTTTTTTGACACTTTTGCACTCAAAGTTGGTCAATGTAAAAAAGATAGATTCCAGTCTTGAAATTCATGTTTGTACCTATGACAACCAAATACATCTGATAAGCTGTACATATTTGCATTTGCACTCTTACCAAATGCAGCCTTAAATGCAAAATTGCACTTACAGTGAGTACAACTGAAACAAAGTGCAAAATTTTCAGCAGGTAGAAGTGCAAATCATAGTCAAACAAATTGATGCCAAACAGAACCAGGTGCAAATTTTGTATCTGGTTCAGATTTGTACTGCCAAAAGACAGGCTAAATTCACAGTTTTCACATACATGAAAATAAGCAATGGGTCGCTTCTGCATCTACAGCTAAACCCCACAGTTTGTTGGCAGTGAGATCCAACCCCACCAAACAACATAAAGTTGAACTTTAACAGATGCAGCCTAGGCCATCTGGGTCCTTCAGATGTTAGGGGGATCTTTAGATATATGGCTGTGGTTGAATCTTGGTGATGTTCTTGGACCCATTGGGCCAAGGGAATTCCATAATGGCAGAATTTCTAGCAGTGGCTTGAGTTCTACATTGATGAAATCCATTAACATTAGCTCTTTGGTGGTGGAGGGAGACTGAAAAGTAGTTGTCTGGTTAAAGGTTAAACTGCAAAGACCCATGGCAGTACAGATATACTTCCTAAGAAATAAGAGCAAAAAAGCTGATTCCTGTTCCTGTCCCTTTCTAGGTAAAACCAAAAGCTTGCTTGTAATTCAATTCAAGGTAAATCTATTAGTTCAAAATATCCAAACGAGAAACAACACAACAAAAGTATTGTACTATCATGTAGCCGGTGTTACTCAGTTGACTGCATTACCTTGCCCATCATTTTGCACTCATTCACAAGCCACAATAGTTTGTAAGAACAAATTTTAACTAGTTTTTTCTCCTACGGTTGCAGATTGAAATTGTTGAACTTTTCAAAATAACAACAATCATGATGACAAGGGAAACAAACAATAAGGAAGATCTTCAAAAAATTGAAACACATTTGCATTTGATGATTTGAGTTTTCTAAATTAATGTATAAACAGAAAAGCACATAATGAAAGGGAAGAAACGCTAATCAAACTGAGCATGATGAATGTAACATGTAAGGCAACACTGAAGAGTTCGTAAATATAGTTTACCTCTCTAAGTTGAATTCTCGTCCTTCCCAAGGCCTTATAAAATCTTTCTCCTCGAAAACTAGTCCAGAAACGAAGATACCAACAGACAGGCACTGAAAATGGGAAAAGTCCATCAAAAACAGAAATCAGAAGCCATAGATCACATTTAATAAAAACTTGGTTATGGATTTAAGTGAAAAGTAACCCTTTGGAAATACCACCACCAACTGAAAGGCAAGAACAACTCACGCCTTGGTTATGATTCTTTCCAATAGCTTTGAATTCAAATTCATCAACACTTCCAATTCTTCTAGCCGTTTTATACCCAGTTAACCCAGCTCCAGCCGCTAAGTTGGACAAAGCAAGCACAAGAAGATGATATGAACGTTCCATTTGATACAGTAATTATCTATATAAAAAGAAAAAGACAAAAGGAAAAAGTGAAATCATGACTGTTAGAATTAGTTGACAGGGGCGTACTTGTCTTTTTCTGGTTGCTATTTTCTCCCTTATATCAGTTTTACTTGTCTGGGGGCATTCTCTATTTTTCTTCATTGCTTCCTTTTCTTTCCTTTAACTTCACTACACTTTTTTGAAGCTAGCACATGGTATCAAAGCAGTAAAGCCAACTGTCACTATTGACGTCTCTCTCTTTTGTGCCCTAGTAATAGAGAATACACTATTCTTTGTAGGAAGGGAATGCCTCATGTTGTAGTTTTGTGAGTTGGTGGTGCTTCTCTAAGGTCCCTCTACTTGGTAGTTTGAAGAGGGCATCTTTGTGGTGTCTCGACTTGTGTGGTGATTGATCCTTAATGTGTGGTGATTTTGGTGTTTTGTTTTAAGTGAAAAAATGCTACAGTAGGTGTATATCAGCTGTTTGACAGTTTGCTTAAGTGAAAAATCAGTAATTTCTTCTCAAACTCATGGCTTCATGAAGTGGTAATACTAAACCTAGTGTAGTTGTGCAATCAGATCTCATGAATTCAAAATTAACCACCATGAAACTTAATGGTACTAATTATATACCATAGGCTAAGTCGGTTAAGGTGTCTCTCATGTTTCTAGACATGGCCAAGGACATTTGGGACCGTGCGAAGCAGTTGTATTCTGGACAAGATAATGTCACAAGAATATACCAGCTGTATTAAGATTATTTTTCCCTTCAACAACAGGATAAAAGTGTTGAAGAATATCACCCTTCCTTAAAAAGCCTAAGGAATGAAGAGAACACCTAGATGTTAGATGGTAGTGACTATGAAGATGTGCAGGCCCAAATCTTAGATGGTAATGACCTTCCATCCTTATTTGAGGTTTTCTCTTGCATAAGGAGAGCCCAAACACCACATAGTGATCATGTTCCATCTTTAGGGAGATCAGCCATGGTAGTTTCTAGAGAAGGTTTTACTGGGAAAGTATGTGTGGTAGAAGTAGAGGTAGTGTGAGAGGCTTTGGCCATGGACCCAAAGGTGGAGGTGGTGGTGGTAGAGAGGTAGGAGGTGCAAGAAGTGGTGGTGGTCGTAGTTCAGCTCATGAGTGCTCACATTGTGGATGAGGTCACATAGTCAGCTTTTGTTATGATCTTTATGGTCCATCACCTTCTTGGGCCAACCATGCTATGGTGGAAGGTGATTTTGGGAGCCATAGTGTGACTGAAGGGGATATCTGAAGGGACAAACATAGAGGAAAGAGGGCTGGACTGGGCATGCTGAGATGTTGAAATGAGAGAGGGAGAAGACACGGATGACATGGCTTCATGAGAGCAAAAAATGCTATATGAAAGAAGGGCTGAGAGTTCTCCATTGGGTAAGGGAGAAAACAGAGGCCATGTGACATGGCACTGACTACTTTAGTATATAGTGTAAAAGATACTGTAAATAAGATACATGATAACATGCTATTCCCAACCAAGTCAGCCCATACTATCCTTACACCCCCCTCAAACTAATGCCAAGGTAGAAGCATTAGTTTGTCAGCTAGGAACTTGTAGCAAGGATGCATCATAACTTTCGTGAAGATATCAACAAGTTGAAGACCAGGCAAAACATGAGGAAGAATGATGGTTCCAACAAGGAATTGATCTCTGATGAAGTGACAATCAACCTCTATGTGTTTAATGCAATCATGAAAAGAGTGATGATTCCAACAAGGAATTGATCTCTGACATTATCTGCATGGATGGGAATAGGGGTCAGAAGCTGAATATGAAAATCACCAAGAAGAGCTCTAAGCCACATAATTTCACTACAGACAGAAGACATGGCTTGATACTCAGCCATAGTGGAGGACTTGGAGACAATTTATTGTTTCTTGCATTTCTAGAAAGTAAGAGAATCACCCATGAATACACACTAGCCAATAGTAGATTTTT
This sequence comes from Nelumbo lutea, assembly GCF_056320005.1. NCBI lineage: Eukaryota > Viridiplantae > Streptophyta > Magnoliopsida > Proteales > Nelumbonaceae > Nelumbo > Nelumbo lutea. Next base: position 59,352,220 of record NC_142689.1, on the reverse strand, counting down.
AGTGTCAGGGCATCCAACCCAATTTACATCAGCATAGGCTGATAAATGTAAAGATGATAATGATGAGAAGAGTCCATGAGAGATGGTACCCCTAATGTACCAAATGATTCGAAGGACCGCGATCATATGATTTGAGCTTTGTCATGGTAAGGTGTATGAGACTATCAACAAGTGAGGCAAGCAAGGTGAAGTAAATCCATAACATACTCTTACTGATGTACGAAATACCCTTGAGGGGAACGAGTCAATTCCAGCCCTATAAAGTAGGTCAAAGGATCAAGATCTTTCATCTTAAATGAGTGACTCAGGAGATCCTTGAGGAGAGAAATGCCATCATGATCATCACTGGTATTAAGTATATCATCAATATACAGAAGAAGAGATTGATTCCTTGAGTCTACTTCAAGATGAAGAGAGAATAGTCGGAAGGACTTTGTATAAACCCATCTATCATATGTAATGATAGAATGAAATCTTTCAATCCAAGCTTGAGGTGCCTGTTTCAGTCCATAAAGAGTTTTCTTGAGGCGGAAAACCATAGTTGAATCATCACAATATCCAAGAGGCTTAAAAAAAACTGTTTCTTTTAAGTGACCATGAAGGAAAACATTCTTACCATCTATTTGATGGATCATGGATGTCACACTGGTTAATTACTGATATAGTCAAAACCAATCAGACTCTCATCATCTTTGCAACTGGTGCAAAGGTCTCCTTATAATCTAAACTCTTGTTGGCTGAGCGAGCTTTGTATCTATCAAGACTACCACATGATTTCAGATTGATGGAATATGCCCATCTATTGCCAATGATTCAGGCATTTGAGCGTGCAGGAACAAGATCCCAAAAGGAAGTGGGTGCTTCTACCCAAAAGAAACAAATTAATGAGGTATACAACAATGTTGGATGCTTACACCCAAAAGCAAGTAGGTGCATGGGAGTCTTGCAACAAGGTTCTCACAACACTCAATGTGTCCATTCTTCCGCTCCACCACCCCATTTTGTTGTGGGGTCCTAGAACATGATCTTTGTGATTGAATTCCTTTCTCTCAAGTAGGTCTGAAAGTCTCCATCGAGGTATTCCTCCCTGAGTTTGATCGAAAAACACCAATACTGGCAGCAAACTGATTTTTAGCAAGAAATTGAATCTGACTTTTGTCTTAAAAAATATATCCACGTGTATCTATCTATCTATCTATCTAAAGTGATAAGCAATCACTCGAGGGAAAAGAAACTCCCAGTGACAACCCAACTAAAGTAAAACAAAACCCAGCCAAGCCAAAAGTAGAAAACTGCTAAACAAAAGAATCTGTAAAGAAAAAGATATTTCTTGAAGAAGAAGAAGAAGAGAAAGAGAAGAGAAGAAATTCAAAAAGAAAAGAGAGCTATTATCTTGCCTCCCTCCTCACTAGCATTTATACTATTAATTAAAAAGGGTACAATGACTAATATGCCCTTATAGGGCGGCTAACACATAAAACTGCATATATAACTTAAAAGATCCACTGAAAAGGGACCCAACAAGAGTGTCGTGGTCCCCACTTCCTATCTAAGCAATAAATAAACAGAAACAACTACTAATTCTGAACAACTGCCCAAAACCTTAACACTCCCCCTCAAGTTGGGGGTAAATGTCACACATTCCCAACTTGCGTAGGTCATGTTCAAGCTTGTTCTAATCAACACTGGTGATCTACTCCAAAAGAAGAGACCCAATACTTGCTTGTCACCTCATGGTGTGTTCTGTGTAAAGCAGATGGGGAGACTGGTTTTCACCTAATTGTGTCTTGCCACTTCGCAAGGTCATTGTGGAATTGGGCTTTCTCCTTATTTGGGTGCAGCTGGAATCCCCCATCAGACATGCAGAGCCTTTTCTCACCTTCCTTTTTCAGGTGGCGGTTAAAAAGGGGAAGGACAATGTGGAGAGGACCAAGGGCTGCAATATGTTGTACACTGTGGGAAGAAAGAAACTCCAGGATATTCTTAGAAACTCAGAGAGGAACAACAGATCTGAGGGCTATCATACAATTTAGGGCGGTACAGTGGCTGAAATCTTTGGAAATATTCACAGATTACATTGTGGATGACATGTTGAGGAAGTGGGGTGAAATTGCAAATTGCATGCAGACCAAGTCAATAACGAGTGTGGCTTGGACCCCCACCTAGTGGATTCTTGAAATTAAACTTTGATGGATGCAGTAGGGGAAACCCGAGACAATCGGGGATCGGGGGTGTTTTTAGAGATGAAAATGGGGTCATCTCTGCTATGTTCTTAGGCCCAATTGGAGTGGGTGACTCCCTTAGAGCTGAGATATGTGCAGTTATGGAAGGAGCCCGAAAAGCAAGGAATTGAACATCAAGAAACTTAGAATTGAAGGGGATTCAGAGGTAGTGATAGGGTGGTTGACTAAAGATCAAAATGATTTATGGAAGTATAATAAAGAGAAGAGTAAATTCAAATGGCTGGTGCGGGAGATGGAAGTTAAGACATGTTGGATTAGAAGATCAGCTAATTCCCTAGCTGACGGTTTAGCAAAACAAGGGGCAGAAAGGGATTCTTTGTTTTGAGCTAAGCTGTAACGTTAGTGTATTTGTATCTTTGTTTTTTCTTTTTTAATTTCTTGAAGTTCTTTGTGACTCTTGGAAGATAAGTGTGTTTGTCTTCCACTTGTAAATTTTCTACTGATGAATTAATCAAAGTGTTATTGATAAAAAAAAAAATGTTCAAGCTTGTTCTTTGCAACCCCTTTGGTGAAGACATCAGCTAACTGTAATTCAGAGGAGACATAAGGCAGACAAATTTCTCCGATTGTCACCCTCTCCCTTATGAAGTGTCTATCAACCTCAATGTGTTTTGTCTTATCATGCTGAACCGAATTGTGGGCAATATTGATTGCAGCTTGGTTGCCACAATTAAACATCATGGGTTCCTCAGCTTTTATCCCAATCTCACTCAGCAAGGATCTAACCCAAAATAGCTCTGAAGCACTATGGGCCATAGATTTATATTCGGCCTCTGCACTTGACCTAGCCACAATTGACTATTTTTTTACTCTTGCATGAAACCGAATTTCCTCCTACAAAGGTGCAAACTCTTGATGTAGATCTCCTGTTATCTAAATAACCTGCCCAATCTGCATATACTGACTCACAACACTAACATAGGAAATGTCTAGACGTGTCATACATAAACATAATAGCCGGCCTACCATCCTTTGATATCTCCCCACATCCTTAACCAACTCACCATCTAATGTATTAATCCTATGGATTGGGTTAATAAGAGTATTAGCTGATTTAGTTCCTAGCATCCTAGTTTCTTGCAGTAAGTCCAACACATACTTCCTTTGAGAGATGAATATACCATGCTTGGATCTTGCAAACTCTTGTTGTAGTGACTTCTTGAGTGCATCAATCTCCTTCAGATCATTCCCTGTAACAACTATATCATCCACATACACAATTAGTACTAACACAAGTGCTTCTCTCCTTTTCACAAAGAGAGTATGATCGGACTGAGATTGTGTGTATACAAGTGCCCCTTTGAGCCTGTCAAACCATGCCCTAGGTGATTATTTTAATCCATATAATGATTTCTTTAGCCTACAAGCTTTTCCCTCACCAACATTCTTATAAAAACCAGTTGGAATGTCCATATATACCTCCTCTTGCAAATCACCATTAAGGAATGCATTTTTAACATCAAGTTGGGAGAGAGGCCATGAATAGGTTGTTGCTAGAGACAAGAGAATTCGAACTAAAATCATCTTAGCTACTGGTGCAAAGGTCTCCAAGTAATCAATGCCATAGGTTTGTGTATACCCTTTTGCAACCAACCTTGCCTTGTACCTCTCTATACTATCATTAGCCATGCACTTCACAGTGAACACCCATCTACATCCGACTGTCTCTTTGATTATAGGAAGATCAACTATCTCCCATATCTGGTTCTTAATCAAAGCCTCCATTTCTTCTTGCATAGTTGTTCTCCACTCAGGTTTGGAGAGAGACTCACTAACATTCCTGGGTATAGACACAGAATCCAAGGAAGAAAGGAATGTACGGTAGGAAGGTGATAGGGCATTATAGGAGAGATGGCATGAGATGCAATGGGTTGTACATTTCTCTTTCCCTTGTAGAGTGCAATGGGAAGATCAAGGTCAAAGGGATCAATTGCGACAATAGTGTTAGGTACAGGAACATCACCATCAGGTGAAATAACAGGCTCAGACTCAAGGAAAATACCTGGAACTATATTAGCCGAACCTGGAATCTCAGATGGACTAACGAAGAGTGGTGCCGGTTCATCTACTGGAGCATGTGTGGAGTCAATCCTCTTCTTGCGTTGACGCTGATAACATTGTGAGGTTGTTCGTAGTGGATTAGGTAATGGGACTGGATCTGCTGGTGATGTAACAATAGGTGGGACTGATGGATCAAAAGAAACAGGAAGAGGAATAGACTATGAGTTTTCCTCACCAAGACACACTCCCTGAGGAGAACCACGAGAGAAAGAATGTAGACTCAAAGAGGGTAACATCCATAGTGACAAACCTGTTCCCTGACACTGGATTATAACAACAATACCCCTTTTGATTTTAATCATACCCAAGGAAGACACATTTATTGGCCTAGGATCCAACTTCCTGCGGTTTGGACTAGGAGTGATCATGGGCCAGGCTTTGCCTTTATAACAATGGGCTTAGGCTAGGCCCAAGCTCGACTCGGCCCGATCCGCAATATGGGCCTAAAAGTATAAGCCTGGGCCCCACCCTACATGGGCTCAGGCCAGGTTGGGCCTAAATATTGTATATTTCAGTTCCAAAATTGAACAATTGTACTTTAATTCACTTATTATCATGGAGACTATAGTAACCTGTAAGAAACTTTAAACTTAGTATCAAGAAAAAAGCTTCTAACATAAAATAAATTAAATAATTATACCTTGTAATTTATAAGTTTCAATTGGTCATTAGTATGCTAAAAATGATAATTTTAACAAACCAATTCTTCTATCAACAAAAAATCAACCTAGAACCTATAATATCTATCAAAAAATAACCATCCATTGTCATGTAATATCCACAGTACAACTTTAAACATCTCTATAAGGGGCTCCATCTTCCATTCAACTCCTACAAATAAAAAGTGAAATAAAAAAGATATTAGCAAACTAAGAAAAAATAGTTCAAATTAATGTAAATAAATAAGTAATAAAATATTGAAAATGGTTTCAATTTTACCCAAAACTTGCAACCACTTTAAACTTCAGATTATCTTCATCAATGGAGTCTTCATCACTAGAAGATTCGTCTTTTGGTGAGAGAGAGAAAGAGAGAGAGCTGAGAAGATTAGGGTTTAGTAATTTCTATATTTCATTAAATACTAGATTAGAATTTGGTAAGATCTAAGACCGTAGGATTAAAATCTTTAATCTCCTACAAATCTCTATTCTATTTAATGTATAAAACATCAATTATCAAATATTTTAAAATAACATATATACATAAAAATTCCAAGCCTGGGCTGGGCCTAAAAAATTAGGCCCAAGCTTGGCTCTAAATTTTGCGGGCCTGGGCTGGGCCTTAACAAAAAAACCTAGGCCCAAGCCCAGATTTTTCGAGCCGGGCTGAAATGATCACCCCTAATGAGGACCAAGAATGTGAACAAAGCAAATACATCCCAAAACTCTCAAAGGCATATGAAATATCTCCCTATCAAGAAAAAGGAGATTAAATGGCACCTTAAACCCCAAAATGCATGAAGGTACACAGTTAATCAGATATACAACCGTGAGAACTGCATCCCCCCCAAAACGAACACGAACTGAAGCACACACCCTAAGACTTCTTGCCACCTCCACAATGTGTCTACTTTTTCTCTCTACCACTCCATTGTGCTACAATGTATATGCACAACTACTCTGATGAATCACCCCATGTTCCAAAAAATATGTGGCCTAATCCTTCTAAAAGTATTCTCTAGCATTGTCTGATTTGAAAACCTTAGTCCTCACTTCAAATTGTGTTAGAACCATCTGGTAGAACTGCCACACCATAATAGGTACCTCATCACGTGATCTCATTAAATATATCCAAGAATACCGTGTGTAATCATCCACAAACAAAAGGAGATAACCACCCATGGAAGAAATATGATAAGGTCGCCATACATCAATGTGAACGATGTCAAGAGCAAAAGAACTTTCACACTCCAAACTATATAATTGAACAGACTTAAACGACTTTCGAAACAAAGGCCTTCATGAACTAAAAGAAAGGATGTATTGCCCACTCCAAAGAGTCTCGTGCAAATGCTACATTTGCATTTCCCATATTGTTCTTGACCTGGGTTGGCATGAGATGTGGGTAGAGCTTCCAACAAGTGTCTATGGTATGCTTAGTCTTCTTGCAATAGTCACACACCAAGTCCTTCTTATTCTTCCTCCTAGTTTCACCACTCCCCCTATCTCCATTTGGCTTAGATTTGACTGTACTAATCATAGCCGATAGTCAATCCCAGGCTATCTCAACATGACATTCCTCCTGCTCTCCTCTATAGAAACAAAGGCATAAGCTTGAGAGAGAGTCACACTCTCTCTAGAAAGGATGTATTGCCTGGAAATATCAAATTCGAGGATCAATCTAGCCAAGAACTCAAAGACTCTATTCTTATATACCAACTTCTGATAGGTTGTTGCACCCTTCATACTCTCCCAATCCACATTCTCTAAATGATCTATCTCCTGCCACAGTTTTTTCAGCATGGAGAAATACATGGCAAGTGTCCTATCTCCTTATTTTGTATTAATCACCTGATTCCTTAACTGATAAGCTCTAGCTACATTTTGTTTCTAGGAATAGGTTTCAGCCACTCCATCCCAAATTTCTTTTGCAGTATTAGCCCACAAAAAAATTATACCAATGTGAGGTAACATAGAATTACACAGCTAGGACATCACCATGTAATTCTCTTGTACCCACCGGGAGAAATCTGTATCAGGTTTCTTCTCCCCAATGATGTACCCCAGTTTCTTAAGAGCACCAATAGCTATCTTGGCTGATTGTGCCCATGTTACCGGTGGACTTCTACTCAATACTCCAACTCTCCATTTCAACTTCAAATAGTTCAAAAACTAAAAATAACTAGGTAGAAGGCCCCCAAGATCAAATTGATCTCACACGCAAGGGTATGATAGGCCCCCAATTAACCTTACGTATGCTAGGAAGAGGAAAGGGCAGCAATCAGTTAAGGGGGGGAAATAATTGAAAACATGGGACTTACCAGCTAGGCATTTATAGAGGAAGTCAGAAGGGAATAAGAAGAGTCTTGGGGCATTTATAGCTATGTCAGTTATGAATAAGAAGAGTGTTGGGCATTTATAATTAGGCCAGCTGGGCATTTATGGGGGAGGAGTCTGTTATGCTGTCAGAAGAGTATAAGAAGGGTCTATGGGGGATGGGGAGGGGGATGTTTTCTGGAGTGAAGAATATTTTGAGTGTTGGTAGAGCCGGCGGTCTCTCGAAGAACCGACCTACTGTTAATGTTTGCCTCTAAATGAATATCAGTTTCTCTTTATTTGAGTTCTGTAGTTCTTGCCTTGTGTCTGAGAATTGTGTGTGAACTTTTCAGGACATATCAGGGTAACATACCCTTCTGGAAGGAGAAAAGCCTATCCAAAGAGAAATCCCTCTTCTCTCACCGGAGAGAAAAGTGAGTCGATCACTCTAGAGAGCTCAAATACTCCCAGAAACCAAACCGCCCCCTATATAAAACCTAGAGAAATCCAACAAGGTCATAAATGCATGATCTTCCTTTTGTCAAAATGTTCCTCCATAGTCCTGAGACAACAAGTAATACTCTAGGACTGTTGGTAAGAAGATTTTCGTTTCAATTTGGTTTATCTAGATAGGTTGGACTGTTGGTAGACCTTCTCCATGTATTAAAAAATATCCTTTGTCTTATGGTCCCTCATCCGAATAGCTATGTTAGTTTCATCAAACCAAGGATAGATGAAGCTATTCTTGCATTGTCTATCTTCCACTGCTTTAACCCTTTGATACTAGACTCATCAGGCTTGGCCACCGAACCATCCACATAACCCCAAAGTCCTTGGCCCTCAACATAAAACTAGAAGTGGAACTTCCATAGAGTATAATTCCCTCCATCAAATTTGACGAACAATAATTCCCTTTTGCCTGAAGTCATTTCAGCAAAAAAAACAACAAGAGCTAGTGTTATAGAAAGTTAAACTAATAGAACAAGTCTTAAATCAATCACCACAAATCTGATATAACTAAGAGAAATCAGATTTCATAAAATAAAAGCATCCCAGAAGATACAACAAAAGCAAAATGGAAGGTGAAGAGAGATGCTTTGTTCGCATTGTAAGGTGGAGAGAGAAACTTAGAATTGAGTCAAGGTTGTTTGTGCTGGATGAAATCATCACCAAAAGAGTTGTATTGAAACTCAATGAACTCTCGAAAACAACAATTTTGTTGGAGTAAAGCTACCTTATGGTTCAAAGTTTTTCTAGAAGGAGCTATCCATTCACAGAGGCAGGTGAATTGGACAGTCTACTACAAAGAAGAAAATACCATCTATTGGGCAGAGGTAAAGGAAAACAAAAATGGAGCATATGTGACACTAGTTGGGTTCTTTAGCCATGGAAGAAAAGGCTGGTGTGCTTTCCAAAAGAGAAGCAAAGCGGGGGCTGGAAACTAGTGGGGGAAGCTTTACAACATTTTTCTAGTTTTAACAGAGGACATGAGGATAATGAATGAAAGATCGGGGGTAAGAGATGAAGCTTTAGGAAAGAGATTATAAGAGAAGGAAGCAAAGGAACAAGTCTCAGGTTCCAGGACAGGGGTACAAAAGAAATCAAATATTAATGATCCTATAGACTCGCTTTGATTTTTGCCATGTGAACCAAAACTATCTCTTGAAGGTATTAAAGGTGTGGGAAAGAAGGCCTTTTGAATAGGGCAAGGCTCTGCTGGATGTTGGGAACAAGGCATTGGAGACTTCAACAGATGAAACCAACAAAGGTGTAGTGTGGTGCCAATACATTGTTGGTGTCCCCTGTCAAATGAGGTCACGATTCTTGAAGGAGCTTTCACAATTAAACTATGTGGTTTGCTGTTCCATCTGTGGATAGAAGCTACATTGCACAGAGTTGCAGTGGCTTTAGGAGGATTATTAGAAGCTTTCAATACAAAAGATTTGAGTGCAGCAAGAATCAGAGTTGTTGGTGTGAAAAGGGAAGTGATTCCAACAGTCCTGCATCTGCTAATAGAAGGTTGTTGGTACAAAGTTTGGGTTGCTTTGAAAGCCGAAGCATTACTCTGGGGTGGAAGAAGGAAGGAGGAAGAAGGTGATGTGGAAGGGTGGGTGACATGTGGCACTGAAGAGAAAATTGGTTGGTGCCACATGGTGGACACTCAGTCAAAGCATAAAGAATTTAGGTTCCCAAAGGAGGAAACCCAACCGTTCCCCATGGGGAAAGGTTTCTAGTAGGTTTCCATAAACTAGAAGTTTGGGATTTATTCTATTCAAGATCAGATGGCAAGAAAGAAGACTTATGCTGAAATTGTGTTAGAAAAGGCTGTCGTCTCTAACAAGCCAAATAGACAGGCACCAAATTCAAATTTTAAGGGTGTTGAGAGGCGGGTAGTGGAGTGGGCCGGGTCAACTCAACTAGTAGTTTTAAGTCAAAGGGGGTTCACGCACTCCTTGTAAGGCCTGGGACTCTTTAAAGAGTCACATGCCTTGCTCTTTTGGGCCAATAGGGGATGCTAAGAAGGGTGTATCATCGTCCCCCTCGATGGGTAAGAACTCCCACCTGATTGCTGCAATGACGATAGAGAGCCTAGTAAAGCCAGATTCCCAATCCATCAGTGTTCATCAGAAATTCTCAAGTGGTCAGACAATCAACAATCTAGCTTGGAGAATGGTAGTAGATGAAAATTCCACTTGTCTAAGTTCTTCCTCTCAAACACAGGAAAAACCATTTCACAATCTACAAGGACCTCTTTGGTACCCAAATCCTCATCACCCAGCTTCTTTTGAGCCTAAGTGGAGTTGAGGCTACCTACGCTGGAAGGTTGATTTACTTCCTCATCACCCTCAAACTACACATCTTCCTAGTTGTTATCTGCACCAGATTCCCCTCTATCTTCTTTGTTAAACTTTCGGTTAAGTCATTCACGAGCCGAAGGATGGTACAGAACAATGGGATTCATGTGTGCAACCTGTTGCAGACTGAAGTAGCACAAGATCCCTACCCACATGAGGCTGCTTAGACTTCACCTTCGAATGATTCTGACCAGCTTGTGCTTGCCAAGGATGTAGCTTACAAAAGTGTTGTACAGGGAGTTCCCTACTCAGTGTTTCCTTCCTCTGTTATTTGTCCACTTTCTCTTCTTAATCCAATACTAATACTGTCTGCTTTGTGTCCTCCTCTGTGGTTGCAGAGCCAACCTTAGTTCAAAAGCCTATGGATGCTGGAAATTATTTTTGCCATAAAGCATAGAATCGTCTTGGCTGTAGGGGAGTTGGGGGGTGAAGGGAAGGAAGAGAAGCTACTTGTTTTGGAACCAGTTAACCTCACAAACTTGGAGTTAGGAAATGAGAGGGCAGTGGGAGAGAAGGGAGAATAGGAAATTAGAGAGAGCTCAATGGAACTAGAGGATTTGCCTAAAAAGAAGAAAAATAAAGCCACTCTAGAAAAGCCTTTAGGGGTAAAGGTGTATACAAGAAAGGACAAGAGTAAGAAGAGGTAGAAGAGGGGGTGGCTTTCAAAAAAGGGTTTGGTAGTTTTGGGGCTCAAAGTTTCAGTTTTGGAATAAAGCTTTTAAGCTAGAATATGCACTGCCAGCACAACTTTTGACTCTAACCTTTGCTTCTCTATTCCTCTCTTCCCTTTTCTTCTCTCTTCTTTTCTCCTCTCATTTTTTCTTATTTTAATCAAGAAAATATGGTATCAGAGAAGATATTGTGGACCGGAAGACAGATCGATCCGGTTTCTCTTCTTATTTCTTGTTGATTTCCAGTTTGATCACTGGAAAACTACATCGATCCAGTTTTCTTCCTTTTCTTGGTCGTGTGCCAAGATAAAATCTTTTATTTGTGGTGGTTGAATGTTGTGAAGGTTTTGTAGCTTCCCAACACTTGCATGGATTGAGTGATCCTTTTCTGCACCCAGGTATTGGGCTGTAGATCAGGTATGATCTTTCCTTGTTGTAATAGCAGTTAGATACAATTTTTTGGTGACTGTGATGACTGTGTGGCATCTAGAATGGAGTCACTGTGAATGTAGGGCCTGTCCAATAGTAGTTTTGCCCTGCCCTGTGTCTGGAACTGCCGCATAGTCCATTGCCTTCCGGTAGTGCTGTTCTGTATAGATCAGTGTGTGGTTTGAAGTGGCTGACCTGTACAGTGCTGTCATGTGGTAGAATTGGTGGTTTTGAGGTTGTGAACAATTTTTTTCCTGCAACTGAACAATGAAGTCTAATTAGTTCACCGTGTCCTCAAAGGATACAGTTATCTCTGGTGTTTCTTCTAGTCACAATGGACCAAGTGGGGGAGTGGATATGAATTTCCCCATGGCAGTTATCCCTGTAGATGGCCTTAATTTATCTAGAGTGGTCGAAGGAGATTAAACTCTATTCTATATCACTGCAAGAGGGATGATAGGATACATTAATGGGAAGGTTAAGGAACTGAAGTATGGGGGGGCTGAACATGATAAATGGGATCAATGCTTGTCTGGGAACAAGCAAAGTCCACCTATTTAGCTGCAAGCTGCATCTTCGACATGTAAACAGGGGGAGAGAAGTCTTGTAGTATAGTATTCAGATCTAACTTCAATTTGGAATGAGTCAGATCATTATTAGAAAATGGAATGGAAATGTGATGCAGATGCCAAAGCCAACAAATCTCTGGTTTCCCAACAACAGCTGCTTTCTTTCCTATTGGGATTGAATCCTATCTGTGAATCTATGAAGGTGCAAATCCTAGGAAGTAAGGATCTCCCTTTAGTCCAAGAAGTGTAAATACAAAAGGTGGAAACTCTTTTAAGAAGGTAATGGTTAGAAGAGGATAGAGGATAAGGATAAAATTTGGTTCACTCACTGGACTATCAATGGTCTAGGCACACTAGAGAACATAGTTTTTAAGGTGCCAAGGCGAGGCTAGGAGACAAGGGGTGCCTTGACTCCTAGACACCTAGGGAGGCGCCGAGGCATTGCCTAGGTGATGGACTTTTTTATGTAAAAGAACATAGATCCTAGGGTAGTTCCCAAGGTGTACCATAACCATATTACCTTAATAATTATTCATAATAAAAGTATAAAGTTCATGTTGAAGTATAGAGAATCAACATATTCATGAGAATAAAAAGAAGCAAAAGAAAATTCAAAAAACATAGGGGCTGAACACTTATTGTTGTTATAGGAAAATGTGTTGATTAGACAAATTTTAAGTTATTCCTTATTAGTTCAGGTTTTGAAATCTTTGGGGTTCAATTTCAATACAACATTTAGCAATGTGTGTGATAATTAAACCCTAACAAATAAGAAAATAATAAAAATAAATTAGTATATAAACACACAAAATGAATATTTTAGTTTAACAATGTCTATTTTATAATTATAATCTCAAAAAAGAAAGAACAAAAATGCATTTTATTATAGAAAGTACAAAATTGCTTGGTGATTAGATGAGGCGAACCTCCAAGTGCACCTTGTCACCTAGGCATTGCCTTGACAACTATGCTAGAGAGACTTGTCAGGATTTTCATGGGAAGCCAAAGTGGGCTTAGGAGTTAAGTAAAAAATCAGCATCTGATCAAAATAAGAAGTTAATCTAGCAGAACCAAAAGAAGTATAATTTTGCAAATATGGCCTCACAAGAGACCACTAGCCCCACTATATCTCAGGAACATCCTTTAGGTTCCGATCCCAAGGAAGAGATCATCAATTATTTTCGTGATCATTTCGAGTTGTATCGTATGATACTTCGTAGATGGATTCTGGCCCTACTCTCTCTACCTCTTTTGTGCCAACACTAGGTAACTTGCCATTGCTTTCTATGTGTCATCCAATAGGACCCATACATCTAAATCACATTGTATAATTGACTCTAGGGCCTCGAATCACATGACTAGAATGTCCCATTTGTTTTAGGCTTATAATCTCTTCTTCAAGAAGGATAAGGTGAGATTGGCTAATGGGTGGTTTTTTACCATAGCCAATCAAGGAACCATCTTCCTTCCTTTTGTCTTATTAATTTACTTTCCATTAGTAGCATTACTCAGCCCTTAAATTGTTTAGCAACCTTTTCCCTTTCTTTTGTGTTTTACGATTTGACATCTAGGAGGATGGTTGGTACAACAATATGGTGGCTAGTCTCTATGTGTTAGAGAATAAAGCTGGTTTTGTGGCTATAGAGTCTTTGCATTTGTTTAGTAAGAGTCAAGCCTATTTATAGCACAATCATCGTCTTAGTTATTTGTCCTTTGAGTTGTTAAAAATTATGTTTCCAAAATTATTTAAGTCTGCCAATAAATGATTTGTAGTGTCAGACATATCAGTTGAGCAAACATTGTAGATGTTCTTTTTCATTAAGAAATAAAAGTTTTGATTTTCCCTTTCATATTGACTACTCTGATGTTTGGGGCCTTGTTACTTTGCCTTTTCAAATTGGTTATAAGTACTTTATTACATTGATTGATGACTATTATATAATTGGGTTTATCCAATGCGATCTAGAGATGAGGTGCCAAAGCTTGTAAAGGATTTTCAACAAATGGTGTTTACCCAATTCCAGATTGAGATTCACATTTTCTAGTCAGACATTGCAAAAGAGTATTTTCATAGTGATCTCACGTAGTTCTTTGCTTTATGTAGGTCTCTCCATCAAAATTCTTGTGGTAAAATACCTCAACAAAATGGTGTTGTAGAAAGGAAGAATCGTCATCTACTTGAGGTTACCCATGGATTGTTGTTGCATATGCATGTATCCAAATGTTCCTATATGGAAGTTGTTATATCTACTACATATATCAACAACCATATGCCATCTCGGTTGTTAGAGTACAAGGCCCCACATCAACTTTTGTTTCCAAGGCTTCTTTGTTCTCTATTCCTATGTGTGTGTTTGGTTGTTATTTCGTTTATGATTTGTCTCCTACTCATAGTAAGCATGACCCTAGTGCTTTGATCCCGTCTCTTGTAAATATCATGTCTCAATGTATGGGAATAGAGAATCTAGCAAAGAAAAACACAGCTCTATTAGGAAATGGTTGTGGAGATGGCCGCTTGAAAGGGAAACGTTGTGGGGGTAAAGTGGTGGCTAGCATTCACAGTGTTTCGGAAAATGGTTGGGATGTTGGTATCTCTGCAAGGGCAACTTTGGTGACTCCATTTTAGATGCTTGTTTTCTTTTGGGAGGACATTTCAATTGGTAATTGTGCTTTGAAAAAGAAGTCTATTACATATGATGTTTGCTCTGGAACTCTGTTTTATTTTGGGAGGACATTTCAATTGGTAATTGTGCTTTGAAAGATCTTTTACCTTCGTTGTTTTGTATTTCTTTGTTAAAAAAGAAGTCTATTTCTAGTCTCCTAATTGGGATTTCGGTTTTGGAAGGGGTCTGAGAGATAGTGAGGTTAGAGAGATGGCTCCGTTGCTAGAGGTTTGATTTCATTCAAGAGTGAAGAAGAGAAGAGAAGAGAAGAAGGAAGAAGAGAAGAGAGAGAAGAGAAGATGGAGATTGAACCGTTCTATTCTGGCGGCGTTGGACTTTTAATTTAAATAATAGGGCAACAACATAAGAGAAAAAAATAATAATTGAAAAGACTTAAGTGCCCTTGTGGCACATAACTAAGATTACATCACTCCCCCTCAAGTTGGGGCATAGATATCAATCATCCCCAACTTGTCACAAAGATTATAGTGCCACATGGAGTTTAATCCTTTGGTAAGAATGTCTGCAAGTTGTTCCTCAGAGCTGATGTAGGGAATACAAACTTCTCCTTTTTCCAATTTTTCCCTGATGAAGTGTTTGTCAACCTCTATATGTGTAGTTCTATCATGGAGAACAGGATTAGCTGCAATGTTGATGATTGCCTTATTGTCACAGTAGAGTGACATAGGATCACTGAAAGGAAAGCCCAATTCACCCAATAGGTTCTTTATCCATAGAAGTTTTGCAACACGACGAGACATGGCCCTGTATTCAGCTTCTACACTCGATTTGGCCACCACATTTTGTTTTTTACTCCTCCAAGTAACAAGATTTCCCCAAACAAAGGCACAATAGCCACTAGTCGATTTCCTGTCATCCATAGAACCAGCCCAATCTGCATCAGTGTAAACCTCAACTTTCATATGTCCATGTTTTTCAAACAAGAGTCCAGTCCTAGGGAATTTTCTTAAATATCTAAGAACTCTATATGTTGCCTCCAAGTGTGTGGTCCTAGGAGCATGCATAAACTGACTAAGGACTCCCACTGCATATGTAATGTCAGGCCTTGTCATAGATAGGTAGAGAAGTCTGCCCACCAATCTTTGATATTGCTTTGTGTTGCTATGGGCTCATCACTGCAATCCCCAAGTCTGTGGTTTACATCTATAGGAGTGTCAACATGTTCTGCTCCAAGCTTCCTTGTATTTTTCAAGAGATCTAGAATATATTTCCTCTAGGAGATGAAGACACCCTGAATTGAGCGGGCAACGTCAATTCCAAGGAAATAACGTAAAGGCCCCAAATCCTTCACTTCAAACTGAGTAGCCAAGAATCTCTTCAATCTCTGTATCTTTGAGTCCCAGTCACAGGTGATAATAATGTCATTGACATACACAATTAAAACTGTCATTCTTCCTTGTTCTCTCACAAAGAGTGTGTGATCAGACTAGCACTACATAAAGCCCATCTATTTTATTGGCTTGTGGAACCTACTAAACCAGGCCCTTGGAGACTATTTCAAGCCATATAGAGATTTCTTCAATCTGCAGACTTTCTGCTCATTTCCCTTAGCACAAAAACCTGGAGGTTGGGTCATGTACACTTCTTCTTCTAAGTCACCATTCAAAAAGGCATTTTTAATGTCCAGTTGATGAAGCTCCCAATCTAAATTTGTTGCTAAAGAAAGGAGAACTCGGGTAGAATTCATTTTTGCTACAGGTGCAAAGGTTTCCGCGTAATCAACTCCATACAAGTTCTTTTCCACTGTGCCATCTACCTTATGTTTCACAGAGAATACCCATTTGCACCCCACAGGTTCCTTTCCCGCAAGAAGATCTACCAAATCTCACGTGCCATTTTTGTGAAGGGCAATGATCTCCTCCTTCATAGCATCTGTCCACTCAAGAATAAGTAAAGCTTCTACAACACTTTTGGAAAGGGAAATGCTATCAATAGCAGAGAGGAATGCACGGAAAGAGGGTGAAACATTCTCATAGGATAAAGAGCGAGTCATTGGGTGGTGTGTGGTGCATGATTTGACACCCTTCCTCTTAGCAATAGGAAGGTCCAGATCACAATTAGAAGTATCAAGATCAATAGGTTCAGGGACATTAACTAGAACAATAGTACCTGGATGTGGTGATGGATCCAACCCCTGAGAGTTCGATGGCATAGGTTGCACAGCTTCAAGATGATCTGTGCCTATTGAACCTTGTTAATCTCGACCTTGACTTTTGTACCACCGCAAGACCAACTTTATTCTCCAGCACATAGAGACCATTCACCATGTCCCCTTTACCAATCGTCCTCCCGGAGGCCAAATCCTAAAAGACACAGGATTGAGGAAAAAAGGTCACTGAGTAGTTTAATAGGCAATTTTGGAACATGTAAAACATTAGATAGAGGTAAGCCGAATGGCAAAGATATAGATCCCCGATCAGCAATGGAGGAGAAGGATCCATCGACTAACCTCACTTTATCTTTGCCAGAAAGAATGGTGTATGATTGAAAAAAGGTTGACTTACCAGTCATGTGATTGGAAGCACCAGAATCAATAATCCATGGAGATTTGGAGGTATCAGTAGACATATGGAATGCAAAAGCTAAGTTATCTGAGGTAGAAGCAAAGGAGGTCGAAGGAGTGGGTCCAGAATCTACTTGTGTGAGAGCCCAACCATATTGTTCCAAATGGTCAAGGAAGGAAAAGATAATATTTTCCTTGAGATCATACCTAGGGGGGCAATCCTAAGAGTTCATAGTAATTCCTCCACTCTGCGACTCATGAGAAGCCAAGTTAGTCGAGGTGTACCTCTTCTGATTTGGTTTCTTGTTATGTTCTTGAGCTGATTTCTTATTTAGGCCTTGTGCCCACTTTGGCTTTCCATGCAATCCCCAACATGTCTCCTGTGTGTGTCGGGATATCTAACAATGAATGCACCACAATTTATCTTTATCATCAACCCTTTTCTGACCATCTGCCCTTTTCACTGAATTGGTATTACTTCTTGCAGCTAAAACAAAGGTCTTTCCCTCGGAGATTTTCTACTTTCATCGGACTGGACCAAAGCATACACCTCTTAGATAGAAGGAAGGTCCTTACTGCCCAAAATTTGAACTTGAATGGGTTCATACATAGGATTAAGCCCTAACAAAAACGCAAACATCCACTGCTGTGATACTAACTGTTTGTAAGCTTTGGCATCCTTTTCACTCTACCAATCGATGTTATGATAGTAATCTAACTCTTTCCAAATAGATGTAAGGGTAGAGTAGTAGGTGGATAAGCTTCTTTCCCCTTGTTTTCATGTTGCCGACTCGGCTTGCAATTGATAGATTCTAGCATAGTGTCTCTGCTCGGAGTAAGTTGACCTTGCTTGTTCCCAAATTTCCTTGGCTTTCTCAGCCCACATAAAATTTTGCTTAACTGATGGTAGCATAGTAGTCCAAAGCCATGACATAATCATGCAGTTTTCCTGGCCCCACTTACCATAATCGCAGTACCGGTCCTAGGTTCCTTCACTTTTCCACTGATATACCATGCCTTACCTCGGGCTGTAATGTACAACCACATCTCCTTAGACCATGTCAAATAATTTCTGTCATCTAAGGGAGTAATGGTCATTGGAAAGTTCACAGAGGCCATAACCAAGGCAGCTAGCAGAAGTTTCAGACCTACAACCCTCCTCCCGCAGTTCACACACTCACAAACACACATCCCCCACTGAAGGTTTCAGGTCAAAATGCAGCCACAAAAACACAGCACCTGCTGTCACAGATTTACAGGTCTATCCAACTTCACAAGGGATAGTCTAAGCTACACATAACATCTACACTTCTGCTGATGTAATTCTTCATCTGAACCAGGTCACACATGACCTACACAGGTTCTTCATCCACACAGTTTTGGATCACCGACCTACAGAGGTCATTAAACACGCCTACACCATTCAACTAGGGCAGATTTTAGGATGTTCTTGGTAACAATACCAAGAGCCAGTGATAAAAGAGAACTTCAGTCAAGGTTCCTGATCAGTTCGACTGATTTTGGAAGTTACAGTCTAGAGAAGAATGGGAGAGAAGAAGAAAACAGCTACCGACCTATAGAAAAAACTCAGTCAATCATCCGCCAATCTCTGAGTTGGATCTTTCTTCTCAGTTTCTGTTCTCAGTGCAGGTTGAACAAGTTTTCTCACTCTCAGTCCAGGCATGTGGTTTGTAAGATCTTCGATCAAATAAAAAAACTTTTTACAGAGTGCTGTCCTCCTCTGATACCATGATTTCATTCAAGAGTGAAGAAGAGAAGAGAAGAGAAGAGAAGAAGGAAGAAGAGAAGGACGAGAAGAGAAGATGGAGATCGAACTGTTCTATTCTGGCGGCGCCAGACTTTTAATTTAAATAATAGGGCGACAACATAAGAGAAAAAAATAATAATTGAAAAGACATAAGTGCCCTTGCAGCACATAACTAAGATTACATCAAGGTTCTAGGAAAAGCTTCTTTTGGTTTCTTTGAGTCTGACAATGCGTTTGGGTTCCACACTCGTAAGGACTTTTCACTTGCGCCTCTTTTTTCAGCTCTCTTTCTTCCACTTTCTAGGTTCTCCTTGTACCTTTCAAGGAGTTCTACTGCAACCCCATCCCCCCTAAAATTTGTGCTTTTTTTCTGGGAAGTGTTTCATGGGAAAATCAATACTATAGATATCTTCAAAAAAGGAAACCTTATCTCTGCTTGTCCCCTAACTGGTGAATTTTGTGCAAGGCTAATGGAGAGGATTGTTTCCATTTATTGGTCTCTTGTCCCTTTGTTGCAGAAATCTGGGGTTGTTTCTTCTCTCTTTGGAAGCAGGTGGACATTACTGTTAGAGGTGAGGTTTGTTTGATCCAAACATGTTTCGATGGCCTAAGAAGAGGGGAAGGGTAATTGGGGCCAGGTGGCTGGCTAGTTCAACTAGAAGCAATATAACTGTTGTTTCTTGGACTCCTGAGAACGAATACTTAAAGCTTAATTTTGATGGAAGTAGCTTTGGAAATCCAGGCCCTTCTGGGATTGGGGGGTCTTTAGGAACAAAGATGGACATGTGGACTCTGTTTTCTGGAGCAGCAGGTGTGGGAGACTCAATAAGAGCTGGGATGTTAGCAGTTGTCCAAGGTTTACAAATGGCTAGACAGTTAAACTTGAACAAGATAATTGTGGAAGGGGACTCCAAGATTGTAGTGGGCTGGCTAATGCAGAGACTGTTATTTGGAAATTCAGGGATGATGGAAGAAGATTAAATCACTCACTGCTAATCTATCAATGATGTTTCAATATCACAGGAAATCAGCTAATGGGTTGGCCGACTTTCTAGCCAAGCACAGGGTAATAGCGATCAGCTTTTCTGGGCTCAGTTGTAATTTATTTTTCCTATTTCTTCTTTGCTGCTAGTTGAGGTGAATCTCTCACCTCTCCCCCAGCTGATTGTATTGATGCTTTTCGGGTTTTAATAAAATTTATTTACCTATCAAAAAAATAAAAACAAAGAAAACACATGAGGGGAGAGACATTTGTTTGGCCTCCCTTTTGGAAGCATGCCACAAGTGTTCACCTTACCAAGAAAAACCTCTCAACACAATGCTTGAACTTTGGGTGGAATGGGCTTACTCCATCTCTCTTTTACCAGGAAGTTCTTCCCCCACCCCTCACCCCCCTGTAGGAGGTTGCGCAAGAGTATTGAAGAAAGAAGCACAAGTGAAGATACCATTAGAAGTGATTAACCAAACTCTGGTGTCCTCATAGATTGAACCAAAAAATAAATAAAAAACTAAATGAAGTTTGTCTACAAGTTGAATAAGGGCCTCACACTCATTATCCCTCAACCCCCTCTTAAACCCAACTTGAACTTGATGAAGAAAAGTAAACGAAATATGAGATAGGTTGTAGTTCGGTATTGAATAAAGGTCAGGGTAAAGAGAACTGAGAGGAGTTTCAGCTAGCCATAGGTCTTCCCAAAAGAGTACCATAGATCCACATCCCACATCATACTTGGTAAGATTGATAAAGGTTGGATATACCTCTTGTATTGCTTTCAAGGCAGAGTTCGAAGTTGAGGAACTGACCACTTTTGCATCCCAACCAAGTGCTCCCAAAGAAAGTCCCTCATCAACTTCTCTAGTCGACTGGCTATCCTATCTAGGATCCTAAAGGTAGATAGGAAATATACTAGTAGGTTAGCTAAGGTTGCCCTAATCAGAGAAATTTTCCCTCCTAAAGATAAGTAGTTCCTCTTCAACTAAACCAATTTCTTCCTAAACCTCTCAATCACTGGTTTCCAAAAGACTTCTGATGTTGGATTCCCTCCCAATGGTAGTCCTAGATACTCCAGTGGCCATTATTTAACCTCACACCCCAGGATCTCAGCTAGCATATTCAAAACTTCTTCTTCCAGATTGATCCTTGCTATACAACCTTTTCCTGAATTCACCTTCAACTCAGACAGATTCCAAGAAGAGGATGAGTTCTCTTAAATTTCTTATATCTTCTTGATTGTGTCCCTCACAAAATAAAATGATATCATCTTCAAATTGCAAGTGTGTGACTACCACCTCAAGCCTTCCAACCCTTCACCCTCTAAAAAGGTTATCCCGATTAACCTTCACAATCATCATACTTAGAACTTCAACAATTACAACGAAAAAGGAGATAAAGGATCCCCTTGTCTCAAACCTCTTTGCTGGAAAACAAGTCTCTAGCCACACCAATAATCAAGATTAAGTAGTGCACTAAGCTCAAACAATCCACATCCTCCATCATTCACCCAAACCCAATTTCTCTAGTAATTCAAGGAGAAAAAAGTAATGAATGAAATCATAAGACTTTATATGCCCAATTTACAAACCAACCCCTTTCCTCTCCTCTTCCTCTTTTTTGCTATTCACTTGCCACCAAAATGTGATCAGTAATCTGTCTCCCTTCAACAAAGCCTCCTTGAAACAGTGAAGTCACTTTTAGTAACATCCTTTAGAACTTTTGCCTCCTTAGGGATTAGGGCAATGAAAGTTGACTTTATTCCTCGAGAGATTTCCTCTTCATGAAGGAACTCATTGAATACTTTCAACAAATCTCCTTTGATAAAGTCCCAACACTCCTAATAAAAGGCCAAGGAGAAATCATCTGGTCCTGGGCCTTTTGATCAATCCATCGAAAAAACAACTTCTTTTATTTCTTCAATGGTAAAGATATTCTCCAAGGCTGCTGACAAGGCTTCAGACACTATCCCACTGAAGATCTAGGAGGGCAAAACTCCTCTCCCCAAAATTCATAAAGGTGTTGATTCTTGCCTAAGATTCCTCCACTTTACCAAAGAGTTCCTTATTCCAAGCTTTTATTTTCTCCCTTAGTCTCTTTAACATCCCCAAGAAACCAACACCTTTCTTCGAACCTCTACCACCTAACTCTTGCCACCAAGATTTCCACAAAGGTGGTGTCCTCCAACCACATGTTTTCAAACCTGAATGTGGATGGCCACCTAACAAGTTTCCTTGTTTTGGGCAAGTAGGGCAGTTATCTAAGGTTACTCAAGGTAAAGCTCGGGATGCCAATTTCTCCCACATCACTTTCCAATCTACCGAAAAACCTATCCAACTTAGAGTAGATCAAAGAGCCCTAAAAATTCGACCAGGTGTACTCGGCTTGTAGCAGTGGGAGTTACTTCAATTCAAAAGAATCCACAAACTCATTAAACTTCCTCATACTTTTGATAATACTTTGACTTGGTTTTTTTTTTTTTTTTGAAAAGGAATGAATGTTGACAAATGACTTGGGTTATTTGTCTTCGCCAAACAACCATATTACATTGAAGTCATCGCCTAGGCACAAGGTTCCCTCCCACAGACCCCTAACTACGCTTAACTCCCCCAAGAAAAGAGCCCTTTCTCTATAAGAATTTGAACCATAGACATTTGTCAACACTCATTCCTTTTCATCTTTCACTCTTCTAACTCTAATTGATACTGAAAACTGTCCTATTAACTCCTCCAGGCTCTCCAAATCGTCATTCTTCCACAGTGAGAATTCCTCTGGAGTCTCCCAAAGACGGTGCAAGTACCCAACTCAAACCCCTTGCACCCCAAATCCTCCAAATCCATCTATTGTCGATCTCCTGGAGTTTCGTTTCTTGCAATAACACCACAACCAGCTTCTCCTTTCTAAGAGCTTCCCTAATCAACCTTCTTTCCTTCGCACTTCCTAAAGCTCTCATCCCAGATCTTCTATTTATATTAGGGCCACATAACTTAATAATAAAGAGAATACAAAAGGACCATAGTGCCCATGCAGCACATATTACATATATATGAACATATTTAACATAGATATTATTGAAGTTGTGATTTGCCTTAGAAAGTTCTTAAAATAAGGATAAACATGAGGGAAGTACCTCTATATCAGTCCAATTAAGAACAAAAAGAGAGAGAAAGGAAGGGAGAAAGAGTGGGGGAAAAGAAAAAGATTTCAGCCTAAGAGAGGTCAAACTCAAACTCTCTCATAACTGCCACCCACTTTTATTTATTAGTATAATATGATGTACGGTTACAATTCTGCCCAAATATAAAAGAGAAAAAGAGACAAACAAATCCTGCTGTCAATAATTCTAACACTCCCCCTCAAGTTGGAGCATATATATCATAAAGCCCCAGCTTGTTACTAATGAAATCCATCCTTTGAAGATTTTGCCTAATTGATTTCGGGGAGCTTCTGATATGAAATGATACGCCCGATACAAGGCATATTGTATCGAAATTTTGAACCTTGCTAGAACTCAATCTGCAATAGATTTTCAAAAACTTAGATGTAAATTAAAGGATCCAAATTATCTAAAAGTCTTCATAAAAAAGGAGGAAATTAAGGTGAGGAAAAGGAAGTTGAGTGGCATTGAAAGATTAAGAAGGGATGTTAAGGCAGATAAAAAATTGATTACAAGGAGGAAAGGAGGAAGGGGAATCAATAGCTATCAGCGGTAGAAGGAGCTAAGAGGTTAGATTAAAATGAGAATAGTTAGTAGGAACGTTAGAGGTCTAGGAAGTGCGAGGAAAAGATTTTCATAGCATATGGGATTATGGAAAATTGATGTATTAGTAAGTTTTAAGGAGCTAATAGGTAAATTCTCAATGTCTCTAAAATTCAGATGGGAGGAGAATGGATTTGAATGGGTGTTTGAAAAATGTACATGGTCCCAATGACTATAGGGAGAGGAAATAAATGTGGGAAGAATCGGGGGATATTAGGGGTTCGAAGGGATCGTGATGCGTGTAAGGAGATTTTAATGTAATTAGATTCACAGAAGAAACCAATAATTCAAGAAAGAGGGTGACGACAAGTATGAGGAAATAAACAATTCGTGGATACTTTTTGAGATCAAGGAGCACCCACTTCTACATAGTAACTTTACTTGGACTAATGTCCAAACAAATCCAATCTGCTCTAAGTTGGATAGGATCCTATTTTCACTAGATTGGGAAGAGTATTGGGGAGGTTTGATTTCTAGAGCATTTCCAGAGGTAACATCATACCATTGAACTACAGTGATCTATAAAGAAGAGCGAAGAAATGTTGTGCCATCTCCATTTAGATTTGAAAATATGTGGTTGTG
Source organism: Nelumbo lutea (assembly GCF_056320005.1). Lineage (NCBI taxonomy): Eukaryota > Viridiplantae > Streptophyta > Magnoliopsida > Proteales > Nelumbonaceae > Nelumbo > Nelumbo lutea. The sequence goes on along the minus strand of NC_142689.1, from coordinate 59,328,129 downwards.
CCAATCGGGATTTGTTAATAAGGTTAAAGATTGGTAGATGGAAAGTAATCCTAGAGTGAAATGGAAATGAATGGGGTTCTATAAGAAGCTTCAATATCTAAAGGATAGAATTGTGGTTGACCAAATTAAGAAGTGGAACTTGTTGGAGTTTGAGGCTAGAAGAAAGGAAGCAAACTGTGGTTGACCAAATTGAGGAACTAGATTTGAAGGAAGAGGATCTCTAGAGGAAGGTGACAAGAAACAAAAGTGGATTTTGAAGAAAAATAGTTGGAGGATATCTTGTACAAGGAGGAAATAAGTTGGAGGCAAATATCAAGGTACAAATGGTTAAAGAAGGAAGACAGGAATACAAAACTTTTTCATGTTGTGGCAATGGAAAGGGAAAATTTTATTTCAAAATCAGAAGTTGAGGGGTCAAGTCAATCATCACCCAATAGAATGAGATTGTTAGGGCTTTTGTAGATCATTGCAAACCTATTTTCAGAAGGCCCCTAAAATTGAATGATATGGGTAGATTGGAGTGGGCAAGATTAGAAACAGAAGCTACAGAATGGTTAGAGAGAAAGTTTGAATTGGAGGAAATAAAAGAAGTGGTGTTTTCAATGGATGGATCAAAGCACTGGGTTCAGATAGTTTCACAATGGCATTTTATCAAAGATTGTTGGGACATACTAGAAGAGGGCATTTTGTTTGTCTTTGATGAGTTTTACAGAACGGAAATAATTGATATGGGGTTGAATTTCACTTTCATTGCTTTGGTCTCTAAGAAGAGAGATGTTGTCCATCCGAGAGACTTTAGACCAATCAGCATGGTGAATAGTTTGTACAACATTATAGTTAAGGTATTGTCTCTTAGGATTAGGCAAGTCCTTCCTACCATTATTGCACCTAATCAAGGAGCTCTTGTGAAAGGGAGACAGATAGTTGATCATTTTAATAGCAAAAAAAAGGACTGGTTTGCAAGCTTGTTTTAGAAAAACACATATGATTTATTAGATTGGTCATTTCTGCTAGAGGTGATGGTAAGCTTTGGGTGAGGTGATATGTGATGCAAATGGATGATGGGGTGTGTTAGGACATGTCATTATTATGTTTTGGTGAATGGGACAACAATGGATTTTTTTCCTGGCCTTGAGAGGAATAAGAGAAGGAGACCCTCTTTATCCTTTATTATTTACCTTGGTTGCAGATGTCCTTGGGAGACTGATTTCTAAAGTAGACTCTAGGAATTTGGTAAGAGGTTGAAGAATTGATAGGGAAGGGATACCAATTACTCATTTGCAATTTGCAGATGACATGGTACTTTTTTTTGTGAAGGAGGTGATTTTAGCTAGATTAGGAATTTGAAACTTATTGTACAACTCTTTAAGAAAATGTCAAATCTTAAGGTGAATTTCAAGAAAAGTTGTATAGTGGGAATAAACATGGGGGAAGGGGAGGTATTAGATTGTTCAAGTATCTTGAGATGTGTGGTATCCAAATGATCTTTGAATTATTTAGGTTTGTCCTTAGGAGATAACCTTGAGAAAGGAAATTTCTAGAATCCGGTTGTAGTAGGATTTGAAAACAGACTTGCTTCTTCGAAGAAAAATTATCTATCTCTTGGAGGGAGAATCACACTAATAAGGTCCACCTTAGTCAATTTGCTTGTCTAGTTTTTGTTAGTATTCAAAATTCCAAAGGGGATAGCTAGGAAGTTGGAATAAGTAATGAAAGATTTCCTTTGGGAACCAAGGGAGGAAGGAAATGATCATAAGGTTAGATGGGATTTGGTAAGTAGAAGCAAAAGCTTATTGATTGTAGAACCCGACTTATCAGTTTGGTTGCGGGTTTTGACTTTGTAAATAGAGCTTAAACCAAACCGACTACACATTTATCATATGCTATTGGTATACATGGCATCTAAGCTAAACTCTTGTAATTTTTATTTATTTCTTATTAGTAGTAAAATAAAGCACAAATATGGAGGAAGAATAGAGAAGAGACAAAAGAGAGAAAGGAGAAGAGAGGGGATATTTGAGAGTAGCAACAATAGAGAAGAGAGAAGGGAGAAGAGAGGATGTAAAAAGACATTACTACCCTTGTGGCATGTACAGTACAAAATACTCCCCCTCAAGTTGGGACATAGATGTCAATCATGCTCAACTTGTCACATAAATCATTGTGTCGCAAGTGATGGAGGCCCTTGGTTAAGATATCTACAAGTTGTTCTTCTGAGCTAACATAAGGAGTGCTTACATCTCCACTCACAAGCTTCTCCCTAATAAAATGCATGTCCACTTCAATGTGTTTTGTCCTGTCATGCAGGATTAGATTGGTTACAATGTTGATAGCAACTTTGTTGTCACAATAGAGTGACATGGGACCGACTACAAGTCCAATTCACCTAACAAGTTCTTTATCCACATAATTTCAGCAACTCTATGGGACATAGCTTTGTATTCTGCTTTAGGATTGGACCTAGTCACCACACTTTGTTTTTTTTTTTTTTTTTGTTTTACTTCTCTAGGTGACTAAGTTTCCTCCCACAAAAGTACAATATCCACTAGTTTATTTTTTGTTATCAACTGCTCTTACTCAGTCAGCATCTGTATGCACCTCAACTTTCAAATGCCCATACTTCTAGAATAACAAACCAACCCCAGGAAATTGAGGAATCTAAGAATCCTCTCTACAACTTCAAAGTGTGTAGTCTTGGGGATATGCATGAATTAACTAAGGACAACCACAACATAAGCAATGTTAGGTCTGGTCATGAACATATATAAAAGTCTCCTTACAAGTCTCCGGAACTTCTTCACTCCTAACTTCTCTCCCTAACTATCATCCAACCATGTCAATGGGTGAATCAATTGGCTTCATTCCTAACTTGCTTGTTTCCTCTAATAGATCTAGGACATATTTCCTTTGAGAAATAAAGATGCCCTTTTGAGAATGGGCAACTTCAATCCCAAGGAAATAATATAAGGGACCTAGATCTTCCACCTTGAACTTCTATATTTTATTTTCCAATCCTTGTGACCACTATGTCATCAACATACATTATTAGAGCTGCAAATTTTCCTTCACCTTTCTTTACAAACTATGTATGATATAACTGACATTGTTTAAACCCCATCTGTTGTACAGCCAAGTGAAACCTACTGAGTCATGCCTTAGGTGCCTGCTTCAACCCATATAATGATTTTTTTACCCTGCACACCTTCTGCTCGCTACCTTTGACACAAAAACCAAGAGGCTAAGTCATGTACACCTCCTCTAGATCACCATTCAAGAATACATTTTTATGTCCAGTTGGTGAAGATCCCAATCAAGATTAATGCCAATGAAAAGAGGATTTCGATAGAGTTCATCTTGGCTACTAGAGCGAAGGTTTCCGGATCATTGTGTTTTGTAGGATCTAGAATCAAAGAGGATGACTGAAAGTGGTCATGAGGTGAATAGAACCCATCTTCTTGATGTGCTTCCCAATCATCAAAGTCATCATGTCAGTAGGAACAATGAGATAGAGTTAGTGGGTCAGATTATGCTTTGGCATAATCGGTTAGGGCATTTCTCTTTTGCTTCTTCGTATTTTTTGTTTCCAAAATTGTTTTGAGTTTGTTAGTTTGTTAGCTTAGAGTGTAAGGGTTGCCAATTTGGAAAGCATTGTAGACATTCCTTTATAGCAAGAAATAAAAGATGTTCTTCTGTTTTTGAAGTTGTTCATACTGATGTGTGGAGGACATATCATATTTCTTCTATGGATGGTATCGATATTTTCTTATGTTTGTGGATAATTATTCTCGATACTCTAGGATACATTTGATGAGATCATGTGATGAGGTACCTTTTTTGGTTCAACAGTTCCATCAGATGGTGTTGACGCAAATTGGGGTACGAGTGCAAGTGTTTAGATCAGATAATGTCAGGGAATACTTTGAAAAAAAAAACTCGGCATCAAACCTATTGGAGCATGGAGTAGTCCACTAGAACAACTGTAAATACACTCCACAACAAAATGGCATAGCAGAAAGGAAGAACAGACATATTGTGGAAGTAGCAAGAAGCATGATGGTGAGTTCTGTAGTTCCAACTCATTTTTGGGGTGATGCAATTCTTACAGCAATTTTTTTCATTAATCGAGTATCCTCTTATGTTCTTGGATATAGCACTCCGTGCAGCCTTCTTTTTCTTGAGGGAGAGATGTTCCATATTCCTCTAAGGGTTTTTGGATGTGTATACTTTGTCCATGGTCTTAGTTCTCACTGCTTAAAGTTGGACCCTAAGGCGAAGAAGTGTGTCTTCCTTGGGTATGCAGGAAATCAAGGGGTATTGTTGTTATGATCCAGTCTCCGAGAGTCGATATGTTTCTATGGATGTCACATTTTTTGAGTCCACACCCTTTTTCTCAAGGGGTTCTTCTCAGGGGGAGTGTTTTGGGGAAGGAAGTGAGCAATCTACACTACTTCCTATTCTAGCTCCTTTGTCCACTCTAGTGTCTGACCCACCTACTCCACCCACTTTGCCACCTCCATTGTATCCTGCCTCTTAGTGTTTTACACGACAACACAGGGAGGTTGATGCAAAGGAACCCACGCCATTCCCTTTCGACTCATTGGAGATTCCAAAATCGACTAACACAGGTCTAGGTACACCCTTGTTTCCTCTGATGGTTTAGTTCCTATTGATACCACTACTAAAAAGGGAAGAGGAAATGTACTAATGGTTTGGTGCCTAAATGATCCAGGTACGGCTCTTGCACCCGAAAAGGTAAGAGAGTACTGCTCATTGCATCTCACACTATCTTTCCTATAGTGGATTATCTCCTTCCTATTGGACATTCCTTTTCTCCCTTGACTTTGTGTCTATATCCAGGAATGTTAGTGAGGCTCTCTCCAAACCTAAGTGGAAGACAACTATGCAAGAGAAAATGAAAGCATTGATTAAAATTCAGACATGGGAGATTGTGGATTACCTGATGGCAAGTAGACAGTTGGATGTAGATGGGTTTATATAGTGAAGTCATAGTTGTCAAGGCGACTAGGCGCTTTTCAAAGAGTGCCTCGCCCAAACGCCAAGAAAAAATATGTTAGGTGCATGCTTAGGGGACTGAAACACATATATTATATATAATAATTATTAAATAAAAAATATACAAAATATATAAAATTTTATTGGTTGGTTTTAGTCTTTATAATAGAACTTGTTGCATGTTATCAGGTTTTGTTGTGACGAAAGTAAAAACAAAATAATCTTTGAGGGGTTTCACTTTGACAAAAGAATCAAGGAAGAGGAAGAGGAGAGAACAACAGCCCTCCATCGTTCCCCCACAATTCTTCGTTTTGTTCTCTGTTCCTGGTTTAAAACAGTGGTTACACCCCATTTTTCTCTTCCGTTTTTGTATCTCTTCCCCAAGTTTTTTGAATCATTTTATTGGATTAAAACAAGGGTTCTGCCACCTTCTTTTGTTCTTAATTTTTTTTTGCGTTTTTTCAACTTTTTTTCTCTCACTATTTGTGTCTAAAACAGGAGCTCTGCCCCTTCTTTTATTCTTCATATTCTTCTTTTATTTTAGCATTTTTTCACCAACTTTTCTAGGTCTAGAATAAGGGCTCCACACCCTTCTTTTGTTCTTAATTTCTTGTATTTTTCCAGCTCTTTTTTGTTCTCAGCATTGGTGTCTGAAATAGGGGCTTCGCCTCTTCTTTTCTTCTTCACATTGCTTCTTTTGTTTTAATATCTTTTCACTAGCTTTTCTAGGTCTAGAACAGGGGCTCCACCCCCTACTTTTCTTCTCCATTTTCTTCTTTTATTTTAATACATGTTCTCATTAAGTAACACTACAAGAAACACAAGCACAAAAGTATGGAATACATAAAACCAAAAAATAACTAGTTTAGAAGAGGTAGAAATCCATTGGCTTCTTATTTTTAAATTCCATCGCCTAGGCGCCTGGGCACCCCATGGCCACCTAGCCTCGCCTTGGCACCTTGAAAAGTATGAGTGAAGTACAAGGCTGACGAAAGTATAGAAAGGTACAAGGCAAGGCTGGTTGCAAAAGGGTACGCTCAGAATTATGGCATAGATTACTTGGAGACTTTTGCACCAGTAGCAAAGATGAGTTCAGTCTGGATTCTCCTATCACTTGCAACTACATACTCTTGGCCCCTCTTCCAACTTGATGTGAATAATGCTTTTCTTAATGGTAACCTGCAAGAGGTGTCTATGGATCTTCCAATTGGTTTTTATAGCGATGTGGCTAAAGGAAAGGTATGTAGATTAAAGAAGTCTTTATATGGTTTGAAACAATCACCCAGAGTTCGGCTTGAGAGATTTAGAAGTGCATTGGTTGCATTTAGCTATACTCAAACTCAATCTGAACATATTCTATGAAAAGGAGGGGATCACTGGTGTTAGTTTTGATAGTGTATGTGGATGGCATTGTAGTCACAGGAAATGATTTGAGTGAGATTGATACCTTAAAGAAGAACTTGATGTGTCAAGATCCAAGCATGGGATATTCATCTCACAAAGGAAGTATGTTTTGGATTTACTACAAGAGACAGGAAAACTTGGGGCAAGGGCAGCTGATACACCCATTGATCAGAACCACAGGATAAATGCTTCAAAAGGTGAGCTAGAGAAGGATGTTGGAAGGTATCAGAGATTAGTGGGCCAGTTGCTATCAATGTTTTAAAATGCGGAGGCGTGACGTGAGGCGTGAGGCGTATCTGCTGTGGTGGTACGGTCAGTTTGGGTATCAATGGGTGTATCAGATTGGGAGGAAAAAATCCTAGTGGTGGTATGGTCAGTTTGGAAGGAAAGGAACTTAAGAATCTTTGAAGAGAGAGAAAGAAATAAGGAGGCAATAGTGGAGATTGTTACTGTAAGAGCAGCTCACTAGGTGAAAACACTGAAAGTATTCCAAGACTTCTCAATGGATGACTTCTTCTGGAACTGGAGGTCAATTGCCCTTTCTTCCTCTAGGAATCATAAGCTCTTGGAGCCCTGGCGCCCCCCAAGTGGAGGGTGGATGAAGATGAACTTTGATGGAAGTAGCTTTGGCAATACAGGGCCTTCCGGAATTGGTGGAGTGTTTAGAGATGAGAATGGGAATATATGTGGTTTGTACTCAGGACCTAATGATCAAGGTGACTCAATGAGAGAGGAATTTATGGCTGCTATTGTTGGGGTGCAAAAAGCTAAAGATATGGGAATTACAAGGCTGATTGTTAAAGGGGACTCAAAAGTAGTCGTTAGCTGGTTGAAAAATGAAGATGTTCTATGGCAATTCAGAAATGATTTCAGAAGACTCAAGATAATATCAAGAAATATGCAAATCCATATAAGATGGGTTAGGAGGTCTGCTGATGGGTCGGCAGATGGATTAGGTAAGCAAAGAATTCATAGGCAGCATTTGTTTTGGGCTCAAGATTAATTGTGTGGGGGATTTTGATGTAAAGAGTCTTTGCCCTAACAACTTCTTTTTGCACCTTTTTGTTCCTTAATATTAATAAAGTTTCTAGAGTTGCTGATAAAAAAAAAAAAAACAAAAAAAAAAAACAGAGGAGAAAATCCTTTGGCAATATATGAGGTATACCATCCTTTAGTCAATATATGAAGAAAGGAATGAAAAAATATTTTGACAAAAAGAAAATCATAGAAGGCTTGATGGAGCTTATTTCTCTCATGACAGTTCACTGGATTAGATCAAGAACAGAGTTCTCTATGCTCAGCAGCAATGACATTTTGACAGGTTTGCAGTGGTGACCTCTTTCTGGAATCCACCCCCACTGGATCTAAACTATGATGGTTAAAGTTTCAGAACACCAGGCTGATCAAGAAAAAAAAGTTTCAGCAAACCCAGTGACTCTAAAATTGGAAGGAGTATTCAAAAATCACCATCAGCACATCCTGTTGCTGTTTTGTAGTCTTGTAAGGATAGGAGATTCTACAAGGGCAGAACTACTATCCTTTCTACAGGGTCTTGGACTAAGCTTTCTTTAGGATTTTTCTGGCATTATAGTATGATACAGTCAGGAGTCACGTCATAATAGGATAGTAAGAAATGAGATTATGGATCTCCGAGATTCTAGCATCAAATAAGAGAAAAAAAATCCTTTACCAAAATTTACAGAAATCATTTCAGTGGTCTGTAGATCTGCAAATGGTAAAGCACAAGGACTAGCTAGAGAAGGGCTTCAGCATAGAATTATATCAATTGGAGATTATTAGGCCTCTTTCCTCCCTTCCATCTCAAGGCTTCCTCAAGCTCATATTTGATGGCAGCAGTGAAGATATCTGGGTCCATCTGGTATAGGAGGAATCTTCAGAGATGAGGAAGGAGAAGTCATTGCGATCTATTCTGGTCCAATTGGAATAGATGATTCATTGGGGGCTGAAATTATGGCTGTTGTGGAAGGCATCCAAAAGGCTAAAAAGATGAATATCAGAAAGTTTCTCATTGGGGGTGGTTCGAAGCTTGTGGAGGAGGCTGGATGATGGTACTATATCTTTCGGAAGAGAAAAGTCATGAGATTGCTACAGGGGGGTGGAGGTGAAGTCAAATGGGTGAGAAGGGATGTCAATGCCTTTGCTGACACACTTGCTAAACAGTGGGAAGGGATAGTTTCTTTTGCACTATGTTGTAATAAAAATTTCTGTTGGGGTGAAGGGTGGGGTGGGCTAAGAGAGTTTATCACTCCCCCTTTCTTTTCTTGTACCCATCATACTCCTTAATTAATGGAATTGTTCTGTTATTGATCAAAAAGAAATATAGAACTATATCCATTATCAAGGATCTTATCCCCCATGGTAATAATTGATTGTTTGAGTTGGTTGGTATTTGTATTAACAGGGAGAGAAAGAGTTTATAGGTTGATTTTTTTCTTTTTTCTTTTTTTTTTTTTTTTTTGCATGTGTGGGGAGTGGGGGGTGATTCCAGGGGAAACTTGACGTAGAAAGAACAAAATCATGAGGTAGGTAGTGTATACTAGCCTACAAAAACTGACCATAAAACTTGTAGAATCTCTGTGAATACATACTCTGTCTTGCCTTCAGCCATTTCCAATGTAGAAAGTTCCATGTAAAACATAAAAGTCGTCAAGAGAAAACCAAACATTTATAAACCATTTATTTACCTCCAAGCGATGCAGCAACAGCAACAGAACCAGCAACTGACCCTGCAGCAGTTGCTGCAGCAGCAAATCCACTTGCTCCAATCACAGGTACAAGAGATCCCAATGTAGGAGCCAAAGCACCAAAGCCCGCAGCAATTGCTGGAGCAGCTAAACCTGTTAAAAGAATGCAATACAAGGTGAAAGATTTAAAAAAAACAAACAAACAAACAAACAAACAAATTGTCAGAAACTAAGTTGCAGAGGAAAAGTGTGATTGTGAAAATATGGGGGGAGGGGGGGATGTGATTATGCCATACCACCAGTGATTGCCAACAAGGTCCCTCCAGTTATTGCAGCTGCCCCAATAATACCTCCGCGTTTCCATTTAACCCATGACTTGTCTTGGGATTTGGCTACCTCCTTTGGCTCTTCAGATTTCACCAGATCCCTTGCAGAGCAAGCAACCAAGACCTCCATGGCTTCCTAAGAATCAGTAAGAGCTAATGTTTAAATTCAACAGGCATGTATTACAGTTCAGTATGCAGTCAACTGTTTGCACAAGAAAAGCATAGAAAAGCTTAAGTATTGTGGGCATGTATAACCTAACTTCTCCATAAGCAAAGCTACTTCAGAAAATATCAGAGATTTCCAGAATATTGTCAATCAAAGATAAATACAATAGATCTTTCCGATAAAAAAGAGGAAAAAAAAAAGACTTCTAAGAATTTCCATCCTATTTTTTTGATGAATAAGAAGATTTTATTAAAAAGAGATAAAAAGATAAAACTGTTTAGAGAGAGGCACAAGCTGCAACCCCTCCCACCAGACTAAATAGAAAGACAAATTACAAATGTGCCTAGTAAAATTGTTCCCTATTTGCCCCTTGCTTGGCTAAGCTGTCAGCCATAGCATTTGCTGATCTCCCCACCCATTGTATCCTTACACATATATTCCTGGTCAGCCACTTTAATTTTTTCAGTTCATTTTTGTAACACCAGATTACATTCTCCGGGTTCTGCAACCACCCCGCCACCACCTTAGAGTCACCTTCTATTAGTAGCTGTTGCACTCCTAACTGTACTGCAAATTGTACCCCCTAAAGGGCAGCTAGTAATTCTGCCCTAGAGGAGTCCCCCTCACCAATAAGACCAGAGTATAAGAGAGCCACATTACCACTTTCATTCATTATAATCCCTCCCATTCCAGAGGGGCCTGGGTTACCTTGGCTGCTGCCATCAAAATTTAATTTCATAAAAACTTCAGGAAGGGCTGCCCAAGTCATATACACCTTGTTCTTTCTTGAGGAGCTACTTGCCACTTGTAGAGAACAGTAATGTGGTCCCCACTGTGTTCGTTAGTTTATGATTATAGTTAGTTTCAGATAGCAGTTTCAGTTGGTAGTTTTATTAGTTCTTTTTATTTATTTCTTTTGCCATGTAAGCAGTAAGGGTAATTCAGCCCTTTCACCTTTTATTTGAGTATTAATATAAATTGTAGAGTGGGGCAACAAGATAGTCAACTCTCTCTCTCTTTTCTGAATTCTTCTCCTCGAGTTCTCCTTCTCATCTTCTCTTCGTCTTTTTCTTTCTTTCTCAATCTTTTCCTCATTTATTTCACATTGTATCTAGGACTGATTGCAGTCCTATTCGACTATGGTATCAGAGCCAACCTAGGAGTTCTTATGCTAGTCTAATCAGGCCGACTACATGAGAACTTCCTAGGGTTGGAAGTTTCAGCAGAGATATGTTCATCAGCTGGTTCTTGGAGGTTGCTGGCAGTATGCAATTGATGCCCAAAGGTTTGTAGGGCTTTGGTGAGAGTTCAGCAATCAGGAAGAGTCAGCAGAAGGGAAGAAATCTCAATTTTAGGGTTCAGACCTTGGTTTGAAGGTGGCGGCTAGACCTTTCTCAATAAGTTGACATCTTTTCTTGAGATCAAACCTTAAAGGACATTCTTTTTATCAATCTGGGAGGTGCAGCTGGAGGATCTTTAGTTCTCTCCTGAGATTTTAGGGTTTCTTTCTTGACCTACGATCAGTTCTAGGATTGAAACCCTAAAGTTTATGATTGTTGCCAATTCTAAGGCAATAATTAGACCAGTTTCAGCATTCAAGAGTGAGTTTTCTGCTTTCTAGAAAACCAACAAATCTGATTCATCTTTTCTGGGTGGTGGCCAAACCTTCTAGGTTAACAATCAAGTGAACTTTGGGTGTAATTTCACCTATTTCAGTTCTAAAAAGGGGTTTTTTGACCGATAAATTAAGAAGGGCTGGCAGCAATGGAGTTTAAAAATCAAGGGGGAGGTTTTTTGGGGGCTGGTAGTTCTAGTAGCATGCCTGATAACAACTTTTAGATTACCACTATCAAGTTTGACGGATCAAATTACTTGGAGTGGGCCCAATCAGCAATAATGGCCATTGGGGGTAGAGGGAAACTGAATTATTTGTTGGGGGATATAAAGGAACCAACTAAGGAGGACCCAACCTATGCCAAATGGGTTCAAGAGAACTATTTGGTTATGACATTGCTGTGCAACTCCATGCAGCCACACATCAGCTGAAACTACTTATGGACAAAAACAGCTAAGGAAATTTGGGACATCATGAAAGAGACCTACTCCCAACCCCTTAATGTTGGTAGGGCTTATGACCCGAAATGTGAAGTTAATAATCTTAAGCAAGGAGAGAAACTAATCTCAGTTTACTTCTCAACCTTGAAATCCTTATGGCATGAAATTAACCACCTAAAAACAATTGAGTGGGAAAGTCAGAAGGATACACAAACTTACAGAAAGTAAGTTGAAACTAATAGGGTGTTTGAAATCCTAGTCGGTCTGAATTATGAATATGATATTGTGAAACAACAAATTCTCACAAGAGAAAGTATGACCTTATCACAAGCCTACTCCTTAATGCACAGTGAAGACAATAAGAGAAAGGTTATGTTGCAGCATCAGCCTTTTGAATCAGCCTTAGCAATAGTTAAACCAAATTTTAGGGTGATAAGGAGAGGGATATGAAAAAGGAAGATAAGAGGGACCTAATATGTGAACATTACAAGAAACCTAAACATACTAAAGATACACGTTGGAAGTTACATCCACATCTAGTTCCAGCAAAACTCGGAAACAAAAGGGGAAATGCCAATGTGGCTGTTACTACTAATTGTGCAACCTCATCAGGCACAAGAGCCATATCCCTAGATACCTTAGCTGTTGTCCAGGCTGCTCTGACTCAGTTGGAGGGTGAAGTTAGTAATTCAGCACCATTATCTCATCCGTCAGTCACAACATCTCCTCCTCCCACTTCAACTTTTGCTCATTCAAGTACACAGGCCTCAGCTTATCATGCTTCAGCCCAGGTAACACTGAACCCTGTTGGGTGACAAATTCAAGTGTATCTGATCATATGACTGGTTTGTCCTCACTGTTTACTACTTATCACTTATCCTTTGGCAGAAAGTGTCTATTGTTGATGGCTCTCTTGTTCCCATTTCTAGCAAGGGAAACATCAAATTGTCTAATGCCATTTCTTTGTCTTCAGTTTTACATGTTCCTAAACTTAGCACTAATTTGCTTTTAATTAGTAGCATTACTAAAACCCAAAATTGCTCAGTAACTTTTTTCCTTGATCGATGTGCTTTTTAGGATTTGGAGACAAAGAGCATGATTGGGATTAGTCGTGAGACGAATGGAATCTATCTGCTTGGAGGGAGCTCACATGAGGAAGATGGTGAAGCTAGGAGGTCTTTTGTTTCTCAGTCTGTTGATCAGGTTATGCTTTGGCATAATCAATTGGGTCATTTATCTTTTAGGTCTTAAAAAAGTTTGTTTCCTAGTTTGTTTGAGTCTCTCCAGATGTCCAATTTGAAATGTGAAAGTTGTGAGCTTGCAAAGCATTGTAGAACAACCTATTCATTGAGTAATAAAAGTAGTATTTCTTTTGAAATTGTGCATAACGATGTTTGGGTAGCCTTATCACATCACTGCTATGGGGGGGGGGGGGTATAGATATTTCTTGTTGTTTGTTGATGACTATACGTTCTCGAGATGAGGTTCCTACCTTAACATGGATCTTCCATCAGATGATTTTAACCCAGTTTGGGGTCGAAATCAAAATTTTCAGATCCAATAATGTGAAAGAGTACTTTGCAAAAACATTAGCCTCATATTTCCTTGACCATGGGATTATTCATCAAAGTACATGTCCTCATACACCTCAATAGAATGGGTTTCCTTGATTATGCACAAACTCAAGGAGGAGGTTTGTCTCTATGGATGTCACTTTCTTTGAGGATGTACCTTATTATCCTAGGGTTTCTTCTCAGGGGGAGAGTAGTGAGGTTCATTTATCATAAGTTCCATTACATGTCCCAATCACTGAAGAGTGTAGTGGGGATGGTTGTTAGAGGTGTTGGGATTTGAGAGTTTATCACAAACGGTGGAGGCAAGTTGATTTCGGTCATCAGCAATCCAGGCCAGCCCCAATTCCTTCTGCGGATCCAGATCCAAGTACTACAATTCCTTTATCTTCCATTACAGATGAGATACCTTCCATTGTTGAGTCTTCACCCCCTTTTGTTGAGCCTTCATCTCCATTGGATGACCTTGACCTTCCCATTGCAGTCCGTAAAGGCAAACACCGTTGTACCTCATATACAACTCACTACATTTCCCAGTTCTTGTCTTATGATCATTTGTCTCCATCTTACAAGTCCTTTTTGGCATCCATTGTTGCTATTCCCATTCCCAAAACAGTGCAGGAAGCCTTGTCAGTACCTGAGTGGAAGGATGCAATGAAGATAGAAATGAATGCCCTTTTGGAGAACAATACACGAGAGCTAGTTGATCAACCTAAAGGGAAGAAGCCGGTTGGATGTAGATGGGTGTTTACTGTGAAGCATAATGTTGATGGTTCCATTGAAAAGTAGAAGACTAGATTAGTTGTAAAGGGATTTACTCAAACATGTGGCATAGACTACTTGGAGACTTTTGCACCAATAGCAAAAATGACCACTATCAGAGTTTTATTATCTCTTGCATCCAGTTACTCATGGCCATTTTTTTAGATGGATGTTAAAAATGCCTTCCTCAATAGAGACTTGCAAGAAGAAGTTTACATGTAGTTGCCTCCTGGTTTTTATATTGCAGAAATAGGAAAAAAGGTTTGCTGGCTAAAACAATCTCCCAGAGCCTGATTTGATAGATCCAGACAAGCTCTAGCAAAATTTGGCTATGTGCAGGCCCAGTCAAATCACACTCCATTTATTAAGAAAATGGATTCATCCTTAACACTGTTTGTTGTATATGTGGGTGATATTGTTGTGACAGGGAGTGATACCTGTGAGATTGAGTCTCTTATACAATTCCTTCATCAAGAGTTTGAGGTAAAAGACCTGGGAGAGCTATGATATTTCTTGGGTATTTAGGTAGCTCAGTCTAAACATGGGATTTTTGTTTCCCAAAGAAAGTATGTTCTTGATTTGTCGTAAGAAATAGGGAAGTTGGGTGTTAAACCTATTGACACACCTATTAAACAAAATCAGAAGATCAGTGCAGAAGGTGGAGAACCCCTTGAAGATAAAACTATGTTCCAATGGTTAGTTGGAAAACTTCTCTATCTTTGTCTCACACGACCGGACATCAATTATGTAGTCAGTGTTGTTAGTCAATATATGCTCTTTCCTAAAACTACTCACCTACTTGCAGTTTAGAGGATATTGGCATATTTGAAGAGGTGTCTAGGTAGAGGTATACTATTAGTTGAAAACAGCCCTTTGAAGTATGGGACTGTGTAAGATTAGATGAAAACCAGAAAACCAAACAAATGAGAAGATTGGAGAAGATAAGAGAGAGAGAGAGAGCTGGCGACAAGGAGCGTTAAGAGGATGAGAGTTTCGAACTTACCCTCCCTCTAACACTAATACAATTTTATTAAGTTAATTCTTGAATAATTACAAAAGAGGCCCTTGGTTGGGCAAGAAATTACAAAAACAAAGCATAGAAGAGTATGGGCCCAGAATAAGGCCCATTACAGAGAAGAACATAAATATAACATAGAATAACAGCCTATGGGCCATTCAGCCATCTTCTCTACACTATTCAAGGATAATGGTCACATGAAAATAGAAGTTTACACAGATGTTGATTGGGTTGGGTGTGTTGATGATAAGAGGTCTACCTTTGGATATTGTGCTTTTGTAGGAGGTAATCTTATTTCTTGGAGTAAGAAATAAAATGTTGTTGCTCGCTCCAGTGTTGAAGCTGAATATAGGTCCATGGCAAATGGTATGACTAAAATACTATGGTTGAAATCACTATTTGAGGAGTTCAGTATTACTTATAAGAAACCCTAATGTTGTACAGTGACAATCAGGCTACTATTAATATAACCCATAATCTGGTACAACATGACAGAACTAAGCATATTGAAGTGGACCAACACTTCATTAGAGAAAGAGTTGCTTCTCAAGAAGTGTGTCTTCCATATATCACCTCCAACATGCAGCTTGCAAATCTTCTCACCAAGGCAGTTGCAAAGACAAAGTTAGAAGCAGATCTATGCAAGTTGGGAATCACAAACATCTATTCCCAACTTGAGGGGGAGTGTAGAGAACAATAATGTGGTCCCCACTGTGTTCCCCACTGTGTTCGTTAGTTTATGATTATAGTTAGTTTCAGTTGGTAGTTTTATTAGTTCTTTTTATTTATTTCTTCAGCCATGTAAGCAGTAAGGGTAATTCGGCTCTTTCACCTTTTATTTGAGTATTAATATAAATTGTAGAGTGGGGCAACAAGATAGTCAACTCTCTCTCTTTCTGAATTCTTCTCTTCTTCTCTTCGCCTTCTTCTTTCTTTCTCAATCTTTTCTTTATTTATTTCACATTGTACCTGGGACTGATTGCAGTCCTGTTCAACTAATCCACTGCTGCCCACTGCCTCCAAAGATCATTACAGGAGAACTAGTGAAATAAATCCAAAGAAAATCTATTAGTTGATTGTCTAGGTATATTGCCCTCCTAAGAGAAGTAAGTCTATTACATCAAACTAGTTAATAAAGTCCACAAACCTTCACATACCCCTAGTTCTCTGGGTTTCTCCCTTTCGGTCCTCCATGAACCTGACAACATTGAAATCACCTCCCAAGACTCAAGGGATGTTGAGCCCCCTTCTTGCATTAGCTAAATCCTCCCAAAGTCTCTCCCTATCCAAGCTGACTGTCAGACCATACACATTGGTGAATTGCCTTTGGCTACCTCCTTCAAACTCCAAAATTACAAAGACCAAAAACTCCCCTGCCTAAGAAGAAATCAAATTGCACTTCTGCATGTCCCATATAATTAGTAATCCACCAGCTGAACCTCTGGCCGGCTTACTTACCCATCTCACTTGACCCTGCCCCCAGATGCTTCTAACCACCCCAACCTCCAGCTTTGTTTCTTGGAAGAAAATCACATCTGACTTCCACCTATTCAGAAGATCACACACCACCATCCTACCAGATCCCAACCCCCTCACATTCCAAGAAAGAATTTTCAGATCCATATAAAACAGAGAGCTCCCCTAAACCCCTTATTTCCCTTTTTTGTTATTTTTAAATCCACAAGACAACCTCATCATTTCCCTTATTTTCCTCACCCCCCGAGTTCCCTTTTTTCGCTAGTAATTTTCCTCTCATCTAAACATCTTTTTTCAATATTTTCCAGGTATCTCATCGTCTCTTCCTCCAAACTCTCTATTGAAACCCCCAGAAATTTTCCCAATCCCAGAAGTTTTAACATAACCTTCCTGGGTTATCCTCTGTATGTGCCTCTTTGTAAACCTGCAAAGAAGGTTCCTGCCCTGCCATACTGAAACTCTTTGATGGTTGCTTTCCTGGAATGGATTTGGTTGCTGGAGTACTTGTACCCTGGCCATCCTTTTTAGTTGCTGCTAGATTCCCTTTATCCTTGTTTCCAAGGCCTTACGAACCAGAAACTTCCTCCTCCAGAAAAAGTGGAGAAATTTTCATCTTCCCACAACTCCTTTGTAGCTTGTAGATTCACACTTCCAAGGCTTAGAGTATCTTCCGAATCTGAATCTGAAACACCCTCAACTTCTGTTGGCGTATCTTCTTCATTCTCAAGATCACTACGTCGAACAGACCTGGGATTGTGACAGTCTTGGGAAGGTCGAGGGAGCTTTTTCGAAGGAACCCATTGTAATGAGCAGGTTTTCTGGTTCGAAGTCTTCACAGACTTGGAGGAGCTCGATGGGGACGATGTTGGACGAATTACATCGTCTATCAACTGGCCAGCTTCAGTCACGTGTGTTTTTAAGGGAGCATGTGACTTATCAAATGGCCTATATCCAGATGGCCCATTAATGGGCTTTTCTAAAGGCCCAGTCAATACATTAGACCCAGCCTGAGATAAAAGGTTGGTCACATGAGTTTTTAAAAGGCAGCCCCTTTCGGGTTGACCCATCGACTCAACCCTCTCAATAGCCAGCTCAACTTCCTTGGTCAACCCACATTTTACTTTTATCGAATGGATCAACTCATTTGAACTTTTGGCGCCAGAAACTAACACCTGAGCAAAGGACCTTTTGGTTGTCAGTCCTTTACTTTCTAACGCACGTAATTGACCATCTTTTTTGCCCATATCTTTTGGTTGGTCTAACCTGTGTTTGTCCATTTTAGTGAAACTTTCCATCTTCCTCTCATTCTCCAATCCTAGACTGCCAACAGAACCTGTGCTTCCACCAGTTCATCTTCTCCCTGTCTAGCTTCTAACCACAGGGAAGCTTCAATGGAGGAGACTATCCACACCTGTAACGACAGTCCTTCAGCCCGAAGAGTAATCTTCCTAGGAATCTCCTCTGGCTTAACTCCATTCAGTAACAGGGCAGCAGAGCACAAATCTCCCCAAAACTCCCCAACAAGCCGAGTTCCACATTATGCAGCAATAGAGACAGCTACATCATGTTTCCAAAGGTGGAAAGGCAGCCCAATCAGCCTGACTATCACTCCATCTTCAATGGCATAAGATTCTGAATTAGAAGAAGGAGACCATTTATACAGAGTAAAGGATCCCATATCCTCTTGAAAGCTCAAAGCTTCAACTTCCACCAAGTTTTCAAGAGGACCCAATACTGCCTTCTTACTATTAAAGGGAGTTAATATGAAAGTCTTCCTTAATCCCAACTTGCACATCAAGATATCAGCAACCAACCTCCAATCCTTAATCAGATTCTTAGCTTCGACCACTAACATTTTACTCCAGTGATTTATACTGAAGTTTGCATTTAATAAAGAGTTACTATTGCTGTTTGCCATGGCTATAAAACCCTGGGTGATACTCTCATCCTCCAATGCTGATGAGTTTCCAGCAAATAATCCCTTGCCTTCTTTTGCAACTTCCTTTTTCTCCTGCTGTAGGCTCCTTCGACCTATGAAAGCAGTCAAAATCTCAATCACTCCTCGCCACCCTTGACTGTTTTTCCCGGCAGCGAAATAGACCATTTGTTTCCTTCCTTTGTCGAAGAACTCTGTTAGGGAGATGAACAACCCTTTTGCATTCTGTTTACTTTCCGCTATATATCTTCCACCTGACTTTGCGCAATTTTCTTTCCAGCAGATTTGTTTTCCTTTTGTTTCTGCTTCATTCAAGAAATCCTTAATCCATTCTACCGTCTCTAAGCCTTCCACCAGAACTCTAGCCTTCTTAGATTCCCTTATCTTAATGCTGCAACACTCTCTGATTCTTATTTCCTCGAAGATAAAGTCTTTAGCCTCCACTTTCAAGGCCTTTCTCCATCTTGTAGCATCTTCAAAGATCTGAGCTCTCCATCTCCCATCCAAGGATCTGTCCTCATAGATATTTGTTTTCTTTGTCTAATGATTTTTGTTGGAATATTTTCTTTATCCTTGATAAGATGAAGAAAACTTTTAGGATGTAATGCCATCAACGATGCAATGTACTGCATATAGAAATGAAAGTTATTGACTAGGATTGTTATTGAACTGCCTCACTAGCCAGGCCATAACTATCCTGTGCCCTGCCTGATATGGTAAACCTTACATTCTAGAGCAGCACAATGAAGATGCACTTGAAAAGATTAGATGGTCCACAGGTGTGCACAGAGAGTTCCAAGCTTTTAGAAGTTGACAAATTTAGTAAATGTGAGCCAATTTGCATCATTTATTGGAGTTTCCATTGGAAATATTACATCAAAGTTCTGAGTCTTTGACTGACACATTTGACATTGATGAATTATGCTAAAAAAAAAAGAACAAACACGAGGGAGGGTTACCTGTTGGTAAAAGCAATGGTCAACAGAACCAGTGACCATTCTACACCAGTTGTGGTTGAATTTGGGTTAATGGCCATTCTATGATTGAAATCACTGGTTGACAGTCACTAGCCATTCGTTGTGGTTGGCAACAGGTGGTCCGTTCCTTAATGGCTGGTAGTGTCACTGGACATTCTACACTTGTTGTGGTTGGATCACATGGTCTATTCTTTTCTCTGCCCTCTTCCCTTTATTAAGTCCCATTGAGAAACCCTTCTGTGGAGGGAGGATTGCCTGTTTGGATCACATGGTCTATTATTTGATAGTTTGTTTTATATTCATACAAGGGCTGTAATATGAATGTTGAAATGTTCATTCCAGTCATTTATCTGCTTCTTATGTTTTTGTTTTCTCATAACCTTCTCTCTTACATTGGACACTTCTGGTCCTTTGCATGAATAGCTTCTCTGCTTCAAACACCCAGTATTTTTCTGCCTAAGAGAGGAATTTCACATAGGTTGTATTTGTTTTCCATTTAAAAGGGACAAACAAGCAAAGTTTTGCTTGTGGAAGAGCCATAAAACATACCTCATCTTTTATGGATTGGAAAATTCTGTTCCCATTAATGGTAAACCAGATGGCGCTTTGAATAAAATGTTACTGTTGTGTTTTATGTGTTATTGCAGGTGCTATGGTGACATAAAAGATGATAATTTGTGTCTTATGTATTTGTTATTAGAACTGATCAAAGTGTTTTATGTGCTGCAGGTGCTAGTTATTGCAGAATATCTCAAGGTTCTGCTTAAGCGGAGCTGAAGATGATATGGGCTGGTGGTCTTCTTTTTGTGAAAGAAGGCATTACTGCATAACTGATACTTGTTTAAGAATACGAGAATATCTGATACTTGTTGCAATTTCTCCGTAATTCGGAAGTAGACATTACTGCCTAACTGTATAATATACTCACATATACAACAACTGTATAATTCTTAATACAGTTTTAATGTAGGCTTTATTTCTGCAATTTTTTATATTTTCTGAAATTTTTAATAATATATTTCTGCATTTTTTTATATTTTCTGGGCTTTCATGTAATTTTCGAGGTTTCATTTAGTTAGGACCAGATTGGGTCCAATCTGGTCCATTTGCATTTCAAGTGAACTGGATTGGAACCGGTTTCTATGGGGTTTGAACTGGATTTGGTCCAGTCCATTTATAAATGGACCAATGCTGGACTGGATCGGATTAGACCAAATCCAGTCCAATTGACAGCCCTAGCTGGCAGCAGATGCAGGTCTTTAAGGCATTCTAATAATATTTCCTTGAATCATTTTTTAGAGTGGTTCTCAAAGGATTTCTTAATCTCACCCTCATATGACGGTCGAGGAAGTTGCAGAGGACCTGTTCGGGATACGGGTTGTCTTCCAGCTCCAGCCTCCCCCTTCAAAACACCTTCCTCTACATTCTCCAGCGGCGATCTCCCCCCAGAGATGTCCATCTCATCTTGAATCAGTACCACCATCTCTCCCACCATCAATTCCTCCTGGCCCGACCCACCCCCCTGAAATCCTTTCCCTTTCTTCCCTCTCCCTCTTTTCTATTAGACTCAACTTCGGCATCTTCTCCTGCCACAGCCACACCCAACAGGAAAAATCACCTGCAACTATTTCTATCCTCTCCGGAATCAGCCTTCCAGCCTTCACTCTTATTCCCACCCACTCACAGGTCTTCAGCTCTTCCGCAGAGCCATCTATCCCTAGAAAACCCCACACAAATTGCCAATCCCTTCAATCACGCTCCGGCACCACAGAGAGAACGTGATCCCAAAAACTTTTAACCAGATCTCCTTCAGATCGTTCAAGTTGCTCTGCTTTTCCGGTAGCAAACTCACCGCCATTTCCATCCACCAATGCAAAGCCATTCTGTTTTGGCCGATATACCAAGGTCCATTCAAGAGGACCCACTCCGCCTCGTCCTTGGAAGGGAAGATGAAAAGGCAGCAGTCTTGAATTAGTTTCTTGACTCTCACCCTTCCCACCACCCTCCAGCTTCCTGTCACCCACGCTTCTAACTCTTCTACTGGGATTTTCCAGTCCAGGCATCTTTGCAGAAGAGCTTTCTCACTCGTACTCCATCTACCACCATTTCTAGAAAAGACCTATCTCCCAAACACTTTAAGGAGGTTTAACCAAAACTCGGCCAGATACCAAATTCCAACCGTAGTCACCTTTTTGAAGGAAAGGTTTCTTCTAACTCCTACGCCTGCACGAACTGGGTTATACCAGGCTTCCCCCCCCCCCCCGCCCCCATCTTCTTCCTCTTCCCTTTTTCCACATTCTTGCTTCCACAACTACACTCTGACCAACTTCCAGAACATCCTTAACCACCTACGAACTACTGACGAGTCAAACACATAAGAAAGTGAAGTAGGAACACCTCCTCTTCCCTTTTCCCACTTACCAAAACATCTTTAATCTTGTTTTGCAATTCTGTTCACCCATGCAGATATGACATCTCTTATTTTTCCTCGTACCTAAGACATAATCAAGTTGTTCGATTTGATTGAATAAATTCATTTTTTGTTCCTACCCTTCCAAAGATCTCTATTCCACTCCTTCAATTTAAATCTTAAACTTCGTAGCTTCTTATGGAATCTCATGCCCTTCCATTTTACACCCCTTAATTCCTCATTCCACCACTCCTTCACTTTTGCCTAAAATTTTGGGTGTGTTAACCACATGTTTTCAAATCTAAAAGGTCTAGGACCACTAATGAAGGATTCTACCCCTAGCTTAAGTGGACAATGGTCGGAGGTGATCCTAGGCAAGGCTCTAGAAACCAAGCTGCCCCAGTTATTCTCCCAAGCTATGTTGAAAAGGAATCTATCCAGCTTTGAGCACAAAGGGTTTTCTGGAGGCTAGACCAAGTGAATTTATTCTACAATAATGGAATTTCCTTCAACTCGCATTGATCTACGAAGTCATTAAACTTCCTCACACTTGTTATTATTGGCTGTTGGGAATTACTAGTTTCATCTGAAAATCTTATGACATTAAAATCCCCTCCCAAACACCAAGGACCATCCCATAGACCTTTAATTGCAAACAACTCCTCCCACATTTCATTTCTCTCTCAGTAGGAGTTTGGCCCATACACATTAGTTAAAATCCAAATAACTCCATCTCCACATGCCTAAATTTGATAGAAACAGAGAATCTCCCTATCTTCCTCTAAAGGTTCCACTACCTCATCTTTCCAGACTGTCACTATTCCCCCTAAGGCTCCCCAAGACAGAGTTGAAGACCATCTTATACCCCTGGATCTCCAAAACTTCTGATCCATCTTCCATTTAGCTCAGAAAATTTTTGTCTCCCGCAACATCACGATGTCAGGCTTTTCCCTCCTAAGTCCTTTATTAGTCTTCTCTTCCTCACACTCCCTAAACCTCGCACATTCCAGCTTACTATTCTCATCAATACCTTCCTTCTCAAGACCCTTCTAGCACCCCTCTCCTGCTCCTTTCCTCACCTAGAGCTCTTTCTCCTATCTCCCCTTCCACTAAACTCTATGTCCCCCTCAATGCCAAATATCATCTTTTCCACCTCAGTTCTTTTTTTTCTTTTTACTTTCCTTCTTTCGCTCATTTTCTCTATGATATTTTTCCAAAGCCTCCCTCTCCTTTTCAAATTCTGCCTTCTTAGCTACCCCTTTACCTACCTTTTCTCCTTCATCCTCCACCTCCTTTCTGGCCAAAATCTCCTTTCATTACATTCTTCCAGAAATTCTTCCCTCTGCTTAAGCTCCTCAAAGTCCATCCAAATCAGACTCCAAATCCTTTCAATCTTCTCCTCCAGTCTACAGACAGAATCAGCCTTTTCTTTTCCTTCATCAACAACAACTGTAATTCCACCCTTAGATCTGTCACTGCCCTGCCCCCTTCCAGATGAGGCGTTAGGATATCTGCAGGAGGATCAACACATAATCAGTACCAGAAAACAAATGGACAGTCGTACCTGGCTTTGAGAAGACGAAGGAACATTAGAAGAGGCTAGGAGATGAGACTCAAGTCTGAGGCCACAATTTTCCCCTTATCCTGGCTATCCTGCAGAGTGTTTTGAGTTTGATTGACATGCCTCTCTAATCTTATCGTAAGAGAACCTTGTCCCTGTATTTCCTTTTCCAACCTACCTTTGCAAGGCACATGCGAGTTATGCCTCTCTACACTAATGCCCATAAAGTGCTTCTATTTTGAATTAGCTCCCATGACAATGGTTGGTGTTGCAAGCACAGCCCCTGAAGCCAGTGTTTCAATCCTGTGGTCTTCCTTGACTTCACCGATGCCGAACATTTCCTCTACAATGAACAAAAGTTCTGTGCTAAGGCTTTCTTCTTCCCACATGTTCACCTCTACTTGTAGATCGACACTATCCAAGCTTACAGTTTCATCCGATTATGAATCTTCACTGTCCTCTTCATCAGACCAATCTCCAGCTTTCGCAAAATCCAGGTCCCTTCTTTTTACGCATCTGGAATTTTGCCTTTCAGGTGAGATCGATTTTATAATCTTGGTCAGCATCCATTGCAGTGAGCTGGTGGGGAGAGAATCCGCTCCAGACTTGCAGCAACCAGCAGAGGAGCTTGAGGAAGACAATGATATACTGTCCTTCCGGTCTATAGTTGCTTTCAAAAATTCAACCATGTGAATTTCTAAAGTCTCACGTCACTTACTCGATTCTAAAACTCTAATATGAGCCTCTTTATCAACTTTGGCCCTTGGCCCAACCGATAGGTCTTGACTAATGGGAATTTTATCTTTTGGGGGGCCATTTTTAGTCACCTGCAACCCCACGTTACAAGGGGCATGCTGATTCAGGCCTACACCTGGTTCAGTTTCTTTGGAACTAAGATTGGGCCCTCCCTCGGCCAACACCTCCCCAGTGTTTAAAACTGACTTTTTGGTGGCTGATAACACCTGCACATAGGTCCAGCTACCTGTCAGATTGTTTCCTTCTCCTACACGCTTGAGATTACCCTCATGTTCCCTGCCTTTTGGTCTCCCCAGAGCCTGTATTTCCATTTTGGTGCAAAGTCTATTCTTATTTGAATCCACCAATCGTTTAGTGTCAAACAGTGCTTCTTCTTCAAACTTCTCATCTCCCCTCCCTGTGAGCCTCATTCCAGAGACAAGCTTCAATGGGTGAAGCCAACCATACTGATACAAACTGCCATTCCACTCTCAGTTCTATCTTTTGTGGTATCTCCTTTGGTCTTACTCCACTTAAAAGAATAGCTGTCGAGTGAAGATCTCCCCAATAAGCTCCATCATGAGTCCCTCCACACAGCTGTGCAATAGATTCAGCAATTTCTTGCTTCCACAAGTGAAAAGGGCAAATCTAACATTCTCACCAGTACCCCTATCTTCAACAAATAAATCTGCTTGAATGTTTAAAGCCGTAAATTCTACTCTGTCTTCAAGAAGATCCAGCACTGCCTTACATTTCTCAAAAGGAGTTAAAATGAAGGTTTTCTTCAACTTCAATCTTTTTGTTTTTTTTTTTTTTTTGATAAATGAGATCCTTCAACTTCAATCTTACTACTAACAGGTCTACAACTTCCTTCCAATCTTTGACCCAGGACTTTGGTACAACTATAAATTTATTTTCCCAATCATCGTTCTTTAGATTCACTCCTATTCTGTATCTCCCTGCACTGTTAGCCACAATTAGAAACTCTTGCTTGTCAAACCCATCTTGGGCTGTAGAGAGACTATTCGTTTCCTTTTCTGTTGTATTTCCTTCTTGTTTAGCAACCTTCCATTGCAGCAGCTCTCTCAAAATACTCGGTCAGTGGTATAAAAGATCCTTTAGAGTTTTTCTTGCTTTCTACTACAAATTTCCTTCCATCCTCGGAAAGATGTTCCTTACAGTTTGTTTGCTTACCTTTCTAACTTGCTTCCTCCATGAAGTCCTTGAGCCATTCAATCACCCCCATACCTTGTAGCAGCACCATCCCTTTCTTTGCTTCCCTAATATTTAATCTCAGCATAAGAAGAGTTTATCAAGCTGAACTTTGATGGAAGTAGCCGAGGAAATCCAAGACCTTCAAGCATAGGAGGAGTGCTAAGAAACAAAGATAGTAACGTGAAATCTTTGTACTCAGGTCCTGCGGGTGTGGGAGACTCTTTAAGGGCCGAATTACTGGCTTCTGTACAAGGAATCCAGCTTGCAAATCAGCTAGGCATAGAACATCTGATTATCGAAGGGGATTCCCAGGTGATAGTGGGTTGGCTGAAGGATCTAGACACTGTGATTTGGGGTTTTAGAGATCTTCTCAAAAAGGTTAAATGGTTAACAAGGAATATGACAATCAGAGTTCAGTGGGTAGGCAGATCAGCAAACTCATTGGCTGATTCACTTGCAAAACAAGGGATTTTCTGGGATACTTTATTTTGGGCTTCAGTGTAATTTCTTTTGTACTAATAATTTTGTAATTAGCTTTAAAGAAAAGGTCGCATTTCATGCCTTTCCATGGGTTGCATATAGTTCTTATTTACTGGTTTAATAAAATTTCACTCATTTATCAAAAAAAAATATTTAAGCTCAGCATACCTTTCAGCCTCATCTCTTCAAACAAGAAGTCCTTTGCTTCTACCTTCAAAGTTTTTTTTTCCATCAGCCTACCTCCACAAACTTCCTCATGTTGATGATAGCTACCACTCATCTTACTCTCGATTACACCCCTTCCCAGTTTTTCATTCATGATATAATTATAGAAAACAGTTTATGTACTTCCAGCCAAGCAAAACCATATTTGGAGCCTTCATAGTACGGCTAATCTAAAAAAATGACAAAAGACCAATCAAGTATTAAAATCAATCCTACATTTGACAAGTCTTGCACATAGATAGACAGCTGCAAATTGATCCAGAACTGATCAACAACTTCAAGTTTGGAGACTTGTTGCTGCAATTTCAGCTTCATTGTTATTATTCAATCTCCTTCTCCACTTTTCTCTTCAACTTTAGGGGAATCAAGGGTTTCTAGACCATCCTGCACTGTTTCTTTTACTTTAATAATTAAATATATGTCAACTTTTCCATAATACATATACACAAATTTGTGATAAGCAAGGAAAATCTCTCAAACAAAAGCTATTTGGATATGGTGTCAGAAACTTGTATTCACAATCAAAATAGCAGAAGAGCTTATAATTATTTTATTGAGAAGAATGCAATAAATAAGTTTGATGGCTTTTTTTTTTCTCTTTATCTTAATTCAAACCGCACATCCATAGCCTGTAAAGCAAGGAGACAACAACTGACATAATACCTCACTTTTAGGACATTGGAACACATGTTTCATTGTTTTGATGATCTTGCTTAATCCCACTGTTGGTTGTTGTCAGGATCTATGGATGTTGTATTAATATATGGCAAAAACAATTTTACATGTCAGGATCTTAAACATATGCAATATCCACAATAAAAAATCTCAAATACAAAGAGTATGGTAGGTAAAGAGAAGAAACAATAGAAAAGTGCCCTCTGCACCCTACATCTAGCTAAGCTTTATGAATTCTGACACAAAACATATAAAGCTATGATGGGTATCATACAACGGGAAATAAATAGAAACTACCATTTTATGCTGTCTATACATAACAGGTACTATAATCAGTATGGTACCAATGAGGAAAGTGAGGACAGTTTTGATGCTTTAAAGCATCCTTTTCCTTCAAAATAAAATATACTAAGCCCACAAAAATTTAATGCAACCAAAGCCTACAATCAAGAAGAATAGCATACTAATTGTCCCAACAATGATGGAAAAACAAAAAAAACTATTGGAGCCTAAAATCAAAAAGGATATCATTACATATTAGATGTTCCATCGATGTAGAGGCAAACAAGTAGCAAAATGTACCACAGCCATATATAAAAGGTGTATACAAATAGTGGCACTTGTTGGTGGACAAACCATTTTAATCCACTTGATTCCAAGCCATGTTGCCAGCAACCGAAGAGCCACACGATGTCGAGCATCATAACCTTTTCTTTGTCGAGTATCTTTCTTGTCATCTTCAGGTATATCTGCTACACAAGCAGAGAGGAGCTCATACAGAACAACTACTTTCCTCTGATAACTGAGCAGTGTTTCTTCTTCCACAAGATTCTCATCTGATCCCCTGCCAGACCAATCAGATGCATCTTCTTTACTGGACAATATATTAAAACTTATATATTGAGAGGTTTCAATGGACACATCAGACACTTTAGATGTTAAATTCTTCTCACCTAGAGGAGCTATTCTCATGGCATGCATGTCCATCCTCATGGTGTTTTTCTATAGTAGCTTCAGAAGAAACAGGACTGATTCCCATGCTCATTTCCGTAGCATCAACAGCTTTTGCCAAAGCAAGTTCCTGGTCCAACCTTTCTGAAGAAGTTTCATCATTATCTTCTGAAAGTAACCTAAAAAACTGTAATAGATGAATACTAATTATTAATTAACCATAATGATGACTGCTGATGATGAAAAACAAATATGCAAGATTAGAAGCTTCCACAACGGTAGTGAACACCTTCAGGTAAAAATCCCATAGTCTCTACAATAAAGAGAGTAATAATGCCTCATAACTCCAAGAATTCTCAAAAAAAAAGGGACATATATGAGTTACCCATCTGTCACAGTTATAATTTATAATCCTGAGAGGCCTAAATTCATGGTAAAATAGAATTTATAATAATACTACATGATAATCTAAAATAAAGAACCACAACTCTTCTATAATGCCACTTCACCATTTTATCTATCTCCAGATAATAAAGTCTTTTTTTCCGGATTAAATATGGCCATAGAATTCATATATCTTTGTATAAAAGTAAGAATATCAGATTCAGCCAGACATGAAGCCATATCTTATAAGATACCCATAATTCTCGTCGCATAATCTGTACTAAGACACCTGAAAATGATAACGGCTGAGAAATAACTACCAAGCAGGTGGAAACAGTTTCTCAATAACTAGCTCCTGGACATGATTAAGGTCAATAAAATTGTACCTGATTTTTTCAAAAGAAGGTGAAACTTTCAAAGGGGGAGGATGGTGTAGGATAAAATATGGAACTTGGTTAATTATATTTCTTAATAGATTGCTATACTTTGTTTAGACTGGTGACTACGATGTGCTAGTAATCATCACCAATTCACCGTCATATGGGGTTCAGCTACATGAATCCTGTTTCGCAATTCCATTCTGTTTAATGTCATATCCATTGTTAAAATATTAGCATTTAAATCATTTCTTACTACTTCTACCCACGTCCTTTTTGGTCTAACCCTAACCCTTTCAACTTGCAACAAATCACTTCTTCTTATGTGTGTTGTTGATGGTCTTTTATGCATGTGACTGAACCATCTTAGTCTACTTCCTCTCATTTTATCACATACTGGAGATACTTGCAGGTTCCTTCAAATGACTTCATTTCAGATCCCATCCTTTCTAGTTTATCCACTCATCCATCTCAGCATATGTATTTCTTCCACACTCATTTTTTGGACATGTTGTTTCTCAACTGTCCAACACTATGCTCCATACAACATATGTGGTTTTACAACTCTTTTACAGAATTTTCCTTCTAATCTATGTGGTATCCATCTATTACATAAAACTCTAGGTGCACCCCCTCCAATTTGCCCATCCCACTCCGATTCTATGGATGACACCCCCCTCAATCTCTCTCCTTGTTATGAATTATCAAACCAAGGTACCAGAAAAGGTCACATTGAGTTATCTCTTGGACCAAAATGTACTAGCCAGATGACTAAATATCAGGAAATCTGGAGACTCCCCTACAGGCCTACCAATAACATCTAAGGAATAGTTTAAAGTCCAATACTTATAATTAACAGGTGTCATGAAAGTTCTTTTTGTATTCTAAAGTTATACCAATAAATAAATACATAAAAATAAAACCAGAAATGCAGCAAAAGCACCCAATGATTAAAAAATGAGAACTTAACACTTACCATTCAGTTGATACATTTCAATTATAGATTAGCAGAGAAAAAGAAATTGCCAATATGGCAATGTTTTCTTGTGAGCAACCAAAGATTAACGTTAAAATCCAAAACCAGGCATTCAAATGACAATTTTGAATTCTACATTAAATGGAAAAGAAAACTGCCAGTATGTTTGTTGTTTTCTTGCTCCAGTATTTGACACTTTCAACTTCTAAAATCAATCCAATATATATATATATTTCCCTGGAGCATGTGGATCGAACATCATGCCAGGGGAAAGTATCCCTTTATTTATTCAAAATATATTTCCCACTTACCATTGGTCCTTGGAAAAAATGCTTATTAAAAATATTGTATACCTTCACTATTTTCTAATGAAGAAAGATTGAAGGTTCTTGATTATGGATTGCAAAGTAATAAAAGTATCATCAACCTCTTCTTTAAGATCATTGAGCAGAAACCCAATCAAAAAAAAAATCATATATATCCTATGCAATAAGATAAGATATTTCAAAGGCATGAATTGTAGGGAAGAAGGCATACAGCTCCAACACGATGCTTGGCTGGAGAAGACCGAGCAGTTTCCTCCAGCCCAGTCCAGGCTTTAGGATCTATCTGTAGGAACCTGTTTATAGCACAAAAACAATAAAAGAAAATGAGACAAAATGCTCCATAACCTGTTTATGCTGCAAAATGGATAAAGGGAACCGATCAAAATTGATTCCAGTAATTCTTGAAAATAGGATCCTACGTGAACGTCCAATGTAAAGTTTAGTAGTATAACGTAGTTCCGAATACAATAATCATCCATAAGACCATAACTACCCAAAATAGAATAACCCTATTTCACTAATTTAAAATTTCACATTAAGAATATCATCAGTCGAGATAAAACTTAACTTTCAATCAATTCATTCCACAAATTAACTTCTACTTGAAACTTGTAAAAGAATGCAGAACCAATAGTGAATCTCAAAGTGACTGACACCATAGCATAAACAGAACGAGAAATCAGAGCAACAGCATCGTTCAGTCAAAACAGATAAACCGAGGATTTAACACAAGCAACCTGGTATGAGTTGTTTCAAGAATTCAGATTTCAATAAAATCCATCACGTTGAAAGGGCGAGACCTGAATACAGGGCGGAGGAGAGCGAAGTTTTGGTGGATCCAGAGGTGAGAAATGTGAGGATCCTCTGTCACAGAATCGGTACTGCTGCCGCTGCTCGTTCGTTCCTCGGCAGTATCGTCATCACTAGGCAGAAGGGATGATAAAGGGGTCTGATGGATCTGAGCCTGGTGGAGGGCGAGAGAAAGAAGAGCCCCAGCCGCGTATCTCTGCGTGGGCGTCAATATCGTCGACGAACCCATCATTAACTGAATGTTCAAAGTTCATCAACACTCGATGGAGTTCCTTCTCCGCATTGGTTCTAACAACTGAAATCTTCTCAGGGACATCAGAGGTAAATTGCAGTTAGATTAGATTAGAAAAAGATGAAGGAGACCACAAGACTGAAGTTTCGTTTTTGGACTTTTCGTTTCATCCGCCGTCGTATAACATGTGAGCGTTTCGTGCACAAATCTCTCTTCAACTTCTGTTTTCTTCTTTTTCCAGATAAAATTAAAAGAAAGTAAAACCCAATGACAATGTAGCTTTGATTTGATCACCACTCTTCATCCTCTTCATCATTCTTCACCGTTTCAAAGTTCAAACTCATCATTCATCTTAACAAGACCTCTTTAGCCCTTTCGACGACATTCGTCTCGTCCGGCGGCCCCCAGCCCCCAGACACTGCACCAGCGGAACGAAGAGTAGTCTTTTGTTATCGGCACTTGGATTGGAATCTTACGCGGGATCAAGGCTTAGGATGGTTGACCATTTTGACTTCTCTGTTTATCATCAAAATCAGAGCCGCTGCCACACCGGCTAAAACCAGTGTGCATCTAGGGTTAAGGTGAGAATTGGAGTTATCTCATTTATTAAGACATCCCCTTTCACTTTACTGTATTAATTAAAGCATCCACGCGTAATGCCTCTTATTAAGATACCCCCTTTATGTTTTTTGTGTTTTGATAAGTAAAAAAACTGCCACTAACAACAAAAAGAGGATTTTGTTTGTGCTCCGAGTTCAAACATTTAGTTATTTAGGCAAGTTTATGAATACTCCTATTAAACATTCTAGGTAAAAAATTAAAATTAGCCAAATAGAGAAATAAGACAAGATCTAATACAATTAATCAAACAAAAAGCTTCCTAAGAAAGGGAAGGAAAACCCGTTTCTAAAAATTCTATTACAATTACAAAGTTGAGCATCACAAAAATGTGAGGTGTAAGCCTTAAGGCTTTGCAAAACATAAGCCTCAAAGTTTAAGGGTCTATTTGTTTCCTCTTATTCTTATCTTTTAAGATGAATATTTTAATTTTAAGAAAAAAATGGTTATTCATTTCCTCTTATTTCTTACCTTTTAAAGTGTAATCATACAACTTGTTTTCTAGTGGTACTCCCAAAAAGACAAACAAAAACTTTCATATATGGGGTCAAAATGGATATTTGATCATTTTCAAAATTCAAAACAATAATCTATGCATTCAGATTTCAGAGAAAAGAAAAGTTCACCAATACTAGTATATATCCTAATGTAATTATTGCACTTTCAGATGTTAGACTTCAAAAGCAAACGAATAGGCCTTAAGAGAAAAATTAATTAAAATTTGTAAATTGATGAAAATAATAGATAATATGTCAAATTAAAATGATAAAAAGTATACATCCATAAACTAGAAATTTATAATCAATAAATTTCAACATTTAAGCATTAAATAAAATAATAACTAATAACATAGTACATTTCATGTAAAAAAATAATTTATAAGAAAGGAAATAACTTAGTTGATTTTATCTATAATAATAACAATAATAATAATAATAATAATAATAATAATAATAATAATAATAATAATAATAATAATAATAGTAAGAAGAAGAAGAATCAACTATTATTATTGTTGTTGTTAAAAAGAAAAAAAAAAGAGCCATTAGTAGAAGAAATGAGAAAAATAACAAATTTGGGACATTATATTTAGAATAATAATAAAAACCTCACTTCATTTGTCAAAAAGAAACTAAAAGCTTGGCTAGTCCTTTTTACATTGAACTCTCTTAAAATATTAGAAAAAGCTAATAGAATTGGAATTGCCCTAGTGGTGTTTCTTTTTTACTTTTTTTATTTGGCCTATAATTATTGAAGTGTTTTTTCTATATGTTTTGAATTTAAAAAATATATATTTTTTGCATTAAATCATTAAGTAATCATTGATACTAAGGCCTATGCCTTTTTACGCCTTAGGTTACACCTCATGCCTTAGGCTTGAGGTTTACTCCTTACTCTAACAAAGGCTTTAAGCCTTACATCAAAGTTGTGAGGCTTAAGCCTAAAGGCAAAATATGTGTTCCTCGTCTCAAGGCTTAAGCCTTTTAAAACAATGATTGCATATTTAGCCCTTTTCTTGTATCACTTAAAATAAGTGATGAGACTATACAGTAAGTGAAAAATAAGTTTTTATATTTGGCAAAAAAAAAAACAGAATAAGTATTCATTTTGAAAATAAATACTTAAAAAGTAAGTAGCCCTAAGATATCTTATTTTGGCTATATTTGGAAAATAAGTGGTTTAAAAAATAAGTACTTATTGCTGTTTTGAGACCCCTTTCCCAAACCACTTATGTTTATTTTAAGCACTTATTGTGGTGATGATATTTGGTGAACCACTTCCCAAACAAGTACTTAATTTTATGGAAATGACATTTTTAGCCTCTACTTCACAAATCCATATAATTGTTGGTTTTTGAATATTATATTATTTATTTCAAGGAAATTACCACATCACTCCTTCAAGACACATGGGTCACGTGTAACGCACATTGAACTACACATGGCATTATTACCATAATAATAACAACAATAATAATTCATATATGGTAATAAAATCATAATAATGATGATAATAATAATAATAATAATAACAAAAATATCAGGAATTGCATATTATTGGAGTAATATTCCTAAAAATCCAAATAAAAATCAGATAATTGGATGTTTTCAATGGAATACACAAAACAAAATATAAATTCTAAACAATCAAAATATGGGGTTAGGATGGTCGTACCCATTGCCACCAGTGAGAATTTCAGTAGTTTCTAATTTAGAAACTATATCTATGCAAAAAATGTCAAGAATCTAGTTTCAACTAATAAAAACTCACAAAAGATAGTCCAAATTGGACTATAAATGGATGAGGAGCCCAAAAAATGCAAAACAAATCACATACATGAGGTTCTTAGGCCGTATCTCTAGCCTCAAGCCACCCTCCATGTTTCAACCTATAGTTGCTTAAGCACCTTACACAAATGGAGAAATATGATAGGGTTTTCTCCATTCATGGGGACATTTTCATCATATCAAAAATTTTTTAGGGGTAGACTCGTCCCAAGAAAAACAAATAAACACTTAAATTTTAAGCACTTAAAATAAGCATCCCAAAGGTTGTTTTATTTTTGAAATAAGAACTTATTCTTGGCTTTTTAGCCAAGCAAGAATCAGGAATCAATACTTATATTTCCACTTATTGTGTGATAACACCACTTATTTTAAGTGATACCAAACAAGGGCTTTAAGGTATTGTTTGATTTCACTTAAAATAAGTGGTGGGAGCACATAATAAGTGAAAAAAAAATAAGCGCTTATTCCTATTTGACAAAAAAAACAGGAATAAGTACTTATTTCATTTTAGTGGGACAAGATTGTCCCAAAAAAAATCAAAATGACCACCTATGCCCTTCAAATAGAGAAAACACCCTAACCCTATTGACTTTTGCATTTGCGCAAGAAGCTTGCGGTGGCAGCTTCAGGGAGCAATCATTGATAAATTTTTATGATGCACTAACCCCTATCATTTTCTATATTCTTGCATTGTTTTTGAGATTAGTAAGTGAGCATGTGCTTTGTAAGCAAATTTTTAATGATGATGATGATGGTAGTAAATAATATGTTTTTAACATTTCCTACAATTTTTTATATTTCCATGTCTATAAAAATTTCTATTATTATTTATCATCCACATAACTAGACAACAAAGGATTTAAGACCACAGAATTAAGTTCACTTAGTTTCATGAAAAATTTTGATACTCAATGCAATATCCCTTCTACAAACTGATGGACATGCATTCCTAGTTCCAAACAATGTACATTGTAACAACTAACAACGCAAGGGAATTATGAACATCAACCAAAGAACTTCAACACATCAAACAAAATCTCAACAAAGGAATTGTACTACTCGTTATTAACTCTAATACCCTGAGGAGAAGCAAAAAGAAAAACCTAACAGGCAATAACAAAACAAATGTAGGATATACTCCCCTTTCCACAAAACAAACAAGATTTATCAACAATCAAGCCACAAACTACCAATCTATCTTTAGCATATACAACATCTCTAGCCAACCGTCCAAAGGAGCAATTTGCATTTTATTGGCATTCTCAACATCCAAATTCTTTTAATTACCTATAATAAGTTATTATCTAATCTCTCTTGCATGTAAATTTCTTCATGTCAAGTCATAAAACTTTTCATCAAAAATTAACCATGAGGAGATCCCAACTAGAGGAATCAGTAATTCTTATAATTATTGAATATGTGAGTGTTCTCAATCAACTTAACTTCACTTGGACCAAAGTTTTGAATAAGTTTATTTCTATCCCAATAGCGGCTTCTAGACATTAAGTCCATAGCTCTCAACCTCTGGCAGGCCCTTGCTCCTCATAAAGCGCTCCCCATATTGACATCATAGCATGCCAGCATGTACCGACCATACATTAGGAACATCTCTCATACTCGTATGTTATTATTCGTGGGAGATGTTCCCAATATACGGTGGAATGTGGCTATGAGATTGGCACGAGGAGTGCTCTTTAAGGAGAGCAAATCCCAATTCCTTTAGTTTGCACCTATTGTGTTCCATCTATCAATATACATCTATGATTTCATCTATTTACTCACGTGACTCATAAAATAATTAAAAAAAAAATTATGAACATTTTTAACATCATATATTTGATATGTTAAACAATAATAAGTATGATAAATAAGAAATGTTTTTATTAACGATGGAAATAGTATATAAAATTTGAAACCAATTGGAAATAAATCTATTTTATTATTCTCTCTCATTAAATCCTATATTTAAGATATATTTTATCATTAAAGTCTATTAATTAAATCCACAACATTAACTTTAATAGTACAAAAATAAATATTTTGAAAACAAAAACATTTTTCCCTCTCGATAGTGGGTAAGCAATTCGACCATTTGGGGTCAAATGGGTTAACAAATAATGTCATAATTCAATAAAAAATTAAAATAAATAAAATATATAATACAAAAAATAAAAAGAATTGGACATATCTCTAATATTGTATATTCATTATACTAACAAAAAATAAGTATGAAATGTAAGAAATACTTTTATTAATGATGAAAATGGAATTCCAAATTTAAAATCAACCTAAAAATGAAATAGTGTCATAGTCAAGTAATAATTTTTTTAAATAGAAAATACAAAGAATCACAACAATAAAAAAAAATAGAGAAAATTTTGGGCACATATCTAATGTTATATATTTATAAAAAATAAAATATTGGTTACATCTTTAATATTGTAATTCATAATATTGAAAAACAATAAGTATTATACATAAGAAATAATTTTATCAATGATTTAAGCATAATACAAAATTTAATGTCAAACTAGATATCAAACTATTTTCCTTTTTGGGTGGTGGGTTACTGGTTTAAATCAAATGGACTAGTCGATGATAATTAAATAATAAATCTTAAATAAAATAAAAAGTACAAGTAATCAAAATAATATATAAAAAATTATATATTAATTATGCCAAAATTTTCAATGTGATAAGCAAAGATTATTTATATAATGTAGATGAAATATATAATTTAAAACTAATATGAAAACAAAGTTATTTTCTTATCTAGATGGTGGGGTCAATGATCAAATTTTTCAAAGAAACCCATGACATCATAATTGAATAATAAATATTTAAAAAATAACACAAAAATGAAAAAGTATAGAATTTTGTTAAAATCATTTGGGAACATTTCTAATTCATCATATTCAATAAAAATAATTGTCAAAATAAAAAATATTTTTTTATTTATACTAGAAGTGGAATACAAAATATAATAATAATAATAATAATAATAATAATAAAATGTTATTGTAATATTAAACTTCCACGTATAATACACGTGTACGTTTACTACAAGCATTTAAGTTTATTTTCACTTATATTGTTATTCGTTAATTTTCAATTTCTATCTTAACTATGATATATCTAAAATTTAAGTAATTAACATGAAGAAAAATTTTTCATGCACAATGCATGTGCTTAATTACTAATATATTGTAGGCTTTAAAAAATAAAAAAACTGATTTGCAAGTAGAAATGACTAGGACAAGGCATGACAAATTTGGTCATCTCTATTCCTCGTGGGGATGAGGATTGGGTTTGGATTTCTAGCCACGATGGGATTTAGGGTAGGGATGGGGATGGGGCATGTAAAACACAGTCCTGCCATGCCCCATTGCCATTCCTAAAAGAGGGATGGGGGCAACTGGCACAACTAGAGGCTGAAAATAATAGACCCAAACCTTGGTGTATCATTTTATGAGCGTATTCAAACATGTAATCAATGATCATGTGAAGATGGTACCAACATCAATTCCTAGATAAATTTTCTTATGGGAAAACTTGGTATTTTAGGTCTTTCTTTTCTTTTGATTAAATTGTTTGAGCAAATCTTAGGGTTTAAAATGCCATGTTCCACTTAATTTCAAGAGAACAAGTAATAAGTAATACAATTGGGCATAAAAAATAAAATAAAATAAATAATACAATTGCAAACCACAATGTGTGTCTTAATAATATGAAAACTAAAGGGGTTGTTTTAGTAATTATGAGAAAGTCAAGGGAATGTGTAAATAAATAACCCAAAAAAACACATAGGTGATATGAGATTGAGGTCAACTTTAATGTATGAACTCCCAACAATAACTGGGATGCAAACAAATTGAGCCTAATTGAATATAGGAATAACCAAATTTGATTGATTTATATTTAAAATAAAATTGGATCATATCCATCATATTTGAATTGCAATCGAATATTGAATAGTGTTAATTAAAATAAACTAAAAATAACCAAAATATTGTATATTATTAATAAAATGAATAAAAATGACTTTAATATTGTATTCCATGAACAAATTGAATCAAAATCAACTTG
This sequence comes from Nelumbo lutea, assembly GCF_056320005.1. Classification (NCBI taxonomy): domain Eukaryota; kingdom Viridiplantae; phylum Streptophyta; class Magnoliopsida; order Proteales; family Nelumbonaceae; genus Nelumbo; species Nelumbo lutea. The sequence continues at coordinate 59,290,371 of NC_142689.1, read as the reverse complement.
TATAAAACTTAAGGCTATGACTATTTAGGAAAAACATGACATTCAAACCAACTTTACAAATAGTACAATATAAATGTTAAATATATGTGCAAATACATTTAAATTGAATTGAACTGAATTTTATTGGGTAGGATAGGGGTCGATCCATATTTGATCAAATTATAAAGGGATTAAATAAGGGTTAACCTTAATGTGATCAAATTTGAATTCAAATTCAAACATAATGGTTAACATTTGCAACCCTATCCGAACCCAATCCAATGGCTTTGAGTTGAGTTGGTACTAGACACCATCTTAATAAAGGATTTTAATATAAATATTTTTCTCCATGTAAATTATTAAAGTATACATGTCTTATGTTTTGCAAGGTTCAAAATGTCGATTTTCAGGGCCATCAATACTATCTATAATAGGAATAAATGATTTCAATTGTTTTACATCCTTGATATTATTATTGCTATTACATATTAGGCTCCATTTGGAAGGGGTTAAAATTCCAGTTCAGCACAAATATGCATCCTGGATTAGATTTGTAAGTATTTGGAAAAAGTGTAAAAATGTGTTGAATATCAACACAAATATGCATTTTGTTATAAAAAAAAAGCATCGGTATTAAGGACAAAGGTTACTTCAATTTTTTTAGCAAACTTTGTTCTCTTCAAACAATTATGGGAAACAAGCTAACCATTTGCATTTGTTGTCACAGCTTCCTACATACCTTGGTCGAATTCTAATGATAATGACTATTACTGATCTTTGATATCTATTGTCAATAACTTCTTTGTGTAGTCGAGATATCTCAAATCCATATCTAGATTTGAGCCCTTGCCTTCTTCATCGCAATCAAACCTAGATCTTAGCCTAAAAGTTCACCATCATAGCCCCATTCTCAACGGTAAGTCTAGATATTGTAAGATATGCTTCATTTGCCTCTGATTTGGAAATATAATCATTGATGTTCCATTTTTGAGGTTCTTTTATTCATGTTCATTTTATTTCTCCAGACCGAGCTTTCCCTCATTGTATTTGGTGCAAAGTCTTGGAAGTTGGAACCTTCTTTGGATTTTGAATTAATTTTGTCTTGTCCATTATTCATATATAGTATAGAATGTAGTTCAACTCCAATTGTCCCATTGGTGTAGTGTGTATTATCATAATATCATCAGTCTCTTTAGAGAAGCATAGTACGCAAAATAAGGCTATATATGAAATTACAGTAAATAAGTTGTACATTGTCTTAGCATGGTTTATTTTTTCTAAAGATGTTGCATGGTAGATGTTCTTGTTTTAAAATTTAGAAAATTTCTTTTAGGATGTTTTGTATAGATTTGTAATAGCTATGAAGTACGACAACAATGAAGTTTGGCCTAATACATTATAAGGTTTGATGGTTTTGTAGCCTCAATTTTTTCTAGAATTAGAATTTGGCAAGGCAATGGGTTATTGATTTAGAGTTAGGGGACAATATAAACATTAGGTTACAAGAAAATATAGTGTAAGGATGGAATGTGGAAGGTCAGCATGATTGTACCAGTCCATCTTAGTTAGGAGAATGATCAAGTTTTTTGGTCCAGTAAATAGGGAGAATCTTGGACTTAGAATGATTTATCCTAACTCAACTCGCTTTGTACAAGGTCATTTATCTAATGTTATAAATATGATATTACATAGGGCCAAGTTTACTTGATGAGTTGTATAGAAATTGGCATCATGTGGTCCTTTCTCCACCCTATCCCCATGGAGTAAGCTTTAGCCCAAGACCTTTCCACATGGAAAATTAGAGCTAGCCACCTTAGTTTTTATGCAAATAATTTCAAATAATGTCAATCATAATTTTGATATTTGCACAAAGTGATTGTTCTAATACTTGAATTGCATTCTTGTGCTTGTTGGCATTATTATTGTAGCAAGAAATGCCTCCTCAAGTTGTATGGGGTATAGTATAATGCAAAAATAAGATCTAAAGGGGATTAGAGACTCCTTATGTTATTGATCTAAAAAGGTTATAATATGGCAACATTGTGTTTATAGGTTCTGAACTGACTATTCGTCTATAGCGATTTGAAAAGGGATTAATGAGAGTCAAGGATCCAAGCTAAATTGGTTAGGCTACAAAAAATTCTCAAGTCTAGTTTTTAGGTCTGAACATAAGAGTAGAGGTTACTTTGTTTTAGGATTTGTAAGCAAAGGACTAAAATTTAGGTTCTTATGGCTGGCTAAAATAAAATAAGAAATTAAGGTAGAAAGAGATGGCAAAGAGAAAAATAAGAAAATTGGGGCTTTATACTTCCTAAATTGAGTAACTCTTCCTTATATATATATATATATATATATATATATATATATATATATATATATATATATATGTATGTATATATATATATTGAGTAACTCTTCCTTATATATATATATATATGTATGTATGTATGTATGTATATATATAAGGTCAAATTTATTATCAATGTGAAGGAATTCAAAGCTATGCTACCCAAATAATGTTAGGACATAAAATTAAAATATAAACTTGAGCTCGGGCCTACACAAGTTTGAAGTGAGCTAGGCATGGTTGCATCTAAACCAAGCTAAAAATGATCGCCCCTACTCAAGCAAAAGGCTATACAAACCTTGGAACTAGTCCTTCCCCAACAATTCATGAAACAAATATAATTCAACAGATTTAAGCTCTCTATTGCTATTAAAACTTTTAATTTGATGAGCCAATTTGCAACCTAATTAGTTTCCTAATATATGTTTGTGTGTTCCACTTACAAGATGGGAAAAAATAATTAGATGAGATTTGCAACCATTAGCTAGTTTATGCTAACTTAAGAACACAAGATACCATTGATGGGAAAAAGCAACTTAGCTTGCTTAATAACAAGGTCTTAGAACAATGATTTCAAGGGTTCTTCAAGATTTTTTCTATAGCTTTCTGATCTAATAATCCATTTTCTTATTGCAAGGAGCTAAAGGTCTTCTTCTCTGGAGTTGGTGAAGGGGCATTTATCTTAGATAGCATCAAATTATTTTGAAGTTAAGGGTGGCCCTTGCATATGAGTTGACACCATACACCCTAATGGTGTTCTGGTACCAACTTGATGAACACTATTCTGCTAGCGAGGAATGATAGAAAACATATACAATGTATACATGCGTATTACTAATGATACTCTCTTTAATTATGAAACTATAGGGGCTTTGTTAATAGGGGATGGAATTAAGCTCACAACATATACATGTATATGAAACAAATAATAAAAACTTACAACTAACTCTTTCGAGCTTGATCATAATAAAAGTTCAAACTAAATTTACAAACAGAAATAGCAACCTAAAAATGGAATTAATACTGCTTGTTAGATTGCTTGCTAATGTGTGTGTAGAGAGAATGGACCAAATGTCCTATAAACTGTTTATTTATCCTTTTGTTTATGTTCTATGCAATTAATGGGCCTCAAAATGTGCCTTATGTTATGCTTACTTAAGATTAATTGCCCAGTTAAGGGCCTCTCTGTAATTACTATAAATTAAGTTTAATGAAAAGGAATTAGGGTGTAAGAGAAGATAACATTCAAAATCTTCCTCTAAACCCTATTTGCTGCCACCTTCTTTTTCTTCTTCTTCTTCTTGCTTCTCTTTTCTATTGCTCTCTATCTTTTTTTTGGACTATTTTCAATAGGGTGTCTCAAGTCTGTTATGTGACATCGATTGCAATAGATGAAAATTTAGATTTCCATTTGTACTTTAACCATGTGTACTAATTCAAATTGTTCTTCCAGTACAATCATCTATTTGTCAAGTGGATGGAAGCAATGTTTCTTTTTTTCCCTTAAAACAAAAAAAGAAAAGAAAAGAAAATGTGCTATAAAAGGAGGCTCCCTAGCCATTTGGCAAGTGAAAGGTGAAGTATTACATAATGTCAATCTCTCTAGCCCTTCCATTTCAGATGCTTCATATAAAAATGGTTTTATATCTAGTACTATACAGTACAAAGCATATTGAAACTCATAATTCTTGCTTGGTCAAGTTATGTCTCTACTCTCTACCTCATATAGTGGTCTTAGTATAGAGTATGAGACTTCTTGGTCATGTTGAGAGTTCAAAAGGTTCATCAAAGAACTAAACTCAACTAGGTCTTATCCTAATTGTCTTGGGTTGGTTATAAGAATCTTGCTTTTTTGTTCCATTGTTGGTTGGAGTGCAAATGCTGAGCCATAGCAAATTTGCACTCCGATTCAGATTTGCTTCCATTTGGTAAGTGTTCAAGGTTTGAACTAATGAACATATATGGCATGAGGGCTGTAGAGGTTGAGGTAGATTGCCACACAATGATATATTGGTTGCAGAAAGAAGTGATTCCATAGAGTTTTAATTCATTGGTTATACATTCACAATATAGGCAATAGGATGAAAAATTCATTCAAATAGGTGACTAGAAGTGCAAATTTAAGTTCTCAAATTTAGTTTTTAGGTCTGAACATAAGAATAGATGTTGTTTTGTTTTAGGATTTATAAGTAAAGGACTAATATTTAGGTTCTTATGGTTGGCTAAGAGAAAATAAGAAATTAAGGTGGAAAGAGAAGGCTAAAAACATTTAAAAGCTATGGTATACTTTTCGGGAAGAAGTTGTAAAGGATATAACTTTAGTAAATTAACAATTGAAAAGAGAAAGTAATAAATAACAAAGAGAATAAGAAAAATATATTTTGGCATCAATATCCTAATATATTGAAAAATTCCAACTATACTAGAAGGAAAATAATACTTGTTCTCACTCAATTAGATTAGACACTATAATAGTGTTTATATGTATAGGAATGCAATGTGGTGGGGCAATGACTAGTCATTTTGGCCTCTTTAGGAGATGCAATGAATGGCAAGCAGGCGATGAATCAATGCTCAAGTGTTGATTAATTTATAATAAACTTGTAAATTTTTAGTATAGGAAATTTTGCATGTTTGAGAATAAGAAATTATTGCATGCTTGCATTTTTTTAGTATGGCAAAGTGAATAAGAAAATTTTGCATGTTTGCATGATTGAATGAATCAAACATGAAAAATTTTTAGTATGGAAAATTTTTAGTGAAATCGTTCTACAACAAACTTGTTAGAGGAATGGCTTAATCAATTTGAAGTTTGTCCAAATTATGGGGAAATCCATGGTTAATGGTGTTGGAGAAGATACTAACTCAAAACCAACATAAATACCAAATATTGGCATTTATGGCAAATGTTTGATGCTCGAAAGGATAAAGAAAACATTTGACCACCTTTTTGTTATGTGGAAGTAGAAATTAGGAAGTCGGATTTGGGGTTCCTTCTTATATATTGAGTATTGATTGGTGGGTTCCCAACTGAGTCCCATTTATGCTCTATTGATGGATAGCAATATCACTTGAAACCAAGAGCTATCTTATGGAAGATGACCATCCCTCTTGTTGTAAATGGGGCTTGTAGAAGAAAATAAATCAATATATTTTAAAAGGATATAAGGGTTATTGCATTGATATCATAGGTTCAGAGTTCATACTAGTTTTTTCATTGATATAATAGGGTTTGTTATAAATCAGTTTATGCTAAAGGCACCATTCCTCATATTTTTGTAAATGATCTAAGTGTTGAAATTAAAAAAAAAATGCCATTATCCAACAATTTCTTGTTCTGAGGAATGGACATGTTTTCTTCTTTTTGAAGTTCTTTTAATAGTGAAATATAAAAAGAACTTACTAGAAAAGTAAGATCTAAGATTTGGTTAGAATGTCTTACAAGAAAAAGGAAAATGGTGGTATTGTGTGACAAGGGATTGTGGTTTCATTATTTCATGGATGTCTTTTTCTTATAGACAGTAAAGATTCTTTTCAGAATTACTTCAATAGATTAATAGGTTTTAATCCTAACAGATTATACACTATAGGCTTAAGGGAATCTTTCCAATGGAACATTTATGTTCAAGAAGTATTGATTCTATATACAATTTTTGTATACGTTCTATATTGGAAGGTTACACTTTTGGATTTGCATGTTTTTAGGTACATTATGATTTTTTTCTATGAAACATTATGATTCTTTTTCATCAGTCTTGCTTAGAGATGGAACTGATGTAGTTTGGTACTATTTTGGCTATGAAAACATGTCGGTTATTTCCTATGAAAATAGTTTGGTTTTGTTAATGTGAAAACAATTTGCTTCATTTCCATGAAAACATTTTGAAACTACCCATGAACCTTATGTTTACTAATTATCATGAATTTGCTTTTGAATAACTTAATTCTCTAATCCTATTGATCACCTTATTTCTTCTAGGTTATATTTAGAGCCTTTGTTTTCTTTATTGTCCTAGAAATGAATCAAATGATTGCTACCTCATATCATCACCTTCTCTTACATTGTGCCTTCCCATTATAAATCTGGTAGCATTTTCTAAAATCTATTGGTTGCAAAACATGGTTAATGCATGGCTTGTTAGGGGCATAACTTACAACAAGAAAGGTATTAAGGTAACCTTATATAACTTAACTCCATATGATATATGTTAGTGCATATGAAAGGAAAGAAACAAGAGGTTTTTGAAAAAGAAAAAAAAAACAGGTTTGGACTTGGAGCTAGATTTACAGATAAAGTGGACTTTTTTGGCTTGAACTTGAACACATTCTTTAATGATTAGAAAAACATCTATGCAAGTCATAGGATTGTTTAGGGAATGATACTTTTGAAGGAAAATCCCCTATGAATCCTACTTCTATAGCCAATAAATCAGCTAAGCTATTAACCCAATATTCTAATTCAATGGAATAAAATATTCACCATGGTTAATGATTTAGCTTCACTAATACAATACGAGTGAACCTATAGGCCATTGCTATTATTTATTGGATTTAGCTTTACTAATCCTATGGAACATAGCTATTTTTAGTAGTTGTATAATCACTAATATCAAGTTCATCTCCTTTAACTTGTAACCATATAGATTTGACTTGTTTGTTATACAATCATTCATTTACAATAGTTACAAGATTTGTCACTCTTGCTGATAGTTTAACTAGATTTTTCTTATGCCATTATTACTTTTAATGCTTAAAACTTAGTCCATAAAGAATAATGAAGGCCAATTTTGTATCTCCATAAAAGCTTAATTACATAGATTCAATCCACAAACAAAACAACTTGCTTCTTGAATTGGGTCAACACCTTTTTCTAAATAATAAAAAAAAATTCTAAATTAGCTCATGTAAAAAATTTATTAACATGCTTATTGGGTTGTTGTTATCTCTACTCTAATTTTATTAGACTTTGATAGAGTATTTTTCTTGTTCTACTATCTTTGAAACCCCATTGGTCAGTGCCATATGGAAGAATATTGGTGGGGTCATTGCAGCCATATTCAGTATCTTCATGGAGGTTGTCTTGATGAAATACAAAAAAATTGGTTGCAAGTTGGAGAACAAAAAGATTAGAAGTCTATGTAAATGAGTTTATCTCAAATGCACACGTATGAGTGATATAGAGTGTCTTTCACAAATTAGAATGAGAATGTGTTTTTCTACCCTATGTGATTTATTTACTTTGCATAGTGGACTTCATCAACTAACTAATCATATGATCATAGAGGAGTAAGTTGCAATGTTTTTACACACTATTGGACATAATGTCTAGAATAGTGTATTCATGCACGATTCAGACGTTCCTAAGAGACCATAAGTCGTTACTTTCACAATTTTATATGTCATTCATAGGTTATATCCCATATTGGTCATATAACCATTTGAGAGCACATACCCCCCTCCCAATTAGTAATGACCCTTGTTTCATGCCCTATTTCAAGGTATGTTCCAACTATCTATTTAATAAATAAATAAATATATATATATATATTTATTTATAAATATATATAACCAATACACAATAATAGTGACCCTATTATAGGGCTTGTTTAATTGCTTTGATATCTGACATCTAAAAGTGCAATAATTACATTACAGGTATATTGGCATTAGTAAATTTTTCTTTCCTCGGAATTCTAAATATAGAGAATGTTGTTCTGAATTCTAAATTCTGAAATTACTAAATATGAAATTTTTTGTCTGTGTTTTGAGGGTATCATTGGAAAATAAAAAATTGTAACCTTGTTAAAAGATAAGATATAAGAGGAATTGAACACACATTTTCCTTTTAAAGTTGTAAGATTCTTCTTAAGAGATAAGAGTTAAGAAGAAATGAACAAGCCCTTAGTGAAATTGTAGGATTGCATAGGGGCAATAGACAACACTCATATCCCATACAAGGTGCCTATTGAAAAGAAAGAAAAAATTTGTGAAGGGATGGGAAAGACAATGCAAAATGTGATGGCAACAATTACATTTGATCTAAAGTTTACCTATGTAGTGGCCAGGTGGGAGGGTTCAACTACAAATGCAACAATCCTCAATAATTCTTTATAGAGGGATAAAAAACTTAATGTCTTTTAGTAAATTGTATAGTTATTTAATCATCCTTAACATACCACCAATCATCACGTAAATTTTGGGTTGATTTCTCTCTTAAGTGTAAATATAGGAAAGTAATACCTCGTAGATGTTGGATAAAACATGTCAGGATTCCTATCTTCTTATCAAGGCATAAGATATCACTTCAATGAGGTACAAGGTCAATTGTTAGAATCTCCAAGAGAGATATTCAATAATCAAAATTTCTTACTGAGAAATGCAGTGGAACATGCTTTTAGTGTTTTAAAAAAGCAATTGGCCATTATTGATGCCACCCAACGTTTCGACTTTTCTATACAAGTTAAAATTGTTATGGCATTTTATGTTCTCCATAATCACATAATGGGAGTTGACCCATTTGATTAAATTACTCAATGAGGGATCCAAGAAACATATAAAAGTGTTATAGTAGATGATGTTGAATACGTAGATAATGACCCCCATCCAAAATCTTTAACACAGACTCCAAAGGAATGAATTAGCAAGATGGTCATAATTTAGGGATCAAATTGGATCATATATGTTTCATGACTAGAGGAGACTGTGTCAGGGTCTTATTTGATGTTGTGTCTTAATTACTAAAACCTTATTGATGTTGAACCATTACTTTTATTATTGCATGTGTATTCTTTAATCGGCTTTTTGAACATATCAGTTGTATTATGAACATCTCTAATTAGATTTGTCAATATGTTAATTGGGTTAATGACATGTGTGTTATATTTCTTAATGTATTTGTTAATTACATGTTTGCTATTTATTTATAGGATGTAATACTTGTTAGGGATGGTTTTGAAAAAGATACCCAAGTTTCATCTATTGAGACCAAAAGGGATAAGGGTGAGAACATCCTATCTATCTATCTTTCTACCTCTACTTAGCATGAAAGAACCTAATAACTTCGATGGAGTGATACAATGGATAAAGCATTAATTGACTTATTTGTTAATCAAGTTGCCTTAGGCAATATGATTGACAAGGGGTTCAAAACACTACACATTAAGAGTAGGATGCAAACCTTGAAGCCATTTACATAGAGTCTAAAACGTTATTAGGTACAAGTGGCTTTAGTTGGAGTGAAGCAAAAAAAGGAATATCTATAGGTAAATATAACATAGATATATTTATATGTCTTCATTTCTAAAAAAAAGTTGTTAATGAAGTATGTATTGATCATGAATTGTACAATGTAGGTCAATCCACTTGTAGCTAATGTAAATGGTTGTGTCATGGAGATGTATGATGAAATTCAAGTGGTATTGGGAACTGATCAAGTCATAGGTGAAGATGTTAAAGTAGGTATTGAGTTGGCAAATGAAACAAGGATTAAACAAACTGGTTATGATAAAAATGATGCAGATATAGATAATGATGCATTAACACCGATATTTATCAATGAGGGTACCTCATTAGAATCCAATACACAACGTAAGACACCCTCTTCAACAATTATGAAGAAGAGGGTCCATGGCAGTAAGACGAAATCTGACGATGAGTTTACAAGTGCAATTGTTACAATGAATGAAATAGTGAACAAGATTGCAGTTGCTCTCAAAGTTCAAAGTGAGCAAGAATTTCCCAAGGGTCTTTGGAATGAGGTCATGGCTTTGATGATTTTGATAATGAAGAATTAAATGAAGTATTTGGCTACTTTGCTCGAAATGATAGAGAAGCCAAAATATTTCTTAATAGAGATAAGCCCCGTATGGTTAAAATAGTTCATTGCATCACCTCTAATTTTCCCTAGTAACCTAATTTGGTAGTGGGAGATACTTTTACTAATCTTGACAAGTTTAAATCATTCTTATCTCTCATATTGTCCATTTCATGCTTTGATTTAATTTGTTTTGATTATGTTGTTGATAGAACACAATAACTTTAAATACTTTGCCCCATATCTCATTTATAGAAGATATTTTTTAACTATAGCTTTTTGGGTATACTTTGCTTGCTCTTTTAAGTTGTATTTTTAATATGGTTCAAAGAACTATTGATTTATGGATTCATTAGAGTAATTTAACATTATTGATTGGTTATTATGGTCCAAAAATAATATTATTGTTTAGTTAGGTCTAGCTCCAAAAATCTATCCATCATATCCTTTAGTGATGCTCCATAAAAACAAGCCCTTAGTGACAAGTCCAAGATACCTCTACAAGATAAGAATCTCATTTGGTCTCATAAAGTAGAGTAGCAATTTGTCATCATTTACATGTAGAAATGAGAACTAATAAAATGAACTTATTGCAACTGATCCAAAAGATCTATGTATTGATTAACTACTTTTCCCTTAAAGCTAAAAGATGTTACTTTATGCATCTTTACCTAAATGCTTGCCTAATACTTAAAAACTTTTTGTCAAACCATTTAAGCATCTTTATGCAAATTTATATTTAGATAAACATAACCCAACATAAAACATATGTCAGACAATTGGTACAAATATTACGAAAATGTAGGAGCTCCACTTCACTACCATTTAACATACCAAACCTATAAAAAACTTAAGAATTGTTCAAAATCAAGCCTTTTGCACTCCTACTTCGTGTATATCATTTTTTTCCAAAACTGAAGGATGCTAATGAAGAGGTTCATCAATCCATTTGTACATTGTTGGAAGGAGAATGATAGCAAGTTGCAGCAATGTATGAAAAACATTTTTTAGTCCCTTTCACCATTATGTACATGATTATGATAGCTCTTTCTCCATTAGTATCGTGCATTCAAGATAGTCAATTGAGAAAAAAGATGGCTCAAGAACATTGTAGCAAATTCTAGTACTTGATTTCCATATTCTCCTTGCTAAATGAATATATTAAAGAACTGAAAAATAGCATCGAGACTCAATAGACAATCAGATCATCTATCAAAGAACTAATATCATATTACAATCAGAAGCAACTACTGACCGTTGTTACATATGATTACATATAATCATCTTATGGAAAATCATCATCACTTTTTGAAGTGCTAGTGCTCTCTTCATCTTCTAGCATGCCATTATGAAAAATCATCCCCTAGCACATTATCTTCTTGGGAGTCCTTTGAATCTTTTATCATATCATCTTCTAAAATGCTCTCTTCATGTTCTAAGATGCTATCATTTGAAAATCATCCCCCGGCACATTACCTTCCTAAAACATAATTTTGTTGAATCAATGGTTGATCATTTATCCAACATAACTACCCATCTTGTTTGTAACGACTTTAGGTTTCACATTATATTATATCTATTACAAGGCTGTACAAGTCGTATAAAGGGCTTGAACTTCTATCTAAATGATCTATTTTTTAGATCTATAATTTTTGCACTTTTTACATTTTTTATATCTATTATTTGCTTCTAGGTTATGTTTAAATATTTTGTTTTTTGTTATTTTCTGCATTTTCTTTTATGAAAATTTTGATAAACTTATTAATCAATCTATTTTTTTTTTATATTTGTTTAATGATCTATTGTTTTTCTTTTGTAATTGTTGAACTTTCTATATCTTTATTCAATTTCTGTTCTTTTCTATGCATTATATATATATATATATATATATATATATATACTACTTTAAAAAGTACTAATGGCCTCACAAATATTTTTGAAATTTTCTAAGGACAATATTTATTCCTCTAAATTTAGATTTAATAATAAAAAATAAGGGAAAGTAGGGTAATTGGTTCTTGATATTAAACGAGTTGAAAAGAGGTAATTTAAAGATATTCAATACAATCAATCCTCTCTCATTAAATCCAACATTTAAGTTATTAACTTGCATTCATGTTCATTGAATCATATATTTAAGTCATTTTTATTTCTTCTTATCATTAAGTTCTATTAATTAAATTCATACTTAATAAATTAATAATTCCAATAACATAAAAGCTTATACCTTTAAAATCTACCAAGCAAAAATGTGTTTTCATCTAAGTGGTAGTAAGAAATTAAATCATTTTGGGTCAAATGGGTTAGTCCATGTTGCCACGATTAAATAATAAAATTAAAAATAGATAAAATGAAAAAAATAGAAATTAAAAAAATTGGGAACATTTTCAACATACAAATTAAACAATAATAAGTATGTTAAATAAGAAATACTTTCATTAATGATGAAAATTGAATGTAAAATTTAAAACCAATTGGAAATAAAAATATTTTCTTATTCTCTCTCATTAAATCCTATATTTATAATAGATTTTTCTCATTATTAAATTCTTGTAATTAAATCCACAATATTAATTTTAATAGTATAAAAATAAATATTTTGAAAAGTAATTGAAAACAAAACCATTTTCTTCCCTCCCTGTGGTGGGCAAGCAATTTGACCATTTTGGGTCAAATGGATTAATAAATAATGTCATAATTAAATAATAAAAAATAAAATAAATAACTATGAAATGGAAGAAATATTTTTGTTAATGAAAATGGAAAGCCAATTCAAAATCTACTTAGAAATTAAATGATGTTAGAGTCAAATGATAAACTTTTTAATAATAGAAAATATAAAGAATCACAAAAAAAAGATTAGAGAAAAATTTGGACACATATTTAATGTTATATATTTATAAAAAATAAAATATTGGGTACATCTCTAATATTGTACATTCATTATATTGAACAAAAATGAGTTTTATATGAAATAATTTTATCAATGATGGAAATGTAATGCAAAATTTAATGTCAACCTTGAAATCAAACAATTTTTATTTTTAAATGGTGGGTTAGTGGTTTGAGTAAAATGACACCATAGACAAACAAAAATTAAGTGTAATAAGTAAAAAATATTTTATATAATGTAAATGAAATATATAATTTAAAGGGTAAATTGCAGTCAAAGTCGGTTGTACATTTAAAATTAGGTTATAGGTTGGCCCAGAAACCAACCATACTTTGAAAACTGGCTCTACATTTCAAATTACAAAAATCCCCACCATGTCATCAGAGGCTTACGTGGCTGTTGCCAACATGGAACTCTTATTCCATGTTGGACACAACAAAAAACCTATATCGAAAATAAGTCTTCAGTTTCTCTTCCATTCCCTCTATCTCTCAATCTCCCTCCCTTCTCTCTCACTCTCACAGTCATCTCTCGATCTCCTGCCCCCTCTATCTCTCCCACTCTCTCTGCTTCGGTCTGTAACCAAATCAAAACCTCTCACTCTGTCTCTCTCTCTCTCTCTATTGTTCTCCCTTAATATTTCTCATTCTTCCCCCTCACTCTCCCTCTCGGTTAAAATCTCTTTCTCCCTCAATCTCTATCGTTCTCCAATTGGTGTAAATTTTATAACCAAGAATTTCTTATGAATTTTATCAATTTGGTGTAATAATTTTTTAACCATACCAAGTTGGTCTCGTGTTCTTTTACACGGTTTGATTAATACCATATAAGTGTGTAAGAAAATAAGAAAATAAAAAACGAGAGAGAGAGAGAGAGAGAGAGAGAAAGAGAGGAAAACTGAGGAAGAACGATAGAAATTAAGGGAGAAGGAGAAATTGACCGAGAAAGAGAATGGGAGAGATTGAGGGAGAACGATAGGTGGAGAGAGAGAATAAGAGAATTTGATATAAAGAATGTAAATACGGAAACCAAAAACCATTTTTATTAATTTTCAAATCACACAGTCGTTAACCAGATAAAGATGATTGTGAGTGAAAGAGTGTGAGGGAGATTGAGAGAGAGAAACTAAAAACCCTTTTTTTATTTTCCATTAACCCAACATTAGAGGGCAATTTCAGTATAAGCTTTTTATTGTGTCCAATATGGATTAAGAGTCCCATGTTGGTACTAGCCACATAACCCTTTGATGACATGACAAGGGTTTTTATAACTTGAAATGTAGAGCTATTTGTTAAAGTTTTGTTGGTTTATGGACCAACTTGTAACCAAATTTTAAATGTACAACTAGCTCCAATTATAATTTTCCCTATAAAACTAATCCAAAAGTAATGCTACTTCTTATCTAGATGATGGATCAATGATCCAACTTTTCTAAAAAAAAAATAATGTCATAATTCAATAATAAATATTTAAGTTTATTTTTAATCGTATTGTTATTTTTTTTAATTTTCAATTTCTATCTTAATTATAACATATCTAAAATTCAAGTAATTAATATGAAGAAAAATTTCTCTGAAAAATATATATTGATATTTCTGCTATTTTTATTGTAATTTGCATGTTTCCTTTACTTTTAGATTGTGGCAGGTTACAAATTTTAACAGTTGATGTTGTTGCATATAAACATGTGGAAAATGGTAAAAATTGGTGGGGGAATAGTTGGAGCATCATTGGGTAGCAACAAACATCCACAAAAAAATTGTATTGTTCTTGTTCTTTGCATCATGCAAAACAAATGGACTTTTTTTTAACACTCTCTCCCCAACCCATACCTCCCCCACCCACTCTCTCCCAAACCCAGGTGCAATCGAGATTTGATCTGTAATCTCCAACCTTACCTGTCAACCACTTTGCACTTGCACGGAGAACTTGAGCTGAGTGATAAGTGGGCATGAAAATCTTGAACCACTTTTGCACTCGCATGAACCGGACATTAAAATTTTGTAGCATGCAGCTTTGTATTTATACTCCTTCCCAAACTGAGCCTTGTTATGTGAGACCATCATGTACAGGACACATGTACAAAGCATCGATATGCATCATCCAACTTCCACCATGGGGGTGGAATCAACTTCTCATGTTAATGTTACAAATACGTGGCAGTTGACGCTTGCAACAATAAAGGATCAAATAAAAGCTCATTCATTCTCCTGCTTGGACCCAAAGACTCAACGCCCGTAGAGGATTTCAAATACAGATCAAAGTTAGTAAAAAAGCCAACCAGCCCAACAAAAATACATCAATGGTTCCAAAAGGTGGGTAGGTCAAGGGAGGAGGAAGTCATGAAACACAGGGCAAATAAGTTCACTAACAGTAATACAAATGTAATGTATAAATCCATACTATAATTTCAAGTAAGCCGAAGATGCAGACATGCTAAATCTCACTTAAAGGAAAAGCTTGCCGAAATCCACCAAACCGTCAATGTTATGAACTTCAAAATTAACAACCAAAAGGACTCAAAGGTAGATAGAGCCAACAAGATTATATCGTCTCCCATTGATCCACGCTGCAAGTTTACCCCATCCCATCAGTACCTTCGAGGACCACGGTCCAAAAACCTCCCAGATGGGCACTCGAATGCCATATGTCCTCGACCACCGCAGTTGTGGCAAATCATCAACGGGCCCATACAATCCCTGCTCATGTGGCCCATCTGATGGCAGCTCCGGCAGATTACATCTCGATAACCACCACCTCGACCCCCAGCAGCCCTCTCACCAAGAATGTCAGCCTTGGGGCATTGCCTAGCAACATGCCCAGAGATATTACACAAGTTGCAAACAGGTTCATTCTGGCAGTCTCGAGCTAAGTGGCCTGTCTTCCTGCAGTTATTGCATGCCTTGTCGTTTGTGCAATCAGCAGCTATATGGCCTTGCTTATAGCAGTTGTTGCATAGCCTCAACTCACCAGGTGGCAACTCAGGAGCCGAACAATCTTTGGCACGATGGCCAGCTTTGCCACAAGTGTGGCAGATACCCTCGTTTGGACAGTTGCTGGCCACGTGGCCAGGCTCTCGACAGTTCCAACATAAAGACTTGGTTGTGCATTCTGATGCTATGTGCCTGGTAAAGAATTTATATGCATAGATATTGACAACATCAATCAAAATGGGCAATACAAATCCAAGGAAGAACACAAAAAAAAGTGAATCTTCTTGCATTCTTGTATTTGCAAGTAAATACAATTGCTTTGTTGATAAAGTTGTATTTCATTACCCAGGAAGACCGCAATTGTTACACACTGCAGCATTAGGGCATTCTCTTGCATAATGACCAGGCCTCTTGCAATTTTTGCACAGATTGCCTTGGCTGGTGGGGGCAAAAAATCCGAATGGAATTAATTGCAGAAAGAAAAAAAATTATAGAACTTCAGAAACAAAAAACAAAATGTTGTAAGAATGGCAAATCAATTATGTCCCCATTGTTACTGGTATTCGTAGGTTTATTAGGGGGCCTTCGTTTGAAATTTCCCATCTAAAAACATAATTTTTAGAAAGTGAAAACCAATTATCTATGAGCCATATATGGGCAACCAAGAATTCAAGTATAAAGAATTACAGACAATATAGCACAGTAGAAAAAAAGACCTGATATAAACAGAACAATATTTTCCAATGATACAGACACAAGTCCCATGATTATTTTAATCAGCAGCATCTCAATGCTTGAATAAAGAGCAGGGATGATCAACCTAAGAACAAATCTAGTTTAAAGTAGAATCAATACACATCTTTTTTAGTCAGCCATATACTTCCAACTCTGAACTAGAGTTTTTTTCAGAGAACAAGTTCTTTCAGTTTGAATTTAAAGAATCTACCATGGGAAACATAATGAGTAGATGAATCTCTGTTTGCATGTCTTAATTACTTTCCAGAGGCAACAAGGATCCTTTTTTTTTCTTTTAGGATCAGTAACAAGATACCATGATTTGAAAATATTTTCTTGATTTCTTCATTCTCTCTCTCTCTCTCTCTCTCTGAATGAAATAAATCCATCAAGAGAAGGGTATAAAAAGGAAAACCAGCCTAGTACACCAACCTCTTTGCAATAAAACAAGGAAAACCAAGAGACCACAAGTGCAGCATATTCCAGCATCCCAAAAAGAGTCTTGACAGGTATAAGCATTCCAAAGATCCAACTGCATGGGAAAGACCACACCACATCCAAATCCCAACATACTGAAGCACCCCACCTTGCAACAAAGGGCATGCACCCTTAAGCAGACATAGAGCTGTAAACTGTACCAGGCAGGCTGTGCCAGGTGGTCCGGACACATGCTGGGCTTCCCTCTTTGGGGGATTCATGCCACACAAGCACAGCTCATCAAGGCCTACTAGTGTGGGCAGCCCACATTACACCTCTAAGCAGACACCACCAAGCCCTGACCCTAACCAAACCACAAAGAGAGAGAGATTCCCAAGTGGCTTAGCAGGATGTGGCAATGAAACCTTCGATCCCCCTTTCTACTTCTGTTGTTCTCCCCTGCTGGGAAATCTCTAACACACCATTCCCAACAATTTGGGAGCCCCCTTATAATGACCAGCAATTCCCACCACTACAATCAACTAAACTTCCCCTCCCCACAATTTAAAACATCCCCTTTTTTCCTTGTCATTCCTGAAGAGCAGATGAACAGCATCTTTAAAACAAAAAGAAAGAGATAATGAAGAATTTGGATCAGATATTTGATGATAATATATGCTAGTTTAGAAAGTATTGTATTAGAATAGCCAAAACAAAGTATCAACCCATGTGCATTGAGAAGCTGTACAGTTTCTTTTGGAAAGCCACCAAACAAAAGAGATTCAGTGTATAAAAGAAGGGAAAAAAGTTAAACTGTACACCTAGGTATGGCTTCTGTATGCGAAGTCATGAACATAGAAGACCTTTAAAAGTAGTGGTTTCTCTCCAAACTTAAATTAGAATCATATAGAAAACCCTATCTTAAGGTTTTAACTAGAACCATAACCCAATGGGTTTGACTAGTCAAAAAGAATCTTATCAAGACTGGCAAAATCTTGAAGACGAAACTTCTTGCTTACAAAGGGCAGGCAACGTGGAAAAATGCACCTCCAGACAAGTCAATATTTAACGAAATATGCTTGATACAAGTTCACAAAAAACATTCAAGGAGAATGTGCTTAGTACAGAAGCCTTATGTGCCAAACCTATTTTTCCTCCAACCAATTATTGCAAATGATTGGTTAAGACACAAATTTTCCACTTCCATTAGCTCCCCATTTTCTAGTGCATGTCAACCCACTTATTTCTTTTTATATGTAACATAATAAATGAATATAAAGGAGAATAATAAACACAATTTTCCACCCTCTTTCGTTTATCTACTATTTTACCTTTATTTCTAACCATATCAAAGCACATAAATATCTTACCTATTTTAACATAATGCAAGGGTTGGATTCTTACCTAGACAGATCATACATCCCAAGTATTTAAATTTTGATTGTGGAGCAGGTTTTGACAAGGCTTAAGGCAAAAAAATGTCCAGAAATTGAGTGAAATTTCAAAACTGAGTCAACATTTCAATATTTTCTGAAACCTTGGCAATTAAAAGGGGATGCCTTTTACTTTATCTCTTTTTGTTTTTATCTTTTTTTCTCAATAACAAACAATAAAGAATGTTCATTTGATTTAAGAAAAATTTCTAACAGCCAACAACTTAGACGGTAGGATTTTTATTTTTTTTGATAGCATAACAAAACAGCAAATAACTGTCCATTCATCTTCACATGCTATCACACAAGAATTTTGTTCTACTGTTAAAAAATGGTATGGATAACTCCCCCCCCCAAAAAAAAAAAAAAGAATTTTGTTCTACTGTTCATCCAATTACTCTTCTGAGTCCTAAATAGCAGGTTCCAACAAAACCCAAAACAGCCAAATAATGTCAACCCAGTCAAGGTGTTTCATTCTTTTAATAACATCTCTTCAATCGTGGTTACAGTTTATAATTAAAAAAAAAAATGTACAGAGGCTTGAAATTGACCTACAGAAACAATAACAAAATATTTGAATTGAACAGGGAAATTGTAGGTGTCAACTAAATGGTAACGGTGTTAGATTAATGCACTCATGCTTGTTGATTGTGACTAGGTTGACATACTAATACTCTGTGGTATGGTAGTACAGGATATTTAAGCAAAATTGCTTTTTTGGGCAAAAATCTATCTATCTATCTATAGGTTCACTATTCAATTCACAAAATGCAATCCATGACATAAGTACTGAAAAGAGAGCTTGGTAGAAGTAACTAATTTTAAGGATCACCCACATAACATAAATACCCACAGAGCTGCACATAAAGTCTAAACATGTATAAAGGTCTTAACAATCAAGTCATATACTACAAAGGGATACATGAGACCATTAAACAGAAAGGCTGCATGCACACACACAAAAAAAAATCCAAAATAAGCAGAATTCTTTGCATTGGTGCATCCTGAAGTACAAATTAAAGTCTAATTGAAGCCTCATTCAACAAAAATGGGAACAACAGCAAGCATCCATATTGAATGAGACATGTATTAGCTTTTGTTCCCTTCTCCACATGGGGAATGACAAAGAAAACAATACAAGTAATTAGAAACCAGAAACCTGAACCCCCGACGTGAGTCTCTCCTGTAAGGCGCATCACGGTAGGAAAATCGTTCTGTACGAATCCTGCGATCCCGCGGACTCCTGCTCCTGCTGCGCTGGCTCATCTTCAAATATTTCCCTAATTTTCCAATCACAAGTGTTTGGCAGAACCAACACCACCACTACCAACACAGTCCACCACAGCTGCCGTTTGCTCCCTGTCCACATTACAACCATATGTCCACAATCACCTCCATCAGTCCACATCAAACCCTCTATCTTTCTCTTCAAAAAGAAAATACCAAATTCCAACACTATAATAAAATCCCTATCCAATAAGCAAACCATACTATCTCCATTTTTAATAAGCAATAAGCATACAACACTGCCTCCGCCTCACCATTGTGCACCAACCTTGCAAACTTAAATCACCAGTTTCTTCAACTAGAACACCACCCTATTAAAAACTCAAATGATTCCAGCACATAATCAATGCCCAAAAACTCTACCAAACTTAGACAAATAAATATACAGAGTGCACAAAATAAGTTCAGTAGAGAATATAGCTCTTCAGCATTCCCATAGATCTCCCTTTTCTCAATTTCACCTCAAGACCCAGATCCTTCCGATTTATTGAGTTCATGAGTTAATCCATGAGAAATTTTCAAAATTGGGAATAGATACGTAGGCATGAATGAGAGGAGGGGACTTGTGTCAAGAAAAAAAGCTACGAGTTACACCGGCAGTGATCTACCACAAATATAAAGACTAGATGAACATCAGATTCCGCTAGACATCTCCGATTTGTCTATTCATTCTACTGCCAGAATCATGACTTCCATGAGCCGTAGATATTATCAATTTTTACTGCTTAATTATCGAGATAAATAAATAAATGATTGCAAATAAATATGTAGTTCGTGTGCCCACTACCCAATTCAAAATATGAAAAATAAATTAATTCTGAACAAGTTTTTCTTCTTCTTCTTTTGGAGGGGGTGGAGAGCCAACCTAATTAAAAACAGGAGAAAAAAAAGTGGCTACGTCATTATTGATACCGGATTATGAATTAAACATGAAAATATCTGAAAAATAAAATCGAGAGAAATAATAGGTGCAAGGGACAAAAGAACAACATGATATCGTTACCCCACTGGGCATTGAGAATTAAAGAAATTAGTTAAGTTATGCGAAGAAAGAAAGAACGAAAGAATGAAGGAAGAGAAAAAAAAAATGTGTTTAACTTTAACATGCATAAGAACCCAATCCATTGACTCTTCCTCAGAAACCCTAATTGCCACAAAAGGAGATAACAAACCCTAAATAAGAGATCAAAGTAATCAGGAGATTACTTGCATAGCCTTCCAACAAATTAATCTACACTTTCCGCATTAGCTAAACAAATAGGCAGGGATCTACTCATCTACATACTAAAGATAAATTTAACAAGAAACTAGAAGTTTGGATGATGAACTGGAGATCGAGAATCTTTACTGGTAAGAATTACGGACCTCCGGAGCCTAGGCGTCTGTAGCTTCCTTCCTCGGAACTCTATCCAGGGAAAAGAATGGTGAATGGTTTTTCTCGCCCTCTCTTCAGTTAGGATAGATCCACGGAGGAGCGACGAGCAAGAGGCTAGGGCTTTCTAAACCGCTTTCGAACGAAAAATTTAAGGGGAAATTTCTTAGGGTAAATATATTAACCACCATTATGGTTTAGCTAATTCACTTAATCTATCCTTATTGTTTGAAAATTTACTAAAAAATTACTAAACCTATTCTTTGACAATTGACTAATACTTCCCTTATTCTCAATGTAAGTTTAAAGTATCATACATATCGGCGACCGATATGTATCATTTTGGGACCCCACCGATACGTCCCTATAGTGGGTGTATCAGGGGTCTAACTAGTTAAGGGGGTAGAGGATCCCTAAATCGGTCCCCCTGAATTGATTTCAGGAAAAAAAAGTATCGATATTTTGAACCTTGTCATAAATCATTCAAATGTATATCAGGTGACTGCTATAACTTCCAAAAATACCTAATTTACCCTTATTATAACTTCTAACACTAGCACTAGCTCTCATGGAATATATCATTGTTCCCTCTAGTACCAGCCAACATCTCTAGATCTCGTGCTACATAGAGGCACAACCTTGTCTTCATGCTTTGGGATGCAACATAAGCACACAGAACATCACCTATCAATTCTTGTTGGAGGGAGATTCAAATTTACATTTCTCCTCCCTCTCTTGTTTTTTGTCCTTTCCTCTTTCCCACCCTTGAATGACTCATTGTCCCACATTTCTTGGGAAATGAGTGTAAGTGGAGTATATTTGTAGTCTTGCTCTCTCTATGGGTAGGGACTCATAAGAGTAGAGGACTATAGATATTCCATGCATGTGAGGGGGGTTGGGGGTGCTTTTCACACGCGCATGCTATGCCAAGCTGAGTTGAGTTGAGCTGAGGGCGCAGGTGTAGGTGTAGTTGCGGGTGCGGGTGCGTGTGATGCACCGAATCTTTTTGGTCTAAATTGGTGAGTTGGTTGGCCAGTTAGCTAGTTACAATAAGGAAAAAAGGTTGAAGGAGTTTGATTCCACTTGTACTTTGTAACATAGCCTGCTATACCTAAGTGTTGATTGAACTTCAAAAGGCATCACCATGAATAATTTTCTCACTACGATTCTCAGTTCGATCTTCTTGTAATTTTCAATCTTGTGGGGGATTATTGGAGGGAGATTCAAATTTACAAGAATCTCTCTCCTCTCTCTCTTGTTTTTTGTCCTTTTCTCTTCCCACCCTTGAATGACTCCTTGTCCCACATTTTCAATCTTTTGACGTGCATGCGCCGAGCCGGGTTGGGGCGTGAGCGTGGGCGTGTGTATGTGTTCATGCGTGCGATGCACTGAATCTTTTTGGTTTAACCGAATTACGCCTTTTCTTTTTAAATTGAGTCAAATTAAAACATTTTCTTTTTTTTGTGTCTCTTCTTCCTCCTTGTGTCTCTTCGAACAGGTGCACTGTTCTGAAGAGTCTCTTATCTGAAAGGACACATCTGTGTCCATTCGGGTCTGAGAGCACTCTATAAGAAGAGTGTTGGCCGACCTAGTGCACACACCATTTTCGACATTCTTGTTTTCTCTGAGAAATTTGAGCATCAATTTTCTATGGTTCGCGGAGATCTGGTAAGCGAGTTTGCAATCACCCAGCTGCACCTTAGGGGGCAAATACGGTTTTAAGGAGAGTGACCAAGTGGCACGACTCAACCCTCCATCTTCCTGCAATTCCTAGTTTCGAGTTTTTGCAACAACTTCACATCACTCCAACTTCGGTTTGGAAAGTGACTATCGATAAGTTTCATTTGCTCTCTTTACTATTTTTTCAACAATCTTAAAACCGTATTTATGGAACCTATCTCTAGTAACCCCTTCATGAGGAACTGGATGTTGTCAACAGTTCTCGATTTATGGTTGGACATTCTTACTTTTCACATGCGCGCGCTGAGCCGAGACAGATCGGGTCAAGGCGTGGGTGCAGGTGTACGTGCGATGCACCGGATCTTTTTGGCCTAACCGAATTACACCTTTTCTTTTTTAAATTGAGTCTTTTCAATTTTGAATTTAATTTCAAATTAAAGCGTTTTCTTTTTTGTGTATCTTCTTCATCCTTATGTCTTTTCGAACGGGTGAACTGTTCTAAAGAGTCTCTTGTCTGAAAGGACACATCTGTGTCTATTTGGGTCTGAGAGCACTCTATAAGAAGAGTGCTAGCCGACCCAGTATAAACACCATTTTCGACATTCTTGTTTTCTCAGAGAAATCTGAGCATCGATTTTCTATGGTTCGCGTAGGTCTGGTAAGCAAGTGCATGCCTACCAATGGCCTGTGGGTTGTTTTATCTTGGCGATTGGTTTACAATCACCCAGCTGCACCGTAGGGGGCAAATACGGTTTTAAGGAGAGTGACCAAGTGGCACGACTCAACCCTCCATCTTCCTGCAATTCTCAGTTTTGAGTTCCTGCAACAACTTCACATCACTACAACTTCGGTTTGGAAAGCGACTATCAATAAGTTCCATCTGCTCTCTTTATTGTTTTTTCAACAATCTTAAAATCGTATTTATGGAACCTATCTTTGCTAATCCCTTCATGAGGAACCAGATGCTATCAACAATTCCCGATTTCTCTAAAATTGAACCCTTCAATGGAACCAACTATAAGCGTTGGAGACAACGCTTGTTGTTTGCCTTAGAACAGTTAGGGGTAACTTTCGCTTTGACTAAACCGAACTCATTAAACATGGAGGAACCATCCCGTTATGTTGTGTAGAACATTGGACTACGACCGACCGCTTCTGCACCAATCATATTCTAAACTGCTTGTCCAATGAACTATACAATGTTTATTCTTCCTACAGTTATGCCTATGAAATTTGGAATGCATTGAACACTAAGTATGCTCTAGAAAATGTCAAAAATAAGAAATATGTCATTGCCAACTTCCTACACTTCACCATGAAAGAAGACATGGACGTGTTTTCCCAAATAGATGAGTTCCAAGTTCTTGTGGGGGAACTGACAAAGGAAGGCATGGTACTCCTAGATGAATTCATCACCGATTCTCTCATAGAGAAACTGCCACATACATGGAATGATTTCAAGACTAGTATGAAACACAAGAGGAAGGACACTACTTTGGACCAAGTAGTGGTTCGAATTAAGATTGAAGAAAAGAACAAAAATAAAGATGAGGACCAGTTTTCCAAAACCAATCTGGTGGAGGAAAAGACTACAAAATTCAAAAAGAACTTGAATGTGAAAATGATCAGAAATTCAAGAAACAACAAAAAAAAGGAAATTGCTATGTATGTGGCAAACTTGAACATTGCAAGAAGGACTACTAGTACCGGAAGAAGAAGGTTTCTAGGAAATTGAAAGTCATTTGACTGAGAATGTTATCGCAACAGTGGTAACTAAGGTAAACTTGGTTGATAAGTCGAAGGAGTGGGTACTGGACACTGGTGCTACCGAGCACATATGTGGGGACTGCAATTCCTTATATGAGTATACAGCTTTGTCTGAAGGAGAACAAGTCTTCATGGGAAACTCACAAACTTTGAAGGGCATCGGCAAATGAAATGTGCTCTTGAAACTGACTTCGGGAAAAATCCTAATGCTGAATGATGTACTGCATGTGCCGGAGCTCCGACGAAACTTGGTATCGGGGGCATTCCTCAACAAAGTAGGATTGAAACTCACATTTGAAGCAGATAAGGCTGTGTTGACTAAAACTAATGTATTTATTGGAAAATGGTACAATGTTGGTGGATCATTTGTATTAAACATATCTGATATTATTATGAATAAAACTGCTTATTCTTCTATTTATATTGTTGAATCTTTTGATATTTGGCATGCTAGACTAGGACATCGTAGTACTCCTTATTTAAAACGATTATGTAAATTAGGAGTTTTGAATGTTCCTATTAATTTTATAAATAAAAAATGCCAAATATGTGTAAAAGCAAATTAGTAAGAAATCTAATAAAAGTGCACAAAGAGAAACTGAACTATTACAACTTATACACAGTGATCTAGGAGACCTTAAATGTCATGAAGTTAGAGGAGGAAAAAGATACTATATAACTTTTATAGATGACTTCTAGATATACAAAAATAGTTCTACTTAGATCAAAAGATGAGGTTGATCAAGTTTTCATAAATTATAAAACTAAAGTAGAAAATCAATTAGGAAAGAAAATAAAAAAAAAATGATGGACAAACCATTAGAAAATTCTTTGAAGAAAATTGAATCATACATGAAACCATAGTTCCCTATTAACCTGAATCTAATGGAGTTGCAAAAAGACTTAATAGAACACTAAAAGAAATGATGAATGCAATGCTAATTAGTTTAGGTGCACCTCTTAATTTGTGGGGGGGAAGCAATCCTAACGGCTTGTCGCTTTTATAATAGAATACCACCTAAGAAAAAGGACAAATTCCCTTTAAACTTTGGCACAACAGAAAACATAGTTTAAACTACCTAAAAGTTTGGGACTGCCTAGTAAAGGTTGGAATACCCGAACCTAAAAGAAAGAAATTAGGACAAAAAACCTGTGACTGTGTGTTCATTGGCTATGCATAAAAAAATGCAGCTTATTGGTTCCTTGTAATTAAAATAATTGAAAATGTTGTAAAAAATAACATAATAATAGAGTCCTGAGATGTAGAGTTCTTTGAGCACATCTTCCATTGGAGAAAAGAAACATTAAATAGGGAACATTCCCAAAACCAAGTTAGAACCCAAGAACAAGTGCTCAAGGAATCGATATTTCACTTAGGCAAGACCTAGACTAAAGGAGAAGTAAAAGACAAAGAAGAGAAATAAACTTGGGTGATGGAATGTTCACATTTCTGGTGGACAAGGACCTAGTAACCTGTCAGGAAGCTGTAACTTCACTTGATGCAGTTTTTTGAAAAGAAGCCATAAAAAGTAAAATTGACTCTTTAATCCCTAACCACACTTGGTAACTTGTAGACCTCTCACTTGGAACTAAGGCGCTAGATTATAAGTGGATCTTAAAAAAAAAAACTAAAACTAAATGGCACAATAGACAAATTCAAAGCTAGATTAGTTGTTAAGGGGTTCAGACAAAAGAATGATGTAGACTTCTTTAACACTTGCTCCCCGGTTGCAAGATTAACGACAATTAGGGTTTTATTTGCTATAGCATTCATTTACAAATTGGTAGTTTATCAAATGGATGCGAAAACAACTTTCTTAAATGGGGAATTAGAAGAAGAAATTTACATTAGGCAACCTGAAGGCTTCATAATGCCAGGACAAGAAAATAAAGTATGTAAATTAATTAAGTCTTTGTATGGCTTAAAACAAACTCCCAAACAATGGCATGAAAATTTGATAATGTGTTAGTAATTAATGGATGTAGCAGAAATGATTTTGATAGATGTGTCTATAGCAAATTTGAAAATAATACAGGAGTCATGATTTGTCTATATGTTAATGATATGCTAATAATGGGAACTAGTGTAGAGGTAGTAAAAGAAACAAAACAATATCTAATGTCCAAATTTGATACCAAGGACTTGGGTGAGGCTGATGTGATTTTGGGGATTAAAATCCATAAAGAACAATGAAACTTTATTCTCTCTCAATCACATTATGTAAGGAGTATTCTTAGAAAATTTGAACACTATGATTGTAAATCGATTAAAACATCTCTTGACTGTATTATTCACTTAAAGAAATATGTAGGAGAACCTGTTTTACAAAAGGAGTATGCAAGTATAATTGGATCTGTATTTTATTTAATGAACTGTACAAGACCAGACATGGCTATAGTTGTGGGAAAATTAAGTCAGCATACTCAATTCCGGAAATGAACATTGAGTAGTTTTAATAAGATTATTAAAATATTTAAAAGAAACCATAAACTTTAATTTACATTATTTAGGTTTTCCTCCTGTTTTAGAAGGCTTTATTGATGTGAACTGAATTTTAGATTCAAATGATAGTATTTCCACTAGTGAATATGTGTTTACTCTAGGTGGAGGAACAATATCATGGAAATCAATAAAGTAGTCATGCAATACAAATTCAACGATGGAGGTCGAGTTCATTGCACTAGAATTGGCGGGGTCCGAGGTAGTGACTAAGAAACTTACTAGCAGATATAGCACTTTGGCCGCGACCGGTTCTGTCTATATCTCTCCATTGTGATAGCCAAGCGACAATAGCCAAAGCCAAAACCAAACATACAATGGTAAAAGAAGACACATCCACTTAAGGCATAACCTAGTAAGACAATACCTCAGCGAAGATACAATTGCTTTGGATTTTGTAAGGTCTAAAAAGAACCTTGCAAATTCATTAAGCAAACCGCAAACTTCTAAGGTGGTTTATGAGGCATCGATAGGAATGGAGTTGAAGCCCATTACAATGTCATTAGTGATGGACACCCAACCTATGTGAAAGGAGACCCCTGAAATTAGGTTGAATGGGTAAAACGAGTCGCTAAATGACTTGAAAAAGCTCTATCATTTGTATCCCATTTCAGATGCGAAGATAAGATAATACTCATTGTAGATTGAGGATATTGAGCATGGGGCTCTTAATCAGTTAAGAATAGTGTGAACAATGCACACTAATAACTGACCTAAGTGAGTGTGAAGTGTGGCCGCTTCTAAAAGAGATTTAGGGCTAACTCTCTAAAACACTCATGATTCCAAGAGGGGAACAAATGCCAAAATGTTCCAAAACAAATGAACCACTAAAGGACTGATGAGTTGAGTTGGTTGGCCAGTTAGCTAGTTACATTAAGGAGGAAATGTTGAAGGAATCTAGCTCCACCCGTACTCTATAACGTAGCCTGTCATACCTAAATGTTGATTGATGTCCAAAAGACATAACCATGAATACTTTTCTTACTGTGATGCTCAAACTGTTCGATTTTCTTGTAATTTTGAATCTTGTGGGGGATTGTTGGAGGGGGATTCAAATTTACAAGAATCTTTTTCCTCCCTCTCTTGTTTTTTGTTCTTTCTTCTTCCCAGCCTTGAATGACTCATTATCCCACATTGGTTAGAAAATGAGTGGAAGTAGAGTATATTTGTAGTCTTACTCCCTCTATGGGTAGGGATCCATAGTAGGAGAGAACTGTAGATATTCCATGCATGTGAGGAGGAGGGGGGGGGGGTTAGGGGTGTTTTTCACATGCGCGCACCGAGCCAAGCTGAATTGAGCTGGGTTGGATCCGGTCAGGGCATGGGTGCGGGTGTATGTGTGCATGTACGTGCGATGCATCAAATCTTTTTTATGTAACCGAATTACACATTTTCTTTTTTAAATTGAGTATTTTCAATTTCGAATTTAATTTCAAATTAAAACATTTTCCTTTTTGTGTCTTTTCTTCCTCCTTGTGTCTCTTCGAACAGGTGCACTGTTCTAAAGAGTCTCTTGTCTGAAAGGACACATCTATGTCTATTCGGGTATGAGAGCACTCTATAAGAAGAGTGCTGGCCGACTTAGTATACACACCATTTTCGATATTCTTGTTTTCTTTGAGAAAGCTGAGCATCAATTTTCTATGGTTTGTGGAGGTCTGGTAAGCGAGTGCATGCCTAATAGTGGCCTGTGGGTTGTTTTATCTTGGCGATTGATTTACAATCACACGGATGCACCTTAGGGGGCAAATACAGTTTTAAAGAGAGTGACCATGTGACATGACTCAGCCCTCCGTTTTCCTGCAATTCCTAGTTTCGAGTTCCTGCAACAACTTCACATTACTGCAATTTCGGTTTTAAAAGTGATTATCGATAAGTTTCATCTACCCTCTTTAATGTTTTTTCAACAATTCTCTCCCCTGTTTCCTCACCGCAGCAGCGGGCCCCTCCACCTCCGGCCCTTCCTCTTTTTTGTAGCCATCTCCCCCATTATTTTTGGCCCTTCATCTTCTACAAATCTCCAAACATCTGAATACTAGTGCCTTTCATCTTACCACCTCCAAACCCATCATCTAATTCATCACCCAACAACGGTGATCCCACGAATCCGGTGTACCCACCACCAGCTGTTTCAAGGCCACTGCTGCTCAGGTGCTTATGCATTGAGCCACACCTTCCTGCCACCCTCTCGTTCATCTCTCATTCTTGGTATCCCGAGAAGAGAGACCCTGCACTCATTGTGGATTCTTCGTTTGTCCCGTTGGAGCAGGATCTCCAAAAGACCAAAATGAATTCTGAAATTCTTTCACCCTTGTATTGGGGCTAACGATTTGGAGCAGTATCCCCTTGAAGTTCACAAAGAGGTCTTCTATGAATTTGAGCAGTGTTCAAAGGAGTTTACAGAAAGTTCACCAGAGGTGATCGAGTCCCCTGTTTTTTCTCGTTCAAACTAAATAACCGCCACCACTGAAACTCCCGGCGGCGGTGGTCCTCTTCTCTCTCTCTGTCTCTCTTTTTCTTCGCATGTAAGAACTCTTATTCTTCTCCTCTTGATGGGCTTTCCCTGAGAAATGCCACATAGATTCCCGTTCATCTCCATTCCGCCAGCCAGCACCGCCGCTGCTGAATCAGCTACCTTCTCCCACCTTTGGATTTCGATCGATAGTGGGTCGATGGTGGAGATTATCAAACTCATGAGTTGACGTTCTAAGATGTAGTGGGCCCTAGTAGATTTCCTTTGAGGCAACTCCGACCCTCTGTTCATCAAATTAAAAATTAACAAAAATTAATATACAAATCCATACCCGCAATCAATAGCAATCTAAATACTCGAATAACAACATCCCATTTTACATATCAGTCCAGACTGGTATTTCTTGAAGTGGAAAAACTAGAGAGGGTGTGTAATAGAGTAAATATTAGCAGCCCTCAGTTGTTGAAACTTTTGTGGGGTAAAAAGTCTAGACTATACAAGGATTCTAATCCAGTAATTCTTAACTTTATACATGGATCATAGTTAACAGACTAAGATCTATCAACTAGGTTGCAAATTGCAACCCACAGAAACAAATGCAAACATACAGTAGGAAGCAAGACAGAGTATGAGATGCAGATATGGATAACTGGATATTGCAATCCAGAGAGAAAGATCGAAGAGGAGGATGATGGAATGTTAGTCATCACTGGGTTTGAAAGGTTAGGGTTTTGATTAATCAGTGTTTTCTTTTTCCTGTTTTATTTTAAAAATTTGAAATAAAATAGTCTTTTTTTTGTCTTTCTCAGTTTCTGTTAATAGATGATAACAGCAAGGGAAGTATTAGTCAATTATCAGAAATGATATGGATAGCGTTAGTCATTTTTTAAACAGTAAAAATACACTTAATCAATTAGTTAAACCATAAAAATAGTTTAAAATTTAGGAAATGGAGCAACTGAGTGTTACATGTTTTAGGAAAATTCCTGATTTAAGTCTTTACATATTTTGGGAAAATTTATGATTAGTACTACTCTAGTATGCAAACTTTCAATTTGCGATAATCCAATACCTGCGTTCACTCACCTTTAGTCAAAATGCAAAAAAACATAATTACCCACCCACTCTGTGACTTGAAGCTATGAAGAAACTGATTCCTCCTGTCGGTGATGTTAAGGGGAAGACAACACCGTAAAAGTTGAAATCGACGAGTCACACACCAGATAGCATGGTACGAAGATATTTTTCGTATATTTTAAAAGAAATTGCTGGAACAAATCGCATTTGCTTCCGGTACCCCTTGTTTTTAAGTCAACTGTTGCTGGAGAAGACAACCTCTTGTTGTCGGCGCTAGAGGAGACAACAAACAAAATGAAACTCGGTTACTTCTTGGTTTCAATAGCGTCGCCAATGGCCATGAGCTCATTGCATCATTGCAATAGCACCTATGCCGAATAAGCTGGTATCGCTCACTGCAGATCCTACCGCTATTGAAGCTGTGTGTGTGCCATGCCCATTTTCATCTCGAGCTGAGCAGAGGAAAGAAGGGATGAGTGATTCAAGAGATCTACGAGCAGTTGCTTCAAGCCCTTTCAAGTAGTACTGGGCACCAATAATTTTCCTGTGAAATCCAAACCCACAAATTGTAGAAAGCCAAGATCAAGATTTCATGCTCTAGCCGATCACTTAATTTACATACCTGTTGCAGTTGGCCATTGTAAAATTTTGTTCAGGAACACACTTCCCCTTAAATCTCTTGGGCATTGGCCCTAACCCTCTATCGTTGAAGCTCTCCGATTCCGGCCAAATTCTTGCAAGCAAGTCCTAAAGTCATATTTTATTTATACCCACTATAGATGAATAGATGATGACCAGTGATTACATCATCAAATAAGCTTGCTCAAAATAAATAAAGAAATAAAGCAGTTATCAGTGTCGATGACACAGATAATCAAATCCGACTACACATCAATTGGCAGATAGTTATATTGATGAATGTAATTGACTCCTAGAAAATCGCAAGAATGTGTGGTTTGGAAATGACGTTCCTTACTCTCCAAGACGGAAACAACCGATTTGCTCTCTACAGCATCAACCGAGAGTGGCTCATTCTAGGTAAAAGAATTCCTTCTTACATACCCTTATTCATGGCTCATTGTTGAGCTTAATTAATTTGGAGTTGATTGAAGCTTACCACCTGCGCATTCTCGGAATAGCAGAACGGTCGTTCAGTCTCCTCTCCTCTCTCGTTTGTTCAATCCATACCGAAGGGAAAGGGAAATAAGGTAAAAGAAAAAGAAAATGGTAAAAATGGTCAGAATATTATTATAAAGTTTAGTTTCACCATTATGAAATTATTTAAACTGCACCTCATGATCTCACGTGATGGCCATGACTGACGGTGAATTAATATTAGGTACTGGATTATTTCAAATTGAAAGTTTGGATATTAGATAATCGTGCTTTAAGGTTTGGGTACTAGATTGGCACTAGGCTCAAAAGTATAGGATACTTATTAGGAATTTTTCTTATCTTAAAATACTCAAAATCCGTTTCAATCGGCTCACATGTCACAAATATGTGACTTATATTTTGAAAAAGTAACATTAATACCCTTTTGACGTCAAAAATGCCCCTTCAACTCAATTTGGAAGAAGTACAAATACAAATAGTGCAAAACCTTGTATTTTGTATTAATTTCTCTCTATTTGTATCGTACATAATTGTATTTTACTCCTTTCAAATGGAGCTTTGGGTAGGGTTGTCAACGGGTTAGGTCTGGGTCAGAACCAATTAGAATTGGAACCTACCCAACAAGAAATGTTGAGGACCCGAACCCGATAAGGCCTATGATTTTTGGACCCAAAATCAAACCGATTAGTTCTTGGGGCAATCAGGTTTGATCCGACAGACCCGATTATAATATATAAAAAATAAATATTTGTTTAATATATATTATGTGTATATATATATATATATTATATGTATATATATGTATATATATTATATATATACACACATACAATATATTAAACAAATATTTATTTTTTATTTATTTATTATATATGTAATATCAGGCCAGGTCTGAATCGGTTCAGGACTAGGTGGAAATTGGTTCCAAACTGATAGTAATCGAGATCCTATATTAAGACCCAGAACCCGTCAGTTCCAATTCCCGAAATGAGGACCGACCCAAAGTTCGGGTCCATCAGGTCCATCGGGTTAGACCCGACCCATTGATAGCTCTAGCCTTGGGTTTGGCTTGGTGGAATATTGGTCTAGGACTAATGATAACAAGATGGGGTTTAGCTTGGTCCTGGTTTCCGTTGTTCCCAGGCCAACAACGACTAGAGGTATCTTACCTTTGGTTATGAACTTCAAGCTCGATGAATAAAGAGACTGATGGCTACCAACAACTACTGATGTTAGCGAAGGTGAACCAAGTAGCGATGACTACCCCAAAGTCACCCATCGGTAGCCATCAACAAATAGGAAGCTCATTTACAGGTAAGATGTTGTTGATCCGCAATTGTTTGGTGAAAGGGCTGAGTGCCTAACACCTCAAAGCCACCCTCGCCTATATAGTTTGTGCGCCTCCAAGCCACTCGCCCATCCTGCATAGCCACCTTGTGCCCCTAGGCCACCCGTCCAATCCGCATAGCCACCCTATATAGCAAAAGAAACCTGTGTAGCATCTGGGCCATGGATGGCTAGGACAAGCCTGATGTGCGCATGAGGGCCATGTGTTGGCGCAATGAATGCCTCCCCACCAAGGTCAGTGGCACTGGATCATGACTTCGCAACTCATGGCTAGGGCTCTTTGTTGGTTCATGCTGGTCCATGGGATGCATCTCTTATGTGCCAATGAGGGATCGCCTTGATGAGAGGCACATGTTGTGTTGATGTTATGGGACACCTGTTATGCCGATGATGATAGGCAACCGTTGGGCCTAAAAACACACCTGTGCGCTGTGGGCATTGGGGTAGCTCAATTAGCTTAGATACATGGCTAGTGTGGTGAAGGGTCATGCTTAGGCTAGACCCAAGTGCCAAGCCTCCCTTTAATGGGCGTGGCATAGTGTCGCTCTATGCATTGTCCCCATGAGCATGTGTGTGCCCATGAGGAACCTTAGTAGCCATGCTAGCCATTAACCAAGGCTGCCCCACAAGGGATGTTGGTCTAGGAGTGTAAAGGTTAGGCAATCAAGGAGGTCGACCACCCCTCCTCAAAGAGCACACTAAGTGTTAGCACTCAATTTTTGCTCGATCCACCACCTGAGCCTCCAATTCACCCCAATTCTCTAATCAAACCCGTCTGATCCATTCAAAACACCCAAAAACCCAAATTTCACCCTAAAAATCCTTAAATCCACCATCAAACCTGCCCAAAACCTATCCAATGGCCCCGATTGACCCCCACTTACACTTCGACCATTAGATCAGACACAACCACCAGACCCAGGACCTCTTAAAACACCTACCCGTAAAATTTCAACTCAAGATTCCTCCATTTACCCTTTCATCAAACGAAGATTCCATTTTGATCTCCCTCATTAACCTAAACACTCAGAACTTAGTCTTGACACACCTGAACCGATCAAACCACACCTTTAGACTCCGAGCACACCAAAACACCTGCCCATGAAGTTTGAATCCTAGGTTCCCTAAATTTGTCCCTCCATCAAACTAAGATTCTACTATGAAACATCCCATTGACCCAAATTCCTACGATCTTGACCTTTTAAGATTGATCAAACCTCATCATCAGATCCTAGACAGCTCCAAATACCACCTATAAAATTTCATCCCAAAACACCTTTGTTTACCCCTCCATCGCACCGAGATTTCATTTTAAGGCTCCAGATTGACTAAATTTGAAATCCGTCCGATACATACCTAGTTGGCCCAATTTAACCTTACCAATCACATCAGACTGCCAAAAAACCCTGCCCTATGAAATTTCACCCAAAACTACCTTCGCTTACCCTTTCATCGAGCATAGATTCCATTCCGAGGCTTCAAATCAGTTGAATCAAGCCCTTTCCAGATCTGCCTGATCCGACCCCAGTTGGGCCAATCTGATCCTACTAATCCACCCAGATTCTCCGAAAACCCCACCTTGCCAAATTTTAGCCAAAAATACCCACATTTACCCTTCTATCTAAAAGATTCCATTTCAACCAATTTTGCTAGCCCATGGACACAAACCCCCCTATGTAGTCAGACCCATCTCAACCCTCCATCTGTGACCCAAAATCTTAGCCACCCATCCAGACCCCGGTTTGATCACCCGATGACCTAGTTTAGCCCAACTTATTAAAAATTACGAAAATACCCTTGCCTCCCATATAAATTCAATCTAAACTTTCATTCGCCCTGTGGCTACCCGATCGGGAGGGTGGGATGGATTTGATATGGGGTTTGGAGTGAGCCGCCACCTAAATATTTGGAATTGGGAATTTAGGAAAATCCGGGTTTTTTAAGAAACACATTTTGTTTTCTTGGTGATTCGTTGTCCAATGGGGATGAGATTCTTAGGGTTCGGGGACCAAGGTACGATGTGGGAAGGTGTTAGGCACCCCACACTCGTTCGGTTAAACCGGCCTCTACTTCACCCATCTTCCAAGGATTTTTTAACAAATTCTTTGGCTTTTGAAATTGTTAGAATTGCATAAATAAAAAAAGTAAAGTTACAATTAAAGAGTCATGCTAAGATAGAAAAATAATCAAATGAATGGTCTAAATTAAAATAGATCTTAAAAAAAACCATTAAGCTAGACTCAAAATATGCAAATGATCTCCTCTACCGTAATATGCCAAAAGAGAAAACCAATTAAGAAAATGAGTGAGAGATAAAAGAAGGACTATATTAATGAACAAATTAAAGAAATGATAGGTTACAAAGACTATAATAACAAATGAATAAGAAAAAAAAGAGTTGAATAGCTAATGTAGATTATATGGCTAGTAAGGAATGGTAGGAAAACATGTGAAATGGCTAAATGTACAACTAGTAACATGATCATATCATGGACATTAGACTACAATCATGTAATTTAACAAAATTGAATTAAAGAAGAGAACAAAACAAACAACCACGATACTAGATGAGAGAATTGTCCAATTACTAAAAGAAAAAAAGGTGGAGAGGAGAGCAACGGAGCTAAATAAGTTTAAACATGATGCACGCACATTATCTACTTAGGTACGGTGCCACTTAATTGTAAAAAAAGGTAAACAAATAAATAAACATACCAATCTAATATAAAACAAAGAAAAAAAAAACTCATTTAATGAAGAGAATATACGTTTAACATGAAATCTAACACAAGCTAGCCAATATAAATTAATCGAAAGAAGAAACTTGAAACCTTAACAACAAAGTCCATTTTGGATAGATTGCTGACTAATCCTACTCAATAGAAAATTATGCTGATGGGTGCTAACGGGCGTACCTTGTTCAATAACTTAACTAGCTGAAGTTGCCTTTTTATCCATCGATGCATTCTCTATGACAGCGTAGACATTTTCAATAATTTCTACATGGAGATTTTCCTAGCATGTGCTCTTGATTATTCATTGGCTTTTCTTGGGTTTGAATTGTAGTCCAAGCGTTGGGAAACATGATGGATGACTGTAATTTTTTGTAGCATGATCTATCTTTGCTTTAAGAAGATTTCATGCTTCTTCTCTTGAATTAAGGCACGACCCAAGGGTGTTTTTTAGCTTCAAACTGATATGGAGGGATTATAGGGATACTGAAGAGTGAATGGGGAGGCTTTGGAACGTGGGTAATGGTTATGGGAGTTGAGCTCTCTCCCTAGGCTAACTTGTTTCTAGGTTAGATTGTGTATATGATGTGAGAAAATTGTGGTATTTATAGATTTTTGGGGAATATTCTAGAAGGGAATGGAGGGCTGAGATGGGAGGCAAGGGAGATCAATGGCTAATGTTTAAATGGTTTTTTGGAAGGGGATTGATTGAGAGAATGGACTGTCAAGACAGCTTTGTGAGATATTCTCTCAATCAATTAAGACAAATAGTGAAAGATTTCACCAATTTACCAAAATTGGACATTCCAAGTTTAGGTGATTGGCCTGATTGATTGGAAGCTATAGTTGGTCAAATCTTAGATTTTTAAGATGTTTTTAGAGGCTGAGGGGAAGTTTTGGTCGTGTAATGCCCTAGGTTCGAAGTTATTGTAAAGATGATTCTAAACGGAGGGCCTAGATTGAGTCTAGCTTCGGGTTTCAAGATGGGGGCCTAATGGTGTCAGAATTGGACGATTTTGGTACCATTGGACTCGGAATTTCGAGCTCTATCCATCTACAGGGTTGGATTTCAGATTTTTATGGGGTTAGGATTTGAGATTAGAGATGATCCTGATCGGACGATTAAGACCAGTTTTGGCTTCGGGTCTTGAGATGAAGGGGTAAGCGGTGTGGGATTTGGATTTTTGGGCTCTACGTACCTATGGTATCGGATTTTGGATTTGATGTTAAATGAGGATTAGGATCAAAATGATTCCGATCGGATAATCAAAATCAGTTCCGGCTTTGGATCTTAGGATAATGGGGTAAACGGTGTCGGACTTGGGCGATCTTGGTGTCGTTGGATTCGGATTTTTGGGCTCTACATACCCATGGTCTCAGATTTTGGATTTGATGTGAAATGAGGGTTAGGATTAAAATGACTTCAATCGGACGATCGAAATCGATTTCGGCTTTGGGTCTCAAGATGAAGGGGTAAACAGTGTTGGATTCGGTTGATCTTGGTGTTGTTGGATTTGGATTTTTGGGATCTATGTACCTATGGTTTCAAATTTTGGATTTGATTTGAAATGAGGATTATGATCAAAATGACTCCGATCGAACAATCAGAATCGGTTCCGGCTTTGGATCTTAGGATGATGAGGTAAACAGTGTCGGACTTGGGTGATCTTGGTGTCGTTGGATTATGATTTCTGGGCTCTACGTACCTATTGTCTCAGATTTTGGACTTGATGTGAAATGAAGATTATGATTAAAATGACTTCAATCGGACGATCGAAATCGTTTCAGTTTCGGGTCTCAAGATGAAGGGGTAAACAGTGTTGGATTCGACTGATCTTGGTGTTGTTGGATTTGGATTTTTGGGATCTAATACCTATGGTCTCAGATTTTGGATTTGATTTGAAATGAGGATTAGGATCAAAATGACTCCGATCGAACGATCGGAATCGTTTCCAACTTTGGGCCTTAGGATGATGGGATAAACAGTATCGGACTTGAGTGATCTTGGTGTCGTTGGATTCTGATTTTTGGGTTCTACGTACCTATGGTCTTAGATACTTGAGGCCTAACTTTTGTAAAATTCCAAAAATACTCCTAATGAGAGGTTAAGTAAAGAATGCTTAAATCTCAAATTGATAATACCAAGGAGAGACTATTGATCTTTCTCCCCTTCGAACAGAGCCGAATCTACTTTTCTTCTTCCCCGGTTTAAACGTAGAAGAGAGGCGCAGCGGCGGCATCCTTCCCGGCGGTTATATGCTCCTCCGACCTTTCTCTCTTCTCCCTCTCCTCCTCCTCCTCCTTTCTTCTTCTTTAGAATGCCGCCCCCCCTTTCTCCCCTGTCATTATCGCTTCAACCGAACCGCGTCACATCTCTCTCATTTTCTCTTTCCCTCCACAGTTCTTTCTAATCACTTGAATCTACCCAAAATACTGTTCATCATAGACAGAGCAGAACCGAACGGAGCTTGACGGCAACAGAAACCGGACACCTTTGCAATTGTGTCATCTCCAGCGTCGTCCCTACGAAATCCGGCTGCCGCTCCTTCTCTATTTCTCTCTCTCTCTAGCGAACTCCTATCTATTTCCCGGAACTCAGTCTCTCTCTTCGGTTACATGGTCGGCAGCGGCACCGTCTCTCTGGCAGTCCATAATCTCAATCGTGTAGCTAAACGCCAACCTCTCATTAGTTGTTGACTGCAAGGGAATTGCTGGAGAGTTTTCTGCGTGCCATCTCGAACATTGCCGGTGATCAAATCATAGAGAGAGAGAGAGGACAACGACTTCTTCCGAACTGCGAACTCCGGGAGATCTGAGCCGCCAGTTGCTTTCTTCTTCCTTAGCGGAACTCCATACCAACAGTCGCACATCATGTCAGAAGAAGATTCGATCCTGTTCTCTGAAGCCATCGTAGCAGTTGGAGCATCACAACAAAACCCTCCGTCGGTTGCATTTCTGGTTCCTATCTTACCCTACTTTTTCAGACCCGAGAAGGCTTTAGTACCATTCTCCATCAATGAAGAAGGATATACGTGAATCTTAGATCCCCCTGTCACAGCAACCGCGTTCAGGCCAACATCAGGTGAGACAAGCTCAGCCTGTGTTATTTTCTTGCTAGTCTGACTTCTTTCTTAATGTGTGATGTTTATACGGCCTGTTTCTTGATTTTCTGTTTCGGTTTTTAATCGTTAGTGTGTCTAGGGCTTTAGGTGATTGTTTTCCCTTAATGGTTATCATTAATTCTGTTCATTCTTTAGTTTCATTCTGTTTATTGAAATTTAAAATCCTTAAATAGAATAGTCAAAGATGCTGAATGCTAGTATATCATTTGATTGTTATATGCTGTTCAATGGTTTTATCAATTGATGTTTATAATCACTATAACGTGTACACCACATGCTTATGTTCTCTTAATTCAGTGTTTAGTTTAATACTGGATTATGTGTATTCGTGCTTGTAAACACTCCACGTAGGCCCCACTTATTAGACCTGGGATAGGGGTGCCTAATCCCTTTCCTCTCCCATTGGAGATCTAGCCAGACTACTTTAACCGGTGTTTTAGGTTATTAGAGTCACTATTGGACCAAAACAATTATAATATCATTCTCGGGGGTCTTATCACCTCCATTTCTTAATCTGATGGGTGGCGGTTTCGTTTCCCGCCCAAGTGGAAAGTGAGCAATTTTCCGACGCTTACAGATTGACGATTCCGTTGGGGAGTTCTTGGACCATTAGGTGGGGCCCACATGGGGCCCATTTGGCTTTATTGCCAATTTTGCATATATTGCCTGCTTATCTATTAGAATGGTATTTGCTTATATCTTGATGTCTATTTTATAGTTCTTTATTGTTTTATATATGCTTATACACATTTTGCACATCATCCTGCATTAGATTCTAGAATCCTATCATCCTATCAAGAGAGGGTTGGAGGCCTAAGCCACGGGACCTAAGTACCTGAGAAGCCCATTTGTTCAATGGGTGGAGGTTTGAAGGCCGACAACCTTGTTGGAGCCTTTTGAGTTTAGGTGTCAATCCTTCCCTCATGCATTACACTCCACGTATCAGCCCAGCCATTTAAGATGTTAGCCACCTAATTTGTTTGCTTGCATACCCCTTGCAGGGCCCACAGTAAATAATAACATAAAATAAAAAAATATAAAAACAAAACAAAAAATAGTTAAAATATAAAGAGTCCAATAAAAATAAAATAGGAAAAGAACAATAAGATAAAATATGTGTAGATAAAAAAAACTGAAAAAGGAAATAATAAAATCAGAAGGAAGGTTAGGCACAAGCACACATAAAAGAAAATGAAAAATAAAAAAAAATAAAAAAGAGGAAAATAGAAAAATAGAAAAGAAGAGAAAAGATAAAAAAAGGAAGAAAAGAAAAAATGTAAAACATATCAAATAATCAAAATTCCCAAAAATTTTAAATCAAATAAAAAGTCAAAATAATATAAACAATATAAATAAAAAAATATAAAGATAACAAATTTCCAAACAGAGAGAGAGAGTAAGAAAAATTTTAAAGGTTTGCAAAACAAAAAAGGCAAAAAATTTACAATACAATAATTTTAAATAAATGAAAAAACAAAAAAATATAAAATAGGAAATTAAAAAAATAAAAAATCAACAAAAATAGAAATACGAAAAGGAAAAGAATTGGAAATGGAAATGAAAAAAAAGGAAAAATAGTCGAATTTAAAAAACAAAAGGGGAAAAGGTAAAAAGAACTAGATAAAAAAACAAAAAAATTAATTTAAAAGTTCAAAAATAGAGTGTCAAGAAAAGTAAAACAAAACCAAAAAGAAAGAGATACATATAACAAGGGAAAATTAAGATTATGCGGCTATTAAAATAAAAATTAATAATAAAATTGGAAATTAAAAAAACATGAAAAAGAGAAAAATAAAAAAGAAAAAGAAAAATAGGAAAAGAAGTGAAAAGGGAAAAAAAAAGAAAGAATAAATTATGTAAAACAAACAAAATTCCAAAAAAAGTTAAAATCAAATAAAAAGTCAAAAAACAATATAAAATCATAAATAAAAAAACAATAAAAGAGAAAAAATAATAAAAAAATGAAGCGCAACTTCTTAAAGTTGAAAAAAGGTAGAAAAAGGGATAATATAAAATGTAAAATAAAAAATTTCTTGAAATCCAAAAATAAAGTGTTAAAATTAAACAATTAAAAAAGCAAAAAAATGAAAATACAAATATATGAGAAATCAAGATAATAATTAATGAAATAAAGAATTAAAAAAGAATAGAGATACAACCAAAATGAAAAAAAAGGTTAAAAAAAGAAGGAATATAAGAAAAAGGAAAATGGGGAAGTTATAAAAAATAAAAAATAACAAATATAGAAAAAATAATAAATATTCAAAAATTCAAAAGAAAAACAAAAGAAAACTTTAGGTCAAATTCATTACAAATAAAAATCCAAAAAGAAAGTTATTAAAAAAAGAAGCATGAGGAAAGAGAAATGAAACCATTTAAGTGGTAAAAAGTAACTATATTTCTTTTAAAGAATTAATTATAGCAAAAGCAAAAAAAATCAAATAAAAAAATAATAAATAATAAATAATCATAAATCCTAAAGTCAAAAAATGATAAAAAAACAGATTAAGTCAATTAAGAATTAAAGATCCAAAAACAAAAAAAAAAGAGATAATATGCAATTAAAAATTAAATGGTAAAAATAAATCAACATTCCTCACACTCAGCTCCTTAATACCCACCCTTTCATTAATCCCCCTAGATTCTTTAATTAGATAGCCAGAACATAGCAGCCTACCCACTAGACTTGTTCATGGGCCGGGCCGGGCTTTTGCTCTTTATTAACATAAACTTTTCAGGCCCGAGCCCGAGACTGGCCCAACCAACGGGCCTCAAACTTGGGCCCGAGCCCGAAGCCTGACTTGGGAGTCTGAGCGCCGGTGTTGTTTGAGAGAATGGTGCCTGTTGAGTTCGCCGATTCCTAGGAGTTTGAGAGTGAGAATAGAAACTCAGAAAGTGAGAAAATAGAAGATGACAACACACAACAATGCCAACTAGAGAGAGAGAGAGAGAAAGAGAGCTCACTACTCGAGAGAGAGAGAGAGACGACCTAGATCTCGTGGTGCCAACCACCAGTGTGGCGATGTCTGAGTTCGTAGAATGAAAATGGTGTGCCTGGGTTCTAGTGGTACTGGGCCGCTGGCTGGAGAGAGAACTGAGAATGAGAAGAAAGAAGATGAAAACAGTGCCAACTAGAGAGAGAGAGATCACCACCAAAGAGAGAGATGACTAGTTCTGGACCTTCTGGTGGAGTCAGCCGTCGGTGACAAAGTTCGCAGGTGGGTTGGGTTCATCGGTTCTGAGAGTTGAGAGGGAGAAATGAGAGCCGCTTCTGTGAGAGTGAGAGTGAGAAAGGAGAATGAAAAGAAAAAATTTTAAGTATTTAGGGTTAGGGTTAGGTAGTTTAGGAAAAGTCAAGCCGGGCTTTTTTAACAAATCCCGAGCCTGGCCCGTAAAATAGTCGGGCTCAGGCTTTTAGGCCCGAGGTCAAGCCCGGGGGCTAAAACACATGCTCAAGCCTGTCCGGGGGCCGGGCCGGCCCGTTGGGCCACCTGGCCCATGAACAGGTCTACTACCCACTTCTTAGGTGGCCGGTCCACTCCCAACTTTATGCATATTACTTTCGAAATAGGGGCAAGCCGGTTTTTGCCATTGTTTTCTCAATGTTTTGTTGGCATTGCATGGCTTTCACATAC
Source organism: Nelumbo lutea (assembly GCF_056320005.1). NCBI lineage: Eukaryota > Viridiplantae > Streptophyta > Magnoliopsida > Proteales > Nelumbonaceae > Nelumbo > Nelumbo lutea. The sequence continues at coordinate 59,247,713 of NC_142689.1, read as the reverse complement.
ACTTAGCATTCTGCATATTTTGCCTTAATGGCCTTAGGTAAGACCTCCCACTACATAGCCCTTAGCAGTTTTCTCATTCCCTTAGCTATCCAATTTTTAATAAAAACCAAAAAGAGAAAAAACAAATAAAAAAAAATAAGAAACCTACCAATCACATTTCTGAATCAGAGAGTTTCCTTAGGACCATGGCATCTAGTTCAAAGAAGGTTAAGACATCGGATTCGGAGTACATAATGTGGTCGAGATCAGAGAATCCTAGGGAATCATACATTGAGACAAGTAATCAACACCAACATTCAGCAAGCACAACATTGCCATTGAGTGTAGTTCCCATATATGAAGATATAGCCAAGTTAAAGCAAGATCTACAAAATTTAAAGCACATTTAGGTCTCTCTTGAACTAGATTTCAATGAGTTGTGCTTGTACCCGGGATTAGAATTGCCAAAAGGTGTTAAAATCACAGAATTTGAGAAGTATGATGGAAGAAGTTGTCCTAGGGCACATTTGAGCACATACTGTGGAGAGATGTTTCAGCTTAGGGCAGATGAGAGAATCCTCATTTAGCTTTTCCAACGGAGTTTGGAGGGTGAAGCACTAGCATTGTTCACATCGCTTGAGGTAGATAAGAAGAAGGCTTGGAATCAGGTGGCTATAACTTTTCTAGAGCGGTTTGATTATGGCGTAGATTTGGCTCTAACAAGAGAAATGGTAGAAGACATGCGAAAGATACCTGAAGAAAGTTTTGTAGAATATGCACACCGATGGAGATCTATTGCTGCTCAGTTGAAGACTCCCATTCCTTTGGAAGAAATGATTGAATTGTTTCTAAGGACTTTAGAGCCACCTTTGTCTACATTCATGAGGTATTAGGATTTTAAGGATTTTAAGGGCTTAGTCACCGTCGGGAAGAGAATTCAGCGTGACTTTCGATCAGGAAGCCGTGGTTCGATTGCAGGCCCTCCATCATCTTAGGAAGTGAATGAAGTACAAGCTACTTATCAACAAGTTAGACCTTCGAGTCGTAAGCGACCTACTTCTCCCTCCCAATCATATGGACTGGTTAAGAGAAAGTTTACTCCGCTCCTGATGCCACTTTCTCAGTTACTTCCTCGGTTGGTGCAAGAAGGATATTTGGTTCTACTTTAGCAAAAACTAGATGTAAGAGCAACCTACATTTCAAAGCCACTCCCTCGAGGGTTCGGATTGAATAAATTCTGTGGTTATCATCAGACGCCTGGACATCCTACCAACTAGTGTGTTCCTCTCCGGCTTGCAATATAGAATCTTATCAATAGTAGAATCTTTCAGCCTTAGCGGCATACCACATTTTTTGCTCAATTGTTTTTTGTGTTCCTTTTTCCTCTTGTTCTCATTTGAAGTTGAAAATAACCCAAACTACGCTCAGTTTGATCCCTCACGAGGGCTACGTAGGTAGCCTGGGCAATGGCGCTTGGGTGCGACTAGGATAATAAAATAAAAATGAGGTATCTTAATCAAATGAAGTGGCAATTAATCATCTTTCCTTTGATCTGACCTTTCGATCCTAGACTTCTTCATACATACTGAACAACCCTAGGTTGCCTCCTGGATAGGTCCCACCCTACCTCAACCATGCCATTCATAGCATGTTTTCTTGAATGCCATTCACTCTACCAATGGCACACACACACATACACAAGGTTTCCCTTCACATTATTTCATGCATGTGCTACATATTCTTTGAGATTCAATGCTCCATATGATGAAAATAAAAAGAAAAAAGGTGGGAAAGGGGATGTAAGAAAGAAAAGTCCGAATGAGGTTAAGCCAAAGGTTCTGGACATGTTGCTATTTCTCTGTAATAATAAAAATGTCTTAATTCTTGAATTAATTAAATTTTACCTAAAAAAGGTCTCGATTCGTTGTTTTATCATCTCATTTTACAATTTGCATGATAAGTTCAATTTTCTTGGTTTGGTGCTTCAGCGTTGTTTAAATGTTCTTTTTGTCATTTTGATAATAAAGTAACAAGATTTAATAAGAAAGGGGATTGCCCAAACTTGGAAGGAGATAGAGTTGCCACTTCCTTTGAGGGGATTACATGAGATTGTTTTTCTTTAATCATGAAATTAAGATAAGCCTCAACGACGTAACTTTCTGAAATAATGACTGTTAATCAATGATCCATCGATAGAAATACCTAAGAAAAGGGGGGTTAATCCTATCAGTTCAAAATAGCAATATCCATTCCTAACCATATTCACAAATAAATCCATTATTGATAGCTCAAACTGGGGCAATCATAAGGTTGAAGTCATTGCAATGGGGTATGCACTCATTTTGATTTGTTTCCTAAACTAGCATAGAATGAAGGCATCATATTTACCTAGTGCTTTGTTGATGAATCTAGGAAAGGACTAGAGGCTATTATCAATCGTTTATTCCCTAGATGTCCCGATCATTGATAATATCATTAGTTAGCCCATTGAGCTGATTTCATTAGATTGTCTTATTTGTTAAATTGAGCAAGTTCCCAAGAGTGCTTCTTTCCAAAGGGCTAGAAAAAAATTAAAAAATGAGAGATAGGAAAGAAAATAGAAAAAAATAATAAAATAAAAAGAAAAAAAATAATGAAAAAAAAAAGAAGAATCATTGCCACTCGAGTAATCTTAGAACATTCTAGGATTAAAGGTGTCAAATGATGTAAGTACCCCTGAGTTAGCAGAATTCAAATTGTGCTTGACATGTAGTTATTTCCTATTGGTTAAACATTTGATGGGGAAATGATGGGAGGCCCTATTTTGGCCAATTGCTTTGTCCTTTTTTGTCAAACCTTCTTTATTATTCATTTCACTAGTTACCCCTTTGAGTCTTTTTAGGAACCATTCCTCCAAATACACCCTCCTATGAGGCAGATGCCATGTGTTTAATTGTGCGTGAATCTCAACAAGCTTTTTTTTGAAAGGAATAAAAAAGAAACAACAAGAATAAATTTTGGAGAAAAGTGAAAATAAAAGAAAAGGGAAAGGAAAATGAGGCATTGAAGAAGAACTGGGGCAACCAATTACTACCAAGAATGAAGAGAGAAACAAAAAAAAAAAAAAAAAATTGGGGCAGATGTGATGGTCAAGCCAATGAGATATTGTTCTATAATGACATCCATTCTCGGTTTTTATTTTAACCTTACCCATGTACATTTTGTCCTATAATAAAGCCCTTCTTGATCACCCGGGTGCATGATCCATATTATTTAAAGACATGAAGAGCAATTTGTTTCTTTTTTGATTATAAGAGTATTTAATTGAAGAAAAATGAAAGTGAGAGCATAATCTTGAGTAAAGCTGAAAATATGGATTCAAGCATCTGATACTCATCATAGTTTAAGTTTCTTAAGCCTTTTATCCCTTGTTTCAGAACCATTGTCCTAGGCCACGTTTCGTCCTAGTTAGAAGTCCTCATCGATCCTTAAGAAATTGGCAACTAGCACTGGACGAACCTGAGTGGGCTAGCAAAAATAAAAAAAAGAGAGAAAAAAAAGTCGAGTATGGTGATCCTCTAAAAACGGGGGACAAAATAGTCAAAAAAATCTCTTCATCAAAAGTTGAATACATAAGAAGTTGAAGTGATTAACCATTCGAAGTGCAATAAGAGTACCAATTAGCCCAGTTTGAGCAAATTTAACTTTGTCCCTCTTTTGAAACCTGTGAATGGCACCCATTCTGATGAATCATAATCTTGTTTGTGTAAAATTAAGCAGTTATCTCATTTGTAAATTGCCCTTTTTAATTGGTCAAAACTAGGGCACCCCCATCCGTTGTGTGTCTCTTGATGTGAATATTTGATAAGCAGTCATTGCATATTCAAAGCTTCTATCTTTTTAAGATTTGAAATATGTTGATCATTCCGTTTCGTGGAGGAGGTGACTACTTTTATCTCTTATTCAAGTTTGGTAAAAATCCCCGAAGAAACTCTATTTTTGAATATCCATCATTTTGAATCATCTGAATGTGGCATTTTACATATCATCTCTACTGGGTTTGGTTTTTTAATCACACCTCATGTTGCTTACAAAAGAATGCATTGTGTTTTTTTGATTAATCGACCAGTTAAAATTTTCATTTAAAAGTCATTCATTATTTGAAGAATCCTATTCTCAGTTAATCATATCATGTTTTTTAAGATCATACAGCTTCCATATAGTCATATCATCTCCCGCACTATGGCATAGAAATCAGTGTCTGATCATCAAATTTGTTTCAGTCCCTTGTGGCACCAAAGTCCATTAGGGCATTAAAGTCCTTTATGGCACCAAAGTTCATCGTGGCGGAATATTGAAATTTTGTGGATAATTGCATCATGTCATAGCATGACATCTGTTAATTGCATCGTGGCTTATCGTACATTAGATTTGAAAATCACTTGTTAAAATCATTCATTTGGCTTACATATGTTTTAAAGTCCCTTATAGCATCAAAGTCCCTCGTGGCATCAAAGCCCGTTACAGCATTAAAGTCCTTCATGACACCAAAGTCCTTCGTGGTAGAAAATTAAAATTTTGTGGATAATTGCATTATGACATAGCATAACATCTACTAATAGCATCGCGGCTTATCATGCATTAGATTTGAGAATCATTTATTAAAATCATTCATATGGATTATAGATGTTTCATGTCCCTTGTGGCATCAAAGTCCCTCGTGGCACCAAAGTCCGTTATGGCACTAAAGTCCATCCTGACAAAATATCAAAGTTTTGTGGATAATTGTATCATGACCTAGCATGACATTTGCTAATTGCATCGCAACTTATTGCGCATTAGATTTGGAAATCATTTGTTAAATTCACTCTTATGAGTTAAATCAGTTTCAAAGTCCCTTGTGGCACCAAAGTCTCTCGTGGCACTAAGGTCCGTTACGACATTAAAGTCCTTCATGGCACCAATGTCCCTCGTGTCAGAATATCGAAGTTTTGTAGATAATTGCATCTGCTAACTGCATCACGGCTTATCGTGCATCAAATTTGAAAATCGTTTGTTAAAATTATTCATTGGGTTAAATCTATTTCAAAGTCTCTTGTGACACCAAAGTCCTTCGTGACACTAAAGCCCATTACGACATTAAAGTCCTTCATGGCATCAAAGTCCCTCGTGGTAGAATATCAAAGTTTTGTGGATAATTGTATCATGACACAGCATGGCATCTACTAATTGCATCATGACTTATCGCACATTAGATTTGGAAATCATTTGTTAAAATCACTCTTATGAGTTAAATCAGTTTCAAAGTCCCTTGTAGCAACAAAGTCCCTCGTGGCACTAAAGTCCGTTACGACATTAAAGTCCTTCATGGCACTAAAATCCCTCGTGGCAAAATATCGAAATTTTGTGGATAATTGCATCATGGCATAGCATGACATCTGCTAATTGCATCGCGGCTTATCGTGCATCAGATTTAAAAATCATTTGTTAAAATTATCCATTTGTGTTAAATCTATTTTAAAGTCCCTTGCGACACCAAAGTCCATCGTGGCACTAAAGTTCGTTACGACATTAAAGTCCTTCATGGCATCAAAGTCTCTCGTGGCAGAATATCAAATTTTTGTGGATAATTGCAACATGGCATCAAAGTCTCTCTCTCAAACTCCTATCTATTTCCCAGAAATCCTTAGTCTCTCTCTCCGGTTACATGGTCGGCAGCGACACCGTCTCTCTAGCAGTCCATAATCTCAATCGTGTAGCCAAACACCAACCTCTCATTAGTTCTGACTACATGGGAATCGCTGGAGAGTTTTCTACATGCCATCTCGAGCATTGCCGATGATCAAATCACAGAGAGAGAGAGAGAGAGAGAGAGAGGACAACGACTTCTTTCGAACTACGAACTCTAGGAGATCTGAGCTGCCGGTTGCTTTCTTCTTACTTAGCGAAACTCCATCCAATGGTTGCACATCTTGTTAGAAGAAGATTCGACCCTGTTCTCTGAAGCCATCGTAGTAGTTGGAGCATCACATTAAAATCCTCCGTTGGTTGCATTTCTGGTTCCTATGTTACCCTATTTTTTTAGATCCGAAAAGGCTTTAGTACCATTCTCCATCAATGAAGAAGGATAGACGTGAACCTTAGATCCCCTGTCATAGCAACCGCGTTCAGGCCAACATCGAAGATGCTGAATGCTAGTACATCATTTCATTGTTCTCTATTGTTCTATGGTTTTATCAATTGATGTTTATAATCACTGTAATGTGTACACTACATGCTTATGTTCTCTTAATTTAGTGTTCAATTTAATACTGGATTATGTGTATTCATGTTTGTCAACACCCCACGTAGGTCCCACCTATTGGACCTAGGGGAGGGGTGCCTAACCCCTTCCCTCTCCCACCCGAGACCCACCTAGATTGGTTTAACCGATGCCTTGGGCTACTGGAGTCACTATTGAACCAAAACAATTTTGATACCACTCTCGAGGGCCTCATCACCTCAATTTCTTAATCTGATGGTTGGCAGCTCCATTCCATTTCTTAATTTTGATATGAGTTACCTGCTACTTGGGCTGGAAATGAAATTGCCACCCATTAGATTGCAAAATGGAGGTAATGAGACCTCCGAGAATGGTACCAAAATCATTTTGGTTTAATAGTGACTCTAGTAGCCTGAGGCACTAACTAAACCAGTCCAGGTAAGACTTAGATGGGAGAGGGAAGGGGTTAGGCACCCCTCTCCTAGGTCCAATAGGCGGGGCCCACATGAGGCTCATTGGCACTTAAAACAAAACAAAAATGATTAATTAAACAACTAATAGCTATATAATAGAAGGAAGACATTTAAGTGATAAACAAGAACTCAACTAAGCAATAAAAAAAGCATAAGTGTCCAACGCATGCATATTTTCCCTACTCAAAAGCATTAACAGTAATGAGGTAAAAGGGATTTATCAAGGAGAAAAGCTAAAGAAAAGATTGATGCATTAGTACTCTCAAAGCATTAATTGGATCAAATAAAACTAAACAAAGCATACTTCATAATGAACAAGCAAGTATGAGCTAGTTCAGAAACCATAAAAGAAAAAAATAATAAAATAAACTAAAAAAAATGAGGCTACAAGAAAATGTCCTCTGTAATCAGATTTGAAGAAACCTACACCCATCTGAAAACCAAAATCAAAGTAAAGCAAAACTAAACAATTATATCCTAATCAACATTAACTCTAACAACACACTAAGCATAGCAAATTCCTAGTCAGATTGGGTTGAAGAACAGATCTACTGGGGTGAGTTTGATAGAACCTACTCCATCGATCTGTTCCCCGACCTCTAATCATCTCTAATAGAAATGAAACAAGAAGACTGGGTTCATAGTTACTTGTGGATGTATTGGCCGATTGTTGATTGCAAGAGGGAGACGTGAAACTTTAGGCAGAATGTTCAGAACAACAAAGAAACGAATGCAGCAGAGAGCTTAAGCGACGAACATAGAGTTTTACTCTAGTTCAGGTGATGGTGGCCGAGCTTTATTCCTCTTTGTTGTCTCTGGATGTAGAGAACAGGACATAAAACATGAGAGATTCAACCCATTTCAAATTTGGGTGCTCTTCTCTTGACGGATACAACTCTATAGTAATGTTTGACTTTGATAATAACGGCCGACAATGTTAGGCCATCTTGGATTATTCGGAAAAGCTGTTGCCGGTCTTGCATTTGAGCTTTGTCGGACCCATAACTTCAGTGTGAAAGAAATGAAGAGGTGGCGGTAACAACCAATGGTGGAGATCCAGTGGTGGGAGGAAGGAAAATGAACAGTGTTGAGATGAATCATTGCCACCTGGGTTGGGTTCGAACGAAGGGAAGATCGTCGCCGCTCACCGCTCTGTGTTTGGGTTCGAATGGAGAAGAAGAGGAGTAGTTTTTTGATTAGGGTAAATGAAGAGTTAGGTTAAAATTTATATTAGGGCTAAGGGATAGTTTTGTAAATGAGGCTTGATCAGTCTTAGAGTGTTAAGATTGTAGGAATTTGGGTCAATGGGATGTTTCAGAACAAAATCTTTGTTTGATGGATAGTCAAATGAGGGAATCTAGGATTGAATCTTTATGGGCATGTGCTTTGGGAGGTTATGGGTATCATGGATGTGTAAGATCTAATGGTTGAAGCGTAAGTGGTGGTTAATCGGAGCTACTAGATAGGTATAGGATAGGTTTAACGGTGGATTTGAGGGCTTTCGGGGTGAAATTCGGTTTCTTGGGTTTTTGGATGTTTCAGAAGGATGAAAAGGGTCTGATTGGAGGTTCAGTTGGCAGACCGAGCAAAAATCGGGTGCTAACATTAAGCTTTTGGAGGTCCGCCAATAGGAAACATTACTTCTTCCCAAAATCATATTGGTGATATTTACAATAATGACACTTAATGTAAGCCCACCAAGCATAGGTAAGGCTAAACCTATGTTAGATCGTGACAATATGGATATATCCTTCTACCCATCCATTCAAGACTAACACATTTGACGAAATGTCAAAACACCTCCACTAACTTATTTTAAACTGCGAGGGACCATATTACCTTATTATAACTACCAACATAAAGATTTTGTGCTCACGTGGACTCTGTGAGTGTATTATTGTTGTCGTTTGAAATGGGAAGGATTAGAACTTTGGGCACAAGTTTTTTGCTTGCCCTTATTAAGTAAGTTAAATTTAGTGTTATGTACATAATTTCATAGTAACATAAATAATTCTTGGTAGCTTGTACTTGGTCATCTAATAGTACGTGCCCATTAGTAAATAAATTAACAAGTTAAGGGAAATAATCTTTACCTCAAGGCTTGTCCATCTTCTTGGTAGATTTTCGGTGGCGTTACCGAACATGGTGTGATTGGTCTTCTCCTGATTTTGGCATAGTATGTTGGGAAACCCTTTCACTATGTTGGCTTGCAGACTTCACCTTGTTGTGTTTAGATAATTTAAACCTAGCCATGGTTTATGCTCTTTTGGCACTTGAAAATACACTTCACCTTGCTGATTTAGGCTACTTCTTCACTTCGAGGGGGCCCTAATGTGTTCTACCTCAAGGATCTAACTGCAATGTGCGCGAGTGTGGCAACTTTTACCCATGATGTTGCCGAACATGCACTCGCCTGTGTGATGTGTTGTTGCTATGAATGTTCCGCCTTGATGTGTGTTGAGCATGTCCTCCAATTCGATGCCGGTGTTGGGTCGCTATGCTTCAATGGATAATGTACCCACATTCCTATCATTTTAATATTTTGGCTTTAATCAAGGACCCTTCCTGTGCTAATGTCGCCACTTCAGTTATATTTCTTAACCAACCGTCGACACCAACCAATTTTAGACTGTCGTTCTCACCTTAGTTGTGGCTTTGACAAGGAATAGAACAATGGTTCATCCGTCATGAAACCAAGATGTAAGCACACCAATCATACCTCACCGAAATGAACAGTGACTGATGTCTATGAGGAAGCATGACACTCCTCCACTCAAACAACCACAATATGCCTTCCAATGTATGGCCCATGCATTTGCCCCTGCATGAGCGTTGCTTCAGGGTCATTGTAATGGGGACACGATGATTGGCCTCTTGCCAGGCCTGATGTGAATGATTGCTTGAACCCGATTAGGAGTGCCGAGGGACCGCACCCCATAATGTAGTTGCTTGTTGAGATGACCACTCCAATATGGTTGGCTTGTTTCTCTGATACCAACTACAACAATAGTTGGCTGATCCACTGATACTAACTGTTACGGGGGTAGATCTACAATGGAAGAAACTCGTGTGGCATCTGGGCCATGGGCCGCCAGGACAAGCCTGGTGTGCACATGAAGGCCATGTGTCGTCCGATGAATGGTTCAACCAAGGTCAATGGCACTGGATCATGACCTCGCGACTCATGGTTGGGGCTGTCTATGGCTCTTGCTAGTCCATGGGAGGTGCCTCTTATGTGCCAAAGGGGGATCGTCATGATGAGAGACACATGATGTGCCGATGATGTGAGGCACTTATTGTGTCGATGATGACAGGCAACCGCTAGGACTGAGAACAAACTCATGCACTGTGGGCAACGAGGTAGCTCAATTAGCTTAGACACGGGGCTGGTGTGGTGAAGGATCATGCTTGTGCTACACCTAAGTGCCAAGCCTCCCTTCAATGGGCTTGGTACAGTGTGGGTCCATTCACTGTCTCCATGAGCATGTGTGTGCCCATGAGAAACCCTAGTAGCCTTGCTAGCCATTAACCTGGGCCACCCCGTAAGGGATGTTGGTGTAGGAGTGCCAAGGTTAGGCACTAAAGGAGGTCGCCACCCCTCCTCAAAGTGCACGTTAAGCTTTTGGAAGTCCGCTAATAGGAAACATCACTTCTCGTAAAAATCATACTAATAATATTTACGATAATGACAGTTAACGTAAGTTCACCAAGTGTAGGTAAGGCTAAGCCTATGTCAGACTGCGATATTATGGGCTAATCCTACCGCCCATCCATTCAAGACGGACATGCTCGATGAAATGTCCAAAACACCTCCACTAACTTATTTTAAAGTGTGAGGGACGATGTTACCTTATTATAACCGCCAACATAAAGATTTAGTGCCTATGTGGACTTAGAGAGTGTATTATTGTTGTCATTCGAAATGAGAAGGATTAGAACTATGAGCACAAGTGTTTTGCTTGCCCTTATTATGTAAGTTAAATTTAAAGTTATGTACACAATTTCATAGTAACATAAATAATTCTTGGTAGCTTGTAGTTGGTCATCTAATAGTACGTGCCCGTTAGTAAAGAAAATAACAAGTAAAGGGAAATAAGTATATACTAAGCTTATATAATACAAAAAACATGTGATTCAATTAAAGGTGTAAATTGTGTCGTGCTGGCTCATGGGTGCGAGTGTTAGAAATTGAGTCACCACCCATCATATATGAAAAGGGGGTGATGGGACCTCTAAGAATGGTATCAAGATCATTTTGGTCTAATAGTGACTCCAGTAGCCCAAGGCACTGGCTAAACTAGTCTGGGTATGACTCGAATGGGAGAGGGAAGGGGTTAGGCACCCCTCTCCCGGGTCCAATAAGCAAGGATGAAATTGAACAATTATTTAAATAAAAATGATGATAAGGAAAACAAATCATAAGAATATGCCAACAAAAATAAATTCTACCTATTTTTATTTTCTATCTTATTATTATTATTATTATTAATTTTCTTTTCTCCTATTTTTTATTATTTATTTTTTTAAGTTCATTAATTTTTCAAAGTTTTTATTTTATTTTTTTTTAATTTTTAATTTTTAAAATTTTATAATTTTTTCTCCTTTTTTTCTTTTTATCATTTATTTATTTATCTTTCCTAACTTGCCAATATCATATATATATATATATATATATATATAGAGAGAGAGAGAGAGAGAGAGAGAGAGAGAGAGAGAGAGAGGCATAACTTGCTATTCGCTTCCCTCCTCCTGCTAGTATGCGCCTGGATGGGTTAACTTCTCTGTCTTCCTGTCGGCTTCCCTTCTCTTAATTCATTTCTTAGGACGATATCAAATAGTGAATGAGATTATCACACACATCAGGAATGTCATACAATAAAACGGGGGTTGATAGGGGCGGATTGAATACATCTAATCAATAAAATGATGGAAAGAAAAAGAAAGAACAAAAATAAGCAAGTCGGCATACAAGAACCCAAAGCATGTGAAACCACTTATTCAAAGCAATGAAAAACTAAATTAGCATGTAAAAGTTGAACTTAAGTAGCTACAACTAACTACTAATCAAAGAACGAAATAACGCTAATTAAGAGTTTTAGGAAACTGATCTGTTTGCAAAATTAGTAAAGTCCGCGGAATGGCTAATCTACTTACAAAACTATTTGATCGATGCATCATTAGAGGAAGGAAAGGAAAAGAACAAAAGAAAAGAATAATCAATAAAAAACTAATCACACCAAAGGAAATGAACTGCCTCTCGGGGTTGAGAGCTTGCCGGAGTTAGTTTAGAGGAACCTCATCACTAGCTCCTTCTACCCTTTCCTAGATTTGAGCCACCACAGGGCAATACGTAGAGAAAGGAAAACAAGAACGAAAACTAAAAGAGAGAAACAAAAAAGAGATTGGCAGGTTGGCCTGGACTCGTTCAATTATGCAGAGGAGATTGGTAGGTTGTAGTCTATTCGAATTTCTGATTTTAAATGGCTAGCAATTTGATAGAGGTAACCTTCGAGGATTAAGATGGTGAAGAAACAAAGTGCAAATCTGGACGTAAGCCTCGTTGGTCCATCAACGATGAGATCACAAACTGTTGTTACTACGATTGTTGTTTTAAGGTAGGAGATAGATGAATGGGAATCTCACTGGTGTTTCGGTTCTGTTTCAATCAGAAGGGGGGTAGAATAGAGAGGATGATGGTGATGGAGAAGAGAGAGGAAGGCATTAAGAAAGGAGGAACTAGAGAGAGAGGGGAAAGAGGGAAGAGAGGACGTGGAAATAAACATATTAAATCGGAAAAGAATGGCTGGCGGAGCGGAACTGGAAAGAAGAGAATGAAAGGAAATGGAAGGAGAGAAAGAAAAGGAGGAGAAGGAGAATAATGAGAGAGCCGGAGGTGGAGGGGAATTATTGTTGATTTGTTGAGAGAAAGTAGATCGCTATTGTTGTGAGTTGTAGCGGCGATTGAGAAGAAGCAAGGAGGGGGGGGGGGGGCGAGAAGAAGAAGAAGAAGAAAGAGAAGGAGAAGGGAGAATAGGTCGGATGTGAATGGGATTGCTGCCACTTTTGCCTCACTTTCCAACGGGGAAGAATGGCTAAGATTTTGGGTCAAAATGTGAAGCGTTGAGATGGGTTCGAGTGCAAAGAGTGGTTTAGTGTGTGCGGGCCGTCGAGATTGGTCGAAACAAAATCTTTTTAGATGGATGGGTAAACAGGGGGATTTTTTGTTGAAATTTGGTAGGATGGGATTTTTAGACATTCTAAGTTAATTGGTGGGGTTAGATTGGGCCAAACGAACTTGGGTTGGGCAGATATGAAAAAAAGGGCTTGATTCAGTCAATCTAGAGCCTCATAATGGAATCTTGGTGCGATGAAAGTACAAATAAAGGTATTTTGGGCTGAAATTTTACTTGTGAGTATTTTGGGATATCTGGGGTCTGGTGGTAAAAATTTGGGTCAATAGTCTGATCTAGTACGAAATCTTGGTTTGATATTAGGGTAAATGGGGAAATCTGGGGTTAAAAACTTTATGGGCAGGTGTTTTAATGTATCCAAAGTTTAATGGTGTGGTTTGATTGAAGGGGTAAATGGAGGAATCTTGAGCTGAAATTTTATGTATAGGTATTTTAGGATGTCATGAGTTTGATGGCGGTATTTGATATGAGGGTTAAATTGTAGACGGGGGGTAATCAGGACCATCATATTTGTTTTGGGTAGATTTAACGGTGCACTTGAAGTTTTTTGGGTTGAAAATTTGGTTCTTTGGGTTTTTAGTCATTTCGAAGAGGTTGGATAGGTCTATTGGGTGTTTGGGGTAAATTAGAGGTTTAGGCAGCGGACCGAGCAAAAATTAGGTGCTGACAACTGCCCTTCTTTGTTGTGAGGTAGGAGAGTACGATACAACAAAGACCAAAGAGAAGCATAAGAGATTTTTGTGAAGGGTAAGATCAGAAGAGGAGAAAAATGAGGAAGGAGGATTGAGGTGAAGGAGAAAAGTTCCTGTGCAACATCGTTCGATCATGTATAGGCCATTTTATTTTTGGCAAAGTGACTCCTAGGTATCAAGAATTGTCAGAATTTGCTTTCATAGCCGTTTTCTACGTATTTGTTTTTCTTGATTATCACATGATAAGTTGCTTTCATAGTCATTTTCTACGTGTTTGCTTTTCTTTATGACAAATATACCTTGATTTCGTATACTTTCTGATACCTAGGAGGGTCACTTTGCCAAAAGTAATTGGTTCACACATGATAAGTTGCTTTCATCATTGCTTTTGTGAGAACCAATTACTTTTGGCAAAGTGACTCTCCTAGGTATTTGAAACCTTACGAAATAAAGGCATATTCGTCATAAAGAAAAGCAAACAGGTACAAAATGGATATGAAAGGAACTTATCATGTGACCCCTTCTTCGTACTAGAAACCTTATGGAATCAAGGCACACTTGCCATAAAGAAAAAACAAATACGTAGAAAACAACTATGAAAGTGCTTTTATAAAAGTACTTTCCTAAAAGTTATTTTCTAATTTCATAAAAGTGCTTTCATAAAAGTGCTTTTGTAAAAGTTCTTTCATAAAAGTTCTCGTAAAAGTGCTTTTATAAATGTACTTTCGTAAGTGTTTTTATAAAAGTGATTTCTTAAAAGTGCTTTAGTAATGTACTTTTATAAAAGTGCTTTTATAAAAATACTTCCATAAAAATGCTTTTATAAAAGTACTTTCATAAAAGTGCTTCCATAAAAGTTCTTTCATGAAAGTACTTTTGTAAAAATGCTTTTATAAAAGTATTTTTATAGAAGTACTTCCATAAAAGTGCTTTAATGTAAAAGTACTTTTGTAAAAGTGTATTCGTAAAAGTACTTTTGTAAAAGTGCTTTCATAAAAGTAAACATCTATGGAAACAATTTTATAGGTAGAGTTTCCTCAAAGAATGAAATGAGCAGGATGGGGCATGATTATTTTCATGCTACAAGTTAGTCAATTTTTATGCTATGGGGCTGATTTTTCATTCTAAAAAGAATGTGGCCCTGGGCAAGAATTTTGTAACCAAACACTCTAATGTTATTCATTCTTTCCGATTCTTGCCTAGAATGAGCAAGAATTAAGAGAATGAGGCCTAGAGTAGTGAACCAAACATGGCCTTAGTTGATGGATGGTGGAAACTTGGAGTTTGGAGTTGGGATTTGGTTTGAATGGGTATTTTAAGGTTTTATGTAAGATGGTTGGATTTGATTTTATGGTAATAGTGTGGATGGGATTTGCACAAGCTATTGGATTAGGGTTGGATATGTTGAATGGTGGATCTGGATGATTCTAGGCTAAGATTAGTCCTCTTAGGGTTTTTTTTTTTTTTTTTTTTTTCTCTCGATGTTTTAGGGGATGTGAATAGTCTGGTTGGGCATTTGGGGTGTGTATTATGTTTTCCGGAGAAGGTTGAGCAAAAATTAGGTGATTGCAACATGACATCACATATCTATACCACTTATAAAAGTGCAAATAAGGTCTAGTTTTCTGGAATTTTCATGAGACATAAATTACCCCTTAACCACTAAATTTCTTGGGGACAAATGTGTACTTTGACAAAACACCATAATTAAGACATTTAATATTGTAATTTCTGGAATTTTCATTGGACATAAGTTACCCCGTAATCATTGAATTTCTTGGGGACAAATGTGTACTTTGACAAAATACCATAATTAAGACATTTAATTTTGTAATTTTCTAGATTTTTCATTAGACATAAATTACTCTTTAATCACTGAATTTCTTGGGAACAAATGTGTATTTTGACAAAACGCCATAATTAAGAAATGTACCTTCACCTTCACATACACCATTATAGATGTAAATTTTCCTTCTATTCAAAAGGAACAAAATTTACAAACAGAAAAATTAATTATAACTATATGATAGGAAATAATAATTAAAGGAACCAAATCTAAATCTGATAAATTATGTATTATTATAACTTTTTTTTGATAAATTCCACTGAAACACGACATCCCTTTTTAAGTTGTCTCTATTAATTGAAATAAGGTAGTGTTTGAGAACACTTAAAAGAAATACTTCTTATGACAAGTACTTCTTTTAAGACATGGGAACACACATTAAGTGGTTTTTAAGTGTTTATGGGTGTTTGGTAAAAAAGTGGGAAAGTACTTTTTTTAAAGAAGTACTTTTTTGAAAAAGTGACTTCAAGTTGGTTTTTTTAATGTCTAAAATACCCCCACGAGGGTTATACCTCCTCATTCTCCATTCATTCAAACCTCAAACCCTAGCAACGATGCACCAATTGCAGGTCCATCGGCGACGATCGACGGTGAGGAGCAGTGGTCGATGGACCCGTCGTTTTGTGGTCTTGAAGGAAGTATTAAAAGTTGGTTCTCTATCTCTTGGGGGTGGTTTCACACAAAAACTTTCTGGGTTCTTGCTGAATATGTTCGTAGGTTAGGGTGGTTTTGGTGTGGTGTTTGCAAAGTGGAGTTACTGCATTTGTAGTTTCTGTAATGGAAATATCAAGATGTTGATTGTTCTACCTTCCATGGAGTAATAAGCATTTTGATTGTTTTCGGAGTTTTAGGGGTTGAATTCGAAGCTTCTGCTTGATACTTATGGAAATTTGGGTGGTTTTAGGTCAACTGGTCTGTAAGTTTTGTCTCTGTTGATGTTTTTCCCCTCTCTTTCTATAATTCATTTTGTAGCAGTTTAGGGTGGTTGGGTTTTTTCTTTTGGCTACAAATCGTGCACTTAACCAAGGGTGAATTTTAGGTGTTTCATGTTTTGGGTGTGATTGTATGCTTCATTATCCTAAGATTAGAGGTGTTGTCTAGAGCCGATTCTTAAGAGTTGAGGTTTTAGTTTGACCTATAATTGCTTGAAATTGCTTTGGTTTGAAATCCAGAGCACATGTTTTACTTCAGATTTCTTCCTATTTTTTGTCTGAAATGGCTTGTATGAAGCTGGGAACCAAAACTGATGCATTCCAATGGCAAGGAGAAGCCTGGTATGTTCCCTTTGCATCTGAGTGCTTTATGTGTTTTGTTTTGTTTGTGGTTTTAAATTTCTATTTTTCGTCTCAGCTAGGGGATGTAGGTCTATTTAGAGGGGGTGGGGTTGGGGTAAGAGGTTAAGAGTAATATTTGAATTTACTATAGGTATATCTTGGTTTTGGATTTTAATACCTTTCTGTATTGAAGAACTAAAACGTGTTTTTTGATTTTAGCTTATGTTTATTTTCTAAATCTGCTTGATGGTATCCATCTTTGTTGTGCAATGTTAGTGGGTTTTATTCTTAAAATATTTATCGAGGTTACCAAGAAAAAAAAGTATTTGTTGATAATTTATTATTTTCTAAATCTACTTGATGGTATTTTGTTATTTATCAATATTATTCATTATTTGCTAACATTAGTTATTATTATTATTTATAATAATAATAATAATAATTATTATTATAATTATATAATTATTACTATTATTATTATTTGGATTCACATGGCAGCCCATGTGGGCTATCAGTTGAAATGTATAATATAACATGTGAAAAGCATTGTATATATGTATGCATGAAGTGAGGGCTAAAATTGTCATTTGTGTTAATATAAGCACTTAAGGGAAAGTAGCTTACCAAACATTCCCACCCCAATAAGTGCTTAAAAACATAATTAGTGATTTGAAAAGTGAGTTACCAAACAATCTTAAGTGTTTGTTAAAATAAGTATTTCTAAGAAGTACTTGTGAATTAACAAGTACTTAATCATCAAAAAGGTTCTAAAAGGGTTATTAAAAAGTAGTTCCAATCCAATTCAATTGGACTTCATAAGGGATTTTTCCAAGTCCTATATTTAAGGTGTTAACTCTCGTTCTCTATGATCATAACCTTTACTTGAGGTATTTTTATTTCTCACTAATAAATTATACTAATTAAATTAATATCCAATAATTTTAACAATACAAAACCAATGTATTTAAAATTTACATGAAAATGAAACCATCATTCAATTTAGATGACGAGTAGTCAAATCATTGGATTAAATGGGTTAAACCATGGTATCATAGTTAAATAATAAAAAAATACAAACAAAAAAATATACAATTATAAAAAAACAAAGAAGTGAATTTTTTAGAACATTTCTAATATTATATATTTATCATATTAAAAAAAACGACAAATAAGAACTATTTATTAACGATTGAAATGAAATACAAATTTTAAAAACTACCTAAAAACAAAACCATTTTCCTATTCAAGCGGAGGATTAGTGGTTCAACCTTTTAGGTCAAATGGGTAAAATAAAAATAAAAAAAAAAAGATAAAAGCATAGAGTAGAAAGTTAAAGTAACATGTAAAGAAAACCATTTTCCACCTAAGTAGTGACCAACAGTCCATAGGGATTTACTTGGGGGAACCCAACTCAAGCATGGATTGACTTAGATTAAGATTTAAGACAATCTTGGATTTTTAGTCCTTGGGTTGGGTGGGCCCCAAAGTTTGGCCTTTTCTATTTTTTGGATTGGGCTTAAACCTAGCTTGAGCGCAACCCAACCCAACCCAATCAATAAGCAAAATAAGCAAGAAAATAAATAAAACAGATTTTCAAAATCTAACAAATAGAAGTTTCACTAAATTACATAAATAAAACGAAGTTTCGAAATCGAACAATAAGATCGAATGGATATTTCGCTTGATTACATAAATAAAACAGAATTTATAAATCTACAATAATATCAAATGGAATTTTCACTAAATTATATGAATGAAATGTAATTTCAAAATCTAACAATAAGATCAAATGGATGCAAAAACTCACTAATTCTGAAATTTGAAATGATATTTTGACATAATTATTTTTTTTTCTTTTCAATAATTATTTCAATTTCAGCATTTTCACAATTTTCAAATTTCAAAAGAAAAGTTGAATTTGGTAGTTATCTGAAATTTCATAATTTTAATTATTTTTGTTTTGAGAATTCAGTAATTATTTTCAGTAATATTATAATTCTCAGTATTATAATTACCGAAAATTCTAATTTCTGAAATAACTAAATTTAGTAGCTAAGACTTAAAAGGTATTAAAATTTGAATATAAAATATTAAAATTATTGAATGACTGAAAACATTAAAACACAATTATAATTTTCAGTGTTATGAAAATATTATATCATCTAATTATAATATTTAGTATTATCAATTATGAAGATCAGTGAATATTAAATATAATTGTTGACGTAATCTATAAATATTCAGTTAACATAATTAACACAATTCAATAGTTTATATTAAAGTAAATTAGACCTTTTTAATGATTCAATAATTCTTAATCTATCGTTAAGTCTTCAATTCAATCCCGTCCGGGGGCCGGACCGAGCCGGCCCGTCGGGCCACCCGACCCATGAACAGGTCTAATAGTCACGATGACCTTTTTAATTATGGGACGTGGGACATGAATAACCAACCAGTTTAATAACTGTTTAATATTAACAACAAACAAATCATTTAATAACATCCATACTCGACCCGTTGGAAACATGAATAACCGTCCGTTTAACATTAATGATAAACAAATCATTTAGTAACATCTATACCCGACTCGTTCACCTAGATTTGGGTTATCTTCTTGACCCGAATCTTTACTGCGTATAATGCTAAACGTGGTGGGGTGGGTTTGGATTTAGCAAAGAAACGATTTGGAAGATGGCTTTAACACAAACAATGGAAAACTTGGAAGATGGATTTAATACAGAAAAGCGACTTGGGTTTAACATAGAAAATAAAAACGATTTGGAAGACGGAAAACATACCTGGGTTTTGCTCGATGGAAAGAGTTGTGCTCAAAAACAAGGGCTATATGGGTTGTGCTCAGATAGGATGGAACCTGAACCGACAAAGATAGTGGAGACGATCCACTTTGAGCAGAAATCTCTCATTTTTTTCAGTGTCGTTTTGCAATGTTTCCTTCCACAAGAGTCAGAACTAGAAGTCTAGTCTTCTTGCCTTTTTACTTAGTGCCCACTCGTACATCGCAGGTACCAGAAATCCGCCATTAAGAGTGTCGGTGATGAATGAGGGAGTTTTTGAATATACCCACTGTCGATCCCCTTTCGTCTCACGATCTTCTCGACTATTCCTTGTTACGCTAGAGACAGAAATTCGCTATTGACGACCATAGTCTACTGTGATTTCCATTCTTAGCTATATCAGTGCTTGCGATAATAATGGCGGTGAAGGTCCAAAACTAGCTTATTATTCACAGCAGCAGAAAAATATGAGTCTTGAGATAAGGGATATTTTTCAAAGAAGATTCATAACGGCATGAACAAAGAGGTTTCAGAGGAAAGCCCTCGGTAATGGAGAATGAAAGAGAGAGAGAGAGGAAGGGGGAGATCTAATATAGTATTGAATAGTGAGCGAACGAATTAGACAGGTAAAAATTTCCTCAAACCATAACCGAGGAATTCTAGAGGGAAAGAAGGATAGCAGTCTATGCGGATTCTAATGGCAACCACGTTGCTTATGAGATCGCACCTTTCTAAAACCCTTTTGGCGAAAGATTTTTTTTGGTGGAGTTTTGAGCGATGAAACAATTCTTTCTACCCCCGCTTTCTAATGTGAGTAGGGTGATAAGGCGATGGAGGTTGGTTAAGTCTCTGAAAGCCTGGAGAAGAAGGCAAGAAAGAGAGAATGCTGAGAGGACTGTAGAGGATGGCGGGAGAAGACAAGAGGAGGAAGAAAGAGAGACCGGTAGAGAGATAGAGTCAAAGTTAGGAAACCCAAGGCTATAATTTATCTTTACGTCAAATTATTAAAGGAGCACCATTGAGGTTTTGCCACGTGTCTCATGAGCCCTGTCTGGGACGAAGTTTCCTTTTGTCTGAGGATTCTCATAATACATGTGTGCTACTTTCTGACATGGCACGAGTGATCTTAGTTTTAGTCTCAACATGTCTTTCTTAATCTTACTGGGCATCATGTTACGAGTGATATTGGCTAGTCGTTATATTTTTTGTTCGTTGCTAATTTGCGATGGCTTTGAGCTCATTGCAGGTCTGTGGCGACCTCAATTTCATCATCGGTTGTACATCTTTGAGTTTATTGTAGGTCTATGGTGACCTTGAACTCATCGCAAGCTCGTGCAATCTTTGAGTTCATCACAACTCTGCGTAGGCCCTGAGCTCATCGCAAATCTATGCCAAGTTGTGAACTCGTCGCAAGTAGGGGTGCCAATGAACCGGTTTTGGGTTGGACTCCTTCTAAATCAAAATCCATTTGGACGGATTGAACGGACCAATATGACATCGAATTGGACCTGGTCCATCCATAATGAATTTATATTGGATTGAGCCAATATTTGGTCCATTGATAGAAGATAAGAGCATAGGTGTCAATGGATCATGTTTGAGTTGAAACCAATCTAAACTAACATGAATTTTAACAGATTGGACAGTCTTTGGACCGGTCCAAAATGGTCCAAAATATTCATTGGACTGGATTGGACCAGGTCCATTTGTAATGGACTCACATTGGATTGGACCAAATTGGACCAAATTCAATCAATTGACACCCCTAGTCGCTAGTGTTTCTGTAGCATTGGTTTAGAACCTTCATTGACAACATGTACCGAGAGAGGGTTTTAGGGTACCCATCATTGACATTCTTGATAACTCAATCAAAAAAGCTATCAATAGGGTTAGATGTTTAGTGGCTTCTAATCTCTCTAAAAAACTTCAATTCCATCTGCTATAATAATTCGATTTTTTTCATGAGTTTCTTTCTGTTAGACCTATTCATGGGCCGGTCCGGGCCGGGCACGGGCTGGCCTTTCACTCTACATTAACAAATTTTTCTAAGGCCTGAGCTTGAGCCCGGCCCGACCATCGGGCCTACAACTTGGGCCCAAGCCCGAAGTCTAGCTCATGTCACTGCTATTGCTGAAGCGACTGAATAGAGAGAGAGAGGTTATAAAGAAAAAATAAAAATACATATATTAAATTATTAATATGTATATTCTAATAAATATTATATATTTTATATAATATATAAACTACATATTATATATTTTATAAAATATATAATGCTGAATCGGGCCAGACTGAGCTCAGGTCAGGCTTTTTTGACAAATTCCGAGCCCGATCCGAAACACAGTCGAGTTTGCTGTTTTGGGCCCGAGGTTAATCCCGCAGGCCTAATAACATATCCAATTCGACCGGGGTGCAGGCCGGGCAAAGCTGGGCCGTCGGGCTACCCATCCCATGAACCAGTCTACTTTCTGTATGTATTGGAAGATTGACGGAAATAGTAATGGGCTCATCTGAATGGATGCAATGAGCCGATGGTAGTCCTTTCGTGGTGGGCTCGTCTAGAAAGAGAATCCGCACAGTCGACAATGAAGCCGCACTGTCGAGACCACTGGTGGGCTCACGGAATAGCAAAGTGTTTCAATTTATCATAAAAAGGTTGGTTTGGGGTGTTGTGTTCTTCTCGTCCATGTCTATACTGTTATAGTTAATATGGGCTATAGATCCGGAGTCGCTATAGAGGGTCCAAATTAGACGACTCCAACTTGTGATTCTATATAGAAACAGGAGGGATCTTATCAAAGCTGTCGTGGATCAATGCTACACCATCCCTTCTGCGCACATCTCCTACTTTTGGTTTCTACACACATCAGTGAGGCTTTAAGTAATTTAATCTCTTAATTAATTTCTTATCGACAGAAGAAGTTGGTAGTTGGTGTGTTTTTTGCAGTCATTATACTTCCGGTTAAATTTCTTACCAACGGAAGAGATTATATAGAATAGAGAAGTGTGGGCTTAAATAATTTATTACCTGATGAGGAGCCTTCTAGTGACATCAATCACACATGGCATTTCAGAATAGGCCGATGACACCTTGGCACCACCTAGGCGACGATATGCCTTAGCCAAAGTGACGGGGTCCGACTTGGCGACCTGCCTCCACCGACTTGGTGGAAATCTAGCTTGCAACCTCGTCCACAATTCAAAGTGGCTTGCAACACCTCGTCCAAGGCCGACCTATGGTACCTCGTCAGTACGGCCAAAGTGACTTTGACGAGGAGTGAACTCCCTCGAGGGCTTACCGATCTGATTGAGGTCCAGGTGGCGACCTGTAAGATGTGGTTTTTGACTAATCCTGCATGCATATCCCGTCACTCCCGGGTTTCTCAGAAGTTGGCCCCCACCCCAAATGTTTTGGAGGAAATCGAACAAGGTGCGAAGATTGGTATACGTGCACGACTACCTCCGAGGAATTCGGACCAATTAGGTACGTCTTCCTGGAGACCTTGGATGTAATGCGTGAAGCCCACACCAAACAATGCTTATATAAAGGCCCACATCGGTTAGGCATGTCTCATATTCACAAGTTTTCAACTCACAACATAACCAACATGCTAACTTAAGCATCGGAGTGACCACGCTGGGTTAGCCACCCTAGGTTCTCAGAGCTTTCCCCTTCTTGCACTTTGACTTGCCAGCCAAGCAACTGACGTCTGAGCTGCCATCTAGCTCGGAGCGAACAGATTGCGCACCATCAATTGGCGCCATCCGTGGGAAACACAACAAAAAGCTAAGTTCTCACCTTCTAGTTTTCACCTTTATCAACTCAATGACATTTTTGAGCAGCACCAACATCTAGAATGAAGTATCAGTTACTAGGGGCAAGAGCATCTGTGATGAACCTTGAGAACCCCTTTGTGACAATCAAGTAAGTTCAGTGCCCCTAGCACTTCCTGGATTAGCAACCGTGCTAAACTCAACACTCCCATTACTCTAGACAAGCACACTGCTACCTCATGTGAACTCCCGTTGGGATTGAAGCGCGACAGTTTTATGAACTGAAGAATGAATCTCTTGACGTGGGCATGGGAGGAAAAGTTCGGTGCATTCATGCTGCTACAAAATAATCAATAGCAAAATGACCTCAGTGATGAGCAGTCCAACGACAGTTACCTCGGAGCAAGGCCGACCTCGCAGGTCAAGCCCTTTGTGGTTCACGCAGGAGTTGATGGCAAATAGGCCGAGCAGCTCTGCCGACCTCAATTCAGCTCAGATGAACCTCGTCAGCTCTATTTGCAAGGTTGCCTCTACAGGTCGAACCCTTCGTGGCTCCCGCGGGAGTCAGTAGCCAACATATTGTGTGGTCGCCCTTGTAGGTCGAGCCTTCTAAGTCTCCCATGTGAGTTAGTGACTTACAATTAGTAGAGCTGCCCCCACAGGTTGAGCTCCCTATGGCTTCTCGTAGGAGTAGACAACTAGCGTCACCAAGGGGCTAATGCAGTGTAGCCGTGACACCGACCTACCACCCAATGCTGACAGCAACATATGTATCGACAAAGCCATCACAAGGGGGGTAGAATATGAATGACTAGCCCATACAAGCTTCAAGGATCTGGCCTAGATTGTATCCCAGCCCGAACTACGAAGCCTCACTATTGATCAAACTCTATATGGCTCCCTTGAGAGTTGGAAGCGAACCGAATGTGGAATCGACCACATAGGTTGAGCCCTTTGTGGCTCTCATGAGAGTAGGTGACCCACACACAGTAGAGCCACCCCCTCAAGATAAGCCTCCCATAGATCTAGTAGGAGAGGGTGTCCCACAGCTCCAGGAGTAGGTGTAGTACATGTATGCCATGGTCTCACAAGCACCTACCCTGAGAAGCCAATCCCACACAATGGCATGGGAGCATCCACATTTAAAGCTACTACTAAACAACCATCCGCTTTAGCAACTTGGTCAAATTGAGTTCTAAGGGAAATCCATACCACCTTTTAGTTAAGGCGCCCTTAAGCCAACTTCGAAAGCACGACGACAACAGGTAGACTGATCTAAGTAGGTCGGCCCCCCGTTTATCTAGCTTGGAAACACGTGTGAATTGATCTCAAAGGACATTAGCATCTCACCACCAACTCAAAAAAAAAAAAGGAGAGAAAAAGAAATGAAAGTAGGGAAGACTAGTTTTCTTTCCACACCATGGCGGATGTGCAAACTTGGCCGATCGCTTCACAACCGACCTCCACCTCGGTTTCAGGCTCCACATTGACCTCGCTGGCTACTCTTTCAAGAACCGGCTCGAGGGACATTGTGTTGTAGTCTACTTGAGTGGAGCGACCTGACGAGGCAGACACACAATTAGAAGCCCCTCTTGACTACGACATGACGAACTTCGCTCTTGAGGTATTTGGCTGAATTGCAAAACTCCTTGATGGTTGCATCCCTAGTAAGGTAGATGTCCTCGGAGTGCTTGTTTCGCCTCTCCTCAAGTAGATGAATTTGGTCTTGCGCCTCTATAATCAAGACGGTGAAGTGCTGCGTAAGACTGCATTCAACACTTAGACTCTTCCGACCTGGGGAGAAAACTAGACCGACACCTATAGCTATGAGCTCATTAAATTAGTCACCGATCTGATCTTAGCTCGGGAGTGGGGGGCAATTGCTGAGGGCGGATTTGGTCCTCTAGTGACATCATGACACATGGCATCTCAGAACAACCAGATGACACCCCGACACCACCTAGGCGATGACATGCCTTAGCCAAAGTGATGGGATCCAACCTGGCGACCTGCTTCTGCCGACTTGGTGGAAATCTAGTTGGCGACGTCGTCCACAACTCAAGTTGGCTTGCAGCACCTCGTCTAGGGCCGATCTATGGTACCTCATAAGTATGGTCGAGGTCACCTCGATGAGGAGTGACCTCCCTCGAGGGCTTGCCGGTCTGATTGAGATCCAAGTGGCGACCTACAAGACATGCTCGTCGACCAATTCTGCATGCGTACCCCGTCACTCCTGAGTTTCTCGGAAGTTGGCCCCCACCCTGAATGTTCCGACGGAAACCAAACAAGCCACAAAGACTGGTCTACGTGCATGGCTAACTCCAAGGACTTCGGACTAGTTAGGCACGTCTTCCTAGAGACCTCAGATGTAATGGATGAAGCCCACGCCAAACAATGATTATATAAAGGCACCGACTCCAATGACACAATGTATGTGCAGTTACTTGCTTATTAGATCTTATATCCACAAGTTTTCAGCTCGCAAACTAACCAACATACTAACTTAAGCATTGGAGTGACCACGCCTAGTTAGCCACCCCAAGTTCTCTGAGCTTTTCCCTTCTTGCACTTCAACTCGCCAGCAAAGCAACTGATGTCTGAGCTGCCATCCAGCTAAGAGCGACCAGATCACACACCATCAACCGTGGAAGAAATTATAGAATAGAGAATTATGGGTTTAATTAATTTCTTACTGTTGGAAGAAATTACAGAATAAAGAATTGTGTGTTTAATCAATTTATTACTGTTGGAAGAAATTACAGAATGGAGAAGTGTGGGTTTAATAATTTCATTCCGGTCGGTGCATCACAAGGTTTTGGCATAGTTGATTTAGACATGTCCGTAACAATCCCTAATTATTTTCTCTTCTTATAGAAAGGATATTATTGTCATTTTCTTAAAATATAATAGTCACATGGGATGGCATGTGCAGATTGTCATGGATTGTGACGGAATCCTAATAGTGGGAAGAATTAGTCAATTGTGAGAGAACTTAAAGGTGCTTTTAAGACAATATGTAGGCAGTAAGGGTAGTTATTCAATTAGCAAAATGATAAGGGCAGTTTAAAAAATTTGCCCAAAAAATCATTTAAAAACATACATTGGGTCCCACTATTTTAATTTAATTGATTGTGGATAAACAATTGTCAAAGCTATAGAACTTTTCTTTGAGAATGTTTAAGAGAGAAACTACCTACTTCTTGGATTCTATTTCTTGAAATAATAGAATGTGTGACACCTATTTTAGAGTGCCACATGTTTGAGTATTAATACTTGAAATTTTTATATGGAGTTAAGCAATTCAAGTATGTAAGGACTAGGTTTTCTCTTTGAAAATGGGAAGAGCCACGTCTAAGATGTTATTTACTAAAATTTTAGGATGCCACATGTTTGAAGGGGTGGACTCTAACCTCACCACATTCCTTTATCTATCTATCTATAATATATATATTAGATAGATAGATAGATAGATTGATTGATTGATTTTTTACAAAAGCACTTTTATGAAACAACTTTAATGAGAGTACTTTCACAAAAGAACTTTTAGGAAAATATGTTTTATGAAAGCACTTTTACAAAATTACTTTTGTGAAAGTACTTTTACAAAATTGCTTTTATCAAAGCATTGTTATGAAAGTACTTTTATAAAAGCAGTTTTATGAAAACAGTTTTTACGAAAACACTTATAAAAGCACTTTTGCAAAAGTGTTTTTATAAAAGCACTTTTACAAAATCACATTTATAAAAGTGATGCTGCTCAATCCGAGGTAGTGCACGGACTAAGGAAAGCAACCAGATAATCCTTGTTGACTGGGCGGTGTCGAGCTAATAAGGACGATGCCGCACAATGTAACCTGCGATCAAGAGAAGAAGTCAGAGGCCCGAGGAGTTGTCCTCGGGTAAACACTCCGATTCTCAAGTTAGTGAGAGGGTGGTGAATGGTCAGGCCGAGCAATGAGGGTGCTGGTTCGAGTAAAGTAACGGTATGGGTGCTAAAAGTTGGGATCCCTTACCTTGAGCATGGGGCACCTTTTTATAGTCAGGGTTTCGTCTCCTAATCGGATTATGCTACTGGGGAGATCGGGATGGAGCTCTCCGCCAAGGTTACTAGGGTAGAGTCCTACAACTCAGTGAAGTTGTCTTCCCACCCCCTATCTACGGTTGAGCTTATCCATGGGTCGTATAGTTGACGTGGCTGGAGGGATGAGACAGGGGGCCATGGTAATAACATAGCTCAACCAAGCTATGCCAACGTGGCTGGGCGATGACTGGGCAACCACGTATCTCTAAGGGCCATCTCAGCCTTGACCCCGACACCACTCCTTAGTTTTGAAGTCGAGGGACGAGGTTCTCCTGGTTCGTTGCTCGGTTGAGGAACTTCTGAGCTGTTGTCCGGCTCTTCTGCTGTCCGCGTAGTGTTGGTTGTTGCCGAGGAATCCTCTGATCGTTGGCTGTAGAACTTAACTAACACCAAAATTTTGCTTCTCGAACCACTCCCCTAGTTCTGCTATCAAGGAGGGGGAATGCTCGTCTAGACTATTGCGCGGCCATGTAACCTTGTCTGGCGTCAGGGCTCAGTTCCGATCGGTGTTAGACATCCTAGCTGGGCCAGCATTCTTGGGTGGCCCCACTGGGGATCCGCGTTGGTGGTTGGAGTGGCACTGAGGGTTGAGCCAACACATTTAATGGTCGTAACCGTTGCACGTCAGGGTCATCACTTCAGTTTCTGATGCTTCATGCGTGCGTTGTCGGTCACATCAATCGGTCTTTCGAGGCATTGTCAGAGGTTTTTCATTTGTATCATTGATCTCTCCTCAATCCATGTTGGGGGGGCCTCTATGTCATTTGCGAGGAAGGTAGCTTGCATTGCTTGGCTCGGTATGTCTTCCTTATCCATCGATCCTCTTCCTCTTCCTCTTCTGGGTCCTCTAGTAGTGGTTCCAATTCCAACTCTTCCCATGACTCCAACTACGAGCTGGAGCTGGGGGATTTTGTGGCCGCTGAAGTTGAGGAGGCTATGGCTTGCCCTTTTGGAACATAGGTGGAACTCCCTCTGCGGGTAGGTCACCGGTTTGGCACCAAGCCCTACATCTTGGTGCCCAGGGATATGGCACACATCCGAGCTATATACATCATCCCTGCAGAGTTCTAAATGAGGTGTCCGCAACCAGATGAAATGGCCACAGATGCTCGGCTAGACGAGATATGTGTTTACGAGCATAGCTTGGAGGCTAGGTTGAGGTTCCCATTGAGCGAGGGGGTCATCGAGATATTGGGCTGGTATAGGGTGTTGTTGGTGCAATTGTTGTCGAACTCCTTCAAGTTCTTGCTCGACCTCATGTCCTATTGCGCAATTTGTGATATTGAGCTGACCTGGGGATGGTGAGCTTCATGCTTCAGCTGAAGCACCATCAGCAGGGCTACTACTATTTCTCCAGTAGGCAGAATGTCTAATCATAGGTTAGGGCTCCTTCTATGAAGCACTGAAATGAGTCATTTTTCTTCGTGCGCATTCCCGGGGTCTCCC
Source organism: Nelumbo lutea (assembly GCF_056320005.1). Lineage (NCBI taxonomy): Eukaryota > Viridiplantae > Streptophyta > Magnoliopsida > Proteales > Nelumbonaceae > Nelumbo > Nelumbo lutea. The sequence goes on along the minus strand of NC_142689.1, from coordinate 59,218,921 downwards.
TTTTCTGGTCAAACTACTAGAACCGAGAACAATTGTGCCATAGCCCGAGTGGATGATGCTTACATGGGAGGAGAGGTCGACCCTGAACATGATCCATGAGATAGATGTTATCACGTACACATGCTTAGAGATGTTGTTGCTCACTGGGTTGATGGAGAGGGTGGTCGATCTGTTTCTTTTACTGTTTGTTTGTTGAGTCACTGTTCCCTTGTTTGCTTTCTACTTATCTCGGGCATTCTGTGTTGCAGGTATAAGGATGACTAGCGAAGAAGAGATTGTTCATCGGTTGAGGGCACTTCGACAGAGGCAGGGGCGGGCTGGTATGCAGTTGGAGGCTCGACCCGAGGTAGCAGACCAGCCACGATCTACGGATAGGGTGTCTCATCAGCAAAGGAAAGGTTGGCGGCTGGAGGCCAAGGAGGACGATGTTGTCGTGGTTGACCCTAAAGGGGTTCGTCATCCTACGGGTGTGTCGGGGACAAAAATGGGCGGTAGCAGTTCGGGCCTACACATTCCGCAGTGGTCGTTTCATGTTGACGATGACTTGGAGATGCTTGAAGTTTCCAAGTAGTTGTTGCGAGGGATTATGACTATGTCGATGGCTTAAGCGTCGGTCGAGGTCGGCAAAGGAGCCTTAGAGTGTGCGCTTCTGCGGCCTGATGACCATGTGACTTCCTTTCTTTCTTATCCCCTATGCTTTTTTTTGGGCGTATACTCATCATTCTCTTCTGTAGAATGCTTGTGCGGCGGTCATGTTGGTTGATCTTCTCCGGGACCATCGATCAACGTACGAGCGAGAGCACTCTGAGTATCTACGGAAGAAGGCCTAGTTGGTCGAGCTTCAAGCTGCCAGGGAGCGGTCAACCATGCTAGAGAGGGAGGTGGCCGAGCTGAAGACGCAATTGGCCAAGTAAGCCAACATTGTTCGAGGGCTGAAGCAAGAGATCGTCGAACTTAAGGCGGAGTAGGAGAGGCTAAGGCAAGAGGCTGCCAAGGAGTCAGTTGATCGGTACAAGGCATCAGAAGAGATGAAATTGCAAATGGACAAGTACACTGAGGCCTCCTTCGAGGATGGATTTAACGCCTTTTGCCGAAGGGTCATTCACCACTAGCCAGAGCTGATCGAGGTGTCACAGGGCCGGAGGACTTGTGATCCGGACACTCCCCCAAGTTCCGCCGAGGATGCCGACGAAGGGGCCGGGGACGAAGTTGACGCTGCTGAAGGGGCAGCTGGCTCTGCCACCAAGGATTAAGCGATTATCTCTTCCAAGTTGTGCTTTTTCTTTGTGTTAGGTTCTCTCCATTCTTTTTTTTTGTATCGGCTCGGTATGTCGAACCTTAAACGATGTAGCGGACCACTTTCTGATTTGAATATAAGTTATTTTTGCTGACCATGTATGTGTGTCTCGCTGTTGTTGCGCATTCTTTATACTTGTGCATTTCTTTTGCTAGCTGAGGCATGGCTGATCGGGCTATTGCGTGCCGATTTGGGCTATGCCTCGACATCCTCGACCTTCTGCTGATCGAGGTATGGTTGACCGAGATCGTTCGGTTCCCGAGCTCTCAGCCATGGTATGCTCAATTTGTAGTCTCGGGGGCCTTTGGGGCCCTTTTAGGGCTGGTTGTTTCCCATCTAACTCAGTCATTAAGCCAGCAGTCGTGTGGAGTTCCACGACTGCCCTAAAGCCTCGATGGGCGGGGTGTTCTTTCTCCAAGTTTAGGCTCAACCATGGTTAGCTAAGATAGGTAGCTTAGTTGGCGATACGTTTCCGAGTTGGGCGTTATGGACTCGACCGTTCTAGGATCGGCAGAGTCAACTTGGTCGGTAATGCGGCTTGGCCTGTACATGTGTATCGTGTGCAGTGATCATGTATGTGCCTGGGGGTCTGAGATGTAGTTTACAAGAAAGGAAACTTTTATTACTTATAGATTTACTGGTAGTACATCTTGAGATTTCCCGAGTTCCAGCCCCTCAGTGTTGGTCGGCCTTCAAGGTCTTCGAGTCTATAAGTACTCGGTCCAAGGACCCTGGTGATTCTATACTGCCCTTCCTAGTTTGGTCTGAGCTTGCCTTCTCCGGGTGCAGTGACTATGACTCTACGTAGGACGAAGTCGCTTGTCTTGAATTCACGTCCTTTGACTTTGGAGTCGTAGTGCTTTTCTATCCTTTGTTGTTGTGCAACTATTCTTACATGTGCCCCGTCCTGGGCTTCTTCTACTAGGTCCAATTCCACACGTAGATCTTCATCATTCTACCCCTAATTGAATAGCTCGGTCCGGATAGTTGGGGAACCTATCTCCATGAGGACTATGGCCTCGGCCCTGAGGGTCAAACTAAAAGGGGTCTCTCCAGTGGCGGTCTGTGGGGTCGTTTTGTATGCCCAGAGTATGCTTGGCAGCTCCTCAACTCACTTTCCCTAGGCTTGATCTAGGCACATTTTTAGGCCGTGTAGTAGTGTTCGGTTGGTTACCTCGGTTTGCACGTTACTCTGGGGCCGATGTACTATGGTGGTCCAATGATTGATCCTTAGGTTGGCATAGAGGGTCTCAAACTTCTTGTTAGTGAACTATGTCCCATTGTCCATGATGAGAATGCGAGGGATGCCGAAGTGGCAAACAATACCCTACCAAAAGAAGCTCTGGGCATTATGGGCAGTGATGCATAACAAGGCTTCAGCTTCCACCCACTTCGTGAAGTAGCCTACTGCTACAAGAAGGAATTTCTTCTGTGCAACCACATTGGGAAGGGGCTGAGGATGTCCATTCCCCACTGGGTGAACGACCACGGGCTGGTGATTGGCTTCAGGGGCGTAGGCTGGTGATGGAGATTGGAGTGTCGTTGGCAATTGTCACACTTTTGAACTAACTAGGCAGCGTCCTGCTTCATCGTCAGCTAGAAGTATTCTTGCTGGAGTGCCTTATGGGCCAATGTGCATGCGTTGGGGTGATCTCCGCAAATGCCCTCATATATATCCTAGAAGACATAGTCTGCTTCGACTAGGGGGAGACACTTCAGGTATGGGAGAGTATGGGAGCAACGATAGAGTTGACCTTGGATAAGGCAGTACCGGGCTGCTCTGTGTTGGAGCTTCTTCGCATCCGCTCGGTCTTCTGGGAGAGCACCTTCTCAAAGATACTCGGGCTATGGGGTCCATCCAAGATGGGTCGTGCTGCACTGGGAGGATGAGAATGGTTGTTGGTGCGATGCTCGACTGGGCTAGTGTATCCAGTCGTACAGTCGAGTTAAGGTCAGTCTACGGTGAGATGGCTAGCTTTGAAAGGGCATCGACTCGGGTGTTCTCAGCTTGAGGGATTTGCTGAATATTGAAATGCTCGAGCTGCTGAGTGAGCTCCTGCACCTTTTATAGATAACTCACCATGGAGGGGGTTCGAGCCTCGAATTGGCCGTGGATTTGATTGACCACTAGCTATGAGTCGCTGAAGGCCTCAATTCTTCGGGTCCCGAGGTCCAAGGCAAGGCAGAGCCCATCAATCAAGGCCTTATACTCGGCCCCATTGTTGGACGCCTTGAACTCGAACCTGAGGGTGTGTTCCAACATTGCATCATCTGGGTTGAGGACGACGAGGCCGACGCCGCTGCCCTATTGGTTCGATGAGCCATCTACGTGCAGTGTCCATACTAGGGGTGGCGGGGCCGGTTCCTCAGTGGAGAATGTACATTCTACGATGAAGTCTACCAAGAACTGGGCTTTAATCGCCGGTCGGGGTGCATACTCGATGTTGAATTCACTTAGTTCCACACTTCACTTGACTAGGAAGTGCGATACTTTTGGCCTCTATAATATCTGTTTAAGGGGCTGGTCGGTAAGTACTCAGATGTTGTCGGCCTAGAAGTAGGGTCGGAGCTTTCTGGTATCTTTGACGAGAGCCGAGGCTAATTTCTCTAGGTTGGAGTACCAGGTCTCTACACCGCTAAGGACTTTGCTGGTGTAGTAAGTCGGCCTCTGTACCCGGTCTTCTTCCTTAATCAACACTAAGCTGACGACCTCGTCTCCAGCCAAGAGGTAGAGCAATAGCTCATCCCCTGGGTTTGGCTTGGTCAGGAGGGGTGGCGAGCTCAGGTACTGCTTCAACTCCAGGAAAGACTACTCACATTCTTCGGTCCAACGAAAATCTTTTGATCACTTAAGGGCTTTGAAGAAAGGGAGACACCGGTCTAGAGATTTGGACATAAATCTGCTGATGGCGGCTATTCTTCCGGTGAGTCGTTGCACCTCTTTATGGGTCTGGGGAGATGGCATGTCAAGGATGGCCTTTATCTTCTCCAGGTTTGCTTCGATCCCTCTTTGTGTCATCATGAACACCAGGAACTTTCCGAAGCTGACCCCAAAAGCACACTTGGTTGGGTTTAGCTTCATCTTGTATTTTTTGAGGGTGTCGAAGACTTTCGTGAAGGTCAGTCAAGTGATGCTCGACTCTCTTGCTCTTTACGAGCATATCGTCGACATACGCTTCTACATTCTAGTTGAGTTGTTCTTTGAATACCTCGTTCACTAGCTGCTGATAAGTGGTGTCGACGTTCTTGAGGCCGAAGGGAATTACTCTGCAGTAGTACAGGCCATGGTCGATGATAAAAGTTATTCGCTCCTGGTCATCCGAGTGCATCCAGATTTGGTTGTAACCTGAGAAGGCACCCATGAAGCTCAATAGGTCACGCTCCATTGTTGCATCGATGAGTTGGTCGATCCTCAGTAGGGGGAAGCTGTCTTTGGGGCAGACCTTATTTAGGTTGATGAAGTCGATGTAGATCTTCCACTTCCCATTGACCTTCTTCACTATTACTATGTTGGCCAGCCAGTCGGGGTACTTGACTTCCCGAATAAAGCCAGCGTCGAGTAGTTTTTGTACTTTGTTGGCGATCACTTGCCACTGCTCTGTGGCGAAGTTCCTCTTTTCTTCTTTACAGGTTGGTAGCGTGGGTCGACGTTCAACCGATGTGTTAATACTTCAGGGTCGATCCCGGGCATGTCTGATGTCGACCAAGTGAATACGTCGGCGTTGTTTCTCAATAGTTGCACAATTTCTTCTCAGAGGTGGTCATCTAGTTGGGAACCGACTTGGATTGTCTTCTCGTGACCTTCTTCAGAGAGGGGGACTTGGATGAGGTCTTCCACGGGTTGGCCGCGCTATGCCTTTTCCTCATTGTGTAAGTCATAGGCTTCCACCATCAGTGTCTTGGCGATTGGACGTGGTCCTCGGCAGGAGAGCTGATAGTAGTGTTGCATTGTTCTCTGGTCTCCGTGTGCCCCCTCAATACTGTACTTGGTTGAAAATTTCATGGCGAGGTGGTATGTCGAGATTGCGGCCTGCAGGGCGTTGAGGGTCGGTCTACCAAGGATCACATTGTAAGAGGAGGGACAACGCACCATGATGAAATCTACCATGGCCATCGCAGTGATGTTGTCATCTTCGATCAAGAGGGGAAGAGTTATTCTCCCAATGGGTAGGAGGGGCTCTCCCGAGAATCCCACCTAGGGAGTGTTGACCGACGTGAGCCGCTCTCTGTCAATGCCGAGCTTTTTGAATGCATCTTCGAACAGTACATCAACAGAGCTCCCTATGTCGACTAGGATCCGTCGGAACTCAAAGTTAGCCACCTCGGCCGTGGTGACCAAGGCGTCATCGTGCAGTGTCTGGATCCCTCAGAGGTCGTCATCGGTGAAGGTGATAGATGGGCTGCGCTTCTTCCTATGACCCTGGTCGTCAATCTCGCACAACCAAGCATATTTCTTTCGATCCGAGCTACTCTCCCCTTCAGCGGCGGTTCCTCTTGATATGACATGGATAACGCCATTTGGGGGGCCTCGGGGCGGCGGTTGTTAATCTTCATCCATTCTCTGCTCTTCTTGGGTTGGCCTCTCACTTCTGTCGATGAAGCCGCTGAGGTAACCACGCCTGATCAAATCTTCAATATGGTTGCGTAGGTCAAAACAGTTCTCCGTGTCATGGCCGTGCTTCTTGTGGAACTCACAGTATTTGTCTTGGTTCCTCTTGTTACTTTGTGTCTTTATCTTCTCGGGCCACCTAACGTAGTTGCGATCATGGATTTGCATCAGAATTTCAGACCATGGAATATTAAGCGACGTGAAATTCTGGTAGGTCGGTGGAGGGGTCCGAGGTCTATGGTTTGGTCAGCGATCCTATCTCTTGTGAACTCTGTTCGACCTCTCGGACTTCTGCTCGTCGGTGTCTCTACTCTTCTTGTCGGGCTTCTCATCTTTGTCTCTAAGCTACGCCTAAGCCTCTTCAATGTTGATATACTTCTGTGCATGGCTCATTAACGTGATTGGCGTCTGAGGAGGACTTTTGGAGATGGAGAAGTTGAAAGGGGTAAGGCGGAGCCTGTGCTGTATGGCCGTAACTGCGATTGATTGGTTCAAGTCCCTAACCTGGAGTGCCTCCTTGTTGAACCTTGCAAGGTAATCTCTGAGGGTCTCCGCCTTCCTTTGTCGGATTTGCATGAGGCTGGCCGAAGTTTTCCAATGCTTCTGGCTAGTGGTGAACAGCGCCAGAAACTGGGTCTCGAGCTAGTCCCATGACATTATGGAGCACGACGACAGAGAGGAGTACTACGCCAGGGTTGGACCTTGTAGGGTGGCTACAAGGGCTTTGCACATCAGTCCTTCCGATGTGCCGTGCAACATCATTTGAGCTTTGACTGCCACGACATGGTCGAAAGGGTTGGTGTTCCTGTCATATTTGTCGAACTAGGGACTCACCATCCAACGAGGGCCATCTCGTCCATGATGTCTTGGATGAAGGGTGGCTCCTTGATGGCATGCATGGCAGCCTATGCTGGCTGGTCCATGGCAGGCGCCATGCTCTTATGGGTCTAAGTGCATTCCAGTTCTTCTAAACGTTGCTGGAGCTCTTTGATCTCAGCGTCTTTGTCGTCTGGGGCTGCAATATGGGTGGCCTTCTCCTTCTTTGGTCGCACAGTGTGGTCCTTCATTGGGCTTGACTCGGCAATGGAGACCACAAAGGGCGGTGTCCTCTGGCCAAGCCTCTCTCTGGCAGGGATTCGAGCTGACTGGCGTGTCTAGTTGTGGTGATCTTGCTCGCGGGAGCAGGCAATGGAGGCAAGCCATCGGGTCATGTCCTACCTTTCTTGCTCTGACCGTGCTCCCCTCACATCCGACTGACGTACTTTGGGGTCCTTGGTCTGAGGATCGTCTTTCGTGCGCGTTAGGGTGTGAGGGGGGATGGCCCGGTTGGGCGACACGACAGACCCCAGCGCTTGCATGAACTTGAAGATCTTATCGACCTTCTCTTGCATAGCTTGGAACTGCACTAGGTTCACTGCGTCCGAGGGCTGCGGGGCTTCCTGATGCGAGGAGTTGTGATGTCAGTTCTCCTGAGATGGGGAATGACCTACTGATCGTTCTGACTGGTTTTTAGGCATCTTGATCGATTTTGAGGCTATGCGACAAAGGATTTTTTTTTTCGGGAAGGCTTTTTGTGCGTTCCTACATACGACACCAATCTGATGCTGCTCAATCCAAGGTAGTGCATAAACTAAGGAGAGCAACCAGATAATCCTTGCTGATTGGGCGGTGTCATGCTTTATAACCTATGATCAAAAGAAGTCATAGGCCCGAGGAGTTATCCCCGGGTAGACACTCCGATGCTCAAGTTAGTGAGAGGGTGGTGAATGGTTGCGCTGAGTGATAAGACAGAAAAGAACCCTATTTTTTGTCCCCTAAATTTCATCCTTTTATACTACCTTAGCACTTAAATGCACTCATTACTCTTGTATTTCGATTCAGGGCAATAAAGAAGGCAATTGGAAGGAAACAGACAAATTCGGGTGATTTTGCACAATTTCGGCGACAGTCAGTGATCTGGGCCTAACTCAGAATTCCGGACTCCGAATTGGAAAATTCAAGAAGCATTAGAAAGAAGAAAGAAAGTCCCACAACTTTTGTGTTTTGGGTTTTGACTGATTTGGTCCGCATCGAGTACGAAACCGGGCCCGAAGTCGGTGCAAGTTCGCAGCCAGGCCCATTTAACAGCTGAAGCCCAACTCGTAGAAGAACCTGGAAGCAGCCCAAGTAGCAGAGAAGCCCAACTCGGGTGCAAGAGTCTAGAGTCCTAATTCGAATGTAATCTCCCAAGAGGGAGAGAGTCTTATTAGATATAAACTTTGAATGTAATCCTATAAAGATAAGAACGTTGGGGATTAGATAAGAGATATGATAGGATCAAGACTCCCTAAAGATAAAATGATCTCCTAGAAGGAGTTGGAAAACAGCCCTCTCCTTTGGCTATATAAAGAGGGGGCGAACCAGCTCTAGCATCACTCATTCCAAGATCCAAGAGATCATCAAGAGGCCAAGAAGCTCAAGAAAGCAGCTCGGCTATGGAGAAGAAAGGCATGGAGATTGCGCAGATCATGAGTAGCTAAGCTTCTTTTTCTAGTTCAAGGGGGGAGGTTCAATTGTGTCATTGTGAGGTTCTGTAGTTACTTTATTTTCTTGCTTTTTAATTCAAGTATTCATTGATTCTTGTGCATATTTTTATTGGATGTTGATGTTAATTAGTTTGACAAACTGAATTAATGTTGATCTTCCTACTCCTATCCATGATTTTGGTGATCCGTAATTGTCACGAATAATGGTGCAAGTAGCAATTAGGTTGATTTCTTTTTGGGTCAATTGTTAATGATAGCCTTTGACCAATGTTTTAACATGATTCAACCTAAAGGAATCGATGGAAAAAGATTCAGTAATTGCAGTTATCTCAATTATTGTTATTTTGGTTTAACTATTTTTACAAATCTTAATGCTATCACTGTTTAACATGGAACGCTATCGTACCCAGTTGAGTGGTGATAAGTGTTGATCGAATGCTGGGTTTGGTCAACTGAATTAGGAAAACACAAGGTTTATTATGGCTATCCTAATAAATCTAAGGTTAAATGCTTGAATTGCAAGAATGCTGAAATTTACCTAGGATCGATGGCTAATCGATTCAACCCGAACCCTTGAACCGGAATTCGGTAAGACTGATTTTCTCTTGTTTGTTTAAGTGCTTTCCTATTCTTTTAATTTTAGTTATTAAAATTTCCCACTCAATTATAGTATCCATTCAGCTAAGAGATTACTGATTTGCTCCTTATGGGATTCGACCTAGCACCACTTTTACTGCAAATATCTTATTGTGGGACTAGTACTAATTTTGAGGGCTTCGACAAACCCGTCACTAAGCAATGAGGGTGCTGGTCTGAGCAAAGTAACAGCATGGGTGCTAAAAGTTGGGATCCCTTACCTTGAGCATGAGGCACCTTTTTATAGTCGGGGTTTCGTCTCCTTGTCGGATTATGCTACCAGGGAGATCGGGATGGAGCTCTCCGCCAAGGTTACCGGGGTAAAGTCTTACTCCTCGGTTGTGTTGTCTTCCCACCCCCTATCCGCGGTTGAGCTTATCCATTGGGAGTGTAGCTGATGTGGTTAGAGGGACGAGACGGGGGGGCATGGTAATAACTTAGCTCAGCCGAGCTGACTCGTTGTTGCCGAGCTATGCTGACATGGCCAGGCTATACCGACGTGGCTGGGCGATGACTGGGCGGCCACATGTCTCTTAGGGCCAGTTCAGTCATGACCCCAACAAAAAGTATATTTATGAAAATACTTTTATCAAGGTACTTTCATGAAAGCACCTTTGTAAAAGCACTTCTGTCAAAGTACTTTTATTCATTCACTTTGGATTGGGGTATTTTGAAATTAAAAAAAAATGAATGACAAAGAGTCACAATTGCTTATTGGAAAAAAAAAAGACCACAAAATGCCCAATATGAAATAAGTGCTTATTTTTTTAAAATAGATACTTGAAAAAAATGGGATCCAAATGTAAATAAATGCTTATTTAAATAAGTGGCAAAGCACTTATTTTTAACATAAAGGGATCCAAATGTAAATAAATGCTTATTTAAATAAGCACTTCTTTTTAAGCACTTATTTTTAATATACACTCCCAAACATGATCAAAGTCCCAAATTGCATATAATATTCATGGGCCCTGGACTGCTGCCCATGAATAGGAGTAACTGTACGGATTCATCTGCAGTTACTATATTTTGTTTGAAGGTAAAAGTAGGAAAACATATACAACATTTATAAAGGTTTTATACTTTTTTTTTTTTTTTATAACCAAATAGGCAAACACAGCCTTAATGCTTAACTGAAACGTTAGTGGCAAGTCCGGACCCAGGCGTTGGGCAGGGTGATGCATTCATTAAATAATGGAATCTTACACGATCAATGCCACAGTTGATGTGGAATCGAGTCAGAAATAAACGCAGCCACTGGACCTATGAATAAAAGAAAAAGGAAACCGAAAACTTGGGAAGTTGAAAGTTGGAAGCGTCTGTGGATATGAAAATGAGACACACCTGACCTGGATTCTATTTCTGGAGTCTGGACAGGTGATTGCTGAGATCCCGGCAAATCGGCATTGCGATAACACATATGAAATGAAACGCTGAGAACCAATCCAAAATTGAAAGCAAAAGCCCAAAGAATAAAGCGAGACATTCCAAATTAATTTTAATGGTATAGAATGTGAACCCAAGAAGCGTAATCGTAGCCTCGTGGGGGTGCTGGTTTTGGGTTATCACTCATCACTACCATCGTGGGCTGAAATTTTGCCTTGATTATGTTTGGTCAATTCGGGTCCAAGAATTGCAACGCATGGATCTGGGCGGTCTATATCAATACTATATCGACTGAATCACTGAATTGGTAGTGATCCTCCTCCATGGTCCACACTCCATTAATTCGTGTTGCACACATTCATTAGGGTTAGGGCCCACCCAAGATGCTTTAGCACGCTGGGCCACGTGGTTTACCAAGCCTAAAGAAAAGTTGATCATCAGATTGAGAATTGAGAAATGGGAAATGAGAATCCTTGTGTGTCTCTGCATTCCTGCACACTTGCCGGAGGGCTACAATTACATACTGTTTACACCTTTCTGCGTGGTTCAACCAACTTTGGCCTAAAGAAAACCGAGGGGGAGGAGATTAATTAGTTATAGTGAGACCGACCATCCAATTAACTAACTTTGTATTTCCTTGCTTGTAACAGAAAACTTCTTCCACATTTCTGCTTTCCTTCTTTTCAGCTAAAGCTTATGCTCCCTTACGTCTCTAACTAACAAAGATATCCGAGGAACCATTCGATTTCAGTACTACTCGAGAGCTTTCTTTAGTCTTTACGGTTTGGGGCGGCCCCCACTTCTGCTTGCAAAAGTGAGCAGAAAAGGAAATCAAATGATCAGAAAAAGAGCGAGAGATTGAATAGGCCAGATAGATGATCTCCATCACCTCTGTCTGTCTCTACCCTTTTTCTTTTTCTCCCGGTTTTGAGTTTTGACTTTGAGTAAGACAGAAGTTATGGGATTGATTCTCTTTCAGAAGAGAGAAGACAACAAGCCTTTATACTTCTATTCAAACAAAGGAGAGTTTAGTAGTTTACACAACCATTCAAACAAAATAGAGTTTAGGGTAAATTGTTGAAACTTCTCGCTGAAATTTTTCTTCAAATTTGATCATTGCAATTACCTCCTCTAAACTTTGTAACATAGTTGCAAGTAGACCCCCTCTGTAAGGATCCTCTAATATGAGACATGAAAATGTTCAAAATGCCCACACAACAACTTTTTACTAAAATGTTTATTTTTCAAATTTTTTCCCAATCAATGGTTACCTTCAAATTCTTCCAATCTCTTTTTCAAAATTGATTTATTTTTTAAATTTGCCCTTCATATTAATCACTTAAAGGTAAAACTGTAATTTTAAACTCTATTTTTTTTTGTTGGTCATAAAATTTGTATTACTTTTTCCCATAGAAATCAAGCTCAATGGACCACATATTGGTTTAATCCATTCCAATCCAATATGAATTTATTAAGGATAGACCAAATCTAATCCAATTTAATAAATATTTTGGACCAAATTAATCCTCCAATATGAATTGTGTGTCTAATCTGTCCAAAGTGATTTTCTGACCGAAACGAGTTCAGTCAAAACCGGTCCATTGAAACCCTTAGTCTCTCCTTATCAAAACACCATACGGTAACAAGAATGTCAAAATGGAATGGACTTATGGACCTGTCTACGCTTCTATCTCAAATCTGACAAACGAACGGTGGTCAAAGATAGTAACTATCACGTTGCTAAGATATCTTATCATGTGATATATAATGAAAATGCACAATTAAATGCCGCGCGGATTAAACATCTTGATCAGAAAAGATCCAACGGCTATACGTATTAAATTTGGTTGGGATGTTTTATGGTATAAAGAATCACGTGTTCTAAGTCATTAGTCCATTTTCTTAATAATATTGTATCTTAATTCAATATTAGCGAGTTTTATTAAGGTGATGTTTGGCATTTATTTTAGTGATTTTTATAATATCGGTAAAAAATTAATTATTGAAATTGGCCACTTTTAGGGATTATTTTTTTATGATTTTTTTTTATTTCTAGCTGATTCCGATTTTTTGAGGATGACATGGCATTAAATAATAACTCTAATAGAAAAATAATTGGCCCTTGAAAATCAATACCACACAGATTCAAAGTAAAAAATTGGCTTACATGGGATAAATGATACCAAACTACAATTTTTGGTGATTTTTGAAAAATCACCAATTCCAGTGATTTTTAGATAATCGGCAAGAAGGAATCATCATTGATGCCAAACATCACCTAAAAAGTTCGGTTCTCGAATCTCAATGGTCTCAATTACCTAGTTAAGTATTACTCTCCATTCACTTGGATAAATAATTTTTCCATTTATAAGGAAAATTGCTAACACTTCCTTCAATAATGACACTTTTATAGATAAAATGGTCACTATTTAACTTCAAAAAAAAAAAAAAAAAACAGAAAACACTAAAAAGTACACTTACCCAAATAAATATTTCTCAGGAAGCATTTGCCTCGATAAATAATTTTACTCAGATAAATGGCTTCCCATAAATCAAACTGGGACCTAAACTTTTCACCAAAAAAAAACCCCAAAATTCAATGAACAATATTCGATTCCAATTTGTCTATTAAATCATCCGATACCTTTGTAGTACACCCCAACAAATAGACGTAAGGCATCACTTGCCTAATTATCTCATCGGGTTTTTTACCCTCTGACCTGATTTCCATACCTTTGGTTTTATAATGTTGCCTAATGCTTGGTTAACTACTAGCTCAGCTCATCGGGCTTTTTACAGCCCGAACCAAATTTGATACAATCAAACCGTATACACAACTTCAGCTAAGCATGTAAACAGATCAAATTTGAATCTGAATTCGGAGCCGATTATGATTCATGATATCCAAATTGGATTTGATATCTGATATATATATATCTAAAATTTAAGTTTGAATTTGATTTCGATTATTAGGGTTTTGGAGATTTAAATTCAGTTTGGTGCAAAATTATATATATATATATAACAGACCAGAAATCAAGAGGAGCTGTTAAGAAAAAATGAAAATAATGGATCTCTTGCGCTGGCTGTTTGGAGTTTAGATTTTCTGTCCACACAAATTCTGCCCACATTTATCACAGTCACACATGAAAAACATCTCATCTCCTGCATAGTATTATGCAGGAGGAGATGTTCCCAATTCACGGGAGGTAGTGTATTGTGGGCAGAAAATAGTTGTCGCAGGCCCCGACATTACTGACTTTTGAAAGTCTTAGTTTTTAACCGACTTATTCATCAATGTGGAGAGTGGGGAGGAATTGGGTCTACAAGATAGAGATGTCCAATTGTCTAAGCCTCTAAGGCAAACCGCCACGAGAGAGCAAGGAACATGGATTTAGTGTTCTAAATCCATGTTCTGAGGCCACAATTGGTCCAACCCAAACAACGGAAATGAAGAGCTACCTGATCAAACCTCTGAGCCTCTAATGCCCAACTGCTGGGGGGTAGTATATATCTAAATTCGATTAAGGTTTATGCATTTTGGGTTATAGGGCTGGATTTGGTTTAAAATGAACTAGTCCTACAACCAGATGTAGATCCTTGATGCAAGTAGACCTAAGAATCGGGTCAGGTCAATTCAAGCCGGTCAAGGCAGTTTTGGGTCATTCCGAGCTGGGACACCTTTTGGGTTAGGTTGATAAAGGCTAGACCCTAATCATATATATTCAGGTTAAGGTTGATCCTAGTGTTGCAATGAAATCAAGGTCTAATCGAATAATTCGAGTTTGAGTTTGAGTTTAATTCTGATTAAGTTCGAATTAGGGTAAACTAGATTAGTTTTTTGAACTTAAGCTCAGTCATAAAATGTCCGGTACAAAAGCATGTAAATTTAGCTCGACATACATGCATGTATATATGTTATATGTACATGCATGCATATATATTTTATAAAATATAAAAATATATTTTTATATTCTATATATATAATATAAGAATACGATATATATTATAAAAATATATATCTTATATATTTATATAATATAAAAATATATTTATTTTTGAGCTTTCAAGCTGAACTAAATCTCAGAATATTATTTAATCAAATTGAAGTTGAAGTTGAACCACAAAATAGAGTTTGAATCAAAATCGATCGAACTTGAACCTGAATCTAATAGTATTTTAATTGAGCAGAGCCAAGACATACAGAAGAAATTCAGTTTGGCTCAATCCAATTACACTCCGAATTGATCCACGAGCCAATGGTTCAACAGATTGGGTCTATTAGTTTCTTTTATCAAATCAACACTTTTACAAAGAATACAGGTTTAGCCATCTACTTCAAATGGCTTGAACGATCCAACCATCTGGGTCAACACCAATTTAGAATTACTGGTTTGAAAATAGGTCATTCGTGAGTCTATGACCTGAGCCAAACTAGACCGCCTTGTCGGGTCGATGCGGGTTAGGTCGAGTTTTGCAAATGTGTTTATGTTTCTAGTGACATGTTTGTTTGGAACCCCGAAAGACTACTAGAAACTGGAGAGTGAAGTTTAAGTTAAGTTATATTTTTTACTTTGTGTGTTTTTTTTTTTTTTTGGTTGAAATAGAAATAATAATGTAAGTAAATCAAGAACTCCACGTTACTTGGGCGATGCAAATGCATGTGAGGTTTACTGACATCCCCAAGTGATGTCGGCGTATGTACGCTGTGCATTCCAACCCCCTCCCTCCAGCCAGTCTCCGTTCCCCATCAATCCTCTCTAGTCCAAGTATCCGACTCTTGTCTCTTTTTTTTTTTTTTTTTAATATTTCTCCTAATCACCACCTATCTCTCCCCTATCAAGACACAAGTCTCTCTCAATTTTTTTTTTTCCCAATCTAATATCAGGGCTGAGTTTCTTCAATATCTATATATACCTCCCCCCTAAACGACGTAGTAATAAACAAAGACGAAGAAAAAGAGCAGGGAATACTAGGAAGAAAGAATAAACAAAGTGAGAAAACAGCAGCACCTCACTGCTAAGATGACGATCCCCTCTTCTTCTCTTCTTTCTCGTTATCTTCTTCTTGTTCTTGTTCTCTTTGTGCTTCTTCTGGGGACGTCGCCTCGTTTGGTTAAATCTGGTAGTCATGACTATCAGGACGCATTATCCAAGTGCATCTTATTCTTTGAGGGCCAAAGATCCGGGAAGCTACCGGCGGACCAGCGTCTATCGTGGCGGTCAGATTCGGGGCTGGGCGACGGAAGGGAGAATGGGGTGGACTTGACCGGCGGCTACTACGACGCCGGGGATAACATCAAGTTCGGCTTCCCCATGGCCTTTACCACTACAATGCTGGCATGGAGCGTCATCGAATTCGGCGACATGATGCCCCCGGCCGAGCTACGGAATACCCTAGTTGCCATCCGGTGGGCCACCGACTATCTTCTCAAGACCGTCTCCCAACCTGACCGGATTTTTGTTCAGGTAACGGCACTGGCCCCGGCACTTAATTAATTTACTTTTAAAGAAAAAAAGGAACCAAAGAAAATTCATGTTGTGGGCCCGTTGTTATTGCCTATATTGGCCTTTTGGGGTGTGTTTCCCGAACCGAAGTCCGGATTACTACCCTACCCGTGAGGATGGGTTGTCGTCGCTCATTGACGGTGGGTCTCATAGGTCCACCGATCAAGCTGAATGGGTCATGGGTGTGTGTGTCATCTGGGTCGTTTCCGGTCAATGGTAGTAAATTGGCTAACCTTAACCTTCCCAGTGACTAGTTACGTTCTCATCTTTCGTGTAAAGTACCAGGGCTACTGCAAAACCAATCTGCACCTAGAGTAGAGGATGGTGTCTCCTTTCAACGGAAGTATCACCACCATTCAAATGGTACCTAAAGTCCTAGACCACGCGGTGATCAATGTCCTATTTTATATATTTTATACGGGACCAACTCTGCCGCCCATCAGAATTCAGAAGTGGGCAGTTGGCTCTGCATGCCACCGAGCAACAATCAACTGACAAAAGAAACGATAGGAATTTGTAGGACACCCACCTCTCGTGACTGGGTAGTTGCTGAATCCACTAAAGTTTAGGTTGATGAAACTTTCGGTGAAGTTTAGTAAAATTACTTTCCTTAAATTTTCTTTTCTGATATAGTTGCAATTTAGATCCTTTTTAAGAATTTCTAAAAAAGGCATAAAAATGTCTAAATTACTCACGTAATTGCTTTTGATTAAAATATTTATTTTTAAAATTTTTTTTCATATAAATTGCTGACCCAAATCCTTCCAATTTCTTCTTAATTTATTGTTTAAATTTTCTTCTTGATATCAATTGCTCAAAGGGGAAGTTATAACTTTAAATTTTTTATTTTTTATCATTTATAAAATTTATATTGTTTTCAATAAATCTGAAAATAATAATTGCATAGGTATTTGAAACATTTTTGTATTAGATGATTGTAATAGAGGAATTCTATTTGCAACTGTATAAGAAAGTCTAATTGCAATTGCCCTCTTGTGAATACTATTAAATATTAATATTATTTCATCGTGATTAAAAATGGTGCAATTTAACGAGATTAATAAGGTCCTCATTTTACGTATTAAAAACACCAATCATTTGTCGTATTCACCTGCACCTGTCTGTCGACTGTACAATCAGAATCCACTTCTCTACGAGCCCAAATCCCTATGAGAGGAGAGACTCCGGCTGCTAACACTACTCTCTCTCGATGCTTTCTCTGTGTTGTTACATGTTAGGTGGGGGATCCGCTCGTAGATCACAACTGCTGGGAAAGACCGGAGGACATGGACACGGTTCGGACCGTTTACAGCGTCGACTCGGCAAACCCTGGTTCGGATGTAGCGGGCGAGACATCCGCAGCTCTTGCAGCATCTTCTATGGCGTTCCGATCATCAGACCCGGCCTACGCCGAGACGCTCTTAAGTACTGCCATCAGGGTCTTTGAATTCGCAGACAATCACAAAGGAGCTTACAGCGATAATGAGAGTATAAGAGCCGGGGTGTGCCCCTTTTACTGCGACTTCGATGGGTATCAGGCAAGCCATCCATCCTATCCTCTCTTGGGTCGGGTAGTAAAATTATAGTCACTCACACCAAAAGATGAGATGGGTTAAATTTTGTGTGGCCGAGAAACTTCCAACCCTACACACCGGATCAACCATGCCCCCACCCCTGAATCAACATGGACCCGACCGACTGGATCGAGGGAATCCTACAGACTAGAGGCTACAGCTCTAATGATTAGGGGTATAACAATCGAATTCTAATTTGTTTAGAAAAATCTGATATTCGAATTTGATTTAATATCTGATGGATATTGAAAATTAATATTCGAATTTAAATTCAATTAAATATTTGAACATTCGATTTGATTAATTAATTATTTTAAATATTAATAAATATATATAAAAAATATATTTTATTGATATAAAATATATAAATATATAATTTATTTATATAACTTAATTATATATAAAATTTATATAAAATATTTTATATATTATATATAATAAATAAATAATCGATCGAATTCATATATTTATTGAATCGTATTCAAATTCGATTCAATTATTTCGAATGTCAAATTTAAAATTAGATTTTCAAATACAGTTAACATCCCTACTAATGACCCATTCGTGGCTTTCGGGTATTGCAGGATGAATTGCTATGGGGAGCAGCGTGGCTGAGGAGGGCCTCACAAAGCGATTCGTATCTCAACTACATAACAAACAACGGTAAGACCCTCGGCGCTGATGACAATATCAACGAATTCGGATGGGACAACAAGCACGCAGGGCTTAACGTTCTCGTGTCCAAGGTTAGAGTTATATGTGAGGAAGCGGGTCAATTTGACCCGACCCGATTAGGTCTGAAGAAAATTTCTATGTAGTGTAGGCTGCTCAAGGTTCTGATTCTAATTGAATACAGGAATTCCTGGAAGGGAGCGTGTACTCACTTGAATCATACAAAGTATCGGCGGACAGTTTCATGTGCACGCTCATACCGGAATCGTCGTCGTCGCACATCGAGTACACTCCTGGTGGACTCATATACAAGCCTGGAGGAAGCAACATGCAACACGTAACCTCCATTGCTTTCCTCCTTCTCGTCTACGCTAATTACCTGTCCCGTACATCACAGACCGTTAATTGTGGGAGCGTGTCTGTGGGATCCGCTTCTCTCCTTCAACAGGCCAAGAAGCAGGTACGATAACAATATGGGTCGGGTCGAGATCCAAGAGTATCGCTGGTGGGCAACCAGTATCAATCAAAATGTCCATCATAACCAGTGATCCAGAAAACAAATTAATCCTTATTTGTCTGTATGTGAGGGTACGCAACGTACGGGTGTTTGATATGCATTATTAATTGACACTTGTGATAAATGGGCAGGTGGATTACATCCTAGGAGATAACCCGATGGGCATGTCGTACATGGTGGGCTACGGCGACAAATACCCGCAGCGGATCCACCACCGTGGCTCGTCCATACCATCCGTGAAGGATCATCCTCAGTTCATTGCGTGCAAAGAGGGCTCCGTTTACTTCGGGTCATCCAGCCCAAACCCGAACACTCTCGTCGGAGCCGTGGTCGGAGGACCGGGAGAAGACGACGTTTACGAAGACGACCGGGCCAACTTCCGAAAGTCGGAGCCAACTACCTACATCAACGCTCCATTGATTGGCGTCCTTGCCTATTTTGTCGCCAACCCTAATTAACGCGTCTGGATTACTCTGGACCACACACATGTACATAACCAGAATCCCACATAAATTACAACAAAGAAAAGAAACCAATTGTCTCTCATCTTGTGAGAAGCAAAGAAGGAAGAGGCTTGTTACAAATTAAGGATTGTTGTGAGGTGCATGTGACTCGTGAGGGAAGGGGGAGAATACCTACTCTTGGTATGGTATTGTTGTTGGGTTGGGGCATTATAAATTTTTGTGCAGTTTTTGTTTATTGAGTTGAGTGATCAATCAACAATGAATACACAATAGAGATGCTGTTTGTTTTATTAATTTATTTGCTTGGTAGAGAGGACAGATTCTCGTGCACGTTCCGACTGATCTTATAGCCAAATATAGGGAAAGAAAAATAAGCATCTGCATGCGAGGACCATTAATGGTCGATTGGTCACCTACCCTTGATTTGAGATCATATATGGTGTTGCTGATTAAAGAGGATTGAATGAGATGAAACCCAATCGATCCATCAATCCATAACATTTATAGGTGCTTGGTGGGCCATCTCTTGGATTTAAGACATGTTTGGTTTTGTTCCAACACATTCTTTACCACAGTTAGGATATGGGCCTTTTGGAATTTGCCCACCCCTTGCTAAATGATTAATGGGTTGGTGTAGGAACTAGAAAGGCTTAGTATTAATGAACTGGTTTTGGATTGGACTTTATTCAAGTTAAACTCAATTTCGATGTATTGGGATATAAGTGTTAATGGACCAAGTATGGATTAGAACCAATCTAAAATAAAATAACCCAGACATTGGATTGGACCTGATCCATTTGTAATGGACTCACATTAGACCAGATAGAATTGAATCATATCCGGTCTGATTAACACTTCTACTCACCACTGGTGGTCTGGTCTGGCATAGGGGAATGATTTTCTGTCTTCTGAGTGGATTGGAGAGAAGAATGATTGGTAAGTTGAGTTAATCTCGGAAGTCGGCATCAAAGTTGTTGTTTAAGACAACTTGCTTGGAAGATGTGGTTGATTCGTGGATTTAAGTTCCTCGAACTTTGTGTTTATCTTTCTTTAGTATTTGTTTAAGACACTACTTGTTTGGAAGATGCGATCCAAATATTGAAATACCCTAACTCCTGTATGTTTTGTCAATTTGTCCTGTCCAAAAAGATAAAAGTAATCTCCTTGTTTAGGCAGATTAATTAAAGGACATGTCCACTGACGATTCCACGGCCAAACCCTTCGGCCGCCCTTATCTTCCTGATTGTACTGCCATGACATTAAATAAAAGGAAAAGTTGTAACAGATTAAGGAAAGAACAAATTAATTAAAAATGTCATATGGTAAAACTGCATTTAATGTATGTATATATCAATGTGAAACTAATATTTTTATTGCTAGAGGCACTTTGGTCAAATATATATTTCTATCTTTTCTATGAGCAAGAAAGCCTATTCTTGTAGTCAAAGGGCCTATATGTTACTAGGTAAACCTAAGAGTTGAGAAATATTTACCCAAACCTCAAGGAAATTATAAATAATTTATCTATTAATGAATTATGGAAGTATAAATAATTTATTTTTTTAATAAAATGGATAAATTATGGGTTACCACCTTATACTTTCGGGTAGTGACATTTAGCTCTTTTAACTTTCGTTTGTAACATAGATGTACTCTACACCTTAAGATTCTAACACTTTGCCCCTTCGTTAACTATATGTTAAGTTGTTATGATACTAGAAAGACATGATATTGGTAGGATTTTGGCCAATTAAAGAATAGTGTGAATTTTGATGAAAACCATATGATTGGTGATGCTGTCCGATCCGAAGTATTTTGAATCAAGACTATAGTTAGATAATCCTGCCAACTGGATCAGGTCGAGGTGGAAGGACGAAACCGTATACCGAAATCTGCAATTACAAGGAGAGTCAAAGGCTCAAGGAGTTGTTCCTCGGGTAGACACTCCGATGCTCAAGTTAGTGAGTGGTAAAGAGATCGGTCAAGATGAACCGAGGTATGTGGGCTGGTCGAGACTGAGATGAATGCAAGAAGGGTCCTTGTTTGAGTTATGAGTCCTAAAAGTCCCTTACCTTGAGTTAGACATCCGTGTTTGGATCGGATAGGGCTCTCGGGGTTGTTGCGATGAGAGTCTGCTTCCTTGTTCGTGTGGGACACTCATTCTTGGTTGCGCCCATCCTTCACGTGGTTTTAGGTGACGATGCTGACATAGCCCTAAGGGGGAGGCCACGGAGTCAACCACATGGTACCTTGGGCCAACTTAGCAACCACCCAAACACCACTCCCCTAGTTTAGAAGTTGAGGAGTGCGGTGCTCAACCACAAACGGGTGGGAGAGCTTTAAAGTCCTCGACTGAGGAACACTAGTTTGCGAGCCGGACAGCCCATGGTCGAGTTAGCTTAGTGGGCGGATCAGGTGGTTCGACACATACAATTTCCGTTACGGTTTGGCAGACGCGTAGTT
Source organism: Nelumbo lutea (assembly GCF_056320005.1). Taxonomy (NCBI): domain Eukaryota; kingdom Viridiplantae; phylum Streptophyta; class Magnoliopsida; order Proteales; family Nelumbonaceae; genus Nelumbo; species Nelumbo lutea. The sequence goes on along the minus strand of NC_142689.1, from coordinate 59,197,271 downwards.
TCGTCTTCCTGAGGTCATGCTCATGCGAAGTGCGATGGCGATCCTACACCAATGATCTTATTTGATCTAGACCATTGGCTGCCTTTATAAAAAGGGGTAGGCAAGTCATTTCACTTTGTCATTTGGAGAGAGTCTGTGCCTTGGAGTTTAACTGGCGTCCCTTACTTGGTATTTCAAGTGTCTCGAGCTTCTTTTTTATCTTCGGTAAGATGTCTTCCACTACGTCTTCCATGTCTTCCCTTTTTATTGAGTACACTTCGAGGGATGAGAGTGAGAGTAGTCCTCGACACGAAGCAAACAAGGTTAGGTTACCAGAGATTGACGACAATATGGCCAAGATCGATGGCGAGAACAACACTGAGGTTTGAGAGATTGGTACCCGGCAGACTGGTGTCGACGAGGCTACTGAAGCCGATGTAGAGTTAGAAGGGCAAGCCCTCGAAAGGAGATTTGGGGAGTGGTTTACCTCGGCTCCGTGTAGCCTTTCTTCGATTGACATTGCTCAAATCCGGGAAGTGTATCGCATTCCCGAGGAGTATGAACCGTGGTATCTCGAGATCAAGGAGAATGCCACTTCGGCCCATCTGAAGAAGGCCATGACCTCTTCCTGCTCCTTTTCATCTTCATTAACTCTCATTTTCTCACACGGGTCCTCTAACATCCTCCCATTCCTTAAGATTTTAACAACTTTGGCACTTTCAGACTGAGGGTTCTTAGGAGGTGGTTGAATTTGTTGTGGAGGAAAATCTAGTGAATGATTTCTAGGAGTCGCAACCGGTTGACTCGGTATTTTCCCTACTTCTCTCATCGCCTTGGCTTTGGCTAGCAGTCCTATTTGGTTTTCTAATCTATTGATGGACTGCTGTTGATTTAGGATTAGCTACTAAAGATGCATGAATTGGTCAACTACTATACGGGTCTGAGGAGGTTGAGGGTAAACCTGATATAGTTGGGCCGGTTGGTTCCTAGGATACATCTGCTGGAATTGGGTTTGCCCTTGTGGCATCTGAAATTGTTGGGCCATGGAGTTAGATGAATGGTACTACTGGGACTATGTGTAGGTTTGACATGGTTGAGCTGGTTGAGTCCTAGGGTAATCATTGTACTCCTAGTGGGTCTGGCCTTTAGACCATTGAGAGTGCACATCTAGTAAGGGGGTTTCTTGGCCTTGGGCCCTATAAGTGAAGTTGGGTTGATTTTCCCACCCATGGTTATATGGACTAAAGAGTGGGTTAGCATTGGGTTGGAAAAATCTATTGGCTGCATGTACTTGGTTTGGACTGACTAGTTGACATGGGCCTGCTACAGGGCACTAGCTAACATGATGGGTCAGGCTTGCATAGATGGAACATGATGGATAGGCTGACAAGGTTGGGTATGGGCCACTTTGTTGACGATATGCAAGGACTTGGTCAATTCTATGGGCCATCCCATTAATCCTGTCCATTTGTCGAGACACATGGTTCCAATCTATTTGTGGCTTAGGTTGGAAGTAGTTTCTCATTCCACAAACTCCGACCATTGAATTCATTTTGTTTTAACCCCCTTTTTTTGAAATTTGAAATTTGAAATTTAAATTTTAAATTTTAATTTAAATTTTAAATTTTAATTTAAATTTTAAATTTTAATTTCAAATTTAAATTTTGAAATTTAATTTATGCAATTTAAACTCAAATTTGAAGTTTGAAATTTAAATTCAAATTTAGATTTTGAAATTTAAATTCAAACTTGAATTTTAAAATTTTAAAATTTTATTATTTTTATTTTTATTTTTGAAATTTGAAATTTAAAATTTTAAAACTTAAATTCAAATTCAGATTTTGAAATTTAAATTCCTAAAATTTAAATTCAAATTTGAATTTTTAAATTTAAAAAAAAATGCAAGCAAATCAACCACATGACCTAGGGGCTGACCTAGGGTTTCCTAAACTAGTGGTTGAACCAATGTGAATCCTCTTAGGTTCACTTGGAATTAAACCACTTCTTTTGGTTAGCCAGGTAAGAGGTGGGGAAGTAGGAGGCTCCCCTTGCTCTCGCAAGGACCTAAGTAAGTAACCACAAAACTCGCTTTGGTATAGTCGTTTAACCTTTTTCCTTTGACACCAACCGCCGGTTATGGAAAGTAATTACAAGCTTTCCTAAAATTCAGCACACCTTTGAACCAAGTGTGAGGCTTCTCTAAAGGATCTTGCTATCCAAAATTTAAATTAGGGTTTAGGGTAAACCACACGTGAAGGGTGGTGATTTTTGGGCCAAGGAAGGGTGATGAAATCCCCACCTTATCTTATTTAAGTTGGGTGCCCTTAAATGGATTAACGAAACAAAAGCAATCAAACAAAATGAATGCAACTAGTTACAATGCATGAACAATTATTTCTAAAATGCAATTCAACAATATAACATAAAAGAATAAAATAAACTAAGCACAAGAAGGAATTAAAATAAAAAGAAAGCGTAGCACATTCACAACTAACAAAATAATTTTAGCGATTAAATAATCCTATATGATGCATGCTCTAAAACATATCAAATCCTAGATGTTGGAATGCAAATGCAAAACTTTTAAAATATTAATTATTTTTTATATATTTTTTTTATTTTTTATTATTTTATTATTTTATTATTTTTTTGGAATTCAAAATTTTAAATTTAAATTTCAAAATTTGAAATTCAAATTCAAATTCAAGTTCAGATTTGGATTAAATTCAAATTTAAATTCAAATTCGAAATTTAAACTCAAATTCCAAAATTTGAACATTTTCCTATTTAACGATTAATTATTCAATTAAATAACTAAAAAGAAAGAATTAAATAAGGCCACAAATAATTATAACAAACAGAAAATAAAAGAATTAATTATGCTAAAAAGATTAACAACTACCAAAATAAATTCTAACAAGAAATTTTCTATTCTAAAAATTAAACTAAAAATAAAATAAACAAAAGAAAATTATGCGGAAATAAATAAAATAAAATAAAATAAACAAAAAAAATTGAAATAAAAGAAAAAAATACAAACCTAATAAGATAGAAATTTGAACAAGAAATTAAAATAAAGAAAGAAAAATAGATCTAGAAACAAAACTAAAGAGAAAAAAATAATAATACTTAAAAAATAAATTGGATCTAGGAAAAAAAATAAAAAATCGAAAATCACTATTCAACTGAAAAAAAAAAGAGTTCAAAAATGAAAATAAAAAATCAAAAGTAAAATGGAATGACTATACCTGAAACACAATCCAATTTCTCTTCTCTTCTCTTCCGTCCCACAGTCTTGCAATGCTCCGGTACCCCACCTTTCACTATTCAGTCTTGCAGAATCAAAGAGAAACACGAATTAAATTTAGATAGCAGATCAAATAATAAAATGAAAAAGAAAAAATAATGAAACAGATTTGGAAAAAGTAAATAAAAATTTTTCTCCATGCTTCCCGGCAACGGCGCCAAAAACTTGGTGTAGTCGGAAGCGTGTCGTTAAGCACTTCGGAACACCAGTTTAAACATTTATAAAATTTTCCAACTCTCAAACAAATACTAATGCAGTAAATTGGTGAGAACGGGTCGTATCCACAAGGAAGCGAGGGGAAAATTAATATACACTCAAATCTGGACAAGAGAACACAAGAGGGAAGTATAAAAATTAATTAATTAAACTGAGAAAAATATAGAATTTGAACAGTATTGAAAGTTAAAAGTGCAGAAACATAAATAAATACAAAAATAAATAAACAAAAGAAACGAAATAAAAATCTGTAATCTGATCAGAGGTAGCAATTTTTAGATCTCTCCTTTGACCCTCGAACTTCTTGAGCTAGGCTTTCCGTCTTACCTGAACGAATTGCAGATCTGAATAAAATAAAATAAAGATAAAGTGGAATGAAAAAAAATTGCAAAAAGTAAATAATGAAACTGGAATTGAAAGAACATAAATTAAAACTAAAATAAAGTAAAAGTGGTTGGGATCCGATTCCAAAGGTGGCAGTAGTGGTGTTGGCGAACTGCAAGTAGGAACCCCTCCTCTTGCCTAGGCATCCTCCTCTTCCTCTACCCTTGAACTTCTCAAGATCAACCTCCCATTTTACGTAGGGGCAGAATCCAACCCCTTCTCTAGGGCCCTTGGGGTCCTTTTTAAAGAGAAGGGTGGATAAAAGTGGGATTAAAGAGAAAGAGTGGGGCAACAACTAGGTTTATGCAAAAATATGGGCACCCTAGGGTTTAGAATGGAAGGTTAGGATTGTTCTAAGGTGATCCTAAGGCTAAAAAGAAAAAAAGAGGGCACCCAATATTATGTATGACTGAGATTTAATGGCTAAAGGTTGAATGGTGAAGATTAGAAATTAGGTGTCTCCCTCAGTTAGGGGTGGCTAGGGTTTGTTAAGGATGAAAAGAATGAGTGGAGATGCGCCCTAGGGTTTTCTAAGATGTGGGGAGCATGCTAATACAATAGGAGGGGTGCCAAACTAGATTTAGCAGGTAGGAGGCGCCCTCCTGCTTTCAGTTTTTTCACAAAAATGCCCCCTCTCGTAACTGGACTTCACACCAACTTCCCAAAATATGCATTTCAGCCATAAAAACTTCCCAGTTTTGCATAGAATTTTCATAGAGACCCTTAGATGTCACAACATTGAAATTAACTGGGAAAATGACACAACTTGACTATTTTAAGGCCAAAAATACCTCTGAATTGATGCCCTTAAGGCATCAAAACGCAGAGTTACCATGGCACAATGGTTGGTTTGGCCAGATGACACCCTTGAGATGGAGGGGACAGCCAGGCAGCTTGTTCAGGGTGTGATGCTCCCTGGTATTAGGAAGGAAGCCAGTAGCGACACCAACAACTTCCTAGAGAGTGTGACTCTCCATTAAATAAGGTGGTAAGTTCGGATCTACTTGTTATTCCTTGGTTTCTCTTCTTTTTTTCTTTTCTTTTGTACTAACTACTTGGTGCCCTGTAATTGGTTTGTTCAGTCACTGGCTTTGTCGACCACCTCCACGGGTTGTGTTGATTCTATGAGTCACGAGAGATCGAGAACACCTAGTTGAAGGCAGAGTTGGCCAAGCTAAAGTGTGGCGTCAACGAGAGGGACAAGACCATTTGCAAGCTAAAGAACTGCGTTCATGATCTCAAAGAGGCGTGAGAGGTGTTGAAGAAGGGGGTCAAGAAGGCCGAAGCGAAGATAGCTCGGGCGAAGGAGGAGGGAATCATATAGTATAGAGCTTCGAAGGCTCATTAGAATGAGTTGGACGACTACGCTACCGACTCTTGGTAGGAGGTTCTTTGTCAGTGGTGGGTGATGTGCCAGTTCTTGGAGGTAGCCAGTGTTGTTTAGGGGTTTTGCCCATTTGATGCCAAAGAGCCTACACATGAAGATGCTATCGTCACTAACACCCAGAAGCGTGTTGAGGACCCCCCAACGAAAAATTAATGTGTTATCTCCTTCCCCCCCCCCCCCTTTTTGAGGGCCTTTGTATTCAGCCCAATATGTCGGGCTTGTAATCATTGTATTTGCTTCTTGATTAATGGAAATTTAGTCTTTTTCCGAGCTTATTTTGTGTTGCTTTTCTCTTCTTTTTCTAAGTTGCTCTGCTTTGGAATCAGGTTGGTCGGTAGGGTTCATAGGTTGTGCTCTTATACTTGTTCTCAAGCTAGTTGGGTCTCAGACTTGACATTGTGGCTGGGGTATTTGGCATTATGGCCTCGATCTTGCATTGGCCGAGGTCTTCGGCCTTGTGGCCTCAATCTCATGTTGGCCGAGGTCTTGGGCTTGATGGTAAATGGGCAGGTCTCGGGCTTGCTGAGGTTCTCGGCTTTGTGGACTCGGTCTCATGTTGGCTGAGGTCTCGGGTGTAACGCTAGATGGCTGGGGTTTGCAACTTCGTGGCCTTGGTCTCATGTTGGCCAAGGTCTTCAACTTCGTGGCCTTGGTCTCATCTTGGCTGAGGTGCTTCCGAGCTCTCAATATTGTTAGGGAGCTTGGTGGCACCTAGTCTTGAAGAGCCTTATACTCTTTGACTGGGCTAGCCGTGGTCCTCGGCTAGCTCTGTTCTGACTATTGGTCATCGGGTGCACGGAGTTCAATGGCATCTTCTTGCCATTGTGGTGAGAACATCGTTCCCACGATGCCAGTTAGGGGCTTGTCCTGGCCTCGACCGTTTATTGTCGATCAGGTCTCCTGTGTGGTGATTGTCAAGCCTCGATCGTTTGAGGTCAGTCGGGGTCTTTGACGAGGTGTATGCCACGTTGCAGTGGGTCAGCAACCTCGGCCATTTGAACTCGGTCAGGATGGAGCACATGTGTAGTGGATTGGTGTTCCCCAACTGTTTAGAGTTTGGCTGGATTGTGTGCTGGTGTTTACTCGTTCACGCTTCAAACAAAATCTTTTATTTATTTTGTTTGTACAACGCTATCCAGTCGCCATTAGAGCTCGATGTAGGTTGTTGTAGTGATTTTTACAATGCTATTCTAGCTTCTCGACATTCTAGCTCCTCGGTGTGAGTCCTTCGTGCCTAGATGTTCTTTCCCCTGGAGGCCATCCCACCCGAGGTGATGACGATGACCTTGACGGGGGGAGCTCAGGTTGGGGGCGCGTTAGCATGGTGTGGCTCCTCTTTGGGCTTATGCTCTTCGACGTCAGTGAAGCCACAGAGGTATTCGCACTAGACAAGGTCTTCCAGGTGGTGGTGAAGGAAATGGAAGCTTTTAGTTTCATAGTCGTGGTCCCGATGGAATTTGTAGTACTTGTCCCGATCTCTCTTGTTGTCTTGGGTTTTCATCTTTTCGGGCCACCTGACAAAGCTGCAGTCACAAATTTGCATCAATATTTTGGCCCACAATGCATTGAGTGGAGTGAAGTTATGATACGTAATGGTGGAGTTATCGGTTTGTGGTCAAGCCGGTGGTCCTTCCTCTGGTTACTTTGGTCCGATCTCTGATCATCATAGTCTCTTTGCTTCCGATTAGTCTGGTCCTCTTCACTTCTATGTAGTGCATGGGCTTCCTTGGCATTCATTATTTCTGCGTGTGCTTCATGAGCGTAGATACGTTGGGTGGAGGATTGTTATGTAGCGAGAAACTAAACTTGAGAAGTGCAGCCCGCTCATGATGGTGGTTACAGCCACCGATTGGTCTAGAGCTCAGACCTGAAGGGCCTCGGTGTTGAACCTCACCAAATACTATCTTAATGTGTCTACTTTCTTTAGGCACATTTCTATGAGGCTATCCGAAGTCTTCCATGCCTTTGGTTGGTGATGAACTATGTCGGGAACTATGTTTCCAACTATTCCCAGGAGGAAATGGTCCGCGACAAAAGGGAGGTGTACCAGGTCTTGGCAACCTCATGAAAGGAGGCGATGAAGGCCTTGCACATGAAATCCTCGAATGAGCCATGTAGCATCATTATTGCCTTGAACCCTTCAATGTGATCATTGGGGTCGGAGGTTCCATTGTTCTTCTTGAATTGAGGGGGCGCCATCCGATTAGGGGGAGCTCGTCAATGATCTCTTGGACGAAGACAGGTTCCTTCGCGGGTTGTTGGCCATGGTGTTGCTCAATTGGTCGAGCCGTCAGAGAAGCCATGCTGTGATCTACTTGGCTGCATTCCAGTTTAGCCAACTGTTCTCGTAGATCTCGGATCTTGGCGTCTCGTTTGGCTGGGGCTACATCCGTGGGCTTTTTCGGTTTAGGGATTGATCGCCAATCTTGTATCGAGATGGATTTGATTATCGAGAGCGGGGACTGGTGCATGCACTGGCTGAGCCGTTCTTTCATCGGGATGATGTTGATGGAGTGGTGGGATCTACTGTTGGGGTCGTGGGTGCGGGGCCACACTTGGGAATCAGACTTCCATGATGGTGATTGGCCTCTCTTTTGGTTTGAATAGTGCCTTTTGGGGTCCTAGATTCGAGGATCAGCCATCGTAGGTGCCTGCGTGATGGGGTGAGGGGCTAGGGAGACCTAAGATGGCTGCCCTAGCGTCTCCATCATGACTAAGACACAATCGACCTTCTATTGCATAGCTTGGAATTGGGTGGAGTCAACCGTAGATTGTGGATGAGGTTCTCGACGTGAAGATGTATGGAATGAGTAGGATTCTTGAGATGGGGAGCAAGTTGCATAGCAGTCAGATGCGTTCTTTTGCATGATTACGTTTGGTGCATGGCTAGGAGGTTAGGGAATTGGCTTTTTTACGATTCCCACAAACGATGCCAATTTGATGTTGTTTGATCTGAGGTGTTTTGAACCGAAGGTGTAGTCAAATAAACCTACCAATTGGATGAGGCTGAGGTGGAAGGACGAAGCCGTACACCAAAGTTTGCAATCACAGGAAGAGTCAGAGTCCCAAGGAGTTGTTCCCTGGGTAGGCACTCCGACACTCAAGTTAGTGAGTGGTAAAGAGATCGGTCAAGACAAACTGAGGTATGTGGGTTGGTCGAGACCAAGGTGAATGCAAGAAGGGTGCTTGATTGAGTTATGAATTCCAAAAGTCCTTTACCTTGAGTGTGGCGTACCTATTTATAGTTGGGCATCCGTGTTTGGATCGGATAGGGCTTTCAGGATTGTCGGGATTAGGTTGTCCGCCGACGTTTTCAGGGGGTTCCCCCTTCCCCGGAGCGATTTTGGGTGACGATATTTACGTGGCCATAAGGGGGGCCAGCCACGGAGTTAGCCACGTGGCACCTTAGGCCAGCTTAGCAATCACCCAAAGAATTAGTCACCTCTTTTATGATGCCAATTGATTGATTATAAGTATGTAAGCAATTTTAGTATTATGTCTTTCTGGTGTAAACCCTTACTAAAATGCTCTTTCAAAGTTTATATGTCAAATGACCGATTCCTGGTTTTTTTCGATCCAACCGTCGAGTCCAGTCCGATTCGTGAGCACCCCTATCGATAGCTAGTCATTTCCCCTTCTAATTTCTTTGTGTTGATTTGGATTCTCATAGGAAAATACAAAAGATAGTAGTTGGCTGATCGTTGCGTACCAGTTAGCCAATTGGGAGGGTCTGCCCAGTTTATCAAGATCAAGAATAGGTGTGGAGTGCGAAGAATAGAGGGTCCCATATTAGATGCCACGTGGAAAGTTTGGTTCCATTTATTATAATGGAAGAAAGTTTGCTTCGACTAAATGACATTTATATGGTCCCTTAACTCCATTTGTTAGAATCTGATGACCCAGTGTTTTGTACATTCTTGTTGTAGTTAATAATTCCTCCGATGCCCATTCTCATTTTTGTCCTTTTGTATTTTTTGTATTTGGGCACCTATTCAAGGGCACCTTTGTAATTTTTCTTATGAAGAAGAAATGAAAAGTCTCTTGGTGTGAACAGTTCTATACCAAGCATTCTCGACACTTCCTTCTTCTCCTTCTCCTTCCCCTTCTTCTTTTCTTCTCTCTTCAACATCTCTAAACTTTACAACTACTATCATAGCCTTTCCATTATCCTTTTTCTTTGAATTTAAATTCTGATTGAATAAAAGATTGCTAACTTTGGTTAGTCTTTACCCTAGTGATGATTGTGATTAGTTTGAGTTGAGTTTAGTTTGATATTTGAATTTAGATTCATAAATACTTGTTTTAGTGTATTTGGATTAAGCAATATATTTGTTTCGTGGTTTGTAATGGAAATAAATAAATACTGCATTTATATAGAAAATAAAAAATATAATAATAATAAAATAAAATAAAGATAAAAAGATAGCTAGAATTTACTTTTGTGGTTTGCTGTCTTTATTTTGTTAAATAATTATTTATTTATGCTTGTCTAAGATCCTGTATGGGCCCCACCTATTGGACCCGGGAGAGGGGTGTTTAACCCCTTCCCTCTCCCATCTGAGTCTTACCCAGATTGGTTTAGCTAGTGCCTCGGACTTTGGACTCACTATTGAACCAAATTGAATTTTAATGCTATTCACAGAGGTCCCATCACCTCAATTTCCTAATCTGCTGGGTGGTGACTCCAAATTCAACCGAAGTGAGTCGTTTCCTGACGCTCATAGACTAGCGACTCAACTAGGGAGTTCTTGGACCATAGGTGGGGCCCATTTGGCTTGATTGCCATTTTCTTGTATATATCATGCTTCTTTGTTTCTTTCATTTGTTAGAGTAATAATTGTTTATTTTCTAATGATTATTAGATAGTTCTTTATTGCTTTATTTCTACTATTTCTCTATTTGCTTATGCACACTCCGCACATCATCCTGCATTAGATTTAACATCCTATCATCCTATAGGAGAGGGTCGAAAGCCTAAGCCCTGGGATCTATGTACTTGTTGACCGAGCTAAAGGTTCTCAACCAGCCACCAACCTGAGAAGCCTATTTGTCCAATGGGTGGAGGTTTAAAGGATGGCAACCTTGTTGGAGCCATTTGAGTCTAGGTGTCAAATCTCCCCTCACGCATCACACTCCATGTGTTAGCCTAGTCAATTAGGATGTCAGCTACCCAGCTTGGTTTGTTTGTGAATTCCCTTGTGGGGCCCATGTAAAAATAATAACATAAAGTAAAAAAATAGAAATAAATAAACTTTCAAGAATCCAACAAAGCTAAAATAGAAATAGGACAATAGGATAAAATGTATATAAATTAAAAAACAAAAAATAAAAATTATAAGAAAAGAAAAAACAGAAATAAAAGGGGTAGGAAGAGTTAGTTCAGCATAAATACACAAAAAAGAAAATTAAAAAAATTAAATATCCAAAAACATTGAGAAGAGAAAAAAAAAGAGAGAAAGAGAAAAAAGAAGAAAAATGTAAAAAATGTAAGATAATCAAAATTTCAAAAAAATGAAAATTAAAAATCAAATAAAAAGTTAAAGAGATATAACAACAAATCCAAAAAATCAAGAAAGAAACATTAAATGGGAAGTTTTTAAAGAGGAAAAAGAAAATGAAGAAATATATTTAAAAAGATGTAAAGAAAACAAAATGTAAAAAAAAGTAAAATAATAAATAGTAATAATAAAATATCAAATTTTTGAAAAATAAAAAATAAAAGTTTTATTATAATATAATAATTACAATTTAGAAAAATAAAAAAATTAAATGTCTAAAAAATCAATATAAAATAATAAAATAATAAAAATTCAAAAAATCAGAAGAAAAAAACAAATACACAAAAGAAAGGAATAGAAATGGAAAAAAAAAAAGGAAAAGAGAAAAGAGAAGAAAAACAAAAAAGAAAAAAAAAAAGAGAAATGAAGGAAGGAAAAGAAATAAGAAAATATGGCAATATATCATTCGGGTATTTAAGGAAAATTATACATAGCACAAATAATAAAAAATAAATCAGTGAAGAATTAAAAATAATAAACAATAATAAACAAGTAGTACAAGTTCATAATAAATAAAAAAAATATATAAAATTCTAAAAAAAGTGTAAAGAAATTAAAACGTAAAAATCAAAGAAGAGCTAAAAAATAAAAAGAAAAAAAAAACTACTTAACGGAAAAATAAACTATGTTTCTTTTGGATAATTAATAAAAAATCAAAAATAGAACATTCAAATAAAATCAATCAAGATTAAAATACAAAAATGATGATAAAGAAATAATAATAATAATAATAATAATAATAATAATAATAAATATATAAAAGATAAAAAAATGAATGATGAAAAAAAAAGAGAAAAGAAAGGTGTAGGACCCACATAGTGTGATAGCATAGAAAAAATAAAATCTCAAAAAATGGTAATAAATAAAAGCAAGAAGCACATAAAAATAATAAATCAAAAACAAAAATTCAAGATTAAACAAAAATATATCACCAAATAAAAATTAAAAATAAAAGTAAATAGAATAAAATAAAAAATAATAATCAAAACAATAAAAACATGAGGATTCAAAAAAAAAAGAAAATGTCATAAAATAAAAATCAAGCAAAATAATCAATCAAAAGGGAGTGAAAAAGAAAGGAAAAGGATAAAATTTGAAAAGGAGAAAAAAAGAATGAATAAGAGGGTAAGGGAAATTCTCCATAATACAATAAAGAGCAATTATTTTTAAATAAATTGGGATAGACACTAATAGGAAATCTCAAAAAACTTCAATAATTTAATAAAAAATAAAATAAATAAAAAATAAAAAATGTAATAAATGAAAAAATAGTAAGAAAATAAAAAAAAAATCAAATACAAAAGAAGAAAATGACAACATGGTTTGCATCACTTGAAGTAGATAAGAAGAAGACTTGGAATCAAGTGACGACAACTTTTCTAGAATGGTTTGATTACGACATAGATTTGGCTCTGACAAGAGAAACATTAGAGGACTTGCGAAAAGTGCCCGAGTAAAGTTTTGATGAATATGCATACTGATGGAGATCCATTGCTACTTAGTTGAAGACTCCTATCCCTTTGGAAGAAATAATCGAATTATTTCTAAGGACCTTAGAGCCACCATTCTCTACATTCATGAAATATCAGGATTTCAAGGATTTCAAGTGCACAGTTTGTTGGAAAGAGAATTGAGCATGACTTTCAATCAGGAAGTCGCAATCCGATTATAGGCCCCCCATCATCTTAGGATGTAAATGAAGTACAAGCTACTATTGGTAATTATCAACGAGTTGGACCTTTAGGTCGTAAGCGTCCTGCTTCTCCTTCCCAATTAGATAGAAGGGTTAAGAGAAAGCCTACTCCGCTCCTAATGCCACTTTCATAGTTACTTCCTCATCTAGTACAAGAAGGATGTTTGGTTCTATTTCAGCCAAAACCAGTTCCAAATCCACTCCCTCTAGGATTCAAATGGAGTACTTTTTGTGATTGACATTAGATGCCAGGATATCATACTAATCAATGTGTACCTCTCTAGCTTTCATTATAGAATCTTATCGGCAGTGGAATCTTTCAGCCTTAGCAGCATACTGTGAATTTTGGTCATATAGTTTTCTTTTCCTTTTTCATCTTTCTTATAATCGAAGTTGTAAATAACCCAAACTACGCTTGGTCAGATCCCTCATGAGGGGTACGTTGGTAACCTGGGCAGTGGCACTTGGGTTTGACTAGGATAATAAAATAAAAATAAAGTCTCATAATCAAGTAAAATAGTGATTAATCATCTTTCCTTTAATTTGACCTTTCGGTCCTAGACTTCTTCATACCTGCTAAACAACCTTAACTTGCCTCCCTAATAGGTTCTACCTTACCTCAGCCAAACATCCTTCACATCATTTCTCGCATTCCATACACACCACCAATGGCACACACACACACACACACACATGCATGTTTATGCTTTTTCCTTTCATTGTCTCATGCATATGTGATCCATTGTTTGAAGTTCAATGCTCCTGTAAAGTGAAATGGGGAAGAGAAAGAGTAGAAGAAAAACAAGAACAAGATAAGGTTAACTTAAAAGGTTCTGGACATGCTGCCACTGCTCTATAATAATAATATTGGTGTATCATTTCTTTAATTATATAATAAAGGTCTTGATACAGTGTTCTATTTTAGCATTCATTTTGCATAATAAATTCAGTTTCCTGGTGTAGTGTTTTAAGTTTTTAGTTTAGTTGCGTGTTTTTCTGTTATTTTTGTTTTACTTGAAACATTTTTACATAATAAAGCAATAAGTTTTAATAAGAAGGGGACTTCCCAACCTTGGAAAGAGATGGAGTCACCACTTCCTTTGGGGGATCGTATGAGCATAGTATTTTATAATCATGAACTTAAAATGAGCCTTGAAGGCATGTATTTGTGAAACAATGATATCTATTCGAATGATCATGGCTAAAAACACCTTAAGGAAAGGAGGGTAATTCTATTAGTCCAAAACAACAATATCCATTCCCAACCATACCCACAAATAGTATCCACCATCGATAGCTCAAACTAGGTAGTCATAAGGTTGAAGTCATTGCGATGAGATATTTACTCCTTTAGATTCATTTCCTAAGCTAGCATAGAATGAATGTGTCACATTAACCTAGTGCTTTGATGATGAACCAAGGAAAGGATTGGAGGCCATAATCGATCATTTTTTATCCCCTAGATGTCCAGATCATTGATAACACCACTAGTTAACCTATTGAGCTATTTCATTGGACTTTCTTCTTTGTTAAACATATCACATTCTAAGGATGTTTCTTCCCAAAGAGCTAGAAAAAAAAAGATTAAAAAAGCAAAAAAGGAAAAGAGAAAAGAGAGAAAGAAGAGAAAAGGGGAAAAGAACCACTCTCATTCAAGTAAGCTCGAAATTTTCAAGTGTTGAAACCATCAAATGATGAAAATACCCTTGAGTTGGTCGAACTCAAATTGTGTTTGACATGTATTTCTTCCTTATGGGTTATGAATTTATTGGATAAATGATGGTAGGCCCTCTTTTGTCCATTTGTTTTATCCCTTTTCATTAGACCCTCTTTATTGTTCATTCTACTAGTTATTCCTTTGAGCCTTTGTAGTAATCATTCCTTCAAATAAACCCTCCTAAGAGGCATATGTCAGATATTCAATTCTGCATGTGAATCTCAATCATTTGAGAAGAAATATAAAGAAAGAAATGAATTTGAAAAATTGGGTTGAAGGTGCAAAATTAAAAAAAAAAAAAAAAAGAAAGAAGAGAAAAGGAAAAAGAAAATGAAGCATCAAAGAAAAATTAGGGCAAGCAGTTGCTACAAAGAATGAAAAGAAGAGGAAGCACAAAAAATTGGGGCAGACATGGTAGGCAAAGTGGTAAATTGTTCTCGGAAAATGACATTCGTCTTCATTTCAGCCTTACCTATTTATGTTTCATCCTACAATAAAATCCTCCTTGATCATCTAGATGCATAACCCATAGTATTGAAAGACATGAAGAGCATTTTGTTTCATTTATGACTATGGGAGTTTTAAATGAAGAAAAATAAGAGTATAAGAGAATAATCTTGAGTAAATCCCTTGTTTCAGAACCCTTGTCCTGGGCTACGCTTCATTCTAGTCGGAAACCCTCCTCATCCTTGAGAAATTAGTAATTAGCACTGGACAGACGAAGGCTGGTAAGGAAGGAAATTCCAAAAAAAAAAAAGATAAAAAAGAAAAGAGGAAAGAAGAAATCGAACCTAATGATTCTTTGAACCAGGGGAAAAATGGTCCAAAAGAAGAACCTCCTCGTAAAATACCATGCATAGGAAAGTTGGATAATCAAGTAAGTGAAGTGATCAGTCACCTAAATTGCGGTAGGATTACCAATCAACATCCTCCATCACTCTCTCTCTTTCTTCTACTCTTTCCCTCCCTTCCTTCTTCATATCACACTCTCCGAAATCCCTCTTCCTTTCCTCCTCCTCCTCCTCCTCCTTCTTTTGTCTCCCACCTTCAGTCCTGTTCATCTTCTTCTTCACAAAGAACAAAGACACTCTGGCAGAGACACTCTCTTAGCATTCCGATCACATCCGACCAAGATACCACCATTTCCAGATCATTTTTTCTCCTCTTATCGTGACTGTCCTTAGCTTAACCATTCTCGGATCACCACGAACGATCATCGACGACCTTTGTTACTCACTGATAAAGCAGAATCGTCAACAGCACTCGAGTTGGCTCCAAATGGGATTTTTACACCGAAGATCCTTTCTCTCTTGTTATTCGACGATATGAAGTTGGTAGATTCTCGGTTCCCCCACCATGGTAATCTATCCCAAGCCAAAATCTCCCATCTCTGATCACCGATCCCCTACCAAAGTCTACCCAAGTAAATCAGTTATTGCTTCTTCTATTTATTTTATTTTACTTTTATTTATTTATTCTCTTGTTGCTCGTTTTTTTAGTTTTATTCTCTTTATGGTTGAGTAATTGGGACTCGAGGGAGGGAGGAGAGTCGAAGGAGTTGGTTCCGTCGGCTCTTGTAGACTCTCGACCTCAACCCAGCCCCTCATAACCTCTTTTATTTTATTTTACCTATTTTGTTTTCCTTTTAGAGTTTTTTTTTTTTATTATTATTATAAGTTCATTTTGAATTTGTCAAGATAGCAATCTTTTCCCCTTCAATTTGATGTTTGAAAGTCTCATGTATGCTCTATTTCTGTAGCAAAGATTATTGCTTATCTGAAGTTCAGTTAGCTTAGTTAGTCCTTAATTAATTTGAGTATTGTGCTCTTGCTTTATTTTGATTTAAATTGAATAATTGTCCGGTTTATCAAGCTTGTATTCAAAGACATTGTTTTACCTTGCTTATTATCTATGCCTAGGATTTAGGAAATTACAAAAAAAAAAAAGAAAAAATGAATAAAATAACAAAAGTAAAATAAAAATAAAAATAGAAAGTCAAAGAATGTGATAATGAATTTAATAAGATTTGGAAGTTTAGTTTAATAGATAGGGTATGCTTGCATAGAGAATAAGCCGCCAAAAAGGAAACACTAAAAATAAAATTTGAAATGTACAGAAAAAGTGTTAAAAATAAGAAATAAAATAAAAAGAAATCAATCAAACCAAAAGTACAAAAAATGGTTAATAAAAATACTGAAATTAAAAAAAAAAGTTAAATTCCGTAAAACAAATAAACAAATGGGGTTGCATAGGGAAATAGTAAAAAATAATAATAAATTAATGAAAGAAAAAATAAAATAAAAAATAATTAAAAAATGAAAGATAAGAATCAATAAAAATGTAAGAAAACAATTAAAATAAAAAAAATAAAAAACAAAAGGAGAAGAGAAGATAAAAGAATAATATAAAGTAATAATAAATATATAAATAAAACAAAAATGATCATCGAAATAAGAAATAATAAATATAAAAATAGGTGAGATTCACTTTTTTTGTTTGTTCTTAGTTTGTTACCTTTTGTATCATTGGCTTGTCACTATGCTTTGGATTCATTATGTATTTGCGATTATGGTTGCTTGGGATGTCATGTGGGCCCCTCCTATTAGGCTTAGGAGAGGGGTGCCTAACTGATGAGACTGAAAAGAGCCCTATTTTTGTCCCTTAATTTTTATCTTTTTACATTATTTTAGCACTTAAATGAACTTATTACTCTTGTATTTTGATTTAGGGCAATAAATAAGGTAATTGGAAGAAAACAGGGCAAATCGGGTGATTTTGCACAGTTTCGGTGACAATCAGTAATCTGGGCCTAACTCTCAAATCCAGATACCGAATTGGACAATTCAAGAAGCATTAGAAAGATGAAAGGAAGGCCCACAATTTTTATGTTTTGGGTTTTGACAAATTCGGCCCGCATCGAGTATGAAAGCGAGCCCGAAGTCAGAACAAGTTCGTAGTCAGGCCCATTTCACAACTTAAGCCCAACTCACAGAAGTACCTTGAAGCAGCCCAAGTTTTAAAGTAGCCCAACTCGAATTCAAGAGTCAAGATTCCAAATCTCAAATGTAATCTCTAAAGAGAGAGTCTTATCAGATCTAAAGTCTTGAATGTAATCCTAGAGAGATTGAGATTAGATCATTAGATAAGAGATAGGATATGATTAGTTCAAAGAAGATCAAGACTCCCTAAAGATAAGATGATCTCCTAGAAGGAGTTGGAAAATAGCCCTCTCCTTGGCTATAAAAAGAGGGGGGCGAACCAGCTCTGCCATCACTCACTCTCAGATCCAAGAGATCATCAAGAAGACCAAGAACCTCAAGAAGGCAATTCGGCTATAGAGAAGAAAAGCATGGAGATTGCGTAGATCATGAGCAACTAAGCTTCTTTTTCTGGTTCAATGGGGGAGGTTCGATTGTGTCATCGTGAGGTTCTGTAGTTACTTTATTTTCTTGCTTTCTAATTCAAGTATTAATTGATTCTTGTTCATATTTTTATTGGATGCTGATATTAATTAGGTTGACAAACTAAATTATTGTTGATCTTCCTATTGCTATCCATGATTTCAGTGATCCGTAATTGTCACGAATAATGGTGAAAGTAGCAATTAGGTTGATTTCTTTTTGGGTCAATTGTTCATGACAGCCTTTGACCAATGTTTTAACATGGCTCAACCTAAAGGAATCGATGGAATAAGATTCAGTAATTGCAGTTATCTCAATTATTGTTATTTTGGTTTAATTATTTTCACAAATCTTAATGCTATCACTGTTTAATATGGACGCTATCGTACCCAGTTGAGTGGTGATAAGTGTTGATCAAATGCTTGGTTTGGTCAACTGAATTAGGAAAACACAAGGTTTATTATGGCTATCCTAATAAATCTAAGGTTAAATGCTTGAATTGCAAGAATGCTGAAATGTACCTAGGATCGATGGCCAATCGATTCAACCCGAACCCTTGAACCAGAATTCGGTAAGACTCATTTTCTCTTGTTTAAGTTGCTATTTATTTTCTTTTCTTTTAATTTCAGTATTTAAATTCTCTCACTCAATTACATTACCCATTCGGCTAAGAGATTATTGATTTGCTCCCTGTGGGATTCGACGTAGAACCACTTTTACTAAAATTATTTTATTGTGGGATTAGTATTAATTTTGAGGGCCTCGACAACCCGTCAAAATTTTGGCGTCGTTGCCGGGGAGCAACGTTAATTTCTTAGTTGTTACCTTCTTTTTTTTTAACCTTCTTGTTTTATGACTTGTGTTTCTCAACGAGATGAATCTTGGATCTACAATCACTCATAATTGGCTTGAGTCTTGTATTGCCACTTCCGTGGCGGTTGCTCTATAAGCCCAATGGATTCTTGGATTTCGATCAAGCCAACTTAAAAACTTATGCAAATGGTAATAGGAAGGGAGAGAGAGAGAGAGAGAGAGAGAGAGAGAGAGAGAGAGAGAGAGAGAGAGAGAGAGAGTAGGATTTAGGGTTTAGAGAGTTAAGATTAATAAGAGAACTGAACCCTCGATAACCTTTCTTTTGTACAAGCCTTAGAATTTCCATTTTGGGGCTTTATCTATATTTTCTTATGTTTCTCTTTGTATACAGTGAGCAACGTTGTAAACTCGAATGACTAGAATGATGTGGGCTCCTTAACATGTACTTGCCATCTCCATAGTTGTGGAAGCCATTGAACCCACCCCAACTATAAATGCCTTGTTAATGTTCTAGATATCGGTTGTATTTGATTTCATAATAGTTTGGAAAACTCAAGCTATATATTTGAAATTTTGAAGAAAAATAAAGGGTAAAAATGTTACAAGGACATTTAAGTCTATTTGAAAAACTCAAGGTACTTTTAAGTCAATTTATGAAAACTCAAGGTAAGTTTAAGTCTTTATTCTTTGTCACACTTTTTTTTTTTGTTTAATATGATTAATTAATATAAGATTCATTGAAAAATGGGAGTTAATACCCTAAATATAATACTTAATGAGAGGGAGTTAAATAAGAGAAATATAATAGTATAAATTACATTTTGTGCCCTCACAATTAAAGAGAAGCCAAATTCAAGAATAAGGGTATCTTAGTCAAAAATAGGATTCAATGAACGCTAATGGGAGTTAATACCTTTAATATTACATTTTTATTCTTACAATTAGAAAGTCTGAACAGGGGATTTGTGGACATCAATCTGGGTGAACGTGGACAAGAACCCTTCTTGGGTCATGAGGTTTGACATTTTCAAAACTAACTGACAGATTGTTAGCGATAGGGACCTATTAGACAGTTTTTGGAAGTTCAAGTACTACAAAGACACATTTTGAAGTTCGTGGACTAACTTAAGACAACCCTAAAGTGCAGGGTATTGATCAGAAAATTTTCCTTATTATTATTATTATTATTATTATTATTATTATTATAAATTAATTATATATTATTATTCAAAACTGATAATTAATACTTGAAAAGTTTAGTAATTTTCTAAATTGATTTTAAAAATGAACTTTCTTAAATGAAAAATTATTTATGGATATTTTCATTTACATTGGTTTTCTAATTATTAAATTTTAAATTGGAAAATTATTGAGGAATTTTAATTATATTTTTAATTTCCATAAATATTTGGAAAATTTAATATTTTTTAATTTATTAAATTGGAAAGTTTTAATAAATTCCATAATTAATTATTGGTAATTTACATTGGTTTTGGTATTTATTAAATTGGAAAATTATTGGGGAATTTTAACATTGATAATTTACATTTGGTAATTATTAATAATTTACATAGTTTTTGGTAATTTACTTTGTATTTATTGAGAAATTTTAATTTAGTGATTTCCATAAACTAATTTTCATATTTTTTATGGGTTTTGGGGATGATTCCCCTCCCCCCCCCCCCCCCCCCACCCACCTGAATGCTTCATGGAATAACAATATTTAAGCTTTTTTTTACGTTAACCCTTGTAAAAAAAAATCCTTTCAAATTATCAATCAATAAAAAACCCTCCTTTCAAATTTTCTGATATTCCCTCTAGTTTCAAATAAAAAGAAGGATCATGCACACCACTATAGTTTGCATATGTTTCCTAAAACCTACCCTTTTAGGGGTATTTTTGAAATGAAAAATCTTAAGTCCATATCTTTTCATATCTTTCACAAGAAAAAGTTAAAGCCAATTGGGTTTTATCGGGTCAGACCTGATTAATAATCGATCCAGTACCAGTTAAAGTAGACCCAATAGGATCTGGTTCGGTTCTGGGTATATGCATTTTTGTAGTTCGTCCCAAACCAGACCCGATCTATTGACAACATTAATTAGTAATAATTCCCCCAACAGTTTTGAGTACTGTTCAGAAAATCAGACCAGACCGGCCAATTGGACCAGTTGAACTGTGATCTGTCTGATCTGGCTATATCCTAAAACTGTTTTGGTAAAAAATCGTAATGGACCGTCCACTTGGCTGGTCCGACCTAGAAACTATCAAATCAGTCCTGCTTTTGCAGAACTGGCCAGGTTTTATAGGCATCATAATGTCCTTAGGCTGCATTTGGAATCCTTGTAAAAAGCCATTCGTGTAAAAGTACATTAATAATGTTTTACACCAAATTGTGAGGAAGTAATTGTTACACTTTGAAAAGCATGATGAGAAAATGTAAAATTTTACGTCAATTTTATCATGAGGTTTTACATTGAATCACGATATAAAACTCTACTCCGTCCAAATGCTAATAAATCTAAAATGGAGTGAAGTTTTACAATAATTTTCATTTACACCCCATCTAAACATTGACAAAATAGAACCCACATAAACTTTTTTATCATTCTTGATTTACACCGCTTTCAAACGCAGTCTTAGGCTCAATTTGAAAGGAGTACAAATACAAATATGTAGAGTTCAAAACTGTATATTTTATATTATTGTGTAGGTATTTGCACTATATATAGGCTTTGCACTCTTGTATAAATACAAATACATAGGCCTTGCACTCTTGTAATGTATTCCTTCCAAATTGAGCCTAGGTTGTATTTATTTGCAATGCAAATAAATTTATACTGATGCAGAACTATGGTAGTGCAAATGATTTAAGTGTAAATTCGGATTTATTTTTATTTTAAATTTTAACTTATTTTGTTTGATTGTAGTATAAATGAAGTAAAATAAAGCAGAATAAAGTAAAATCTAAAACAAAATTAAATAAGAATTTGCATTTTTTACATTTGCACTCTCATGCATTTGTATTATGCAAAAAGATAAAAAATATTGTGAAATATTACGAAACCGCCACCAAAAATCTTTTCAATCTCTGCCACTCCGTTTACGGTTTACCCATCCCACTTTAGGTTTTCTTCTACTAATCTCTCCTCTTTCGCTTCAGGACAAAAAATATTGTGAAATATTACGTAACTGCCACCAAAAACCTTTTCAATCCCTGCTACTCCGTTTACGGTTTACCTATCCCACTTTAGGTTTTCTTCTACTAATCTCTCCTCTTTCGCTTCAACCTTCCCATCTCCCGCAGCCACCGCCCGCCGCAGCCACAGGCACCGGTGCACCGCCACGAGGACACCAACCTCAGGGCGCCGCTCATCTACTACCAGGTACGTCTCTTCTTAACCACTCAGTGTCTCTTTTCTCTTGTAAAAGCAGGATTGGAAATTTTTGAATCAAACATCTGAAACATTTGACGCTCGGTATCTCACAGCTATTCTAGGTTACTTCTTGTATCAGCTTCGACATCTCACTCAAGGTTAGCCACTTAGTTGCGACCTCAGATTTCCTTTTTAGTTTTTCGAATCCAAAATTCCGAATAATTTAAATTGAAAATTTTATATGGTTTGGTTCTGAATTTCTGATGTAATTTGAATCAGTTCTTCCTTTTATTACATGAATTATCAATCAATTGTTCTTTGATTCTGTCATTCTGAATTGCCAATCAAATCCGATTGCATAGTACTTGTTTTTTATGTGGGACATATAGTCAGTGGGCTAGTGGAAATAGCTAATAACACCCTAAATCCACTAATACATAATATTGCCACTAACCACCGACTCTAAATCCACTTATGCATCACTATATGGTTGTACCGTTACTAAGCTTTTTCTTTTTCTTTTTTCTTTTTTTTTTTAATTTGTATTCAGTTTTGTTATATTATGTTTCTTCATCCATCAAAATTTTTTTATTCTTTAATGGGACATTGATATGGACAAAGTTTTAGGGATGTTCTCTATTGCTAAGCTCTAATTATGACCAATACCATTGCCAGATTATAAATGGGAAAGAAGAAGTTCATTGACAAGAAGAAGTCTGCAACATTTCAGTTACTTGCGAGGGACACATCAGACCCCAATTATCATGGGGGTCTGGCTAGTGATCGAGTCTTTGTTAGGGTTGACAACAATCCATACTCTGTTCATGGGTTCTTGGATGAAGACACTGATTATGTGGCTGGTGATGTTTCTCCTGGTTATCCTGATGAAACAAATTTTCTTGATGATCCCAACTCAATTTTTGCTGATGCACCTGGAGATAACGAAGATGATGAAGTTGAGAATCCTAGAAACCAAACTCGAATGCGAGGCAGAGGTGTGGCCCCTCTACCAGATCATGCTAGAAGGGAAATTTTGGAGTTAGGGCTTCCTGATGATGGTTATAATTATCTTATTCATTTGCGGGAGATTAGAAACACTGGTGGTGGTTCCTCTTATTACCACAACAGCAAGGCAAAGCTTGATCAGCTCCCACTGGATGTAAAGGTTTGTGATGTTGGATTACTGCAATCAAGCCTGTTCTTATCTAAGTTTAAATATCAGGCTGATTGGGAGGGGGTTGAGTTATTTGTAAATTCTTTTATTTTTATTTTTTATTTCAGGCCTATGATGCTTCAAGAGTACATATTCCAAAAGTTGATGAAGACTCAAATGAGAATTCAATCTATCAAGTTGCATCAAGGACTGTTGGTGTGAGGATCCAGAAGGCTGTTGATCATGAAGTAGCTGCTTTGCTTGATGATGATTTATCTCGATTTGGCTCAGACGTGGAGGACTTGGAAGAGGATTTTGTAGTTCAAGCAAACCTACCTGAGGAAGGGGAAAATGTACTTGTAGATAAAAGTGTAAACTTTACTGAGCAACCTGAAGTAATCAAAAGAGAGCTTAACAGATCTGCAAATTATGCTTCTAAAGAACAGGGACTTGACTCTGTCAGTTGGGATGAACCAAAGAGTCACAATCAGGAAGCAAGGAAGGAGTGTGGCAGTGGGAAACCTAGAATTCGACGCCTTTTGGATGAGCAATTTGATGTGGTGAGAACCTCCTCCAGTCCTCCACAATAGAGAACTTGTTAATACATGTTTATCAGAATGAGGTGTTTGATTTTCTGAAGCGTCAATTTTGTTCTCTGTCTCAATATTTGTTTTTTATCCAGTTAGAGCAAGAAATTCTCATAATACCTTCTTCTTGGTTGCTATGTTGAGCTCTAAATTTAATGTGTTTGTTTCATTATTTTTTGTGCTGTTTTAGAGTTATAAGTGAGCCAAGTGAAATTTGCTCCACTTGTTTTCTTGGCACTATATGTTGCATAAATATAAGATTAGATTGCATATTATGCTCTTACAGATTTTTTAAGCCACTATGGACTTTTTTAAGATCAGATTTTACAAGGCAGAGGTGACTCATGAGGTTAGGTGCTGGAATATTTCAATGTGTGACATGGAAGCCTTAATGCTTAGATCTCATTTTTGCGAGGAAAAAACAAGAACTAAAATCAGAAATAAATGATTTATTCTTCATGGAAATACTGATAAGAAAATTATTCATCGCAGGAACAAGGGATATAAATTTCAGAGTTACTGGCGTTCTGGCCGATCTTTCAAGCTGTTAGAAAAATGTCAACATAAAACAGAACTAAGTTGGTATTGAACTATTAAAAACCTTATACATTTAAAAAACCACAAAGACAAGTTATAAAAATATAATAAGACCCATGAAGAAAATCACAAGCACATAGTTGGAAAGCTTAAAATTAGTCTTTAACTCAGTCTTGTAATGTGAATCCTACTTAAATTATTGTATGGAACATGTGTTCTGGACACAAGGCATCTCCATGTGCAAAGCTTATCCCATCTACTTTCAGGCATTCCAATTTGGTATTCTTAGAAAGTTTATTGGACCTCCCAATAGCTTATTAAGGGGATGACAGACAGTTGTAGTCTTGTAGAATTCTCGGTCAAAAGATGGCAAGAAGATGCTGATTGGGTGGAGAATAGCTGTCATTGGCAGGTTGGGGGTTGACTTGGGATGTAGTAGTGAAGCTCAAGGGGCTACTTTGAAGTATAATGATGCAAAGACACTGGGCATTGATTCTGTAGTAACATCCGGAAAAGAAAAGAACAGTACTAGAAGTAGATGACTTATCAAGTGGATGGCAGACAGATATCGGATTAAAGACAGAAAACTGTGCTGATTGAGTGGAGCATAGCTTTTGTAGGCAGATTGGGGGTTGATTTGAGGCATAGAAATGAAGCTCAAGGAGCAATTTTGAAGCATAATGATGCAGAGACACTGGACACTATTTATTATATAGAAACATATAAAAAGAAAAACGAGAACAATAGTGGAAGAAGAATTGGAAATTCAAAGAGTCAGTTTAATTTACATCACTAAGGTGTTTTCCTTTTTAAAAGGTAGCTTATATGGAGCTAGACCATGTGATAAGTAGTGTTTACAAGAGAAAGACATCAAAGAATGGCAGTTGAATTGTGAAAGTAGTTGAATGCATGAACAAAGATG
The DNA here is from genome assembly GCF_056320005.1 of Nelumbo lutea. NCBI lineage: Eukaryota > Viridiplantae > Streptophyta > Magnoliopsida > Proteales > Nelumbonaceae > Nelumbo > Nelumbo lutea. Next base: position 59,172,240 of record NC_142689.1, on the reverse strand, counting down.
AGAAGAAGCTTGTTGATCGAAAAAAAAAAATGATGAGAATGAAGCTAAGCCATGCATTGTGTGTCCTCAAGAATACGGGAAAGATCCTTCTTTAATAGAGAGAAAGATGATGAGGAGTCAGGGACACAAATGGAGGTCAGTGATGATTCTTCACTTAGAAAGGAAAAGGGAATCAGTGTTAGATGTCAGGCTGGAGGGGAGGAGGATATGGAAGCAACTAAGGATAAATTTGAGGCAAGTGAAGAACAGGTGTGTAAATATGAGGTTAGGAAAGTGAATAAAAAAGGTAGAGTTGAGTGAGGTGATTGATAGAGAGTTGGAGATGGGAGAAGTATTGGGCATGTTGTATATAGGGGGAATGGAAGCAGCCAGAAGAGTATTTGACAAGCTGGAGAAAAAGTGAAGGGAAGACATTATAGGAGGAATAACAGAACAGTAGAGGAATTTTTGAACTTGGATGGGCTGGTTATTGTAGATCTAGAAGGGGGCAACATATAGAATGAAAATGTGAGGTGAGTTCGGATTGCGTTTTGACAATAACAATAAAACTTATTTTATTTTACATATTAATACAAGTGGTGGGATAGCTTTGTGGCTTAAGAGTGAGTGCGTTAGGCGTGTGATTGTTATCGACCCAGGTTCAAATCACCTCAGCGTTGTTTTTAGTAAAAACTAAAAAGCATGAGCACAAACATTCGTGTCTTGCATGTGGCGACGTGGAGTATCTGTATTGGTCCGATACGCATGACTGGTAGGATATACCTCCAGTTGTAGCGTATCCCATGTTGGATGCTACCGATACTAATACAATACGCTCCGTATCGGACGTATCGTATTGATATTTCAATCCTTGGATCTTGGTGATGCCTCATCACCTCAGATCGTAGCAATCTGCTTTTCTCCTTTTTAATAAGATTTTTATTTCTTATAAAATGGAGTTGGGAAAACGAAAATTAAACTTTGATGGCTGCAGCTTAGGTAATCTAGCAATTTAGATATTGAAATTATAAAGGATGATGGAGGAAATATCTTATCAAGCTTTTCAGAATTATTGGTGTGGGTAGTTCAATTTGAGCAGAGCTGTTTGCCCTATTTCAAGGCTTAAAATTTTCTTTATCAGAAGGATGGACAGAATTGTGGGTTGAAGGAGACTGCCAAGTGGGTTATAAATTGGCTGATCTTATGGGAAGAAGCATCTAGGACTATTAGGAAATTGGGACTGGTTTGATGAAATGCTTTTGAAACAGCAGGATAGCTTCCTTTCGTTAATAAAACATCAATTCGTTGTTGCTTATCAAAAAAATCTTGCACTTGCTCAATTATTTGTCTTGTGGTAACAATGATGCGACTTTTTATTTTATTGCCTTGAATTATGTTTGCAATGCATATTATGTATTTATGCTTACAATATTTTAAGAGCACCAAGTCACTGTCATTCTTTGGATTCTGAGTGTTGGGAGTAATTTTTTGCTTCATCAATTTGATTAGACAGCTGTTTATTTTCTGGACAATGTTCTCTTGTAATAATCTCATAAAACAATGTTTTTCTTAATAGGTCCCACTGCTTTCCTTTGAGTGTAAACATAAGACATACCACTAATATCCATGGTTTAAAAATCCAAATATTTCCTGATATTTTCATGATTTTTTTTCCATTTCCATATGTATTGACATGAATTATTTGCTGGATTATATTTTGATATATTCCCAAGTGCTTTAATATCTTTTACATCGTTTGCAATAAGTTTTACTTTTAATTATAGCAATTTAAAGTTTTCATTTTACATATACATGGATATGATTCAAATAATTTGTTTGAATCTGACTTTTTCTCTTAAAATTATTATTTCTTTTCTGAGTTTAGCATTATAGATAATTCTTTTCTTCTTGGCTTCCTTTGTAAAATATTTTGATTATCCACAGTTTAACTAAATATAACTAATGTTTTAAATTCTTGTAATAGGATAAACAATATAATAGGATAAGTATATGTAAATCATTACTTTCTATTAGTTAAGAAATAATAAAATTGTTTCAAACTAAAATATCATCAGAAGGCAGTCAGGCACTTTTGTAAATTATATCATAATTTATGTTGGCACGATACTTTTTTAAGCCCTTAAATTTCTAAGTGGAGGAAGAGTCCATGAAATGAGCTAATCATTTCAAAAGCATCCTTTTTATCACATTATAATGTTATAATTATATAAAAGAGTGTGTGTTTTTATAGCTTCAAAAAATATCATTAGATATTTCTATAGATTAATATTTGTAATATTTTTACAATAAATCTTCTTGTAATTTTTTGATATATTTCTTTTGTTTAGTGGTCTACTTTTTTACCAAAACCAACATTTTGAACTCATACTACTAGTTAAAAGGACAAGATATTTAAAGAGTTCATATCAGAAAATACATTTCACTTGCACTCTCTTGTATGTAATGTGTCAGAATCTCTACTTAGGAGTTAAAAGGTTGGTTACCTGAAATGTGCCTGCCTTTCTATCTATCATTTTTCCTATTCTATTTTATTACAGAACTAACTTTATAACTTACCAATGATGATTTCCTATTTATTTAATTATCCAAAAGTGATGATTTCCTATTTCTACCGTTGGTTTTTTATTTACGTAAAAATCTCCTTGCATTTTGTGTGTTACAGTTTGAGCAACAAGAATATGGCACGGACAGTGATTACAATGATAATGGTTCTATGGATGCAGAGGGCGAATGTCTTGCAGAAAAACTTAATGATGCCTTTAGGAATCATGCAGTGGATGAATTGGAACTTGATGACAAATACAAAGCCCCTGCAGATTTCTTGTGTGGAAACGAAGTACCGAGCAAAGTACTCAATTCAGCTGCTGATGTCATTCGTCGGTGTGCTGAGTATGCTGAAATATATAGCAATGAAATCCAAAATAATGAGGATGTGGTTGTGCTGCAGGAAAGTAGTGATGAATCTGAGGTGTGGGACTGCGAGACTATTGTTTCTACATATTCAAATCTCGATAACCACCCTGGGAAAATAGTTGCTCCAGAGAACACTAGAAAGAAGAAATTGTCTGAAACTTTCTCCAGAGCATTGAGTAGTAGTGGCAATGTGATTTCTCTTCGAGGGAAGGAGAAAGTTCCAGTTGAGTTTTTGCCCCATAGCAAAAAAGTTGTTTCAGAGAAAATGAAGGAAGTGGCTAGCTCGAGGACTGACATGCGGAGGAGGAAACCACACGGTCAAGAGTCAAAAGAGCAAAAGAAAGAACGGAAGGTAAGTACTGTTAGCCTTTCTAGACTATACTCAAGTCTACCCATGCCAAGCTTTGCTCAGAAAACATAGATGGAAGGTTGTGTAAGGCTAGTAATTGGCAGGAAGCTTCTTCTACTGCTGCCAAGTCCTTTGCTCATGGTAGTCTCATTCTAGCAAAACGAATACTTGGTGAAAGCCAAGTCTCAAGAAGGATAAATGTATTGCTGTAAACGACATGGGCTGAAGGGGAACTAGAGACTGGACCAACTATTTGGGAAAGGTCAAAAGCCAGTGACCAACTGAGTGGTGGCTCAATTAGTATGTTAGTTGGGTAGTCCCAGTGGAGATGTGGATACCAGTCCTGCTGCCTGTTACCACCTACATTGAAAGTTATTAGTGTGATGCATTAAAATATCAAAAAAAAAAAGGCAAAAGCCAGTTATGATCAGTGAGAGGATCATCTCTCCTTTCTCAACTCCTTTTCCAGTTAGGTTTTATGAGTGCCATTCTGTTAAGGCTGTCATGGTTGACTGTAAGCTGCTTACATGCAGGCTGCTGTGAAAGAGGAGAGGCGAGAAGCACGGCGAGTGAAGAAAGAAATGAAAGGGTTGTACAAATGTGAGGCGCAGCGTGCACAGAAGGTTGTAGCTGTATCCACTCCATGTTCCATCCATATAATGTAAGTGTCTCTAATGATTTGATCTATTTAATTGGAAATCCTACTTAATTTTTGGAAGTTAGGTTGGAGATGACCTTGCTTCTTGGAATTATTTTCTATATTGAATCCTAGATGCTACATTCTTGAATCTAGTCTTGGAAGAGAATATGAAGTTCTTCCCCCTTGATTGTAGTTACTTGTTGGTTTGTTATTATTAGGAATTATGTAGCCTAATTAGGTCGATTTGGATTTTTCTCAAGACAGATTGATCTGTTTCTGCTACATTGAAGAACAATGTGCCAATTGCCAATTCAAACCATCCATTGGATTGGGCATCCTCTGGATTGGCCACATGTTCATTTCCCTAGTACTCAATTTTGGTCCTATACACTACCTTGTGTTTGAGTTTCCCCAAGTGACTAGCTGTACAAAATGTCTTAAAGAAACCCAGAATTTGGAATCTAGAGCCCTTACCATTAATTTGTAATAACCATTGCCATCATCATTGTTAATAGTTTCTAATGCGCAAGTATTTGGGCAGTGAGAGTAGTGCTGTACTTGTTTTCTGCGCTTTCCTTTTGGATCACAAATTAAATATGTTTGTTCATTTTCTTAAGGCTGCATTTGGAAGCGATGCAAATAAGTGTGAATGCAAATATGTAGAGTGTAAAACGGTTCATATAAATTGTAAAATTGGGTTAGTTTTGCACTGACAAATTTACCTTCTTACCAAACAGACTTTTAGTTGTAATAGATGCAAACATGATTTCCAATAAAGCATATGCTTTTTTTTTTTATCAAAAAGCCCACTTGAATGCAAATTTACTTTTTTTTTTATGTACTTTTACATCTTATTATCACTGTAAATATGCATTGGTCTGTCATTTGTTAATGCATTAATGAAATGTTGCCAAACACATACAAAAATGAACCAGAGTGCAAATTTACCCTGAACCGGGGTTTATACTTCATTTGCATCATTTCCAAATGCAGCTTAAATGTTTGGTTGCTTTCATCTTCCCTAACCTTTCAAGCATAAAATACAATGTATGAATCGTGGCCGCGGTTTGGGACTAGATGGAAATTGTAGGTGTTATTTTAGGATCGATGCCTCATGGTAAAATGAAAGGAACTTTATCCTAATCATTTCTCAGATTGATGCTTTTCTTTTCATTTTTTTTTTCAATTATGGATTATGGTATGGAAATATTACTACACTAAAAACTAACTTGATTTTGTTCTCTATTTTTATTGTTGAATTAGGTAAATGTGGGATTGATGGGCTTAGAACTTGATGCAACTAAACGAATGGAAGTCTATTTATTATTTGTGATTCACTTTCATGTTGAGGATAGGCATGGTTTTCTCAAAATGCACGTGCCATCTCAAGTTTTGTGCATTACGGGTGGAACTGTGTACAAAATTGATGATTTTGTTGGTTGCAGCATTTCCATCAGTTCACTAGCTTTTTGGGGTACATGGAGTGTACCATTGAGGAATACCTTGAATTTTGTTTTAGCATGGATATGAATTCCCTGAATTTGGCAGAATTAAGTAGAGTATATTTTTGAATGGCTTGTTCCTCGTTTGCCATGTATAACATTATATTAGCTCCCTCTCCCTGCACTCCTTTCCAGTTTTTCAGTACATAATTGACAGTATGACAGATGCATTTTTTACCTGTAATTTGACATTAAATTTACATTTTTTTTGTTAAATTGAAATAATAGGGCTAGGGTCGTTTGGTTCCCATTCTGATTCGGAATCAGAATTGGAATTGGAATCTGAATCAGAACGGGAATCAGTTGAATGGATTCTCACTCTCAAAGAGGGGGAGGGAATGGTCATTCCCTCAAATGGAGGAATGTTATTCAGGAATGGGAATGGTATTTCAATTCCGCCCAACCAAATGGTTGGAATCAGAATGGACTATTTGGATTTAGATTCCCACCAAAGAAACAAACCCTTAGATATCATAATATGAAAATATTACAAGACAACTTGAATACGGATACAAATAATCTTTGGAAATGCATATACTGGGGAAAGTCATACAAATTCTATAAATACATTAATAACATCAAATTTAAGACAAATAGTTAGAAATGGTTTATAAATACATAAAAATGTATATTTTAATAATATATATGAAAAAATATATTACAATTAATATATTGGGATGTGTAGATATCAAATAATTTTATTTATAATGCATCAATTAAGAGGTTAAGACACTAAATATATGTACCTATTATATTTTAATTATTGTATCAATTTTTTTTATTTTACTATTTTAATTTTTTAACCTTAACAAAATATCAAATAAATATTAAATTCTCAAATGCAAATTAAAATGTCAATTAATAATGGGAAAAATCTTGATTAGTACTTGTACTTTGGGATTGGTGCCACTTTGGTCCCCAAACAATTTAGTATCTAAACTTAAAATGTGTCAATCTAGTATCTGTCGTTAACCAGCCATTATGTGGCATTTTAAAAGATAAAAATGTCATTTGAGTGTCATCTAGTTTTCTTTAACATCCAAACGTTGACAAAAAATGAACATTCTCAAATCATTGCCTCTTCTATTCAAGGAAGTTGGGGTCGCTAGAATAGAAGAGGCAATGATTAGGAACAGTTCGTTTCTTGTCAACGTTTGGATGGTTGATAAAGAGAATTAGATGACACTCAATGGGAATCTGTGCCTTTTCAAATGTCACTTAATGGCTGGTTAACGATAGGTATTAGATTGACACATTTTGAAAGTTTGGATATTGAATTGTTGCATTTTAAAGTTCAGGGACCAAAGTGGCACTAGGCCCAAAGTCAATGTTCAAAGTATTGATATGCATCGTATCGGAGCCTTTCCAATACACCCCTATAGGGGATATTTCGGGTCGATAAGTGGTCCAGGTGGTAGATCGGCCTTAAATCGGCACCCTTGAACCAAATTCAAAAAAATAAAAAAACAAACAAAAAAAAAAGATTATCGATACAAGCCAATACACCTTATCGGTGTATCGCCCTGTATAACCTTGCCACCAAAGTATAAGGTACTAATTGGGAAGTTTCCCATTAAGAATTTATAAAAGTATAATATTTGGTATATCAAATTTGTTAAAATTTCTAAGATACATATCATATACAAATTCTTAATTTTAATTATTAAAATATTTATTGCATTATTAATATTTTTATTTCTATAAATTATATGAGATAAAAATCATTTTTTGAAATAAATATAGATTAGTGGATTTGATAAATCCAATTGAATATTATATTTTTCAAGACTTATTTTTGGCAAATAATATGTTGTTATTACTTATTAATGTAAATTAAATATTAATTAATAAGTTGTAAAAATGTATAAAAATTTTAAGATGCATGTCATGTGCAAATTTATAACTTTAAGTATTAAAATAATTGTTCTATTATTAATATAAATTTTTATATTAAAAAGTCATTGTACTATTTTAAAATGGTATTTTTGAATATTGTTTTGAATAGTTAGGGTTATTAAATATAAACATATATTTTTTTATTTAAATTGCATGTAGACACAAAGGATAATAATATTTCTTTTATTTCATTTATTATCACAAGATGGAGTATGGTTTAGTGGTTTAAAATTGTAGTGAAGGATTGATGCGCTTTAAGAGACCTGAGTTTGAATCATTATATTGCATTTTTATAGAGGATAGAGAGATCCAAGGTATCATGTTTATCGAGTATTGACCCTTATGGGTGGTATCGGCCAATACAAGCAATACCGGCCAATACATATCTCGATACAAACAAATAGAAGCATATCTATGTAATGCCCATTTACATCATTTGTAACAAGCCAACTGAAACTTTTGCTGAAACTCCCTTAAAGTTGATAATTACAATCACCTCCCTTAAACTTTATAATACAGTTGCAAATTGACCCCTTTTATTAAAATGCTCTAAGAAGAAGCAAGAAAATATCCAAATTATCTATGCAGACTTTTGACTAAAATGTTTATTTTTTTAATTTTTTTCATATCAATTATTACCCCAAACCCTAATCTCTTTTTTTTTTCCTAAAATTGGTTTTTCATTAGAAACCTGCCTTAATATTTATTCTATGGGTATTTTAAATATTTTCATACCTCTCATTAGAAAATTCTAACAAAGGGGATCTACTTAATACTGTGTCAAAATGTTCAAGGGTATTGATTGAAATTACCAACCATCAAGGGAGATTTCAGCAATTTACCCTAAAAAATAAATGACTTTGCAAATAAACTTTCAAATACTTGGTTTCAAGTTTCAATAGTGATGTTTTCACGAAGAAATGTATCCAGAAGAGACTGACTCTGTCAATCTTCCAGATTTCTACGTCCTGATTCCTCAATCGTTTTAATTTAATTGTCATGGTGTCACGGGGTTAATCAACGAGGCCCTGTGCGGCGCTCGATGAGGTCAAGAAAGCCTACGAAAGCAAGCAATAACACACAAAAGGCAACAAGAATGCACACAGATTAGACAAAAGGTAACTTGTATTGCATTAATCAGTGGTAAGCACAAGCACACAGTATAGTGTCGAGGGGATCTTGTGCTTAACCTTTACACGCTTATGAAGTCACTCAACTACCTACCTCCCCTCAAAGAGTACGTTAAGCTTTTGAGGGAGTGACATTAAGAAACATCAAAAGAATGAAAATTCATACTATGTATTTACAATAACGCCATTGGCGGTCCCCCCTTACAAAATACATGCGTAGCCCACCCATGACACACAAGCTGACACCTTGAAGGCACGCGGTTGGCATTCTGATGGCTCATGGTAGGTGCTTGATGGCGCGACAAAGGAGTCACTCATGACATTCTCCCCCACTCAATTCGATCTACGTCCTCGAAGATTGGCTTCGGCTGGTCCCTTAGAGTCACTATTGTGGAAGGAAGGTTCTTCTGCTGCTCCCGAACTTGCTGTCGTCCAAGGCCGAGGTGTATAGTTTTGTAGCATGGTTGGGTTGGCCTATTCTGTTGGGGTTTCCTAGGGCTAAGTCCTTTCCTGGCGACCTCAAGGTATGTTAATGGCTTATTCGACTTGGTTATAGGATAGGTTTGGGCCAAGTAAGGGTCAAAATGATGGTTTGGATTGTTGGGGTGTTGGTTCCCATGAATTTTTCCCCAAGGGTGACTCACAAGGCTACTAGATGATTCAGTCTGATGGATGGTGCGAAAGTGGTCCCTAGGCGGCTTGGGTGGCACTCGCTTTCCCTTGTGGTTGTGGTAATAGGCGATGTTGAACTTGGACACGGCCTTGGGTCTTCTGCTTTGCTTGATGGTTGTTGACGCGCACGAACTCTGTTGCTGGAGAGGTGTAGATGGCTGGATGGCCTGCTGTTTCCTACTACTGCTGTAGTTGTTGGCTCAAGGTGCGGCTTCTTCAGCTTGTGGAGTGGGGAACTTCTCTGCTTCCTTCATGTTGTCGCTGAACAAGTCTTCTCTATGAAAAAGTTGTAGTGCAGAAACTTGCTTCCCATGAATCAAGGTAGAAGTCACAACTGGTACCATGCAAGGGGAGTGCTCGTCCAAGATGCACAGAGAGTTGATGTGAGGCAGGAGTGTTGCTTTTGCTTGTCTCATGAAGTCCATTCCTAAGACAACTCGGAAGTAATCCAGGGGTACCACTGAAAGATTAATCTTGTTTGTCCACGGCCCAACTTGGAGGTCAACCCCACGAGCCGTGCCTTCAATCGCCTTTGCCCCGGAGTTCACGGCCTTGATCCACCCTGTCTCTTTCACAGTGTTCAGCTTGAGTCACTTGGCCTCGGCAACTGAAATGAAGTTGTGGGAGGCCCCTGTATCAATAAGGGCTTGAGTCGGCTTCCCGCCGAGGAGGATGTCTACATACTTCAACCCCCTTTGGGCTCTCTTTGGCCTTCCATGATTGGCCTCTTTCTTCACCATGGCATTGAAGAGTTGAAGGGCGCCCACTCTTGGCGCCTACACAGACTTTTCTCATCACTTTGCTCGTAATCACTGAGCTTGGCGACAAGGGCATTGATCTTCTTCTTGGTTGGGCAGTTGCGAACCAAGTGATTCCCCCCACAGAGGAAGCAAGAAATTGGGGACCCAACGGTTCGGGGCTTGTAATGGTGCTGAGGGCCTTGCTCTCCTTGTGGCTTCTTCCCGTAGTCTTGTCTTGCTGGCTTGTTGAAGCTGGAGTTGTCGTACGAAGGGCGTGAGCGACTTGCTCCCCCACTCAAATTAGGGGAACGCAGGCTTTCTGGCTTAGGAGCTTCTTCATCTGACAAGCTTGTCTCATTGAGTTGCTCCGCCACTGCCATTGCCGTGGCGAGGTCCTGTACATTGCGGCGTTGGAATTCTAGTTCGGCCCATGGCTTCAGTCCGTCCATGAAGTTGAACAGTAGATCCTTGTCGGACATGTCCGTGATCTCCAAAGTAAGGGCTGAAAACTCTTTAACATAATCGTGGAGTGAGCCCCCATGTTGGAGTACTTTCAACTTCTTCCGCACCAGGTACTCCACGTTCTCTGGGTAAAATTGCCACTTTAGTTCTTGTTTGAAATCAGCCCATGTCTCAATGGTGCACGTACCCCGTTCAATGTCTTGGCATCGCCTGCGCCACCATAGCATAGCAATGTCAATCAAATACATGATTAGAGTACGAATTTGCGTTAGGTCATCATCAATGCCATCGGCATGGAAATATTGTTCCATTTGCCACAAGAAGTTGTCAAGTTCTCTAGCATCTCAGGAGCCGGCATAAGGTGTGGGCTCTCGTATCTTCACACGAGCAGGGGCCAGTGTTGTGGAGGGGCTTGGAGTGCTGGCCACTAATCTCTTGAGGAGCAACATATCTCTTCTTAGTTCATCCACTTGAGTCTGGATGTCGGAAGGAGAGGCCATGGCTACTTTCATGGCCATCCATTCAGCTTTCATCTCATCCACCTGGTCTTGGATGTCGGATCGAGATGAGCTTCCTTCTTGTCGGGATTTTGTTCCAAGGACTTCCTTGAGGGTTCTATTCAGGATGTCTTGGACCTCATTCATAATGCCATTTAAACGAGCTTCTAGCTCCACCATGGAGTTCTCAATTGTTTCCACATTCAAGTGGATTTCTTCTACTCAGTCACGCATCTCCCCAACAGTCACTTCACAGCGAAGGATGCGTGTGTCGAAGGCAGCAAGCGTGTCAACTGACTTGTCAGGCTTGCTTGTCTTGGATGTGCGACCCCTTGGGGCCTTCTCTGCAGCGGCTTCATCGCCTAGAGACTCATCAGTCTCCCTTGCATGGGCAAGGCCATGCCTAATCTCGTCGGTGAGTTCCTTGTTGTGCTTCATTGCGCCACCACTAGTGTTGCTATGCAAGGGTCATGATCGTTGAGGAGCAACCTGCTCTGATACCAACTGTCACGGGGTTAATCAACGAGGCCCTGTGCGGTGCTCGATGGGGTCAAGAAAGCCTACGAAAGCAAGCAACAACACACAAAAGGCAACAAGAATGCACACAGATTAGACAAAAGGTAACTTGTATTGCATTAATCAGTGGTAAGCACAAGCATACAGTACAATGTCAAGGGGATCTCGTGCTTAACCTTTACACGCTTATGAACTCACTCAACTACCTACCTCCCCTCAAAGAATACGTTAAGCTTTTGGGGAAGTGACATTAAGAAACATCAAAAGAACGAAAATTCATACTATGTATTTACAATAAAGCCATTGGCGGACCCCCTTATAAAATACATGCGTAGCCCACCCATGACACACATGCTGACACCTTGAAAGCACGCGGTTAACACTCTGATGGCTCATGGTAGATGCTTGATGGCACGGCAAAGGAGTCACTCATGACAATGGGCCATGGGAAGGCAGATCTGCTGTAAACCCAATGAATGACCGCCATGTGTTCTTTGCATAGGTCCTGGTCTTTCCATGTGTGTAATACTTAACAGAACCCCCTGTAATTTCAGATTTCTGAGGTGTAGTGAGTCTATTTATCCCAAAAATTTTTGCTCAATCCTGTAAGTATGTACTTTCACTTTTTCACCGTGGACGACTCAACCATGCCTCCTGTTTTTTGTTGAAAATTTTTGAATGTTAAGTGTGGTGGTTGAACATCCACCGTGAAAAAGTGGAAGTATGTACTTATAGGATGGAGCGAAATAAAGCTCAATAATTTTCTTATTTGTTTTTGGCTCTTCCTCTTTCTGATCGTCTTTCTTCCCAAAACTCTAACCCACTTGTTTTCTTTCCATACCCGAAGCCATGACCTCATGTCCAACTTGCGTCTCTACTTAATCTGTTTAGTTAGATAGATAGATAGATAGATACATTAATCA